>NC_088798.1:26853468-29253468 GCF_011386835.1 Chrysemys picta bellii | reverse complement strand
GAACAAGAAAGGGAAGATGAATCCTAACTTTTGTCATGTAAAAATGAGATGTGCCAGTGATAGAGAAACAGTGTAATGAGTTGTGGATAGGGGTTTGAAGTGAATGGAGGTCTCCGTGGTGTGCCAAACCTTTAAGATTATTTATTCTTTGTATTGTGATAGCTCCTGGGAGACTTAGTCGTGACCAGTACCCCATTGGGCTAGATGCTGTACAAAGACAGAACAAAAACTCAGTCCCTGCTCCCAATATCCTATAATCTTAAGAGAAGAGACAGCATGTGGATATAGCCAAACGGGAGAGTACAAAGAAACTGGTCTTATTTACGAGCTTAGGCCCCAGTCCTTGTGCTAATTTTACAAATAATTCCATTGGCTTCAATGGGACTACTCACAATACAGAAAGTTACTCACGTCCATAAGGCCTTGTAGAATTGGGTCCTTAGAGCCAGATCCTGCTGCCATTTAAGCCAATAGCAAAACTTTCATTGACTTATGTGGGAGCTAGATTAGTGAATAGTGCATAGAAATTCAAGGTGTGCAGTGGGAAATAATTATCTATTAACCTGATCATATGCATACTTTTTTTTGTTGGTCATTTATAGAAAATTAATTTGGGGCTGATTTTATCTAAAGTCTTATCTGTCTGTGTAGTTCATATTCCTGCCACTCAGTGGGATTACTGGTAAGGGTTTGGAGAATTGAGACAATTTTTATGATGAGAGTCTTAGTTTGGATAGCCTTCTGGAAATAAACCAGAATGTTTTGTGGTATATACTGTGCATTTCACCTGTAACATTTAGTAGTAGGAATCTTTGTTTTTTTAAAAGGTGGAATAATTTTATGACTAACCTTATTTTACATAACAAATATTAATCTATTTTCAAGCTTCATGGTATAAATTGATTGCCTGCAGAAATTGGAATGGAATTTTTCCTTCATATACATTCAGGGCTTGAAAATTTACTCAGCATGTGGTAGCCCTGGTGCAAATTTTGCTGGGCTACAACATCCTCTGTCACTTGTAAAGAAATAACAGTTGTGTTATTTAATTGTTGGTCCTTTAATTTCCAACATATTGTCAGTCAACTTTCGATTTTATGCATATTTAAAAAAAGTAACTTACTGCTAAGGATGGGTGAGTAGAAGAAAAACTTTATCAGCAGATTTTATGCAATTAATTTTATGGTGTTTGCTAAATAATATCTTTGCAGAATAGAACTTGACCAACCCTATTTACTGTTTACTTGGCTAGTTTCATTGTTGGTTTTTGCCAGTTACTGGCTATTCCCAGAGGCAGGATACTGGATTTAATTATATATTCTTTATTTTGAAAGGTTGCACAATGAACACTCATCAAGATCTTTTAAAATATTCTTTGATTTAACTTCTTTTAATAAATTCACAAGAAAAAAGTGATGATAATTCTTAGGACCAGTTTCATATCCAGTTTCTTTCAACAAGAGTTTGTTATGGTCCTGTGTTGCTCTTGATCATTGTAAGCAAGCACTGGAAATGTAGATGACTGTTGTTGCTTAGGTTTGTGAATTAACTCATAGAAACAAGAGTTTAATTATGTCAAACATCAGAAACCAACAGCTTAATAGTGGGCTGTAACTAAGTAATGGCCAAACAGATGTACTGCTAAGACAAGTTTTGGCTCAATAAAAAATTGAAATAGCATCTCGCACCTTAATATAAAGCCTTATTATACTATAAACCTTCAGCAATTACAGAAGCAATTCAGACACATGGAAGACTTATGAAACAGTTCATATCCACACCCAGAAAAACTAGTAATATTTCTAGGGTTGCCAACCCTCCAGGATTGTCCTGGAGTCTACAGGAATTAAAGATTAATCTTTAATTAAAGATTATGTCATGTGATGAAATTACGAGGAATATGTCCAACCAAAGTTGACAACCCTAAATATTTCATAGCATTCCAGTTACCTGTGCACCTCACTACTTCAAGTATTTCTTATAATTGATTTAAGCTTAGGTTTGACCTGGGATAGTGCTAAGTGTAGAAAGAAAGCCCCGGTGTTGCAGCTGCACTAGTCTGGTCCTTCCAGCACAATCCCACAATACTGTGGATAAATACAAAAGATCACTTTAATTTTGCAAAATACATTGGTGCATGCTTTTGTTGTTCTTGATTGTTAAGCTACATCTGTTTGAATGTGCAGGGTCTCCTGTACTCCTGACTTCTTGTTGTGAACTACTCCAGCTTCTTAATTTTTTGCATTTGACTTTTATTTTTATAAGGTATAAGGCATACAGTTTTGATATCTTTGTTTTTAAGGAAGAATCAGATATGCTTCTTTATACGTTATAAAATGTATGCTGCTCTGTTTCTGAAGAAAAAGCATATTTTAAGGAATCGCATTTAAAAAATTATTTGCTACAGCACCTCTTCAACTGTGCAGTTCTGAGACTCGCGATGCACTGGTTCTCTAACAGTTGGCAGGGTTGCTGTATGTGTCTGCACACTGAACTAGTTACTTACGCAAACTATAGCCAGTTCTATCACTGGTTACAATCTAAACAGTTCAGTCTTTGATGAACCTCTAATGCCTGCTGACATATCAGAGGCATCATAGAATCATAGAATATCAGGGTTGGAAGGGACCTCAGGAGATCATCTAGTCCAACCCCCTGCTTAAAGCAGGACTGTAAGTAGACATGTGCCTGTCAGTTTCAAGTTGTTTTTTAATAGTATCACATGCTGGTAATCTACTATTCTACAGTATGACAATAAATCTAACTGTGAGGATGGTGTCCCTCATACCCCATGAGAAAAAGAAAAATGCTTGATTCAGGCTTAAGATCCATCCTTAAAGGAAGTCCTCAGTACAATTTTCATACTTGGTTAAGATCATGCATACTTTTCCATCCTTATTTGTAAGTATCTGTTAGTGCATATTCACCTACATTATCTCTTTGTTGATGAAGAAGAGGTTTCTTAATAAGCCAAATCATGTGTTCCCTAAAATATGAATAATCCTAAATCTTAGCTCTTTTTGAAGACTAGTGCTTTATGTGGGCCCATATTGAAATTTGAGGAGCACTGTTGTTTTCAAAACATTATGAAGATATTTTCTTTTGACAGTTCTCCAAAGCCTAAGGAATGAACATTTAATGATTAAATTTGACGGAGAAATGCTCTTGAGGCTGGCACTGGCTTACACGCAATTAAATGCGCTCGTGGCTCAAAATAAAATGGGCTGCCAGTTTTAGGAACTAGCCAGTAGTAATGTTGTTGCATCATGTCTGCTTCCATCCATGTGAATTCACATCTCTGAGTAAAGCATGTAATACAGTTAACAGTTCAGTGGATCAGAAAAATGAGAAATTAATGAAGTGGATGGTGGTTTCTGCTTGCTGTCTAAATTTGTTCTGTGTGGTGAGTGGTTGTGTGAAGGAGAAAGCAGCAGTGAGCTGGCAGTCAGGAGAGCATAGCTTAGATTCATAAAAATAACTGCAGCCTCTTACAGGGCTAATTTAGCAAAGGGAACAGCAAAAGGATTGAGAGGTCAAAGGGCACTCCATGGCTCAAAACTATTCTGTTATTCAGGAAGTAAGAGAAAGTTATCTTGGGGGGTGAGGGGAGAGGGAGAGGTTGGTCCCGTGACTATGGACTATTGTATTAGGTGAATTGAAAAATCCTATTTCTTTTGTTTTTTACAGTGCAAGTATTTGTAATCAAAAATAAATATAAAGTGAGCACTGTATATTTTGTGTTCTGTGTTATAATTGAAATCAATATATTTGAAAATGTAGAAAACATCCAAAAATATTTAAATAAATGGCATTCAGTTATTGTTTAACAGTGCGATTAATGGCTATTAATTTTTTAATTGCTTGACAGCACACACACACACACATTATATATATATATATATAAAAAACAGGAATATATAACAGCCTTGCTTTTTGAAGAGGACCATGCAATAAAAAAGCTGTCATCTGAATCTTGAGATGGATCCTTGAAAGGACATGTGTTTACAAATGTAAAGGAAGAGTAAAAATTTTGATTTAAATATACGTTGGGTTGAATAGTGTGTACTGAGTGTGCATGATATAACATTTCTTTCAGTTGGGAAGTGTGCACTTAAACTTAGATGCATGTCTGAGGAATGCACACCCATTTAGCATGTCTGTGGGTAAGAGCCTGCTCCTGTTGATGTAAATTTTGAAATTCACATTGGTTTCAACAAGAGCAGAACTTGGCTTCAAGTGTGGACTGTTTGTCTCAAGGAGTTTATAATCTTCTCAAACTGAAAAGCTCCAGACTTCCCCCCCCCCCCTTTTTCCTCTGCCCTTTCTTTCTTTTCTTACTTCTTTCTTATTTATAGGCTTTAAAAACCTTGGAGAGTTAATGTTAAAACTATTAATGCCCTGATAAAGTTATACAGCTAAAGCTGGAACAAATCAGCTGTGCTTTCAACGGCAGCGTTAATTTGGCCATGTTGCACTAATCAGAAAAGTAGGACTAGGAAATAGTATATTTGTGTAATGGGGGGCGAATTAATGTTACTCCTGGAATCTTTGCTTTCACATTTTCTGACTTGCTACAATTTTGACTGTTCTTTCTTAAAATTGTTTCAATGCAGTACATTTTCCTTTTTTACTTTTCTTTCAAAGAAATAAGAACAAAGATTGATAATAGTTGTAATAGTTATATTCCACATATGAAGACCATCTAAGGAGGAAAAACTAAATCTCCCCACTCTCTGTATTTATGCTAAATTAATTTTTAACAAAATATTTAGTGACACAGTTTACTTTACAGCTGGCTCATAGAGCAGGCTTTGCATTGAGATTTGTAACAACTCTGGCTTTGTTAAAGAACACAAAAGTGATGGTATTTCTGTCCTGGTTTGGGGAGTGACATGTCCTATGTTTGGCAGATACTTAAAATTATACCTCTCTATTTCCTGCTTCCAGCTCTCTCATGCCAGGTGCTGCCACTAACCAAAGTGTAGGCTGCATTTATTAGGTTAATTATGGTAACATTTTATGAAAAGGAGTTTTAACTAAAATGAAATATCAGATTATAATAGGTTTAACTGAGTTGTATCTTAATTAAAGTGGTTGTTTGCATGATATACTGTGCTTGGACATTTTGTAGCACAGAGAGTGATTTTTTTTAATTAGTTTTTTTAAATGAGTGGTAAAAGAGGTAGGGTGGAGAGAGAAGTAAAACCTACACATCTTTAGGTGGTTTCTTTGTTTTTGTAATTCTGTGGGGTGTTTTTTTTTTGCTTCTAGATACCAGGCGTGTGTTTGTTGTTTCCAAGTGGCTATGATTAGTGCTCTTGTTTTTTCTATAAGCAATTGAAATAATAATCATCCCGAAGTATTAGCCAGGAGTTTAGACCTGTTTACAAAAATTTGCAATTGCTGAGGTTAACTCCCCGCACCCACTCCCCCGCTGCCCTTGCCCTCGATTCTATTTTAGACAGATGGCGAGGCTCATAGAGAAGCAGGTATAGTGAAATGCTTCCTGGCTGTTGGCATCCCACAGAATCACATTTCTCTTCTCCTTTTCCTCCTCCCTCTCTACCCCAATCCTTTCCAAAATTACTTTTATAAATGTCCATCTGCATGTCGTGCATGGTCTTGGCTACACTTGCAAGATAGAGCTCATTAAAGCAGCCCCAAGCGCCCTAACTCCCGGTGTGTCCACACTGAAAAGGCACGTAGAGTGTCTGTACTCTGCAGCTGGAGCACTCCTGGTAATCCATCTCCTTGAGAAGCATAAAGCTTGCTACGCCCTGGCTGAAATGCCCGGGCGTCAGTGTGGGCGAGGTGTTGCGTTACTGTGCTTTGACTGGCCTCCGGAAACGTCCCATAATCCCCTGAAGTCAAGTGGTCACTCTTCTCGTGGTTTTGAAATTGGCTGCAGGCATGCAGATATCCCCTTTCAAAGCTCCGTTTCTGACAGCCGGCATGCTTATCTGCTCCAGGACAAAGCAAACCATTAGTGTAGAATGCTGCTGTTGTGTGGGGGTGGGGGCGGGGAGGCTATGCTGCTGTCTGAACTTACAAGGCAGCATGCTAACACACTCTCAGCCCCCCAAAACACACTTTCTCTCCCCCCACATATACACTCCACCCCCCCATTTGAAAAGCATGTTGCAGCCACTTGCACACTGGGATAGCTACCACAATGCATTGCTCTTTGTGGCGTTGCAAGAGCTGTAATGTGGCCATGTCAGTGCGCTTGCACCTGACAGTGTAAACACACGGCAGTGTTTTCCCTACTGCGATCTCCAAAGGTTGGTATAACTCTCAGCACTCTACATCTGCAAGTATAGCCATGCCCTTAACGTTGGGACTATAGCAATAATTCTCTACTAGTTAGTGTTTTCTGGGATCAAGAAAATTTGCAGAAGTAGGTCCTTGCATTCATTGCTGCAAATGTCTGTGGGCTTGTCTACACTTCAGTGTTGTCGACAAAACTTTTGTCTTTCACGGGTACTTAAAAAAGCCCTCCCGCGAAAGACAAAAGTTTTGCCGACGCAAGTGGCAGTGTGAATGTGGCTTTGTTGGCAGGAGCGCTCTTCTGCCGACAAAGGTAATGCTGGTCGCAGGGCTGAAAGTATTTTGTTGACAAAAGTGCTGACAAAATATCAGAGAGCGTTCACACACTCTGACTTTTAGCGACAAGGCAGTGTTGACACAGCCTTGTTGCTAAAAGCTGCTTAGTGTAGACAAGCCCTGTGATCTTGATACATTCTTATGTTTAGTGAGAGTTGCAGGAGTTCTGCACTTCTTGGGCTTGGACATATAGTTGCCAAAGAGGTGATGAGTGGAAATGTCAATGAATGGGAATGGCTGCTTGTAGCCGTATCATTCTGTGACCACTGATCTACTTATTGACTAGTTCAGCAGCTGTAAGTGCTCCAGGTGGTTAGAAAGTGGGACGTTGGGTGGGGTTGATGTTTTTGTTTTAGGGATTGGCTGCTCTTTTCTGCTTTGGATTAGTGTTAATACACAGAGCATGGCCTTCTAGTGATACTTGGCAATCAGGCATATTTTATAAACCATAATAAGAAACAATGAGATGAATAGGAAAGGAATTAATCACCAGGCACACATGAAGCCTTGTGTCACTAGGCTTTGGTGTAGCAGAGAGATTTAGGTCATTCCTAGTTACTGTAACTCTCCCTTCCCTTTCCTGAGACAGCAGATGTGTGGGAAGGCTACTAGCAGCTTCTTTTCTGCTCCTCCCCTACTTCTTGTAAATGGCAGGATCCCGAAGTGACATTCTCCAACTTACCCTTGAGAGAGCTGTGGATGAGATCACTGATAGCATACAGTTTCCATGTGTGCATGTGCCCACCTCATACATACATCTTTCCTCTGGGAGTACCAGGCACCTTTCATATGTCAGGCATCCTCTGGTGCCTTCACCTGGATAAAACACTGTCTGTGGGCCTCAGTGTAAGTTAATGCAAAGTAGTTATTCGAGTAATTAAGAACTTTTATTCTATTTTCTTTCTTGGTATTCTGGCTGTGAATAATGCTAGACAGTAGTACTGCACTGCTTTTGTTCTGGAAGGACAGAGTCTTTTACAGAAGGTGGTAGAACCACCAACGCAGAGGAGCTGGTGTAATAAATAGCACTGTTGAGAGCCTAACAAAGGCTCTATTGCACTGTCATGCAGCAGAGCCAGCAAGTAGCGTGGAGCAGAACAAAAGGGACTGGGGAAGAGCAAGAGAGCAATCTTACCCCAGTGGGGGCAGACTCCCAATTCTGATGAACTTGTAAACTTGCACTGAACACCAATGAGAAGCATTGTTTGTATGAATAATCCTGTATTGAGAAAGAAATATAACTCATTCTGGTGCAGCTAGAGTTCTGTCATTAATGGGGGTATTTAAGGTGTTTTCAATTTTTTAGTGTGACCTGGACTATGAAAATGTCTGAGAAAGAGAGCTCTGATTCAGAATAAAGCAATTAATCTTCATTCTTGTGTGTGAATTTTATACTAGTATGAATTGCGTATGACAGGTTTTGGTGGAATGCATTTGTGACCTGTTAGAACTGGAGAGATTTTTATCATGGAGAAGAAAAATGCTCTCATGTTAGCAGTCATTACTGCACCTACTGTGCACAACATAGGCAGTTTCTAAAGTGCTCTGTATACTGGCAGTGCAAAAATAGAGGAAGGATAGTTCAATGGATGGGGACTGGCTTGGGAGACCTGGGTTTAATTCTTGCTCTGCCACAAACTTCCTGGGCAAATCACTGAGGGTATGTGTACACTGCAACCACAGGCTGTGATTTAACCTAGCTAGCCACCTGGGTAATTACCCAGGGTTCCGGACAGGGCTGTACAGCCCATGCTAAAGTCTGGGATGCTGCAGCTTCATCTATTCCACATCTGTATTTTCCTACCTCTCAGGGCTGTTGTGAAGAGATCTTCATTTAAAGATTGCGAAGAGCTTAGATCAGGGGTGGGCAAACCTTTTGGCCTGAGGGCCACATCTGGGAATAGAAATTGTATGGCGGGCCATGATTGCTCACAAAATTGGGGTTGCGGTGCCGGAGTGGGTCAGGGCTCTGGTTGGGGATGCAGGCTCTGGGGTGGTGCCAGAAATAAGGAGTTCAGGGTGCGGGAGGGGGCTCCAGGCTGGGGCAGCAGAGTTGGGTGAAGGGCGGGGGTGTGGGCTCTGGGGTGGGGCTGGGGATGAGGAGTTTGGGGTGCAGGAGAGTGCTCCAGGCTGGGATTGAGGGATTCAGAGTGTAGGACGGGGATCGGGGCTGGGGCAGGGGGTTGGGGCGCAGGGAGAGGCTCAGGGGTGCAGGCTTACCTCAAGTGGTAAGTGGGCGGCACTTACCTCAAGTGGCTCCCAGAAGTAGTGGAATGTCCCCCCTCCAGCTCCTATGCCGAGGCATGGCCAGATGGCTCTGCGCACGGCCAGGCAGCTCTACATGCTTCCCTGTCCGCAGGCACTGCCCCTGCAGCTCCCATTGGCTGCTGTTCCTGGCCAATGGGAGCTGTGGGGGCAGTGCTTGGCACTGGGGCAGCATGCAGAGCGGAGGCCCCTGGCTGCCTCTAAGCGTGGGAGCTGGGGGGAGAGGGAGCATGATGCTACTTCTGGGAGCTGCGTGGCGCAGCCCCCAACTCTGCTCCCCAGCTGGCACGGGGCAAGCCCCAGACCCTGCTCTCCAGGAGGAGCTCAAGGACCAGATTAAAACAGCTGGTGGGCAGCATCCAACTTGCAGGCCGTAGTTTGCCCACACCTGGCTTAGATACTACAGTAAATATAAAAGAGAGAGAGGTCTGCGGTAAGTCTAGTACTAATAGTGCTATAAGCATACTTGAAAAAGTTTCCAGAGCCCCAAAATATTATGAAGGAATGAAATACCATCATCGGGTAATGACACTCCCAGTAATGCAAGCCTTTGGGAGCTCCCCAAATAATATGATTTTAGTCTATTCTTATTTCCTCCCTGCAAATGTAAGATGTAGAAAACAGCCTGGCCAATCCTCTTATAGGAGGAGTGCAGGTTATGTGCCTTACCACTCTCAAGAAATTCTGTAATGTGAGAGTCTGCAGCTTGTTAAATGCATCTGTTTCTGTCTCTTTTGTGAAGGTGTCCTCAAGGATTATCTAAGAGAGCTGCCCTCTCCCCTGATAACTAAGCAGTTGTATGAAACAGTGTTAGATGCCATGGTGAAAAATCCCTTGAAAATGACAGCGAGCGGTTGTGAAAATGACCCAAGTGACTCTGAGCATACGGTGGCCCTTCTTGATTGTCTGCCAGATGTTGAAAAGGTGAGTACTATTGGACAGCTAAAATGATAATAAATCGCCAATTGCAGAAAGGGAAGGAACTCTTTTTATTAGACTACACATAAATGCCTCTGAGTTCTTATGTTTTCTATTTGTAACCCAAATACCCACTTGATAGATAACACTTTCAAGCTGTCTTTTACTTTAGGGTCTGTATTGCTGGGTTTAACTTGTACTTTGTGTGTTTTACCTCTTCCGGTGTACAAAATGGAATTAAAAATGCATAAGGGTATTTTTTAAAATTGTTAAAAGGGAGATCCTGACTATGAGCTGTATTAAAGTCCCATCGCCATTTTTGTTATCCTGGGTATCCTAGCCAATGCTTACCTGAGTAATTGCATTCTTCTCCTCTAAACATATGAGATAGGACTATAAGCTACCATATGTTGTAGTGTAATAGCTGCCGTGTTCCATCCAAGAGAATACTGCAAACAGCATATCCTGGACAGGCAAAGTGAACCCTGTATATAGATTGTGGAGTGCTGTGGGAGGATTCAGTCTGAAAGGCACTCTGTAAATCCCTCTTGCTGAATTATTATTATTATTATTATTTATTAACAACAGTGCAATAAAACTTTAACCTGGTTTAATGTTGGCATAAATAGATTTTACAAGAGCAAAAGTTAAAGGTTATTAACAGAAAAACTAAAGAATGAGAACTGACTTGATTGTTTAATGTGTATACTGTAAAGGGACAAGCAAATTGCTTTTATGCAAAGTAGAACATAGTAAATGTTTAATTTTTAGCCAGCAAATGTGCTTGTTAAGTATTTTATTACCTTTAATTTAAAAGATGAATTAATGTTCCTTTAAGAATTTTTTATTGATTTGATTGCCAGCTGTTTGTTGGTTTTTCACTTTTGTGTTGAAAAGTGCCCAGAATTCAGGATGGATGCTTCAGTAATAATTAAAATAATCCCATGGACAGCAGCTAGTCTGTGTTGCAGAAATGAATGCTCATTCTCCATCGAGGAGGACTGCATTTGAGGTGGTGAAAGGAGCAGGTCCTGCTTCTGTGTTTGTACATCTGTTCTGTTCTCTAATAGTTCAAAGGCTGCTTAACTTCTTGGTCCTACGGTTTAACACATAACATTACAGTACCGTTGCTCTCAGAGGTGCACATCCTATGGCAGGGGTGGCTGAGCTGCATGCGGCTCTTTTACGTTAAAGTGCAGCTCACAGAGGTCCTCCATATATCTTCCCCCATTCTCCACCTACCTCACTGGGCTGGGGGGAAGCTTGTGGCTTCTGCCCTGCGGCGTGTTGGTGGGGCTTCAGCCCCACGGGGCATGACTGCCAGGGCTCAAGGCTTCAGCCCCAACACTCCCCTCCCTGCGGGCTGAAGCCTGAGCCACGGCAGGCACACCCAGCTCTCAAACTTCTGAAGATTATCGTATGCGGCTCGGCGGGTTAGTAAGTTTGGCCACCCCATCCTATGAGTATGTGATGTATTGCCTGAGGTACCATTCTCTCTTCCTGACGATCTGTGTTCTTCAGGAGAGATTAAAGGAGCAGCCTTGAACATTTTGAGCAGATACTAACCCCTCATTGGGGTGTTTATGGGGTTGCACATTCATAAACAAAGCCCTTTTCTTCAAGATTACAACTATTCCTAGAAGTTGCTCTTCTAACTAAGGGGTGTAGTACAAAGGACTTGAGTGTCCATGGCTGACAATCCAGCAGTTTTAAAGAATTCTCAATTCATGTAGGGCCAGATTCGGCCATCTATAACGCATGTTGAGTAGTATTGTATTCTCCTTGTCCCACTTTGTTTAGTGGAACTAGCACTGGGGTAAGGAGCTAGACAATATGAGTAAAAGCACCAGATGCTAGTCCTTAATGTTAAATGAAAGACACTGCCCCTTTGCAAAAGAATCTCTGGAAGCTAAGCATTTTGAATGCTGAAAAAGACGTAATTCTAATAAGTCATTTCCACTTAAGGCAGACCTGGGTGGCCAAAAACTGGATAGAGGCCAATTTTTATTTTTATCAAGCCAGACTGACTTCTTGTGTCCCTGCTGCTTCTTCAGTTTCTTTCCTTTCTCTGGTGTCCTCTTTTCACTGTAAGAAAATCTATACACATAGATCAGAGGTCATGTAAGAGAGAATTTTTTTACCCAAGACATCTGTCTTAACCAGCCTGCACTGTAATGGAGTCCAATACAACTTGATGTTCAGTGCTTAGATACTGCAGTGATTGTGTTATAGAATATGTGACAAGTACCCTTGAAAATAGCACTGTTAAACAACAGCCAAAGGATGATAATGGACTGTATTTTTGCTTTATCTAGTTACCTGAAACTTAACTCTTCATTTTAGGCAACCCTAAAGATGCTGCTGGATCACCTGAAATTGGTGGCGTCTTATCATGAAGTAAATAAGATGACGTGCCAGAATTTAGCTGTGTGTTTTGGGCCTGTCTTACTGAGCCAGAGGCAGGAGACCTCAAACCATAATAACAGAGTCTTTACAGATTCAGAAGAACTTGCTAGTGCCCTGGACTTCAAAAAACACATAGAAGTTCTTCATTATTTGCTCCAGCTATGGCCAGGTAATAAAGTTTATGAAAAAATTCTGTCTGATGAGAAAGCAACGTCGTCAGATCCTAAAATATAACCAAATCTTTTACTGTGTGACTATAGAGTGTGGTTTACAGGGTATACAAACGGTATTGGGACTCTTCTCAGTTATAGCAGCAAAGAATCCTGTGGCACCTTCTAGACTAACAGGCATATTGGAGCATGAGCTTTTGTGAGTGCATACCCACTTCTTTGGATTTATGGGTGGGTATTCACCCACGAAAGCTCATGCTCCAATACTTCTGTTACTCTATAAGGTGCCAAGGGACTCTTTGCTGCTTTTACAGATCCAGACTAACACGACTACCGCTCTGATACTTCTCAGTTATAGGTTAATATGTCACAACATACAACTTGGTGATTAAAGAGACCACAGTAATTTTATTATCTATTGTATCCAACTGTTGTTTTATTAAAATGTATCATTTAGTGGGAGATCCTGTGCTTTGGTGATCTCTCTACCAAATGAAAATGACAAGATTTAAAAGTGCACATACAAAAAGCTGTTTTAGTGTCTTTTGTGTAGTGTTCTCAAGCAACTATGATAATAAAAATAGACAAAAGGTAAAAAACCTCACCTAATGGGGTAATGCTCCTACACATGACCTAACTCAGGTTTCTGCTGTGTTTGGCATTTTACCGACTTTGGCCTGAACAGGTATAGATTCTTTTGGTTTTATGGCTTCTTAAATTGCATGGACAGACCTGCTGAATTATTGTTGTTTGTATTACAGTAGTGGCTAGAAGACCCAGACAGAATTTGAGATGCCATCTGTACAACTATGTAGCAGAAGGCTTTGGGGAGATAGGTAATGAGCCAGTTTCTGAGAGGTGCAGGGCACCCATAACTCCCATTCGCTTATTGCGGGTTTCATGTGCTTAGCAGCTCTTGGGAACAAGCTCTAGTAGAAGGGAAGTGAAACTTCGATATTTTTAATGAACCTGCCAGGATGCAAGTGAAGGACATAGTTCTGTTCAGATCTGGGCTTCAGAGGTAGAAGGATGTTGCCAACTTCTCATTTCCTAAGGTATTCAGAGACCTGATCAAAGCCCGTTGTAGTCAATGGAAAGACTTGCATTAACTACAGTGGGGTTTGGATTAGGCCCCTTATAAATTATTTTTGAACTTTTTCTCCTGCTTAGTAGCTAGTTATTGAGCTGGAGTCTCCCCTTATGAAAACCCTGCAGTAATTCACAGTAACAGGCTCAGCTATTGTAGTCTCAGGGTTGTAAACTGGAGTTTGAGAAAATTACGGGGGGGTCTTTAGTATCTTTTTATAATAGTTAAATATTCCCTGGCCAACAGAATCCATCAGTCACCTAGAGATACGTAAGTGGGTGGAAGATGAAGGTCTGCTATATCTCTTGTTTCCTGACATGAACAATCATTGAAGCCCACTTAGTTTCATAGTAATCTGATTTGTGACAGTGATCAGAAGTAATCTCTTCCATTACCTACCTGCTTGTTAATACGTGTTTCTCAAATGTGCACAGAATGAACATTTTTATTTTTGAGATTGCAGAGGTTAACTATAGTGATTTCATGAAATATTTTCTCATCTGTTTTGCCTTTAGGACATACTAAAGCCTCTTAGGAAACTTTTGATTTGCGTTAAAGTATCCATTGAAATATGGGATAAAACTACTTGATATGAGGTTTAAACTAACTGAGATTATTTTTTTAACACAAACAGAAGAAATCCTTGTTCTTTTATGTAAGATTAACAGCAGATATACAAGAAATGTCTGAGGGTATGTTGTGGCATGTGTTCGGGATGGCAAGTGATTCAGGTATAAGTGAAGTATGAAGGACATCATATATTCTGCATATGCCACGCTTATTACAGAAAATCTGTTTCAGAAATGTTTGAGAATAAATATTTGTGTATCCTTTTGCCAATAAATCCTTAATACCAAGAGTCAAAATACAGGACCTGGAAGGAGAGGAAAATCATAATTATTACAAAACCTAAAAATTTACCTAAAATAGTTTCCCCATACATCATCATGTCACAATTGAATTCAAGGTTGATATCTATCATCTGCTTAGGATAGAATAAAAATGCTATACCTTTTAGAAAATGGGAAATCTCCCCTTTTCCAGTGATGTATAGCAGTGGTTCTCCAGCTCTTTTTATCTGCAGACAACTCGCAACAGAGAGAGAGCTGCCCAATTTCTCACTGGATGGTTCTGAAAGCATTTAATTCCAGAAACCACCAGGAAGGAATCCTGGAACTCAGGACTGTGTGAAAGAAAAAATTAAATATTTCTCTGGCAAGTTGTGCAAGAATAAATAAATAAAAGTTAATGGCCGTTTGAAACTATTTTAAGTTTAAGTTGAAACCGTTTTAAGTGTTTCTCCTGGAGGGGGAGATGGATTAGCAGACAAAGTGCAGGTCAGGCATATGGGCACAATGAATGCAGTCTGCAGTTTACTACATGATAACTACATAAGTGGGAATAAAGGTGAACTTCAAAAGTTTATTAATGTTTTTGTTTTTTAAGATCACAAATATATTTACTAATATATTTTGAAGTAAAAGTATATGGAAATCCAAATTTTTAAATATTAATCTTGTAACTCCACCAGCTGTACCCTAGCTCAGTGGTTCTCAAAGCCGGTCCGCCGCTTGATCAGGGAAAGCTCCTGGCGGGCCGGGACGGTTTGTTTACCTGCCGTGTCCGCAGGTTTGGCCGATCGTGGCTCCCACTGGCCGCGGTTCACCGCTGCAGGCCAATGGGGGCTGCAGGAAGGGCGGCCAGCACGTCCCTCGGCCCGTGCCGCTTCCCACAGCCCCCATTGGCCTGGAGCAGCGAACCGCGGCCAGTGGGAGCCGCAATCAGCCGAACCTGCGGACTCAGCAGGTAAACAGCCCGGCCCGGCGTGGCCCGCCAGGGGCTTTCCCTGAACAAGCAGCGGACTGGCTTTGAGAACCACAGCCCTAGCTCACATTTTCTTGGGGGAAGATCTCAAAGTGGGTGCTGCTTTATCTAGCTAGTAACTTTGGTTATTATCTGTTGAGAATCTTTAGAATGATTGACTGAAGTAAGAGAATTGTTTGAGAAGGTGTAATCTGTCTTTGGGTGGAGCTGTGAAATGCGAGGGGGTGAGATGAATAAACAAGTAGAGGGAAACATGAGTCTTCTGCAGGCTTGTTTGAAATTACCACAAAAAATTCCAAATTTCTGAAGAGCTATGGAGAAGTGTTTTTTAAAAGTACCCCAAGGTTTCCCATACTACATTAGATACTGATCAGTATAAATAATATTGTGGGACAGACAGTGACTCAGCCTTCGTGCATACCTCTTTATCACTATCACAAGAAATAACTTCCACCCTGGGAATATCACTAGGATCAGTGCTGCTACTGCCAAAAATGTTTGGCACAAAATCACTCTGCACCGGAGGCTAATGCCATTTTAAGGTCTACAACAGCTGCAGCACTCATCTGTCTGTGAGCACCTACTTATGCTTTATATCCTGGCAATAGAAACAATGAGTTTGTTAGGAAATTTAAATTGTGTAGCGGAAGAATAACCCAGTATAAGTATGCAAATTCTCATCTGTTCGGTTTGGGTTGTTTTGTTTTGGATATTGAAATTTCTAATGCTCACTGCCAGTCAGATATTCTCAGACGTTAGACCAGCACTTTGTGGGGAGCCAGTGTTACTTCTGACTGTCACAGCGATCTTATGAAGCCAGTCAAAGGGCCTGAGGGGATGTCCCCATCAGAAGAACTGGAACAGCTGCTTATCAAAAAGATAAATGGCAGTGCTTGATCTTCCATATTCTTCTGGTCGGACAATGATCATGTCATGGCACTGCCTCCACACTCGGGGGGCCAGGATTCCCATTCCTTCAAGATGTAACAAATGTACACCTGTTTCATCATGGATGTGCTTTAGCATAACGGCTCAACAGTCATTGACTAATACTGGAGCTGCCTGCTATAGGTTTGGCTAATTCAGCCTACAGAAATGAAAATGTGGGTTGTATTTCTAGTTGCAAATTAAGGTGGGATTTGAACCAATAATGTACAGTACCTTTGGTTTACAAGAATTGTGCAGAACAATGACTACAATGAAATTAAAGTAAAATATGAATGCTTAAATGTAAATCATTCTTCTGAGGGTAAAAAAAAATTTGACTCAAGAAGGAAAGAGCACAGTCTAGTCTCTTAAGCTTAATCTTCCTGTAGATTTAGCAAATTTGATAATAAACATGTTGTTGTGCAATACTTCAATTTCCTTATTTTTCCAAGTGAAAACAAATGGTCCTTGTTCAGTGGGAGAGTGTAAAGCTGGCAAGTTATTGTTAACCCATGGACGCTTCATCTTAATGGAGCAAAGTCCAAACAGAAAGACTTTTGTTAACGTAAAATAAAACAAAAAACCAAAAAAGTTATTGAAGATTACTGTGGTATACCTAAAATGAGACTAATGTCTTGCATAGAGACCAGTTATGGGTCCAGAGAGGAGAACATTTGAGACCTCCTAGGACTGAGACCTTTATGTGTCCCTAGCCTCTGTTTGTCAGAGGGTGGAGATGGATGGCAGGAGAGATATCACTTGATCATTACCTGTTAGGTTCACTCCCTCTGGTGCACCTGGCATTGGCCACTGTTGGTAGACAGGATACTGGGCAGGATGGACCTTTGGTCTGACCCAATATGGCCGTTCTTATGCTTAAATATAGAGGACATTAATTAAAAAGAGACCGAGTTGGAATCTTCCTGATCTCAAGGTATTTGTGTATGCTACATTTCTAGCAGTGAAAGAGAATGCATAACCTGCTTGTTTAATTTCAAGAGGTAATAGTCCACTGCACAGCAGAAAGAAGTTCAGATATTTAGGAGGCATGGGTCAGTAAAAATATTTGTACTGTTTACCATAGGAAGCCGATAACAGAGGAGGAGTCTTAGTAACTTATGCTGTGTAATCATGAGTTCAGGTAACAAACCGTCAAACCTGTTTGAGTGTATTTTATCTTTGACATGGAATTATGGCTGCTTAGATAAATTAATACAAAAGAGCTTCTATTGGTAGTGCATAAAACTTCGGACAAAAGAGAAATGCAAGAGTTCAACTCTGATGTGCCTTCAGCTTCTCTAGGTGTTTCTCGAAGTGGTATTTTTATTGTGTTTTTAACCTCTACATGCTGTGCCTGTGTTTTGTTGCACCATTTAGTTTGGAAGAGGCCTGTGAGCTAAGCTGTTTGCTTTTATTTGACCATAGCTAGATGGTGATTAACTCAACTGCGTGAGTTAATCAATGCTCTGGAAGTTTTCTGTTTTTAAATAGACTTTTTCAGTTGTGGACTAAATATGGCATGAATCTTCAAAACTGGGCCTTCCACTAGATTTTCCTTTTAATCTAAGTGATGTCAGACAATGGCAGAAAAAAATAATAGTGGAATGTGTTGGCCATAAGTTTGCATGTATTAATGCATGTTTTGAGTATGTAAAGTAGAGTGAAATAAATGGACAACCTTTCGTTGCTGGTCTCTACTAGCAGTATGATTGTTATGATTTTCATTAAACTTCTTCTTTGTTCTAGTGCAATGTTCAACTGCCAAAGAATCAACATACTCAAACATGTTTCCAGGGAACCAGTCGTCTTTGAATTATCTGAGACCCAAGAAGCAGCGACCTCAGATGTTGAATTTGAGCAGTACTGAAATGTCAGGGGTACTTAGGCCCAGACCAGCCAGATTAGACAGTCCCTCAAGTAATCGCTATGCAGGAGACTGGAGCAGTTGTGGGGAAAACTACTTTTTGAATCCAAAGGAGACCCTAAATGAAGCAGACTATGATGATGTTCCTTCAGAAGATACAGAAAGTGGGGAAGATTGCAGCAAAGTAGATGGACCAGATAGACTGATTGAACACGCAAAATCCATGTCTAAAGAGCATACATTTCAGACCTATTTGACAATGCAAACAATAGATTCAGCAGTGGACCACAGAGTAAACCTCAAAGACCTGCAAGAAAGTATAGATACTCTGATAGGAAACTTGGAGCGGGAACTCAACAAAAACAAACTAAATATCACTTACTAATTTTCTTGCATGATACCTGCTGTTGATACCTCCCTGTTCCTCCACCCGCCTCCTCAAAAAAGTCTGTCTGTCTGGTTTTTCTAATGCATTGTGGAATAATCTGTGGCCTCCCTTCGATAAACAAATCCAATTTAGCCAATCCATTATTGTGGATAATTTTTCTTCTCATTAGAAGAATACATTGGCCTCACCCTCTGTGGTTTAAGTTGGCCTTTTAGACTATGCGAAATGATGTTAGGAAGAAGTGATTTCCCCCTCACCCCGTCAAGGTACTATGCACTTATGAAGCTTGGACAGTATGTGACAGGAGATAAGGTGCCATCTTTGTCTGCTCTGTGTAGCAACAGCACTCTTCGTTCCTGAAACTTTATACCTGGTACGGACATTCCTCTTAGTAGAGGATTAGTGTTTCTTGGCCTGTGATTTGCAGCATGAACTTTAGGTAGATCCCATTCTACCATCTATGTCACCTTTTCATTTGCAATGCAAAGGCTGCTATGAAAAAATGCTTTTTATACATATATAAAAGTTTAGCTGTACAAAATATTATTGTATTCCTGTATTAACACTTTTCAGTAATTATTTAAACCTGCAAAAGTTAAATATTTTTCTAACCTTGTTTGTATATATTTATGTACATGTTTGTATAGTTATATTGGGAAGCGGGAAATCTGAATTAGATAAGGAAACCGTTTCTAAAAAGCTCCACATTGTGATGCCAAAATAAGGATTCGCTTGAGCAATGTAGCATTTGATTTTACGCACAGAAATATGTGCCGAGAGAGAGGACATAGTGAATGATTAATATAAATGACCTTGTGTCACATGTTGTGCTTCAGTTCACAGCTGTTGACTATTAACTACATTAAGAAACCATCCAGTTTAGTTTTAAGTAGTATTCCAGCATTTCCTAAGTGTTTCCAGTGAACCTGTCTGTTCCCTTTAAAGGTGCCCTTCAAGCAAAGAAGGGGGATGGAAAGGATTGTGCTATTTATTTTTTTTAATCCTTTCTGATGTATGAAGAAGGTCTGAAAGGGTTTTGGGTTTTAAAGCTGTTATTTGGGGAGGGGGTGTGTGCTTTTTCTTTTATCTTAGAAATAGCAGACTGTTAAATCTTTAATGCCTTTGGAAGTCATCTTGCATGATTCAGATGTTCATTGGGAACTTGGAGGTGATAAATACCTATGAAAGGCAGTCGTATGACACCCCCCCCCCCATCAGTGTTTTAATTAAATAGGTGTTAACTGAAACAAACAAAATCAAGAGTTTTAAACAGTCAGAATGAAAATCACATCCCCTCTCAATCAGATTTCATTTCCTTGGTATCTGTGATCTCATAATATAGTCATACCTCCCATCAGCTAGAGTCTTCCATGGCAGGCAACTGAATTTCTAAAATAAAAAAAGCTGAGAATTTTGTTTAATTTTTTTTTTTAAATCCCAAGCCACCTTTGTAACATCATAACAAGCAAAAGGGCACAAACCCATTGTTTTTCTTTTATAGGTCACAGCATTTTTACTGGGAATTCAAACATCCAGTCTTAATCAACTAGCAGTATAGGATTTAATTTTCTTGTTTCTTTTCACTATGTCCGCATCCTTCCATATCTTTCCTATTGCCCTGTAGTAAGTGCTTTTAGCTAGTACATACTTCTATATATTGCCAGGTTTTATAATTATTTATTTGCAGTAGAATGGCATTGAGAATTAGGGTACAATTTTACTACCTTTTTCTAAAGGAATATCTTAGCATGGTTTCAAATGATTTATTCATTCTCATTAATTTATTTTTGTTATAAGTGTTAAAATATGCAATACAATATTGTTTTAAATGTAAATTTAATCTGACACATTTATCAATAAATCAATGTATTTTTTTAAACTTTTATACAGAATGTGTATAATTTTAAAACTATAAATTTTAATTCGAAATAAAAATTTGAATTGAGAATAAAATGTGATCAAGTCTTGTAAGTGATTATTTAAAAACATACTTTAATTAAAGCTATCTACTGTACACATGCTTTGGCAGAATATATTATTTGCTCGATAGATACTCTAGTGGTTTGCAGAATTTTTTTTTCAGTCACTCGGAGAATTTTGTTTTCTAGATTGCATTTGCATTCATATAGGATTTTTAAAAAATTTAATGCAATAGCATTTGTAGATCTGTTTTTGTAAGCAACTTTGAAAAGCAGTGTTTTTGATGGCAGTTCTTGGTATGTTACAAAGATATGTTGACAGTTTTGGTTAATCGGTTTCCATATTGTTTGTATAAATATATTTAGCATTAAAATATTTTTGTATAAATATTCTTTGGTAAACCAGACTATTTCTTACATTCTCTGTGTTTACAGTATAGACTACAAAAGGGTCCATTATGCAAAAGTATTTGGTGGAAATTTCTTTCTTTTTTTTTTTTAATGTACAGATGTATTTCCTAGGCTGAATAGTGCATTAACATTTTATGCAGCAAACACATTGCTTTATCAAAATTAATTTAAACTTTAATATCTTAACAACATTAGAACACAGTAATCGGATGACCTGTAATGAATTACTTGAATTAATGTCAAGCTCATGAGTTGTTTAATTATACTAACGCTTCCCTTTTCAGAGATCTTGTATAAGGGATCTAACTGCAGGTAAACAAAATTAATTTTGCAGTTTGAATGATTGTGGTTGCCATGTTTGCTTTTAAATGGGTTATGACAACATCCTGTAATATCTTGGTGTCCTGTAAACATTTTGTTTGTTATATACTGTGCCTATTCACAAATCTGTTTATATAATATTTGTTCAAGTTGCATCCTTCTGTCAGACTTAGCGTTGTAAAAGATTCTTAAAGAGCTGGATTAGTATGTGAATTCCCCATGACCAGGGAAGTTAAATGCAGGGATTAGAAGAGCGTAGTTCTAGCAAAATGGAAATTAGCATTTCTTCTAATAGATAGGTCTTCATGGCATACAAGAGATGAGCCTCAGGTTCTGCAGTCTTTACTCAGGCAAAACTCCCAGTGAACTCCATGGATAAGCCTTGAAACACTTATTTAGTAATAAACTACAGTTTCTTGAGTTCCCCATTTTTGTGTGTTTTTTCCAGTACAGTTCATGAAGGTGGTAGTGCAATGGTTTGCACTCTGCAGGGCCTCTTACTACCAGAAGGGATGTAAAAACTAGATTTTACAGCACATAATATAATTCACAAGCAGACTGTCTTTGAGCTTTGTGGCCTTTCTACTGTCCCAGATAATGAAGAAGTTAGATGCAAATGAAGATAACACAGAAACATGTCAAGAAATCTTACCCAACTCACAAATACGCAAACTGCTTTCCCATAAGAAAAGTGTGGTCATTTATATATTTGTATACGTGTCTGTTGATGCACACACAGCATGCCTGGGGAAAGCACCAATCAAACGGCTTAATTTACAGTCCAGTGGAAATAGGAGAATGGTACCGAGATCTGTACTTCTGATAATGCTTATCCACTGTCTTACAAAATGATCACAACACTGATCAGTAGATCTCAAAGGTAAGTACCATTTCGCATATGGGGAAACTTAAGACACAAAGAGTTTAGCTGATTTGCTCTTGGACATACAGCAAGACAGTGGCAAAGCTGGGGCAGAACCCAGGTCTCCTGACTCCCTATCACTGATGATGTCCACTTAGCTATTCTGTGTCTCTGGCAATATGCATCTCAGTAGCCATAGCGATATGCACCTGCTTTGTGAAGGAAACTTCAGCTGCTTCCCTCAGAACAAAGGTATTTATCAATCATTGTTTGCCGACACTCCTACCCTGGCTGAGCTAGTGGATATCTCTGTCTGAACTTGAAGCAGTTGGAGAAGTAAAACTGGAATACTTCCATTTAGACATGTTAAGGTTGATCGGGAAGCCAGGCCCCTCTCTGGGCATTTATTTACCCCAGTTTGAGGAAAGGGTGAGGTTAGGTCTGGTTGCTGTGAGATTTCTGATGCGAGCTTCTCCAGGCTGGAAGCAGAGAGAATCTCCACTCAGCTGTTTTGTTTCCTCCACAACAACTGGAGCAATGACATTTTTGAAGCTGGTAGTTCTCAACTTCTTCCCAGTCTCCCTTTGGCAATCACACTGACAACTAGGCTGCTTGGTGATTTTGGGACAACATGAAAACAAATTTGTTTTCGGGGGGTATGATGTGGCAGCTTGGTTAAACCTCTACTCTCCAGAGCCCAGTTTGTTTCTGTGCTGTTTATTTCCACTCTCTAGGTATAGGCCTTTACGTATCTTACTGGTGACTATCCCGACCATAGCTTCCACAACTCTCCAGGTCACGTTGCACTTTGGTTCTGCACTCTCATGCATTTGCGAACCTTCTTATTCTGTGGTCATCTGCAAATATGAGCACCATTGAATTTGTTCTAAAGAAACACCTGACAAAGCACTGCCCTTATTGCAGCTTGTTCTTTCCTTTTTCCCTTTCAGTTTAATTGATCAAAAAAGCCTCTGGAGACCCAGAGTGCTCCACCGGGCTACAACTGGCAGGAAGTAGTATTGTTTCAAGACTGTCAGATGTAAGTGTAACTACTGAGACACTTGGAAGTTCCAGTTTGCGAACTACTCATAAGCAATTTATGAAAGTCTGTATTAACTTTGCACAGCGACCATGTAGTATGTGCTGAGAGGATCAAATAAATATGGAGTAAAAGAGTGGGTGTCAGTAAAACAAAAACCACAACACTCTGATGTTTCCAATTAGGTGTGTGCATGCCGTGTGCACAGTCGTTGGAAAGTTTTTCCCCTAGCAGCACCTGTCGGGTTAGCGGTGGAGCCCTCTGGAGTGGTGCCTTCATGGCGCCAATTATATGACCCTGCCAACCCAGCCCCTCCTCAGTTCCTTCTTACCACCAGAGACCGTCATTGGAACTGCGGTCGCTTGCATAGCAAGTGCTTCCCTTAGTGTTTATAGTAGCTGTTAGTTTTTAGTTTGTAGTTATAGTTTGTAGAGAAGGTATTGGGGGTGGGGCTACCCCCCAATCCCTTCCCCTTCCCCTGGGTTCTGGGGCATGCCTCAGTCCCGAGGGTTTAAGCCCTGCGGAACCTGCAGTAAGCCTATGCCAACAGGCGACCCCCATGACGCATTCCTAAAGTGTCTGGGAGAGACGCACCAGACATGTGTAGGATCTGTTAGGCATTCCGCTCCAGGACGAAGAAAGAGCAAGACTTCCGTCTTAAAGAGCTCTTGATGGAGTCCGCTCTTTGCCCCAAGCCTGCCATGGACCACCAGGACCCAGCACCGAGCATGTCTGTGCCGAGCGCCCCAGCCTCCGTGCGCAACAAGGTGCAGAGGAAGGACTCTGGCTTAAGAGATCCATGGCACTGGCGTGCCCCGGCACCACAGGCTGTGGAGACAACCCAGCACCGCTCTCACTCCCCAGTGCCGCACAAGTGGCACAGAAAGACTGATGGGATCACTCCCCTGTGCCGAAGACGGTGGTGCCGGTTGGCGCAGTAGCAGTACGTCCTATGCTGGAGTACTCGGCGCCAAGAGCGCCGGACTTGGTGCCATCAACTTCGGTCCCGTTAAGGGGACCGTTGAGTCCGGTGCCCAGCAACACTCCTGAAAGGCAATCCTCACGTGGAGGAGTTAGACCTGCCATCCACCCTGGAAACTTTTGAAGCTGCCAGGGATCTGATTGCCATGACAATACCTCAGCCCCAGCAGTCAGAAACAAGCCTCCAGTGCTGCAACGACCTGCACCGTATAGAAGCAAGCCGGCCATGATGAGGCAGTTGCCCTCCCAATCTTCCGTGTTACGGCACCGTTCGCCGGAGGTGGGTTCCAGGCAAGGCTCCCTGACACCATCGAGGTGGCGATCACCCTCCCCGACATCGAGGGTGGAGTGACACCGGTCCCCGGCACCGGCTCCTCGACACTGGTCCCCATCGGCGCCGCCACGGTCCTCACGGTCGAGGCTGGCTTCGTTGGACTCGGATTCGGAATCCTTCTATTTACGACGTAGCCAGCACAAGTCAGACAGGCACTAACACGATGCAGGTGTGGTGTCTTGGCACCTTCAGTGGCAGCCACCTGCACAGTGGCCCTTTTGGAACCCCTGGGCTTACCACCAGGCTCAGGGGGTCTTTTAGCCTCCGAAAGTCGAATTCCCCCACCGCCCAGAGACTGACCTATGCCTTGGGGCTCCAAGACAACGACAGCACAAAGCCCGCCACCCATCCAGGCCACCGCGACAACAGTCGGTGCTGAGGACCTTGGCACTGGGCAGGAGGACGCAAGAGAGCTGGAGGGTCAGGAAGACCCTGCACCACCTCTGGCCTCCTCATCCTCGTCCCCAGATGAGGTGGTAGCAGAAGCTTTGGCCTCAGGACATCTCCCCCCCCGCCCCCGCCCCGATCGACCACAAAGCCCACCAGGACTTGCTACCCAGGATTGCCCGCAACATGGGGTTGCAGGCGGAAGAGTTGGTCAAACCTGAGGACCCCATGGTGGACACCTTGGCTCTGGAAGGGCCATCCAGGGTAGCTCTGCCACTGATAAAAATGATCCAGAGCAACTTTAAGACTCTATAGCAGACCCCTGCATCTATCCCGCCTACCGCTAAAGGAGTTGAGTGGAAGTACTTCATACCCTCTAAAGGGTACAAATATCTCTTCTCGCACTTGCAGCCCTGCTCCTTAGCGGTGACCGTGGTTAACAAGAAGGAGAAACGGGAAGCAGGGACTGACTCCCAAATCAAAGAAGTCAAAACGGATGGACCTTTTCGGTAGAAAGGTTTACTCAACTGGAGGCCTGCAGATGAGGATAGCTAACCAGCAAGCTAGTCTCAGTAGATATAACTTCAACTCTTGGGCCTCCACGTTGATTCCATCAGACTCCTGAGCCGAATTTGCGGCTATAGTCGACAAAAGAAAAGCAGTGGTGTGGACCTCTTTACAGGCCTCACTGGATGCTGCGGATTCAGCTGAACATACCCTTTCCTCTGGGATAGTCATGAAGAGGGGCTCGTGGTTACAGGCATCTGGGTTGCCCTGGAAGTGCAGCAAACCCTGCAGGACCTGCCGTTTGACAGAGCAGACCTGTTTTGGGAGCAAACAGACTCCAGGCTGCACAACCTAAAAGACTCCTGGGTGACCATGAAATCTTTGGGCATGCATACCTTGGCAACCCAACGCAAACATTTAAAGCACAACACCAGCCACACCCCTATCCTCGCCAGCTAAGGCAGGACTTCTGAAGGAGGAGGGGTAGGAATGGCAGGCGCAAACCTTCCCATCCCCCGCCCAGGCCCGACCAAGCCATCGTCTGGCTCAAAGCAGCCCTTTTGAAGGTGTACCCGAGGACAACACACCTGCCACGATACCGGTTCCTTCCCCTTGTTTCTTGAATCGTCTATCTCACTTCTACTGTGCTTGGTCCCAAATAACATCAGACCGCAGGGTTCTTTGCATGGTAGAAGTGGGATATGCTCTCCGATGCCGCTCCCGTCCTTCCCACCCCACTTCCCCGTCCCTCTTCAGAGACGCTTCTCACGAGCAACTCCTTACCCAGGAGGTGCAGGCGCTCCTTGCCATAGGAACGGTAAAGGAGGTTCCTCAGGGGCAAGGGATTCTATTCCTGTTATTTCCTAATCCCCAAAGCCCAGGGGGGTCTCAGACCCATTCTAGACCTGCGAGGACTCAACAAGTTCATGGAAAAGTTGAAGTTGTGCATGGTCTCCCTGAGTGCTATTATCCCTTCTCTGGATCCGGGAGACTGGTATGCCAGCCTCGACATGAAAGACACCTACTTTCACATAGCTATACGGCCTGCACACAGATGATTCCTCAGGTTTGTTGTCGACCACAACCATTATCAGTTCATAGTCCTCCCCTTCAGCCTGTCAACAGCCCTCCAAGTGTTCACCAACTGCATGTTGGTTGTAGCAGCCTTCTTCCGAAGGAGGCAGGTGCAGGGTATACCCCTACTGTGACAACTGGCTGCTCAGGGGATGCTCCAGTGAACAGGTGGAGTCTCAAGTCCGATTGGTCAGATCCACTTTCGAGAAACTGGGTCTCCTCCTCAATGTGAACAAGTCAATTTTGTTACCGACCCAAAGAATAGAGTTTATCGGGGCGGTATTGGACTCGGTACAGGCAAGAGCGTTTCTGCCAGAGGCCTTCTTCCAAGTGATGGCAGACATTATTCAAGGCCTCTGGTGGTACCCGACCACTACAGCAAGGGGATGCCTGAGTCTCCTCGGCCACATGTCAGCCTGCATCTACGTGGTCCTGCATGCCAGAATGAGGCTCAGACCCCACCAAGTTTGGCTCACTTTGTTCTACTGCCCGGGGGCGCGACAGCCTGGACTCAGTGGTCACTGTGTCAGAGCAAGTACTTGAGTCTCTCCGATGGTGGCTCAACCCTCAAGACAGTGTGCAAGGGAGTCCCCTTCAACAGCCCCCATCCCTTCTTGTCCATGGTAACGGATGCGTCAGCTCTGGGATGGGGCGCGCATTTGGGAGATCTCCTAACACAGGGCTAAGTTTGCAGGACAAGCTCTGACTCTATATCAATATCAAGGAGTTGAGGGCAGTACAACTAGTATGCCAAACCTTTCAGGCCCGGCTACAAGGACAATGCGTGGCAGTTATGACAGACAACACCACTGCCATGTTTTATATCAACAAGCAAGGTAGGGGGGAGGAACGGGCTCCATGTCGGAAAGCCCTCCAGCTCTGGGAGTTCTGCATAGCCCACTTCATTCACCTGGAGTCATCCTATCTCCCAGGAGCACAGAACGAATTAGCGGACCACCTCAGCAGATCCTTTTGCAATCACGAATAGTCCATCCACCCAGATGTCATACACTCCATCTTCCAGAGGTGGGGGTTTCCCCTGGTTGATCTGTTCACCAGCCAGAGCAACAGAAAGTGCTTGCAATTCTGTTCCTTCCAGAAACACAGCCCAGGCTCGCTTGCGGACACGTTCTTGCTCCCCTGGGCAGGATGTCTGTTGTATGCTTTTCCGCCGATCCCGCTCATACACAAGGTCCTACTCAAGATCCGCAGAGACAGGGCATGAATGATTCTGGTGACACTGGCGTGGCCTCGCCAACATTGGTACACCACACTCCTGGAGCGGTTGGTGGATGCCCCAGTCACATTGCCGCTATTTCTGGACCTGATCACACAGGACCACGGTCGCCTTCATCACTTCGACCATCAGTCCCTCCATCTCACAGCCTGGAAGCTTCATGGCTAACCGCCATAGAACTCCTGTGCTCAGAACCGGTAAAAGAGGACCTACTCAACAGCAGAAAACCCTCCACTAGGGCCACATACCTAGCAAAGTGGAAAAGGTTTACATTCTGGTGTATTCAGAATCGCACACTTCCACTCCAGGTGCCCATACCATTCATCCTGGAGTACCTACTGCACCTGAAACAGCAGGGTCTTACAGCATTGTCCATCAAGGTGCACCTTGCAGCCATTTTGGCCTTCCACCTGGGAGCGACCGGGTATTCCGTCTTCTCCACCCCAATGGTTGCCCTTTTCCTCAAGGTCCTGGATGGTTATACCCACAAATTAGACAACTGGTGCCTGCGTGGGACCTTAACCTGGTTCTCTCCAGACTAATGGGGCCCCCTTTCACACCACTGGCAACTTGCTCCCTTCTCTACCTGTCGTGGAAGTTAGCCTTTCTGGTTGCCATTACCTCAGCAAGGAGGGTGTCGGAATTAAAGGCCCTCATTTCCGACTCCCTCCCTCCCTCCCCCCCCCCCCCCCCCCCCCCCCCAGTTTTCCATAAGGACAAGGTACAACTCAGACCTCACCCAGAATTCCTTCCAAGGTGGTGTAACATTTTCACACCAACCAGCACATTTTTCTGCCTGTCTTCTTCCCTAAGCCTCACACTAATGTCTGAGAACAGAGGCTTCACTCACTGGATGTTCGGTGGGCTTTAGCCTTTTACATTGAGCGCACGAAGCCATTCCGGAAGTCGAACTAGCTGTTTGTAGCGGACCAGATGAAAGCGCTCCCAGTCTCATCTCAGAGAATTTCATCGTGGATCACGTCCTGCATCCGGACATGCTACGAGCTAGCCAAGGTTTCAGCTCCAGCTGTTATGGCACACTCCATAAGGCCGCAGGCTTCATCAGCGGCATTCCTGGCCCAGGTCCCGATACAAGAGATCTACAGGGCGGCAACATGTTCCTCAGTGCATATGTTCACCTCTTATTACGCCATCATCCAGCACTCCAGAGAGGATGCAACATTCGGCAGAGTGGTGCTCTAATCGGCGGAGTTATGGAAACGCTTAGGTAGGGCTTGGGAGTCACCTAATTGGATCGATATGAGCACTCGAAGAAGAGAGAACGGTTACTCACCTTCTCGTAACTGTTGTTCTTCGAATCTGTTGCTCATATCCATTCCAAACCCACCCACCTTCCCCTCTGACGGAGTATCTGGCAAGAAGGAACTGAGGAGAGGCCGGGTCGGCAGGGTCAGATATTCGGGACCCGACCTGACTGGAGCTGCTAAGGGAAAAACTTTCTGATGACTGTGCACGCGGCGTGCACACACCTAATTGGAATGGACGTGAACAACACATCTTGAAGAACAACAGTTACAAGAAGGTGATTAACCACTTTTTCTCCTTCTAAATCTTGTAGGCAGTTATGTGAAAATGGAAGACATCTACTCCTCTCACTGGACGTAACTTTCACTCTACAGTAGACCCTATTTTGTAATTCAATTGGTATAAGGGAAAATATCTTGCCTTGTAATGCTACGTCTCTGAAACTACTGTCTCACAGGAGTCTTGCTTTTGGGTCAATAATAATTACTGCTTGCAGGGGGAGAAAGTGTTGTACAGAATTCTAATGAAATTGTTTACTTTGTCTAAAATGTCCTGACAAAGCCAGTTCCTGCCTCTAACGAAAGAAGTACTCTGATAAGGTAATATCTTTTATTGGACCAAGTTAGGAAGAGGGTGGTGAGAGCAGACAAAGTGATGGAGGCAGCAAGGCCCCCGCCTCCAGCCCTCTTGCCAGTACCCTGTTTCCCTGCTCCATTGACCTGATGCCCACTGGGACCAGGGCACTGGCAGCAGAACTGAGGGGCCCTTTCTAACCCACATCGCTTTGTCTGCTCTCACCATCCTCTTCCTGACTTGGTCCAATCGGAATGTCAGAAGAAGGCTCAGAATTTCCTCCATTGGACAGAGATGTCTTATTATAAAGCCCGGCATTTGGGGCAACATGGACCAAATGGAGCTGGTTCCAGCCTCCTAGTACTGAAGAAAAAAAACTGCAGCTACTTTTCAACATCAGAGCCACCATTGTGTAGGGCTTTTGCCCATTTTTAGCAGTATTTTTCTCATGACATGCAGGACTGGTCCATTTCTGCAGCCACGCAACTGTACAAAGGCACGGACTGAGTTAAAGTTCGTAGCTCTTGAAAACACAGTGGCTCTTTAAATCATGAAAAGTCAAGCTCCTGGAATTTGGTGACTGGGTAGAATTCAGGATGGGGGCAGAACTGCTGCTGCCTGCAGCGTTACCACCATCCATGCACAGATTGAACAATATTTTCCCTCACTCATTCCCTTAGTTCAGAACTGACCTTGATGTTCTGTGACGTCCAGGGAGTCTGGCTTTCAAGTCCTGTTTGCTTGCCTAGTATAACGCTTTTTCTGAACTCTTTAAATGCTCCTGTCAAGTCAGTTTCCCTGATTACTGCATCAAAGCCATAGGAGCAGATGTCTTTGCAGAACCAGGGCAAGGTAGCTATTTAGGGTCACTGTTACTAGAAATGGGCTGATTTTGGGGCAGGGTAACAGCACACCTGGATTTCGCTCTGGGACTGGCAAGGAGAAGCTCTGAGCATTATGTGCTGTTCTGGTGCAAGAACAGAGAGAGAACAAAGAGGCAGGAGGAGTAGATAAGATCCAGGCCAAGATCCACAGCTTGTGTAAATGGGCATAGCTGCAATATTACCACAAACTGAGGATCCGGTCCCCAGGGGGTTAAAATCGTTATGCAGGGGCCTAGGTTTTGTAGGCCCCTATGTGAAGTAAGATGTACCAGGCTCATCCCACTTCCTCCCAATCTGAGATACATTCTTCACCCTCCCCTCCACCCATCCTCCAAAGAAGCCACTGAGAACAGCTGGCACTTCATAGTGTATCTGCTCACAAACCAGCAACAGTTGAGAGAATTTTATGATAGGATTATATTGAATTGTGCTGTCTCTAAGGCCAGACTGTTGTAAGCAATTTTAGAATAGTTTGAGCCCCACAGGAGCCTATATCTTAGTGCTTAGCAGGACCTTTCCAACCTGAAAGGAAGTGAAACATTTTCTTTTAATTGCACAAAAACTCCTCCTAGCCACTAGAAAGTGTTTTGCCAGATCACGATATTTGTGCACTGACTGAGGCAGTAGGTGTTGGGATAGACAGGTCTGTAATTGACCGAGATCCACACCACCTCTTGGCTGAGGTGATAAACCTGTTACAAATCACTTTGTGAGGTTAGCAACAGTTTGTCCTTTCTGCTATGCTGTGCCTGTAGACAACACCAAATAACTTTAGGAGATTTACATTTTGCATTTTACTCCTTTTTTTCTTTTAAACTTAATATCCAAACATTTTCATTATTAATGAAACATGGGGAGAAGTCAGATCCGACCACTAGGCTTTATGTATCTGATCCAAATATTATACTTCACACTGTGCAGATTTGTTTTGGTTTAATGAATGAGAATCATATCCCAGAAAAATAATAGACATTTTCTTTTAGAAAATTCTGGTGGTTACATTAGCACAAGTGCCATGGATTGCAATTCAGCTCATGTTATTTGCACGAAAGATTTTATGTGGATTACATGGACAATAAAAGATGCAGGACAGCACTTTTTAAAAAAAGAGATGATCTAATACTTACAATACGTCCTCGCTTTCCTAACCCCTTTTAAACAATGATTTTGCTTTTCAAATTAATTTTGCACCTGCCTTGTTTATTTGGAAAAAAACCTCTAAAATACCTTGAATGTTACTTAATATTCTCCCTCCTCCACAGCTGTGCCCGGTAATTAGAATTAGGATATTTATGCTTTGTAATTTGCAAAGTAACTTGTATGCTTTGTTCTCTGAATGCTTGGAGTTGCCTTTAGAGTTGCTTTAACAATCAGCTCTGAACCTAGAGGGCTGTGGGATTGGAGGTTTTTCCCTCCCCCCCTTCCCCCTTTTTTTTCTTTTAAGTGTAAGATGATGGAGATGTTGGCCATCTCACTACAAGTAAACAGAGTGAAACAGAAATTCCAGCTGTCTGTGCACTCCGCTTCATTATTTAGCACTAAGGGCATATGTTTAAGTTAGTAGATAGCCCAAGACTGCGAGGAAGAATGACTAATGAAGACAATGCAGCCAGACAATGATACTCATAAATCATGGATGAATCTGCACTAATACAATTTAATCACTCTCTCATGAGGAAACTGTTGCAGTAGGAGAGCCCATGGACCACAACAGAATGATAGGGTTGGTTATGTGCCTGCTTATCCGAGCAGAGAATACCTACCTTGGAGAAATGCAGAGGCAGTACTCCCTCTGGAGAGGTGCTTTCCACCCACCCTTTCTGGGACCACTCTGAGTGTCTCGCAGGATCATCCTCCCAAGGGCTCTGGGGCATGGAAGGAAGTAGGGAACCAGTTTTTGCAGCATAATCCCCTGCAAACCTGGCAGATTTCTAGATGGAATTCCCAGGGTTAATGTTTTAGCTCCGATGGGGGCTCCCCTCAGCAGTCTCTTAGGAGCACCCAGAGGGAGATTCACAGGATGAATTCTGAGCAGCATGCTATAGTGGGGCAGCTGTCCATGTTGGATGGTGATTGGGGCCTTCCCTTCACTGCAGATCTCGCAGCCCTCCAGGAAAGCCCTCTTGAGGGGATGCTTTCCAGGTTGCCCCACAAGGTTCACCATATGGTGGTTTGCCGGGTCTCTAAATTTGAACTTGAACCATGGACCTAGAGATGAAAGGCTCCCACATCCCATTACCGATCCCATCAGGCATCCACTTCCACTTTGTCCAGTCCAGTCTGAAATGACTCAAGCAATAGATTCATAGATTCCAAGGCCAGAAGGATCATCTAGTCTGACTTCCTGTATAACAAGTCCTAGAACTTCCCCAAAATAATTCCTAGAGCAGAGCTTTTAGAAAACTTCCAAACTTGGTAGGAGTTGCAGCCCCTCCCTTGGGAGGTGGTTCCACAGTCTAATTGATGATGCTGTAATGACATTTTCTTCAATAGCCTAAACTTTCCTTTGCTCAGTATCATCTTGGCCTTTCAATGGATAACCAGAATGATTGATTATTTTTCTGAGTCATTTCAGTCTTCAGTGGCCGCAACTGCCTGCAACAAGAGCACCCTGCAGTGAACTTTTAGATCACATTTTAGTTTGTGAAATCCATTCTTCTAGGTGGCTGCATTTTCAGCAAGCTGTGTACTCCATGTGCTGTACCTCATCTGCTTTTCCAGGATTCTCATTTTTAAGCTGTGCCTTGGGCTTTGCCCTCTGGTGGGGGCAAGTTGCATGCCCTTGCTTGTCTTTAAAACCTCTTGCAATTTTTATAATTGGGGTGTTGCTATTCAAAGAGGCCTGCAACATGTTAGCGATTGGTCAAGTTCTTGATGATGGAATTTGGGTGAAGGTTTATTGAGTGAAGTGAACTGTTGTTTTTGTTTTTCCTGCTCTGCAACATGTTTGGATGTTTCTGTACTGGTATGTCAATAAAGGTAGGTGAAGCTATTCCAAAGTGTTCTAGAAGTACAGGGGAAAATCCCCAACAAAAGTAGATAGGGTTTTTACAGGATAAATTTGATAAGCCAGGGACACATCTGGTCGCTCTGTTGCCAGGCCACAAACCTCTGACCGCAAAATGTAGGGTTTTTTCCCCCCCACAGTAAAAACAATTTAGTCCTTGAAATAGCATGTCATGTTCCAGAACAGTGGGTTTTTTAAGTGAAAGATGATGGTTTCCCCCATCCACCTGCACCAGTGCACTTTAGGAATGCGTCATTTTAGCTAGAAGTGGCTGTAACTTCAGAAATCACTTTTCCAGAAATGATTCTCCCACTGTTTGATGACACTTTTGTAACCATGAGTGAAGCATAACATGTGCTGTACATCTTCTACTCTTCCAAGAGCCTCATTTGTAGGCTATCCCTTGGAGTTTGCCGTCTACACAACAATGTTCTTATGTATAATTAAGCTGTGGAAAGCAACAGAGAGTCCTGTGGCACCTTTAAGACTAACAGATGTATTGGAGCATAAGCTTTCGTGGGTGAATACCCACTTCATCGGATGGATGCACGCATCCGACGAAGTGGGTATTCACCTACGAAAGCTTATGCTCCAATACATCTGTTAGTCTTAAAGGTGCCACAGGACTCTCTGTTGCTTTTTACAGATCCAGACTAACACGGCTACCCCTCTAATACTAAGCTGTGGAACTCTCTGCTGCAAGATTGGTTTGGATTGGATTAGACACGTAGACAGGTAACAGAACATCCAGAGTTAAAATAGAAAGTCTAAAACATGTATACAGGATGTAACCCTCATGCTCAGGCTAAAAGCCAACCACTAATTGACAAGTTTCAAAAATAAACTTTCATTATAGGCAGGTTATGCCATTCATGTCCCTTATGAAGATTGTTGCCGTTCCCCTTAGGATCTGATACTGGCTGCTGAGATAGGATACTGGACTACATGGAGCTCTAGTCTGATGATTCCGGTTTCTAATTACAATTCTGTCATGGTACCAGATTAAAATCTGGTTGTTCTGTAATCTGACTACAAAACATGGTTCCAATTTGTAGTGTAGACCTGCCCTAAACCATGTTTCACAACCAGTCTGAAACCTTAATGTCTGGTTGGTCAGAATAATGCTTTAGCTTGTGTGTTAAATAAGTTTAAGGTCTACTTTGTACAGAGAATTGGAAGCACAGCTGTAACTAGGTGAAGCGACAGCCTGGTTATGATTAAGTTTCCTGATGTGGTTGAGGTTGTAGTGTAGACAAAGCCCTAGCACTTGTGGATCCCACGCCAGAGCTGCCTGCGTAGGATTATCTAAAATAACCCACACCTGTTACTAGTTTGTAGATAACTGTAAGATTTTTAGCAAGGAAAGCCATTTCTATCAAGCGCTCTATAAAATGTATCTCTAGTGCCTTGTGTGTATATATTCTTTTTAACAATTTAAACAAATAAAAATAAGACTATCCAGCTTAGACAAGTTATTTCATCTATAAGCCAAAAGCATTACTACCCTATGTGATCCTGATCCTTTTCCCACTGAATCCAATGGGAATTTTGCTGTTGATTTCGGTGGGAGCAGTGTCAGGCTTTGAAATCTGTGCATCATCATAGAATATCAGGGTTAGAAGGGACCTCAGGAGGTCATCTAGTCCAACCTGCTGCTCAAAGGAGGACCAATCCCCAGACAGATTTTTGCCCCAGATCCCTAAATGGCCCTCTCAAGGATTGAACTCACAACCCTGGGTTTAGTAGGCCAATGCTCAAACCACTGAGCTATCCCTTTCCCCAGGAAGTTCCCTTCTATGAGTGAATGTCCTGGAGCACAAACGTTGTAATGGCTGCTTTTCCTTATATCCAGGTCTGGGTTACTACGTACTGGTGCTGTCTTGCCCATGCTGAAGGAATCAGCGGCAGAATGGAAGCGACTGAGGCAGGTGGGAAGGCATGATTCCTTTTTTAACCTCTGCTCTGAACACTGGGTCCCGTGAAAGGGCATGCATCCAGCCCCCACTGCTTTCCAGTGGTTCCTCTGAAGTGCTGGGGAGCATGGGGTATATGTAGAGGCCGCCACAAAGAATAACTTTTAGAGGTTTTTTTAAGTGGTTTTAGGAAGAGAATAGTTGTGACTTCCTCTCGTTTTTTAGTAAAGGAGACAAATGTGACTGGGAAAGTGATCACTTTATTGACTTCAGTGTATTGTACACTGCTGTCCTGATTAGCTAAAGTTCTGTGGAAGCTGATCTGAAAAGTCTTATGTTCCTCTAATAAAATATAGGCCTCACAACCAGAGGATAGGGCTTTTTAATTTAGCTGGTGTTGGGCCAGTTGCCATATCTGTGCACATCAATTTATTTGTTAAATGTTGATTTAACAAAGGGAGCTTGGTTTGGATTCCCCTTCCATTTGATTTCCAGCTGTAAACACAACATTATAAATGTCAGGAAAGTGGTTTTTACAGTTTACTTTGATTTTGATGTAGAGATTGTGTAATATAGAGGAGCCACATGATGTGATTGTAATAGTGTTTAAACTTCAAATTAAAATTGAAAGGCTGATAATTTTATAGATCTCATTCCTAAACACACACATGCTCAGTTTTCCTTTTTAAATGTCACGTTATAATTACATCCAGGTTTAGTGGTACTCAATTGGCACTTTCTTTAAGCCTGACTGAAACTTTAGCAAAAAGTAAATATACCTAATGGGAGGGGCCTTGAGACACTAGCCCTTGTGGGTTTATAGCATGTTTTTACCTTTCCTTAAAACCTATTTGTAATCTCTATATTTCTCTGTAGACAGGAAGCTCATAGCTATCTTGTTCCAGGGTTTTTAGAATAGCCTTTGTTCTGATGAAGTAGTGCACTGTAGTTAGGTATCATTGGTCTACAGAAGTTTCTCTTGGCAAAGGCCCCCATGTGTCAGTTTTCTTTTGCGTTCTAGTGTCTACTGTGACCATATGGACACTCATTTGACAGGAGTCTGTGACCCTCAAAACAGCTCAGTGAGTCATGGAAAGAGTGAATTCACCCGTATAGAGTTTAATCTGTCCTTCTCTGATCCATTTAATTTCCACTTGACAGGTTCTAGTCAGTTACATGGTATCTGACCTGGCTTTGGAAACCTAGCAACAGGCAGAACACTGCATTATGTAAAGAGTCATCCCTGCAGATAAAGGATGAGCATTAATATTAATGAGGCTGTTACTCATTTACGCTTGTGGATATTAAAGCTGTTGTATAACACATGGTTCATCTCTCAGGAATAATTGCCTTTCAGTGGAAATGCAAACAGCAACATCCACTGTGTGCTTAGGAAAAGCTGCTCTTTTCTAATACAATCTAATTTCCTTGGGGGAACAACATATTTTTATGGGTCCAGTCTTCTATTTGTTAAGCATTTACTAATCTTAAATTAGGAATCATTTTATAATCTGATGAACAAAATGATTATTTTAAGCAGAGATGCTCCAGTTCTGAAATGTCCTAGACTTGGGGGACGGGGGGTTAGATCTGTGGTTTTGGATCAGCACGTTATAACAGGAAAAGGACCAGCCTCAGATAAAATGTATTGCTGTTTAAAACAAATTACATGGAGCTTTAAGTGTACATGATACTTCTGCAAATATTAGCAGTGCTTGAATCCAGGATTTAGATGTGGACTCCCCTCTTATTTTAAGCATATCTAGTATTAAATAGAAATTGTAAGGTATGGGATGTAGAATATAGACCCTCCAAAAATTCATTCACCGATTTCTCATGAAGTGAATTAATATAGTTATATTACTATTAACCTATTCTGCTGAAGCTATGCTTAAGATTAGCTCCTTAATCATGTGTGTTACATATATGACTTAATCTGCTGGTATCCCTCTAATTCAAGCTATTGTCATTGTTCCATGTTGCCCTTTGCAATCAGTGTGGAAAACATCCATAGTCCTGTGCTGTGATGTTTGTACTCAATTTCTGCCAAAGATCAGGTTTACACAAGCCCAGGCTTTTGGTTTGGGGAATTCTCTAGTGAAGAAGGAACTGTTCTTATGCAGCTGTGCTGAGCTCTGATATACAGCTGTGACATCAGAGATCTGTGAAAGGACCAAGGAAAAATTAGAACACGGTTTTTATTCTCTCTCAGAAATATTGAGAGCTCTATTCCGTTCATTAGGTTTTTATACCAGTCCACACAATGTGTTCCACACAATGTAATGGTATTTAGTTGATTCTACAAAAAGAGCAGAATCATTCCCTAGAAATGATCCTCAGCCCTCATCAGATGTGACCACCTGCTAAAGATGAAAGCAGTTAGGTCTCCATTTACATTCTTTGGTCCCTCCACTGTGATTGACAACAAAATGGCCACTCAGTGCCAATTTTTATGTATGTGATTTTTGTGACATCTACTCAAAGCTTGATTGAGCCTGTCAGCTCATTTCAGATGGGAGATGTGACAGCCAGTGCATTGTCTCTGGTCACTATCATTAGTTGCTAAAGATTCAAACTAGCGGCCTAGAGATATAAGGCTCTGTATTTCCATTGCTAATCTGGAACCACCCAGTTCTTCACAGAACAACTTTCACAAACTGCAGCATGCAAATAAAAGACGTGTTCTGAGGGGCTCCAGTACCTCTGTGACTACCCTCCTATCCATCCTCCCACTGTTCAGAATCAGCTTAAATCAAACTGTGAACTGAATCTTAAAATAAATGTCAGACAGGAAAAAAAGAGTCATCTTGCATGGGATTTACAGAAAAACACTTTATTTTTTTAAATCTTGTGCTTGCCTTTAACTATGTACAAATTGTTGTTAATCCCAACACAGGAAAACTAGCTAAGGAACACACACCTCCAGGTTCTACAATCTCATACCTAGCCACTAGAGCTTCATTCTTGTAGATACCAGGATTCATCAAAATCTCTTGATGAGCGTCCAGCTCGTATTTGTATGTTGTTTCTTCTATCTAAGGCTTTGTCTACACTGACAAGTGAACAACAAAACTTTTGTTGTTCAGAGGTGTTAAAAACCCCCACACACACGTGCCCCCAAAAGACACAAGTTTTGTCGAAGAAAAGTGCTGGTATGAACAGCACTTTGTTGGCAGGAGTGCTCTCCTGCCGACAAATCTACCGCTGCTTGTTGAGGGTGGATGTTTTTTGTTGCTGGGAAGAGCTCTCTCCTGCCAACGAACAGTCGCTACACTGCGCGCCTTTTAGCAGCATGGCTGTATGGGCACAGCCGGGTCGCTAAAAGCTGCGTAGTGTAGACATAGCCTAAAATATGTACATCTCTTTCCTCACAGTCTTCAACAAAGGAAATCCTGCCAACCACTTTAGAATCTTTAACTAAACCCCCAGAGATGGGGCTCAAAGAAGCCTTTGAATATTGAAGCAAAGCTTGTAAAGTGGCATCAATTCACACGTCCGATAGAATCAAAATGTAGGTCCCCTAGGACAGTGCATTTCCTGCTGTTCTTTCCGTGGGACAGCCACACTCTGTATTTAACAACACAGTAAGTCCCGTACTATCTGCCATGCTATACATCCTAATCACCCAAAGGTTAGATTGTGTGCACTGTTTGGGGTGACATTTTCAAATGATGTAGAAATTGCAGGTAGTTCAGAATACAGTGACTTGCTTATGAGCTGGGCTTTCATGAAAAGAGCACAGGAGACCAGTGCTTCATGATCTGCCCAGATGAAGTGTGTGGCGTTATTTATGATATTTAAAGCTCTTAAAGACTTCAGTCCCAGCCACTTGAGAGACTACCTCTTTCTCTTCGTATGTTGCCAGGACAGTTGTGGTCATCTGAGGTGCTGACTGGTCCCTCCTGGTATAAACCAAAGGCAGCAAGCGGCAGAGTGTCATTGGCTTTGGAGCTCTCTTTGTCCCTTGGTTCATGACATGCCCATATTTGGAACCTTCAGGGCATGCTGCAAAACTTAAAGTAACCTTTTCTTTCGAGCTTTTCCAGGGGAATTGAGTGCTTTGGGAATGAGGTAGGGTGGAATGGGAGATGTTTATTGGAGCTGAGCAGCAGGAATATTAATATCCTGTATTCTATTCGAACAGGAGCCGTTTGCAGGGGAGGATGTTATAGTCTTATTTTGACTTGTTGAGTAGGTTTTTCATTGAATATTTTTACAGCAGGCACAGCACTGGATAGGCGCATTGTAACAATAAATAAGTAAGACAACTTAAAATAATGCCATTAAACCAGGAGATGACTGATTTGCAACTATATTCGTTAATGAATGGCCGTGCAGGAATCTCACAAATCAAGTGTTCTCTCGCCTGCTGCTGTGAGCAAACATCTTAATAAAGCTAGTGAGATAATGTTGCCTAGGTGTGATATGCTTTATATTTACAGTTCTCATACTAAAGATGCTGCTTTCCCAAGAAAGCAAAACAACCTATCCTGAAAAAAAAAATGCACATTTGCCAATATGCTTGTTCTGTTCTGTTCTAGGCAAATCTATCTGTTGCTTTCAATAGCCCAAGTCCTGTCAGGATTTTCTTCTCTTCATCCAGAAAATCGACATAATTTATATTCATCTGCTCCTCCATTTGTTCTCTTGATTTCTGTCCACCAGCCACTTTCTGAGGAAAAAGTAACCAATAGTTCATTATTAGCTGCTGTTAGCTTTGAAATATTAATACGATTCCATTGCTTTGCAGTCAGTGATTGTCAATGCTGACTGCATCGTTGAGAACCACATGCACAGATTTGCCATTTCATCAGCCAGGTAACATCATTTATTAGTCATGTCAACACAGAGCTATTGGATAGATTTAATTCTCCAAGCCCTTGCAATAGTACCTCCTACGGACAAGCCTCATTATCTGTTCAAGGCTCACTTCCTTTCACATACCACACAGGACTCCAGGTATAGAATGCTCTATATAAAGCTAATGTTAACATTATATAATACATAGGTTGAGAAAAGAGTGTCTGTACATCTGGGTATAGTGCTTAATTATCCACAAATACCATGTTTGTTTTTAAAAGTCATATGACACCTATAGTACATAATCAGCAATAACCCACATTTAGGTGAATAAATTTAAGAATATAGCTTAGATGTTAGCATCCAAGTATTCGGGTACATCACTCATGCAAAGCTGTACAGAGAGATGGTTGTGGAAAGCAAAATATATCAATGAGTGAAGATAGCCCCTCAGTAATTGAGGATTAGGGTAGGGTGTCCATCAGGGAACTATTTCAGTTACTTTCCTTAGTGTGCTTCTCATCATACTACACTTCCCTCTCTCTGCAAGGGGGAATTGTTGCATCTGGCATATCCCATAGTCCTCTACTACTGCCAATGGGAATAACAGTGTTGTATGTAACACACTCCCAACAAGATGATATGGAGGGCACACAAACGAGAAAAAACAAATCTGAGTAAAACATTAATTAAAATATCAAACTGGAAAAACATCTCTATCCGACTGTTATAATTTAATAGTTCTAGCTTTATGTATGTAGGACTCAGGCCTGCAACCCTCATTCATGCCAGTAATCATCACTTACATGAAGAGTCCTACTGAGTTCAATGACACTACAGCTATATGTAACTAAGGGCTGAAGGTTTGGGGCCTCTGCCTGCTGACTTTAAAGAATAATACTTACAAAAATGGCACCTAAATTAAGATTTCAAGTGTACAGCTAGGGGAAAGGGGAAAGCAAATTAATAAGAGTTCTTAAACAGGGTCAAACTGATCTCCACTCTAACTCTATTGAAGTCAAAGGGAGTGCTGGCTGAGTAAGGACTGAAGGGTTAAGCATGACCTAGTACAGTATATTCTCTTCCCCAAATGATGGACTAGTCTATAAATATGAAAGTGGTCAGTTGGATTTACTTAGAAAATGCTAAGCAAAAGCTATTTTTAATTTATAAAGCCTAATAGATGGAAATACCATAGGAAATTTTCCCAGAGCAAAGAGAGAGGCATATTTTAAAAATCAAAATAATAAACTAGCTTTTCTACCTCCTGAACACAACTTACTATCTTCTTCCTCTGTTTCTCCAGCTCCAATTCCTCTCTTTCTTTGGCTCGGAATTCTTGCCGCTGTTCAAAATAATCCAGATGTTTGACCTCTCTCTCAAAGTAATGAAGAACACTGGCACGCTATTAACACAAAGGCAATCATGGTTTGTGGTGATCACAGTGAATCTTAATTATTGCACTTTTCAGCACATAATCCATCTACAGTAATATTGCATTGTTTTAAAGCATCTTTTTTAAATTTGCAGAACTAAATAAGAAATTCTGTAATAATGTAATACATCGACCGTTTCCTGATGAACCTGATAATGCTGTTATCAGTTTTCCTATCCTAGTGTGGGTCTATGCACAGACTTGCAGTAAAATAACAAAAGGCCTGGGTTAAAACTGATTTTAGGTATTTTTGGTGCAAGTCTGTGCACGGCCAAAGTCACTTTTATAGTCTCAATAACAAACTGACTTTATCCATTCACGTTGTGAAACAAGAGTGACACCTCACAGGTTTGCACCAAAATAACTAAATTGGTTTTACGATAATGATTTCAGTTAAATCAATCCAGGTCTGTGTGTAAACTAGCCCTGAGTTACCTTTTATGCACCAAGTCCCCCCACCCCACCTCTCCGCTATCAGAGTTATTTGAGTCATACTGTGCACCAATTTCCCTAACATGACTGTTCAAGATCCTAGAGTTTTTTAACAGGATTTAAAGATTTTTACAGTAAGTAGATAAATATTCACAACTCTGTCCAGTAAAGCCCTCTACTCACAAAACAAATACAGTATGGGCAGAAGCAGCGCAAGTTTCCCCTCACTGGAAATGTGTCCCTAACCTGAACTAGAGAGGTTCTCTTTACTGAGCCCAGGGTGCCAGTTATCACCAGTATTCATATTGTTTCATTTTGGTTACATACCATAACTTCATAGTAAGTTTACAATATACACGAGAACATAAATGGTAAGAGGAAGGTTTGGGATAGTGAGCAGGAGTGGTTTGGGGAAGGAAAGAGAATAAGGAGTACAGAATAAGCAGCAGAAAAAATTGTTAGAATGAGTTAGATGGGGCCCCTAACTTGTTTTCTGGTGGGGAGAAGGAGCTGAGTGAAACTGAATGAAAGCAGTAGAGAGAGAAGACATGCAAATTCAGCTCCTAATTTTGCAAATTATTATTGATGCAAATTATTTATTATTTGTAGTATTACAGCACCAGGCCCCCATTATGGTAGACATTGTACAAACACACAGAACAAGACAGGTTTCAGAGTAGCAGCCGTGTTAGTCTGTATCCGCAAAAAGAACAGGAGTACTTGTGGCACCTTAGAGACTAACAGATTTATTAGAGCATAATAATAAACAGAACAAGACCGTCTCTGCCCCTAAGAGCTTATAATTTAATCGTTTTTACTCAAATGAGCAGTCCCAAAGAGTTTGTGAGGGCTAGTTATGTAAGAGTTAGCAGGAACATATCCTAAAAGATCTAAAGTCAGATCCTCAGATGGTATAAATCATCATGGCTCAATTGAAGTCTCTGACATTCTTGGAGCTATGCAAAATGTATAGGAAATAAATCAAGGCAAATGTATAGAAAGTAGTTTATTAAACCTGGGCCATTTTATGCACGTGGCAAAAAACGGTGTTTGTACCATTTAGACACTTTGTCTACATTTTTTCCATTGCTTGGTTATAATGATGGAGTTCTGCCAACTCTGCTTCTTGCAACAACTGGTTTTCCTCTGATGTCTCCCCTCTGAGGACTTACCAGGTACAGCTTTGGTTTGTGAGATGTTATGAGATCATGGCTGTGGATCATCTCGAACACAAGTTAATCACCTTTAATATGTAGGAATCCGATAACCTGAAAGGATGTGCCTGAAAAAAAACTCCATGAAACCTCACAACATATGTAGTCAGTTACAGGGTAAGTAGAAAATGTTACAAACCTCATTACTGGAAGGGTGACTTAATGTCCAAGAGATTTCTAAAATATGCAGTGTTCCAAAGTCATCAGATATGGCTAAAAAGTGCTGCTTTGCTGTAAGATTATGAAAACAAAATAAACAATGATGCTATTACTAAGGATGCAGAAAGTAAATTAAAATGTTTGTGTGACCCCCCACACTGCAGGACATAAGCCAGACGCTAACTGATAGGCTAAGAAGAAAATTCCCTTATAAATTATTCTGTGATTGTCCACTGTGGGTATTTTTGCATCTTCCTCTGAAGCATGTGGTCCTGGTCATTGCCAGATATTGGATTAGATGGTCCAGTGACCTGATCCAGTATGACAATTACTGTGTTGGCATCTTTTTAACCATGAATTCTAGTATTTACTGATTAACTTTTCAGCTAAGGCCTCTATTCATACAGAATTCCAAATATGGTTATTTGAGTCATTGGATATTAATTTTATTGTGGTTGTGCCAAGAGAACCTAATCACAGATTGGGACTCTACTGTGTTAGGCATTCTGCCCAAAGGAAAGATGGTTCCTGCCCCGAAGTGCTTATGATCTAGGAAGGGTCAAGGAGCTTGTCTGCAGTTTCCATTATTTCCCGGGGAATAGGCAAATATAATTTGAAAACTCTTACGTAAAGTTTCAGGTGTTTCTCTGACTCTATTAAAAATAATGTGAAAGATATTTTATTTTATTTAAGATGCACAGTTTCAGACATAAAATACTTAAACCTCATAAAGTGTTGATAAAATGCTTAAGCAAGTGTGCACATCTATCTATCTTTTTAAACAGAGAAAGCGAATAGCTCCCAAAGACTCATTTTTGTTACTTTTTTTAGGTTTTGGTTTTTGCAGCAAAAAATAGCTTTATTTTGTCTTGTTTTTCTAATAATTAAATGTCCCTTATTACATAGAAATATATTTTTACCTTTTCAAACTTGCTTAATAGAAACAATATTTTGATAACAATATTAAAAAACAAAAGAAACTGTGCCTAGTTGCTTGTGTCATGATAAAAACATGAAGGCCCCAGTGCTGAAAAGATTTATGCATGTGTTTTACTTTATTCACTGTGCATAGTTTCACTGACTTCAGTGGAATAATGCACAGTGTGTAAAGTTAAGGATATACATAAGCCTTTCCAGTATCATGGTATAATTTATTTTTAAGATACAGTGTAATGGAAAAGTGTAATCACGACAACATACAAGAGACAATCCAGGGTTTGATGCAGGTGATCATTGATATAGAGATGTTCTGGGTCTGGGATGGCTCATGTGTTTTCTCCAGTAGGTCCCAAATATCAATATTTCCATCTTCTCTACCAATGAAGAAAACTCCTGCTCTTGATAAGGACCAATGTCCTACAGTATATCTTTTTGATGAGCAGCATGATTGAAGGATTGGGCCGCTCTTAATTTAAAAAAAAAAAAAAGTCAATGAAACAGAAACCAAAACAATCAAAACCAAAAAACCAACCCAGTCAGAACTCTTTCCAGACTTCTGCTTGTGTAATGCGAGAACCATTACCATTTCTGAGTGATCCCACTACACAAGTAATTATGGTGTCAAAACCAGCCTGTATATTGTTGACTGGTAAAGAGAAGTGTTGTAGGGAAGTGGAAAAGTTGATGCCCATTCCCTCAGTTAAGGGAGGCTACCAATTGACAAACAAGACAAACAACAAATCTGGGTTTTGCTAGATGCAACTAAAGTCCTGGATTCCCAGATGGCAGCAATAGTAAGAAACATATTTTTCGATATTTGGCTGGCCAAAAGACCGCACCCATTCCTCACTGGTATGGATGCTACCATAGCCATCCTTGCCTTTGCTATCTTTAGACTAGAATAGTGCATTTCCTTTTCCCTGTAACTACACTTTGCCCTTTGATGTGCTGTAACTCCAAAGGGAAAAAAGAGATAATGAATTATTATTTGCTGTCTCTTTTACTCTGTTGTTCACATTACTTTTGTTTAATAGGGGTTCCTTAAGCCTGTAGTATTGTTTAGCACATCCTACCTCTACTCTCAGCTCCTCTGACTCACAACAGACTGCTTGAAATGTAAATAGCCTGGGCAGAAGCCACAACTGTCACAAAAGCTGGTATTAGAGAAAGTTGCTTCCTCCGTTGGAGCCAAGTTTACAACACTATTTTTAAAAGCTTCACTCTGGCAGGAGAAAATAGCTTATTTTTTTAACCCAATTTATTTTCAAACTGGCCAGCTCTGCCATCTACCATCATTTCCGTGAGTATTGTCCCTGAGGCTATATCCTGTAGTTACTCTATTCTTTTCTCCATCAACTCTAGTATGTCTGTTGCCAAAAGTAACTTACTGTAACACCTTCTTTCCATATGGCAAAATTCCAGCCTCCAACACTAAGAATGACGTCTTTGAAAAATGGAGATCTTTGTATAGTATGGACAATTCCATCATGGATGGTGTATTTGTTAGCTGGTTTCTGACCTAATGGAATGAAAAGGACAATTATTTACTTGTAACTCTAGTTTTCTGAAGATAGTGAAATTGATCCTACAGTCCTCAGCCTCGTAGGAGTTTTTCTGGAATAACTACTGCAGGATTGGATCCATTATCTTTATAGATTCCCTCTCCTGGGTTTTTGTGCCTCAGATCCATGTGCTCTGCAGCTGACTAGCACAGATAAAAGCGGCCTCAACCCAAATGTATGTCTGCAGTTTTGCCCAAGAAAATTGTGATATCAAACTTCCATAGTTGTGCCTGCCTGCCAATTGGTTAAAACACTTAAGTACCTGATTACAGGCCCTTGCATTTTGATTAGTTTAATACAATCTCTTCTTTTTAAGTCTCTCTTCTAATTTTCTAATAACTCTCAGGCATTCGTCCCCGAGGAAGGAGATCCTAGTGGAGAGCTATAGAAGGCACTGTACTTGTCTTCAGAGAATTTTCATTAATTCAGATATTATTAGCTTTATTATTATTTGCTTTATTGTTCAGTGTACATTTTTGTGAGATACTGACACCATTTGAGAAGTTTTTAAAATATGCTTTTTATTTATGTCTATACATTGAATATCTTTAGTCATCATCCTATAAAACTGTTAGTTCAGCAAGCATTTCTTAGTTCATGATAGAAACAATAAGACATTAAAATGCAACTTAAAACTTCTAGCTTCTCACAATGTAACCCTCTTTATTGAATCCCTCAGTTACTAAAAATATTCCAGTGTTTGTATCTGTCAATTAAATGCAAAAGCTACACTAATGTAGTTAAAATTAAAAAGCCAGGAAATACAGAAGTTTGGATTCCTACAGCAACATTGTCAGCCAAGTTGCACAACATACATACTATGTATTTCCTTTGTTTTTATATTGTTAAATGAATGGTTTAATATTTAATATAGTATCATTTGAGTTTTTAATATACTACTCAGAATGTACCATGTGGCTAAGCTAATGTCACTCTAAGGACCTATTGGATTTGCAGACATTTTCATTTTAACTGTGCAGCCAAATAATGTATTAATATAGGTGTTTCAATTAATTTTGTTGTGATTTTGAAAAATGCAATTTCCTGTCACAATTAAGCTTTCAAGTGAAAAGACTTGGGAAGGACGAGATTTCTATCACTGCTACGTTTGCTGCTATTCTGTGTCTGGAAATGGTCTTCTTCAAAACTGTTTACAGGGCATCAGCTTACATTTAAGCTCCATCTATACAAACAAATTGACCCATTTCTGGCAACAGTTGCAACAGGTCCCACTGAGCTGGTGTTAAAAACATTTTAATTACTAGTGTAAATGGGACAAAACTGTTTTCAGGATCACGGATCATGCATTCGGTAATGGTATTGAAAAGGGTTTTCTTCATTCTACAGTGGCAGTCAAATCATTTTCAACACCAGTTTGGAGGCTCTTTGCTGATGCCTGTTGTCAGCAATTAGTCAAATTCCTATTGCAGACAGGCCAAGAGTCCGTCCTACAAAGCTTACATCTTTGTGTAATAAAACAAGGCTTAAATCTATATCTGTATTCTCTATATCGATCTGTCCGTCCATTAGCTTAAAAAGGCAGTTTTAGTTGATGGTGAAAAACTTGAACTTACTAATCAGCCTTCCTGAGTCACTCTCTCTTTCCATCTTCCAGTCGGAATAAATAACTTCACCATCCTGTGATGCCAGAGAAATCAAATAAATGCAAATGGAGGCTGGGTGAAATATTTATAGCAAAAGCTTTAGTCAAAATGTGACTATTTTTAGTTGGTAAAATTGGAGTCTCTTTACTAAATGTCAATTTTTAGATACGTTTAATCTGAACATGTTTTAGCACGACTACAAAAATGGGGCAAATGTTCACATTACTTTATCAGTTGGGTTGTTTTAATTTTAAAAAAATTGCAGTCACCGATCAGCATTTATAGGGCATTCTTCATGTAGAGCTGGAATAGTTCACATTTATGGTATGGACCTTGCCCCACAATTTTAGGAAAAGGTGGCAGCAAGAGAGAAAAATGATTTCAATGGGAACCCCAAAATGGAAGAAATGCAGGAAATTTTAAGAAGACACCCTTTTAAACTGTTCAATTTTGGCAGCTAGATCTAGTTTAAATGAGGTAGAAGCTGGAATATTAGGCTTATTTTTAATAGAGGACTAAATTAGGGTAAAAATTGAAAATACGATAAAGCTTTCATGAGACCTTTAGGGAAACCGTGCAATGGGAATAAAGACATTTTCTGTGTTCCTGGGTTTAAGAATTAAGTTCAACACCTTTTGGCTGGGATTTCCAATGGAGCCTAAGGGAATTAGCCACCCCATTCCCACTGACTTTCAATCCCAGCCTTTAAGCATGAGTGTATGGCCCAGCAATCTTTTAAAGTAAAATATTTATATAGAAATAGAAATATAGAAATTAATGGAGATATCCCATCTCCTAGAACTGGAAGGGACCTTGAAAGGTCATCGAGTCCAGCCCCCTGCCTTCACTAGCAGGACCAAGTACTGATTTTGCCCCAGATCCCCAAGTGGCCCCCTCAAGGATTGAACTCACAACCCTGGGTTTAGCAGGCCAATGCTCAAACCACTGAGCTATCCCTCCCCCCATATAAATGTGTCAAAATGGGGTACAAAGGCAAGGCAAATTCAGAGTGAAAAACTACTGATTAACTCATAAAGAAAACATGTGCATGCACCAGTCTGTGTAAATTGTTCAGCACCCCCCCACTATTTTAAAAATTATCAGTCATAAATGATGATCAAAATGTTTAACTTACCTCAGTTCCAACAAAAAAGTTGGTGGCGATATTCTCCAGTATCTTAAGAGGTTTGGCTGAAGGGACCCTTAACTGCTTATAAGGATTTTCGTCTCCAAACATTTCTGGTTTGATTTGGTATTGCATCTTATCTTGAAAAGAGTATGGATATAATCATTTGGTGTTATAGGGAAATTTACTAGATCAGACATCTTATTTTCCTTACAGGTAATTCAAGGGTGAGGGATTAGAACTTTCAAGATGAGAAATAAAGAAGGGAAGAAAATTCCAGAGAAGAGTGAACCTAGTATGGCATGGAAGGAACGTTACCTTAACTCTAGCTGGGGGAAAGAGGCTGAGCACATACAGATTGCTAGCAATAGAAGGCAGGCTAAGCAGTACTCTTGTGATGCCTATACTTCAGATTTTTCACAAAATCTCCCACAGTTGCCCACCACTGATGCAGCTCCACTAGTGGCAGCCACAGCGGGAGCACTAGAGTAGGCCAGTTTACACAACGCAGTGGTTAAAATGCCGATGACCAGTCTACACTAGTACTCCCAATGTTGCTACCCCAGCAGAGCTCTAACACTGTTGTAGCAATGGGAGAGGGTGATCACCCATCCTGAATTGGGTGGGACAATCCAAAATGTGGATTTCAAGACCCAGTCCCAGGCTGAATGACTCCGGGACGGCATTTGTCACAGATTCCCTGAAGCGCCCGCTCCATGCCTTCCAGGGCTCAGGGGCTGCGTCAGCCTGTTCCAGGGTGGGGAGGGCTGAGTTTCGCCTTATCCCCCCTCCTTTGTCATGAGGCCTTGCCCCTTCTTCTCCTCTTACCCCGGAGTCCCTTCCCCCATGGCAAGGCCAGAAGCTGGAGCCAGGCCACGGTAAGACCGCCCGGAGCAGGTGGAGGACCCAGGGCTCCCCACAGCAGGCTGGCTCTTACCATGGCCTGGCTCTGGCTTTCGGCCTGGCCAGGGGACAGGGACTCAGGGATAAGAGGAGGAGCAGAGGTGGAGTCAGAGAAGGGGCAGGGCTCCTGCATGTGTCCTGCTTTTGCCTTTTGAAAAGGTGGTCACCCTAAATGGGAGAGGCTAAGAAAAACTCACAATACAGGATGTGCTTGTGGAGACAGCTCTGCTGCAGCCATGTAAATGGATAAGCAGGGTTGTGGGTCTGGGATGATAGACAGAAAAATCTATCACTTGAGAATCCTAAGCACTGCTGGAAAAGGTGTGATGGAAAACCCTGACTTCAGAGCATAACAGAGTCTGGGCCCAATTCTATGAACATTTATGCACCCAAGTGGTCTCATTGACTTCAGTGGGACTATACAAATGAGTAAAGTTTCTCTGGTATAGATGTATTTGCTCTCTAGATGGAGCTTGTTGGCTGCTAACCGTGACTGTATATTGGAATTAAAAACTACAGCAATATTTCTCTTGGTCTTTCTTTCGTTTAGACGAAACTTGACTAGGCAATGTCCCTTTCAACCTGAGGGGAAAAACATGATCACCAGTAATGAAAATGTCTAATACTTGCTGGAGTCTGTGTTGTTCTAAAACGTGTTATGTATCTTGAGAACTTGATAAAGACAATTGACAATGAATTCTGTTGTCCCAGAATTCTTACTTTCCTTCTTTGACGCAGGCTCAGTAGCAAGTTAGAACTAGACAGCTGAAAGATTAGTGTATCTCTTGCGTTCTCTCATTTTTGGGGGGCATTTTGGGGGAATTTGAAGTTTGCTATGTGAATATTTTAAGGTAGTGAGTTTGTAGAATTATTTATGAACTTTTTATTTACACCAACTGCAGTTAGTAGTGGGCAGTACATAAATCTGATCCAGCACATCTTAGTAACGGAGTTGTAGTGCTTCAGGGTCAGTGTGGTAATGATTTCCAAAAGTATTTTTAAGGACCCTGCTGTCCCATTGATACTAATTTGCTCCAAACCTTATAAACCCACCTGAGGATCTTTCACCCTTCCAAATCTGCCTCATCCCCCTTCTATTGCCTTCCCCATTCTCCAAAGACTTTAATGATTTTTCAGTATTTCCCTTTTGATTGCTACTTTACCAATGCAGGGAGGAAGGATGGTCCACACATTAGCATAGGACTCAGAAGAATTGGGTTCAATTACCTGATCAGTCAGTGACCTGTGTGACCTTGAGCAAATCACTTAGCCTTTCTGTGCCTTAGTTTACCCCTCTGTAAAATGGGAGTAATAGCACTTCTCTACCTTTGATGGGCATGTGAGGATAAATACATTAAAGATTGTGTGGCAGTAACACTCAAATACTATGGTAATGGGAGTTTACAAGTACCTAAGATAGCAAGATAGGTTTGCTCTCTGAATACTTTCTCTGAAAGTATTCTCGTACAGAGACTAATAATTTCTGCTGCAAAGTGAGCAAATAGAAGACTTGCCTAAGGAGTAGAAAATGAAGTAAGGAAAGGTTCATTTAAAATAAACACCCAGATTAATACATTTCTAACAGTGGCTCTAAAGGAGGAAATCACACATAGTACTGACCAAGGCTCAATTCACTTTGATGGGAGTAAGTACTCCTGAGAAAAACAGCTTGCTAGTATAACTTCTAATGAGAGCTGATAACCTGTGACCCATTGGTAGAGATTCTGTTCTTCTCATATGTATGTGCTCATTACCTTCAGTGGCATGATATACCAGTAAATTTAGGAAAACTGATCCATTCGTTACAGTATATTTATGTTGCTTATCTTTTATTCTATATACAGAGAAAAATCATCTTATGAAAATACTTATATCTCAAAAATATAAACTGAAAATATTACCTTGCATTTTGTAATGGAAATGCTCTTCCACTAGGCTAATTTTAGTAGGACTATAGTCTCCACTTGTGTCGCTCTTGGATAGGTTTGCCTGTTTAATACAAAGGGAGTATTTGATAACTCATTTTGTCAAACACTTGAGGCATATGGCTAAATTGCTTTCTGTTGTAATGGTAAAGACCTGTCAGTCTGAAGTGCATTCTTCAGATTCCACAAACCCTGGCTTCCGCCCCCTTCTTTGCTAGCAGTAGTTAAAATGTGACTCAGTGGTCCAGTCTACATTATGCTTTCCCCCCTAAAATTTCTCACTGTTGCCACTTCAATGTCAGCTCCACTGGTGGTAGCCCCGGTGGCCACTTGTGTTTTAACAAACATGTCTCTAGACCTGCTCTGACCAGAAGAGACAACCTGCTGGTAAAAATGCTCTTATACATTACTACTTCCACTGCAGCCTGCGTTTATTCAGAAATTCTTAGATCATTTTAAAGTTCTTGTAAGCTAAGTTTGGAAAGTATTTGTTCTATTCTGTTGATGTTATAGGGATAAAATGTGGTCTTCCCCTACACGAATCACAACAACATTAAAAGGAAAATCACAATACTGTGAACATTTACATGGTAAGTTTTGGGGTGAGGGGGTGGAGAGTGAGCCTGTATACACTCACCCCACAGCAGTGACTCCTATCCTGCAGGTCTGGACCTGGCTCCCCAATCCGAGCATTGTGACCTAGTGCACAGGATCACAGTGCCACTCAGGTTTGACCAGTGGGATTAGGGTTGGGGTACTGGGGCAGAGGGTGCTTCTGCAGGTGGTTGGTGCCCTGTTGGCAGGGCAAAGAGGCAGCAGCAGTGAAGGGATTTAGGTATATTGTCTCTGAAGAGGTAGAACTGCATTTTCATACCTTTCCCCCTAAAACCATGACTTTTTTTACTAAATTTAGCATGACTGCACTGTGATTTTTTTATTTAAAAATGCCATGACAACTCTGCAAGATTATACATTATATACAGTACCTTAATGAGAGGTCTCCAGGAGAGATCCAGATGTTTAAAAGTAGTCGGCACATCAGGGGGAGCCTCGATAGCCTTCTCATCTTTTGCCTTCTCAGTTGAATTCTGGATAGTAGTTTTGGGGGCTCGAAGATCCCAAAATAATATGGAGCTCCACAAAACCAGAGATTGTAGATTATTGCTCTTCGCATGCTTAAAAATCATTTTAACTTTTCCATAAGCTTTTGTATAATATTTGTTTTTTATCTTCTATCTTCAAAATTAGTATAGGAATAGATGCAAGAGTTTGGGGAACAGAGAAATGGAGAACTAATTTATAGCTACTTTTGTTACTCCACATTTTGTCCTCACTCTGTTTTTAATCATATACTGTAGCTAAATAAGCATCATACAGTTTGTTTAAGAAAACTACATACGCAGTGGATGAAATGCACTCCCTTGCATAGAGCCTAATTACTTGGTCTGAGAATGGGTCTGCTGTGGAGGCCCACCACCCATAGCTGCTATTCCAGCCTCTGGGTTGGAATTGCATCCACAGCCCTGCCAGCCAGTTGAGGAATATAAGAAATGTTAGACTGGGTCAGACTCAAGGTCCATTTAGTCCAGCATCCTGTCTCTGACAGTGGCCCGTAGCGGATGCTTCCTGAATGAAATGAGTTGTACTGGCAAAAGAACTATGTGCAGGTCTAACTGCATCTACACGAGGGCTTTTGCCAGTTTAGAAATGTTATTTAAAAACCCACACTAATTGACGTCACTATTTCAGCAAAAGTTTCCCGTGTAGACATGGCCTTAGGTTATTTAGCAGCCTTCTGTGCATAAATGCAGTTCTGTGGCCTTCCAGGACAAGCTACGTGGGGCCAGCCCAGACATTTTTTCTGTGGCACAGAGCGAGCATGAAAGCACCTCTGTAAGGCTGTCCAGCTAGTTGACCCCACACACTGCCCTTATGTGGGGCTTAAGTGATGTGGTGGTCTGTGTGCTGGCCCTCTGCAACAGGATGAATTTCATCTATTCCAGACAGCTTTGCAGGAATTCAGAACTTGGTCAGTTACACCATGGAATATATGCTGAAACATTTAGCAGAGAGATGGAATAAGGTGTATTTAGAAGGATTTTCAAAGGAATTCAGGAGATGTTTTGTGACTGTTGGTGCCTATGAAAACATTTGTAGAATGCATTACCAATCAGGAGAGCAGGTTACAAGCTGCACACAAACTCCAGTTCTGTTTTCAAAAGCAATGCCCATTCTGTTAACCTAAAATAATAATAATAATAATAATTAATACTATAGGGAGATGGGGATGACAAATGGCAACAAATTATTATCAACAAAGCTACTGCTCCACCGCCTCTACAACAGGCTTTAAGAAAGAGAGCCTCTCACTGTTGGCTGTATTTGTACCCAAGAACTGGTACAGCTGTGCAAGTCACGGCTCACTAGCCCATTGATATGAAAATGAAATAAACACGTTTTACCAAAACAAACCTACTTCAAGCAAATCAGTAGTGCCTTGATATTCAGAAATGCCAAGCACATACAACTTGAAATGAGGTCAATGAGATTTTAAGTTGCTGGCACAACTGAAAATCAGGCCCTCAATTGTCAAATATGTGAGTACCTAATAGCCATCCTCTTGTAAATTTCATCCTGCTTAAACAAATAGCAAATCAGTGAAGAATTAATGGTAAACAACTACATAGTGAAATTGCAATTCAAAAAGTGAATATCTCAAATGATACTTATAGTAATTATAAACAATTTAGTGTTTATTGGGCTGTGTATGTTTTTCCAATAACTTTTCTCTGAACTATTTCCTCTTTTTAGATCAAAACAGAAAATCAGATTTACATTGAAACTTATTCAGAAAATAAATGGAATAGAAAACAATGTGCTGATGAAATAAAGCATGTTATTGATTCCACTAATGTTTTCTGATCTTATTTTCAGACCTAATTCCCAATCTCAAAAAGATGAAAATGTATGTACACAATGGAATCTTTGTCTAGAAAAAGAATTGACTACTTCTTCATTGGCAAAACCTGCATTTATCTACTCAGCAAAGTTGCACCCATTATTTATAAGCCAAATCCTACTAAATTTTCTCACACAAACATGGCCACTGAAGTCAAAGGGTTATTTGCATGAGTAAGGAAGGCTGGATTAGAATCCTAATGTAGGTTGTTTACTGTCTATCATGCAGTTTTGTAATACTGGATTTGCTGACCCTGTGCCACTGTAGCATTGATGCTGCAGACCAGGGGTGGCCAACCTGAGCCTGAGAAGGAGCCAGAATTTACCAGTGTGCATTGCCAGGGAGCCACAGTAACACAGTAATCAGCAGCCCCCCTGCCAGCTCCCCCCTGCCCCTAGTGTCTCCCACCTGCCAGCAGCACCACCGATCAGTACCTAACTCTCCATCCCTGCACCTCCCGCCCGCTGCGATCAGCTGTTTTGTGGTGTGCAGGAGGCTCAGAGGTTGGGGGGCAGGAGGAGGAGCAAGGGCACGGCAGACTGAGGGGAAGGGACAGGGTCCTTGGGGGAAGGGGTGGAGTGGGGCCGGGGCCTGGGGCAGAGCCAGAGGTTGAGCAGCGAGTACCCTGTAGCACATTAGAAAGCTGGCACCTGTAGCTCCAGCCCCGGAGTTGGCACCTATGCAAGAAGCTGCATATTAACCTTTGAAGAGCCGCATGTGGCTCCGGAGCCAAAGGTTGGCCACCCCTGCTGTAGACATACCCTGAGTTGAACCACTGGCAAATTTGTATGTACTCTTCTGGGGAGGCCTTGTCTTTATACATGTATGTACAATACCAAGAGGGGGTTGTGGGTACTATCACAATATAATTATTAATGTGCAAATGTATCAATCTTCCTTCCAATGATGTCTGTGCATTGTCTTCTCCACGGTCTTCACTCGACTGTTAATGCAGTAGCAACTGAGTCTTAAAAACTTAGTTACAAGAAATTCTCAAGATAACATCCACTTTGGGTTGTGGGTCTGATTTTTCAGCCTGGCCTCTTTTTTGCACACCTCATTAATCCTACCACTTAGACAACAAATGATCACGTAGGGCTGACTCCTGGAAACCCTCTTTCCCTCCCACACTAACTTGAAAGGGAGCTGAATGGGCCCTTAAGATACAATGGCTGGAGCACTATGAATAGGATAGGAAGAAAATGTAGGTGCAATTTTTGTGGGTGCAACTTCTATCTAGAAAAAGGAGATCTGTTAATGAAGTCATTTCTGGCAACTAAGTTGTTTAGGTGACCTAAGAAGTTATTGCTTTAACTTCTCAGTGTCAGGCTAGGAATTCCCATAGTAGAGTTAATATGTTTTGAAATCCCATCTGTAGTTATCAAAACATCTTTAATGTAATTCTGAGTAAAGCTATAGAAATCTTATAATAAGGTCAGCTACATATCTGAATCAGCTGTAATAAAAAGTGAAAGTGGAGTACCATCCTAAAGTACAGAGAGCATGAGAGGGACCAGATTGACATTGTTTGGCATTCTGGGATGCAGTCAGAAATACTGAGCCCAAGTACTGCTGAGATTATTATAAATAATTTCATCTTGTAACACCTGATCTGCAGTTCACACACTGATTTTATTAGTGGTTTGTTAAACATATAAAGAAAAAGTAATAAAATATCAATTGAAACTCACCTCAAAATAGTCTGGCAGCCAGTGTATATCTGTTATTACTGTTTTATGGCCATATTCTATAGAAGAGACTGCACAATATCTCACAAAATGTGGTTCCTTACCACTTTGTTGTGCTTGTATAAACGTTGGCTAGAGAAGTTTTTAAAAGATACATTTTAAAAGGTATGTTTTGCAAAATACAACATTAGTTATCAAGAAAAACAAAAGGAAACTGCACATATTGTTAATGGCCCATTACAGTATTTTAGTTCAATCTAGAAACGTTTCTGGGGGTCTGATCTAAAGCCCATCAAAGTCAATGGAAAGTCTCAGCTTTGAATCAGATCCTGGCATACCATACTGTAAAAATGATGTCCACAATTGCTCCGGCCACCTCCAATATAGCATTATTTCTTCCACTGTGCTCTCAGGCCTTCCTTCTAATTACCTACTCTGTATCCTCTTTCCATTCTCATCTTCATGCCTTCTTCCATACCACACACTCTGCCTGGAATTATCTCCCTTATTCCGTGAGCCAAACCACCTTCCCTCTATCCTTTAAATCTGTCCTTTAAAACACACTTCCATATACACGTTTAGCACTGGGGAAAATTTCTGTTCTGCTTTCAGTTTATACCATCATCTAATATATTATATTGATTTGATCTATTCGGTTGTGTAGCAGGGTGGTCATCTGCTCCTGCCTTAAAAGGCTTAAAACAACCCGGGGAGAGGGCTGTGGCAGGGAAGGAAAAGCGGGGCTGAATGGGGAAAGCAGCCTCAGCTGGGGGGGTCATGCCCCAATCAGGCCGAGGCTGGCTTAATCAGGGCCCAGCCAGCCTTTATAAGAGGGCAGTGGGCCAGGAGCACAGAGAGTCTCTCTCATGCGCTAGAGAGCGAAGGGCCTGGCTGCCTGGAAGGTACCAAGACTGGAGCAGAAGGGCTGGGGGAAGGCCAGAGGAGCTGGGGAGCTCCGGCCTAGAAACGCCCCAGGCTGCAGGCCTTGTTAAAGGCCAAAGAAGGTATTTGGGGTTGCAGAGGGCAGGCAGAGGCAGCAGGTCCAAAACGCCCCTTGCCTATGATGAGTGGCTTTTACACTGCAGTCTGCCCCAGTGAGCAGGGGCTAGATGGTGACTGGCAGTAGCCCAAGACTGAGGCGAGGTGGGGATAGCGGGTGGGGGTTCCCTGGGGAGGGGAGACCCAGATTTGTGGGGGTACTGGCAGGAGGCAGTACCCCGGCCTGAAAGGGGCACCGGGATCCAAGAGGGACTTGGGCCCAGCGGCAAATGGGACACCAGCCTGCAGAGGGTGCTCTGGAGGCTGGAAATGCTAATTCCCTGGACGACCAGCAGGAGGCGCCGCACTGGTGAGTCCCGGCCCGTGACAGGTAGCTTCCTGGGGGTAGGGCTGAATACACTGTTAGTGCTCAATAAATAAAAATGCCCTATTGTATCTCTGGTCTGTGTCAATTACAGTAATATTATTTATCTGGGTTGATGATGTAGATATGAGATTTTGATAAAGATTTATTTTGTTGCCTCGTGTATCGGAATGCAAACAGTCTAGTTAGTACTTCATTGCCAGGCTGATATTTCCTTCATTTTAAGCCTGCATTCCCTTTCCCATATTTATTTCCTAACTTCCTCTCATTTTCCCTTTTTTTATTCACAGCAGGTCATACTCCAGCACTAAATACAGAACTCAAGTACTAACCATATTAACAGCGGTGTTCTTGCTTCCACCAGCACCAGTTTTAGCATTCTGCAGCTTTTCTTCATACTCAGAAATGTCCCACAGTACAACCTATGAGAAGAAATGAACGTCCTTACAAAGAATTTTTTCTGTTTAAACGATAGATTAAAACAGATTTCTGAACTGTAATATGAGCACTGTTTGAAAGTAGAAGGAGGAAGTCTACTTACAATGCCAGAACTGGAGGGTGGTGGGTTTTTTTAAGATATTGCCTCTGCAGACGCTCACTGTAGCAGTCTGGTGCAACAGACTGCAAATCCTAGAACCATCTGAGTCCGTTAACAATTAGCTGGTCTGTGCAGCCTGTCACGCTGATCAAGCATTTCTAAGTGTCACCTTTAAAGTGATTGCTGAGGTTGTGGACTGAAAAACTGCTTCTATGCCATCACATCCTCAGGACTCAATAAAGGATTAGACATTTCTATGGATGATGAGAATGTTTACAGACAGGATAAAACATTTATATGGGATATAAATGTTAATGTTTCATAAACCAACATTAACTAATGCAAGTTGGGAATAAAACTTCCCCTGTCCATAAAAATATCTAATCCTCTTCTGAATTGTTTTAATTTCCTGGGGTCAGTAATATCTTGTGGCTCCACAAGTTAATTATGTGTTGTGTAAAGAAGGTATTTCTTTTATAACAGTTTACATGCATTTCCTCTCAATTTCATTATCCTGCACTTAGGACAGAAGAATCCCATGCACTGCTACAGGCTGGGGACCGACTGGCTAAGCAGCATTTCAGCAGAAAAGGACCTGGGGATTACAGTGGACGACAAGCTGGATATGAGTCAACAGTGTGTCCTTGTTGCCAAGAAGGCTAACGGCATATTGGGCTGCATTAGTAGGAGCACTGCCAGCAGATCGAGGGAAGTGATTATTCACCTCTATTCAGCACTGGTGAGGCCACATCTGGAGTATTGTGTCCAGTTTTGGGCCCCCCACTACAGAAAGGATGTGGACCAGTTGGAGAGTCCGGCGGAGGGCAACAAAAATGATTAGGGGGATGGGGCACATGACTTACGAGAAAAGGCTGAGGGAACTGGTCTGCAGAAAAGAAGAGTGAGGGGGGATTTGATAGCAGCCTTCAACTACCTGAAGGGGGATTCCAAAGAGGATGGAGCTAGACTATTCTCAGTGGTGGCAGATGACAGAACAAGAAGCAATAGTCTCAAGTTGCAATGGGGGAGGTCTAGATTGGATATTAGGAAAAACTATTTCACTAGGTGGGTGGTGAAGCACTGGAATGGGTTACCTAGGGAGGTGGTGAAATCTCCATCCTTAGAGGTTTTTAAGGCCCAGCTTGACAAAGCTCTGGCTGGGATGATTTAGTTGGGATTGGTCCTGATTTGAGCTGGGGGTTGGACTAGATGACCTCCTGAGGTCTCTTCCAACCCTAATCTTCTATGATTCTCCGTCTCTTTGTTTTTGTATTATGGGAGAGGATAAATGAGGTGCCCAACTGTATCTTTTGTACCATTTATCATTTTATATATCCTCTATCATGTTCATATTTTATTGCTTTCCCCTCTAGAACCAAAAAAGGAGGAGAACTCTAAAGATGGGAAGCATTCGTATTCTAAAGCCACAATGAAGTACAAGCAGGGACATGGATCTGGATATGGCCTGGTGCAACTGGTAACAGGCATTCAGGTACTCTTGGTCCAAGGAAAGGCCTACCGTTCTGCCATATTGGAGATGAAGGATAAAGGCAGCATAGCCCACCTAAAGACAAGCATCTACTGAAACCATGAAGCAGTTATGATCACAGACTCTCACAAGACCAAAACTTCTTTACATATTCTCCCTTCCTTTGATGTATCTGGTGCTGTCCCCTGGCAGACAGGATACTGCACTAGACAGACATCTGATCAAGCATGGTAATTTCTATGTTTTTTTCTATGAACTGCTATCAATGGATGAAAATGCTCGGTTTCTGGAACCAAGAAGCCTGGATGGGTCTACAGCTTTCAGTTAGCTTAGCCACTTAGATACTAGAAGTGGACATTTTTAGTTAACCCAATCCCTTTAGTGGTTCTGGGACATGAAGAATAGTATGCAATACTCTTAAGAGTGGCAATGTGCCAAGGCAATTCTGTGGAGGAAAAACCTAAGATACTCATTCTGATACATTTTGCTGTTTTGTTAAGTAATTTATTAAAGAAAAAAAAATGAGTCCATGAGGATCACTGTCTAAACAGTTGTCCACAGCATTATTCGGTGTGGAATACTCTCTTGTGCTGTCAGACCTCCGTCACAAGGGGGATTTAGATCCAGACAGAGGTAGGGAGCCACTAGGAATGTGGTTCCTTAGGAAACTGAAAAGGAACAGGGGAGTAGGAAGTAAAGTGCAGGCAATAGGGTTTCCTTGTATATACTTCATTATCCATGGGTTAAGAGACTTCATTGTCCATACCTGCACAATAAAGGTACAAACCCTGTTTCACTACCACAAGGGGAGCTGAACCTGGGAACTTATCCCACAAGTGGTATGATTTGGCCATGTGTATTTTGACTGTGCTTCACTAGTTTATACAAACTACCAAGTTTGCTGCCATACTGCATTTTCCATTTGTTCAAGAACACTGAATATTCACTATTTAGTGCACATACACTAATGTAGTAAATTAAAATTCAAAAATGAAGATTGATTAGAACAATCAATATAGAAAATAATAGAACTAAGAAGAAAGGAGCCAACACCTGTCCATTCCTGCAGCCTCCAGCAATGATATTGGGATCAGATGGACAGAATTCAAAGCAGTAGACCTCTTCAGGGCACTCCAGCATTAACTAGAAAAAATAATAATCAATTGAGAAATACAGCCATGTTGGAAAGATTGTTCCTTTGTTGTCTGAATGCTTTGAATATTTTAAAATCCTGTTTAAATACCTGAGGGTGAATAGGGTCAGAGAAACTCCAAAAAAGAATTGGTGACTTCTGCAACAACAGTTTACCAGATTGGGTAATACGTTCTTCATAAGAAAGCCGCTCTGTTACTGACACTGCTATAATCCCTGATCGAGGGGAAAACAAACAACTTCATCGTCGATAAAGGGAAAATTTTAGCACTTCTACAAAAAAAAAATGCCATGCCCACTTCAAGTGTTAATGGCTCTGTTAATTATTGCTTTATAGGTGACCTGTAAAGAGAAAAAATTGGCTATGTCTCCTTTTTATATACATAGCCAATTTTTTCCCCACTGGAGGTCACCTTTAAAGCAATAATTTTAGTTAATGAATGATTAGGCATCTTAAAAATGAGCGATGGAAGCCCAAGACCAGAATATAACTCAATATTTTTGCTAAGAGTCGTTAAATTCTAGTCTCAAAACTGGAATAACGTGACAGACATGGTTATGCTCTTGGGCACCCATTAAGAAACCAATTCCTTTGTCATTATACTTAAAAAGAAGGCAGATTTCCTTTGCATCCTGCAGTGTTGGCTATTCAATGGAATGTGTGGAGCTGCAATACCCCAAAGGAAACATTGGGAAGCATTCAGAATGACTACTGGTGCTCCCTGCACTCAGGTGGAGCCACATAGGCAAGTGGTGAGGAGAAGTTGAAAGAGAAGCAGGGCCCCATGGAGCAGTGTGTGCTTCTGGGAGAGTATGAGAAAGAAATTAGGCCCAGCACAATTAGAGTCCCTTTAAATGGATCTCACAAGGGGAAAATTTCCTTCCTATGTATTCTCTACTATACACTTGCACAAGAAATCATCTGGCCTACAACATTACCCCTTTGAATTCTACACAATATCTGTCCATATCCCACTTTATCTCAAATCAGTGGTTTCCACATTTAAAAGCCAATAAAACCTTTATCAATTTAAACTTTAAAGTTCTGAAACTATTTCAGGCATGAACTATATATTTTATAAGCATTACCATAAATGGTTGGGTGCCAGCAAACACAGCTAACTCTTCTATGCTTCAGATAGTGCAGGTCTGTAAACGATTGGTATTCCTTTAGGTAAGCATCTGACTTGCCACCAAAGGCACTTTCATCTTCTGCTAATGCTTTCCAGTCATCAAAAAAGGCATTCATAATTTCATTTTGCTGCAATGCTATTTCCACTCTGTGTTATGAAAATAATAGTTAACATTTTCAAAAATGTCAGATGTGATTATTCAATGGGATAATTACCCATTAATTCAATAAAGAGACATCTTTCATTTAAAAATTATGATCACATCTCCCACAGTGGTATGCACAATGGTTACCCAGTGCTGGTCACTACTCTCAAGAGAGCCCTTCACATTCAAATACACTTAATAAAAAATAGACATACTGTGCTATCATTTCACTTGTGTGTGCTCAGATAGATTTGATTTCAGTGGGCTTAGATTAGGCTCTTGAAGTTTACTACCCAACCCTGGAGCCCCAATGATTTAAAAAAAAAGAACAGGAGTACTTGTGGCACCTTAGAGACTAACAAATTTATTAGAGCATAAGCTTTCGTGGACTACAGCCCACGGGGCTGTAGTCCACGAAAGCTTATGCTCTAATAAATTTGTTAGTCTCTAAGGTGCCACAAGTACTCCTGTTCTTCTTTTTGCGGATACAGACTAACACGGCTGTTACTCTGAAACCAATGATTTCAGTGGACTCCTCAAGTGAGTAAGAACTGTAGGACTGGGCCCTCACAGTTTACAGTTCCTCCTTCTACTTACTCGAGCAGAGGAGTCAGGGCCACATTCTCAGGTGGTATAAACAGATGTAGCTCCCTGACTTTAATAGAGCTACGTCCATTTACACCAGCTGAGGATCTGGCCCACCATTTTTTGTTTACCCATGAAAATGAATTTGTCATAAACTGTATTACTTGTTCCCATGTAAATGAATGTGATGTCACAAACCTATTACAGTATCAAGTAAGAAGAAAAATAGGCTAGGAAGATGCAGAATATAGAAACATAGGGACTGCACTACTTGGACCGGACCACTGGTTCATCTAGAGCAGTATTCTGTCTCTGACAGTAGCCAATGTCTGATGCTTCAGAGGAAGGTGTTAGTCACATTACTGGACGGGTATGCAATAGCATTACTATGATGGAAGTACTTCAATAATTAGCAAAAGTAACAGTGTAGAGCAGTGGTGGGCAATCTGTGGCCACAGGTTGCCCATCACTGGTGTAGAGTATGGAAAAACACATGAAATGAGTGAGACATATACTTTAAAAACTTTCCTACTGACAGACACTTTGAACCATCTGAAATTTAATTGTGGCTTAACAGTTGACTAACTTCTTTTAGAAATTTGAAACCACCTTCCACAAAGCACAACATCAGAAGAGCATGGATTGGGAATGCATGCATCAGAGAATTCCGTTTTTTGTCTTGATTTTAAAACTAACAGTTATAAACCTGAGTATATCGTGACACCTATTGTATAGTTGTGTGTACTGTTTTACTGAAAGTAAACTTTAATGCATATTATTGCAACATTTTTACCTTAAAAACACTGAGATAATAAATTCTTTCAGATCCTCAGATGACAAACACAGCTCTTTTTCTTCATCTGAGAACTCTCTAGGGAAGTATTGTGTGGTTGCATTTCTTGGATAGGTCCTAAGCAAGTTGGAACAAATTTTAACACAGGTAAGTTTGAAAGATTTTTTTTTTAAAGAAGCCTTATGAAGTACAAAAAATGGAAAGCTAACTACACCTTTACCCTGATATAACGCGACCTGATATAACACGAATTCGGATATAACGTAGTAAAGCAGTGCTCCGGGGGGCGGGGCTGCACACTCCAGCGGATCAAAGCAAGTTCGATATAACGCGGTTTCACCTATAACACGGTAAGATTTTTTGGCTCCCGAGGACAGTGTTCTATCGAGGTAGAGGTATATGTTAATTTTTGCTAATGTTGGTAAGATGATTTGGGTTGATGCGACTTCGGAAGTGAGGGAGAACTTAGCTGCACAGTATTTGAAAAGGTGCTCTCAGAGGACCTGATTCTGCTCTCACACTAGATTTACAACTGTGTAACCCCATTGACTCCAATGAGTTATTCCTGGTTTACATTACTGTTAGTGAGCTCAGAATCAGGACATAAATTAATAAATAATAATGAAGGGATGGTTTCCCTTTATAATTACTAAAAACTGGTAAATCCATTTCACACTTACCACTTTGTTTGCGTACTCATTTCCCTTACTTTTGGAACGACTTGTGCACCAACATCTTTTTCAAGTTTCATAATGCTGAAATTTTTATCCTGATAGGATGTACATTCAATGTAGCCATCTTTCACGCTTGAAGCATTTCTATCAGTAAATTTGACCTTTGAACCAAACTCTCTTCGCACTCGAGAAATCATATATTTAATCTGCAATAACCACAGGAAAACTATTCTTGAAAGTCAAGTCCTTTGAAACAGTGAGATTCAGAGAGCTGCAAGGTCACTTCTGGTGGTCACTTGTTCACAAACATTTATAGATTTGAAATTCTGTACCCCTCTCATGAGCCCAAATCATCAATAAGTGTATGTCATCATATATTTTTATCTTTCCAAACGGTACAGGACTTCTGAATATTTTTTAAATTACTCCTAGCACTGAAAGGGCCAATCCTGTTACTCTGAGATATCAAAATTGTCCCTTTGCCCAAATAAGTACCTCACTTCTCTCTGGGTGAAATTTACCCTGCTTTGAGAGCCACCACAAAGCCTATATGCAACTTAAGCCCAATGTTATATCAGACAGCAGATTCCAGAACAAATGGAAGAGAATACTGCATCCCATTTAAACTATATGGAGAATTTGGACTTCCCAGAGGTTAATGGGAGTTTTTCCATTGACTTGTTTGGAGCAGGATTGGGATCTTAAGTAAGTAACAAATAATTACAATTATCTAAATTGTAATTATTTGGCAAAGATATCAAAACTACCACCTCAAACCTTACAAATGGTGATGGGGATGCTTAATGTCCACAAGTGGCCATGACTTCTGTTTTACATCTCCAGCAGCAGAGTGCCTTCATTACAGGCAGGGCACTGGATCATGTATGGACTTAAATGGAAAAGGAAAACATCAGAATCTCTTCCTACAGCACTTCCAGTTTTTCTTAGAGGTCTAGCTAGTTCCAACTCTCCTTTGCTGTGGTATCTGACAAGATCACAGACAAAACTGGGATGACCACAAGAATTTCAGGCATACCTCTAAATTTTCTGCCTTCTGTTCATTTAAAGAACTTCTTTAATTTTATTTTAACAGAGAATTTGTGTGAGAATATGACTTTGATTGAATGACATCTATAATTTCTGACCTTTCTAACAGATTCATTAACTGATTCTTCTTCAATTTCCTTTTCACTGCCAAGGGAGACCCAAGGTTTGCGGACAGGAGGCTTATAAACGTATTCCTCTGTCGTTCCTTCTTTAGTCTCTCCCTCTTCTTCAACTGCCTCTGGAGGCTATAAGACAAAGTAATTGCAAAGAATTTATTTATAGTTTTTCATATATAAACATAAATATCTTATTTAAATGTAGATAAAAAATTCAGTGTTGCCAATTCTTATTCACACAAATAGTCTCAATGTAGTCAATCCGGCTACTCACAGGAGTAAGGATTTGGAGGATTAGGCCCTGTCCTTTTAGCAATGAATTTTCCAATAAATACTAAACGGACACTGTCAATTTGAAAGGAAGTCAGTTTTTAAAAAGGAATTTAAAGTAGTTTCATGTACTCCACCTGCTCCTGAGTCCCTTGTAACTAGCTAACAGAATGTTGGAAATCATTAGGAAAGGGATAGATAATAAGACAGAAAATATCATATTGCCTCTATATAAATCCATGGTATGCCCACATCTTGAATACTGTGTGCAGATGTGGTTGCCCTTCTCAAAAAAGATGTATTGGAATTGGAAAAGGTACAGAAAAGGGCAACAAAAATGATTAGAGGGATGGAACAGATTCCATATGAGGAGAGATTAATAAGACTGGAACTTTTCATCTTGGAAAAGAGACAACTAAGAGAGATCTATTAAATCATGACTGGTGTGGAGAAAGTAAATAAGCAAGTGTCATTTACTCCTTTTCATAACACAAGAACTAGGGGTCCACCAAGTGAAATTAACAGGCAGCAGGTTTAAAACAAACAAAAGGAAGTATTTCTTCACACAACGCACAGTCAACATGTGGAACTCTTACCCAGAGGATGTTGTGAAGGCCAAGGCTATAACAGGGTTCAAAAAATAACTAGATAAATTCATGGAGGATAGGTCCATCAATGGCTATTAGCCAGGATGGGCAGGAATGGTGTCCCTAGCCTCTGTTTGCCAGAAGCTGGTAATGGGCAACAGGGGATAAATCACTTGATGATACCTTTCAGAGTGGTAGCCGTGTTAGTCTGCATCAGCAAGAAGAACAAGGAGTACTTGTGGCACCTTAGAGACTAACAAATTTATTTGAGCATAAGCTTCCATGGGCTAAAACTCACTTCATCGGATGCATGCAGTGGAAAATACAGTAGGAAGATATATATACACAGAGGACATGAAAAAATGGGTGTTGCCATACTGACTATAACGAGGGTAATTAGTTAAGGTGGGCTATTATCAGCAGGAGAAAAACAAACCTTTGTAGTGATAATCAGGATGGCCCATTTCCAACAGTTGACAAGAAGGTGTGAGTAACAGTAGGGGGGAAAATTAGCATGGGGAAATAAGTTTTACTTTGTGTAAAGACCCATCCACTCCCTGTTCTGATACCTGTTCTGTTAATTCCCTCTAAAGCACCTGGCACTGGCCACTGTTGGAAGACAGGATACTGGGGTAGATGGACCTTCGGTCTGACACAGTATGGCTGTTCTTATGTACAATCACTATTTTATTTTCTATTAAAATGCTTTTTTCCTCTCCCCTGCTGCTGTGTGACAGACACACAGGAACAAAAGGAGAAAATGATTAACCTGCCCTCAACCTGCAGTGTACTGCACTTGGAAGGTCACAGGGGTCCATACAGTGGTGCTCCAGTGCATTGCAGAATTGAGACCTAACTAATTAAGGTTCCAGTCCTGCAAACACTTAAGCATGTTAATAACCTCAGGCAAATAAATAGGCCTACTGAAATCACGTGTACAAATATTTGCAAAAGCAGAGTCTAAATGACTATATAAAAAATGTTTGCAATGAAAATAAGCACAGTTTTCTCTAATCTTTCAGTTATAATAATTTTATATATCTCCTCAATATATGTTCCATTCTATATGCATCCGAAGAAGTGGGCTGTAGTCCACGAAAGCTTATGCTCTAATAAATTTGTTAGTCTCTAAGGTGCCACAAGTCCTCCTGTTCTTCTTTTTGCGGATACAGACTAACACGGCTGCTACTCTGAATAATTTTATGTGCTCCTTGTAACAACAGTAGGAAAAAAAATCAAAACCAAATGTGACTTTCAATGACAAGGTTAATGTTTTCCTTTAATGTTTTGCATTCAAAAATATCTTTTCTAAGTACAATTTGTTGATATTCTTCCTTTGAAGAGTCTTTAGCTCATTAATTATAATCTCTTACTGAAATGTGTCTAATCTGGAAAACTAGAGATTTTGCATTTGTGATTACCAGTTTTATGAGAAATGGTAATCTTGACATCAATCAAGTCAATGCCAAAAATCCCATTGACAATGGAGTTGGGATTTCACCCAAACTCTTTTTCAGTATAAATTATAGGTATATTTTGCATGTTAAGACTAACTGAAAGTGTAAAATTCTTGCAATTAGAGTGCTTTATTTATAAGTGTGTTCAATACAGATCTTCTTTTCATGTCATTGAAGATGATCTGTATCGATGACATAAAAAGAAGAATCAGACTAGCCACTATTGCATTCCTAAAACTCTGTAAGATCTGGAAGGTTAAGACATTTCAATAAAAATTAAAAGCAGTGTATATAAGACAATTGTGCTGATATTGCAGGATCGGAATGTTGATGTCTGAGGAAAGCTGATGAACATAAGAGATTGACTGTAGAAATGAACTAGCAGAGGGGAATACTGAGAGATTCAAGACTGCAGAAAATAAAAAATTACGTGCTAAGAACATGGCTAGGGCAAGAAATAATGCTGTTACAGAAGAGCCAAGAGAGACAACTATAATGGTTTGAACATGGGTCAAGAATGGACCCAGAAAGGATGCCAAATGAGGTGATATGTACCAGAGTGCAAGCAACTAGAAAGAGAGGAAAACTGAGGATGTATTGGATAAACACAGTGATGAATGAGGCTGTGAAGCTGATACAAAGTGATGGAAAAACTTCATTCGGCCCCATTGTTGCTGGTGAGCTGATGGATAGGAATCAAAGAGAAAGAGAAGAAGAGACAATACAGATAGGGTGACCAGATGTCCCATTTTATAGGGACAGTCCTGATATTTGGGGCTTTTTCTTATATAGACTCATATTACCCCGCACCCTCTGTCCCAATTTTTCACACTTGCTGTCTGGTCACCCTAAATACAGATCTCAAAGTGTGTGTGTGTGTGACTGTAGCACTGTGAGTTATTTTAAGTATGTGGAATAATGTGAAGGTGTGTTTGGATTTTCTTACATTTAAAAAGCTTTCCTTGGCCTCTTCGGTTGCAACAAGATAAAAGTTCTGTCCATATTTGAACTCTCTATCTAAAACTATCAGAAGTTCTTCCCCTGGATATTCCTGCATGAATAAGAACAGAAAGGTTTCATGCATTCAACTTCCAATTACAACTGATATATTAATCTAAGATCTGTAAAATTGTGAATTAGATATTTAGGTAATCTATACGAGAAAACACAATCCCGAAGAAAAAATAATTCTTAAATTCAAAGAACTGTAGCTATTTAGTGGAAAGTAGAAAGCAAGTAATGTACAAAAAAAGCTTGATCCTATGCTCATTTAAGTCAATGGCAAAGTTTATTGTTAACTTTAGTGGTGGATGATCAGGGTCAGAATTTGTAAAAATTTACAAGTACAGAGGGCTGTTTTGCCCTGACATGTGTGTGTACAATTCTCATTGACTTCAATGAAAATTGCAAGGACATATCCAAAGGCATAACTAGACTTATTTCTATTTTGTATTATACTATTTATTCCCTTTTACATTTCTTTTTAAGGCTTATATATGAATATGAAAAATTGTAATGAAAATACGTTTTCCTAGAGTATTCACAGATGGACAGATGAGGATGGGCCTTACCACTGAAAGTACGTGGTATGAGGGTTTTAAGTTTTAAGTTTTAAAGTTAGAAAAAAAGGGGTTACGTACTAGGACTATTTTTTTGACTGGGTGGAAATCGGAGACTGCAGCTCTTGTCTTCATATCCTGAATTATGTCCTCTTTTTTCAGAAGTTTGTAAGGTTTTTCTTCTGTGATATCTTCATTAATTCGACAATTTAAAATTTCCTGTGTCTTTTCAGTGAAAACTAATGGAAAGATCTCTGGGTGGCCTAGAAAAAGTAAGGCAAAGTTGGAGGGTGAACAAAAATTGTGTTTTCCTTGAAAGGTTGACAGTGTAGGAGATCTGTCGTTAACAGTTCTAAATCTTTCTTACTGCTAGTAATACGACACCTTTGAACCGCTGTACTTATAGTTTTTGGTACATTTGGCAGCATAGATTGTAAATTCAATATGGAAAGATAACATTGTCTTCATGTTGTAAAAGTCAGCACCTAACACATTTTGCATAATCAATATACGTTATTTAAAATAAAATCTTTCAAGAAAACAGAAGAATGAATTCACAATCATCCCATGCTAAGGCAGAAGTATTGTGCTAGGAGTTGGCTGTGTGGATGGCAAAGAAACATTTATTTGCTGCTAATCTAGCATTCACAAAATAACGATCAGCTGATTTCTTTAAGGTGGTGGGTAGCCTGGTAAATCTAAGTTATGTCTATTCTTTGGCTGAAGAGAATCCTTCCTGGAGTGTGGAAATCTTGCATCACTGTGGATAAAATTTACAGTATTCAGACCAAAACATCTGCATCTATAAAACCACAGTAATATATGGAGGGGACAAATGCTCAGTGTTTTCTGCTTGAGTTTTGTGCAGTGTTGCTCAGTAATATGCTGGGGAAACTTCATTCCACAACCTGCACTTTAGTCTTATTCCTAGCTAGTGACGGCCAGTAGGGAAATACTGGTCCTTTGCTAGAGGAGATGGCCAATGCAATCTTGAAGAGAACAGAGGACCAAGTGCTCTTAAGGAAGCACGTGTATATCCTCTGATCAAAATCCAGCTCTAGATGCTGATAATCTGTAATTAGTGACTGTATCTAATTGTTAATGTTTGTTTGAGATTATGGAAAAGGTTGCAGCAAGACAACTCAGAGTCTTGATGCCTCTGACTTCCTAAACCCTTGTTATTCTGGGCTTTGCCTATTATATTTACATTGATCAATGGCCTTCAGGCAGTGAATAAGGACAGGGTGTCCATACTGATATTGTCAAATTTGCCAGCAATCTTTGCTACAGTTAATTATGAGGTTTTGTTAGCTCACGTGAAGACCAAACTGGGTTTAGACAGAGCTGCCCTGTGCTAGCTTCGTGCACCCACTGTTAGGCAATTGCTCTTCTCTCTCATGGGTTCTCTCACATGGGGTGGTGCAGGCTTCCTCTCTGTCACCTCATATATCTTGTTCAATGTGCATGAGGCCATTAGGAGGGTTAGTGAAGAGGCATGGACTGAAATGCTTTCAATATACTAATGATTTCCAGCTTTATGGCCTTGATGGAGTAAAGTCCGAGTCTAGCCCTATTCAGGACAGCAATTAAGCCAATGCTTAACTTTAAGCACAGGTTTATGGACTGTCCTGAACAGGGATGCTTTTCTAAATCAGGACCCTCATCTCCATTTCATCCTGTCTAGGGTGCAGTTGAATCTATTTCTCAGTTACTGGGTGAGACTGAAGCATGAATAAGAGCAAACTGATTGAGACTCAAACCAGATAAAACTGAGGTGGCAATGGCTGGCCAACGGAGGCAACCAGATCATATAACAAAGATTATATCTGACCCTTTGATTGAGAGTATGTATCCATCATTTGTTACTAAAGTGTGACTCTTGTCAGATTCCTATCTGCTTTTAGATAATCAAAGAACATTGACTAGAACTCTGACTGTGTCTTCAAAGCCAGCCTTGGCACTATAATCTATGCCTTTGTCATTTCTAGATAGGATGACTGTAGTAAGTTCTATATGGGATGGGGCTACACCTTACATCCATTCAAAAGCTGAAGCTAATATAGAATATGGTGGATCCACTTGTTAAGTGATGTAGCTCACCATGAGTATGTGACACCAGGGGTGCCCCCAGAAATTGACATGGTATGCACCAGTAATCCCTGTGGAGCCATCCGCACTGCTGCCACTGGCCCCAGCATCTAGCCCACCAAGTCTGCATCATGCTCAGCTCCCACCTTCCAGCCCGGCCCACCAGGTGCAGTGTCATTCCCCATCCTTGAGAGGGAGAGGACACAGGCTTCTGGAAGTGGGACAAGGCTGGACAGGCCCCTGGGGGGAGCTCTGGTATAGGAGCCAGCCCCATGGAAGCAGCAAGAAGGAGCAGCACTGGCTGGCCCACTGCCCAGTGTGCTCACTCTGATTTGGCCCCCTGACCCTGTGTGCCAATCGCTCAGTTTTGGCCTCATCACTCCACATGTCATGAGGGAGGGCCAGAGGGGCCAAATCTGCTACTCCTTGCTGCTCCCAATGATATGCAAGGGCACTGTTGTGTGACACTGGTGCTTCCTGAATTGCATTGTCTGCTTGTTGGCTTTGGATGGAATGTAAATAGTTGGTTATAACATATAAAGGCCTAATTGGTTTGAGCCTTGCCTATTTGAGAGACTTACTTTTTCCCCTTGCAATACTGCCATAGTTGCAGACTACAAAGGCATTCAAGCTGGATCTTTGCTAGCTTATTAGAATGGGACTGTTGAGAGGACATTCTTCGTAGAAGACCCCTAAGCTTTGATCTGAAATAGTTTGCATCTGCTGACCTTGAGGGTAAGCTGTAAAATGCTTCTTTTCAACTGGCTGCTTAGAGAATGGAGGTTTTTGGGGACCTGAAGGGCCAGGTGGGTTTTGTTATGTTCTCAGCGGCTGGGTTTTTTTTGTGTGAAATCTGCTGGTGTTTCAGAGTTTTTCTATTTCCTGTTCTTATAAGGTATATTTTGTCAGGATATCTAGAGCCTGGAGCAAGCATCTTTTTGTCTATTTTAAGCTGAAGTAGATAAATCTAAAATGGAGTATTGATCAGCTTGGTAAACATGCTTTGAGAAGTCAATTCAAACCTAATCCTTTTAGAATTGACAAAACAATAAATCCTTTTTAATCTCTATCATCCAGGAAGCTAAATTTCCCAATAGGCCTATCATTTAATAGGTAATATTTGATAAATCCCACATTTATCCTTTAAACCCTTTCACTGCAGGTCCTCCACTGTATCTGCTCTGCTGCAGTCATCCACTGAAATCAATGGAATACTAAGCCATTCCTAGTATACTCTGCAATATTAAAGATGTGTTCTACCTGGACTTCCTGGCTATTACACAACATTGTGCAGTATGCATACAATACACACACGACACACACAATTCCTGTGTCTATTTGCTTCACAAGTGCTAATTAACATTTCACTCTTTCCTTTTCTGTATCGCTTAGATTTTAAGGACTTATATTTGCGTGAGCTTCCAAGAGTCTCTGTGTTCTCCCTGTCAGGCACCTTATTCCAATGACCCCAGCTCCCCACCTTTGGGATGAGGAGGCCAGGCCATGAACCCTTCTTTGGCCTAGCATTTTGGCTATAGGAGTCAACTACGAAGAAACGACTTGAGGCGTTTACTTCTTCTAAAGAATCAAGCATGTTGTTCTGCAGCACTCCCAGCCCCTGCTGCCCCAGGGAGTGAAGGAGGTGGTCAGGACACAGACCTGGAACCCTAGTACACAGCTGCAATGCTACAGATACAGCCAAGATTTCAATATGTCATGGCTGACAGGCCCAGGAAATTACGTTTCCTCTTGCAAAGCACCTCTCTGAGAAAGAAAATTACCACCCGTTCAGCACGAGGACTGTAACAGTAAAAGCTCCCCAGTTGCTCTGCTGGGGAACTTTCCAACTAACAACATCATAGATAGGCACGTGCATGTCATGTCTTCCCTGCCGTCCCCTTGCCAGCTCTGTTCCTGTGAGCCAACAGGAGAAAACTCCAGATCTCTGTAGTGCACCGATAAGAGGATTTTCATTCATTTTAATCTCCAATTGGCTCAAGAGAATGGAATGGACTGGGGGAGCAGAGGGACAGTACAACATACATGTGTATCAGTCCTCGAGATTTGTTGCATGGGGTGTCCAGGACTGATGCCCAGGGTGCATCTAACTGGACTGGTTCCCAGAGGAAAATAATATAACTTTCCTATCCCTACCCATAATATTTTTGGAATCCCCTTATTGTGAAATTATCAGAAAGGAGGAGAAGATTCCCCCCATCTGACAGAAGAGTAAAAGGAAACCCAAGCAATTAGTCATATAATTCTCTTTGTATCAAAAGGTCCTAATAGAGAATAATGGTGATTTTCAAATAGCTCATATAAAAAATTATTTCATATAATAAAACAGCTGTACTGCACTCCAGTGGTAGCAGATGATTAAAAAAATGCTTGAACAAGCTGCATAGTATCTTTTCCTTCAATGTTAACATAAAAACATTTTCTTAACCTGATGCAGTTTCAGTGTCACATGGAACATAATGAATGTCCATTTAAAATTAATGAAAACTACTCTAGACAGAACACTAGGGAATATACTGTGGCAACTGTCCTGCATCAGCAGAGCAGGCTAGATGGCCTAAAATGTCTTTTTGACCACTTATTTCTATGAGACTAAATTAAAAGCAATAACCAGAATAATAGGTTATATCATAACATCTATTTGCCTGAAGGATTCCAGTACAAATCATAATACAAAACTAAGAGCTGATCCTGAAATTCTTCCTCATATCAATAATTTTGCCAGATGATGCTTTTCTGAGTAAAAGTTTTTAGCATCAAGTCAACATTTTTCAATTAAAAGCTCTTCTGACTAGTGTCTTCCTATATGGCTGTAATATATACTATATATAATATGTACTTCCTATATACTGAAATATAAATAATAAATGAAATAATGTATCACAGACACATAAAATGGGTCATGACGGTAAACAGGTACTGTCAGCATGACCTTGGGATGGTGACATTATTCATGAGTAGTAAAGGTACAGATAAATTATGCAGGTCAACTCAGTGAGGTTTTTACCCACGAAAGCTTATGCCCAAATAAATCTGTTAGTCTTTAAGGTGCCATCAGACTCCTTGTTGTTTTAGCGAGTGCCAATGAAACCTTTCTATTACCACACACCACAAATGTTGTACCATTTGTTTGGAATCACCTTGTATTTGTAGTGGTGGACTTTTACAAGAGTCTTAGTTTTGGGGACATTGGTTCCTGTTTGTTTATTATACTATTACAATGTTTGTGCCCTGTGCCCACAGTTCACACTTTAACCTGCTACCACTATCCTCAGAGGCCAAAAATCCCTAAAGAGCAAAGGGAATTTTGCTAGTTTTATGCTAAGGAGCTAAGAACCAGGAATGAGACTCCCACATAGATAGTATCTTTAGAGAATAGGATCTTTTGCATTTCCAAATACTATAATTCTATATAAACTAACAGTCATACGGATATCAATTTTTTCTTCTATTGTTCGCCACTAGGCGGAGCTACGATCCTTATTTGTTTCTCTTGATGACTTTCCAGGAACATCATAAACATAACATTGATATCATCTGAAAGACTAGACATATTCTGTCTTTATTAAAAGCAGAGACAACTTACCCCAGCTTAGATGAAACTTCTAAAACCATGTAATTTTACCCCCATCCATCAGCAAATAGTACTGAATAATATGCTACTCGGGGGAAAGCAGTGATTTATGCCTTTTTTATAAAATCCTCTGGTGAGGAGTATATTCTAATTTGCCACAAGATCTCTCAGGTGTGCAACTGCTTTTAGCAATGAAAGCTGCGCCAGTAAATGCCAATACATCCAACTGAGAATGTAACCTATTGAGCTTGACCAGGTAGTTTTTTATCAGGCAATTGAGGTCAAAAACTGCAAAATCTGTCCAAAAGAATGCATAACAAGAGGGTTCTAGAAAAGCATGAAAAATCCTACAATATTTAAGATGTGAATATATCTAGACTTAACTTATTAAAAACAAAAATTGCACTCATCTTACTCAATATCCAAGGGTAAAAATATCCACTAAGGAAGAAGTGGTTGACGTGAATTCTTTCAGAAGTTTTTAAATGGCAATTGGAATTTCTGTACCTAATTCTGCAAGCCACTCCCTTGCTGAAACTGGCTCCTACTTGTGGTGCTGGTAATGGTAGACCCCAGTGAAATGGACTGTAAATCAGTTTCCAATCAGATTTAAGAATGGTTTAACAACGATTAAAGGAAATCTAAATATTTTGTTTAAACATTAAAGTTTTTCTTTTGACTGCAGGTAATTTACAATAATATCATCTGGTAAATACACTTCACCTCCCCTTGACAACCACTGCTCTCTTCAGCACAAGCTGTCGTCTCCTCTTTTCAACTCCTGATAACACAGGTTCCTAGGTTGGGAAAGCTATTCCTGTCTGACACTCCACACCAACCTGCCTGCTGATCAGACAGCTGTACTTTACTAGTTAGTTCAGGCAGATGTAGTCTTTCATCGTTTCTAATTCTTTCTCACCCATTTTTCTTCATCTTTCCTTCTTCTTCTACATTATTAACCTCAGTGATTATGGGTGCTGTAAAATATTCTAAAATTGCTACTATAAATCCTGATCAATAATGGAACTTACCTATGCTAGCCATAGATACGTCCTCTTCCTCATCTTTTTTACCTGAAATACAATAACATGATGTTAAGTTGGCATTTAAAAAATTCTAATACATTAGTTATCCTTGTACAATCTTTAATTTGATAACATACACATGTGGCAACACATTCTTTATAATGTATAAAATCTAACCTGTGAAGAGGCAGCACAATACACTTTCTATTCAACTTAGATTTTATGAAAGAAACTACCGAATCCTATTCGAATGAGTGTCTGAATGTGTTTTAAGGAGGATTGGTATTTCTTTGAATTTTGAGAGAAATGTAAAATTCATGTTTATTGTGAACAGGTGCTCAAGACACCAAAGAGGAAATCTCCCACCTTGTGGCACAAATGCAGTCACAGCACTCTACCTGATAGCATCCCCTGGGTAACTTGCCACCCAGAAATGGTCATGACTGAATAGGATGGTAAATGGCCGGGTCCCCTAAACACTTTGATCAGTAGAGCTGGCTGGTATTCAGAGGAGCAGATGTTGCATCTTTCTAAAGAGTGGTGGAGTGGGTACGGAGCTGCAGGAGTCATTGTGCATCCCTACAATGGGTCAGGACAGGAAGGGATTAATGGTCTGGCGTTCAGTCTGCTCTGCTGCGTAGCACTCACTAGACATAGTGATTGGGAGGGTGTGACAGGGTGTGCATACCCCGCACTAGGCAAGAAAGGGTTAACGCCACATTATGGGTGGCCGAAGTCCTGCCCCCCAGACCATGATGGGCATGCTCCAACTGCTGCCTCAGTATAAAAGGGAGCAGCCCAGCTCATTCTAGGCTGACCGCCGAGGAGAGAGGACACTTGGTGGAGGCTCCTGCGCAGGAGCCGCTTCAGCACTTGACTGCGGGAACCAGAGATCCCAAGGACCAGACCAGAGACCTGTAGACACAGCTATGTTGACAGAATAGTGCTTCTGCTGGTATAGCTAATGTCGTTTGGGGAGTGGTGTTCCTACTCCAGTTGGAAAATCCCTTTCTGTTGGTGTGTACTGTGTCTACATCGGGGGCTAGGCCAGCATATGCTGATGTAGCTGTGCAGGCATAGGCTCTGAGGTGTAGACATAGCCCCAGGCAGATGGCCAGAAGAAGGACGGGGGAATAGCTTTATTTAGTGTTACTTTGTGAGTTTTGTGTTTGAATAACAAGTGAAGCCCTGAGAAAAAGGCCCGGATCCAGACTCTGACTGTGGTTTCAGTCCTTCCTGGGCTGGGGACAGAGGCCTCCAGTCTACACTCATGAACTGACCCTGGTCCACACCTAGCCTGGGGTGCTGACCTGTTGTTGATAGTATTGATAATGTTTTAACTGAAGAGGTTTTTATTGATACCATTCACTAAGGTGTGTTTCCTTTCTGGTTTCTGCTGTAGTCAGTTGGCCCTCTCCAGGTGTGACTCCAGCCCAGCTCCCCTTAGGGCAGTGCAGCAGCACACAGAGTCCAATTTTGACACTCATCTTGATAGCACATTGTGACCTCTTGGGTGAATGTGCCTAGACCACTGAAGAAACTCTTTCCTTACAATATACAGAAGAACCTCACTAACCTGCACTTTGCTAACTCTCGCTCCCCACTTCTCAGCTGAGATATAAGACCAGAGCACTCCAGTAAAGTTACATATTATTACAGTGAGACTTCATAATATTTTTAAAGAATGATAGTACATTGATGATGTTCACTATTAAATATTAAACACTGAACATTTTCTGCACAGTGGCAGCTGAGATACCTCAGTATTTTCCTGTACTTAAACCTCTGTCTTCATTGTAAAGCAATAATAATCAATCATACTTAGCTCTCATAAGCTTTTTATTGGTTGATCTCAAAATGCATTACAAGGAGATAAGCATCATTATCCCCACATTATAGTTGGGGAAACTGAGTCACAGAGCAGTAATGTTACATGCCCAAGGTCACCCATCAGCCCAGTGGCAGAGCTGGGAATAGAAAAAAGGTCTCCTAAGTCCCAGTCCAATGCTCTATCCACTAGGCCACATAGTAAATCTAAACTGTTTCTCTAAATGAATATAGTCAATTGTGTGATGTAATGTCCATGGTGCATGTGTTTTGCTAATTCACAAAGTTGTAATAATTCATAACAAGTCTCCCAGTCATTGGTGCAAATTAGTGAGTTTTAATGTACTTAGTATATAATTTGTAACATTTTAGCCCAAGCAATGTAAGTAGCTGCCATGTAAATCTAGGCAACATCTTTCTTTACCACTGTAGTATCATACATACCAAGCTGTTTTCGCTTGCCTTTGGCTGATCCTTTAGCTTTGGTTTCTCCTTTAAGTTTCTTTACTGAGCCTTTGGCACTTAGTGCAGAGGTCTTGCTGGATTTTGGACTTTCTAACATTTTTCAGATTTCTGTCTGGAAAGATGATATATATAGCATTAATATATTGTAATCAAAGGGTCAAGTTTACCACTGGCCAAAATGAGAAGTTTGGCCAAGGCTTACATTTATACAGCTTATCACTAAAGTATTTTTCATCCATGTCTAAAGGAACTGTCTAAATGTTTATGCCCCAAACTTACTGTACTTTTGACAATGCATCTTATAGTTGGAAAATGCTGTTGCTTCTGTTTTAGGGCATGTCTACATAGCACAGCAATGTGCGCTAGAGGTGTGTGCTTTTTAAAGCACACCAGTATGCTGCGCACTATCTGGCAGTAAAAATTCCATAGTACGTTAACGTAGGGTGGTCACTAGGGAACTTTTAATGTGTGTCAGCAGTGTCTATATGGGCTAGTTGGCGTGCAATGCAGTACAGTTTAGAAATTACATCCTCTCGCGCACACTGCTGTGCCATGTAGACAAGCCCTTCGTAGACTAGTTATAATATTGATTGTTCCCGGGCTGAATAATTTAAAAGGTAAATAACATAGTGAAAGTAGGTTTCACGCACAAACAAAGCTGTGTACTTTTGCTACAGTCTTCATGGAACATGTGGAGTACCACAGATGTAATTATTTGTCCCAGTGTTTTTAAACATAGACAGGAGCATTTGTCAGAAGTAATGTACAGAGTATTACCAAAGAGATATTTATCTGTATTTTTATTCTAACTAGAATTTGTTGGTGCTACTATCTCAACACAGCTCAAAATGAATAAAACTGTGCTACCTACAGTTTTCAGTGTCTCACTCCTTCCTCTCACCTAAACTTCTCGAAGACAGGTAACTCCCATCTTTGGAGGATTCCAGTTCCACAGGAGCAAATTCCAGTACAGTGAAGATAATATCAGAGAAGATACAATGACCAGTTAAACGATATGCCATTCCCTGACCACAGTTTTCTTTATCACAGGGGAAAATTAGGGATTTGTAGATAGTTCAGTCAAGACTGTCGGACTGCTTCCACAAGACTCACTGACTCAAGCAAACCATGCTGGTTTTGCTGTTCATCATTTTTTTCCTCTTTGTCAATTAACAGTCCATAGCATTTCAATTGCTGGACATTGCCAGCACTATTTTTCTTCAGCCTAGCCTGGGACCTCAACCTAAAATATCCACAAATCACACATGAGGCTGAATGTGTGAAAAAGCTGTAGGCCCAGATTCTGTTCTCATTCCCACCACTGTAAATCCAGAATAACTGGCCACTTGTCTCAATTGACTTTTTAGTTTGACACCATTAAGGGCAAACTTGAACAACTGTACAATTAGTTACAACATACAGTCACACACATTTCTTCTTTGACTTCATTATTCTCTACACACATCTGGAGGCTCAACCAGTGGCCGTCGGGCTTATTTCATTCTCCTTCTTCCCTCCCACTTCTCCCTCACAAAGGAGGGGAGAGGGTTTAGGAAAGAAGTATAGAGGCTCTTTTTTTCTGCTTCAGAGTGGTCACCACAGTCATAATACATAAAAGAATCACAAGAAAACAGCTTTCTGCTTCTGCCTTCTTTTCCATTGAAATAGTCCAACTGAGCTTTTTACATGTATAATGAAAATTATTATAATATTAAAAAACAATTAGAATAGCAGAGATCACAGGTTGTAATAAGGGTCTATTCTGCCTGACATAAATATAGTATCCTACTAGCAGTATGGGCCAGGGAAGACAAGACAAAACAAAACAAAAAACCCATGAAACACAGTTGCAGCACCATCATGTGGAAAACATACACATAGCATCCAATTAACTAGCAGTTTTTACAACCAGATTGGTCCAGGCTTTCTTAGGTCAGATATTATTAGTGAACAACCAGAAGATTTAAGCATAAGTAATGAAGGCTGGAGTGGCAGTTGCATTGTGCCACAGGTCTCTCTAATGTGGGCATATAAACTCCCCAGGGGAAAAATTTAAAAAAGGTATTTTAAGAAGCCTAAAATGGTTTGTACTAGGACTGTCAAGTGATTAAAAAAATTAATTGTGATTAATTACACTGTTAAACAATAATAGAATACCATTTATTTAAATATTTGTGGATGTTTTTCACATTTTCAAATATATTGATTTCAATTATAACACAGAATACAAAGTGTACAGTGCTCACTTTATATTTATTTTTATTACAAATATTTGTACTGTAAAAAACAAAAGAAATAGTCTTTTTTCAATTCACCTAATACAAGTACTGTAGTGCAATCTCTTTATCATGAAAGTTGAACTTACAAATGTAGAATTTATATACAAAAAATAACTGCATTCAAAAATAAAACAATGTAAAACTTTAGCGCCTACAAGTCCACTCAGTCCTATTTCTTGTTCAGCCAATCGCTCAGACAAACAAGTTTGTTTACATTTGCAGGAGATAATCTGCCCGCTTCTTGTTTACAATGTCACCTGAAAGTGAGAACAGGTGTTTGCATGATATTGTTGTAGCCAGCATCGTAAGATATTTACATGCCAGATGCGCTAAAGATTCATATGTCCCTTCATGCTTCAACCAACATTTCAGAGGACATGTGTCCATGCTCATGATGAGTTCTGCTCGATAACAATCCAAAGCAGTGTGGACAGACGAATGTTCGTTTTCATCATTTGAGTCAAATGCCACCAGCAGAACGTTGATTTTCTTTATTGGTGGTTTGGGTTCTGTAGTTTCCGCATCAGAGTGTTGCTCTTTTAAGACCTCTGAAGGCATGCTGCACACCTCATCCCCCTCAGATTTTGGATGGCACTTCAGATTCTTAAACCTTGGGTCAAGTGCTGTAGCTATCTTTAGAAATCTCACATTGGTACCTTCTTTGCGTTTGTCAAATCTGCAGTGAAAGTGTTCTTAAAATGAACATGTGCTGAGTCATCATCCGAGACTTCTATAACGTGAAATATATGGTAGAATGCGGGTAAAATAGAGCCGGAGCCATACAATTCTCCCCCAAGGAGTTCAATCACAAATTTAATTAACGCATTATATTTTTAATGAGCATCATCAGCATGGAAGCATGTCCTCTGGAATGGTGGCTGACACCTGAAGGGGCATACGAATGTTTAGCATCTCTGGCACGTAAATACCTTGCCGTGCCAGACACAAAAGTCCAATGCGAATGCCTGTTTTCACTTTATGGTCACATTGTAAATAAGAAGTAGGCAGCATTAGCTCCCATAAATGTAAACAAACTTATTTGTCTTAGCGATTGGCTGAACAATAAGTAGGAGTGAGTGGACTTGTAGGCTCTAAAGTTTTGCATTGTTTTGTTTTTGAGTGCAGTTATGTAACAAAAAAAATCTATGTTTGTAAGTTGCACTTTCATGATAGAGATTGCACTACAGTACTTGTATGAGGTGAACTGAAAAATACTGTTTCTTTTATCATTTTTACAGTGCAAATATTTGTAATAAAAATAATATAAAGTGATCAGTGTACACTTTGTATTCCGTGTTAATTGAAATCAATATATTTGAAAATGTAGAAAAATATCCAAAAATATTTAATAAATGTCAATTGGTATTCTGTTGTTTAACAGTGCGATTAAAACTGCGATTAATCACGATTAATTTTTTAAATTGCGATTAATATTTTTAGTTAATCACATTAATTAACTGCGATTAATCAACAGCCCTAGTTCGTACATTAAAAGAAATAAGTCTAGATGTGTGTGTTTGTAATTTAAACTAAAAGTTAGGATGATCCTTTAATTATTTTCCTCCCCACATTGAGAAACTTGGTGCTTCTCCTTTTTATGCCACTACTCTTAAATCATTCTAGAAGAAATAAGAAATCAAATACCATATTCTCCTCTACACAGCCAGAACATGTAAAATTTTAATTTGGAGGCAGCTGCTAGCAAAGAGAAGTAGAACTGGTCATCTATTATTCTAGATTTGGGGCCTAATCCAGCTGCCACTGAAATCAATATATATTTTGTCATTGACTTCAATGGGAGTCAGGTCAGGCTTCACTGTAATTTTTTTTTTTTTTTTACAGTATTTGGGATTCCCCACCACCACCACCACCCCCATTTTCTGTTTCACCATTAACAAACTAGAAAACTATAATCTAGAAATAATCTATTTTTCCTCTTTTATCAGAGCATGGGAATGATAGGTGATGGGCAGCACCTGCATTTAAGAAATTGTTAATCATGACTGATTAGTGCAAATATGGTCCCCTTGCTTAAATCCATTCATGAGTTGTATAAATATAAACCACCTACTTTTACCATTGGTCATAACCGCACTCGCACAAGATGGGTTAATGTTCCAGAACTCTGAAACCACTGCAGTTCTGGAGCTGCCATTTTATGAGAATTAACAAAGACTTACAATTGAATCACATTCTGAGAAGAAACATATTTACTAATTTTACATGGAATGACTCTAAAGTGAAGGATTCAAGATTTTACCATATGTTTACTCAATCTTAATTTGATATCATGGAACTTGTCCATAATAATTTCTACTGAAGATTGCTAATGTACAACTAAACTCACTTTCCAACTGCTTTCCTAGAAATATATTTATGTTGTGCATAAAATGTACTCATTGATTCTTGCCTATCTATAGTCTTGAACTCAGGCTTTGCATTGAGTAGTGTGCTTATCTTACAGTTCTGAGACACATTTTAACCTCTATGTTTTGAAAAATGTGTTGGGACTGTCTAATTAGAATGATTGCATGCTGCTCCAAAAGACAAGAAGAAAGGTAATCTATCTTTATGGGCATATTATGATAAAGATTTGGCTAAAAAGATAGAGAAAATGTTGTCAAAACCTCCAAGCACAGCCCTACAAAAAAAATCCTACATGGCACACCATAAAGGAAGGCACAAGATTGACAAATGCAAGTATACAGATCAATTTTCTTACACACAGAAAGTCACTACTGATCCATACCGTTGTAAATTTAAAACAACTGTTGCCCACTGGCACTATCTGTGGTCCTGATCCCACAAAGGGATCCTGTCGCTGCTCTAACTTGAGCCAGAAGCTTGAAGCCCCTGGATGAAAGAGAGAATGTTTTCCAACACAAACAAAGCAGACAGTAATTCTGAAAATTAATTGGAGGGCAAGATGAACCATTTGAATATTTAGTACAGTCACATTCCCTTACCTCACCACTTCCTTATTCAGTATTGAAATAAATCCAGATTGGAAATTTTGATTTGTTTCTAGTGAGTAATCAAAACCATAAATCACATGAATAGAGGAAACACTGAAATATCTGAGATTAATCACGACTTATTTTAAGAAAGCAACTTACAAAGCATAATAATGTATAAGACATCCCTATGTTCCATTCTTTTGCTTGACTTTAAAGCTACTGTGCTGAGAACAAGAGTTCACAAACAAATCTCTTTAAAATAAATTTTAAAAAAATCTCTCCAGTTTACTTAATTCTTCCCCCTTTATTCTCTGTACAACTGAGAGGTCATACAGACAAGTGAGGGGTTGGCAGGAAGATTGTGGGGGTGGGTGGGAATGTGAAATGTAACGGAGTTGAGTGATGGGGATCAAATCTGGAACCCACAGAGGCCGCTTAGGTACCAGCTGGGAGACAGATGGACATACATTTATTACAATATAGTTAGAAAAAAATCTAATTAGCCTTCCTTTATAATCTCAAAAACAATACATCCGTTCTGACTCAATATTTGTCATTCTCTAGGCACACATTTGTCTGTAGTTAGGACACTCTTAGGGCCTGATCTTTTTCCTACTGAACTCAACAGCAAAACTTCTATAGATTTCACTGGAAACAGAACCAGGCCCCTACCATTTACATCTATGCAAAGTGCATGTAAAATGCTACCATTTTGATTTGGCAACATATTACTCAGAGGTATGTGACTGTACAAAGTGCAATGCAGTGGAGAATCAAGGCCTTAACCTTTATGAGCCCCCTGTGGGTAGCTGACATGAATCAAAGTCTCTAAAATATTATAACATTCACTTTGGTATTATGCTAGGGTCTCCTGTTGATCCTTAGTGTATAAGCTAAAGCAAATATTTTCAGGACTTGCCTCTACTTTGGACATCTCCATATTTGGTTTCCTAAGTTTAGATACAGTAGTGTCTTAGATAAAAAACTAAAAAAGCAAGGCACCCAAACTTAGAGGACACTTTTGAAAATCTGGCCCTCAGTGTCTTGCCTCGGCTCACAAAGTTGTGCCGGAGACAGACTAAAAACTAAGAATGAGATCTCCTGATTCTCATTCCTGAACAGTAGCCACTAGACTTAGAAAAATGTAGCACAAATCATAATAGGTACTATCAACCTTGCCAAGTATCTATTCTGCCAAGTTAAGTACAACTTCCACTATTACTTGAATAACATTTTGTTAGTCACTTTTTGTTAAGCACTGACAGTATGGTCAACAATGTATAAAACACAGAAAAAGGAGTGTCTCCTGCCCAGGGGAGCTTACAATCCAAATAAGAATCTTGCTCTGTGAATTTTTCAGAAGAGGCCAGGAGTTTAATGTCAAGCAGAAATGTTTTGTCCATGTTCGGTTCCTATCCTCACAGAGAGCTCTCTCTGAGTTCTTATACTGCATAAGAGTAGGACTCCATTACATGTATTTCTCTATAAATACCCAAATGCAATATTTTCATAGTTATGTTCATTAACTAAATACCTGAACACTAAACTTTAAAAATAACAGCAGAGTGTACAAAACATCTATACAAAGAATAGTTATTGAAAACATAATATAATATACAAACCCCAGTATTAAATAAACCAGATATTTTATCTGTGGGCTGTTTATGTCAACAGATACATGTAATTTACTACGGTATCTAAAATCTTTCAGAAACTATGAGGAGTCCATTTTCAGCACAAATTGTCAGAACAAGATCATATATTAACTGGTAATGTCCAAGCAGACATCGTCTGACAACTTTGTGTTTGATATTTTACAGATTAATTGGCATCATGGAACCGATGTGCAGTCCTGAACCTTAGACTCTCAGAAGAAAAATGAAGATCAGAATGTTCTCCGAATTGTTTAATGGACCAAAAAAATTAGAGTTATGAAACAAATCCACAAAGTTGCTGGGTGCCACAGAAAGAAAAAGGTGATTAGTTATGAGCAATGCAAGGGATCCTGTCTAAACTGAGAAGGAAGAATGATTAATTAGTGGCCTAATTGAACCACTTAAGGTCATGTTTGTGTATATTACTAATTTAAAACTGATTTATTACAATTTAAAAAAACAGAATCATCAAATATACTTCTACAGAACAAAACAGTACCAGCAAAGTATCAAAAACATACTTTGTTATTTTGTTGTCTGTGTCACCAGATCTAAATTAAAGGAACACTGGCAACTTAAAAAGCACACTTCTGTCTGGGGGGGAGAGAAAGCTACAATTGTTAACAGTAACAGCTAAGAATGATCAAATCTGTACAGAAGCCCTTGTGTTGTTTATTTTGATTAACTTGATGTAACCTGCCTTACACAGTTTTTGATATGCCTCCAAATATATGAACTGACAATGTATAACTGCATTACAGAAGTTGTTTGGAATGAAACTAGAATTTTTGGCAATTGAGGCCCTGATCCAAGCAAGCATCTGAGCATGTGAGTAGTTCCACAGCAGTCAAACATATGCTTAAATGCTTTCCTGAATCAGGGCCTCACTAGGTGCTCGATGGGCTTTGCCACCTGAGAGGACGTAGGGAGGTAGTTAGAGACTGAGGAATGTGAGTTAGATGTTTCTGCTAAAATGATCAGCAATGTAAAAATGTTGACATTTAAAATGTCATATTTAGGTCTCAATCATCTCACTGGGAAGCGGGATCAGTGTACACATCTCTGAGATATGGTTTCTGGGTGTCTATAGTCTCAGGAAGACTGCAGTGCATCATCTTACATCTGATTAACATTTTCAAGCTTTTCTTTGCAACCACGGGGACTAGAAACATAATATTTTTAAAATAAAATCTTAGATTCTAGAGCATAATTCTGCAGCACAGTGTGGATTCCAAGGTAAATTCCAGAGAATACAAGGAATCCTGACTACAGGTTTCAGCATGCCATGCTCCGTTTTGATCAGATTTTCAGCCACCTTGTAGGTACTGTCTTTGCTAAGGCTACAGACCGTGGCATGCAATACTCCATTTTATTCTGAGCAGAGATGCTCATGGAAATCTACAGGTCCCAGCATGTTCATCTTGAGAAGTGTGGACAGTGCATTTTTGCCCTAAGTGGAGTCTGCAATGCACACAGGCCATCTCCCTGCCTACACTGCAATTTTTCAAAAAGAAAATGAGGGTGATCTGTACAACAGGCCTATGTTATAAATTCTATAGTGTCCAAGTGGAGGCTTGGGCTGGGTCCCAAGGTCAGGACCATTTTCACATTGTGGTGGTTGTTGCTAGAAACCACCAAAATGAGATTAAATCACAGGTTCAAAATATCGCCCAAAGCTTCCTAGTACCACCTTTTCCTTTCTTCTCTTTATCCTGATGTTTCTTTTCCACCCCCTTTTAACAGTGTTTATGTTTTTCCTTAGGCCATATTTTGTCATTCATTTTAGATGCTAATTAAAATCTCTCTCTCCCCATCTCTCTCAAAGATGTTTTCTTTGCTGATTTGGCCTTTCTTCCTCTGTCTCCTTTTTGGCTTCACTGCTTTCTCTTGCCATCCCAATCACTCCCCACCATTTCTAAGCCCCTTGCTCCCCTACCCCTCCCCTTTCTCCCACGCCCTGCTGGGGCTGTGTGCTGCATACCGGGGTGGTGAGTGTTTTGGTGGGCGAGCGGCTGAGAGTGGGGTGTCTCTCACTGAGTGGGGATGGGGATCACCCTGCCCCTGTGATTACCCCTCTGTGCTCCCAGATGGTCACCCTGAGCTCGGCTGCTACCTCCACGCCCAGAACCCCCGTCTGCCTCCGGCCTCCGTTACCTGCCTTCAGGATCAGGGGTCCGCTCTGGGGTCTGTGCTAAGAGGGCCTCAGGCCACGCTGCAGGCGTCGTTAGGATGCTTCAGTTGCTAGGGCCGAGAGACAAGCGGGACTGACAATACTATCAGGCAATACGCGCCTTCGAGTTCAACCCGCCCCCTGCCAGGGGAGCCCCGATTGGCTGAGAGAGACGAGTTCTGTTCTGAAAGCGATACCGATAAGACTCTAATTCCCAGCATGCTATGCGCTGCCATTCTCGTAGCCACTGGTGTGAGACAGCGAGCAGTGCATGCTGGGGATTGCGGTCTCTTCACTGGGGAGGATGAAGAAAGAGTCTGTTCTGGGCGCATTGTGGGCTCCTCTGGCTATTCAGTGCAGCAAAGGAGAGGCCTGCGTGGGGTATAGGCACCTGGCTGCGAGGAGAAGGATGGTTATCAGATCCCTGCAATCTGTGTTTAAGGTGAAGGCAGGGGGAACGGACCTGCTGCCCCAAAGCTTATCCATAGAGAGGGAGACACTTCACACACACCCCAAAAAACCTTAACCACAAGCTGCCGCTGGAAGAAGACCTTTGCTTTTGTGCTAACTCTTCTGACATAGCCTCTACAACTGTGTCAAGATTCCCCCTCGGTTGCTAAAGCTGCCACCCTCCCCCCAAAGCAGCTCATGTCCCAGTTCCATTCCCCCCCTTCCAGGCCCTGAAATTGAAAGTCTCCCGTGTTTGGGGGTTCTCCTTGATTTGGGGTCATTTTAAGGCTGTTGTGAGTCTCTCCAGATAGGGAGGGGAATTTAGCTGCTTTGGTGAGATAGTTTGTTTTGGTTTTGTTTGTAAATCTCCCTCCTTCAGTGCTGGTCTTACATATGTTTAGGAGAAGCATGAGAATCATTTAGATTGAGTTACTTGATTGTAAGCTCTTTGGGGCTAAGGTTCATCTTTTTGTTCTGTGTACAGCATCTAGCTCAATGGGGCCCTTGATTGAGCCTTCTAGATGTTACTGCAATACAATAATAATGACCACCTAGGGGACAGGAGTGCCATTTTCTTCTGTTCCTTTCCACACAACCAGGAGGGTCCTAATCTCTCTTAAGTCTGCTGATACTGCCTCTGACTTTCCCAGTTGTCCCCCCCGTAATTATAAAGGAAAAGTTTTCTTGCCACTACGGAGTCTGCCGCAGGTTGGGTAAGGGGGCAGCAGGTAGATCAGTACTATTCCCACGTTCTTAGGGCAGTTTCTCTCTTTCTTGAAACTACCCTCACCGTAGGCAGCTGTGCCAAAGTGATCTTTTGTATCCTAGTTCGGGAGTGACTGATCCTCGGGAAAGAGGCGTATTGTCTCTTTGAAGTCTAGCTAATAACTTTAATAGGTTAATTAGATTTGATGTTTATGATGAGTGCCTATGCAGAGCTATAGTCAATAGAAGTCATTCAGCATAGCTCAACCCTCCCCCGCCCCACGCAGACTGCGCTTCGTAATTATGATTTTGTTACTGGAGGATGAAGATTTTATTAAAAGATCCAGATGAAACTAATTACAGCATAGTGTATTCTTTCTTCCAAACCAGGAACACGGGGGGGAGGGGGGGGGGTCGGAGAAATCCAGTCACACACAGAACTAGTATTACAGTACATACATAATATTCCAAAACATCTTGTGTAACGGTCTGTCTGTGACATTACATTCCAAGAAACTATATACATACACACATACACACACACACACACACACTGTTTCTTGGAATATATATATATATAAAAAGTTCAGCGCGTTTTATAAGATTTTTCTTCCAACAATTTCAAAGCACTTTACAAACATTAGAAAATAATCCTCACCATACCTCTGTGAGATAGACCAGGATTATTAGTCCCGTTTTCAGATGAGGAAACTAGAACACAGAGAGGGCAAGTGACTTATCCAAAGTCAAACAGGAAGTTAGTGGCAACATCAACGAAACAACCCACATATCCTGTGTTTTAACCCCTTCTACTACAGCATGAAAAATGATATAATTACTATAGTAAACATTATTCTTTGTGCAAAGCATATTTAAGGTAACACTTCAGTTCAGATTTGCCCCCAAATTTAAGTTGTATACAAACAAGCTAAATTAATAGAAACATTCAATTTTATTGAATAATATCCAATTCCAATGCAAATTTTATACAAATAAACATTTCCCTGCAGTGTTTGCACCCCCACACATTAGCTTACTGAGACTCTGAAAAGGAAACGGATGATAAACAAAAGTGACAATGACTTCACTCATTCTGAGTGTCTAGGCTGAACGACATGCAAAAAGTAAACATTATAATAGTGACGAGTAAAACAGGTGTTTATTTAGAATCTTCCCTGTTGATTACCTACATGCTATTGGTAACGCAAGTACCGATATAGGTTTGTTTTCAGCGTATGATTTTTATGTCTGCATAGCGTTTTTGGACCAGAGCAAGAAGAGAAAGAAGGATTAAAATAGGCTCCTACTCTTCTAAAGTGACAGATAAGGAAGAGAACTGTAAGTGCTGCTGCAACTTGATCTGTGGCTCGGATCATCACACAGTAGTTTTTAGGACTATTGTTTGCAGGTTGGGGGATCTGGTATGATGTAGATGAAGAGAGGGAAAATACCGAAGCGAGGAGGACTCGGACCTCAATGAAATGTAGTCTGCCAGTGGGAGGAGGCTGCTGGAGGAGCTGAGCGGCAGTCACGTGCCGCTAGTGCGGCTGCAGTATCAGTTAATCCCTGAGATGAGGTTCTGGGCTCTGCTGCTGTTAGACGCCAACGCTTCCTCGCTTCACTTGTCTCCTTCGGCCACAGGCCAGGAAAGGTGCGTATGCGGCTATGAAACCAACTCCCCACTGACGCCTTCTCACCAGAGCAATTTGCACCTTCCCAGCTGGCTGCTGTAGGTACGTGGGTTGACGCGCACGGGCTATTGGCATCAGGTGTCCTTGCACTTTGCAGAGATGCTAACAAGATCGCCCTGTGTAGTTTGCCGAGGGGCAGGTTATATAAATAATGTGTCAGGGCTACTGTTAAATAAGTAAATATATCAGTTTCTGTAGGTGGTGCTGCCCTGGGGAAAATAGCTAAGCAGCCATGGAGGAGAAAGGCACAGGAGCAGACTGCGAAATGCAGTTTTTCTATTGTTATCCTCCAAAAGGTCAGTTTGTGCGCAGTCCCCCTTTGACATCTCACTTCCCAGGAGGTTGGGGAAAACTCTGCAGTGAAAGGCTCTGTGAAGCTACCTTTAGGGTGTAGAGATGGGGAACAATTTCCTTCCTTCATGTATCCATGACATTGTATAGTCTCTTTAGAGTGCCAGGCTGCCACATTTTGAGTGAAGCTTTGGGAAACATGAGTTGTTAACTTTTGAAATGTTTAACTATTTTAAACATGGATACCAAAGTGAGTGATTCCTTAAAATTACCTGCAAATAGATCAGACTTGATATGCTTCCTTTTTTTTTTGCTTTAAGGAAAGGTTCTAGCTAACTAAGTAAAGCTGTTTCTATGGTAATAGTGTTGGTGCTGTTGAAACTGTGCCTAAAAACCCTACAATATTTCCTAAATGTTACTTTCCTTACAACTGTTCATGGCTATAACGTTTTTTTAACCTGTGGGTTTTTTCAGTGTGTTGGCACTTTGTCATCTATTGTAAGGCTACCTTGTTGGTGACTTGGAATAAAAATACTTGGCAGAGATCATCCTAGATGATAGGACTATGGACTTTGCTCTTAAAAGTTTTCAAGTACAAAGAATGAAAAAGTTTACTATTTAAATACCCTAATACTTCATAAAAAGAAACTGAAGTTGAGTTAACCCTATACAGAGAGATCCAAAGCTATGTCAGAGTTTTAATTCTAATTGCTTCTTGTGTCTCTGGGCATTGTAGTACTGACTAGCTAGTCCTGCTCTCTACCAGTGTATCATTCTTATTGAAGTCAATGGCACTATGTGTGGAATACTTGATTTTTCAGACCTTATGTAAGATCTGCCCCCTGCTTGAAGACCCATGTAGCATTATCAAGAGAATTTCAGGCCCCAGTATGTATTCCCCTAACCATTACAGAATCCTTCCCAGGACTTTGGATGTGGTGGTTACAAGATGAAAGCCTGCAACATGTTCTTAAAACATCAATAATAAAATGACCTGTATTGCTGGAAGCAGACCTGTAACGTCTGTGTGTTGAGAACTATTCCCACTCCGAGTCCTCATGGAGCCTTGAATATAACCAAGGGTGAATAAAAGTTACTCTTCTAGCCATGCTTCCTCCCCCCACCCCCTATAATTGGTTTATGACCTCCAAAATCATAAGTGGAGTTCTTAAAGTAACTTCCTTTACTACTTATGATAGTGTGGGAGATGGAGAGACTCTTGCAGTGCTTGTTTATGAAGGTGTGATTGTTTGATCTAAAACATGTGTGTGGTGTCAATGCAACAAGCTTGTTGAGTGTCGGTACCACTGCTGGTTTGCCTGCAAGTTAATAGAGTGAAAAATATTTGTTAGTAATTGAGTATGGCCTACACTGTTCTAAAAATGTCTGTGGGGGAGAGGAGATATATATATTTTAATTGGCCACAGAAACCGAAAATCCTGTATGACAAGGAGGACGTACTGCCTTTAAGCCAAGATGAGTAAGATTTAAGAATTGTCAAATCCGAAGAAGTGGGCTGTAGTCCGCGAAAGCTTATGCTCTAATAAATTTGTTAGTCTCTAAGGTGCCACAAGTACTCCTGTTCTTTTTGCGGATACAGACTAACACGGCTGCTACTCTGAAAACAAATTTTGTTAAAGGACATTGGAATCCATCATGTACACTAAAACCTGCAGCAATAAGAGTCCTCAAAATGGGAAATTATAATGAGCAGTTTTAAATATGCCTTTATTGTCGGTCCTAGTAATAATTTTCAACGTTAAGAAACTATGATTTTCAGGCCTCTTTAAGTACTCTCATACTCTCTGGAGAATTAATACCATGCAGACCCTTGTATACAGCTGAGTACAATGACTTTGTGCAACAACTGAAGGAGAAATTAATTTTTAATGACTTACAGTTGGATATTGGATATAAATTGTGAATGAAGGAGAATTTTCTAGCACATGTAGCTTTAAAACTTTATTTGTCTTTAAAATGTCTTTCCAGTATATTCAAAACTCAGATAAGAACAGGGGAAGCAAATCTAATTTCACAATTTAATGGAAACAAAACTCTGTCCTTTTGTTGACCTATTTAGAACAAAAATGTTTTTGAGTGTAGCCTTACAAGCTCTTCACTTTGACTCCAAAATACCACAGTAAGAAGCTCTTGTGCTGAAGAATGTAATAAAGAATTTAATCTGTTCAATTCTTCTCTTCTCTCTAACATTTGCTTGATGCTCTTTACCATCTTTGGCTGCAGTCTTAGCAAGCTTAACAGAAAAAAGTCCTGTCACTGCATTTATGCTAGGTCCTATTATAGTACTGTCCACTCCAACCATTCAGAAATCATGAGTCAGGCCCTGCAAAATCATGAGATTAAAAACCTCACTAACCCCTCCGCAACTTTGGGTCCTCCTTATTTGCTTTCTTTTTGATGAGCCATTAATATGCACATAATCAATGCTCTCAAGATTTTCTCTGCAACCATAAAGGCTAGACACACTTTTTTTAAGAACAAACAACTCTGATTAAAAATGTAATCTGACTCAGGATCTGGGGCTCTAGAACACTAAATGTCAGATTCAAGATAAAACCATGAAAGTTGAGAATACAGTAGCAGTATCTTACTTTTGGACCAGTTGCTGCCTCTAAGTTATCTGTATTGTGTGAAAAGGAGAATTGACATTTGAAAAGGCTATAGGTCATTTAAACTTGAAAGAATTAGTCCTGGCCTTTTGCCTGGTTCTACTTTTTAGACAGCAGGCTTGGAGATGTAGGGGTAGATAACAAGTACCCTTAAAAGCTGATGACATACTACAAATGTCCTTCTGATTGATTTCCCTCTGTGTCTAAAACTTATCTCATATTTGTGGTTTTGGTGAGGGAAGAATAGAGCTTTTTGGCAATCAATTCAGTAATCCAAAGGGACAAAAATGTCACTTGTAAATCATGGTCCTAATATTTTAATCTCCAAATTCAATGGCTTCTCAAAACTTTGTTAATTGAGCCTAGGTATTGCTGTAGTTCTAAAGAATACATACGATATATGTCTTGCTATTTGTGCAATGTAGAGTGCAAATATCTTTAACCTGCTTGTAATCAGTAGACTAAAATCTTAAGTATTGTGTGTAATAAAAGTGATCTGCTGTTTACTGTATTTTTCCAATTGACTTACACAATGGCTTTTTTCTTCCAGAAATGGAAAATGCTGAAGTGGTTGTAAGCAGCTGCAGTTCTCCTGATGATGATCTTTACAGCTACAAACGACACCCATCTGTTTCACGGGAGCTGCTTTTGGAAGACCAACTTAGAAGGAAACTTAAATTTTTTTTCATGAACCCCTGTGAGAAATTTTGGGCCCGGGGCAGAAAACCTTGGAAACTTGGGATTCAACTTCTAAAAATAGTGATGGTTACCATCCAGGTGAGTTACTTTGGGAGCTGGGGCTTTCTTTTCACTCTATGGATACAAGATAGGAGGAAGGCAACTGATAAATATTCTACTTGCTGTGGCACAACATAACAGTATCAACTCAGGCTTCTCTTGATAAGCAACTTTGGAAGCCTTGGCAATATGGTAGACGTTGCGTGGTATGTTCACTGTGAATTTTGAATGAGGTATGCAAACGTACATACAAACACACATTTAGGTAGAATTTAAGTACTCTCTCAATCTTTTCCTTCTCATCCAGCTTTAAAGTTTAGTTTGCTAGACCAAACATTTGTTGTTTGACTAAAATGTCATTATCTGACTCTCTCTCCTTTTGTTGTGGAGAAAGCTTATGCGCTAATTCCTCCCCTATCTTAGTCTTCAACCAAAGATCTTCCATAATTTCTGCTTATAGAGTGCAGAACCTAGTGACTTTCTGCTGTGAAAGCAAGAGTGTGGAGGACAATGGTCCCACAGGCTGCAAGAGTGAATTCCAGGAATCTTGGTTTCCTTGATGAAAACCTGGTGGGCTCTGTGTGCATATATGCTCTACTTCGTATTTTTTTTATATTACTTTTACTGCTATGTGTTACACGGATTGTCTTCCTCTTGTAGTAGCTAGAAATTGGGCATGGGAGGATCTAAATTGGAAGTAAACTAATGTTGAGCCACTGTTTCCAGGGGAAACATGCCCATACATGATAGAGTTCAAGTTATTCATCTTCTCACTAGTGTGTTTACATGTGTAGCCCTAGGGTGATCTATTGAGATGATGCACTCTTAAATGCCAGAATTACTGGTAATCTAGTTATCCTCATGTAGAAATTTCTTCCAGGGAACATCAGGGCTGCAAAATCCTCCTTTAGCCCAGTGACTGTCTGTTTTATTTCCTGGAAGTCTCTTCTCTATTAATTGGCAGTAAAACCACTAAAGGGAATTCTGGGCTCCTGTTAAGTCTATATAAAACTCTTCTACAAGTCTCTCTTCTTCCCCAGGGTAATACTTGTCAACAGGATCTTGTGCTAGCTAATCAAAACCTTTTAATGAACAGTTAATTCACTTCTAATATCTCTTTAAAAGCTGCTTTGGGTAATTGCAGAATGCTGTGCTAATGCCGCTTTTATCTGAGTGCAAGAGGTTAGACAACTACATTTCCTCTTCTACATCATCCCAGGGTGACTACTTTTTTTTTTTTTTCTTCCCCTCGCTTGAAAGCTCAATTTGGTTATACCTTGTAGCTGATTCTGAGTTGAGTCGCTCTGGTATTTCATGCTTTCCAAAATAACCTCAGACTATGACTGTCAAAACATGTGTAGTGACTCATTTGTAGCTTGGATAGGAGATGGGATGGCCCTTTTCTCCCACCCCCTTTATTTAATTAAAAAAAAAAAAAAAAGGCTGTTAGACCGGCCTCTATCTGGATGGGAAATGACTTTTTCCAAACACAGGAGGCGGTTGTACCTACACTGAAGGAATGATCTTCTAGGCTATGCATTCTTTGGAGAGGAGTTTAAATTTCCAACATGTCTTTCCCCCCCTCGCCCTAAAATAAACAAACAAAAAACAGCTGGCAGTGTGAGCTCCATTTCTAGTAATAGTCTAATCCAGCCATGGCTGTCCAGAGGAGGTTTCTGTGCAGAAGAGGGAGGGTAGTTTTACTGTAAGCCTTTGCAGTTCCAAAGGAAAATTGGCTTTTAAACATTTTCTTTTTTTCTCTCCTCCCCCCCCCCCCCCCCAGTTAGTAGTTTTTGGGTTAAGCAATCAAATGGTGGTTGCCTTCAAGGAGGAGAACACTGTGGCATTCAAGCACCTCTTCTTGAAAGGATATACAGAGAGAATGGATGATACCTATGCTGTATACACACAAACAGATGTCTATGACCAGATCTTCTTTGCAATAAACCAGGTAAAAGTTTCCATTGCAATATGTCTAGTACATAAAAGGGCGTAGGAAAGAACCTGTAAATGTAACTTAAATCAAGTAATCTCACAAAACTGCAAAATATCTAAAGCTGGTGTCTCAGAAAAAGTGAGACTGAAATAAAACTGGTCGCTTTAGAAAGAAATTGGGCTAAAAGCTGGAAGAATTTCCCGTTTCCCAACTTCTTTGGGAGTGTTGGAAAGGGAGAACTGACAAGAGAGAATGCTGACTCTTTCTAAATTAAGAGGGCAGAGTATCCGTGAACAGAGACTTGTACTCTTAACTGTGGAGTCATTAACATAACTTAAGTATCTAGTAATTTTACAAAGTCAAATAGTAGTAGACTTTTTTTAAATAGTCTGTCATGTCTCTGCGTTATTGCCAAATCTTGAGCTCTTTATGAACAATGATATAGGATTGGTCAGATTGATATTCTACGAATGTAAAGTCCTAACTGGAGTGTGCCACTTTAGAATTGTATGGTAGATTATGTCCTATATAGTAGTAATACTACTGTCCTTCATTGTAAATTCAACTAAATCCATTAGTCTATAGCTGGTGTTAAGATGACCTGGTCTCCCAGTTGACTCTTTCTTCAAGTTAGGGAATGATTTCATGCTGAAGTTGAATTAAAATGGGTATGAAGGAGGAGACTTCCTCAATTTAAAACTTGTCTCCTTAAATAGTGAGGAGATACTAAAGTTGGATTTCATGACTAGTCTCTGGCTTGCTGGGCAAAGTATGAGTACTGGGGGAAGTGGTAAACTCAGTCTGGGGGAGAGGAGTTTGTCATTCAGCTGCAACCCATCTGGATGAATGTTGCCTCATTCTTTAGGGAGTCTTATCCAGCCATCTACAAAGCAAACAATGTGGGGATATATCTAGGAGAGAATCTGAATTTTGGTAGCAGGTCTCTAAGATTTTCTGGGATGAATAAAAGATGACGGGGAGGGATTCAAATAATTCTTCCTCTGTGGAGACTAGAGAAAAAGCAATTGGGTTTTGTTTTTTAATTGGAGTAGTGAGCTGGGGAAGAGAGCGGCTATGTTCTCCAGTCACTGGAGATAACTCTGTGGCTCTACTTCTTACTGGTTGAGAGCCTCCACTTGTTTTTCCAATACAAGCAAATAGACCTATCGCTTCTCTAACAGAGTCGATAACTTACATTTGATTATAGTGCTTTTTCATCATATTTAAATGCTACAAGGAATGCTTGTCACTAAACAATTTCTTTTGGCATAGTTGCCCTTTGGGATAACTAGATAGAATGGTCCACACTTTGAAACAGGAGGTTCCCCTTATCACATTCAAATGTGTTTGCATTTTGGCACCCAGAAGTGAATTATGGGCCCCGATACGTGTACCCGTCTCTCTAAATACCTCACCTTGGTGGTGCTAAATGGGGATATATCAACACAAATACTCTGAATTGCACCTGCAATTCATTTTAAAGGTGAAAATTATGCCTGTAAAACACTCAGGCTGGGTCTCTCACCATCTCAAAAATGAACTACCCCAAAGGGGGAGTGGGGGAAGAAAACGGGGTATTGGTCACAGTGTCTGTATGCTCTGAAGTTTCAGTGTCGTGGATTTAATTTATATTTGACCCTGCTCTCCAAAAGCAAATATTACAGTAAATATCTTTTTTTGCCTTGGTCTTCTGGTTCTTAATTATGTAGTACCTCACCCCAATTCTGTTTATCCCTGTGATATATAGATATCCCTGATATTTGTAACTTACCTGGGCCAGCCATTTCTGTAGGTCTAAAGAACAATACATAATCCAGTTCCTGCACTGGATGATCAAACATGATCAGGCTTTTCAATATAAACCAATATTAAAGCTTCCTGAGAGCTTGATGTTTTAGAGGCTTATGGCTAAAAGTGTAGAATACATGGCAGTGACAGGAGGCGGATCAGGATTACCCAGTGCAAGGTTTTTCTGTGTCCACACTTAAGGCTAGATTCACAAAGACACTTGGGTGTGGTGGTGCTCTGCATCACCATGCTTATCTTTTAGATTCTTAGAAAAATCACTGGGATTCATAAAGCCTGGGTTAGGCACCTGGGGTCCCTATGCGATGAATGGAGGGTGATAGGTGTCTCAGAATGGGATTCACAAAAAGCCAGTGTGCCAGGAGGCTCCTTGCCTAAAATAGCCAATGAGAGGTGCCAAGCTGAGGTGTGCGCTGAGCCCTGCCCCTCTCTTGGCAATAGGTGCCAAAATCTGGGCTGCAGGGAGATGCCTCCATCTGCTTGGGATTTTCAGCTGCAAACCATCTCTTGGTGTTAGGTGCCTGTGCTGTTTTGGCAAAGGGGTGGGGGCTAGTAGAGGAGAAGGAACAGGACCAGCTGCCTCCGCTTTTAGTCCAGTGATTAGGGTACTCATCCGAGATGTGGGAGACTTAGTTAAAGCCCCCACTCCACCTAAAGGCGGGAGAGGATTTGAGCAGGGATGTGTCACCTCAGGTGACTGCTCTAACCACTGAACTATGGATATTCTGATGTGGGACTTTTCCACTCTGGATAAACTAAAAAGTCAGTGGAGCAGGAGAATTAGACCCAGGTCTCCCACTTCTTAGGTGAGTGCTCTGACCACCAGGCTGCACAGTCATATATATTCTCTCTCTCTCTCTTTTCCCCCCCCCCCCCCCTTCCTTCCTTCTCCTCCCACCAATGATTCTGTCATTTATGTATCCAAACCAGTGGTCTCCAAACTTTTTCAGCACAAGATCACTTTTTGAATTTAAGTGCAACCCAGGATCTGCCTCCAAAGAAAACACAGAAATAACAGTAATCACACAAACCAAAACATCCCAAGGCCCAGGCCATGCCCCTGCCCCGCTCACACCATCCCCACTCACTTTCACTGGGCTGGGACAGGGAGTTGGGTTGTGGGACGGGGTGCAGGCTATGGGCTGGGGCCGAGGAGCTTGGGGCTGGGGCTGGGGGTTGTGGTGCAGGCTCAGGGAGGGAGTGTGGGCTTTGGAGGGAGTTTGAGTGCAGGGGGGCTGGGGCAGCAGGTTGGGGTGCAGAAGGGGTCCAGTGTATAGGCTCCCGCTTGGTGCCCCTTACCTCAGGCAGCTCCCGGGCAGTGGGGCTCTGGCAGGCTCCCTGTCTGCCCTGGCCCTGTGCTGCTCCTGGAAGCAGCTGCCATGTCTGGCAGTAGCTCTGTGGGGGAGGGACAGGTGGCTCTACATGCTGCCCTTGTCTGCAGGCACCACCCCCACAGCTCCTATTGGCCGGGAATGGGAATTGTGGGGGTGGTGCCTGCATATGGGGGCAGCACATGGAGCCTCCTGCCCCCAGAAGCCAATGGTGGTCGCTTCCAGAAGCAGCGTGGGGCTAGGGCAGGCAGGGAGTTGGTCTTAGCTCTGCTGTGCCGCCAGACTGTTAGCGTCCGAACTACATGTTTGGCTGCTGGAGGGTTGGCAACCCTATCATGACTGACTGGTTGGTTGTGGAGCCTCTGATGGCCAGAGGCTCCGCGATCGACTGGTAGGTGACCACTGATCCAAACTAATACAGGAGAGACTGAGGAAGCCCCACACTCGAATATCCTATAGGCTGTAGCCCAGCAATTAGAGCACTCATCTGAGAGGTGGCAGTTGTGGAAGCAGAGAAAGAACTGACAGGAAGGGGATGCAATGCATGACTGTTCTTTCTCTGCTTCCACGCAGTTCAAATCCCTTCTCCTGCTCAAATGGAAGGGAACTCGGGGGTCTCCCCCATTGCAAGTGAGTACCTGAGCCACTGGGCTAAAAGTTATGAGGGAGGTCGTCTAGTCTAGTGTAAGTTCACCTATAGGGGTCTAGCTCTTAGCTGCCAAAGAACAACAATCTCTCATTCCAAACTTCTGGGCAATTGTTTGAGGGATACGATCCTATTTCTTAAATATCTTACAAGACTGTCATTTTAAGATTCCAGGGGACAACTTATCATGGCACTGTCTGACTAGAAAAGTCAGGATAGTGCCATGGTTGGGGATCTAGCCTAGGACTTGAGTCGAGTTCAACTCTCTGCTCTGCCACAGACTTCCTGTGTGACCTGGGCAAGTAATTAAGCCTCTCTTTGCCTCCGTTCCCCATCCTACCTCATAGGGGTTTGTGAGAGTATATACGTTAGACTGTGAGGCGCTCTGATACTACAGTAATAAGGGCCATGGGTAGGGGGAAATCTAGACCAAGGGAAAGAGTTTAGGAAAAGAGAATATTTTCCTAGAGTTGCAAGAAACAGACCTGGAGAGACACTGTGTGTGTGAAGAGGGAACAACCTGGTCTGCTGTGTGGTGGGCTGGAGTCCCAGTAGAAATTTGAACTGCCAAGGAGCCAAAGTTGCAGTAGAGGATTGGTAGGACTATAGAAAAACCCCAGCCACACCTTCCTATGCTGGAAACAGGGAAAAGCATGGTATAAGAACTGCTCTATCCACTCTAGGGCATCCCAGGGTCCTGTATGTTGAATAACACTCCTAGAGTCAGATGTGCTAATGTGGCTGCTTTTTGTAGCATCACCACATCACGCGAGAGGATCTGTCCACTATACCTCTAGGGTCAAATGAAATACTACTGTCAAACCAAATAGCTCATTTGTGTGTAAATTTTGACTAAGTAACAAACTACAATATTACCATATGCATGGGATAAAACCAATCCTGAATCAGATTGACAGATGAAGGCCTTCAGTGACTACTTGGAAAAAGCTGGTACTAGTGATCTTCATGCCCCAGTGTTAAACCTGGGAGGCTGTTGCCACCCAAGTCTTATCTGTATGCTTTTCATGTCTAATGGCTTTAATCCAAGGATCTCCAAGGAAAAAATAATGAATTAGCCTCATCCTAGGAGACCTTTAATAGAAAATACTGCTTGTTTAGGATCTAATCCGGAACTTTTTGCCCAGGCAAAACTCTCTTGAACTTAGTGGACAAGTCCAGCTGAGGAGTGTGGTGTAGGCCTTCTGAATTATTTAGGTGACCTTTTAAACAATGAGATGGTTCTAGTATACATTCAAACAAATATTGACTAGCTTGTTCAGATGTAGCAGCCTAGGCATGACATCTAATTCAGTTTGACTCTTATTGTTTTGACTTAGTACTTACAGCTGCGCAACATATCTGTTGGAAATCATGCTTATGAGAGGAGAGGCGCAGAACAAACAGCTATGGCAATCTGTCAACAGTTCTACAAGCGAGGAAGCATCTGTCCTGGAAATGACACCTTTGATATCGACCCCAACATTGAAACTGGTGACACACCTACCTTATATCTTGTCTGAACTCTTTCTTTATACTCAGTGAACTTTTTTGTTTTCAATTTTCCCCAAAAATAATCAGTTTTTTATAGTTGTATTAAACTGTCATGGACTCTACAAAAGTTTCTCTTCACAAAATCTAGAACAGATTATGCTGGATCACGTAGTCTGTCTTTAAACTTTTATTGTAACCTAACATTTGTGAAATGGGTAAAGCTCTGTAACTTTTTAAAAATTAATTGCAATTCTAATGCCGTTATGTTGAGGGAAGTAGCACTAGCTTTAGCCAATGCTATTGGTATTTTGACTGACTTATAAGCTTTTCTGTGGCATTCATCACTATATTATGAAGCCTCTTGCATTTACCATCACAATATCCCTGTGAGGTAAGGAAGTAAATAACTAATGTTAATTCTTTAAGTGTGCCTGAAGTCAAGAATGAATTGAGTTGGAGTGCAAGAAAGTCCATACTCTCGCAAACTGATCTCTAAAATGACTGACCCATTTGAGATGTATTGCTATTTTGACTTCTTTAGTAAATAGCTCTTATGCCCACTGGGGGGTAGTTTAATTTGTTTTAAACCGACACTGAATCCAACTGCTGTTTGTGCCTCTTTCTTCATGGCAGAATGTTTCTATGTTGAGCCAATGATGCCTTTGGAAAACAGAACACTGGGAAAGCACAAGTTCAATTTCACTCTGGACTTCCATAGGTGAGGTGTGTGTGTGTGATTGATTCTAGTACAGTGGTTCTCAGACTTGTGAAAGGGGTCACCAGTACAAATACCAAGCCTCTGAGTGTGACCCCCTCCCATAAGTGAAAAACACTTTTTTTAAAAATATATTTAACACCATCCTAAATGCTGGAGGCAAAGTGGGGTTTGGGGTGGAGGCTGACAGCTCACGACCCCCATGTAATAACCTTGTGACCCCCTGAGGGGTCCCGACCCCCAGCTTGAGAATCCCTAGTCTAGTACTATGAAAAGCTAATTCAAACTTGCCTTCCAGACTTGTAACAGTACAGCTTACCTTTAAACTGAAAGCAATCAATCTCCAGACAGTTCGTCACCATGAACTCCCGGACTGTTATGATTTTACTTTGACAGTAAGTGAATACTATAATATATTTTGTATTCACCATAGTAATAATTCTTATTGCATATGTGGATATCTTCGTAGGGAGTGTACTATACATACCATACATTTAACCATGGTTGGGCACCAGGGCTCAGTTATCATGGTGAGTGGTCAAGGGGGCTGCTGTAGCTTCCAGTAGCCTATAACTAGTTGAAGGTTGATGTTGTGGGAGCCACAAGACATTTTGCCAACCTTTGTTGATAGGCTCTCCTGTTAAACCTATTCACCAAATGCTACCAGACAGCAAGTATAAGAAATTAAACCTCCGTCTTTGAGCACACTACAAGTCTATTTAAAAAAAAAAACTCCTCTCTTCTCTCTCAAGAGACCCTTCTAAGAATGGTTATGTGCAGTTCAGACTAGAATGGGATTGTAATTTAAATTAATGACTTAATTTATATTCCAACAAATGGATTAGTAATTTGCTATAATTACTATGTTCTATCAGACTTTACCTTTTTTCTGTTACATATTTACATGCATAAATTTGAAGATTCTTAGTTTCCTAATTTTCCTCCTAAGAATATTATGGGTCATTGTTATGAAATATATATAAAATTTCTAAGCTTTATGTAAGCACCTGTAACTTTATACAAAATCTCTCTGTCCTTCACACAGATAGTGTTTGATAACAAAGCACATAGTGGAAGAATTAAAATAAGTCTGGACAACGATATTGCCATCAGGGAATGTAAAGACTGGCATGTTTCTGGATCAAGTAAGTAACAACTAAGTTAAAATACTTTAAGGCATCCATAAATGTGTTTAACTTTTGTCATGTTAATACAGAATTCATCCACTCTGGATGGGGTTGTGTTAGATCTTCTCATCCTCTTTCATTTTCACCTTGCCAACTAATAGGGGGAATTATGTAAAGGGGTGCTGTCCACAGAGTTGGTCTCAAATTTAGGTTTTATAAAGAATCTTTCTGCTCATAACTCTCAAACATTTTGAACTTTCACCTGAAATTTTGAGAACACAAACACATAATTGAACTACTTGACGATTGAGGTGCTAAAGGAGCACTCAAGGAAGCCAAGGCCATTGTGGAGAAGCTAAATGAATTCTTTGCATCGGTCTTCAGTGCAGAGGATGTGAGGGAGATTTCCTCACTTGAGCTGGTCATTTTAGGTGACAAATCTGAGGAACTGTCCCAGATTGAGTTGTCATTAGAGAAGGTTTTGGAACAAACCTAATAAATTAAACAGTAAGTCACCAGCAGAGCTGTCCTATCCATAGGATGGACCAGGGTAACTGCTGGGACACAGAGTCCAGGATGGGCTGGGGAATTAGCCGGGGGCATGGCGCCAGCAGCAACAAGCGACCCAGCCCTGGCATCACTTGGGGGAGATGGTGGAAGCCAGAAAGGGCCGGGGGAGGGGTGGAGTGGGGCAGGGCCTGGGTGGGAGGATGGAGGGGGGTGGGGGTTGTCCTGCATCCCCCCCCCCAGGGATGGCCCTGGTCACCAGAACCAGATGGTATTCAGAACTCTTGGGTGAAGAAACTCTGATATGAAATTGCAAAACTACTAACTGGCCTTTGATAGGTTAGAGTCTGTACCAGATGACTGGAGGATAGCTAATGTGATGTCAATTTTCTAAAAAGGTTCTAGAGGTGATCCTGGCACTTACAGGCCAGTAAGCCTAACTTCAGTACCAGGACAGCTGGTTGAAACTATGGTACAGAACATGTTCATCTGTCTGCTAATCCTGATCTGTTGGGGAAGAGTCAACACTGCTTTTTTGCAAAGGAAATCATGCCTCACCTATTTATTAGAATTTTTTGAGAGGTTAACAAATATGTGGACAAGGGTGATGCACTGCATATAGGGTACTTGGTCTTTTTGAGAGAGCCATTGACAAAGACTCTCCCCCAAAGGTTATTTAAGTAAGGAGTCATGGGATAAGAGGGAAGGTCCTCTCATGGATCAGCAACTGGTTAAAACAGGAAACAAGGGATGAGAATAAATGGTCTGTTCTGAGAATGGAGAAAGGTAAACAGTAGTGCCCCCCCATAGATCTGTATTAGGATGAGTGCTGTTCAACATGCTTAACCTTTTTTCCAGATCATTTACAAACAGTGAGGTGGCAAAGTTTTCAGACTATACAAACTAACTCAAGATAGTTAAGTCCAAAGCTGACTGCGAAGAGTTACAAAGGAATCTTTCAAAATCTCTGGGTAACAAAATGGCAGATGAAATTCAGTGTTGATAAATGCAAAGTAATGCATATTGAAAAACATAATGCCAAATATGCATAAATGATGGGGTGTAAATTAGTTTTTACCACTCAAGAAAGATCTTGGCCATTGAGCAGGTATCGTCATACCACTATCCACAACATGCAGCAGTGGTCAATAAAGCTAAGAATGTTAGGAACTGTTAGGAAAGGGATATATAATAGAAGAAGAAAATCACAATGCCACTGTATAAATGCATGATATGCCCACACTTTGAATACTACATGCAATTCTAGATGCCCATCTCAAAAAGATACAGAGAACGACAACACAAATGATGAAGGGTAGTGAACAGCTTTCATCTGAGGAGAGATTTAAAAGACTGGGACTGTTCAGTTTAGAAAAGAGATGAGTAATGAGTCTATAAAATCATGAATGGTGTGAAGAAAGTGATTAAGGAAGTGTTTATCCATTTGCATAACACAAGACCCAAGGGTCACCAAGTGAAATTAATAGGCAGCAGGTTTAAAACAAACAAAAGGAAGTACTTCTTCACACAACACACAGTCAACCTGTGGAACTTGTTGCCCCAGGATGTTGAGCGTTAAAACTACAATGGGGTTAAAAAAAGAATTTTGATAAGTTCAGGGAGGAAAGTCCATCAATGGCTATTAGCCAGGATGGTCAAGGCTGCAGTCCTATACTCTGGGTGTTTCTAAACCTCTGACTGCCAGATGATTGGACTAGAAGACAGGATGGGTCACTTTACAATTGCCCAGTTCTGTTCATTCCCTCTGAACCATCTGGCATTGGCCACTGTTGGAAGATAAGATACTGGGCTAGATGGATCATTGGCCATACTGAGTTAGATTGTTCTTATGGACTTTTTAGTACAAAAAGGCTAGAACTCTGTCTGCCAAAGCTGAATGATAGTGGTGAAAAGTAAAGCTGGTTCTTGCGTAATTCACTTTTTTTTTTTATTCGAACGTGCAAAGGCTGTATCCAGTAAGTATAGAAATATAGCTAAATGTTGCTAGCATGTGTAACTGATGGTACCAAGGATTTGATTTAATTGAAATCAAGTTGTGATGCACAATACAGTATGCACTGCATGTTGGAATTTAATGACTATTTCAAACTAACTTAAGATTAGTAGATATTAGAGCTGGTCAAAACCCTGTTTGACACTTTAATCAGAAATAGCCTTTCTTTAAACCAGAAACTTTCCATAAATGGCTTTTTGTCAAATTTCATTTTCTTTCTTTCCTTTCCCTCCCCTTTTTGCCACTAAGTGCCCCAGTAGGATGAATGAGATCCAGGTTTTTGGACCTTCCGCCCCCCTTCCCCCCAAAAGTCAGCGGCAAAAGGAAAAAGCTTGGGAGTGGGGGAGAAAATTAGGGGTGTGTGTGTGTGTGTGTGTGTGTGTGTGTATTTTTAAAGGGGTGGGGGAGAGGAGAAAAACCAATCCTGGCCTTCAATCTATTGCATTCAGTGGAAAAAGGGCAGTGGAGAGTGCAATGAAACAAAATAGTTTTCAAAAATACTTTTGTTTTGATAAATCTTTTTGTTTTCAAGTTTTTCCCTACTTCGATTAGCCAAGTGGTTCTCAAACTTTTGTACTGGTGACCCCTTTCACATGGCAAGCCTCTCAGTGCGACTCCCCCTTTATAAATTAAAAACACTTTTTTTTTTTTTTTAAATTAACACCATTATAAATGCTGGAGGCAAAGCCAGGTTTAGGATGGAGGCTGACAGCTTGTGACCCCCATGTAATAACCTCGTGACCCCCTGAGTGGTCCCGACCCCCAGTTTGAGAACCCCTGAATTAGCCCTATTAGCTGCCTTTCACCAACTGTTCACTAGATGGCATGCTAGCCTGAATGGATCATGCAGTGCTGAAAGAAGGTGCTTTATATCAGACTTGTGTGATGATCTGTATTAGGATGTGATGCCCTGTTAAAATGTGCATCACTAACATTTTTACAGGTCAATCCAGGAGATTCTTTTGTAACTTAATCTCAAATCAGTGGTGAAACATACTAGTCAAATTTACTTGTTTTACAAGTACAGCCCCCTACCAAAAAAAACAAAACAAAACTTTTTTTTATCCATTTGAATTAAGTTGCAAAAATTGCTCAAATGTGAGCACATAGCTACATATATGGCAGAATCTTTGTATATCCAAAATGTCAACATGTATCTTTGTGGAATGGTGCAGCAGGTACCATCTTGAGATCAGATAGTGCTTCAACACCCTATTTTAGATTGCTTGCTTGTTTCAAAACCTACTTGGATTAATAACCAGTAGTAGAGCCTTTGGTCTCTAAAAACCACTTTAAACAGAAAAGTAATCACTAGAATACCTTTTATGGGAGATAGGGGTTGTCTAGAATACTCAAGGAGCTAATAGAGGAGGTATCTGAGCCTCTAGCTATTATCTTTGGAAAGTCATGGGAGACGGGAGAGATTCCAGAAGACTGGAAAAGGGCAAATATAGTGCCCATCTATAAAAAGGGAAATAAAAACAACCCAGGTAACTACAGACCAGTTAGTTTAACTTCTGTGCCAGGGAAGATAATGGAGCAAGTAATTAAGGAAATCATCTGCAAACACTTGGAAGGTGGTAAGGTGATAGGGAACAGCCAGCATGGATTTGTGAAGAACAAATCATGTCAAACCAATCTGATAGCTTTCTTTGATAGGATAACGAGCCTTGTGGATAAGGGTGAAGCGGTGGATGTGGTATACCTAGACTTTAGTAAGGCATTTGATACGGTCTCGCATGATATTCTTATCGATAAACTAGGCAAATACAATTTAGATGGGGCTACTATAAGGTGGGTGCATAACTGGCTGGATAACCGTACTCAGAGAGTTGTTATTAATGGTTCCCAATCCTGCTGGAAAGGCGTAACGAGTGGGGTACCGCAGGGGTCTGTTTTGGGACCGGCTCTGTTCAATATCTTCATCAACGACTTAGATATTGGCATAGAAAGTACGCTTATTAAGTTTGCGGATGATACCAAACTGGGAGGGATTGCAACTACTTTGGAGGACAGGGTCATAATTCAAAATGATCTGGACAAATTGGAGAAATGGTCTGAGTTAAACAGGATGAAGTTTAACAAAGACAAATGCAAAGTGCTCCACTTAGGAAGGAAAAATCAATTTCACACATACAGAATGGGAAAAGACTGTCTAGGTAGGAGTATGGCAGAAAGGGATCTAGGGGTTATAGTGGACCACAAGCTAAATATGAGTCAACAGTGTGATGCTGTTGCAAAAAAAGCAAACATGATTCTGGGATGTATTAACAGGTGTGTTGTGAGCAAGACACGAGAAGTCATTCTTCCGCTCTACTCTGCTCTGGTTAGGCCTCAGCTGGAGTATTGTGTCCAGTTCTGGGCGCCGCATTTTAAAAAAGATGTGGAGAAATTGGAAAGGGTCCAAAGAAGAGCAACAAGAATGATTAAAGGTCTTGAGAACATGACCTATGAAGGAAGGCTGAAAGAATTGGGTTTGTTTAGTTTGGAAAAGAGAAGACTGAGAGGGGACATGATAGCAGTTTACAGGTATCTAAAAGGGTGTCATGAGGAGGAGGGAGAGAACTTGTTCACCTTAGCCCTTCAGGATAGAACCAGGAACAATGGGTTTAAACTGCAGCAAGGGAGGTCTAGGTTGGACATTAGGAAAAAGTTCCTAATTGTCAGGGTGGTTAAACACTGGAACAAATTGCCTAGGGAGGTTGTGGAATCTCAGTCTCTGGAGATATTTAAGAGTAGGTTAGATAAATGTCTATCAGGGATGGTCTAGACAGTATTTGGTCCTGCCATGCGGGCAGGGGACTGGACTCTATGACCTCTCGAGGTCCCTTCCAGTCCTAGAATCTATGAATCTATAAAGCAAGCATCCTGTTTTTAGTACTGGAACTTTAATCCTTTTCTTTCTGATGGTTATCTGGCTTCAAATATGTTAGCTTTATAGGAAAACTCTAGGATAAAATGTCTTAACCCTTTAACATAGTTCTGGTGCAAACCTTCGCCTGCCTAAATGTCTTGATTATGTGTCTAATTCTTAATATACACTTTTTATTAAAAGCAACATTGGTGACTCTGAGTAACTGATGTTCAGCACAACTTGTACTACTTGGGTCTTGACTGCCTGTGCAGCTGTGTAAGTTACCTGCATTGCTCTGGGAGGAGAAGGATGGCTCAGTGGATAAGACACTGGACTGGAACTGAGAAGATCTGGGACCAATTTCTGACTCTGCCACTGAATGTCTATTATTAATTATTATTATTATTATTTTTAAGGCTTCCATTCCTGTTGGTGTAAAATGAGGAACAGTATCTCGTGCTCTCATGGGACACTGGAGACACCTCTAATATTATGACATGGTTATTTTAAGACAACTGCTAATTTTCAAGAAGATACTGTAAAATCATGTTGGCTTGTGATCTAGGAAACCCTTGGAGTGGTTACAGGAATTCTAAATGAGAAGCACTAGTCAGTTTAATACTGTTAATATTTGCAGTCAATGTAATGCACAACTGTCTATACAGCTGTCTTTTATATCTGTACAAATCTAAGTTGCAAATGCACAACAGAAAAATGTAATTCTACCATGTTAGCAACTATGTATTTGCTCCAAGATACAAATAGTATTCACATGACTGTCTCATGCCTTCAAGCACTGACAAGGTCACTAAAGCGCGTTATCTGTACAACTTGCTCAAGAATGCCAGTAAAGAACTAAATATATTCTAAACAAAGCTGAAAGCTGTTTCCTCTTGAATATGAGGGAGGCAGGAGATACATTAATACTGAAATAACTTGCCAGATGGCTTGTCTTGAGCATAAGTGCAATATACTTGTATGTTTAAGCCTACAATTTGGTGAGTGTTGATCTATCATACTGAGACACTCATCAACTTCATGCTCCTACATCTCTGATAAGCTTTAATGGGTGAAACTCTAAATTTATCTTAATCCAAATTAAGTGATTCAGGCTTGAGTTAAATGGATACTCTTAGATGTGCACAAACACAATGGATTTTGCCTAATTATAAACATATTTTGGGGTTTTGTTGGTTTTGTTCTTGTGGTTTTTTTTTGTTTGTTTTTTGTTTTTTGCAGTACAAAAGAATACTCATTACATGATGATCTTCGATGCCTTTGTCATATTGACTTGTTTAGCCTCATTGATCCTCTGCACACGATCAGTGGTTAAAGGATTTCGGCTCCAAAGGGTGGGTATAACTTATCCTAAGGAATGCTTTTGAGCCATTTAAACTTAGTTTGATTGTAGCTGCTTTTCTTTTTTTCCTCTAGGAATTTGTAAGTTTTTTCCTACATAATTATAAGAAAGAAGTATCTTTCACAGATCAAATGGAATTTGTCAATGGGTGGTACATCCTGATTATTGTTAGTGATGTCTTAACTATTGTTGGCTCAACACTAAAAATGGAAATACAAGCTAAGGTAAGACCTTCACCTACTAGGTAGAAGCAAAACTGTTCTTGAAATTTCATCCCAGTCTGACTTCTCAAGTATAGCCCCCTTAGAGGTTTCCAACTAGTGAGGACCAAAAATAAACTGTTTGTTAGGCATTTCATTTCAGGTGAGCAGTGACTGGTCATTAGACTTTAGAACCCTGAATATCCTTGGACACCCATCTGCCTATTCTCTTCACTCTTAAGAAATTTAACCCTCAAAATAAAATTTTGTATTCACTATCTGCTTTCCCTTTTCCTCCTCCCATGTAGCTGTACTTGAGATATCTGGCTTTTCGGTTTAGAAGTGTATGTGTAACTTTCTGTGCACCATTGTACAGTACCTACAACTGTCTTGAGGAAATGAGGTACTTCTCAAACACCTCTTCACTGCAACTCCAGCTCCCAATCTCCAGCAACTAAGCAGGCATCAGCCTGGCAACTTTCTGTCTGCAAGAGTTCTGAATATCTCCAGGAATTGGAACATCTCCGCTACAGCACATGATGACAAAATAGACTTGCACCCTCCCACATTCAGAGTTAGATGTGTACAGTCTATGCTACTTTGATAGCTTCTCTAACCAGTCCTGGTGCTACCACTTAAGCTTTTGGACCATGGTATTTCTAGTTATATCTGAAACTACTTGCTTCCATATTAAAAAATAATTCTGACAAGGTGGGTGAGGTTATATCTTAATGGACCAGCCAAAGTTGATTTACTTTTTAATATTTCTTTTGCTCTTACAGAAGTGCCTATCCCAGGGTCTAGGTGCTCAATTTCTTAGTCACACAAAAATGCACAGTGATTTTTATAACCCATGTCCAACAAGACTCAACCACGAACTGCAAAAATATTCCATCCTGAAATACCCTAACATTAACCTAATGCTACTTGCCCTCAAAACTCCAGCAGATTAGCTTTGCAGCATGCCTGTAAGCTTTAGTCTAAGCTGACCAAAGAATAATTCTGAAAAACCAGTTGGTGGTGCTGATTACTGTTTTTAAATTATTCTCGCAAAGTACCCAACTACCAATTATGGAGCAGATAGCTCCTATTCTTACAAATAAAAGGAAGGTAAGAAGTAAGTGCAAAAATGAGTAATTGATTTATGGTCTGGGGAAATCCAGGTATGAGAGCAAGAAGGAGTATATCTGATTGCAAGATTTCATCCAATGTGCTGTTTTCTTATTAAATGGTTTGGTAAAAATTGGGATTGTGGGGTTCATCTTCTTTCTCAGGCCTGGTCCACACTAAGCCCCAGTTCCAACTAAGATACGCAACTTCAGCTACGTAAATAACGTAGCTGAAGTCGAAGTATCTTCGTTTGAACTTAAAGGTACTTACTGCAGGTCCACACGTGGCAGGCAGGCTCCCCCGTCGACTCCGCCTACTCCTCTCACAGAGCAGGATTACCGGTGTCGACAGCAAGCACTTCCGGGATCAATTTATCGTGTCTAGACAAGACGCGATAAATCGATCCCAGAAGATCGATTGCTGGCTGCCGAACCAGCGGGTAAGTATAGATGTACCCTAAAACTCCATATCCCATGTAATAGCTCACAAGTAAAGCAGAGGCATCTCATTGCAAGTCCTGCAAATTTAACCTGAGATCTGAATAAACATCTCTTCCTTGTTGTACACCACTGTCTGAAAGTTCTGCCAGCCAAATTACACTTTGCATAAATGTAGCTAAGGGTTGCACAAACTTTCTGAAGAGGGGTGCAGCTTAACAAATGAAGCAGCTGATGGATAACACAAGAAGGAATGGAGTCCACCCAACTGTTTGCTGTATTGGTTCTGCGGGTCTAACAGGAATAAAAAAAAAAACCCTGAAAACCTTTTGTCACTAAAGTGAGCTGTTGTTCTTACTCAGATCTGATGCTTAAACATATTTTTGCATAGTTGCCTTTCAAAATAGAACTGCAGTTAAAATCAGGATAGTGAATGTATTAAGTTGGATGAAAGTAGACCAGTGCGTGTAGGTGTTGACAGAATGGAAAACCATTGGAACACAAATGAAATCTAGTTCTGTGATCATTACTTCAGTTTTTAGAAGCGATCTTTCTCCTTGGTAACTTCCTGGAACTGTGGCACTTGTATGAGCTACTTGTTGGTTAGACCTGATTCTTCCTCTTACATAAAGATCTATTTTGCTTGGGCAGAAAAATACATGTCTTGGACATGATGGCTATACTGTATATATTAGTCACACACGTGAGAGATGCACAAAATTTATTTAAATACTTTCTCATTTCTTGCCTGCAGCTATATAATCTAGTAGAGTTTTGCCCACTAAACAGAATTGGTTTTGGTCAGTATTGGAATGGGAGATGGAGGCTTTCAAGGAAAATAAAGTTTCTTGGCAAATTGTTGTAGCAATGACCAAATCATAGGCTAGCACAAAAAGGGAGACTTCTAGTCCACTGTATGGTTTTAACACTTTGTTCTTTCCTATTTGTTTTATATATAGAGTCTGACAAGTTATGATGTCTGTAGTATCCTCCTAGGAACCTCCACCATGCTTGTGTGGCTTGGAGTTATTCGATACCTAGGTTTCTTTCAGAAGTATAATGTAAGGATCTCCTGGGATCTCCATGCTGTTGGTATTTATTTTATTTGTTGTTATCACACAACTGTAACAAATATCTGGCTGGATTCTAACTGTTAATATTGGTTTCTGCAGCTGCTTATTCTGACACTACGGTCAGCATTGCCCAATGTCATTAGATTCTGCTGTTGTGCTGCTATGATCTATCTGGGCTATTGTTTCTGTGGATGGATTGTACTGGGGCCATATCATGTTAAGGTAATGTAATAGTTGATTTTTTTTTAAACTGAACAAATTAAACCAGGGGTTCTCAAACTGGGGGTTGTGATCCCTTAGGTTTGCAATGTGGTTACATGGGGGTTGCAAACTGGCAGCTCTGTGGGGCTGACAACCCAAGCTCCCATTAAATTACCCCCCCTCATTTTTAATTTATAAGGGAGAGGTCACACTCAGAGGCTAGCTGTGTGAAAGGGATCATGAATACAAAGTGTGAAAGCCACTTATTAAACTAATGAATAGACTTCATTCCAAGTAAGTTTCTAAATTATAAGAGTTACCCGTAGCCTTCACAATTTCAAGGCTTTCTCTAAGAGGAAAGTCTTTTTTAAGAATCTAAAGCCTTACCTATCATAGTTTTGAAGGCTGACAAAGTACAACGTCAACTTGCTCAGACTTTCCTCTCCACCATTATGAGAGTCCTGAGTCCGAAGTATGGCCAGATTGATTCCTAATCAAAAGCTGGGGCTTTCTATGCAATATTTTGAGAAATAACTTGGTCTTGCACAAGACTAACTTCTATTTTCAAATTAAGATTTTTTTTTTCTTAAAGGGATAAGAACTAAGGCACCAAAGTCAGCATGTCTTGCTATTCGTTCACAGCTGAACCAATCTAAATCTGTGTTGAAGACAACTAATCTATTGCCTAGATATATTCTACCAATGCATGTTGTCATATCTGTTTGCAATGCTGTATCCTGCATTCTCTCCCTGCTATGCCAGGACCTGCCTGTAGCCACCTTTTGCTCTGCAGGTCTCTAAACCAGGGAAAGTTGATTGGGTTACAGGGTTGATTGGGTACAGTGCCTCATGCTTCTTGTAAAGCGTCTAGGACAGCTGAGGCAGCAACATTCAACAGCTCTTCACTTATTTTAAGACTAAGACTGCAGCAAACAGTAACTTGATGGTACTAGGGTTACCATATTTCAACACTGAAAAAAGAGGACACCCCATGGAGGCCCTGGTCCCGCCCCTTCCCCGCCCCCATATCAACCCCTTCCCCAAAGTCCCCACCCCAACTCCGCCCCTTTCCCTGAGCACCCTGCATTCCCCCTCCTCCCTCCCGCCCCCCCCCAGGCTCCGGCTGCTGCTGTGCTGGGGAAGTTGCTTCGGCCCCGGCGCACGGTGCAGAGCGGAGGGAGCCGGGAAAGTTGGAGCCCGGGGAGGAGGCGGCTGCGTGCTCAGATGCTGCCCGCCGCCTCTGTGCCCCCGTAGATCCCGGGAGTTGTAAGTTTTGCTGCAGCCACTCGCACTCTGCAGCCACTCGCACTTACCATGCCCCACTATTTTCCTGGACATGTTTGGCTTTTTGGAAATTCCTCCCGGATGGGGATTTGAGGACCAAAAAACTGGACGTGTCCGGGAAAATCTGGACGTATGGTAACCCTAATGGTACTAAATAATGTTTGTTTTGGTTTCCCCTTCTCCTCTAGTTTCGTTCTCTGAACATGGTTTCAGAATGCCTTTTCTCACTGATAAATGGAGATGATATGTTTGCCACATTTGCAAAAATGCAGCAGAAAAGTTACTTGGTTTGGTTATTTAGTCGGCTTTACCTCTACTCCTTCATCAGCCTGTTCATCTATATGGTGCTAAGTCTTTTCATTGCACTGATCACAGATACATATGAAACAATTAAGGTAGGCATGATCTTTTTTTATTCTCTGGTTCAGAAGAAAAATGCAAGAATGGTTTGCATATTCAACTGTGATATTAATACAAAACCAGTGATTCAGTGCTGTTGCCAGTACATGTACCTATCTGGTAATTAAAGTTGAAATATGAATACAAATATACAGAAACTTTTCTACTGAAAACCCTAACTTTCAGCAGCTACAGTATTGCTAGTTGATCTCACTGGCTAGGAAACAAGCATAATGGTTTAGTCGGTGTGCATCCAGACTTTACAATGTATTACAAAGCACTGAGGTAGATGAGGTAATGTACATGAATTTAGAGCATAAGTTTATAACTTTCTCTCCTGAAATGTTAATTTCCAGAAATCTTTGATCACTAACTTAAAGAAGAGGTGACTAAAATATTAATGAGAATTGTTTAGCAGATTCTCTTCCCACCTGGCCCTAGTTTTGACAAAACCAAATCTGCCTTCCTATCCCAAATGTTCATTTTAAAGGATAAAAATATATCAGAATATTTCTGTACAGTGTCTACTGCACTTCACTTCAGAATGTGCATCTTCTAAATCCAGTTTTTACACAATTGTGTGGCTAGTGTTGAGGGGAAGGAGTTAAATCTTAGCAAGACTATACACACAAGAATTCAGCTTTGTATTGTAACGAAGAATGACTAATCTTCAGCATTACCAGCAAGATGGCTTTCCAGAGACGGAACTCCATGACTTTATATCACAGTGTAAAGACCTACCAAACTCAGGCAGATACAGATTAGAAGAGGAGAGTCCTGTGTCGATCTTCTGTTGCTGTAAACGGTAGGCATCTGGCTTTATTTGCCTGCCTCTTATTAAGTAGCTATAGAACATGAAATCTTGGTGAGATATGGTATATCAGAAATTCTTTCTCAGTTAAGAACTATGTGGATTTCTAATGCTTTAGGAGTCCTGCACTACCGGCTATCCTCTTATTCAACTGGATTATGTTATGAAATACTGCAAAAGATAAGATGTCTAATTTAAACTATTCCAGGCCCCAAATTTTGGAATCAAAGCAGCTATTCAAGCTACTGCAATAGACGACTGTCCTGCTCTAGTGGTCAGACCAGACTTTTGAGTCTATTGCCTCTAACTAATGGGCCTGGCTCTTTAGTTCAAATATGGGTTCCTGCTGTTTGGATCCAGAGATTACAGGTTCTCTACCGATGCCCTATCCAATGGAGGTGTTAAAGTTAGTCCAAATCCCCAGATGGGCCACTATTAAAATCTGTAGCTTCAGCTCAGGAATACTCATAGAATCTTGCCTGTTTTGTGCCAAGGACTTCGTATTTGTCTGTACCACCTTAGCGTGGGGGGGGGGGGGGGGAGAGCTCAGTCGTTTGAGCATTGGCCTGCTAAACCCAGCATTGTGAGCTCAATCCTTGAGGGGGCCACTTAAGGATCTGGGGCAAAAATCAGTACTTGGTCCTGCTAGTGAAGGCAGGGGGCTGGACTCAATGACCTCTGAGGGTCCCTTCCAGTTCTATGAGAGAGGTTGGTGTCTGTCTGTGTGTCTCTCTCTCTCTCTCTCTCTCTCTCTCTCATACAATACAAGGTGACTGAATTATATGTGATCTTTCTGTTTCCAGTAGTGGTATCAGTCATTAAGGAATGGGTCTGAGTTATTTTGATTTAGTTAATTTGCAGTTTTCAAGTTAAAATTGTTACTTTCCTGAAACTAGCTGACAACTTTCTTTCTTGAAGGTCCTAATGAAGATATTTACAAGAACGTGGGAATGAATTCTGGAGACTTTTTTTAAAACAGCACACTAATCACAAGAACTGGATAGAAAAAGTGGCTGGAAAATTCCTGAACTTAAAGCTCAAACTTTCTTTTCTTTAAAATAGTGCAAACTTGTTACAGAAGCTTTGTGAAACTTGAACCTCCAACTGACCATTATCTCTAGTTTAGATTGTATTTTTCTAAGCTTATGGCTCGAATTGTATCATCTAGTTAGAATTGATGCAAAGGGCATTATGAAACTGGCTATGCATAGTGATCTGGCTAGACTAGACTAACTTTTGGATCTATTGGAGAAATATTGTTGGATAAACAGTTGGACAATGGTAACGTCAAACAAAAACTGGTCTTCAACACTACTGGCATAATGAATGCTAATCCATACATATACTGAGTTACAGCACTACTTACCAAAGAGCTTTGGTTTCTTCAGATTTTCTATTTACATACAGTAATAGTAAAAACATCAACCAAAACTGAGTTTTAGTAAAACACATTAGATAAACTGCCCCTGGAAACAGTGTAGTGGATTAATGTAAATGTTCAAATCTGGCTCAGGGCATAAATTAGCAGGCATTTGTGCAAACAAGCCATACCACCTGACATGACTGGCAGTCTCTTCTCTGAGAGGCCAGAGTATATAGCCAGGAAGAGGGCAGGTTGGGTTGAAGTGTGGTGGCAGAGCTGAGTAGGGGAACTTTACATAGCTTATTACAAACACCACTGGGTAGGACCAGGCACGTAGCCTTTCACTTCTCTTAACAGAATGCTGACCTACATTTTTAAAGAATTGAGGTAAGGGAGAAAATAAACATAACAGCAACAAAAGTACTTCCAAAATATCTATTTTTATTTAAATGTTTCCTCTAGTACACAAGACCTTAGACTATTTTTGGAGTCTAGAGTCTAAATTAGATGTATGGAGGTTGTGACTTCCAAATATTGGAAAGTGGATATTTGACGGAGTTATTATCTGCTGCAGTCAGAAAGGTGGTCTGTGGAATTTTGTTATGATACAGTACTTTTAACCATTACAATTCTGAGCTATTAAGCAGTCAGTCCTCTTGCTTTGGAACCACATTTTTATGGAAGCTTTATTCTCCATAATCTGTTCACTTGGGAAGCAGAATAGAAAAACGGAGGAGCATATTTTAGATGATTGCACGTGTAAGAGCAAAACTCCTATAGGTGTAGTAAAATGTACAGTGAAATGTTTATGTACTATGTACAAACTTGGAAGATGTTAAACATGTTCTGTCTGGATGTTTATATTTTGTAGGAAAGTACTGAAATAAACATTTGCAATTGAAGTAAATCTTGAGTGAACCAGGAGTAACTTTAAGATGTCAGTTTTTAGTTCAGCTTTTTCATGACCAGTATCCTTATACTTCGGGTATGGATTAAATATTGGACTGATTTGAGATGAATACCTAAACTTTAGCTTGATGCTAGCTCTGGGTCTGTACTAGATTAGCTCTTACTTTTATTGTTTTTTCTCACTGAATTATTGCATCTTAATCTTTCACTGGTTTTCTTGTGTAAAAACAGTCTTGCAGAAGTGGTACATCTATCATAATAGATTCTAACTCAGCACAGAGGCCAACCAAATGCAATAGGGAGCAGAACTGGAACAGACTGAACAAATTCCCCCTAAAAAAACTAAATTTCTAGCAAGTCATTTTAATAAGGCTTATTTCACCAGCATCTTGGTTATCTTGAGAATGCCGTTTCGTTGGGGGGGGGGGGGGAGTTAATTAGCATATAAGCAGTGATTGCAATTCTTTGCCTATCAAAAGGGGCTAAGCATAATGTACACATCACTTAAAAAGCACTATTGCAGCTGCAAGGAAATCTGAAAGGAATGGCATCTGCCACTATAAACCATTGAAAGGGCATCACCTCTCCCACCTGATTATCTCCTACCTATTTCATCATAAACCTTCTTTATTTTTAAACCAGTCTGCTATGACTTACACAATTCAGCAAAACCCAAATCTGATTACAACGCAGAGCACTGTTGCTGCCCTAATACAATGGAACATGTGTAAATAATTAGGGATACATAGAGACTAAAGGAGAGCTAGGGCCCATTGCACAACTTAACCCCTCCCATGCAATCTTCTCACAATTTCTAATACCTTCATATTGCCATATGGGGCAGAACAGGCTTACCCTAGCCCCAAACCAGCGGCAAGGTACTCTCCACCTTTGACTCGTTTTTATAGCCAGACTTCTCAGTTCTTGGCGCCAGTGATCCTGTATTTGATGTGCTGTTGGAAATAGCCTGTATTGACAATCCTGAATCTTAATCAATACATGTTCTCCTTGTCCTCCTCTAATGCTGAAGCCAAATTTCCTCAACAAGTATTCTGACTAGTTGGAGAATGAAGGTTGAAGATGACTTAATTTGAGCAACAACCATGCAGGTTAAGTACAAGCAACACCAGGTTCCAAGCTGGCATTGGATGATATGCATACTAAAAGAGACCAAACGTAGAAACAACTCAGACACCTTTCCTGTGCCTTACATAAGATTTTCTAACTAGAATTACATTTTAACTATAATGTCTGGCACGTCTAAACCAGGAAAGAACATAGACATTGCCATATAGCATCAAAACAGTGATGGATCTATTACAACTTCCTGTCTCAGGCAGTGGCCAATACCATATGCTTCACTGGACGCCTTGGGAATGTTTTGTTGTGGCAGAGCTGGCCCCTAGGCTTCTTACTAACTCCTGTTAGTTAGTGGTTGGCCTATGCCCTGAAGCATAAAGATTTGTACCTTGTCTATTTTGTTAATGAAGTTACGGAAGTCTATACATATATAAATCTTATTTGTTTCTGGGATCTTATTAGGCTGTTTGGTCTCAGTGGTGTCCTGTGATGATAAATTCAGCAGCTTCACTACCAACTGTGAGGAAAAGTTTCCTTCAAGCGGTAGTAACTTTGCCTTTTAAGTATCAGAGGGGTAGCCGTGTTAGTCTGGATCTGTAAAAAGCAACAGAGTCTCCTGTGGTACCTTTAAGACTAACAGATGTATTGGAGCATAAGCTTTTGTGGGTGAATGCCCACTTCGTCGGATCACATGCATCCAACGAAGTGGGCATTCACCCACAAAAGCTTATGCTCCAATACATCTTAGCCTTAAAGGTGCTACAGGACGCTGTTGCTTTTTGCCTTTTATTACTTTTACTACTGAATTCTCCTTTTATTAGGAGAACCCAATTTCCCCTTTGCTATACCACTATTTGTATAACTATCACTTCATTTATTCATCTCTCCTCCAAATAGTCCCAATCTTTTCTTCAGTCACTCCCCCCCCCCCCCCCCCCCCACACACACACACCTTTTATGTCTTATCAGTTTAGGCCCTTGTCTCTAGACACACTTTTTTTTAAATGTCTCATCCTTTCTGAGAGAGGATGAATTGAAGACCCTCAGGTGAGGGCACATTATCTAATTACATAATGGCATAACAATATTCTCAATCCTGTTCTTTCTACACGCTAACATTGTTGCCTTGCTCCCCTTACAGCTAGGACAGAACTTTTACCATCTATACTCTGTAACAAGAGGCTTAATCAAACTCTGTAAAGCTATTCAGAATGAGCTAGTTTAATCCTATCCTCTTCCACCCTCCAGCTTGCTGGAGTAATCTGACACAATCTCACAGCTTCCAGCTCCCAACTGAAAAGTGGGAACAGCTCCGTAGGATAAACTCTGCAAAGTTTTGGTATGGAGGTGCTCTGTAGGCATCTTAAAATTCTGTAGCAGCTGCCTTAACCTCTTCTGTAAAATGCTCCACCTAAAAGTTATGAACACTTTATTCCAAAATAAAATAAATCCTGATTATCAATATTGCCTTTAAAGGAGGCACGGTTTATTAATCCTTATCCGAAGCCTTTAATGAAGCAGCGATTGCAGAAGGAGTGAGCTGGATGTTTTGGTTTACTTTGGAACCTCTTTAAGAGTTTTACCTACCACGCTCTTTGCCTCTATCCACAACTCAACTCTGTTTAAAATATGGAGGAGACAATAAACTTAATCCCATGCCTCTGGAAGAAGTGTGAAAATATTAAAAATTGAAGGGTTAGAGGCCAGAATCTTATAGGTATTTAAGTGCCTAAATCTTGTTGATTTCAATGTAAGTTAGGGAACTAAGTAGGTTTGAGGATCTGGCCCTGTATGTGCACTTCAAAATGTTCCCTTTAAAAAGCTGAGATATAAGCTTAGAGCCCTTCTGAAGTAGTTTTAAAAACTCTGAATTGAAAAGGAATGGGGGTGGGGGGGGGCTGCTCCTGGACCCATCAGAAAGGCCCATCTAGCCCCAAATTTGTTTCCTACTCTTTCCCCACCCTTGGCCTAAGTTTGTGTAATCAATATTTACTTATTTCTTGGTGGCTAGTCAACTTCAACCTGGACAAACCAAACTGAACTGGTCATTTCTTTTTCCTTTGAGGTATTTGTATAAGTTGTTTTGTGGTGTTTAGAACAGTGGTCTCCAAACTTTTTTGATCGCGCACCCCATCAGTAAAAATTTTTTGAGCATGCACCCCCTGACACGCCAGTTCTAGCGCCCAAATTGCCGAAGCAAAAAAAAAAAAAAGACGCTCAGCCTCCGGCCTGACAAAGGGGGGGGGGGAAGCGCTCCTCTGGCCATGCACCCCAAGGATCCTCTTGCGCACCCATTGGGGTGCGCGCACCACACTTTGGAGACCATTGGTTTAGAGTACTGTAATAGAAAACTATAATCAAACAAAAATTAATGGAGCTTGTACTGTTCCAGCTGCTGAAATCATTAAATACATTGTGAAATACTGTCTGCACTTTTTTCCTTTAAATTTTTGTCAAGATTTATCAAAAAACAACTTTAGGATAAGTAATGTTTAGATGTTCAAAAAGCTTTGGCCTGAACTTCTCCCACGGAAAGCATTAGGGACTTTGAAGTCCAGGGAGGAACATGGTCAGAACAATATTTAGAGTATTTTAATTGTACCAGTCTCAACCAGAAAGAGCTCTTCTGCCTGCTAAAACTAAGCTTGATGATACCTGCATTTTTTGGGGGTTTTGGACACATGTAGCATCTGCCTAAATCCTGCTTTAATCTGACAAAAATTTAAATAATAAAATGGTTTTTTACCTGTGAATTTTCTTTTTAGTATAACAAAGAGTTGGCCTTAGAATTCACAACTGTCAATAAGAAAAATGTCAAACCAAGTTCCAGAATTTGTGGTCCTGTTTTTCTTATTGGTTTAAAGAATGAGCCATTATACATTCAATTTAATAGAGGAAATAGCTCAAAAATGAGCTTCCATACGAGAGAAAATTATCACACTGTGAGCTTGCTGAGGCTAAACATTTAGATCATGGCAGAAGAGGGATTATACCTGAATTTGAATCCTGCTAATAACAATATGTTAAGCCCAACTGTTGTGCTTATTTAATATCAACAAAATGATAATGGAACCACAGAGTTATCCACAACTACCTGACAAAATTAACTATGACATATCACCATCTCCATTGAGTGAGAAGTCCTGTTAACTAACAGTTTTGCAAAGTCCTGTTTTAATGCAATCTTTATTCAGATGTTGTAGTAGAGTCTCAGACCCCCCTTCAGGGATGAGCACCCCACGGTGCTAGGCACTAGACCAGGGGTGGGCAAATTACAGCCCGTGGGCCGCTTTCAGCCCGCCTGCTGTTTTAATCCGGCCCTCGAGCTCCCGTTGGAGAGTGGGATCTGTGGCTTGCCCTGCTCCAGTTGGGGAATAGGGTCAGGAGCTGCTTCACGCGGCTCCCAGAAGCAGCGGCATGTCCCCCCTCCGGCTCCTAGGCATAGGGGCAGCCAGGGGCTCCCCTCACTGCCGCCGCTCCCATTAGCCAGGAATCCTGGCCAATGGGAACTGCAGGGGCCGTGCCTGCGGACTAGGCAGCATGCAGCAGAGCCGGCTGGCCGCGCCTCCGCATAGGAGGTGGAGGGTGGACATGCTGAGAGCTGCTTGAGGTAAGCGCTGGCCAGAGCCTGCACCCGAGATGCCCCACTCCTGATCCCCCTCCCACTCTCTGAACCTCTCGGTCCCAGTCTGGAGCACCCTTCTGAACCCCAAACCCCTCATCCTCAGCCCCACCTAAGAGCCTGCACCCCCAGCCGGAGCCCAACCCCAATTTCATGAGCATGCATGGCCTGCCATACAATTTCCATACCCAGATGTAGCCCTCGGGCCAAAAAGTTTGCCCACCCCTGCACTACACCAACACAGAACAAAACACGGCCCCTGCCCCGAAGAGATCGCAGTCCAGCTATTTGTCTTTGTTGAAGTATTAGCTCATGGGTTTCCCAGAAACCTGATTCCTGTCCACACACACATTTCTAGCTCAAAGTAAGTGGGTCTTTAAACTAGAGCTAGTTAGCCCAGCTCAACAGTAAAAAGTTAGGTTGACTTCGGGTTGCCAACTTTATAATCACACAAAACCGAACACCCTTACCCTGCCCCTAGGGTGACCAGACGGCCCGATAAAATTGGGACTGTTCCAATATTTAGGCATTTGTCCCACGTCCGGACCAATGTTTGGTCGGGACACAATTTGTCCTGATATGTCGCGGCACTCCGTTTTTTTGCTCTGCCGGCAACCACCCCCCCATGTGTCCCGATATTTTCTCATCTGGTCACCCTACCTGCCCTTTCTCTGAGGCCCCGTGCCCACTCCATCCATCGCTTGCTCTCCCCCACACTTACTTTCACCAGGGGGGTAAGGTATTGGGGTATGGAAGGGGGTGAGGGCTCCAGGGTGGGGCAAGAAATGAAAAATTTGGCGTGCAGGAGGGGGTTCAGGGTACAGGCTCTGGGAGAGAGTTTGGTTGCAGGAGGGGGCTCAGGGTTGGGGTGCAGGAGGGCGTGAGGGATGTGGGTTCCGGGAGGGGGCTAAGGAGCAGGCGGCACTTACCTTGGGCGGCTCCCAGAAGCAACTGGCGTGTCCCTCTGGCTCCTAGGCTCAGGGTCAGCTAAGTGGCTTCATGTGCTGCCCCTGTAATGCCGACAGACCCAGTCATCAGCGGGCGGGATCGAACCTCGGGCCTCTGGAGCTTAGTGCATGAGCCTCTACTGCATGAACTAAAAGCCATGTGGCTCTTAACTAAGGCTATAGAGCAGCAGTTCTCAAACTGGGTCAAGACCCCAAAGGGGGTCAACAACCCCATTTTAATGGTGTTGCCAGGGCTGAAGCTTAAGACTCAGCCCTACTGCCTGGGGACAAAGCCCAAGGGCTTCAGCCCTGGGTGGCAGAGCTCAGGCCTTGGCTTCAGCCCTGGGGAGTAGGGCTCTGGTTAGTCCCCCTTCCCCAGAGCTGAAGCCCTTGGGGTTTGTCTTTGGCCCCCTGGCCCGGGGCGGCGGGGCTCGGGCAGGCTCAGGTTCAGTCCCTCCTCCTGGGATCTTTTTTTGTTGTCAGAAGGGGGTCGCGGATCTGGCCTGGCGCCACTTACCTCGAGCCACTCCGGTGTGGGAGCGGTGCGCAGTGGGGCTAAGGCAGGCAGGGCCGGCTCCAGGCACCAGCCTGGCAAGCAGGTGCTTGGGGCGGCCGCTCTGGAGAGGGGCGGCTGGTCCAGCTATTAGGCGACAATTCAGCAGACGGTCCCTCACTCCCGCTCGGAGCAAAGGACCTCCTGCCGAACTGCCGCCACAGATTGCGATCGCGGCTTTTTTTTTTTTTTTTTTTTTTTTTTTTGCTGCTTGGGGCAGCCAAAACTCTGGAGCCGGGCCTGAAGGCAGGCTCCCTGTCCCTGTCCCCGCACTGCTCCCAGAAGTGGCCAGCATGTCCGGCAGTGGCTCCTGGGTACCCTCCCGGAAGCTCCCATTGGCTGCGGTTCCCTGTTCCTGGCCAATGGGATCTGTGGGGGGCGGTGCAGGGCCAGAGTAGGCAGGGAGCCTGCCTTAGCCCTGCTATGCCACGGAGCTGGCAATCCCACAGGCCAAATCGAAAGCCCTGATGGGCCGGATCTGGCCCATGGGCTGTAAGTTTGCCCTCCCTTGCTCTAATTGGTCTTGGTGCCACTAGATGGGATAGAACACCACACCTAGGAGGTGTGTGGGTTAACCCCTGTTTGCAGGCACCACCCCTGCTGCTCCGGTTCCTGGCCAATTGGAGCTGCGGAGTCGGTGTTTGTGGCAGGGGGAATGTGCGGAGATCCCCTGGCCTCCCCTGCGCCTAGGAGCTGCATATGCCGGCCACTTCCGGGAGCCATGGCAGGTAGGGAGCCTGCCTTAGCCCTGCTGTGCCGCCAACCGGACTTTCAGCAACTTATTAAAATCTCCCGGATCGCTTTCAATAGTCATTGGGAGATTGATGCCAATTCCGGTAGACTCCCGGTCAATCCAGAGAAGTTGGCAACCCTAGGCAGACCCAGCTATGTTGCTCAGGAGGGTGAAAAATCCACACCCCTGAGAGAAGTATTTAAGACCATCTACCCCTGGTCATGACAATGCTAGGTCAACAGAAAAAAGCTTCCCTCAATGTAGCTACCGCCTCTTAAGGAGGTGCTACAGCAGTACAGCTGCAACATTTGCTAGTGAAGACATAACCTTAGCCAGCTAGTGCCCCCCCTGGGGACAGAGCCAGTCTCCAGCTGCAGCCTGAGTTACCAATTGCTAATCCAATCGCTCCGTGTAATCGGGAGTGTTGGTTGGAGGTGTGGTTACTCCCTGTGCTCTTCCAGGGCACGCACTTAGCTTGGCTGCTGGGCCCGGCTTGCCACGTGCAAATGTTGTGACTGAAAGTTGGCGGCCCCAGGCTAGCGGGACTGGAACACTCTGGGTCCTGCCTGTTGCAGGGGAGCCAAGCCCTAGTAGCTCTGAGTGACTGATGTGCTAGTGAAGGCCAGCCCCTAGCGCTGCTAACAGGCGCGGATTTGCGCCCGTTCAAGGTGCAGCGCGGGGGTCTGGGGAAGGCGACCTGGGGATCGGAAATGAACACCCAGGCCGGGGCGCTGGGCGAGGCTGCCGCTCGCGGCGCAGGCAGCAGGTTTGAGGGGCAAGCAAGCAGCACGTGGGAAGCAACGGACTCCGGCAGCCGCTAACCGCGTCTCAGCCCTGCAGAGCGCTGCGAGCCCCAGCTCAAGGCTCCCGCTTTAAAACCAAGGCGCGCGCTCCTTGCCGCGGGGGGTGGGCGTCTGGGGGATTCTCCGGCTCCTCGGAAGCCCCGAGCGCTGCCGCTGCCAATGCCTAGGGCTGCAGGCGCCAGGCGCCTCCGCCCCGTTACTCTCCGTTCCGGACTCGCTTGGGGCGCCACGTGACCGCGGATCCGACTGCGGTGGCTTAGCTCGGCTGCCCCGGCTCGCCTGCTTCCCGCCCGCCTGCTCGGGAGCTGCATGGGTCCGGCGCCCCGCTGCGAGCGCGCCGCTCCGGGCAGCAGTGGCCACGGCGGGGCCCCGCGGCCGGCGTGCGCCATGGACCTGTCGGTGGGGTATGTGGCCAGGGGCCGGACGCTGGTGACCAGGTGAGCGGGCGGCTGGGGGCTACCTGGGAGCGTGGCGCTTCGGTGGCCACGGGTGGGCTGGGGATCAGGCGCGAGCTAGGCAGTTCTTCAGGGGGCTGGGGACCCGTCACCCCCTTGGCTGTCACTGAGGGGCACTTGGGGAGCCTCCCCGTCGCTCTTCCCATTGAAGCTGCCCAAGCGGAGTGACTTGACTTTTACATCAGTGAGAGTTCAGAGGTTTGGGTTTTAAAATCCCGCCTGCCCCCCAACAGTGCCTGCGACTTGGGGAGCAAACCTGAGCAGCCGATGTTATTGATCATAACGCTGCTCTCCAGTGCATGGGCAGGAGGGTCCCTTGCAATGTCCTAAGCTTTGCTGGCCCCAGCTGAGCATGATGCAACTAGTAAATGACACCCCGCCAAAAAGGAGGCGAAACAAGACTTTTAAATGCTCCTTAAAGCTTGTGCAGCTTTTAGGACGGAAAGTATTGCTAGTAATAGGGGTAAGGACATTTATTTGTTTAAAGTGGATTTTTTTGGGTGGTGGTAGATATATTTTACTTGACACTTGAAAGGACTCTGGGCCTGACTTTTCTCTCACTTGCGCTGATACGAGGCAGGAGTAGTTCCACTGAAGTCCATGGAGTTGGAACCAGCATAAGAACTATGTACAGAGAGATCAGAACCAAGCCCTCACTGTGCAGATGCCAAGGTTCCCCTGGAACTGGTTAGATGCTCTTACATTTCTCTGGGCACCCCAAGGCATTTGAAATTTGCTGAGGTGGAGGAGACAGAAAATTAGAGGCAATGCAAAGGGATTTTAATGGTCTAGGAATTGCATCTGAACAGCGGCAGCAACCACAACAACAAAAGCTTTCACCCAGTGTATTTTTAACCGTGTGTTATATTTCCTTCCTGAAACAATTTATTGTTTCTACTAAAGCAGCTCTGCCCATTGGGCCTGTTTCCTTCCACATACTGCATCCATCCATCCATGCTCATCCCCATTCCCCTCACCCATGGCAGTATTGCTGCAGGATTCAGCTCAAAGCAGCTTCTTGTGTGGGGCTGAGGAGAGGAGCCAGTGCTGGGGGTTGGCGGAAACCACTGTTTTTTCTAACACCAGAGCACAGAGTTGTCTCTTTCAGTGTAATGTTTTCAGTCATGAGATAGGTGGCCACCTCTGTTTGTGTTGCTAATGCACAACCATGGAGACCTTTGGATCCAGTAATTCCTCTTTCAGGAGGATGTTCATAGTAGTTCAGTTTATTGACTATTTATAGTCAAATGTACTGTGAGAGAGGATCAAAGCAAACTAATTAAAGAGTGACAATATATCTCGAAGCACTTCTGGTTTGTACTGCAGAAATTAAGATTGCAGTAAGCTTAGGCCCCATCTTCCTTAGGATTTGTTACACTGTCTTTAAAACTTCCAGTTAACTTTTTTTTTTTTTTTAATGTTAGAACATTCCTTGTGTTCATGCAACACCATTACAGACCCTATTACAATTGTGTCTGAAAACCAGGCTTGAATCCTGCCAAAGGCGGTCTCAGACTGCCACAGTTGATGCTGCAACAGCTCTGTCCACACTGACCTTGTCTACCCTGTAACATGTTATGTTCAAATAGCACTGAGAAAAGTTGAATTATTTGATAAAACATGACTATGACTGAGCGGTCTTCATAGATGAGGGCAAATAGTGACTAGCTGCATTTAATTACAATTAGCTGACATTGAACGTGGTTTACTCTGGGCTATGCTAACTGTCAGTCATGGACACTTCACCTCTGTGTGTGTCAATTTCTCTGTATAGCGCTTTGATATCTACTGATGAAAAGTGCTGTATAAGAGCTAGGTGTCATCACTATTATTATGGTTAGCATTCTGTAAGCTTATCTAAATTCTTCATAATTGTGTTTGAACATGATAAAATTTTGTAATGTAAACAAATCCATTTGTGCTAGATTGGCGTCTGTGGGGGGAGGGTGTATATGTTAGTTAAAGTCATTAAGCACAGAACTTCTTATCATGGCAGTACTTAATAACAAGAGGACAGTCATGTTGAAGCATAAGACTAAAAAAGAGGAGACATGCATTTTATTCCTGACTGACACAGAATTACCTGTGAGACTTTGGGCAAAATTTCTTTGTATCTAGATATATGACCTTGATTTTGGCTGTATTAAAATGCATGTTCAAATGAGACCACCTTAGCAAGCGATTGAGGCCAGTCTATATATCTGAGCTGTCCCCATCATTATTTACTACTCTATCAAGTTTTGTGTCATATACAGACTTCACCAGCAATGATTTAATGTTGTCTCCAAAATAATTGATAAAGACATTGGATAATATTGGGCCAAGAATAGGGATCCCTCTGGAACCCCACTAGAAGCACCCTCTTCCCTGATTTTTGCATAGTGCTAATTTTTTTTAATCAATCATCATGCAGGACTAAGTCAAATGCCTTACAGAAATCTGTTATGTCAACATGGCTACCTTTGTCAACCAAATTTGATCTTAAAAAAAAAAATGTAATTCTTTATTAATTGCATTCTGCATCTGTCTTTCCAATATTTTGCCTTTGTCAGTTCCCTTTTTAAATATTGGTATGAGATTAGTTTTTTCCAGTTCTCTGGAATTTCCTTACTCCTTCAACACTCATTAAAAAATTAACATTAATGGTTCAGAGAGCTCCTTGACCTATTCTTATAATTCTCTTGTGTGCTAGTTATCCAGTTGTGAAAATTTAAAAATATGCAATTATAACAGCTGCTGTGTAACATCCTCCTTAGCAAGTATTTTACTAACACTGTAAAATATTAATACTTCATCCTGCTTCTTTCAAAATACAGAATAGAAATGTGTATTGAATAGGTCTGCCTTTTCTTTATCATGATAGACAATTTTACCATCTTTATCTAGTATTGGACCAGTGCCATTGGTAGGATTTCATATGTTCCATAGGTTTCATATGTTTCAAAGACTTCCTTGTTATTTTCCTTAACCTTACAAACCAGCAGTTAGAAAATGCAGACAATGAATAAGGGAAGCTGATGGTATCAGTAAAAATCTGTGGCGATTAGGGCTAAGGATTATTGGATGGAAAGGGCTACAAAAGAGTGAAAGTGCTATTATTATTGTTTATTAATCAACTTGATGTTTTTTAGATAGGTGAACATAAAACAAAACGAAGAACCTCTCTCCAAATAGTATGTCCTGAGGTTTTAAAGAAATATTCATTTAAAAAAACCTTGTTGAGGTTTATAAAGCTCTTTTCAGTATCTTACTAGACACAGATTGCTGTCAAATGCCCAAAGGATGCAAACTGAAAAAACAATTTTGTTTTGCTAATTACGATATCTAAAAGCAATCTTTAAATGTTTCTGGTAACTTACACTAGGTATACATTTTTCAGGCAGAAATCTGTGTTTTCATGTTGATATCCCTTTAACCACTTCCTAACATGGTTAAAACTAGCCCAGCTTGGTGCCTTGTTTTTCTTAGGGAAACTTTAAAATTAGTTTTTCTGATTTCGCCCTCCCCCCTGATGTTTCTGAAGCTCTCTTAGCATCTTTATAATTCTACTGGACTGAACTCCTCACCTCTCCTTTTTTTTTAATTGTACCATAAAATCAGTCACTGTATAATAAACGTAACCTTTGGACTTCAGTGATAAAATCTGTTTTTACTTGCTTACCTGGGAGTGGTACTGTACTGCTCCTCCTAGACTTGAAAATTACTTCTACACTCTTGCTGTTTGAGAAGAGGGTTGGTGGTTTTGTGGGGGTATACTTCATGCAACATACAGTTCTGAATTCTATAACGTACTGTAAGTACACTATACATTGCATATAGACCAGATCAAATGAAGATCAGATATGAATGCATGTTTGAAAACTTTAAATATGTATTTTTCAAGTGTCAACCAAGACTGGGAAATTGCTATCCTAATATATAACTTTGGATATTGGATATATTTTTCTGAAAGTCTAACGGGAGCAAGAGAACATGTTACTTTTTTGTACTTACAAATGAAATTGTCTTTAATTAGAAAAAATTTACAAGTTGAGTTCAGATCTTTAAGACTTAAACAGGAAGTCAGCACTTGCTGCATTTGAAATAAAGGTGAGGAAGTGTGAGAAGAGAAGGGGAAAGAAAAGTTTCTTACTTTTTCACTCTACATCAGTTTCTACAAGTGAATTGAATGTGCTACTATATATGACACCAAAGAATGTGTACATCTTGTTTGTTTATATTTAAAACATGATGTTTTGGTGTGTTTGGAGATGTTTGGTTTTATAGTGAATTTAGTGCTTGTAAAAAGTGCCCAACTGATGGGCCCTTAAACTAAAAATATACTTATGCACAGGAAGTGAAAGTGCAGGTTTTCCCACGCTGCTTTGTCAGTGTGCTTCAAAGCCTAGACCTTTGGTCTCTGAGTACTTTTCTATAGGGGTTTAAAGGTTAAAGGAAGGTTGTGGTTTATATAAACAAAATGCTTCAAAATGTTTAGATTTAATGAATAGATTTAAAAAAAAACCATTTACTAACCTGTATAATGAATATAAAATCACTTTATTGGGCGGAGGTATTTTGGAGAATAGTCATTTAAATGCTGTGTTGAGATGTGCAGTTGGGATAGCATAGTGTGATGAAATAGGTTTGGTAACTACACTGTAATAGGAGAATGTCTCTTCAATTTTACTATTAAAAACTTCATTCCAGTTTGTATAGACCTCTAAGTCAAACAGATCTGTGAGATGAATCTGTAATGTATGTAAAGTGTCTGCCAAGACATTCTGTGGGTTTCTAATTAACATATTATTTATGGCAGACGTATGATGGCTCAACCAGATTCAGATCTAGAAGAGGATGCTCTAAAGAAGGATTTGAAGTTTTACTTCATGAACCCATGTGAAAAATACAGAGCCAGACGTCAAATCCCATGGAAACTAGGTTTGCAGATTCTAAAGATAGTTATGGTTACCACACAGGTAAAATATATATATATTTATGTTCTTACAAAAACATGTAGGTGGAGCAACAAATCAATGGTCTTGGAGTATTGCTTCCTTTGGTTACTCTTTTAACTATCTAAACTTCCTTCCTGGAAAAAAAGTCCAAGATCAGAGGTGAGGAAAGAACACTCTTAAAGGAGTAGGAGTGGATGTGGTGGGAAGAAACAATAATATAAACTAAACTCCTAATGTTCTTTGGTCACCACCTTGGTGCTAACTGGAGCAATTTCAATGAGGGGTTAACTGAAATAGTAGGTCAGATACTGCCAAAGACATTTGTTTCAAAACAATCTTTTCCCTCTAAATCAAGCACCTCATTGTGGATCATATGGTTCTGAATTGTTTGGCTTCATTGGCAGTGCTGTGGCATGCTCTTTGCACCTTCTGCTCTTCACTGCACATAACCCCCACATCTCCTGAGGCCAATGTATTGGTATTGTCACCAGAGTTCGAATCCAGCAACTGTAGAGCCTGCATTATTAATGTAACCAACAACTCTGAATGTTTGGTTTGTATTTGCAAATGCTCTTCTGATTGGCAAGAGCAGATTGTTGACTAGGCAGTTAATCACTTGGGGAGAGTGGCTCAGGATTTTGATTAGACAGTGCATTAATTTGTGCATAAATCAGTGATTTGTTTTGATCTCTAAAATGCAGGAATCTCAAGTGTGAGATTTAACAAAGTGGCATTAAATATATAGCTCTGAAATACAGTAACTCCTCACTTAACGTCCTCCCGCTTAATGTTGTTTCAAAGTTATGTTGTTGCTCAATTAGGGAAATGCTCGTTTAAAGTTGTGCAATGCTCCCTTATAATGTTGTTTGACTGCCTGCTCTGTCCACTGCTTGCTCTTCCACAGAATCTTACAGCGACTTTACAAGGGAGCATTGTACAAGTTCCTCTTCTCCGCCGCCCCTCCCAGCGCTTCCCCGTGCTTGGGACTTTCTGGAAGGGAAGGGGAGGAGCTGGGAAGCGCTGTGTCTCCACTCCCCCCTCTTCCCTCCCTCCCTCCGAGAAAGTCCTAAGCATGAAGTGCTGGGAGGGAGGGGGAGGAGTGGGGAAGCGTCGCGTCTCTGCTCCTGCCCCTCCCTCCCAGAAAGTCCTAAGGCACTTAGGACTTTCTGGGGTGGGGGGGAAGGACCGGGGATGTGACGTGTTCCGGAGAGGAGGTGGAGTGGGGGTGGAAAGAGGTGGGCCTGGAGTGGAGCGGGGGGTGGTAAGAGTTGGGCCCGGAGCATCTCCCGGTGCCTGTTCTTCTCCGGGGAAGCTGCTGCTGCGAAGGTGCTTCCTAGCGTCCTTGCCTGCAGTGGGCTGTGCCTGTGTGAGGTAAGCCAGGGGCACTTCCCAGCCACAGTACAGTACTGTACAATATATAATGCCTTTTGTCTGCCCCCCAAAAATGTCCTTGGAACCTAACCTCCAGCAAATACATTAAATCTTATGGGAAAATTGGATTCGTTTAACATCATTTCACTTAAAGTTGAATTTTTCAGGAACATAACTACAACGTTAAGCGAGGAGTTACTGTATACACTGAGCTTCAGGGGTCAATGTCTGAAATTAACAGACTTGCCAGAATCAAGCAACACCTTCAGATATTACCTCTGGCTAATATCCTCCAGACCCCTTCTAGCCAGAGAGGGTGATCTCAGCCTTTCTTAAAAAAATAAATTCTCCACCATTGCGAACATCAGTGCAGGAGTAGCAGCGGAGGGAGCACTAATGTAGACAGAGCTCCGGGCAATGATTGGTATTCTAACTATGCTGTCTAGACAAGACAGACTAAAATGACACTGGCAACTGAAGTCCTGTATACACTAGTGCTCCCGCAATTGCTAGTGGAGCTCTGCTGCTGTTGAGAGCAGTGGGCGGGACTTCTTTGCGTGAGGTGGCGTGGAGAAGACTAGTATGGGCACAGCCATGATGATACCAATTCCACCAGGGTTTTTTCAGAATATTATCAGAAGCTAAGAGGTAATATTGTCTTGCTTGATTCTACGGAGCTGTTAGTCAAAGCCTTTTCCCATTGTCCAGGTCAGGGAGACACCGGTTATTACACTACCTTCTAGCTCTTATACACAGGGGTTTAATCATGAGTGGAATGAGGCAACACACAGCTTTAAAGCCCATCCTAATCCATCCCATACCCTTCACCATCACTCAAAGTCCATCCTAACCCACAAGCATTAGTGCCTGTGCTGGTGATTAAACTTCTGGATTGCCATGCTTGCTGTCCTAGTCTGTCCTCTGCTTGGTCTCTGTGTTAGGCCTGACTCTCCTGGGGCGGAAGAGATGCAGTGCTGATTTGCTTTCTGAGGCCACTGCCAATTCAGGTACCTGGGCTTTTTTTGGCACCTTTTAGCGGTGCAGTGAAGTGGCTGTAGGGTGACCAGATGTCCCGATTTTTATAGGGACAGTCCCGATTTTTGGGTCTTTTTCTTATATAGGGTCCTATTACCCCCCCCAAACCTTGTCCTGATTTTTCACATTTGCTGTCTGGTCACCCTAAAGTGGCTGTCACTTCTGGTCCATGTTCAGCAGCTGATTGGGTAGCCAGGATGAGGAAGCAACAGAATCACTGAAGGGAAGTACATTGCTACTTAAAGAGGGCAGTCTTGCACACTTGTAGCGGGCATATGGGCAGGTCCTAATGAGCATGCTTGAGTTTTGGAATGAGGCCAAGCTCCCTAGGGGTGACTTTGGTGTACTTTATGCTTATTCTTACAAGAGTATCCCTGTCACTAGCTGTCTGACTCTGAGAAACCACTGAGTTTCAGTATGTTAAGCCGGTTAATTGGAGTGACTCCTTCCATATGGTAAGATGAAGGCAATTTGTCCTTTCTCTGCTGGATTGCAGAAGTGACTTTTGTCCAAGTATCAGTATATTTTAGTGCAAAGTGGTGTTAGGGCCCCCTAAGGATTCCACATGCCCCCAAATCAAGACTGACAGCCTTTTTTTTCCCTTTTTCTTTTCTTCCTTACAGTACTTGGGGGAAAGGCTCTAATTTACTGATATTAGCTAGAAATTGCCATGAATTCATTCATAGAACTTACGTTAACAGCTTTGCAATCCAAAGAGCATCTAAGTAGAACTCCTGCTAAATCCCCTGAAGAATCTTGCAAACTTCTTGGCCAGAATTCAACACTTGTTCTAAAGGTTGTGTGGATATAACCAGGCACCGATGACCTGGAATCCCCTGTTCTGGTCATCCTGCCACATTACATAAATAGTTCACTGTGAATAGCATTGCTTTGTGCACTCATTTAGCCCAGAGCTAACTAGTTACCATCTAGGAGAGACAAGAAAGTACTCACTGGAGGGGAAAAAATAGATTTTATTTTTCTATTTAAAGAGAGCCTGTCAGACAGTAAATTCAGATTTCATATACTGTTAATGCTGGGAACAAGAATAGGGGCTTGCTTACCTTTTAGTGGGGATTTCTTTGTACTTTCCCTCTCCTCCCTCGTTCAGTTGGTTTCTTGTAGATCTTGAAAAATTATACATGGCCTAGCCAAAGAACTAAACCTTTTAATCAGAGGCTGAGATGAAAACTAGGGAGGAAGAGACAATGCTCTGGTGGGACTCTGGGTCCCTTACACCCTTGCTGTGGGGTTTGGGGAGAGTGCTAGGATTCCTATCACTTGGGATCTCTGTTCAGAGGGTCCATTTATGTATTGGCCTTTGACTTATGGAAGGGATATGGGGAATCTCTGCTAGTCTACATAAATCTCCATGAACAACTTCAGCCCCTGCCTCTGCTGCTAATTATAGCTTCTCCAAGCAGCACCTTTATGCAATTAACTTCATTTTTGTCACTTTCAATGGTGCCCATGGGGTTCTGAATAGTTTTGTTTCATTCTGGTGCAGTGCTTAGCAGCAGACAAATGAGAGATGTCTGCAGGCTCAGGAAGACAGCCTCCTTAATGCAGTTCTGTCTTCAGGCTAGTACTCTTTTTCTTCAGTGAAAGGTTAGATTATGCAGAAACAGCTGGGTCCAAACACTTCATATTTGCCACTAACAAGTAAGAGAGTTTATTTTTCAAGCTCTGGGTTCCTTCCTGTGCTCTCTCCTTTTTCTGCTCTTCCACTGTGAGATTCCAATTACCTTACACTGTTCTTCTTTCATGCCAAAATATATGTGAAGTAAACCACTTACATTTTTCTCATGAAAATTGTTTTTAAAAGGGGTGTTAGTGTGATGATAGGAAACTGGCTCAGTAAAAATAGCAAGTTTTTCATCAATAGCTCTGTCCCCATGTGTATTCAGATTCTTATTGCATTACAGACAAAAACAATTTTTTAAATACTGTTATCTATAAAAGCTCTGCATTGCTATGGATTAGTGGACTGGATTCTATTTTGTGTCCTGCATCATCAACAAAACTGTCAGCTAAATTCTAATTACAGAAACCTTATTACTGATGATGTAAGTGACAGAACACATCTTGACATTCAGATCTCAGGGTGAGTTAGAAAAAACTAAGTAGATTTCATAAGGAAGTGTTTGTGCGATAAACTTGAAACCACATTGTTATTTGTTGTCAACTTGATTTACTATAATTGTACTTTTAATCATCAAAGCTCTTCAAATTCAAAGTGATTTCTTAGATTTGAATGACTTATCTCCTACTCAGGGAGGGCATGAGGTGAATGAATTGCTTTTGCATTTTCCACAGAAAGCTCTTAGCTTTTCCGATTCAAATAGTTTCAAGCGCTTGCACTATGAATACATTACTGTGTATGTAGTTAAAAGAAGTGAAAATGCATCTCCTGGGCTGTACTCGATAATGATTATGCATTAAGTGGCTAAGCTCCAAAATAAAGTAGTAGGAGTTTCAGTATTTCATGGCATGCATGTCAGTGAAGTAAACGGTATTTTTCCTTCCCTTGTTTTCAGCTTGCATCAGCTTATGCAAAGTGGGATTTTGTTTTCTAGGCTTTGGCAAAAGAGACCCTTTACTATTCTTTTGTGATCTTATATATTGTAATCAGGGCTGTCAATTAATCGCAGTTAACTCATTAGCAGTATTTTGTGTTGTAATTGAAATCAAAGTGTATATAATTTTTTATTACAAATTATTATTGCACTGTAAAAATGATAGAAATAGTATTTTTTTCAGTTCACCTCATACAAGTACTGTAGTGCAATTTCTTTGTCATGAAAGTGCAACTTACAAATGTAGGGTTTTTTGTCTTGTTTTGTTACACAACTGCACTCAAAAACAAAACAATGTAAAACTTCAGAGCCTACAAGTCCACTCAGTCCTACTTCTTGTTCTGCCAATCCATAAGGCAAACAAGTCTGTTTACATTTACAGGAGATAATTCCACCCTCTTCTTATTTACAATGTCAACAGAAAGTGAGAACAGGCATTTTGCATGACACTTTTGTAGCCGGCATTGCAAGGTATTTATGTGCCAGATACACTAAACATTCGTATGCCCCTTCATGTGTCAGCCACCATTCCAGCGGACATGCTTCCATGCTGATGATGCTTGTTAAAAATTAATGCGTTAATTACATTTGTGACTGAACTTGTTGGGGGAGAATTGTATGTCCCTTGCTCTGTTTTACCTGCATTCTGCCATATATTTCATGTTATAGTAGTCTTGGATGATGACCCAGCACATGTTCATTTTAAGAACACTTTCACTCAGATTTCACAAAACACAAAGCCGGTACCAGTGTGAGATTTCTAAAGATAGCTACAGCACTTGACCCAAGGTTTAAAATCTGAAGTGCCGTCCAAAATCTGAGAGGGACAAGGTGTGGAGTATGCTTTCAGAAGTTTTAAAAGAGCAACACTCCGATGTGGAAACTACAGAACCCGAACCACCAAAAAAGAAAATCAACCTTCTGCTGGTGGCATCTGACTCGGATAATGAAAATGAACATGCGTCAGTCTGCACTGCTTTGGATTGTTATCGAGCAGAACCCGTCATCAGCATGGACGCATGTCCCCTGGAATGGTGGTTGAAGCATGAAGGGACATATGAATCTTTACCGCATTCGGCACATAAATATCTTGCAACACCCACTACAACAGTGCCACGAAAATGCCTGTTCTCATTTTCAGGTGACATTGTAAACAAGAAGTGGGCAGCGTTATCTCCTGCACATGTAAATAAACTTATTTGTCCGAGCGATTGGCAGAACAAGAAGTAGGAATGAGTGGACTTGCAGGCTCTAAAATTTTACATTGTTTTATTTTTTAATTAATTTTTTATTTAACATCGACATTTGTAAGTTAAACTTTCATGATAAAGACATTGCACTACGGTACTTGTGTGAGATGAATTGAAAATATTATTTCTTTTGATTTTTTTTTTTTTTTTTTTACAGTGCAAATACTTGTAATCAAAAATAAATGTAAAGTGAGCACTGTACACTTTGTATTCTGTGTTGTAATTGAAATCAATATATTTGAAAATGTAAAAAACATCCAAAATATTTAAATAAATGGTATTCTATTATTAACAGTGTGATTAATCGCGTGATTAATTTTTTAATCATGCAACAGCCCTACTTGTAATGTTAACTTGCTTTTTTTTTTTAAGGAGTCTGGTATTGACACAATACAGAAACTTCTTACTTTCCAATTTGTGCTAATTACAACTAATTACAACTTGAAGATGTTAATTGCTGTGTTACTATCATTAGTATGTTAATGATGGAATTGTATTCTAACTTGAATTTTTTTTTTTTTTTTTTTTTTTAAGCTTATTCTTTTTGGTTTGAGTAACCAGTTGGTGGTTTCCTTCAAAGAGGAGAACACTATTGCCTTTAAGCATCTGTTTCTGAAAGGCTACTCTGGGGTTGATGAAGATGATTATAGTTGCAGTGTATACACACAGCAGGATGTTTATGACAGCATTTTTTTTGCTATTAATCAGGTAAGTGTTTTGTGTGTTTCTGTGTATAATAAACAGCATAAGTATTGCTTAAAAGTCACAGCCAATAAGATGTTGCTCAGTTTCCATTTTCTGTTCTGGTTAATTTCATACAGATTCCAAATATCCTAACTGGTCATCTGATTAAAATAAACAGTCAAAGTTAAGTTTCACTCAGTGTTTATTTTCATGTATATGCTTAATCTTAATTTTTTGACTTAGTCACAACACGAACACTGAAATTGTTCATATTAGATTATTAATTTCCAAACTTGCTGTGGCAGATGATTTGGGTTTTACTTTAAGTAGAAATGGAACTGAACATTCCAAAAATTCATGCTTACAGCTATAGTGAATCACAGCTTTGTAGCATCATTGCCAGAAGTCTCAACATGGGAATGTAGTACTTCCAGGAATATCAGGACAGAGCCTTAAGTTTAGTATGGTATTTTAAAAGGAATTTGGATGATATGATAAACAACTTAAATAATTGTTTAAAAATTTTAAAATAAAAAAGGATAAAATTCCAGCAAACAGTTTGTTAACATGCACATAAAATAGAAAATGATGGGGAAACAAAAGGTAGAAAATAAAAAAAATGGAAGTCCTTTCTTGTTTAAAAAAAAAAAAAAAAAAAAAATCACATGAGGGCCAGGTCTCTTCTGTGGTCCAGTACAGTTCAGAAGTGTGGGGCTTTAAGTCACCCTTACTTGAGCCTGCCCAGTTCGAAGACCTATGGGCACTTGTCCAATTGAGGCTCAATTTAGAGCAGCTTTAGGGCTGCTCAGCATTTTGCAGACTGGTAATGGTCCTCATGCAGCCACTATAGCAGTCAGGAATTGGTGGAATGCAAAGGCCATACTCTTTCTCCTTTGGCCAGGCCCCCACCTCAGGGCTCTTTACCTCCTGGCAATGCCCATAAACAATGGGAAATCCTCAGCAGAGCAAATCCACTGTTTCTGCTCAGATAGGCAGAGGATCTGGCCTGTGTTGTGTAAAATGGTGACTGATTTGTACATGTCTCTTCTCGGTTCTCCTTCAGAATTTTCTTCAATTGTGCTGCTGTTTTACTTTTAATCTGTTATTTCTTTGCTTTTTATCTCTCCTTCTTGGTTTACTACTTTCTTCCTTCTTTTGTAGGCACTAAGGCTGATTTGAAGCCCCAGCTAGAAGACTAGTGAAAGGATAGATTTATTTCATCGAGCAGGAGTCAAGTATGCGATACAGGCATCAGATATAAAGGTCTCTTTGTATGACGTCTATATTCTATAAATGTAGACATTTATAGAGGAGTTTTTTCCAGTCACTGTAGCTTAGGTTTGTTAGGGCTTTGCAGGTTTTCAGACTTTAACCCCTTTGGTTGAGTGACTTCAACTTGTTGTTTGGCACATATATATGGCTGAGATTATCAAAAAAGAGGCCAGTGATTGTGGGTGCCCAAACTGAGACTTTGAAAGAGCTTGGCTTGGCTATTTTTTTCTTTTTCTTCCCAGAGGTTGTGTTCTGCACTTCCTGAAAATCAAGCCCCTTGTAGGTGTCTCAGTTTGGGCACCCAAAATCACTAGCTTCTTCTTGAAAACCTTGGCCATGTGTATCCAGTAATTCCAAGGCAACAGCATACAGCCTTCCTATAGCTGAAAAGTAATAATTAAGTCTTGCATAATTGTGGAGGACTAAATGTGTAATGGACAGTCCCCATGATATCTGAATGTTTTTTGCAACTAAATTAACTACTAGATCATTGGTTCTCTCCACATTTCTGAGAATATGTATTACACAGAACATACCCTCTCTGCTGATTTTCTTACATTTTCTGTCTAATATGGGTATTTTTATTATGGGGAAATTATGTCAAAAAGATGTTCTATTATCAAATGTAACAAGTGTAGTTTCATGAAGCACCAAGATGATAGGTTTGCCTTCAAAGCAACACAGAGTGCTGCAGACTGCTCATTCTCAACATGCTGGACTTTTTTTTTTTTTTTTTTTTTAGGGACCTTGCTTTAACTTCCTGTTCTAGTGATCCAGTCTGTAGGTGATGAATTCATGGATCGCCATGGCTGGGTGATTCATTCATAAGGAGGATAGCTAACTGTAGGAGAGTGTGTGTGGGTGTGGGGAAACCACTACTAGAGATGGTATCCAGGTACAGTGAGGTGTTCAAAGGGCCCCTAATTTGCATACCATCTTGACAACTGGAGGATTGAGTCCTTCGATAGATGGAGATGTAATGGTGTTGATTAATTTCTCGTATTTTTCTCTTCCACTAACTTGGTTTTGTTACCTAGACTTGCCTTCCTTCATCTTCTTTTAATCCAGGCACTGTTCTCACATGGGTACTGAGACTGCTGGCAAATGGTATTGTCTGCATTTGACATAAAGAAGATGTGGAGCTGCGTAGTGTTGGCACGTTACTGGGGTTGAGTCCATGATCTCTTTTGGTGGCTTTAGTGGATATTGGATAGCAGGATGGAAAGAGCCTTGTGGAGCACATTTAAAGGAGAGTCCTGCATGTAAATATGCAGTTGTCCATAACAACCATTTTGAGGACTGATTTATGCTGCAGCTGACACTTATTAGACCTTCCAAGTGTGTCAGCAGTGTTCCATGATAACCTGTGTGGAATGTTGTCCATGGCAAGTAGGAGACTTGGACTCTCTGTGATACTAATTGTTCTAACACCAGGTTGGGATGTGTCTGGGGTGTCGTCAAAAGTAAGCTGAAATCTAAGGGTATGTCTACACTGGCAGAGTTACAGCGCTGCTCAGAGAGTGCTGAAGGGAAACCACTGTTGTGTGTTCACACTATCAGGTGCCTGCGCAATAGCGTGTTCACACTTGCGGCACTTGCAGCGGTATTCGGAGTGGTGCACTCTGGGCAGCTATCCCACAGAGCATCTCTTCCTCTTCTGCCGCTAAGAGTTGTGGGAAGACAGAGGAGGTCACGGGGCATCCTGGGTCCTGTCCCAATGCCCCGTGATGCATTGCTTCGCATCCCATCAATCCCTGTGCTTCTGTCTGCATTTGGTGCCATCTTTCAACAGTTCGTATACTGCGCGCTCTGCCTCTTCGGTCTGCAGGAATGGATCCTGAACTGTTGACTAGTATGCTGCTCGCTCTGACCAACACGTCGCAAGTGGCAGTGGAGTTATTCCTTAAACTACAAAGGCAAGAGGAGTGTGACATTGATCTCGCCACGCGTACTAGCTACGACACGAGATTGATTGATTGACATTCACGGAGGTGCTGACCACAGTGGAACGCCGCTTTTGGGCTAGGGAAACAAGCAGAGTGGTGGGATCACATAGTCCTGCAAGTCTGGGATGACAAGCAGTGGCTGCAGAACTTTCGGATGAGGAAAGCCACATTCATGGGACTGTATGATGAGCTAGCCCCAGCCCTGTGGCGTAAGGACACAAGAATGAGAGCTGCCCTGCCGGAGAAGGAGCGTGTGGCTATTGCAGTCTGGAAGCTGGCTACTCCAGACTGCTACCGATTGGTCTCTAACCAGTTCAGAGTGGGAAAGTCTACCATTGGATTCCTGTTGATGGAAGTGTGCAGGGCCATTAATTGCATCCTGCTCTGAAAGACCGTGACTCTGGGCAATGTGCATGACGTTGTGGATGGCTTTGCACAAATGGGCTTCCCTAACTACAGATGGGTGATAGATGGCACGCATATTCCAGTTCTGGCACCAGACCCCCTAGCTACCGAGTACATTAATTGGAAGGGGTATTTCTCAATGGTTCTCCAGGTGCTTGTGGATCATCGTGGGCATTTCACGGAAATTAACGCAGGCTGATCCGGAAAGGTGCATGACGCATGCATCTTTCGGAACACTGGCCTGTTCAGGAAGCTGCAAACGGGGACTTTCTTCCCAGACCAGAAGATCATAGGGGAAGTCAAAATGCCCATTGTGATCCTGGGAGACCCTGCCAGCCCCTTAATGCCATGGCTTATGAAGCCATACACGGGGCAACTTGACAGCAGCAAGGAGCAGTTCAACAACAGGCTAAGCAAGTGCAGAATGACTGTTGAGTGTGCTTTTGGCCGTTTAAAGGCCTACTGGTGCTGCCTCTATAGGAAGCTGGACGTGGCTGATGACAATATTCCATTGCTTATAGCCACGCGCTGTACGCTGTAATATTTGTGAAGGAAAGGGTGAAAGCTTCACTCAGGGCTGGACTGCTGAGACTCAGTGCCTGGAGGCTGAGTTTGAACAGCCAGAGACCAGGGCTATTAGAGTGGTGCGGGGCATAAGGATCAGGGATGCCTTGAGGCAGCAATTTGAAGTTGAAGGCCACTAATATTTGTTGCTATGCTTGGGAGTGCAGTGCTTGTAATGCTAGGATATGATTGTGATTGGGGCAGACGATGCAATATGAAGGTTTAACATAATTGTCTGTTGCTTTGCAGGACTCTGTTTGCTTTCAATTAATAGAATAAAGATTGCTTTCAAACTAACACAACTCTTTTTATTAAAAAACAACAACTGGAGGAGAGAGTTTAAAAAAAAAAAAAGCATCAGCACTGATGTGGCTGGGGAGAAGGGAAGGTCTCAGGAGGAGGAGGGGTCCTGGGACAGCTAAAGATTTGTGTATGCCCAGGGATCATATCCAGCTGCCTTCTTCGGAGTACAATGCAGCGGGTACTGTACTTCAGCAGGGCCAAACTGCAGAGGGATGAGTGTTGAGTGCAGTGGGTACTGTGAGTCTGAAGTGCTGGACTGTGACAGGGGAGGAGTGGAATGCAGCGGGTACAGACTAGAGCCAGGAGGTTGATAAGTGTGTTGGTGGTGTATGGGGGGAGCATGGGAAAGAGCTTTGCAACAGCGGCTGCAGGGGAAGGCAGGCGTGGAACTGCTTGGTTTGCAGTGCTAATATTGCCTGGAGCGTGTCTGCTTGGCGCTCCATAACATTTCAGAGCTGCTCCGTGGCTTCATTCTGGTACGCTGCATTCTCCTTTCAGTCCTTCTTCTTGCTGTCCCGCCACTCCTTCAATTCTTGTTTTTCAGCTATGGAGTGCATCATAACATCACACAGAAAGTCCTCCTTAGTTCTTCGTGGATGCTTTCTAATTCTGCGTAGCCATTCAGCTGGCAATAACAAAGAGGGAGGCTGTGCTCCCAAGGGCATCTCGGTGAAGTTTAAAGGCAACATTTTACAGAAGCAATATTGTTTGCAACATACAGAACAGTGATTTAAAACATAGCCAGTATTCACGTATCTGTCACTTGCCTGGTGTCAACTGGCTGACCCCAGGCAAGCGCACATGAGCCACAAGACCCCCAGAATGGTGAGTAACTGCAGGGGCAGGGGAAATCAGTGTTCCAGGACCATACTGTACACTGGGCACATGGCTCTTGGGGAGAGCCAGCACTGTAGGGGGTCCTGATAATCGTTCCTGTCCCCACATTTTCCACAGATTTTGATCATTATGGAAGATATCTTGCCGCTGAGGGTGAACAGAGAATCAAGGGAGGGTCTTCTCCAAGACTGCGGCTTCCACCCTTATGTGGCTCGCCTGTGTGCAGCAATGGTTCTTCTCCGTCCTCCCCCCTGTGAAGGCACAATGGCGGGAGAAAGTTACCGTTAATGGGGCAAGAAACAAAGCAGCTCTGCCAAAGAACCTGCAGCAGCGGATTGCCCAGTATCTCTGAGAGTTTTCTGGAGATCTCTGAGGCAGATTCCCATGAAGTGAGGGAGTCAGTGAACAGCCTGTTCCGCCGCTCAGACGAGGCATGTGGTGGTATGCGCATCATACAGACACAAGCCTGCTTTCTGCAACCCTCCTGTCCCCAACAACTCGCCTCAGCGATTCCCAAAATCAGATCCACGTACCCGGGGCCTCCTCTCCTGTTTGCGCTTTGCCAACATCCGACAGCTGTGACTGGCTAGCCTCCTCTGGGGTAGAAAAGAGCTCCTGGCTGCATGCATCTCTGACCTCAGAGGCATCCTCTGCCTCTGGGTCCCTCTCCCCCTCCACATCCTCATCCAAGACTTCCTCCTCCTGGCTCGGTCCACTCTCAACTGGCATGCGAGCCACTGAAGTATCACAGTGTCCTTCACAGTGGAGGTGGGGTCGCCACCGAGTATCGCGTCCAGCTCTTTGTAGAACCAGCAGCTCGTGGGCGCAGTACCAAAGCGGCGTTTTGCCTCCTGCAACTTGTGGTAGGCGTTCCGCAGCTCCTTCTCTTTGACCCTGCATTGCAATGTGTCCCAGTCATGGCCCCTTTCTGTCATGCATCGTGAAATCTGTCCGTAGGTATCATAATTCCTATTGCTGGAGCGTAGCTGGGACTGGACAGCCTCCTCTCCCCAAATGCTGATGAGGTCCAGCAGCTCGGCATTGTTCCAAGCAGGGTATCACCTGGTGCATGGGGCAGGCATGGCCACCTGGAACGATGCCCTGAGACCACTGCACGCATCACCAAGCAAACAGGAAGGGGACTTTCAAAATTCCAAAGGAATTTATGGGGTGGGAATGATGCTTGGTTACCTGAGGGCAGGGCAGTAGAGTTCAAACCGATGACCAGAGAGGCAAGAACAGGCATTGTGGGACACCTCGCGGAGGCCAATCGCAGCGCTGTAATCGACCACGGTGTCTGCACTGGCACCGCAGTGCTGTACTCCTGGCGCAGAAAGCTGTACACCTCTTGTCGGGGTGGTTTTTTTTTACAGCGCTGCATCTGCGCGGTTTCTGCGCCCTAAGTGACTCAGCGGTGTGTACGCCTTGGGAGTTACAATGCAGAAAGCTGCTTTACTGTGCAGAAACTTGCCAGTGTAGACAGGGCCTCAGTTGGTTATTTAACTTCTCAATTATCTTGTTCAGGAAGGGGAGGTTAGATAGTGATGAAAATTATTAGATGGGGCGGGGTTGTTCATTTTATTTTAGCTTTGGTTTGACCACTGCGTGTTTACAGGAAGGAAGACTTTTCAAAGGATGTTGGCTATTGCATTGGCTTATTGGCCAGGGGCTCAGGAACTCTTTATTGTGTTTTGCCACCCATGATGCACATGAGTCAGTGTTATATGGGGGCTTGGGTTTCCTCTACCATTTAAGGGACTTCTTGCCCGTTGGGAGTCTCTTGAGCAATGACTATTGACATTTAAATTGAGTTGGCAAACAGCTGCTTTCATAGGTGTTCAATAGTCAGTTCGGCTGTATGGATATTAAAGAATTCTATGAAGTGCTGTGTCCCCAGTTACTCATCTCAGCAATGTTCTAGCTCCCTTACCAGCCTAGAAAGCATGACTCCAGACTCCTTTATTGTTGAACCCAGCAACAACAACAATACTTAGCTCTTACATAGCACTTTTTATCAGTAGGTCTCAAAGGAGCTCAGTATCGTTACCCCCATTTTACAGATGGGGGAAACTGAGTCACAGAGAGGTGAAGTGACTTGTGCAAGGTTACTCAGCAAGCCAGTGGTACAGACAGAAATAGAACCCAGATCTTCTGACTCCCAGTCCCATGGTCCTTTAGGCTGTACTTCTCTGTATTTCATCTCCTCTACCAGTATAGATCTCTTTGCTGTGTTAGTATTGAAAATCAAGGTGAACATAAAGACAAGAAAACCAAGGACCTTGATATTGCAATGAAGGATACTTTAAAAGGACTAAATTCTGCATGAACTTACTTCCTATGCAACCCTCTTGGGGTGTGTGGGAGGTAAGTCAGAACAAAATTTGACCCTGACAGTGGGATTTTCAATCATGCTCTGTTGTGGCCTAAGAGTTTATTAGGGAGAGCTTGTCTTTTATCGTAGCCTAGTAAACGAATCTTAAATTCTAAATGAGAGATTTTTAGTTTTAAAAAATTATATTGGAACTCACCAGTGGCTGAATACAAGTCAAAAGCTGTTTTCCCTTTTAATGTACAATTTTTCAGTTCCATCTCTGAGTGCCTGACGAGATCAGCTCCCCTGCACTTGATTTCTTTGTGGCAAGAATCTTCCCAAGCTCTGTGTGTGCTCCATGGATGCATATTGTCTAGTATATATGTGGTTTTGTTACCTTGCAGTCAAAGCAGCAACTCCTCTCCACCTTGTCCAGCGAATGGGCGGTAAAGCTGTTTGGCCTAGATCTTGTGGGGATGGGGGGAAATCTTAAAACTTGCTAAAATTTCTATTTTTTTCAGGACTTAAAATCCTTTAAAAATAAAAATGTAAAGGCTTTACAAATTCTGTTTAATATCCTGCTTTTTTTTTTTTCTGGTCATCCTATGAAAGTTCTTAAAAGTATGGGATGGTGAAGGGGTTGTACTAACTTTCTTTTAAATTTATGTTTATAATCTTTTAAATTCCCCTTTTTCTGTAGTTGCATCTTTCCATCAAAGTATCTTGAAGCTCTTCTCTAAACACCCCTTTAAGGCAGGCACATAATATGCACCTGGGGAGAGTGTTGTTTTAAGTAGCTGGAGCACAGGGAACTGCGAGCCTGGGCTCCTGGAATATGTTCCAGGCCCTGTGACTGATTACCTGTGTGACCTTTGACATGTCTATGATGTTGCACTCCATATGATTTTATGAAAATATGCTAATGAGTGTGAGTATAATGTAACTGGAATATGCTTCATGCAAAAGGTCTCTTGTAAGGTATCATTACAAAGCTTATAATCTACTGAGTGTGTTCATTCTATTTGTATGCATGTATCATTCTTGTATCTGAAACTAGAAATATGAAATATAACTCTGAGGTCCTATTGTAATTATGCAAAGTGTGGGCCATTAATGGTGGTTTGGAATCTTGATGGCTCCCATCAACTAGGACAATTGGTTGTAAATGGCTCTATTTACTTGCAAGCTTTCCTGTGAGTCAGGCCAGGAAGAATGAAGGCTTGGGGTCTCCCAGGGCATGTGACCATGTCACCTGGTACTGGAATCCATCTTAAACCTGGTGCTTTTCCATTAGAAGGAGAGGTGGGGACCCAGAGAGACAAAAGATTCCGGCCTTGTGCCAAAGCTATATAAGGGGGTGGAACAGAACAAAAGGGCTGCAGTCATGAGAAATCCCCTAGCTACCACCTGAGCTGGAACAAGGACTGTACCAGGGGAAAGGATTGGGCCCAGACTAGAAAGGAGTCTAGTCTATGAAAGAAGCTTATTGGAACATCTCTGAGGGTGAGATTTATCTGTATTCAGTTTCTTAACGTATTAGGCTTAGACTTGCATGTTTTTGTTTTATTTTGCTTGGTAACTTACTTTGTTCTGTCTGTTATTACTCGGAACCACTTAAATACAACTTTTTATATTTAATAAAATCACTTTTGCTTGTTAATTAACCCAGAATAAGTAGTTAACACCTCGGAGGGTAAACAGTTGTGCATATCTTTCTATCAGTGTTATAGAGGGCGGATAATTTGAGTTTAACCTGTATAAGCTTTATACAGAGTAAAACAGATTTATTTGGGGTTTGGATCCCATTGGGAACTGGGTATTTGGGTGCTGGAGACAGGAGCACGTCTTAAGCCATTTTTAGTTAAGTCTGCAGCTCTGGGGGACATGGTTCAGACCTGGGTCCTCATTTGCAGCAGACTAGTGTGTCTAGCTCAACATGACAGGGTTCTGAAATCCCAAGCTGGCAGGGAAAACGGGCTCCGAGGTAGTTTCAGCACATCAGGTGGCAGTCCTAAAGAGGTCTCTGTGACTGAACCCGTCACAATGTCCTTGTAGAGTATAATTATATTCACCTGCCTTGTTGAGGCTTGACTAATTTTGAGATCCTTGAATCAAGCTTGTTATGCAAATACAAAGTGTGTGTGAAAAGCTGGTACTGTGGACCATTAATTTTGTTAATGGGAAAAAAAGCAAATTTGAATGAGTGTGGGCAAAGAAAACATATTTATGGGTATCAGTAATTTTTTGTGAACAGGCTGATGTGAGGATAATTAAGATAACTGAAAAAGTGTGTTTTTATTTTTAAATTAGTACTGCCAATTAAAGAATATATCCCTGGGCACACTTGGTTATGAACAAGATGAAGACGATGTGTCAGGCTTACAGATCTGTAAACAACAGTACAAGAAAGACACAATGCTTCCTTCCAATGATACGCTGAACATAGACATTGCCATTGAAACAGGTACAGTACTGCTGTAAATTAAAAAAAAAAAAAAAGTGTTGCCATGGACATTTTATGTATTGTAATGGCAAATCATCAACAGTAAGTTAGTATTTTATTTGTGTGGCAATCCTACTTTAACTTAGGAAAGTTAACCCACTTCTCCCCTATTTTATTCTTTAATATCCACTTAGGCTTGGTCTACACTAAACCCCCAAATCGAACTAAGGTACGCAACTTCAGCTACGTGAATAACGTAGCTGAAGTCGACGTACCTTAGTTCGAACTTACCGCCGTCCAGACCCGGCAGGCAGGCTCCCCCGTCGACTCCGCGTACTCCTCGCGGCGAGCAGGATTACCGGAGTCGACGGGGAGCACTTCTGAGTTCGATTTATCGCGTCCAGACTAGACGCGATAAATCGAACCCAGAAGTTCGATTGCCTGCCGCCGAACCAGCGCGGTAAGTATAGACAAGCCCCTAGAAATTACTACTTTACAGCATAAGCATTTTAGGTCATCACAGTAAGACTTTTTCTCTGAAGACTTTTCAGCTGTTGACCTTCTGTATGAGAGAAGCTGCTGATCAGAGGCCAGATATTGAGCGTTGTTGAATGCTGTCAATCACCATTAACTTCAGTGGGAACATTTAGCACCTTTCAGTATTGGGGCCCTACAGAAGATGCCTGCACCTTCTCATGGCCCCATTAACTTGAGCGGGGCTCCACACTGAGCAGCTTGCAAGATCAGGACCTACATCTGTGTCCACCAGTATCCAGTTACCTCAGTTTTCTCCCTTACTTTATTTGTAAAATAGTCATTTTGAATGAAACTTTTAAAAAATTTGTTTTCCCCCCATAGACTGTATTCACCTAGAGCCACAGATGCTAGCCACTAAGAGGTCTGGTGATTTGAAGATGGTAAATTCATCGTTTTTCAACTTTGAATTTTATAGGTAAAGTAAGTTTTGAAAACCCATCCATTCATATGAAAATAGTGGAATCTATTGTATGCAATTCACTGCATTTATTTTTACTCTTCAGGCTTATACAGATTGAAATCTCCTTTCAACTTAAAGGCATTGATCTACAAACAATTCATGCCAGAGAATTGCCTGACTGCTACGCCTTTCAGAATACTGTAAGTGCATTTCAGATGTATACACATGGAAACAAGTGTTCCAGAGTCCAGCACATTTCTTATTGGTGTCCTGACTGCAAAATGGAAAAAATTCAGCGTGCACTCTCTCCATTGACACCCGTGCAAAATGATGTGATTGCTTGGGTGTCAATGGGACAGATCTCTTATAACAAGTAACTATTTATTTTCCTCAAACATGGTTCTCCTCTTCAATTTTTTAAATGTTTTGTTCTTCATGAGAAGTAAAATCATTGATTGCTTTTGCACTTGCATATTGTTTCAGATGGAAAAATACATGTATATTAATCTATGATGATAGCTTTATTTACAGATTATCTAGATTAAGCAGTACCAGTGGGTATCAATCTAGTCTTTGACTCTGCATTTTTTGACAGTGTTAATTTTGCTAGTTTTGCTTTCATCAAATGATAAATCTTTACACTTGTGTTTGCAGATTACTTTCAACAACAGAGCCCACAGTGGTAAAGTAAAAATTTATTTTGATAGTGATGCTGATATTCAAGAATGCAAAGACTGGCATATATCTGGATCTAGTAAGTATGGTGCATATGTGTTCTGCATGGTGAAAATCTGATGGTTTCCAGTAAATCTATATCATTGTTCCACTTCTGAATATATATGATAACTACAGACAAAAATACAAGTGTGAACTGTGGCTATATTCAGAAATTAATGGCTAACATGTCAACATTTTTAGAAACATTACTGAAATGCGTGGACACTAGGGCAGCATTAACCAGTGGATAATATAAGCTACAGATGGAAATGATGCATAGGAGTAGTCGTTGCAGCACACTGTCTACTGTGTTATCTAATGTCCTTTTTAAATGGTTCAAGCTTGGGGCCTACATCCCTGCCTTTGCATTACTTTTTCTGACTCTGCTAGTGTTCGCACCATGTCCCAATTCACTCTCCTGTTTCTACTTGTGATATTGGTGTTTGCTCTTTATGCCCTCTCCCATGTCAGTAACAAAATGTTAGACCCACTTTTTATTTAACATCAGTATAGTGAGAAGTAGTAGCCTAATAACCACAGACCAGATCCTCCCATCTAGCTGAGCTTTAAGTCATTTTTATGGACCCTTTATCCTGAGAGTGATCTGAACAAGTTCACAGCTCTAGGAAATAGAGCAGCTTGCCTATGACTCCAAGGTGCTGTTCCTGCATATGGGCATCACGGGTGTAGGAACACCGAGGCCACCCCCCTGCACTCCGAGGACATTAGTCTGATAGTGCAGTGAAAATCCTTAAGGGACAGGTTTATGCTATTTTAGAGATGGATTGCTTAATCAGAGTGAACCCGAGGAACTGTTTCAGAACAGGAGTAAAGAATCATAGAACTGGAAGGGATCTTGAGAGGTCATCTAGTCTAGTTCCCCTGCACTCATGGCAGGACTAAGTATTATCTAGATCATCCCTGACAGGTGTTTGTCTAACCTGCACTTAAAAATCTCCAATGATGGAGATTCTACAACCTCTCTAGGCAATTTTTTCCAGTGCTTAATCACTCTGACAGTTAGGAAGGTTTTCCTAATGTACAGCTTAAACCAGGGGTCTCAAACTCAAATGACCACGAGGGCCACATGAGGACTAGTGCATTGGCCCGAGGGCCGCATCACTGACACCCCCCTCGCTGCCCCTGGCCCAGCCCCCACTCCACCCCTTCCATGAGACCTTGCCCCTGCCCCGTCTCTTCTCCACCTCCTCCCCTGAGTGCGCGGCTCCCTGCTCCTCCCCCCCCATCCTGGAAAGTGCTAAGTGCCACCAACAGTAATGCACCTCACTCAAAGGACAAAACATGCACTTAGTTAGATTTACTTCTGTTAAAGCCCCCCCCTGCACTGGGCTGCACCACCACTCCACTCCTGCTCTGCCTCTTCCAGGGGTGGCAGGTTTGTAGAAATTTTGGTGGTGCCCAGAACCTGCCCCCCTCCAAACTCCACCCCCACCTGCCTAAGGCTCTGGGAGGGACTATGGGTGGGGGAGGTGGTCTGGGGTGCAGGCTCTGGGATGGAGTTTGGGTGCTGGGTGCAGGCTCCGGGCTGGGGCATGGGGTGGGGGAGTGCAGGCTCTGGGATGGAGTTTAGGTATAGGAGGGGGTGCAAGGATGAGGGCTGTGGGGCTGGACATGAGGGGTTTGGGGCATTGGAGAAGCTCAGAACTAGGGCAGAAGGGAAGGGGAAGGACAGCCTGCCCTGGCCATAGTAGTGGAGGGGGGCACTAGGATCTTGCGGCAGCAGGTGATGCTGGAAGCCGGCAGAGTGGAGTGGAGTCAGCATGAGCTGCAGGCTCCGGAGTAGTGAGGGGGCAGCAAGTGAGCCCAGGGGACACTTGGAGGAGACGTGTGGTTTTTTTTTTTTTTTTTTTTTTTTGCAACAGTGTTACTGTTGACTCACACTTAGCTTGCAATCCATTATAAACTCAGATCCCTTTTTGCAGTACTCCTTCCTAGGCAGTCATTTGCCACTTCGTATGGGTGCAACTGATTGTTCCTTCCTAAGTGGAGTACTGTGCATTTGTCCTTCTTGAATTTCATCCTATTTACTTCAGAACATTTCTCTAGTTTGTCCAAATCATTTTGAACTTTAATCCTATCCTCCAAAGCACTTGCAATCCTTCCCAGCCTGGTATTGTCTGCAAACTTTTTAAGTGTACTCTCTATGCCATTGTCTAAATCGTTGATGAAGATACTGAAAAGAACCAGACCCAGAACTGATCCATGCAGGACCCCACTCGATATGCCCTTCTAACTTGATTGTGAACCACTGATAACTACTCTCTGGCAAGATATACCACATCTACCAGTTCCCTCCTATCCACAGGGCTTGTTACCCTGTCAAAGAAAGCTATTAGATTTGTTTGACATGATTTGTTTTTGATAAATCCGTGCTGACTGTTACTTATCAGAACTAAATTTGGAAATACTGTCTTTATTTGACATTTAAATAAGTATGTGATTCTATCTTAGATATTTCTAAGGTCTAGGTCGATGGACTTGGGATCTTGTAAAAGATTTTTATTCCATCAGTTGTTTTTGTCATTTCACTACTTCAGACAAGTAGTTTAGGCATGTAGGTTAACTGTTATTAATCTACCCTGTTTGTCCTGCTGTGTCCACATGATGCAATAAGCAGTTGGCCCTGCTTGCTGATGTAGTAATCTTGAGACACATGCAGACGGATTGCATAAAAGGGGTTATGCCATGGTCTGTTGCTTCTCTGACAATAACAGACATGTTGGTGACTGCTTACTCATTTTAACCAGCGTGTCATGTCACTGGGTTCAGGAAATCTTCTACATAGCAATGTACATATTTTTCAAACAGTCAGTAAACATTACTGTGTCTTCAGATCCCAAGATCTTGAGAGTCTGTTTTTGTTCATATTTTTCTGAAGCTCATCAACTTCCTATCTGGAGGGGTGAAAAGAGTTTAGAGGAGGAAGGCACAGATGTTTGCTAATATCTAGTGGATACCGAGACTTGCAACTTGTGTGCTTTTATTATTAATGTCTAAGCAAATCATTGCTACCTTCTAATGAAGAAACAGATCTGCTTAACTCGCTTCTGTAAAAGTATCAAGATGACATAAATATCCCTTCCTATAACCTACGTAGTGATGGATTTAACAAGACTCTGCCTGCAAGGGAAATTCAAACTTTTAAAATTAGGTTTTGACCATTCTGTTTCTTTGAATGAGCTTAATACATTAAATTGAAATTCTGGCCTGGTCTTTTAACCAATAATAAATACCCAAACTCAAACACCTATGACACCTTTATTCCTATACTTCAAAATAATTCCTCTTTGACTACTTGAAGCCTGTTACGTCTTTAAAGACTTTATTAGAAGCAGTGAATGTTCCCTGCTTGTTCTTTTGATGATTCTTACAAATAAAGAATGGCATCCACATTTTATTTCTATCATTAAGCTTTTGTCTGATCACTTTAGAAAGTGACAATAGTACTGAAGGTTCCACTTCAGAGCGAGATTCAGTATGACAAAATAATATAAACACATTCATTAATGGTGAAGAAACAGGGCCATCACAATTACTATACAGGGCTGTGGTATAGTCGATAGAACTTTGTTCCTTAACCAGGATCCTCACAATGTGTTCTCCTCCTTGCCAAATCTTTGCTATATTTGTATAGTGTTATATTGGAACCCAGATAATTTTGTGTGTGTGAGATCAGTTCTTACAATGGTGTCTCAATTGGCCACGTTTTGTACTCTACCTGCATATTAAGTAGTTGATCAAAGAACACTGAGTTAAAATAGTCCTGCATTATAAATAATTGACTTGTTTTGCTCTGAACTCATTTTTATTTATTTATTTATTTATTTACAAAAGCTGTTTAAGACCCTGGATCTACCAGAATACATAGATTTTTTTTTACAAAATCTATTTTTAATTCTATATATGTGTACAGAAATTGAAAATCCATCCCTCCTTTGCTTCCCTGTAAAGAACTAAGTTCAAAGAGCTGCATATCTCCGTGGATAAGCTATAGTTTGTCGCTTACTTCTAGCGCTGTGCGTGGAATACTGTTTGCATACCACGAACTGCTACAGCAGCTCTCAGTTGCAACTGGTGAAATGGAGGCTTCTAATTGCAGGTCTTCATTGGTGACAAGCCTTTTGGTAAACAGTGTCAATGGGTCAAATTCTGCCCTTGCTTATGCAACTTCAATGAAGTCAATAAGATAGCGAGATTTCTCTTGCTCTGTGAGCAGAATTTGGCCTGTACATGAATTATTAATTTCAAATAGTTTAAAAAGAAGAAAAAATTCATTTCACTGTCGGGGCACAGCCCCACAAACCCTCTGCATGTAATACCCCAGTGATTTGAGTTACAGACCTACATGCAGGAGGCTTCTAATGTACTCAATATGTATTGATTATATTTTATATACCTTATTTCTATAGTGATATGACAGTATACCAAGTGTTACAAAATTTGTCATAATAAATTTGCAGAGAGCTTTTATTATATAGTTAGTTTTCAAATGCATATGAAAAGAATTCTGTGCCAGAAGGAATATGTAAAGATCTAACTGTTTCCTATTGTACTTTTTTTTTTTTTTTTTTTTTTTTTAGCAGTTCAGAAAAACAGTCAATATATTCTGGTTTTTGATGGATTTGTCATTGTAAGCTGTTTTGCTTCCCTTATACTCTGCACACGATCCATTATTCTTGCTCTGAAATTGCAAAAAGTAAGTATAACCTTGTCTGCCTTTTCTCTCTGCTTATGTGTCCATTCACTTTCCATATTTTAGTTCCACTAAGCAGTGCTATGTTTTGGATTATCAAGTATATCAAGTGAATCTGTTCTAGGAAAATTATCTCTCCAAGAGTATATTGCATCTGTATTATATCCAATCTGATATTTCTAAATTCTAAATTAATGGAGATATCTCCTAGAACTGGAAAGGACCTTGAAAGGTCATTGAGTCCAGCCCCCTGCCTTCACTAGCAGGCCCAAGTACTGATTTTGCCCCAGATCCCTAAGTGGCCCCCTCAAGGATTGAACTCACAACCCTGGGTTTAGCAGGCCAATGCTCAAACCACCGAGCTATCCCTCCCCCTCTTTTAGGAAAGAGGTTAAGTTTACTGTATGCTTGTACAGTACACAATGAAGTCTCAGTCCTGATTGGAGTATCTGCATGGTACTGTAATACAAATGCGTCCATTTCAGATCCATAGGTTAAAATTCTGGCCCCACTGAAGTCAATGTAGTTTTGCCATTGACTTCACTTGTGCCGGATTTCACCCCAAATCTTCAAGTCCTTGTTTGTTTAAAGTTGGCAAATCATACACCCTCAAAATCCAAATATGACTGACTTTTTTCCCTATAAGGCTAAAAAAGCCAGATATTTAAATGCTCACTGGGTACATTCCTGAGCGCAAAGGGCCTCATGCTTTTTGTGTCATGTTGTTGCCCCACCCTCCCCGACACACATGTAAGACACTGATATGTTCCATACGTCAGGGAATCTCTTCCTAAATGTGTACACGGGAGGGGAGAAGAGAGCACAGGATACATGATATCCAGTTATCTTAATCAACATACTGTCTTTGTAACCGTCAAAAAGGTAACGGGACCTAGTTCAGCAAAGGGTTTGTCAGACTTTGAGGGATTGAGAGAGCAGTGCTGACCCATCAGTAGGGGGACAGGAGAGAGTCTGTGGATTGGCATGCAGGATGCAGAAAGTAAAGTTAGTAATAATGCAGTAATGATAGCAGTCACCCTTTACAGAGTTGTATATGAATGTCCCATAATTCTTTTCTGTTGATATTGCTAATACTGCCATACATTATTTCTACAGTAGTTGCTAGGGCATATTCTTCCAACAGACCCAACTTAAGTACTCTACTTGAGCAGTACTCAAGAACTGCAGCACCTGTATGAGCTTCCTTTTTACTGGAGAAAAGTAGGTTCTGTAACCAAATCTCTAAATGTTTACTACAGAGATTTGTGTATTTCTTCCTGGAAAAGTACAAACGCCATGTCTGTCATGCTGATCGTCTGGAGTTTATAAATGGATGGTATGTCCTGGTGATTATCAGTGATGTGATGACAATCATTGGATCCATAATGAAAATGGAAATAAAAGCCAAGGTGAGAGTTAACCCTTTTTTCTTCATATTTTCTTCACTCTATTTAAGCATGCTTTTAATTAGACTAATGCAAAGAAAACCAAAGTTGTGACCAATTAACTCTTTTGCCACAGCGATTTGGTTCGGTCTCTCTTCTTTTGGTAGTATATTCCTCTCCATCTGTACCTGTCTTTTGTTGTCTGTTATCACCGGAATATGAGTTTTCTCTCTGTCAGTGGCACCAACTCAGTTCAGTCAAACTCTGGAGGGTCTTCTGCCCCTTCAGTCTTGGAACTCACGTTTTCCTCTTGAGTACCAAACCGCTTTTTTTATGGCCAAAACAGCAGTGTTCAACAGCCAAAAAGGAAGGTCCATGAGCAGCATCCTTTGAGTCAAATGCCACTGGCAGGAAGGCACCTACTGTATGTTATGTTTAGGACCCTACAAAATTCACGGTTGATTTTGGTCTTTTTCATGGTCACAGGATTTTAAAAATAGTCAATTTCACAGCGTTAGATGTTTACATCTGAAATTTCACACTGTTGTAACTGTGAGGGTCCCGACCTAAAAGGGAGTCCTGCGGGGGTTGTGGGATTGCCACCCGTACTTCTCTGCTGCCTTCAGAGCTGGACTCCTAGCCAACAGGCCCAGAGCTTCCTGCAGCTGGAGGAGGTTCCCAGAGGTGGTCTGGCCCCTACAGGGGAAGAGGAAGTCCTGTCCCTCCCCAGCCTGACCAGGGCTAGCAGCTGCAGCCCGGCACACGAGAGAAGCCCCCTTCCCTTACAATAGCTAGATTTCACTGGGGAGATCAGATTTCATGGTCTGTGACCCATTTTTTGTAGCCGTGAATTTGGTAGGATGCTAGTTATGTTGAGTGGCTATCATAGGCATAACCCCACACACACAAGTGCACAATACTGACACTGAGAACTTCTTTCAATAAGTTTTCTTCTGCAATCCCTATTTCTGTAAAACAGTTTTCAAATTAAAACAAAAACCCATAGTATTTTTCTTACATTATTTACATCCTCAGCATTAACAGGAAACAAAATACATCTTTTATAATGAATGCAATATAGGTCATAGTCTTCTAAAAGGACATCCCTGTATAATTTTAAGGAAAACGAATTTACGAAACTTATATGTGTATATTGCATCTGTAAAACTACATTTAAAAAAAGCAGAAGCTATAATATTTATAAATGGTGTGTGTGTATAGCAAGCTATGCTCTATATAATGTAAGTACACAAAAAGAATCTGTCATTAATTTATAGAATCATGGACAAACAAAACTTGCCATATAACATAGGATGGCAATACAGAACACCTCTAAGTGCAAGACGCAGCAATTTAGGCCATGTAATGTTAAGTACCAAACAGGCACAACAGACCTTCCTACCAAAGCTGAAGGAAAGAGCTATATGAATGGAGGAGTGGGGGGAAACAGCAGTCACTTGTGTTCTTTAAAAAGTGCTTAATCCAACCAAGATGCTATAGTAGCCATAGAATAGAGTCTAGGCAGTAATCTTGCCTTAATTCCGCGTGTGCGTATGTGGAATTTGTTCACGTAGATAAGAGAGACACTTTAAAGCTGCAGTTCAGCAGCAGCCTTCAGATAGGGAGGGAGGAAGAAGAAGAAATGGAGAGACATGGCTCTACTCCAGGAGAGTCCTAAGGTGAGGTGTGGGGGAAACAGGAAGGGTAAACGTGGTTAGAGGAGATTCTCAAAAGGGTGGAGCTGCTTTTTCAGGGAGAGGGATGGTTCAGCATCTCTCATTTGGGGTGAGAGAAGTGTTGCTCTTTGAGCAGAGAGTGGGGCTCCAGTAGCATTCGCTCAAAAGATCCCAGGATCTCTTGAGAAGAACTGATCCCAGTCTGCCTCTCCATAAAATTCTTGCTACAGTAGAATCTGGAAGTTCATTCCATTCCATCTCATTTATTTGGCTTCTGTTCCTGAAACTGTTGCTGTAAATAGCATTTTTTTTTTCTTTGCAGTCACATCTACAGGTCCAGATCATTGCCTGCATGTGGTAGGCACTGTACATGCACCACGCGCATAATAAAAAGGTGGCTCCTGCCCGAGAGGGCTTAGCTAATGAATGCTGCCCATTATTCTTTTCTTTAAAAACTGATGGTAACACACTGCCTAGATTGTGCTCTGAAGAAGAAAATCAAGAAACATTCAACAAACAGGAGTCTCCTCTAAATTGTCCCCAAACAGCAGCTTGTGGGAATGGGAACATCTCTGCTGTAATCCACTTTCTTAATGGACTGTCAAATCTACAAGTATAGCAGTGTCTGTCGCCACACACTGATCAATCTGTCTCGGTTACAATAAATATGGTTTTATGTTCCCAGCAGTTTTTTTCCCCACAGCCCAACCATATTTTGTGACAAAATTTGTGTAATCACATGTACCAGTGTGTGTGTCGGGGCAATCTGGGAAAATGTGGGCCAATAGATCATGCTTCCCACACTCTAGAATGTCCTACTGCACAAGTAGCTGGGAGGAATAAGCATTGGCCAAATCAATTACACAGGCACAGTAAGGCAAGAATAAGTTTTACAAACTTGCTACCAACATGTGTCAGTCGCGGCCTGAAGAAAGGGCAATGAACTACTAGCTGTTGTGATTATGAACAGTATTAACCAAGTGTGTGGGCAGAAAGCCTGTGAGAGTTGACCATGCCAGCATGTGGTTACAAATTCTGTTTAAGGTTGTAGTATAGACAGGGCCTTAGTCATGAAGTCTCCCTCTTATTAATTGTGAACCAGTGCTTAAGTAGTGAATGAAAATTAGTTTCCTATTTTTAATCATATGGCAAACAATGAACTTCCTTGAGAACTTAATTTTGAAACTGTCTATTGTAACCAAAGTGAAATCCACACAGCGCTTGCAGGCTTCATGCAAATTTCTTTATGCCATTGTGCACCTTTGTCCATCTCCACAATACCACTGCCTCTCTGTATAAGGCATGTCTCCTGAGCAACCATATTGGCTTGGTGTTATGTGGCTATGTCCGTTTGGCACTAGAATTCAACTGAAGCCACTGAAATTTTAAAATCTGACCTAAAAAATTTCCATGTGCCATCCTTTACCTGCATAGTCTTAAACTGCAATACCTATCAACAGGTGTTACTTCACTCACCTGCCTTTTTTGCATTCCTCAGAACCTCACAAGTTATGATGTTTGCAGCATCTTACTTGGAACATCGACTTTGTTTGTTTGGGTTGGAGTCATCAGATACTTAGGATATTTCCAGACATACAATGTAAGCCTAGAATCAAATATTCAGTAGTTGAAACTTATTTTAGTTCTGTTGTTTTTATTCTAATTTCTTTAATGTGTATATTGTCCTCTTTCTCCTCCTCTCCCCTGTCCCTTTGCAGGTGCTCATTTTAACAATGCAAGCATCATTGCCCAAAGTTCTAAGATTTTGTTGTTGTGCTGGGATGATATATCTTGGCTATACATTCTGTGGCTGGATTGTATTAGGGCCTTATCATGAAAAGGTATGTAAGCTCTTCTAAATGTGCATATATAATCATTCCATACTCCGAGTAAGCGCTATCATTTGGGGGAGGATATTCCTGCTTCTTAAGTTTAAAACCTAACTCAACCTTCGTTATGAAGCCTTAACAACAGCTTTAAGTTTTATATGTTAAACTCTCACTGCCTTTCCAAACACTACACTGAGGATTTTCAGAAATTCCCCCACTGTTGTTCTAGGGCTGGTGTGGCTCCAGCTCTGCTGTCAGTGGTGGGCACTCTAACATAGCCTGGGCACTGATACTTTTCACCCCCAGGTTTCCTCAGCAGGGTTTTGTATTACTCATAGCTTTCTCCAAACCTTCCTCTCTGGGTGAAACTTGGCACAATTGATCTTGTCCCAAATATAGGGTGATTTGGAAAGTTTTTAATCAAAATCATTTGTATTTTTTTCTTTTTCAATGTAGATGCAAAATATTACATATACTTTTTTCCTGTATTCCAAACCAAATTTTTGTGCCTGCATAACTCAAAAATGTGGGAAGCTAAAGGCTTTAGCGTGTTTTATAAAGCCCTCTGCAAAGGAAAGAACAACAGTTCAAGTTTAGAGAAGAGACTGCTGTTATGAACATTTAGAATTTGCATATTTACTAATTCTCATTAGTAATAAGATGCATTTATTTATCCTTTGCTTTTAATGCATTTTAATTGATGACCAAATACTTCCTAAAAGCTTCTAGAATTTTCTGCAGAAATCCCATAATACCCTACGCATCCGTCAGATTATACCCTGGGGACCTGTCCCTTTTAGCTGACACGTTGTAAATATCACTTTTACCCGAACTGTCAAGTAGCAAGCATCTAACGATCTGAGTAAGTGAAAGAATAGTCAATGAGATGGTTGACTATTTATGTTGTCAAAACTTGATCTTGTATGATTTTCTTGTCATTAAACGTTATGGCTCAGCTCATTTTGTTTAAGGCTCTATCAACTTGTCCCAAATCGCACTAGATGGCAGTATTGTACTGCATAGAACAGCCTATTCTAGTCACTTGCTTTACCATCTGTTTTTGTGGCAGCTGACTGGCTGCACACTCAGTCTGCTGTACAGAATTAAAAGGAGGATACTCTCATTCTGTTCTGAATGCTGCAAACTGCAGCCCAAAATAGGAATGACTTGATTCTCATACATACTAATTAACCAAGATGGCCACTGCAAGCTTTGTGCACAAAATCCCGTAATGCTATCTAGTGGTTGTACTAGTTTGATGTCCCACCAACTTGACACTCCCAGAAGCAGCACTCCCTGCTTGTCAGTGAAATTTGCTGTCTCCTGAAGTGTAGTGCAAAGGTAGGACATGCAGGCAAGCAACTTCATGTGAAGCAGTGAGTAGCAGAAGATTACTACTTATCTGTCCTTCCTTATTTTAAAAATAAAGAAGTAAGAGAAACAGGACAGTCCTCCCACAAGTCATCTTGAATCAACTACCATCTATTACATCAGCTACAGACCTTGCCACTTGGAATTGGGTGGGGAAAAGTACTCTACAGATTCCCTCTTAATTTTTTCATGAAGAGTTTCAGAATCCCTTATATTTCCACCCAGCCTCTCTCGGGCCTCATGTAGTAGAGAATCTCTGCTCATCAGGGAAGAGATGGATTCTGCTCTTTCCATGTGACGACTACAAGGAGTGACAGTGAGCAAGGTGAAGCCTTCCTAGCTGTTTCTTTTGCTAGATGGCTCACTGAGCAGCCCTGCCAGCACAGAATCAAGAGCGCTGAACTCGGATCTCTAGATGGCACTGGTGGACCACTCCATGTTCTAAAATCACCCTTTCCTAATATCCCTTAGAGCAAATTTGTCTTACTCCTTCCCCACACATCATAGAATACATAATCATAGATGTGTAGGACTGGAAGAGACCTCAAGAGGTCATCTAGTCTTCCTCTTGCTTCCACTGCGCTGAGGCAGGACCAGATATACTTAGATCATTCCTGGCACATGTTTGTCTAACCTGTTCTTAAAAATCTCCAGTGACCGGGATTCCACAACCTCCCTAGATAACTTGTTAAAGTGATTAACTATCCTTCATAGTTAGAAAGATTTTCCTAATATCCAACCTAAATATCCCCAGCTGCAAACTAACCAGATTATTTCTTGTCTTACCTTCAGTGGACCTGGGGAACAATTGCTCACTATATAACAAGGTTTTATGTATTTGAAGACAGTTACGTCCCCTTCAGCCTTCTTTTCTCTATACTAAACATGCTCAATTCTTTCAACCATTCCTCATAGGTCATTTAAGTGGGAATTGCCCATATATAGCATTTGATCTTCTCTGAAGACATGTTTGACATGGCATCAGCCAGCTACTCTGAATGCCTGACATAAATGCTATTTACTTTGGGTTTCTGGACTATCCAGCATTCTTTTTGACCGAGAAAATGTAAAACTGTGGGGAGGTTTTGAGAGTAGGTAGAGTTGGTTAAGGCAAAGTGAAAAGGCAAAATAGGAGATTGCCTAGTGGAGCTTGATATAAGGCCTGAACCTGCTCGCACTGTCCCTTGGTCTTTAGCTATTGCTGTGGAGGGCCGTTGGCACCCAACCCACTGAATAAAATCTTTATAATTTGCCATACCTATTTTTCTTGCTGCTATATTGGGATTTAGAAAACCTTTTATCATTCAAACCTAAATTTGGGTTCAAATGTACCTGATAATTTGTAAGATGACCCCCAACTCCTTCACCAAATAATGGAATGAGAAAATATAGCTGGAAGATATTCATTCAATCTCAGTATTTTTGTTAAAGAGAAGTATGGTCTATAATTTCGCCACAGAAAGGCTAGAGGAACTGTAGTGGCTCTACTTGTCCTATTTCCCCCAAGTGCAGAAAAAATTAAACAGATCTTTACCAATGTGCTGCTGGAAGGGGATTTTAAAAAATGTTATCGAAAGAGTAATAAGAGATTGGGGGATCAGAAGACCTGGATTCTGTTCCCAGCTCTGTCACGTACTCATTGTGTGACCTTGGTCACTTAATCTCTCTATGCCTTAATTTTCTTATCTCTAAATTGGGGATACTTTTCCGCATGCATAATACAATTTGAGACCCTCTAATGAAAGCATTAAACATTAGTGGTGGTTGTTTGTTAGATGCTTTAACCCCTTGGCACCTTTCCCACAACTGATGCCAATGCAAAACACTCAGGTACATATGGAAAAGGAATTATCTCTGCCTCCCAAGCCAAATGATCATGCCAGTCTTAAATGTATGAGATACACAAAAGAGAGAGATTGTGGTTGGGGGAGGTTTTTGGGGGGGGTAGAGGGGCGCAGTAGAGTAGTGGCTGTGTTTAAAAAAATTTGTGGGAAAACTGTTAGTGAAAATGTCTGTCTTTATCTCCTTTAACCTGACTGTATGTGGTGTTCAGGTTCTAATGTCAGTCTCTTTCAATATTGTCTAGTTTGAAGATCTGAACACAGTTGCTGAATGTCTGTTTTCTTTGGTCAATGGTGATGACATGTTTGCAACATTTGCTCAAATCCAGCAGAAGAGCACCTTGGTGTGGCTGTTCAGTCGATTATATCTGTATTCCTTCATTAGTCTATTTATATACATGATCCTCAGCCTTTTTATTGCACTCATTACAGACTCTTATGACACCATAAAGGTAAATCATTTTGTCTTTAGTGGAATTTTTTCTTCTAATCAATTATTTAGCATGCTTTCGTGTTAGTTAAACCATAAAGGTGGACAAATGGAAGCTCTCTTGAGATATTGACTGATTATGATGTATGGTAAAGATATTCAAAGCTTTTAGCTTAAGATCTGGTAAAAAATGGAAGAGAGAATTTCCCTTAAGTGATCTCCACCCAGGCATTAGTTTGGAAAACTTACTTAAGGTATCACACCTCCCCCCTGACCCCCAATTTCCCCCAATTTATTCTACTGGCTGTATTACATTTGGGTCAGAATAGTGACTTGAGTGGGAAGTGGGGAAGTATATTAAGCTTAAAATCATTGAATGCAGTTGCTTACAGCTAGAGAATTCTTTCATGGAGTGCAAGAGTGTAATTGCAGTATCAAAAAGTCTTGCTGAGGCCGGGAGAGAGTGATGTTTGAAAGATGTCTGGGGGAGAAGGAGGCAAGGGGGTAACCCATTCAGTTAAAATTGCTTAGCAGTACAGATTTGAATACCTCTGCTCCCTGTGCTTCACAGAAATTACTGGCTCAATAATTAGTAGGGTGAGTGGTATGAAAGAGACCCACTGAGTCTAGTACTAATGAACTGCTAGCTAGAACCACTCTATCCAGTTCTGGTGAAAAATGGAGTGGAATTAAAAATATTCCCTTCTCTAGATCTCTTCCCTGCATTATTGCCCCCCATCAGTATTTTCTATACATTTCTAGTCACTTGTATTTCTACATACTTAAGTCCTGGTGGTTAGAGTAACGAGTGAGAAGGCTGCATCCAGTAACTGGCCTTTGGCTGTTGTCTTTTTGTTTTAGTTCTCATGTAAATACGTGTGCAGCATAGTGGTAAATTGTTAGTGGCAGTACACCTCTACCCTGATACAACACTGTCCTCAGGAGCCAAAAAATCGTACTGCGTTATAGGTGAAACCGCCTTATATCGAACTTGTTTGATCCACCGGAGTGCGCAGCCCCCCCTCCCCCCCCAGAGCACTGCTTTAACCGCGTTATATCCGAATTCATGTTATATTGGGTCGCGTTCGATTGGGGTAGAGGTGTATGTGGACCACAACTTCCTAGGATTCTGTTTTGCAAGTTTCTCTGTATAGGATTGCAGTAATTTTGTTGATATTCAAAGTGAAATGGGATTGCTTCTGTTTTTCCTCTCTCTCCCCTTGCCTCTAATCCTCTCATGTGGATCCAATGGTTTAAAGGAGAAGCCGCTCCGTATTCAAAGATTCCAAGGCCAGAAGGGACCATTGTGATCATCTAGTCTGATCTCCTGTATAACACAGGCCATATAACTTCCCCAAAATTCCCAGAGAAGAATCGGTTGACTTTCTGTTTTATATAGCACTTCCTCTGAATGAAAAGGTTGACTAAACTTCTAAGTGTCTGCTGTCTATCTCTGCTTCAAAGCTGTTGGTCTTTAGAGCTTGGGATTTTTAATTTATGGAGAACTCACTTATTTATGGTGAATATGTAGGAGAAAAAAATCAATATAAAAATGGTGAAATAGAATCACGCAGGAATGAACTGGATAAGTTATGCAAGTAACATGTGAAAAGGAATAACTGAAGTGTCTTTTCTTTTTTCAATATGTTTCCTTTAGCTCATTCTTCTGTTCCCACGACCACATTCTCCTAGCCTTGCTTTGTTTGCTGCAGTAGTGACAGTTTGATTCATCTATTAATCTAGATGTTAGAGCTGATAAAAGTGTGGGAGAGCAGTGTAGAATGGAGGCAGGTTTAGAGCAATGACACAAGGAATGATTTTTCATGCACTGTAAATGGTGTCCTGTTTTTCAGAAATACCAGCAAAACGGCTTTCCAGTAACAGATCTTCATGAATTCCTTAAAGAATGCAGTAGCACAGACTATAGCAAAGAACCACAGGCTTCCATGCCTTTCATCTGCTGTTGTAGGAGGTCAGTATGGCAGTGCGATTCCGTGAGCTATATAATTCTCATAAGTACCCATGAGGTTAGCTGTCTGTTGGAAAGTATGGGTTTCATTATGGTAGGCACGCCCAGAAATCTAACTATAGCATGTTCAGACTCTTAAATATATTTATCCCTTTCTGTTGTATTTAGCATTAGAAAATAGCTAATTTGTTAAGGGGAGAGGGCAGGGAAAGATACCTTTTGAGTTTCACTGTAATCGTTGTAAAGCCCTCGGAGACCTACAGATAAAAAAAAACTAATATATATAAAATATGAGAGAGAGCATCGTTAATATTTCCAAAGGGGAGAGTTGTGCTGATCAGGTCAGGGAAGCACAGAGCACTGAAAACTCTTAGAGCAAAGCTAGGGTCCAAGACCATCTTGACTTCCAGGTAGGAGATCTGTTGGCAGGTAGCAGTATAAGGGCACAAGAGAGAACTTGTTCTTTCAATTTAAGTGACCCCTCCCTCATCCCAAACCTTGAGATTTGTCTGATTAAACTATTCCCAGCAATCTCCCCTCTAGTTCAATGGGAGCATTCCCCTGAGAACCTTGGCCATTTCCACTGAGCTGCCTGGAAGTGCCCATCATTATGAGCAGGGCCTGTATTTGGACCATGTGGATGGGACTGGAAGGCATTAATCTGGTTCAGACCCCTATAGGGGTTAAGGGGCCAGTAGCAGGCTGTCATGTTCTTTCTCCTGGGAGGGGGAAGAAAAGGAGTGGGGACCATTCATCCTATAGTACCAAGCTCACTCCCACCTCTTAATCCCTGCTAAAGTGGTAGGTAGGTGGCTGTGGATTTTGCCTGCTGGCATTGACAACTGTGGCAATGGCATTGAGGTTTATGCACAGCAGAGTTGGAGGCAGATGGAGCCTGAGGGAGTGATGTCATGTGAGGAGTGTAGCAGAATTGGGTGATCAACTGACCCGAACTAGTGTGGCAAATCTTGTGTTCCTAAATGATCAATAACAATGGATCTTACACAGTAAGGTTCTTGTGAACCACAGCTTTCTGCTTTTGATGTGCCCCTGGCTGAGGCTTAAGTGTCTTTTAGTTGAGAAAAACTGCTGGCTTGAGGGGGGCGGAGAATAAAAGAACATCTAAATCTCCAGATAGCTGCTGTGGACACTTCAAAGGTAGGAGGTACGGTGAACTTAGGTGCAGCTTCAAACCTACTCTCTAAGGCTGCAAGCGGACTTATAGATTCTTTTCTCCTTAACTGACTTCACTGAAAGAAGGAAACAAGTTCAGCTTCCACGGCAGGGGACCTGCAGCTGGCTTGAAACCTGGAACTTCTTTTGGGCTCAGGGACTTGGGTTATTTGGCTTTCCAGCATTTCCAGTGCACTTGTTTGCTATTGGTTAGCAGAAACTAGCTGGAGCTGGGCATTGAGGCACTGAAGTAGGAAATTACAAAACACAACAGGGAACGAGGGGGATTATCTCCTGCCCCGGAGGTAGGAAGCAAGGCATGTTGCTGCGTTTACCAGAATGGGCAGGTTTGCAGTACTGCTGCCCAGTGAAGGGCATATTTTCTTAAACTACACGCCTCCACATGTCTTTAGTTGAGCATGTCAGTCAGGGGAGCCCTAAATGGTATAACAAGTTCTGACTGGTGGATCTGTTGTCTCGGTTGTGCGGCTTAGTCATTTTTAGCTCTTTCTGTCTTCCTGAACATCTGTCTGGCTGATAGATGAAAAAATAAGTTGCTTCGACTTCAGTCTAATCCGAGATTGCTAGTGACCACGGTAAATTACAGGAACCTAATTGATTTCATGATTACTTAGCATATTAGGTTTTCTTGCAAAAGGTCAATCCATAAAAAACCTGTTTGCTTTTTCTGAGAGCATAATTAAAGGCAAGGGGTATAGGTAGATCCTTCTTAATTATCTAAGAGATATATAGGAAATTCAGCATGGTTAACTTTAAATATACCAAGGATTTTATGTTGCCCTTATTAAGTACAGAATTTAAAAATACCAACTTTTTTTTTCTCTCTGGCCCCTTTTTACAGACAAGGAAGTGATGACAACTTGATACTTATTAACTGACAACCTACTGCTGAAATTCACTGCTCAAGAACGTTCAGAAGGAACAAACTGCTGTGGAAAAACAACCCCCCAAATTTCAAGAAGATCTGTCATTTGGGGCTATTTCTTTGTAAACATTATGACCCTATTTAATTAGGTAGTTTGGGGAGGCAAGCAGGGCAAAAAGCTGCTAATGGCTGGTGTCAGCTGGCTGACCACGTTGGAAGCTCAAAAGCTACCTTTATTTGGACTAGAATTATGAAGAACTGATGACGATTCCCACTCTGTGTTCTACTGTCTTAGTCCTGAACCTGAGAGACACTGTCTGTGGGAGCTCAGCACCTTCTTCTGATCAGGCCGCAAACTAACCATCTGGTTCTTAAATATTTATATTAAGGAACATATTTAAAAAGAATTAAACACACTTGTTTTTAAGTAGAATGTTGAATATTGCAATTATTGGTAAGGAGTGTTTCAGGTCATTCATTTAAAGTGATGTATTGGAAATGGAGATTGTAATTCTTATTTGGCATAAAACATGATTCAGTTGCTTGAAATAAATTTGTGTAATGCAGAGCTGCACAAAAATGCAAAATAATTGATGTCTTCATGTGCGTTAAATTGATTGAAAACTGTTAAGCCATTTATATATCACTAAGCTTACTTACCAGATCTTGTACGAAACAGAAGCAATTTGTAGTTGCCCACTTCCTTTTGTATTCTGGCGGTGGGCTTACTCCATTCTATCAAATCTTCAGTGTGTATGATAGGCACATAGTATATTTGTTTGGGCACTTCATCACATTACTTATTGGTAAATAAGTCACATACGGTGTGAATGGAAGCTTTCACCACAGATATCACACAAGAGATAACTTTTTAATGAAAACCCAGCTAAGTTCTGCCTGGTTTACCCTTCAGGTTTGACATGGTAGTTCCATACTGAATAAATCCCTTTTAAAAGTACATTACTTGGGGCACTGACTTACTTATGTTTCTGTTCCAATCACATGTTGAAAGAAGGAGAATATATAGTGTCACATTCAAAGATGGTTCATACAGGCCAAGATTTTCAAATGGTTAGTGATTTTGTGTTTATATGAGTGCCCATCCTGAGACACCTTAAAGCAGCCTGATTTTTCCGAGGGGAGGGTTCTCAGCACTTTCTGCAAATCAGGTTTCTGAAGGTGTTTCAAGTTTGGTACCTAAAAATTGAGGCATTCAGAATCACTATTCCTGAAAATCTTGACTCTAACAGCTGTCCCCAGATGAGATGGATTACTGCTTCAAGCATCTTGATTAATCTGAGCAAGCATACACTGCCTAATGGCAAAGGTGGTTAGTCACCAGTTAGGAAGACAGTATGTTCTGATGATCAGAGCAACAAACTGGGACTTGAATTTTCTGCATTCTGTTCTTGGCTCTGCTATTGAGCTTAGGTCCTCTTTCCCAGTGGAAAGGAAAGTGCTTACATCTGATGTAACGGGAGTATTGAGACCCCCAAAAGCATTTGTAAAACACTCTTTGAGAGCCTCGGATAAAAGATGCTATTAAAAAATGAAATGTTTTATAGGCAATGGGCACTTTACTATGAAGCTGTCTCCCCCCAGTTAGACATACCATCCTCTTTGCATTAAAAAGCTTTGTTACTAAAATAGCTTCATAAAGAAGTGCTAAAATCAATATTCAGTGTATGGAACTTCTAGTTACTGTTAAAGTTCTCAAAAACAATGTTTATCCATATATTGTTTGACTATAACTCCATGTCTTGGTGAGAGCCTTTAAATATGGTCTAGCGAGTTAAGAGGAAATTTTGGCTTTGATTTATTTACAAATAGTTGTCAGACGAAGGGTGAAACTGCTGAGACTGTTAAATGGTGAATACATTAATTCTGGGGCTGGGCAGCCTAGACACCACATTTTCCATCAGAAGCACCTTGATTAAATAATCCCTGAAAATATGTGTTCCTTTGTACAAAGATGGTGTTACTGCAGGATGTGTTGCCAAAAAATCAAACCAAACCTGTTTTTATATTTTTTGAATTACTGGTAACTTGCACAGCACTTTATGAACATACCAGGTGAGGCGATACAGGATAAATTCTACGCTCAGTTATGCTGTGTAACTGGAGTGAACTCCCTTGATGTCAACGGAGTTGCACTGGATTTACTCCTGTAAACTGGATTTGAGCTACTGCCCCTCCTGGAAATAGCTTACAATCTACTGTTGGTAGAAAATGAATGGTAGCCGTGATGGTCTGAACCCAGGTCCTAACTGACGGATGCTCCTACGGCAAACCCATTACGGGAATTAGAAAAATAGCTTGATTTATTAACTTTACTCCTCACTCTGCAAAGCACCTTATGGAAATAGCTTTATGTAGCACATTCCATATTCACTAAGTTCTGTTCCTCCTAAACTGCAGGCTGGCACTCTGATCACAGCCCTGAAAGAATTCCGCTCAGGCTGTGGGAGCTAACCCTGTTGCAGCAGCATTCGCAGCTGGACCTTCCACTGAGCTACATTATCCATAAGTGCTGTGGATGCTGGTTGTGGGGAGGAAGGAGAGCGAGGCGGGGAGGGTTTGAAAATGAGCATAACCAAAATCCTGAATGCTTTGCTGGCCTATTCCCTATAGGCTCATCACCATAGAACAGAGAATTTCATTGCACCACGCATGGCCAGCTCCAGGCACCAGCCACCAAGCGTGCTTGGGGCGGCACCTGGAGGGGGGCGGCGCGGCGGGGCGCTCTGGCCCGAGAGCGGGACCCCGGCCGGGCTTGCCGCCCTCCTCCCGGCGCTCTGGCCGCCAGGGAGAGTGGAGAGCCCCGGCCGGGCTCGCCACCCTGCTCCCGGCACTCCGGCCATTCGGGGATTGCGGGCCTGCGGCCAGGCTCGGCGCCCTCCCCGGCCGCGGGGGGCCGGCGGGTGGCTTTTTTGCCTAGGGCGGCAAAAAAGCCAGAGCTGGCCCTGGCACCACGACCCCCTTTTGATAACAAAAATTACTACATGGCCCCAGGAGAGGGACCGAAGCCTAAGCCTGCCTGCACCCTGCCACCCTGGGCAGGGGAGCAAAGCCCAAGGGCTTCAGCCCCGAGTGGAAGGCCTGTAACCTGAGCCCCACCACCCAGGGCCAAAGCCGAAGCTCTAGCCCTGCTGCCCGGGGCTGAAGCCCTTGGGCTTCAGCTTTAGCCCTGGGCCTCAGCAAGTCTAACACCAGCCCTGGCGACCCCATTAAAACTGGGTTGCAACCCACTTTGGAGTCCCGACCCACAGTTTGAGAACCGCTGCCATAGAATGAGGGCATTGCAGTAGAGCATTAAGTAACATGCCAAGTGTCTGTCATGTAGTGGTGGTGGTTTTCTCATCCTTTCCAAATGGGGAGCAGAATGTGTGGTGGAGTTTTTTGTTTTTTGTAGGGTTTTTGGTTTTTTAAATATATATGTTGCTATGAATTTGTTAGGGAAGGCAAGGTCAAATTATATACAACTTTCTAACATGTCTTCGGCATTTAAAGACTGAATTAAAAAAAAAAGATCCATTTGTTGTACTACTGATGACAGTTGTTGCCATATAAAGTGGGTAAAATGATCCTAATGTGTGATAGTTCTGGCCTCCAAGCCCCATCTTATCACTCCTGCTACTTACCTGCTTGTGCTCCTCAACTCATCTGCCACACCAAACCCTTCTCGTATTCCTGACTCTAGACCTTTTCCCACCATGCTCCTGATACTTGGATTGCCCTGGGTGATTGGCTGCCTTCTGTGCATCTCTTATAAGTACAGAAATATAACAAACAAAGGTGGGTTGTTGGGTTTTTTTTGTTTGTTTGTTTGTTTTTTGGCTCTGTCATGCTGGATTGGGAAGACACGTAGGCTGGTTCTGGACATATTCCTGCCTTTGAGAGAGAAATTATCCAAATTAATAGGATTTCATACCTTACTTTTAAAGTGTCCTGAAAAGGAACAAAAAAACTGGGCTTGTGCCTGATTGCTGTACGTCTTAAGGCATCAAGAAGTAGCAAAGGGTGAGTTTTTAAAAAATAAATCCTTTTTTCTGCTTGCTTTTTATATTAGAAATTCAGATCCTGGCTTTGGCAGACTCTGATGGCTAGAACAGTAGTGCAAGAGTTGCAGCACAAGAGCCATGAGAGTGTAAACTAAACTACTGGGGGGGGGGGATTATTAGCCATACCGTGTCAAACTTCATTTTAACACCTATTTGCCATGATTAGCACATTAAATATAGGAAGCGTTACACATGCAGCCCTTCAATGACAGTGTTCCGAGCCCTCAATAAACATCGTTTCTACCTTCCAGTAGTCTGCTAGCAAAGACCAGACTTCACATTCCTGAGTTTAAGGTAAGAAAGCCACACAGAATCATAATTTTGTTGTTTTGTTATTTTTGGGCCTTCTTTATACATCAGAAAGATGTATACAAACGCCACAAGGCCAATATTTAAAGCAGTCCTTTACAGGCTGAGTGTGTGTTACACCACTACTGTTAATTGCAGGACAGTAGCCCTCATGATAATCTTACCAAGGCCAGCCCTATGCTTAGAAGGCTTTGCCTGGATACGGATATTGGTGTACTATGCCAGCAAAGTGCTTCCAGTGTAGACCTGGCCTAAGGGTGTCAACAGAGGGTTATACCAGAATAACTGTCCATTTAAATTCAAACCTGTAGATTATACTGAAAAAATTTCCTTTGCAGACAAGGTCTTATTCTCCAGCAATGGTTGGGTAAATATTGAAGAGGTGTTAACAGTAACTTCTGCAGTCTCCAGTGGCCTTGGCTGGCAGGTGAGTACAATGATGGTTGCGAAGCAGGATGAAGTGATGGGTTTCTCTAGAGGTCTGTGGGTGGGGTGACAAGGTGTAGGTATCCATATTTAATTGCCCCTAGTTGGGGAGGGATTGCTGGGCAGTGTATAGCTAAGAAGAACGGCAGCTTTCTAAATTCCTGGTTTAGTAAGAGTCTGCATTTGACATTTGATGATGTAGTTTAGCATTATTGGGGCTTTTTTTGGTTTTGTTTTTTAAGTGTACTTCTAGGATTAAAATATAATGGATGAAGTCATCATAATGTAGAAGTAAAATGCCGATGATCCTGAAACAGCAAGCAAGTTACTCTCATCCAAGCAAGGTAACATTATCCCAAAGCTACTTAGGATGTTACTTAGAAAAACAATAAATAATTAAAGTTAAAGAAATGCATAAGGTTTGGCACACACTCCAAAGCAAGGAAGGGCAGTGGTAGGACTGAAAGCTAGCACCTAGATATCATGGTGATTGGTGATCTACAAATATCAGCAAGAGATAAACTTTTTAGCTCACTGCATCATGCCCAGGTATGACACTATCTACAATGAAGTGTTACATTGAGCTGGTGGACAAGGAATCCATGTGCTCGGATTTAGAGTCTTTATGTGGTGTTTGCTGTATTACCTCATGTTCTATGCTGATGGCACAGGTGTAAATGGGACCTTTTATTTAGAATTAACCTATATTCATGTCTCAGTGGTGGTCGGTCATGAATCATGACATTTTTGGAAGCAGAGCACAATTTATATGGGCTGTAAACAATCTTTTTCATGAAAATCTCCCTATTCCTCACCTTTCTGGGAAGGAAGATGCCTTCATGCTGCAAATGAATGGTCTGCTCTTTTGTTTTGGCTTCAGCAGGGTGGACTATAGAACTGGCAGCTTTTGTGTAAACTTCCCCATTCATCTTATGTCTTGCATTAGCAAACTCCCAGATTTCTTTGGCCCCCAAGCCTCTGCTTGCTGTGCAAAGGGGGGAAGAGGGGTGCTAATGTCAGGGTGCCCCCTCTCCCCGCTTCTTTACCCCATCTCCACAGAGCGAGGGGGGATATGACACGACAGGGCTCAGGACAGAGGGCGCTTGCTGGCAACAGATGCTGTCTCAACTTGCTAATCTACTTAAAAAGTCAGTGTACTTAGAGTGGGGTCAGCATACTTAAAGGGGCAATGCGCGTCTCTCTCACACACACTCTGTGTTTGTGTGTGTCTCTCTCTCTCTCACTCACACACACCACTCCCCCTGGCACTTTGGAAAGTGGAGGGAATGGTGCGCGCCAGTGGGATGGCGTGGATTCATCATGTTCAGTTTCCACAGGGAATGTTTGCAGCCACTGCCATGCTGTGTCTCCTCCCTCCATTCATGCTGCCTTGTAGAGTGTGAGGTTACATTAACAACAATGTGTTAACCCTTGAGGACTCAGCTGAGTGCTAGTTCATCGTTTAGCAGTAAGGCATTCCCAGGAAATATCCCACCCTCTAACTTCACCATCTCAACCAAGCTTCACAATCGCTGTGTACAGTATTAAATTGTTTGTTTAAAACTTATATACACACACACACACACACACACACACACAGTACATCTGTCTGTCTGGCAAAAAAAAAAAAATTCCCTGGAACCTAAATCCCCATCCCCCCCCCCCCATTTACATTAATTCTTATGGGAAAATTGGATTCGCTTAACATCATTTCGCTTAAAGAAGCATTTTTCAGGAACGTAACTACAAAGTTACACGAGGAGTTCCTGTAATTTAAGGCCAGAAGGGACTGTTAGATCATCTAATCTGACCACCTGTATATCACAGGCAATTACATTTCACCCAGTTACCCCTGTATGGAGCCCAATAACTTGTCTGGCTAAAGCATATTTTCCAGAAAAGCATTCAGTCTTGATGTGAAGACATCAAGAGACAGACAGTCCACCACTTCCCTTGGTAGTTTGAAGGCGATTAAACATCGAAACAATATTAATTATTTGTGCCAGTGAATTTGTCTGGCTTCAGCTTCCAGCCATTGGTATTTGTTAGGCCTTTAACTGATAGTACTAAAGGCTCTTTAGTCTTGATATTTTTTTCCTCTGAAGGTACTTGTACATGGTAATCTAGTCACCTCTCAATTTTCTGTTTGATAAACTAAGCATACCGATCTCTTTATGTCTCTTACTGTAAGACATTTTTCTCCAGCCCTTGAAACATTTTTGTGGCTCCATGCTGCACCCTCTCCAATTTTTTCAACATCCTTTTTAGTGTGTGGACACGAGCACTGTACATAGTACTCCGGCATCAGTCTCACCAGTGCCCATATATAGAGGGAAGGTCTACACTTAAAACCTGTAGCTGCGCCAATGCTCTTCTTGCCCATTTTATTCCCAAAAGCCAACAGCTAGTGTCTGGCATCAGATCTGCTGCCAGGATGATAATTTATCAGTTATACTGGACTATGCTGTGACTAAATGAATTGGGCAAAAAGAGGGAGGATAACTCTGAGAGAAAGCAGTTTGTTGCTGCGCATGGGGTCAGGAATGAAAGGTTTTCCCAATTTTCTATCTTGTGTGTGGATTTTAAAACTTACTCTTTGTCAAGTCTCTTTTAAATATATTCTTTTGCTCATTAAAAATAAAACTCTGGAGAAGCAATGGCAAAAAAGGGGACGAGAAACAAAGTTTGTGGTTCCCAGTATAAATTTAGTCAGTGAGAAAAGAAAGACTAGGCACTTATAAAACAAATACCCTTCTCAGTGTCAACAAACATGCTTATTATTTTATGGCATTTGATCTGCCAGCTATGTACCAGGGAGGAGTTTTTATACCTGTGGCATGAGCATACAAAACCCTTTGCAAACAGATAATTGGCCAAGGTGGTTTAAGGTGGACCGAAATAGTCATGCTCATGGTTCTATGAAAATGTGAAGATGTGGTTTTCAAAGCTAACAACTAATGGAGATTTTGGTTCCTCATAACTGTAGCTGATATCCTTGTGAAAAATATCTGCATCACTGAGTTTTTTGGGAACCAGAGTGATGCTTCTGTGTATTTCATATTACCTCAGCTTCCTGTATGAGTTTCTACTGCTTCCTCTTCTGTGTTGTGCAGGTATTTTCTGTTGCTGGAGTTATTTTCTTCTGCATCGTTCCTGTGTGCACTGCTTTGGAGAACCTCTCTGCTCTATTACTGGTAAGTTTAACATTCACCATCTTTAGTGTTCCTGATAATTTTGGCTTGATGCATTGTCACTAACTGCCATATGGAATCAGACCAGTGGTTTGGTAACTTGTCTTTGACAGAGACCAGTACCAGATGGCTTCAGTAGTGTATTGTGGCAATGAGTTCCACAGGTTAATTATAAGCCAGGTCTAAATAATAATGATTTCTTAATCTTGAAGTACCCACATCCAAAGTGTCTCAGGCCTCAAAACTTAAAGAAGGCAGCATTTTTGAAAGTATTCCTGCAATTCAGCCACTACCCCACACTTCACAATTCATAAACCGTGCTGCCTCCTCTGAGCAGGCAGAGCCGCCTCCTGTTTTGAATCAAATACGTTCTGATCATTACCTGCTGCTGTAAACTGGCTCAGAGTGCACACCTAAGTGTCAGTTTCACCGAACAATTCAGATCACTTTAGCCTCCACTGCACATACACAATAGCAAATGGAACAGAAAAGAAACTCAGTAAAATAGAAACCTACCTCCTCATGCCCCAATGTGCCTCCATTTGGGGAATTACACAACATTTTAGGGAAAAAAGCCATGTACTTTGTTGCCAGAGTGAAGCCAATGTTTATCAGATGTTTGAGAAATTGGGCAGGGGGAGGGACAATCAAGCTTCTGACATTTTTTTTTATTATTCCGTATTATTTTGAAATTACAAGTATAGGCAGAAAGGGTTGACATTCTAACAAAGAGAGCTCTCCTGCGCACACTCCACCAGGATGTACTGTTACGCTGGGTGATGCACAGGGAATTCATTCAGACAGGAGCCCTTTAATAATAATATTTTGGAAAAAATATAAGATGCCCTTATGTCCACATTCAGAATAGTCATCTGATGTCACTAGAAGGTCACTTACACTTCTAAATGCAAACACTTAACAACAGTAGGTGCATCACAGATCCTTTGGCTGGATTAATTTTTGCCTTGTCCTCTGAAAGCATGAAAACAGCACAATTTTAAACATACCATTTAGCTGCTGCCTGCCTTAGTCAAGTCAGTTTATGCCTGAAGTGTTTGTTTAAGTCAAGGAGAAATGATTAGAGAACAATGAATTACCTAATATTGTGGGTAAAGCTAAGTAGATAACATGATAAATGTGATTCAACAACTACAATAAGTGGCTACTTAAAGGTTTACTTTCCCACTTACATACTGCCACTGTGTTCTGGGAGATAGGCAATGGCACCACCATTTATCAGCAGTCCCTTAATTTGGACTCCGTGATTCTGACCTCTCTTGTGCTCAATCCCATTGATATTAATGGCTGTTCCAAGCAAACGTCCAAAGGCAGAATGTGGCCCTCAGTGTTATTTTCCATAGGCCAAATCCTGGAGTCTTTACTGAGGCAAATGTCAATTGACTTCAGTGGGATTTTGCTTGAGAAAGGTCCTGGGACATTGACTCCTTTTGCAATTTGGCCAGAGTTAGTAGCTGTAGAATCAATTGCTGTTTTTGTGGAGAGTCTATTTAAAAGACACTTTGAGGTCAATTTCAGGCTTCTACACACATGTGCATTCTTTTTTGCAAAACCCAAGGACAAGTGAAAAGTTTCCATTAAATTGTATGTACGTATTTTTTTTTAAGAGACACTGCCAGCTCCATCTAGTTTTAAACAGACTGATGTTCTGAGGCCACTTGGAAAACCAGCCTATCATGCACGTACACATGGAACATGGTCCACTGGAATGCTCCAGACTTGGACTGTTGTTCATGCTGGATTTCCCACTGTGAACAAGAGAAGCAGCTCCAGCAGAAGCCAGGAGGATTAGGACACCACCTGATCTGAAGTAAACCCTAAGGATAACCTCTGTGTCTGTGGCATCTTTGCTACTTTGACTTTTGGACCTGAGTGAGGGGAGAAATCCAAGGTTTGGATTTGGAAGAGGGTCTTGAGCTGCCTTTTCCCCCAAATGGCCACCATCTAGAGTTTAGATGATTACTCAAACATTGGGTACAAATAGGCAGTTGTAGGATTTTCATCCTCCTCTTGTATTGTATGAGTAGATGCGTTTTTCTTTGCATATACCCTACTCTGTGTGCTTTAGCAGCAGCCACCGCACCACTCATCAACATTTGAGGCCTAGAAAGGTGATAGCATCTGTTGATTCTGTAGTCAATAGAAGACACACAATGAAAAACTGTAACCCAGTATGTTGTCTGCCATGGCGAGAGAACCTGAGGTCTGCCTCAATCTCCATTTTCCATGTTGTAGCACATTGATTGCTACCTGCCAAATCTTTGGCCTAGATAAATATTTATTTCCTTTTAAAGGTCAAGAAATGTGGGACTGGATTGACCTAAGGAATGCAGAACATTCTAATGGTTCTTTTCAGAACTTGATTTCTATAATGTGGTAATAAAGCTTTTTCCTCCAGTATTGATTTTTTTATTGTATTTGTTACTAGCTAGATTATTGTTTGACCCATAACACATTAGAGCAGGTCACTAATGTATTGCAGAAACCAATTTGTGCCTTTTACCACCTGCCCTTTTTTGTTTTAAGGAAAATATGGAATAGTCCTTTATCAATTGAGCTACATTACTGAAGCTCATCATCAGCTTTTTCATTTTGTGAAGTTAGAAACTGAACTCAGAACTTGGCACATGCCAGCTCTTAATTCTATACTTTAATATTAAAACTTTAAATCAGAAGCTGTACTATAAGTAAGTGCTCAGGCTGAATGCTGCGGAGGTGATGCACAGTATTGGTGGAGGGTGGGCGGGGCGACATTAATATAACCATTTGCTAGGGGCCTGGGAATGAGCTTTCATTTCCAGTTGTCTTTGTATGCTCTGGAAATAATGGATTCTGTTTATCACAGGTAGGAATTGGACAGGAGTGGGGAGGGAGAAAAATGGAAAGGAAGTGAGAAGATGGGCAAAGTGTAGAGAATTGGAAAGTAGAGAATAGTGGAAAGAGGGGGAGATTGAGGAAGGTGAGAGGAAGAGATGAGCATGGGAAAATGAGGGGAAAAAAAGACATGGGAAGTTGTGTGTGGTGGGGAGATAATGAGGGAAGATGAAGAGTCTGATGGATTAGCTCTTGATTTCCTCTAATGATGGGTAGAACTTGAAACAGGTTGCTTAAGGTTCAAGCATGATAGCTTTCATTGTGACCATCTGCTCTCAAGCTTCCACCAGATCTTTAACAAACTCTAGGTTTTTATAGTGTGCCCATCACCATCATGTCTGAGCACCTGAATTTAGAAAAGACATTCTACAAGACTTCCTTCTCTTCCCATGGGTGCTGAATAATTGAGAATTAAGGTCCCAATCCTGCAAATGTGCACGTGAGTAGCCCCATTGAGCTCACTGGGACTGTTCATGTATGAAGTTATTCACATGCATAAATGTTTGCAGGATGGGGGGTTATGTTGCTAACCTCTTAGTTAAATCAGATCTCCTTTCACCATTATGTCTCTGACGTATCCTGTTGGTAGATGCTTCCATTTTAGAATGCCAAAGCTTGTTTCTGTATTCATTTTAGCTGCAGGACTACTGTGGTTTGGATCTGATGGCTTCTCTAATTAGGTTTCTATGGTGTCATTTTCTCTTGCTTTCCTTCAATGTAATGGTGTTACAGAGGGAAGGAAGCTGTAAATCCAGCCCTTGGTATTCTAGCTTAGCTGCTCACAAGGTTTTCTTTTAAGTTAACTGTAACTTCTGTTTCCATGGATCTAATGATGTTTTCTGGAGGTGAACCTGTGGATTCCAGCTCTGGTGTCCGGTTAGGTTTCTTGTTTAAATACAAGGTCTTACTTATTTTTTTGTATCTTCTGAGTCCTGAGCAATAGCAAAGAGTAAAAACAAAAACAATGAACAAAGTTTGTCTTTCTTATGCAGACTTCAGTCATTGTTTCTTGTGGCTATATTGTTAGTGTTTTGATTTTTACAAGGTGGTATAAGCCTATGCTATGCTACTGCATTCCTCCTGCTGTCCTAGCCTGATGTTCAGAAAGGATTTCCAAGAGACACAACTTCAGTTATGTTGGGAGAGGTGTGGGGGTAGAAGGACTCTATCACGGTGCCCTTAAAAACCGTTTATATCCTAGATGCCAATGCAGGACCTACCCTGAATTCTTATTGCCTTAGAATCAATAGTCTCAGAAAAGCTTGGTTTATAACTGGATTGTTCTCTAGGGATGAAATTGAACCCAGGGCAGTAAGCTTATGTAAGAACCTTCCACCCTTTGAGCCCTTAACCTTGGGTTTGAGTGATGGATAGGGCCTTGCATGCCACCCTTGTTGTCATCACTCAAATTAAATGCAGAGTAGTAGTGAGCTAAGGGGTGAAAACATTATCTACATGGTAGTTTTATATTGCACAATAAGGTGACAATTCTTAGCCCTTCATCTCTGCCAAGTGCTTTGTTATGTTTGTAATCACTAACTAATTAAAAACAATACAAGTATCTTTTACAGCAGGGGATCCCACAACTTTTCATAGGGTGTACCACACCTTGATAGCAAGATTGCTGTGCATGCACCTCCCCTCCTACTGGAGATCACGTAACATCCCTGTGACAACCACAGCCATTGCTGACAGGGAAAGTAATATTAGCAAAGTGTTGAATGTAATTGTAGCATCTTTAAATGCAATTTAGCAGTGGGAAACAAGGAGCAGGGCCAGCACCATGTGAGCAGCCACCTCCTCACTGCAGACTACCACCTACTGTTTCAAAGGATAAATAACAGATCTCAAAGTAAGCCAGAACATTTTGATGTATAGTTTTTATTTTTCTAGTTGTTTAATTTCCAGGGAGTATGCATTTTCTCAGTCCCTCCTCTCCCCCACCCCCGTGTCAGGGCAGTAATCATGCCCCATCCATTTTAGAAATGGACTGGAGAATATAATGAAGGGAACAATCCTATAGGAGCTGGGGGGTAATGGACTTTTTCATCTCTGCCCTATGTTCTCCGGGTCAGGGCTAAGGCTTACAAATTAGCAGATCACTTTGGAAAACATAGGCTTTTATCCCATTTGTAAAATTAGTTGCTGCTAGGTACCCACCTTAAAGATCTACACAGGACTGTTCTGGAGTGGAAAGTATCTTCTTCCCTCCTCCTAGGTCCATAGATGGAGACCAATTGTTCAGTATTTCAATGAGAAGTCTTAGGCTGCCTCTACATACTGGAGAGACAAGGTGGGCGAGGTAACCTCTTTTATTGAACCAACTTCTGTTGGCGAAAGAGACAAGCTGTGGTGTTTACACAGGTCTCTTTCTTTACATGCCATTCCTTTGTGGTTCATCTCCCTGCAGTGGGAGACCTCCTTCACTACAGGCTCTTGCTGTCTTGTATTTTAGCAAAAAGTAAATTCCCTCTCATCCTAACTCTGGAGAATATTGATGGCTTTGAGTTTATGGAGCCAGCTCCCCCGACCTTACACCTCACATAGGACAGTGCTAGGAGCTCTGGGTAGGAGAGAGCTAGACCTGTTCCACTTTCCTGCTCTGCTCTATCTGACTCCAGCTGCCCCTGGCAAAGCCTGATGTCCCTCACTACCTTCACCACCCCCTGCAAGGAAGGCTGGGCTTTGGATACTTGGGCAGGGACTGAAAAGCATCACAGAAGCTGGCTGTGGGGGTGTCAGGGAACCTGCTGCCGGGGGAGGCCCATTTAACCTAGGGGCGCCAGGCTTGGCTTGGAACACCCTGGTGAGGGGGCATCTGCCCCGTGCAATGCCCTTGGCCACTAGAGAAGGTGCAGCGTTTCCCGCCCTCTCCGAGCTGGGTAGAACGCCCCGCGCTTCCACGGGCCAGGCAGCCCCAGCTCCCTGAGCGCTCCCAGAGAGCCGGCGTGGGCAGCGCCGCGAGGGTTAACTCCCCCGCCTGGGCAGTCAGCCCCGCCGGCGGGGCCGGGCTGCGAGGGGTGAGCGCAGCCAGCTCACGCCCCCGGCCGGAGCCGGGCGCTGCTGCCAAACGCGCCTGGCTCTGCAAAGGCAGGCGGCCCCCGCCCGTCCTGCCCCCGCCCCCTTCGCGGGATGCCCGGGCCGGCAAGGGGCGGGCAGATGCCGGGCTCCCACCAGCGGGGCACGCGGGACGGCGACTGAACCCAGCAGGTGGCCGGCGGTGAGTAGCGGCGGTGGCAGGGGGGTGCCGGGGCCGGGCCGGGCTGTAGGATCCGCTAGCACAGCTGCGGAAAGTCCCTCTGGGCAGGGGCCGCGCGGCGTCCAGCTGGGGCGTTGCCTGGCCTGGGGGCCACAGCCGGCCGGCGGGCGCTGCTCCGCGGGGACTTGCCGTGGGCAGGCGGGCGGGGGGTGCTCGGGGAGTGGGATGTGCTGTGCACCTCTCCGGGGCAAGTCACAGCGCGCCGTGTAGAAAGGTGTAAGGGGGGGGGGGGAGTCGTGCCCCCAGTGAAGTCACTGGCAAAACACCCACTGGCGTCGGTGGGGCCCCAAATCCCCTGTCACTGGCTGAAACTTTCAAATCCAGGCATGGGGGCTAACCCTCCTCCGGTATTACATTGGAACGGAGCTGTGAACCTAGATCCCCCCGGCACTGCTTTGAAAAGCCCAACCTTTGCCTATTGTGCCTTGGCTGTCGAACACAGGTACTGGCTGATCTGTCCGCGGAAAATTGACCACCAAAATCTCTCCTGCTGCAAAATGCAGTTTGTTATTAGTTATTGTAGTCCAGTTGTGATACCACAGTGATGGGTGCAGTATAAGAACCTGGATAGCTAGAACAAATAGCTCAAGCAATGCAATGGGTAATCAATACCTGCTCTCAGATAGCTTTAATATCTGTGCTCTGATATCTAATCACCTGTAATTCTAGACACATTGTTCTGCAGTGTTTTGCCTATTGTCAAGTTAGATAAGCATTATCTCACTAGGAGGAGCAAGTATTTTGCACCTTACTTCAAACCTATCTTTCTGAAAAGCCTGTCCTGATACTGGCAGCAGGGGTGGCACATTACAAGAGTACCTTTGTGATTAAATTTATTAATGCTATGACTATGAAATAAACTACTTAGTGTAAGCACTCGATTAAGCCATATTAGCAAAATGTGTGCTTCCTGTGTTGACCTGTTGTTAAGAATAAATGAATAATTTAAAATGATGATGTGAACTAATGTACTGTGAAATCTATACCACTTACTGGTGAATGGAAGGGCAAGTCACTTATGGGACTCATTGTTTTAAAGACTTATACTCACTAGCATCAGTGTGAAATTGCAGTTCTTTGTTTACAAATTATTGCATGATTTGGCGCAAATAACTGTTGCAACACTCTCACCATCACTGGTGACTGATTAGTTTACACAACGTAACGTAAATATGACCATGTATTTTTCGGTTGTCTATTATGCAAATATTTGAATTTACAGGTATCACATTTCCACAATTCATGCATCAACAGACTAGTCACTACAATATTATGTTAATTAAAATGTTATTTTACTCCAAATAAAATGTTTTAGCTGTTTTAGATAAATTGCTGCTTCAGGTTTGGGCTTCATAAAAGAATGTGGCAACTTTCCACAAATGAAAAGTAAATTGAAGAAAAGCAATGACATTAATTTACTATATGTGTTTGTCAAGGGTGTACTTGAGAAAACATTGCTTCTTCATATTTTATTTTTCCCTGCAATGGAGGGTCAGGCAGGTAGGCATATTTTCCATCCTGCTGGAATGAAAATTTAGAAGAGAACATTGTAAGGGCTGTAATACATTGCTTCTTACACTTGGAACGCTGTTTAATCCAGAATGGCCATTTGTAGCCAGATGTGTAACTTTTGTGCTGTAGCACTGAGAAAACTGGCACGCATTTTGGTTTTTGTCCTCCTTTATGCAGTTCTCAGAAGTATGACAGAAAATACAGCAAAACAAACCCTGTGATATGGTACAAAAATGAGAGTTGGCTAGGTCACCCTCAATGTTTTTTATTTTAATTTCAGTGCAATTTAATCAGGACCATTCAGCAACAATGAGACAGCTGCTATCAGCATGAAGGGATCATATTTATTGTTTTTTTTTTCAGTAATGCGAGAAGGGGTGTTGGAATAATTTGTACAGTGGGGGTGCCGAGAGCCACTGAACCAAACTGTAAATGCTGTATCTGATGGAAACCACTTCAAGCTACAGTAGCACCCCTAGTTCTAGCATCTATGAATGTGAGAGACCTGTGTGTTTAAAAACCAGACTAGGCATGCCTGCCCTCTTGATGCTATTGTGAAGTCCAGTCATTTCTGTGTCTTCCCCCCCCACCCCCGTGCAAACAATTGTACATTATCAGCTACGCAAATACAGCTTCTGAGTTCGATGGATCAGTGCTGCACAGGACACAAATCCGTGTTTTCCCTTGCATGTATGTGATGTAGCAGAAGATAGACACAGTAAGACAAAATCTACAGGGAGTTGTTTTGGAAAATGATTTGCATATTTTTATCGTCCTTTTGTTTTTTTTGTCTTTTGGCATGTAAGGAAAAGTTATCTGTTTCTCCCTGAGCTATAGTTATTCTCATAATAAGTCAGATTTATGGTCATATATCTTCTGATTTCAAATGACATGATTCTGAGCAAAAGCCAGAGCTGAGGAGACATGCATGTTTTGTCACCTACAATTATGTACCTACCATAGATCAGAGTCAGCTCCTTGAGGGATGATAAAAAGCAACCCTATCCAAAGAATCACATTCGCTTAATTGTACTGATTACATTTTCTTTTAAGGGAGGCTTTGTTTCTGGCTGGGTTGGGTGTTCATTGTACATTAGTTATGCACAAAACAGTAAATAATTAATTTAAAAAAGTAGAATTGTTGATCATCAGTAAGCTGGGCAGAAAGTTCTGAAGGACAGAAGAACAGAATGGTATGTGAGCTCTACAGCTTGAAAGCCAGAGGACAGGTATTTGTAAAACATGCCTGAAAAAAATTAACAAAATATAAAAGCTGTCTGATTGGCTTTTAAATATTTAAAATGCTGTGATTGTTTCCACATTTAAAGGATAGCCTGCCAGCTCCTTTCAAAGCCCCATTCGGGAAGACTTTAAATGAAAGCTTTGCTATGAAGTTTTTATTTTGGACTCCATATGGAGTCTTCCTAAACCATAATTTCAGAAGATCTTAAATTACCAAAGCCTGGAACCTAATCTTGTGGTAACTAGTGAGTTACTGGGTATCTGCCCTTAACAGCTTTCCGTAGTGGATCCGGGCATTGCAAATGACTCTGATAAGGTAGCTTTAAACTAGACAGTAATAAAGTTTAAAGGCTCAAAGAGCCTAAACTTCAGACTAGCTCTGCCCTGGTAACACTATTTTAAATGTGCCTTGCAGCTCTAGACCTTCCATCGTCTGCAACTTCCCATAAAGGAACAGAAGTATCATAAGCACTTTCCACTTGAGTCCCAATAATGTTGCTACCCGAATTAATGATTTATATCTATCAGTCTTCTGCACAAATTTCTGTGGGTGGCTGGTAGCATTGCTTTGACGACCCATGCAATTACATATTTAGTTTTAGATCTTTAATCTCTCTTGGGAGAGAATAGGGTATGGAAACCGAATAGCCTTTTCTTAAGGCTCTTTGTTGACTCGCCATATCTTGGGTACAATACAAGGCTGTTTGGTAAATAATAAAACCTCAGATGTTAGGCACCAAAGGCAATAACTCAGGGACAAGTGACTTATGCTGCTCATACATACAAATCCATATGGCATCACAATTTGAACTATAAAAAAAAAGTATCCTTTAAAAAACTGCATTACCCCAGAAATGCATAGGGCTGTCACAGGAATCTAGGGCTCTCTAATTAGAAAATAATTCCAAATTAATATTACATAGGTGAAACATTTTAATGGAAACAGCAATAAAGCTATTCAAAATTGGGCATAAAAAGGTTAGCTGCTCATGCAGTAAGAGCTTAAAATATTATCTGGTAGGTAATATTATAAAATTTTACAGCCCTTTTGTTTTCCAATTTGTGCAAGCTGGGTTTTTAAAATAATGCTTTTTAAAAAGTATATTCCCAGTTGCATGAAAAATGGACTGAGTATCACAAAATCCCAACCACAGGGAATTCTAAGGACATCAACTTAGATGCTAAAAATGATCTTCTGAGATCCTGTGCTTCTCTCTAGATTCTTCCATAAAAAGGTCTTGTCAACTCCCAAGGATAGTAACAGAAAAGCCGTTATTGTAGCTTCTGAGACATTCCTGGATGAATTTACATGTGTTTTTTTAGTTCCAAATAGATAGGTCATGATTTTTGTAAATTGAAACTTGGGTTTTGAGACTTTCTCTCTCCGTTGTACTTGTAATCTATTGATTGCTTTTTAAATTAACTTGATCTTTTAAAAATAATCAAACAAACCCCAAAGTGTTTACCTCTTTAAATTCCCTGTTATGGTTACACATTAACATTTTTGGCTTCTGCTGCATTACACACCCTTCTTTGTTCTTTTTGAGCTGAATGCATTTCTTGGGTTATTGGTGCAATCATACTGCTGGGTTATTTCATATGCAATTTCAGACGTGTGCAGGTGGAGTTTAGAAAATGCATTAGCTCACACTTAGGTAAATGGATATTGTTTTTATATGTAGATTGAACAGCGTGGTTCCTACCAGTCTTCATTTATCCAAACTTCAAAGAAATTGGTTTTTGAAACCAATCTCAGGAGGAGGGCATTCTATAATGTATTTACAACATGGGAAATTAAAGGAGCCATGGCATCAATTTTCTAACCAGAAAAATAAAGGGCAGCTTGCAGACTGAAAGCACATTATATATTTGTGAAGTAGAAGAGGCAGAAAGCTCCTTTTTCTGGGAATGACTATGCAAGCCAGATCTCTCATTGAGGGAGCACTCCCTAAGGCATAACCTGAAGTTGTGACAATAACAATTTGGACAATGATTGCCTAGGGTAGGGGTCGGCAATGTTCGGCACGCAGCTCGCCAGGGTAAGCACCCTAGCGAGCCGGGACAGTTTATTTGCCCATTGACGCAGCAGGTTCGGCTGATTGTGTCCCCCACTGGCCGCGGTTCGCCGTCCCGGGCCAATGGGAGCGGCGGGAAGTGGTGCGGGCCGAGGGATGTGCTGGCTGCGGCTTCCCGCCACCCCCATTGGCCCGGGATGGCGAACCGCGGCCAGTGGGGGCCGCGATCGGCCGAACCTGCCGCGTCAACAGGTAAATAAACTGGCCTGGCCCGCTAGGGTGCTTACCCTGGCGAGCCACGTGCCGAATGTTGCCGACCCCTGGCCTAGGGAATCTCTTCAGTAATAATGTTCTGAGCTCCATCTGCATCACCCTTTTAACATTTTTCTCAGTTTTACTTTTACCCACATATGTGGCTGGATATCATTGGTGCTCAGCACTGCTTTGCAAGCTCCAATGACAGCTTAATTAGAAGGACCATGAGGTATGAGAGTGCAGGAGACTTATCCCAGCTATTGGGCCAAAATAGAGAGACAACTAGGTGCCATAAATAATAGTTTCTATTTGTGAAGCACATTTCTTTATTGGATTTCAAAGTGCTTTATATATGACTCTATTTTATATAGATATCCCCATTTTACTGATGGTGAAACAGAGGCACAGAGAGGTTAAGGATTTGATGGAGGACACATAGTGAGTCTGTCACAATTGGGAATAAAACACTGTCTCCCAGCTCCTACTCTGGTGTTCTAACCACTTAACCACACTGAAACCTTACAACAGCTCTTAAACATACTGGGATAATTTCCCCCCCCATATATTCTGGTGATTTTAAATGGGATTAGGCTGGTGTAAATGGAATGAGAATTTGGCTAAATGTGCGTGAGAAGCTGATTTGGGCACTCTGTGTTTATCCAAACTATTATTGTAATGAGATTATCCAGAGTTACATTACATAGGTAAAAGAAAAGAGCTAGAAAACCCTCATGCTTCTGCTCATAAACCAAGGTCCAGCTGATGGGGGTTAGGAAGAAACCTCCTCGAGGGGCTGGTTATTACATGACTGTGTCCGGTGAGGTTTCTTGCACTTTCCTCCAAAGCATCTGGCATTAGTCTCCATCAGAAACAGGATTCCTTTGCTCTAATCTGGTATAGCAATTCCTGTGTTCCTGTTAGATAATTGAAAGTGCATAGTTCTTTTTTGTCTTGCTGTATTGCTGTGTTATGGTCCTTCCAATAAGGAAAAAAATCCTATTGAGCAACATGTACTACTGCTGAAGGTAATGCTCAATCCGGGAAAAAAAACACTGAAGGTATTGAGCTCTAGAAATTGGTGGTTTGACCTCAGGATATGATATGCTGTAATGATCTTCCTATTTCCAACCTTTTTCTGAGCTAGCTGCCATGGAACGAGGGAATAGGGATGACATAATTTTCAACTCATGACTGCGGTGTAGACCTAGTGCAGGCTTCCTCTTGCCAAAAATTGAGAACATCCTCAAATTAAGAACTGTAGGAAGGAGACCCTTTATTTTGAGAAGTTGTGAGAGAGAGAGAGAGAGAGAGAGAGAGACTGATTCAGAACTAGCATAAGAAGGCAGATTTCTAGGCACATAAACATGACCTTTTGCACTTTTTTTATGTGTTACGGTGGATGGAAAATGCTCCATCCTTCTTGAGATTTTTTTTTATTTTTAAAAAGAAGCTGTAAAATATCAAATACTCAAAGGGCATAAATGTGCAATAACTTCTTAAAGCATTGTTGTCATGTTAAACCAGCCTTGTCAAAAATTACTTGCAACTAGACAAGCCATAGCCACAACATCTCCCTTCATCAGCCTCTTTTTGGTCTCCCACCACCTAAATATCTTCCAATCTTATCTGGTAACAGTGCTAAGCAAGTAAATTAGAGGTCACATCTACACTAGGTAAAAAGGTGCATTTTAAACAGGTTAACTAACGTGTTTAATATGTATTAAATACTGTGAAGACAAGTACGTTGTTGTTGTTAGCTGGTCAGAGTAAACCCTAGTGGGGAATCAGCCAGTGGGAGTCAAAGGATTGAGTTTTCTTTGTATTCACCCAGCTCCTGGGCTGGGTGTTCCTTTTCTCTACCCATTCTTCCCAGTTGGCCATCCTACCATGTTATTCAGCATGGAAGGGCAGTTGAGATGTTCCCCCAACTCATCCATTGTTCATTCTCAATTTCCTCTGGTTAACAAGGTTCCCTGCTTTTCAATTCTTCAGCCTCTCCCTCACATTGAGCTCTTTTTCTCCTGATTCCTGCTTGTGATTTTTGTGTGTGCGGGGGGAAGTAATGTGTAGGGAGGACAGAACCAGACTGGCAGTGTTACAGTAGCATGCATATGGCTCCTGTGACCATGTCAATAATAGGCAGAGAGGAAGGGGGGGTAAGAGGAGAAGAGGTATAAAAGCATAAAGGTGTGCTTTGGTGAAAGGGGCAAGGGCAGGCCTTAGTTTGAATTTTCTTTTTTTTTTCTTTGGGTACCCTGGAAAGTGGTAATCTAGCCTATTCCACTAGTTTACAGCCTGGGCGTATGGCACCTTTACTTACAAACTGTTGAATAAACCACAAAGTTGCGAGTGCTGTGGAATGACAGTCGGCACTGTGCCCTGGTGAGCTCTGCAAAGTTCCATTCCCCTCACACTCTTCATGCCTGACTTCTCTGGAGGTTTTAACCTGAGTCCAGTCTGGAGCATTGGTCTCCAGCTCTGCTGCATGGCAGTGAATTATTGCATTGATATTTAGTTTAGGGCAGTGTTTATAAAGCGGATGGTGATCAGAAGAGGTGGGGCGGGGCCTTGGGAGAAGGGGTGGAGTGGGGGCGGGGCCTGGGTCTGAGCGGCTTGGGGGGTCCATGAAAAGATTTAAATCAAAATGTAGGTTCTCGGGTTGCTAAAGTTTGAGAAACGCTGATCTAGTTTGACCTGCACATCACAGGCCACAGACCATCACCCACCCACTTATGTAATAGGTCCATAACCTCTGGCTGAGTTACTGAAGTCCTCAAAGTTACTGAAGTCCTCTTGACTATAAAGGCTTCAAGGACAGCGAATCCATCATTTACTGTAGTTCAAATCAACAAGTGACCCGTGCCCCGTGCTGCAGAGGAAGGTGAAAAAGCTCCAGGGTCTCTGCCTATATGACCTGGGGGAAAATTCTTTCCCAACCCCAAATGTGGTGATCAGTTAGGTCCTGACCATATGGGCAAGATCCACCTGCCAGACACCTGGGAAAGAATTCTCTATAGTAACTCAGACTCCTCCCCTCTAATGTCCCATCTCCGGCCGTTAGCAATATTTGTTAATAGCAGTCACAGATGAGCCATAGGCAATTGTAGGCAACCTCATCATACCAACCCTTCCATAAATTTTCCAAACTCCGTCTTGAAACAAGTTCAGTTTTTTGTCCCCACTACTCCCCTTGGAAGGATGTTCCAGATTTCGCTCCTCTGATGGTTAGATATCTGTGTCAAATTTAATACCTAAACTTATTGATGACCAGCTTATATTCATTTGTTCTTCTTTGAGTGATTCCTCATATCGATTCCAATTAGGTGTGCACGCACTGTATGCACAGTCGTTGGAAAGTTTTTCCCCTAGCAGCACCCGTCGGGTCGGCTGTGGAGCCCTCTGGAGTAGCGCCTCCATAGTGTTCTATATATGACCCTGCCAACCTGGCGCCTCCTCAGTTCCTTCTTACCGCCAGTGACGGTCGTTGGAACTTTGGCGTCTTGCTCAGCAAGTTCTTCACGTTTCCCTATTAAAGCTCTGTTTATGTTAGTGTTCGTTTCCTTAGTTAGTTTAGTTAGTTATTAGTTAGTGTAGTGTTAATAGTTCATTGTTGGGAGTTGGGGGGGTTCCCTTTCACCCCAACCACACTCTCCCGGGGCATGCCTAAGTCCCAGGGGTTCAAACCCTGCAAGTCCTACTACAAGCCTATGCCAATGGGCGACCCCCATGACGCTTGCTTAAAGTGTCTGCAGAAAACCCATCAGGTGGATAAGTGCAGGATTTGCAAAGGGTTTTGCCCGAGAACAAAGGAGGAGCAGGACTTTAGACTGAAGCAGCTCCTCATGGAGGTGGCACTTAGACCGCAACCAGCATCAGTGCGGCGGGACCCGGCACCAAGTTCATCAGTGCGTAGTGTCCCGGCAGCGGCAGAGACGGCACCGCAGAAACATTCTGGACAAGACCCGCAGCACCTCCGCTCTGCAGTGCAGAAGCAATCGGAGGCAACTCGGCACCGGTCCCATTCCCCGGGTCAGAAGCGGCACCGGAAACAAGTGAGGAGTGGTTCCCCAACTTGAGGACCCAACCCCTTGGAACTGGCCAATGGGGCATGTGCCAGGGAAGAGCCCCCAATGCAGAAAACTTCGGAGCCAGCACCATCAACTTCGGTCCTGCAAGGGGGGCAGTTGAGTCTGGTGCAATTGGACTCACCGTGTCAGGTGGTGGAGGAGGTACAACTGCCTTCCACCCCAGACACATTTGAGGCCACAAAAGACCTCGTAGACATGATGGCACCACGGTTCCCTGCCCTTTGCACCAAGCTCCCGATGCCACAGCATGCGGCACCATCCTGCAGAAAGCCTGCAATGCTCCTCCCCTCATCGCCATTGGGGACAAGATACTGCTTGGACTCGTGGCGCCGATCAGTCTCGCGGCACTGGGTGCACTCATGGTGCCAATGTGACTTGTGGCACTGCTCCAGGTCTCACCAGCGCTCCTGTTCATGGCGTCGATCACTGTCATGCAGCAGTTCCCGGTCCCGACGGAGTCTGTCTCGGGACCGTTCCAGGTGATCGTGCAGGCCCCACTCGCGGCACCACTCTCCAGCCTTGCGGCACCACTCACTAGCCCAACTACACTCAGCACCGCCCTGGCTCTCATGGTCTCGGTCCACGTCTTCAGGCTCGGAGACGGGATCTAAAGTCTTGGAGCAGGCCCGATGCAAGCCGGCAAAGGGCAGACCAGATGGGCGTGTGGCACCATGGCCCACACTATGGCAGGGGCCAGCAGAGTGGCCATTTTGAACTCCTTGGGTGTACCACCAGGCTCAGGGCACCCAGTCCAGGGGCTCCCGCTCGGTGGCGTCCGAGGCAAGGGTCCCGGAGGCAGCAGCCAGCCATCCCACCCCGAGGGATGCGGAGGAGCTACCAGCCATACCACCTCCCCCAGAACCCATCTCCGTTCCTCACCCTGACCCTGGGGTGGCTGACCCTGGATTAGAGGCAGGACAGGAGGTACCGGAGGACCAGGAAGGTCAGGAAGGTTCCCCCTCTGGCCTCCTCGTCTTCCTCCCTAGATGAGGCTGTGGCGGGCACCTCCACGCCTCCCCCTATAGATAGCTGTGCTACCAGGAGCTCCTATGGAGGGTGGCACGGACTATGAACCTGCAGGCGAGGAGGTGGTAGAGTCTGAGGATCCTATGGTGGATATCCTGGCACCAGAGGGACCATCTAGGATCGCTTTACCACTCATCAAAACTATCCAGGCAAATGCAAAGACCATTTATCAGACTCCGGCCTCCATCCCTCCCTCTGCCAAGGGGGTGGAGAGGAAATATTTCGTCCCCTCTAAAGGGTACGAATACCTATTCACACATCCACAGCCCTGTTCCCTGGTGGTGGCTGCAGTGAATGAGGAGGAGAGGCAGGGGCAGCAAGCCGCAGCACTTGAGTCCAAGGATGCCAAGCGCCTGGATTTATTTGGACGCAAAGTATACTCCACAGGGGGCTTGCAACTCAGGATTGCCAGTCAGCAGGCAATCTTGAGTAGATACAACTTCAACTCCTGGAACTCTATGCTGAAGTTTAATAAATTCATACCATTAGAGTCCAAAGAGGAGTTTGGGGCTATTGTCGAGGAGGGCAAGGCAGTGACATGGACCTCTTTACAGGCCTCACGGGATGCTGCAGACTTGGCGGCATGCATCTTGTCCTCAGGAATTGCCATGAGGCGTAGCTCATGGCTACAGGCCTCAGGGCTTCTGCCCAAGGTTCAACAAACTATGCAGGACCTGCCTTTCGATGGGGTGGGTCTGTTTGTTGAACAGACTGACTCCAGGCTGCATAGCCTAAAGCAGGGGTCGGCAGCCTTTCAGAAGTGGTTTGCCGAGTCTTCATTTAATCACTCTAATTTAAGGTTTCGTGTGCCAGTAATACATTTTAACGTTTTCAGAAGGTCCCTTTCTATAAGTCTATAATATATAACTAAACTATTGTATGTAAAGTAAATAAGGTTTTTAAAATGTTTTAAGAAGCATCATTTAAAATTAAATTAAAATGCAGAGCCCCCCGGACCGGTGGCCAAGACCCGGGCAGCGTGAGTGCCACAGAAAATCAGCTTGCGTGTGCCGCAGGTTACCTACCCCTGGCCTAAAGGATTCCAGGGCTACAATTAAATCCTTGGATATGCACCCCCCGGCAACCCAAAGAAAGCCCTTTAAGCCCCAACAGCAACAGCGGTCATATCCTCCTCGGCCATGGCAGGGTCCCTACAGACGCAGGAGCAGGAATGGCAGGTGCAAGCCCTCCCACCCTCAGTCTGGGCACCAGGCCCTGACTTTACTTTCATCGGGCTCAAAGCAGTCATTTTCAAGGTACACCCGAGGACGGAGCACCAGTCTCCATACCGGATCCTTCCCTGTGTTTTCTGAATAATCTATCCCTCTTCTACCGTGCTTGGTCCCAAATAACATCGGACCGCTGGGTCCTTCGCATGGTAGAAATGGGATATTCTCTCCAAATTTGCTCCTCCCCTCCCTCCTACCCCCCTTCCCTGTCCCTCTTCAGGGACCCCTCTCACAAGCAACTCCTTATCCGGGGGTGCAATTGCTCCTCGCCACAGGGGCAGCAGATGAGGTTCCTCAGGAGCTAAGGGGAAAGGGATTCTACTCCCGCTATTTCCTAATCCCCAAGGCAAAGGGGGGTCTCCAACCCATTCTAGACTTGCGAGGACTCAACGAATTCCTGGTGAAGTTGAAATTCCATATAGCCTCCCTGAGCATGATTATCCCTTCCCTGGATCTGGGAGACTGGTACGCCACCCTCGACATGAAAGACACGTACTTTCACATAGCCATTCGCCCCGCGCACAGGCAATTTCGAAGGATCATGGTCAAACACTATCAGTTCACAGTCCTCCCACTCGGTTTGACGACAGCCCCCTGAGTTTTTCACTAAGGGGATGTCAGTCGTAGTAGCCTTCCTTCGCAAGAGATAGGGATATCCCTATCTCGATGACTGGCTGCTCAGGGGGCGCACCAGGGAGCAGGTGGAATCTCCGGTCCGGTTCGTCAGATCTACTTTTGAGAGACTGGAATGGAGTGGGCTATGCAGAACTCACAGAGCCTGAGGGCTTCTCGACACAGGGGGAGGAACGGGCTCCACCCTGCTTGTTGATGTAAAACATGGCAGTGGTGTTGTCTGTCCTCACTACCACACACTGGCCTTGCAGCCGGGCCCAAAAATCTTGGCATGCTAGATGTACCGCCCTGAGCAACTTGATGTTGATAGGAAGGCAGAGCTCGTCCCAAGATCATAGGTCCTGCATTTGTAGATGTCCCAAATGCGCATCCCAATCCAGAGCTGATGCATCTATTACCAGGGACAAGAAGGGCTGGGGGCTATTGAAGGGGACTCCTTCACACACTATCTGAGGGTCGAGCCACCATTGGAGGGACTCGAGTATGTGCTCTGGTACCGTCACTACTAAGTCCAGGTTGTCGTGTCCCGGGCGATAGGCCGACGCAAGCCACGCTTGCAGAGGTCTGAGCCTCAGCCGGGCATGCCAGACCAGTGCAGGCTGCCACGTGGCCGAGGAGATGTAGGCAACCCCTTGCAGTAGTGATCAGGAATCGCCTGAGGCCATGAATGATGTTTGACATGACTTGGAATCGTGTCTCCGGCAGAAATGCTTGTGCCTGCACAGAGTCCAGCACTGCTCCGATGAACTCTGTTCTCTGGGTCGGAGACAAGGTTGACTTGTTCACGTTGAGGAGGAGGCCCAGTCTCTCAAAAGTAGATCTGACGAACCGGACCGGAGATTCCACCTGCTCCCTGGTGCGCCCCCTGAGCAGCCAGTCATCGAGATAGGGATATCCCTATCTCTTGCGAACAACATCTCCAAGAACAACAGTTACGAGAAGGTGAGCAACTGTTCTCTCTTCTTCAAGAGATTGCTCATATTGATTCCAGTTAGGTGACTCCCAAGCCTTACCCTAGGTGGTGGGGTCAGAATTATGGAATCGCTGATTGGAGCACTGCTCTGCCGAAAGTTGCATCATCTCTGGCATGCTGGACAATGGTGTAATGAGAGGTGAACGTATGCACCGAGGACCAAGTTGTTGCCCTGCAGATTTCTTGGATTGGTACTTGGGCCAGGAATGCCTCCGATAAGGCTTGTGCCTGTGTGGAGTGTGCCATAAGAGCTGATGCTGGGATTTTGGCTAACTCATAGCATGTGCAGATGAAGGACGTGATCCAGGAAGATATTCTTTGTGATGATACCAGGAGCCCTCTCATCCGGTCTGCCACCGCTATGAATAGCTGGTTCGACTTTCTGAATGGCTTAGTGCATTTGATGTAGAAGGCTAGTGCCTGCCTAACATCCAGAGAGTGCAGCCTCTGCTCGCAGTTACTGGCATGAAGCTTCCAAGCCGTGAGATGGAGAGACTTGAGGTCTGGGTGGAGCAGGCGACCGTGGTTCTGAGTGAGCAGGTCGGGGTGCAGTGGCAACACAATCGGGGAAGAAAACGGGCAGGTATATGCCTTGACTCGTGTGAAAATGTGACACGACCTTAGGAAGAAAGGCTGGATGAGGCCTAAGTTGCACCTTATTCTTGTGGAAGACTGTGTAAGGTGAGTGAGAGGTGAGGGCCTTCAACTCAGACACCCTGCATGTTGAGATCACGGCGACCAGAAAAGCTACCTTGTATGATAGATAGAGGAGGGAGCAAGTAACTAGCAGTTCAAACGGGGGACCCATTAGTTTGGAAACGACCACGTTAAGGTTCCACGCAGGGTCTGGCTGTCTAATCTGGGGATGGAGGCGTTCCAGGCCCTTGAAAAAAATGTCCCACCATGGGGTTGGCAAATACTCCTGGGTGGAAGGCTGAGATAGCAGTGAGGTGTGCCTTGATGGATGACATTCCCAGGCCTTGCTGTTTCAGGTGCAGAAGGTAGTCTAGGATGAATGGTATAGGCACCTGGATTGGAGGTGTGTGATCCTGGGCACACCAGCAAGTGAACCTCTTCCACTTAGTTAGATAAGTGGCCCTGGTGGATGGTTTCCTCCTGCAAAGTAGGACCACCCTTACAGGTTCCGAGCACAGACGTTCCATGGAGTTTAACCAAAACAGTGTTGACACAGTGTATGAAAGCTCATGCCACTGCTGCTACCTATGCTTCACCTTCCTTGTGGATGAATAGGAGACTTTATTCTACAGGGCTATCAATCCAGAACCCATGGCCAACACTTCACTTCTATTTTCACAAACTCCCCCACCAGTTTTCTATCCTCTGCACCCTTTGGACCTAGTTATTCTAAAATGTAATATAATATATTTTCACTTTTAAATCCATTCATTTAAACTAATTTACTCCTGATAGGAGTTATGTGCATGCATTGAGAATATATGCCTTAAATAGTGTATATTTACATATTATATCTATTAACATGCTTCAGAAACAGGAAAATACTTCACAAATAAAAGTTTTATGTTGCTAGGTTAGTAAACTGGAAAAGATGTGGGATTTCTGTGTTTTGCTGTTTTAGCTGGGTATTGGGAGAAATGATGGGCTTGTGGTTCAAACATAGGACTGGGAGTAAGATGATCAGGGTTCTGTTTTTGGCTCTCCACATATTTTCAAGCAAATCACTAAAACTCTGAGCTTCAGCTTCATCATCTGCAAAAGCGTTAACTAGTTAATGTTTAAGTCCCTGATTCAGCAAAGCACTTTAGCACTTGCTTAACTTTAAGCTTCTGCTCAAGTCCCATTTGACATCAAGCTCAAGTTAAGCATATGATTAATTTTTTTTAATTGGGGCCTAATCAGAGAGACTATATTAGAGCAGTTTTTCCTTCAGGCAGCATTTCTTTTTGCACTAGTTCTACCTGATGTGAAAATTATTCTCTGGGAACATTTACACTCAAAGTATTTGCAGCACAGTGCTTCAAGCAAAGACAAGGTATGAAATCTAATTCATGTTTTTTTTCCCCCCCTAGGATGTAAGGCCCTGATCCAGGATGAACGAATGCCACTATGATAAACGTATGGACTTTTTTTATAACATGAGCAACACTGACACAGTAGATGAGTGGTCAGGGACAAACCTTGTTATTGTTTTATGTTTTGGGACCTTCTTCTGCCTGTTTATTTTTATTTCAAATTCACTGGTCATAGCAGCTGTGGTCAAAAACAAAAGATTTCATTTCCCCTTCTACTATCTGCTAGCCAATCTAGCTGCTGCAGACTTTTTTGCTGGCATTGCCTATGTATACTTGATGTTCAACACTGGCCCTGTGTCCAAAACGCTAACTGTTAACCGATGGTTTTTGCGTCAGGGGCTTCTGGACACCAGCCTGACAGCTTCTCTGGCTAATTTATTTGTGATAGCTGTTGAGCGACACATGTCAGTAGTGCGGATGAGGGTTCACAGTAACCTCACAAAGAAAAGAGTCACTTTTTTAATTTTATTGATCTGGGCCATTGCTATTTTTATGGGGGCTGTGCCTACTTTGGGTTGGAACTGCCTTTGCAATATCTCAACCTGTTCTTCCCTGGCTCCTATTTATAGCAGAAGTTATCTGATATTCTGGACTGTCTCCAATCTAGTTGTTTTCTTCATTATGGTGGTGGTTTACCTAAGAATCTACATGTACGTCCAGAGGAAAACTAATGTCTTATCTCCACACACTAGTGGATCCATCAGCCGTAGGAGGACACCAATGAAGCTTATGAAGACAGTCATGACCGTCTTAGGTAAGACAATATTGAAAATTATGTATAAGAATCCACGTGCCTGTCAAAAATAACTTAAAATCTCTTGGATATTGACATGCCAGTGCTTGCTTGCCCACTTAGGCGATAGAAGATGTCACACCATGAAAAATTACGAAGCATAGGGTCAATCAAGTTGTAGACCAAATATCTCCTCATCTGGTAGCTGGTTAGACAGTTTGGTTGTAGGCAGAATGCTACAAAATGTATGTGTGGTTTTTTTTTTTCTGTAGTTTTAAAAAAAAAATTCAGAAAGGTCTCTGGAAGGAGAAGGTTTGACAAAATTCACAGCAACGTTACCAGCGCATTTGTCTGGATTAAAATAATAAAAACTGGGAGTTGCAAAGGAGTCTAAGGGAGTTAGGTGCCTAAATCACATTGAATTTGAAAATCCCAGCCAGAGAGTAAGTTTTGTGGGTATTTAACCTGTAGGTGTAGGATTTGGCCAATGAAACTCTAAAATTGCTTGAGACCTGCCTATCTCACTGTGCCATATTTCTATAGCTATAGCCCACAGAGGTGTTTCAACTGGAACTTCCCTCCATATCAGAGAGAGAGCTGTCAATGTGGGGTGCTCAACCTTGGATTAATTTCCCCACTGTTAATCTGTAAAAGTTCAGTTTTGCTGACTTTCCGGACACACAGATGGCCCATCTTCTTGCCCAAGCTTTTGGAGAGGGGGAGTTGTGATAAGGGCTCGTGCTGGAGTGCATGTTGAGGGGATGTTTGCTGATTGGTTGTTCCCTTTTTGGGAAAGCTGCTGAGTTTTATGCTGTATTTTAATGATGCTGTTATAGTCATCTAGAGCCCTGGATGGGCACTTTATTTAGATAATGAAAGTTTGCAACATTGAACAGGGCACCAAATATTACAATACTCCTATTATGGGTGTATTGTTCTATTGTCTGTAACTCTGAAATGGTCTGGAACTCTGAATAAGACGTTACAGACTTCAGCCACGGAGAAGTTGGGGCTGCGGGACTCTGGGGGAGGCGGGCTACTGATCCTAGGGGCTGCCAGGGAGAACTGGGGCTTGGCACTTTAAACCTGCGGGAGAGCGCTGGGGCTTCAGCCCTGCGGCTCCACTCCCAGCTTCTGCCCCATGTGGGGCACCAGGGATTGGGGCTTCAGCCCTGTGGCTCCTCTCCTGGTTTCAACTGGGTGCGGGGCTTGGGGCTTCAGTTACGGAGAGAGCGCTGTGGCTGAAACCAGTGCTCCCCTTGTAGCTAAAGCCCCAAGCCCCGGCACCCCCCATCGGGCTGAAGCCGGGAACAGAGCCACAGGGCTGAAGCTCTGAGCCCCAGTGCTGCCCCCCAGTCTAAACCCCTGAGCCCTGGTACTCCTGAGAGTCAGAAGACCTGAGCTGTCCTTCTGCCAGGACCCCTGGACCCCTCCCACCCTCTGGCTGCAGCACGAACCCCCCCGTGGCTGAAGCCCTGAGGCAATACAGTATTTGCTTTTTTATTTTTTTGGTGGTTGCACTGCTGTCTGATTGAGGACTTCTGGTTTCACAGGGTGTCTGGTTAAGGTGATTTTAGCCTCTGCTGCAGGGGCTTTCACCCCCTACATCTGCCTGTCCACCCTCCCACCTGGCCCCACATTTGCCCAGTTCCCACACCAGTTCTTCTCCTGAAGCTTGTGAGGGTCTTCACCACCCCCCTGGGGTGTGATGGGGGTGCTGCACCACCTTTTCCCCCTTCCCAAGCTGGGTGTTGTGGGGAGGGAGGAACAGAGCTGACTGACCCACTGTTCACAGGGAGGGAGGATGGAGCAGGGCTTCCCTGAGCTGCTCATCTCTTTCTGCTTCCCCTTCCCCTCCTGTGAGACTGGTGTCTCCCTTCTTCTATCCCAGAACTCCATTCAGTTCTTGAGCGGTAGGAGAGGAGAACTCTGCATACCTCCAACAGTAGTCCTCATTGGTTGCTCATCCCCAGGCAAGTGGTGAAGGCAGCCAATCAGAGTGGGTTCCTCCCCCTAGGCAGGGTTGAAATTCACAAGAGTGCTGGAGCTGCTGGCATCCTGGCGAGACGACTCCAGCTCTAGCTGGACACATGGAGAAATCAGGAGAGTTGGCGACACTGCATCCACTTGGCCACAAGGGACTGACAGAGGGTGCCGGTATTATCAGCACCCCCCATCCCACCAATGTACCTGGACCCTGTTCCATTTCTGGGGATGAGAAAAAGAGACTCTGCCCATTGGGATCTCTGCCTCTGTAATTTCACTGTTCAGGGGCCAAACAGCTTCAGTGGTGATGGTGCTTTCGCAGTGTAATTAGGAAGTGGTAGGAGAAGCTGCATATGGAGGGAGTGAAGGATTTGGGGGCATTGTAGGGAGCCAGTTGCAGTTCTTGGAGTCAGGGCTGCCCATCCCATTGCAGTCTGAGCTACACAGGTGCTGTGCTGATCTTGTACCCAGTGGAGGATACAGCTCAGCGCTCCCGCCTCTAATGCAACCCTTTATCCACTGGGGAAGGAAGATTGCAATTGGTGCAGGCGGTGGAATCACTTTCTGCAGCTTTCCACTGGCTGAGATTGCCAGTTATCTCCTTACACAATGCAAAGTGGCCTTCGCAGAGTGGGGAATCCAGTCTGAGATCTCTAACTCATTTCAAATACTCCACTAACCCCATTAATTTTTAACAACTTTTAGTTCCTACAGAGTGGGGCCAGATTTTATCTAGTGACCCTGAAACAAAAAGCCTCAGAATTTCATTATGAATCCCCTGTATCATCCAGTTTCTGTGTCACTTAATCAACAATTGTTTTTTCTAAAAGGATATTGAAAATATCCATTCTGTTTTCATAGCTCAGTCATCTTCTATTCACCAGTAATTAAATCATAACCAGCTGATAAGAAGCTGTCCGTTAAAGCCAGATAAATTCAAATCAGAAATAAGGCACACATTTTTAACAGTAAGGGTGATTAACCATTAGAAGAAACTATGGAGGGAAGTGGTAGATTCTTTATCTTCTTGAAGACTTCAGATTCAGACTGGATGCCTCCTGGAAGATATGCTTTAGTCAAATGAAAGTTATGGGGATCAATGCAGGAGTAACTGGAGGAAATTCTGTGGTCTGTATTATATAGGAGGTCAGAGTAGGTGATCTAATGGTCTCTTCTAGACTTAAAAATCTATGAATAACCCTTTCTGTTTCTTTGGGGCTGACTTAGTAAAGACTTTGTCCAGCTCTGATGCCATAAAAGACTGCACAGGAACATTTGGTTTTGAGGCTTGAGGGGCATGGGAGGTGGTTCCATGATTCTGCAGTGGCTGTAGCAGTGCAAAAGCCAGATTTATGTTTTGTTTAACTGGACTCCTCAGTTTTCAAATATAAATCTGCTCCCAGGATTTTAAAAGTTGCAGATACAAGCTTTGCAGTAAGTGCTTAAGAATGCTAAGGAAAACAAGATGACCCTGAGCATCCTGCTTTAGCAACTGGTAGAGATATATCTTATCTGTCCGACAATGACTAGCTTCTTTCATAACCATCCTGCACATATAATGGTATTTAGTGCATTTGTCTTGTAGCAGCTATTAAGAAGGAATAGCTTTGTTGTAAAGAAGACAGTTTCTGTCTGTACTATATAATTCTCAGATAGCAATGCTATGGAGGAGGCATGTGTCTCCAGCACAAGAAGTTTACAAACTAAGAACAGTTATCTTTCTTAGGCTGTGCCCAAGGGCATTGTTTACAGAGTCTGGCAGTCTGATTTGCGCTAGAATCTCTGGTCCTAGTGGAAGCACAAGTGGGAGGTTGTAGTGTTAAAGGACCATTTTGTGGTAAATATCATGGATTATGCATATATGGAATTATACCTAAATAACACCTGATTTTCAGATCTACCACTAGTCCTTCAAGGGAATTTCTAGAATACAGTGCTTTTGTCATCTGTGTCAAATATTTTATTGCTCCAAACCTGTTGTTAAAATTAATTCATCCCTTCCTAGTTTAGGTTAATCAGTAATTAATACACTGTTGCCATCCTAATAATGTGTTGATGATTTGTGTTTGGGCTTTGAAAAATCATAACACTGGGCTATAAATGGCATGGCGACAAAGCTTTCAACCTCTTAATGTTATGCACACACATAGTAACTCTTCAGAGGGAGATCTTTTTCACCAGAAACTACTCAGCATCTGCTCACAGTCACTTTTAATATATTTTCCCCACTTACTCAGATGGGTAACATCAGTTTAAAAAAATACAAGAGGTTTAAATGAACTGACCTACTGGTTTGAAAGGGAGTGGGGAAAACTGCATTGTTGTCTCAGTGAAGCTCTAAACAGGTCTGTGCTGCTTTTTTTCCGGCCTGCGAGAGATCGCATGCGACACGAAGGTATTGCGTTTAGCTTTAAACACCCTGTGTTGCAAGCAGCTGTCTCCTTTTATTGTCATCTCCTTGGCTAGGTAGAAAACAGCATCACTGCAAGCTGCAGACACAAACTGCTGTCCTTTCTAGGGATAGGCATGCAGATGGGGGTAGCCAGCCTTTAAGATAAACAGAGGGGAAGAATTTAGATATTTGAGAATGAATGACTGCAAAATAAAGAATCCTCTGATTCCACCCTTATGCCCTGCAGCTCACTTTATCTGTTTAACGTTTAACCAAAAATCAAGCAATATTTATCTATAAAACCATGTCAGATTAGAAAAGAAGTTAAGATATAAATGTTTAACTTCCCTTGTATCCATCTGAAAATTCCTGAACCATTGTAATCTTTTGTCATCCTTGTAATCCAACTCGTCTCTATACATGTTGGGGTAAAAACCATCAGGAATGCTTCTTCTTTCTTTACACACTGAACTCCTAAAGTAACACCCTAACACTCTGATCCAGCACTAAGAACCACAAGGGTGTAGGGATCACACTGTGCAGCTCACAGTACCTGCAGGAGTCACTTGGCTACTGATTTGTCTTGGCATTTTTAGGCAAATTCACCTGGTGATCATGGCGAAAATGACAAAATAATATTGAGCACTTCTGTGTACAGCACCTTCCATCAAACGACATCAAAGTGCTTTAGAAACTCTAAGTAAGCTTAACAACACAGGCTTTGTCAGGACGCGCATGGACTAGTGGTTAAAGCAAAGAATAATGTCTTATTGATGTGAAAGTTCATGTTTTTTCAAAGACTCACTCGTTCATTGTTTGACCATTTTTTCCTCTGTTACTTTCCCATGTCTCTTTCACGTTACATGATGTTGGGAGAGATGGTGTGAAATGCTGGATCCAATCCTGCTTCGATGAAAGTCCATGGGACTGTTTTTGAGGGAGCAGCGTGAAGTCTTTTCTCCTTTGTTCTCTGTGGGACGTTTATGAAATGAAGCTCAACTTAGAAAACCCTCCCATTTGGAAGGAGAAAATTGCCATTGCAAGGTTCTCAAACATGTGCCAAACATGATCTTGACTAGATGCTTAATTGTGCAGTAGACTGTAAATAAGTGCTGCTTTTAAAAAACACTCCTCATAAGCAATTCTCCAAACCTTTCTGCCCAAGCCATAGTTGCACATTTCATTCTGGGAAGCCACACATAAATAAACACGCACTAAAAAGGCTTGTCATTTATATTAATATTCTCTTGACATCACAAAAACAAAATACATCAGTGTGTGCTTAATCCTGAAATTATGACTCTTAGGTTTTGATGCTTCCTGTCTGCTGGGTAGTACACAGCAAAAAATATAGGGCCAGATTCTTCATAGCTCAGACTGATTGCTTGGTACAAGACTTGGGAGAAGGGGCACAGTTGCCCTCCCACCACCAGTCCTCAGCTGGCATTGGGCAGGGGTCCTGGTACAGATTACTGCCAAAGGAGATCATAATTTGAAGTGGATAGGGGACTGGCCTGGGACTCAGGAGATCTAGGTTCAATAACTGTCTCTACCACATGCTTCCTGTGCGACACTGGGTAAATCACTTCATCTACCCGGTACCTCAATTCCACCTCCATAGTGTTAACAAACCTCGGGGGTTTTATGAGGATAAAAATCCATTAACGGTTGTGAGATGCTCATATACTGTGGTGACAACCATGTAAAATAGGTAATTAGATAGACATGTGCACCCTGTAGGATCAGGCCCAAGGCCCAGAAGAAAGGGACATATAAAATGTGTTTAAATTTCTGTTTTTTGTGTCAGGGTGAATCCCATTGATTGTTTTAGCATCTCACCTTTTCTTTAAAACACACTGCAAATTGTACTGCACAGTGAAACACTCCTTCACATCAGCAATTAACAAATAACTTCATAAGTTAAAATTTTATGGACTCGCTTGGAAATAATTTTTTAGGATGCTTTCAAATGTGCACTCTCTGGAATGGGGAAAGCACCAGCCACTTTGTTTCTAGCCAGGGCCAGCTCCAGCTTTTTTGCCGCCCCAAGCGGCGAAGCAGGGGGGGCGAAAGAAAGCCGATCGGCGGCATTTCGGCGGCGGCTCAGTCGTGTCACTTCATTCTTTAGTGGCAATTCATCGGTGGGTCTTTCGCTCCCTCTCTTCCTTTTCGGCGGCACTTCGGTGGCAGCTCAAAGAGGAAGAGAGGGACCCGTCGCCGAAGACCCGGACGTGCCGTCCCTTTCCATTGGCTGCCCCAAGCTTCCTTCGCTGGTGCCTGGAGCCGGCCCTATTTCTAGCACAAAAAAGCATTGGGGTGGGGGAGGGAAGGCAGTGAGTATATGGCCTTAATTTTCTGTAGCTAAGATCACTCATAAGATATGGTCCTACTGCTGTCCGTTTGAACTGTAACGATGGATCATATTTGTCTGATCCAGCACAGACTATTCCTGAAATGTCAGAAAGACTACACAATAATTGTAAAGAGTGTCATTCACAGTTTGCTTCACTAATCACTTAAGTAAAACAGATCCTGCTCCCATTGAAATAGAAAGCAAGTTGGGCATTAACTTCATTGGGTGCACCATCAGCCCCAACTGATGTCATAGGAAATATACATCAGCATGTTGTAGTGAGCATATCATACTGCATGGTGAAACACTCCTTCAAATCAGCAATTAAAATTTTAGTTCACAACAAATAGCTTTTTAAGCTATCTTGGAAAGAATTTTTTAGGATGCTCTAAAACAGGGGTCGGTAACGTTTGGCACACGGCTCGCCAGGGTAAGCACCCTGGCGGGCCGGGCCAGTTTATTTACCTGCTGACGCGGCAGGTTCGGCCGATCGCGGCCCCCACTGGCCACGGTTCGCTGTCCGGGCCAATGGGGGTGACGGGAAGCCGCGGCCAGCACATCGCTCGCCCGCGCTGCTTCTCGCCGCCCCCATTGGCCCGGGACGGCGAACCGCGGCCAGTGGGGGCCGCAATCGGCCAAACCTGCCGCGTCAGCAGGTAAATAATCTGGCCCGGCCCTGGTGCTTACCCTGGCGAGCCGCGTGCCAAACGTTGCCGACCCCTGCTCTAAAACATGCAGTCATGACCAGGCAGGCTATTTTTTAAATGTGCTATGCAAAAAGTATTGGAAACTAAATCACTAACTTCTTTCCTGTTTTTTTTTTTTTAGGTGCAAAATAATCTACCAAACTAATAGTTTAAATATTGCTATTTTGTACATTGTGGAACCAACACGTCACCGTGCTTAGTGCTGATTTTAGCCCAGGGGAGTTATTTTTAATGCCATGTGATTAAATCCTTGAAGATATTCTGAAATAGAAAGAGTGCCTGACACAGCCTTAACTAGAAGTGGTTCGAGCAAGCACTGTGTATAATAATTACATTCTATGTATCATCTCCATAAAACTAATTGTTCTGGCTAAGGCTCTACTGCATGTCTTTGCATTCTTTACAGAGTGTTGCATTACCTCACAAAAACAGATAATTCCTAGCATGCTACGTTTTGTGTTTGCTGGTACAAATTACTTGAACTAGATGGAGTATAATGGCTTGGTCCAGCTCCGCCTGAAGCCAATGGCAGAACTGCCATTGATTTGAGTGTGAGCAGGATCAAAGCTCTAAGTCAAGATTGTTTGGCAAAATAAGGAGAGTGGATTTCTTATTAATGAAGGACTCTTCTGCTGGAGAAACTTCAGGCATATTTGACTTAGATCTAATAAACCCTCTTAACTTTCATGTTTTCTGATTTCTTTGCTTACTCTGCTTGCCATTTACAAAGCTGCTTGTGTTTTTAAACACTGATTTCCACTCACAGGCCCCCTGCTCTCTTTGACCCCTCAGCGAAACCATAATGCTGCACGTGTGACATCACAGTGCTGCTAGCTGTGATATCTCAGACACGCTTTGCTGCAGGAGGAAGCATAATAAGCAGCTGTCAGTATCAGCTGGGAGGCTGCGGTGAAATCCTGCTGGTCAGCTCAGCTCTTCTGCATAGAAGAGTACCAGAGAGCAGAAGATATGCAGAGGGAAGATGGCTTGTGGTCGTGTTACTCCTGAGGACATTCTGTGCCAAAAAATTAAAAATTCTGTGCACACTACACCTCTACCCGGATATAATGCTGTCCTCGGGAGCCAAAAAATCTTACCGCGTTATAGGTGAAACCGTGTTATATCGAACTTGCTTTGATCCACCGGAGTGCGCAGCCCCAGCCCCTCGGAGCGCTGCTTTACCGCATTCTATCCGAATTCGTGTTATATCAGGTCGTATTATATCGGGGTAGAGGTGTATTTTTAAATTCTGCAAATTTTATTTGTCAAAATAACACTGCATAATCACACCAGTTTCAATTATTTTGGTAATTTATTTCAAAATACCTGTCAGCAAGTATGTCTGTAACAATACAGACACACACAAAATGTCCCCCAGGAGTGGAGAGTTAAAGACAACCCAGAGTAAAGAGTTATGATAACCCAGTTCCTGTTTCTCTGCCCTCTCCCCAAGTCCTGCTGGGGGGGCCAGACACCCACAATCTCTCCACCCCCACCCTCCCGAGCCCACATGCAGGGCCCTCCCAGCTAATACACTCAACCCACCCCCTTAGCCCAGGGATCCAGAGGAAGAAACAGCCTGATGCTCGGTCCCAAGCTTGCATGGAGTTTCCCATGCATCATCCTCTCCTTCCCTCAGGGTGTGCTGGGAAATGCAGCTGTCAGGAACCCTTTAGCTCCCTCCCTCTCCCCCTGGCAGTATTTTCTATGTGTGAGCTGGGCTCTGCTGGGTCATTTCTGTGGGGGAAAGGAAATTCTGCACGCACAATGTTAATTTCTGCAAAATTCTGCATTGCGCAGTGGCGCAGAATTGCCCCGGGAGTAACAATGTCACGTGTGCCATTGGCACTCTGGTCTACCTCTCCTGCCTCGGTCTCAGTTCTCTGCTTCCCCTTCTCTAGGCTGTGGAATAAGGCGGCCTCTGCTGTCCTTTTTGTGTTGAGTTATGTGGGATGGATCCTTTAGTGTAAAGTAGAATAGGTTGGGCTTTGAACTGGCTGTGTGGCTGCTGGATCCACAGTAGTCTGAACAGCAGGCCCTTCTCCCTCAAGGCATCAAACTGCCCCCTTCCCAAAACCCTCCCACCCTGTTTCCTTCCTGTTCCGTTGCTCCCACTACTCAGCACTCTTTTCCTGCAGCCCCCACTCTGACACTGGCCATCAGCACTTGTCCCTATCCTATGGTGAAAATCCCTCTCCCTGCTTATGGGAAAAGAGCTTCCCTCCACATCCCAGTTCCTGCTCCTCTCCCAGCTCAGTTAGACACCTAATCTGTACTCCTACTTCAGTGCAGGCTAGTGTCCCTCAGCTTGACCAAATCCCACAGGCAGATGGACGTGGGCAGACAGACTTGTCCTTTAAAGACAGGACTGTTGGGCTACATTCACATCTTCCACACAGGCAGACACTCCATGTAGGCAACTCCAGTTCTTTTCTCCAGCGAGCAGTTTCACTCTGCAGCTCAGATCGGTGCCTGGGACCTGGCCAGGAGGGTGATTGCACCCTCTATGTGTAAATCAATAGCAGGACATGGCTCTTGTTTTTCATTTAAGAGGAAACAATATTTTTTCAGGCCTTGTGAAGAGTTTGTATTTTTATGACATTTGATTATAGCTGCTCACTGTTTAATGGTTAATTTAAAGATTCATTTTTCATCTGAGTCACATATTGTACGACTGTTTTCAGTGTGTGTGTGTGTGTGTTTGGGTTTCATGTGAGAGCCCAGATTTGTAAAGCTTCAAGGCACTAGATTTTTTTTTTTTTTTTTTTTTTTGCAATTGACCCTATCTCTTGTGAAAGAGGAATAATACTGGGTATAATTTGAGTTGACCAGGACCGGCTCCAGCTTTTTTGCCACCCCAAGCGGCGAAAAAAAATAAAATAAAAACCCCAATTGAACTACCGCCGAAGTGCCGCCAAAGAGGAAGACCGTGAGTGAAGGATCCGCCGCCGAATTGCCACAAAAGACAGAAGTGGGCCGATTGAGCTGCCGCCGAAGTGCCGCCGCCGCTGCCCCGGACGTGCCGCCCCAACAACTAACAGAGTGCCTCCTCTTTCTATTGGCCGCCCCAGGCACCTGCTTCCTTCGCTGGTGCCTGGAGCCAGCCCTGGAGATGACTGAGGCTGATCTGTTCAGTGGTGATGTACGGTACAGGGAGTTTGATAGGAGCAGCTGACATGATTCTATCTCAGACCTACCGAGCTCTGAAAAGTGCCTGGTTTATGTAGACTGGAAGATGGAAGGTCTGTGAAAAAGGCTTAATCTCGCACTGATTCATTTTGTGGCATTATCCCAGTACATATCATACATATGTTGAAAGGAAAGGGCATGACTGCCATGCAAGTCTATACATGATTTTCAGTTTGTTCAGGCAAATGCATGCAGTGTTCATCCTAGCTTACCAGTATTTCAGCAGAAACATTCATTACTTTGAGGTTCAGGGTTTTCAATCTAATACATTTAGAATTTAAATTTATAACTTCTACCATTTTAACCAAAAGTGTACATCTGGTTAAGGCAGTTGTTTAAAAAGCTATCACCTTTTCCTTGCCCTAAACATAGGTCCTGAAAGGCCGTGCTAGTATATGGAGAGCTTTATGGCAGGGCACAGCAGAAGCATAAAAAATGCAGATCTTCCAGATGTATAGGAATTCAGTCCAACTGAAGTGATGCAATATACAGGAAACTCACTGTAGGCTTAGTGGAAAAACCCCAAATTGACCTGGTAGCACAATTAATGGCACAATATACAGGAAACTCACTGTAGGCTTAGTGGAAAATCCCCAGATTGACCTGGGAGCACAATTAATGGCACGTTGTGACCAGGTGTTTGGCCTGGTCTACACTACCGGGGTAAGTCAACCTAAGATATGCTACTCCAGCTATGTGAATAATGTATCTGGAGTCGATATAGGTTAGGTGGACTTACTGCGGTGTCTATGCTCCACTGCATCGACGGGAGACACTCTCTCGTCAACTTACCTTAATCTTCTAGTTTTGGTGGAGTTCCAGAGTCAACCGGAGAGCTAGATCCACTAAATCGACCCCACTGCATCGATCACAGCAACGTCGATTCCTGGTAAGTGTAGACATGGCCCTAGTCTTGCATATCCTATGTGAGATGCAGAGCTATTCTTCTAACTCACCCTGCCATCCAGACCAGCTGGCTCTCTTAAGTCCTACTAAAAAGTATGAAAAGCTGAAAGTTTCTCTGAGGCATATTAGACCTTGTGATAAATGAAGCGGGGGGTAGCTCCCTTTTATGGACACCCAACCAGCCAGTTAGCTGTAAAATCCCTCTTGGTAGCTGTTCTCTGCTTGCTTTACCTGTAAAGGGTTAAAAGTCCCCCAGGTAAAGAAAAGGAAGTGGGCACCTGACCAAAAGAGCCAATGGGAAGGCTAGAACTTTAAAAAAGGGGGAAAGAAACTTTCCCTTTCTCTGTTGTGCTCTGGGTTGCAGGGACATGGAGCAGCAATGCTATAGGCAAAAATGCTGTGTAAGGTTTGCTGTGTAAGTATTTTCCATACCTAGAAGAAATAATTTGTGTAGGGAATGTTTAGTTAGACACTATCAGGTTTATTTCTTATTTTGGCTTGTGGATCTCCTCTTTGTTAACCCCAGATGCTTTTGTTTGCTTGTAACCTTTAAGCTGAACCCCCAAGAAAGCTATTTTGGGTGCTTAATTTTTGTAATTGTTTCTTTTAAGATCAAGCAAAAAGCCTAAGTTCCAGATGTATTTTTTCCCTTTTTGTTTTTAATAAAATTTACCTTTTTTAAGAACAGGATTGGATTTTTGGTGTCCTAAGAGGTTTGTGCATGTTGTTTGATTAGCTGATAGCCACAGCTAATCTCCTTTGTTTTCTTTCTCAGCTCTTCCCCGGAGGGTGGGTGAAAGGGCTCAAGGGTACCCCACAGGGAGGAATTCCCAAGTGCTCCTTCCTGGGTTCAAGGGTTTTTTTTGCATTTGGTGGTGGAAGTGTTTACCAAGGCAAGGTCAGAGAGAAGCTGTAACCTTGGGAGTTTAATACAATCCTGGAGTGACAAGTATTAATTTTTAAAATCCTTGCGGGCCCCCACCTTCTGCACTTGAAGTGACAGAGTGGGGATTCAGCCTTGGCAGACCTAGAGTGAATAACAAGAGATCCTGCAGGGTGAAAATCCTAGGAACAGACAAATTAATAGGGAGCCACGGCTGCAGTTTAAGTACAGTCTGCCTGAAAGCTTTGTTGCATAAGGTAAAAATAGAGGCAGATCCTAGAAAAGAAACAAGTTTGGACCATAACCCATTGTGTGTGCAATGTTAAGGATAGGGTGTGACACTAACCTTGTTTGTACACATGATTAAATGTATTTTGGTGGCAGCGGATCCAAAGTAAGACAATCCCTTGAAAGAGCTGCCCAGTAATTGTAATGGTGTTCCTGACCGTGTACGGCACTACAGCCTTTATTTCATTAGCTGTGTAAGGCTATATCTACACTATGAGCTAGGGGTGTGATTCCGCTTCTTGCATGCACATGGCTATCATCAAGCTAATGCAAGTATAAACAGCAGTGTGGCTACGGTAGTACGGGCAGCAGCAGCAGAGACACCGGCTTAGGCATGCCAAGTACGAACCTGGCCGAAACTGAGGGGTACGTACTTGGCACAGCTGCTGTAGTTACGCTGCTATTTATACTCCTGCTATGAGAGTTAGCACGAATGTGGGCAGGGTAATCACACCCCTAGCTCACAGTTTAGACCTTGCCTAAATGTCTGGAGTTCCAACTTTCCATTGGGAAGTGAGGGGATGTTGTACATCACACAGATACTAGAGAAATTTCTGCAAAAGGACGTTTTTTTGATGTCCAGTGGTTGCCATTACACTCTTTACAATGTTGTTTGTGCAAGTAGATGTATTTCCTAGAGTTTGTCATATGTTTAGTCTGCAAAAAATTACTAGCTGACACTTTTTAAAAAACACATTTATACACTAATTTGGGGCCTGCTCCTGCTCCCATTGACGTCAGTGGAAGCAGGATGGGGTCCTGCAGTGTGGTAAAGAGTAAATAATGTGGTAAACTGCTTCCCCTTTTTTTACTTGTATGCAGAGATGGTTCACACGCTGAACTATTTCTTTGCAAGGAGCTGGAGAGTTGGCAATAAAAGGTTGCACTGAGACCCTAGAGGCCCAGAAATATTCAATGACAGTTGATGTCAATGTAGAGTGTGGTCTCTTCCTAATTGGGGCCTATTCTAATGCCCATTGAAGTCAAAGGGGGCTTTCCATTGACATCAGTGGGCTTTGGGTAAGACTCAGTGCAATAAATCTCTGTTTATGCAATGTTCTGGTTCTGAACCATAATCCATGCTGCAAAATTGATTACCAGAATTGCTGTTTTGAGCTACAGCTCTGAACACACTGCTTAGAGATAACCCTCTTGCATCAGAATTCACAAATAACTGCTACTGACCACTAAATCAAAATTAGCCTATAAAATTGGTATTTAGGGACACAAAAATCCAGACTCAAGCTACAGTAGAGTTAAATGCATCTTTTATGAAAGCTCCAGCCTTTAATCTTTCCATTTCATGGTATGGTCTCCAAAAAGGAATATAAATCTGGTGGGTGAATTTTCTTTCTTTACTTTAGGAAGTGGTTTCTAGTGGAAGGACAGTTTAGGAAGTATTTTGCAGTCTCCTAACAACTATTACAACATTTTTACCTCATGCATGGTTTTTCATAAATTGTAACACTTATTAAAGCTTTCGAATTCATGTCTTTGTTCTTCCTGCCTGCTCCTGAGAGGTGCTGAGCAATCTCAGTTACCCTTAAAAACAATGGGAGCGATGGCTGCTCATCATTTCTGAAATCAGGCCATGGACTTCTTTGTGTAGCTTGTTGGGAGTGTGTGTGTGTGTGTGTGTATTGTATGTACAATGCAGTATTTTGATGTTACTGTTAGAATCATAACTCTTGCATTTCCCAGTTTGTTGATATGAACTGTGCACTACGGCCTCAGTGTTGTTTTCACACAGTGTAACGGGATTGGCACCCACCTCTCTCACGAGTGCCCCGTTCTGGTTGGGTGTGTGTGCGTTCTTTAGGTCTGGAGACCCCTTTCGGTGGTTCTCAGGTGGGTTTTCAGTGACTCAGCCCTCTGACTGAGACACACACACACACTCTATCTGCATGTGAACCAGAACAAACCCCTTCTGGGGTATACAGTCCACCATGGTTTATCTCAGTACCCCTCTGGTGGTGTTTCTCTAGCCCTCTCTGAGCTGAGTCTTTAAGTAGTCCTGGCCCTGGTATGGGGCCATATCCCCAGGGCTTCCTCCCTGGAGACACTATCTTCCTGTGGCCCTTTCCGGGCTCACTCCCTTCTCAATTAGTAGCCAGCCAAGAGCTCCTTCATTGCTCCCTTGGTCTCTGCTAGCAAACAGTCTTTGGCTCAGTCCTAGCAGCCAGCCAGAAGCCTCTTGCTCCCTGGTCCCTGCCAGAAGACTGCCTGTGGTCCTCCTGCTCTTCCAGCCAGGCATGCAGTCCTTTCGTGTCCAGCTCCAAGTAGCAACTAACTACTGCTCTGTTCTGCAGCTCTTTTTAGATGGCCCTCCTGGGCCCTGATTGGCTGCTTTTCCGGCAGCAGGGGTCAGTACCACAATGTTGCACAATGGACACTTGACAAAATTACCGGACATAGTGAAAGACATTGGCGGGGAGCAGGAGGGGGCTCTGGGGTGAGGCAGGGGGTTGGGCTGTGGGAGGTGGTTGGGGCTCTGGGGTGGGGATGCAGGTTATGGGGTGGGGCCAGAAATGAGGGGTTCAGGGTGCAGGAGGGGGCTCCAGGCTGGAGCAGGGGGTTGGAGTGTGGGGGTATGTGAGGGCTCCAGCTAGGGGTGCAGGCTCTGAGGTGAGGCTGGGGATGAGGGGTTTGGGGTGTAGGAGGTTGCTCCGGGCTGGGACCAAGGGGTTGGAGGGCGGGAGGGGGATCAGGGCTGGGGCAGGAGGGTGGGATGCAGGCTCCGTCCAGCGCTTACCTCAAGCAGCTCCTGGAAGCAGCAGCATGTTTTGGCTCCTATGCAGAAGCGCGGCCAGGCGGCTCTGCGCACTGCCCTGTCCGCCCCCGCAGCTCCCATTGACTGTGGTTCCCGGCCAATGGGCTGGGAGCTCAGGAGTCAGCGCTCAGGGAGGGGGGACGGAGGCAGCGTGCAGAGCCGCCTGGCTGCGCCTCCACCAGCAACAGCAGGGATGGGGAGCCGCTTGTAGGGACGCTCATCTTGGGTGGCTCCCCGTCCCTGCTGTTGCTGGTGGAGACACGTGCGGCCTCCATCTTCAGGCACCACCCCCCGCAGTTCCCATTGGCTGCAGTTCCCGGCCAATGGGCTGGGAGTCGTGGCGTCAGGGCTGGGGGATGGAGGCAGGTTGCCTGCAGAGCCGCCTGGCCGCGCCTCCGCCAGCAACAGCAGGGACAGGGAGCTGCCCGAGGTGAGTGCCCCCACAGACCTCAAATTTTTTACCATGGACAGTTGTGTCCATGTATGGATACATTGCTGACTCCTGCCCTGCAGCCACTCTAGCCTGCTTGGAGGACCTCTCTACTGCTCCTTTCCTGGGATGCGTGTGGCAGAACCCTGAGGTGTGCCAGAACTCTGAGGCCTCCAGCAGGGGGCCTTTGGGCTTAGTCCACCCCATCACCCACAGTTCATATCTAGGAAAACTAGCAGTATTATGAAAATGAAGGTGGCTCCTTTTTAATATCAAAGCTGTTGAATGGATACCAAGACCATCCAGAGAGCATTTCAACAGGGATGTGCATAAATTCTAAAAGTGTTCTTATTTGTTTGCTGATTTTTAAAGCCCAAAAAAGGGAAACTATATCTTTATACATAAGCAGAGTTTCCTTACTGTGTCATCCAAAAGTGACTTGTGCAGAGTTGTAATTTTCTATTTTTGCAAGTCAGGCAGCAATTGTGGCTTGTGCTAGGTTAGTATTATGGTACACATGGCTGCTTTTCCTTGGGCTTGAAAGCAAAGAATGACAAGCTGGCAGTGTGCATGTTGGGGTGGAGGGAGATCGCTGGTTTGATGCCACAATCGCTCTGAAGATTCTTCTCCTCTTGCACCTTCTCCTGTGGAAGTGTGATTTTTTCCCCCCCTGTCCCTTCTGACAAGGATAGCAGTAACATGTAGGGATGTAAATAAGTCTTACATCTTAATTTCTCTTTCTCTCCCATTTTCATCCTTCCTGGATGTTTCCACTTTTCTTCTTTTCTCCTCCTTTCTGTGTAATGTCTCCCCCCCTGTACTGGCTTTGCATATTTGTGTAGAGGACGGGTGGCCATTGCATTGGGTGTGGGTGTGTGGTTTCTTCACTCCTCACTCAGTCCCATCACTTTGGCTGCCGAGGAGATGCCTGGCACGAGCTCTCTGTCATTCACTTCCTTTTGTTGCCTTTTTCTCTTTAATAAAATAACTCTCATCCTCCCCCCTTTTCTCATATAATTTCCCATTCCCTCTCTTGTCCTTCCCCTCTCTCTCTCTCTCTCTCTCTCTCTTCCCTCCCCCCCCCCCCATGTTGGGATCTAGCTGCATTTCTTCCTCTGCTACTCCTGATTTGTCCTCTTTCTGGTGACCTTTGTCTCCTGGCCAGCCCATTTCTCACCTCCCTTTATATCTTCTATCTCTTCTGTTTTTTCCCCTTCCCCCACTTTAGATCTTAATTCCTCCCCTCACAACCCTCATCTCTCCACTCAACCCCCAGGATCCCTTTCTCAAAATCTCCTCCGTAACTCCCTCTTGGCTCAGTTGCTCCCTGGTCCCTCTACCTCAGTGTGCTGAGCCCTGTGGAGAAGGATAGGTAGGGAGATGAGGGAGGTACTTGGCATGCACCTCATCCTGCAGGGAAATATGCCCGTAGCCTTGGCACCCATAGACAAGATCATAGAGTGGGCTGCGAAGAGAGAGGAGAGACAGTTCCCAGTATGGAATGGTGTGGCAGGGTACCAAAAAAGTTCTGGGGTTCAATACTGCTTCCACCACAGTGAGCACTGCAGCCTGGGGTAGCTGGGCCATTTTGAACCTGCACATATTTAAAGTACGTGCTTTCCTATTGGATGAAATTAGCAGCATACTTTGCAAACACAATCAGCTGTAGTCTGTTTAACAGGCAGTAGATTTGCCATCTCTTTGGGGTGTAGCATGACGGTCTCTTTCCCTCCAGCATACAGAGTAGAGATGCGATTAATAGAGGAGTTCCTTCTACCTGCCAAAGCACCAGTTGCATCAACTCAATTTTATTGTGCCAAAGAATTCTTTGCCCCATTTGTGTCTTCTAGTCAGAAGTCAAATTAGTGTTGTAAGGGCCGTTCACTGCCTGTTGTAAAAGGCAATGGACTCTTAGCATCCCAGTTCATGCTCTCTGTAATCTTTCAAATGCTAAGCTCTTACATTTTAAGTGCTTTCCGGGGGAAATTAATAGACGTAATTTTTGTTGTTGTTTTTCCCTGTACAATTTTGTGTATATTGTTCTTCATGAATCTGATGCTCTTGGAGGGGGAAAAATACTTGTGTGCCCAAAGCCAGGATTTATTCAAGTCTGAACCCCTTTTTCTTTTTTTCTTTCTCTAGGTGCATTTGTTGTCTGTTGGACCCCTGGGTTGGTGGTTCTGCTGCTTGATGGTCTGAACTGCACTCATTGTGGGGTTCAGCATGTGAAAAGATGGTTCCTTCTCCTGGCCTTGCTCAACTCTGTCATGAATCCAGTCATTTACTCTTACAAAGATGATGAAATGTCCAACACCATGAGACGGATCATGTGCTGCTCTTCTGATGATAAAAACCAGGAGAGACGATCTTCAAGGATTCCTTCAACAGTGCTCAGCAGGAGCACAGATACTACCGGTCAATATATTGAAGACAGCATTATTCAAGGGACTATCAGTGGCAAAGGAAACTCATGAGCTAACCTGGGATATACTTTTCCTAAGAGATATGGGGTAGGAGGGGAGTGGCTTGTAACAGAAGATCATTGAATATGTTCACTCTGTTCCAAAGCCCAAACTCCTCAGTGTTACGTGAAGTCCTTGTAAATAATTACCCAAAGGGAAAATACATTGTATTGAAGAAAAAAACTTTCTGTGCTTTTTTTTTTTTCTTTTTTCAAGTACAAGAGATTGTTTTCCCTATAAGAGGAATAAACTTGTTGAGAGAGACTTTCTATGCATGGAAACAAAATACAAACAATATAATGGAACTCTCCTTGCTAGACACCTGCAGGATACTTTTGGGGCTGGTAGGCCAGAAATGTGCCCTGTTTGCTCCCTCTGTTTACAAAATGTATATACCAATTCATACATACCCCTCCCCCCACTTCAGCACAAATAATTCTATACGCCCTTAAAACAAGTTAATGCCAGCAACTTGGCAGTCAAGGGCAAGTCTATAATAGCAATCCATGGTGTGCATGTGCAACTGCCCCCACCATGGGTTGTTGGCAGAGGTAGAACACTACCAAAAGCACAAGCCACTACTACTTGAGTAGCAGGAGTGATTGCACTAGCTGGAAGTAATAAGTCCTTTTCCCACCTTCTGGGCCAATGGGCAAGATCACATGCACATGTGAATTCTGGACATTATTGGGTGGGAAATGTGGCTGAAAATAGATTTCAGTTTCAAATTTTTACAACAAAAATGCCATGAACAAAGCCTGTTTAATATGAATGAATTTATATTTTTGCTGGGTTTTTTTTTTTAAAGCCAGGTGTGTTGGAACGATACAAGCCAGAATATGAATGGATCTCTCATACACTGTATAAAAATCAGACTGGACCACATTTAATCCTCTGATTTAGAGCTGAGGATCTTGGGGGAGAGGCCATGAGACTGCAGACAATGAAGACTTAGATTAAAAATAAGAATTTGTTATTAGTGACTAATCACATTTAATGTGTGGAATAACTTCCATTCTTTGTGTTTTTAAAAGTGGCTGTATTACCTGTGGATTGTGTTTAGATCAGGGACATATTTAAAGTTCTAGGGCAACTATTTCAGAAATGGTCCCTAATTTTTGCATGTCTCAGTGTTTGGGAGCCCAACTTTTGAAGCCCCTTCGGCCTGAGTTTCAGAAGTACTGAGCCCTGCAAATCCTTTTAAGGTCAACGGAGCTGTGGGCGCTCAGCACTACAGAAAGGCAGGCCCAAAGAATCTTAAGCTGATCAATCAAGATCAGAGTGCCTTCAGAGAACAAACGCAATAGCAGATGATGTAATGTTGAAAGATAATGTAACCTATTAATCATAGAACTGGAAGGGACCTCGAGAGGTCATCTAGTCCAGTCCCTTGCACTCAAGATAGGACTAAGTATTATCTAGACCATCCCTGACAGGTGTTTGTCCAACCTGCTCTTAAAAATCCCCAATGATGGAGATTCCACAACCTCCCTAGGCAATTTATTCCAGTGCTTAACAGTTAGGAAGTTTTTCCTAATGTCCAACCTAAACCTCCCTCGCTGCAATTTAAGCCTATTGCTTCTTGTCCTGTTGTCAGAGGTTAAGAAGAACAATTTTTCTCCCTCCTCCTTGTAACAGCCTTTTAGGTACTTGAAAATGGTGATCATGTCCCCTCTCAGTCTTCTCTTCTCCAAACTAAACAAACCCAATTTTTTAAATCTTCCTTCACAGGTCATGTTTTCTAGATCTTTAATCATTTTTGTTGCTCTTTCTCTAGACTTTCTCCAATTTGGCCACATCTTTCCTGAAATGTAGGGCCCAGAACTGGACATAATATTCCAGTTGAGGCCTAATAAGGCTGGAGTAGAGTGGAAAAATTACTTCTCGTGTCTTGCTTACAGTACTCCTGCTAATACATCCCAGAATGATGTTTGCTTTTTTTGCAACAGCATTACACTGTTGACTCATATTTATCTTGTGATCCACTATGACCCCCAGATCCCTTTCTGCAGTACTTCTGTGGTCAGGATGTGGTCAGATTCTGCTTTTGATTCCACCCATGCATTGACATCAGTGGGTTGTATTGGTGGAAGTGAGACTAGAATTTGGATCAGAGGATATAGTAACAAGGCTATGTAAGCTATTAAGGATCTTTATGTTAAATAAGGACCAGATTCCAAAAACCCTGTGTAGTATGGGCAGTTCTTTGTCACTTAGGTAGTCCTATTACTGGGTTGTAGGTGTGGCCCCTAACATTTCAAAGTAAATATTGTATTTATATAATTCGCTAAAAAGGTTTACACTTGTATTTTTGCCATTGTAATGAAAGCTTTTGTGCAAAGACTACTTCTGTGGTTTGGTAGTTGTGAAGTTTTGAAAAGCGTTTTTTGGTTTTTTTTAAGCGGTGATGGCACTATAAAGACATGAGATGCAAATATTAACGCCTATAGACTTACTTTTTACACACGGTTTATAATACTAGGCTGAAGCTCATACACAAAGCTACCCAAAAATAAAATGCTTCTTTAAAATAAAGTATGCATTTTGTTTCATGTTTGGTTAGCTTTCCTACTACAGCAAAAATGAATACTCTCGATATTTTATATTCCTATAGGTCCTTCAGAGTAGTCAAAGCTTGACATAAGAGTGGAAAATGGAAATTAATTCCTGCCCCTGAATAACCACAAGGAATATTTGTTTTATTTCAGTAGAATTATCATATTTATTAACAGAAGTGTCTACAATCATAGCTGGGTCACCCCTAAAAAAGGATTCGATTTAAACACCAGAAAATCCCTGTGTGTTGATCAGGGCCATATTTAAAGCTCTAGGCTGGGATTTTCAAAAATAGTCTAACTTTGGGTGACTCACTTCTTGCAAATCCAACTTTTGAAGCATCTTGAGGAAAAATTCATCTAAGGGACTAAAATAGCCTTACAGAGTTTCCTCTCTCTTCCATTGGGAACATGGGAGTTGGTGTTCAAAACCTCCATATCTGGACACTTTTTTAGGTAAGCAGGACTAGATTGCAAGCTCTTTGGGGAAGGAGCTGTCTTATTTTATATTTGTACAGCATCTAGCAAAATGCACTCCCAAGAAGGATCAAGCTCTGAGAGCTATCATAATGCAAATAATAAATAATACCCTTAGTGGAAGGAGTCCAAAGGTGGTATTTCCACTCTCCCAACCAAGAAAAAAGTGGCTTGAAAACTGTAATATCAAAAGTCCTCTCAGTTATATGGTGTACCCTCCATTTTACCATTACATTTCCCAGACAGAGCTGCTGTTATTCTGTTACTCTTCTTTACTTTAAAAAATATTTACATTAGATTCCCTGGGACTGTAAACTAACATTATACAAACCTTCTAGTCCCATTTGAAGACTTGTCCTCTATACCCTTTTGCTTTTCTTCTTTCTGGGCTTCACCATACTCCAAGCTCTGAGGTTATTCAATATTCATGGAATCATAGAAATGTAGGGTTAGAAGGTGACCTTGAGAGGTCATCAAGTCCATCCGCCTGCACCGAAGCAGGACTAAGTAAACCAAATAGACTATCGCTGACAGGGGTGTCCAACTCTAACCTATTCTTAAAAACCTCCAATGTTGGAGATTCCGCAACCTCCCTTGGAAGCCTGTTCCAGAGCTTAACTAACTTTATAGTTAGAAAGCTTTTCCTAGTATGTAACCTAAATCTCTCTTGTTGCAGATTAATCTGATTACTTCATGTCCTGCCTTCAGAGGACGTGGCAAACAACTAAATAACTCCTCGTTATGACAGCCCTTAAGATATTTGAAGACTATTATTAGGCCAGCCCCACAGTTGTCTATTCTCAAGCCTAAACAGGCCAAGTTTTTTTTTAACCTGTTTTGTATGTTAGGTTTTCTAAACTTTTTATCATTTTTGTTGCTCTCCAGTTGGGGGCGCTCCACTTTGTCTACATTTTTCCTGAAGTGTGGTGCCCAGAATTGGATACAGTGCTCCAGCTGAGGCCTCACCACTGCTGAGTAGAGTGAGACAATTACCTCCCATGTCTTACATATGACTGATGTTCCCCTGGTGTTATCTGGACCAGTGATCTGCCAGGTCACTCCAATCCTCGACTCTGGGAACCAGCCTTACCCTGCTCTGCTGTGAGAACCCCCACTCCCGGGTTGTTCATGCACAGCCTCTAGCATGTGAGTTGCTCCCAGCTACGTCAGTGAGCACTTTTGTCCAGCTGCTGCTTGGATTGTGCAACTGAATGACACTAGCCAATATCTCCGGTCCCAGGCACAACCCTAGGAACCTCCGTCGTGCAGTGTCCAGTTATACCTGCTGGATGCTGCAAGCTTATGAGAGTTTGTCAATTTAACAAAGAAATTGATATGTACCAGGCTTGTTATCCCAAGGGGAGCCTCTGACGTGGTTCAAACCAAATGCACTGCTTCAGTAGAATGAACACACAGATTTATTAACTACAAAGATAGATTTTAAGTGATTATAAGTTAAAGCACAAGAAGTCAGATTTGGTCAAATGAAATAAAAGGAAAATACATTTTAAGCTGATCTTAACACTTTCAGTGCCCTTATAAACTTAGATGCTTCTCACCATAGGCTGGCTGGTTGCCCATCAGCCAGGCTCTCCCCTTTGATCAGCACTTCAGTTCCTTGATGCTGGTGTCTGTAGATGGAGGTGGGAGAGAGAGGAAGAGCATGGCAAACATCTCTCCCTTTTATCATGTTCTTTCTTCCTTCTTGGCTTTTCCCCCCACCACCCCTTCAGGGTCAGGAGAGCATTACCTCATCGTAGTCCCAAACTAACCAAGAGAAGGGGGGTGACACTCCAGAGTCCAACAGATCCTTTGTTGCTGCCTAGGCCAATGTCTTTTGTTCCTGTGAGGCTGGCTGGGTGTAGGCACACCTGATGAGGTGTGAACTGCCCCTCTGTTCCTGGAGAGTTTTGCCTGGGTTTGTTTTAAGCCACGAGGACACATTTTCAGCCTCATAACTATATACATGAAATTACAACCTATAACATTACCATAACAATGCTCAGTGCATCATGAGCCTTCTGAAGACATCCATCATAGACTCATAGACTTTAAGGTCAGAAGGGACCATTATGATCATCTGGTCTGACCCCCTGCATGTTGCAGGCCACAAAGCCGTCCCTACCCTTTCCCTTGACTCTGCTGTTGAAGTCCCCAAATCCTGTGGCTTAGTGACTTCAATTGGCAGAGAACCCTCCTGCTAGTGATCCCTGCCCCATGCTGCGGAGGAAGGCGAAAAACCTCCAGGGCCTCTGCCAATCTACCCTGGAGGAAAATTCCTTCCCGACCCCAAATATGGCGATCAGTAAAACCCCGAGCATGTAGGCAAGAGTCTCCAGCCTGACCCTCGTTGGCCATTATAGTATTTACCTATCAAGGCACGGTATTCATTTGGCTAAAATCATGTTTTTCCATTAAGCCATTCCCTCCATAAACTTATCTAACTTAATCTTGAAACCAGACAGGTCCTTCGCCCCCACCGTTTCCCTCGGAAGGCTGTTCCAATATTTCACCCCTCTGACCGTCAGAAACATGACAAACTTTGCAATGGATACCACACAATCATATTATAAGGATGAACATGGGGGTGCAGGGTGGTCCCTCAAGATACAGAGTGTCACAATGACACTCCTGTTACACCCCAGAATGTTAGCCTTTTTCACAGCTGCATTACATTGGTGAGAGACAAGGTGGGTGAGGTGTAATATCTTTTAATTTACCAAATTCTGTTTGAGAGAGAGAAGCTTTTGAGCTAGACAGAGGAAGAACTCTGCATTACATTGTTGACTCATATTCAATGTGTGATCCACTATAATCCCCAGATCCTTTTCAGCAGTACTACCACCTAGACAGTTAGTCCCTATTTTGTAGTTATGTATTTGAGTTTTCCTTCCTAAGTAATATATTTTGCACTTGAAATTCAATAAAACATCTTGTTGATTTCAGACCAAGTCTCTAAGTTGTCATGATTCTGTCCTCCAAAGTGCTAGCAACCTCTCCCATCTTGGTGTCATCCACAGATGTTATAAGGATACTCTCCACTCCATTGTACAAATCATTAACGAAACTATTTAATAGTACTGGACCCAGGAAAGAGCCCCTTGGTACCCCAGGAGATATACACTCCCAGTTTGACGGCAAACCATTGATAACTATTAACATTTACTTTCAAAATGAAACAAACAGTAGTGTTTCTGGTACACTAAGATGCTGACCTCTGGTGGAGAGGATATTTCTGAGCATTTCAGATGAGAATTGATCTGAAGTCTGATTTTATCTTTTTTTTTTTTTTTGTATGTAAGGTTGAAATGCAAGAAAAGCAATTCAGAGAAGTCAGGGATCAAATACTAATTTATTGGTATTCCTTGTGGGTTCCTCCCTACAAATTGTAAAGTGTTTTCTACATGCTAATATTTAACATTGAGGTTGTTCATTCAGAAGCTGTCTTATTCCATTTAGCGCCACAAATACTGCAGCAGGTCAGTAAAATTTGCCCCAAGGACCATGTATTAAAGCAGTCTCTGTATTCAAGTAAGAGGAACCTTTGGAATGATAAGTTCTGCAAATGTTTTCCCACGGGGTCCTAGCAACATTAAGTATGTGCCCCGAAATGTGTATGCCAGCAGTGTTCTACCTCCTTACAGGGTGAAATTCACCCTTTTGGGAAGGCCCTTGGATGAACCTCCATGCCATGGAAGCCCCATGATTCACATTCATGCGGGTTGGGGAAGGCACAGGCAGAGTGACAATGCACGGGTGGCCCTCTACATTTCCTGAGCATCAGGAGGGCCAATCTGGGAAACTACTGGAGGAGCAGCTATAAGATCCCATTTATGCAGACCTAGTGGCTAGAAGAAGGAGCAGAATGCTATATGAAATTTCTCACTCAATATTTATTTGTCATTAGATGTCGGCTATAAAAGATAGAGGCTATGTAGCAAGAGATAGGATAGGCCAGTGGATAGGGGACAAATTTGGGAGACCTAGGTTTGATTCCCTGCTTTGCCACTGACTTCCTGTGTGATCTTGGCAAGTCAGTCTCAGTTTTCTTTCTTTCTTTCTCCCACAGATGTGTTGTCAGGAAAAAATAAGTTGAGGAAGCCACTGCTATTCCAGCCTATGACTGGCCATGGAAGGATTGGCACTGTAGCTCTGCAGCCTGCTTGAGGGCGGGAGCTGTATATTCTGCTAGTTCCCATATAAAGTCTATATGGCCATGATTTTCACCGATGTCTTTTAAAAAATCCAGGATTATGATGACCTCTGAAGAACAATGGGCTGTTGTTATTTTAAGTGCTAGATCTTGCATAAGCAAGTAGAGTAATTGATGTTCCTAGTAACTTTGTGTCTTTTCCCCTCCCTAATAGGATGTGTATTGTTGGTGTGACCTGGGTTAACACTGACTAGGCCTGCTTGCCAATAGAGCAGCCAGATGAATCCAACCTTAGTGCTTTTGCTTACCACTACCTTGTGCTCTTGCCTTAGTGTGTCTGTATCCCACACACTCAACTGTGTGTGAGCTGTGATTTGAAATGCAGACTGTTCAACTATGTGCACTAACATAGTGCCTTTACTTATTTGATATATGTATATAAAACATTATGGGTTTCATCCTACAACCACAGCCTATCAGGAATACTGCTTACTACCATGAAGGGTCCATGGCTTCAATCAGACTATTCATGGTAGTGTTTGCTGAACTGGGCCCTAAGGTTAAAAAGTTAAAATCACCAAAAGACCTGAATTGCAGCTGTTAATTCATTTACTACCTTGAGGATTTATATGCTCCCTACATTACCATAATAGCTGAGCACCTCACACATTTTTAATTGTCAGGATCCCATTTGTTTTTTTGGTTTTTTTAAACAGATGGGAGAACTGAGGCACATGGCGACTCTGCCTTTTCCAAGGTCACACAAGAAGTCTTTGGCAAGCAGAGAAGTGAATCCAGGTCTCCCAAACCCCAGACAAGTGCCCTAGCCACTAGGCCATCCTGCCTCCTGTTAACTAGGCTGTATGTTTTATAGCCTACACTACAAGGCAGTAAAATATCAAGATAACTGTTCTATATAAAAGAGAAGTAAAAATATGATCTATGTGTAGTGAGGCCAAATTAATATTGTTGGATGATCCTTATTTGTATTGCCTGATTTTTTTTAATTTTGAACAGATTTAACTTAGAATTAATATTGTTTTTAGCATTTTTTGTTGTTGAGATTCTTTCACTGGGAAGCTGAGATTCTGGATCACAATATTGTGGTGAGGGTGGAATAGATGGGGTCCTGTTTGCGTTACTAAAATCTAGAGAGGAATTTTTGCTTCCCTCAAACTAAAAGAAGAGTTATTGCTTTCTGTGAGTTGGAAAAATTCATGCAAATGGTTTGCTTTCTGGGATTTTTGTACAATAAAAGCCCTGAAAATGTTAGGAAACCTTGCAATGAAAATACATGTCTCCCTCAGAAAAAATAATTCCTGAAACAGGAAACTGGGCCAAGCTGGGTTTTCCCTTCCCTCCCCCGCCAAGATCTTTTTGGAAGACGAATGTGAATACACCTCTACCGCGATATAATGCGACCCGATATAACACGAATTTGGATATAACGCGGTAAAGCAGTGCTTCGGGGGGGGGAGCGGGGGACTGCGCACTCCGGTGGATCAAAGCAAGTTCGATATAATGTGGTTTCACCTATAACACGGTAAGATTTTTTTGGCTCCCGAGGACAGCGTTATATTGAGGTAGAGGTGTACTATTATACTTTGATCCATTTTTCAAATCATCCTGCTTATCTTTGAAATAATAGTTGGTTCCTTGGCTTCTTCTTTTTTTTTTTTAATAATTCTTTACAATATAGAGATTTTTTCCACTACATCAGGTGAAATATTATCTTCTATTTTTAAAAAAACTTATTTGCACTTTCCAGTTCCCAATCTCCCGCCCACTCCCTTTAATTGTGTCCTGTACTTCTCTATATATTTCAGTACATTCTTTTGTAGTGTATCTTATATCAAAGCTGATTTTATGTACTGGCATAAATGAATACCAAGACCCAACATCTGATATATTTACCTGAGAAGAATGTGTAGGAACTTGCTTCTTTGAATTAGCTTTCTACCACCAACTTCCACATTTGTACATTTTCTCCTGCTCTCCCTCATGACCTGATAGGAAAATCATCACATATAATACACATACTCAACAAAATAAACTCATGGTAATTTGTTATTGCCATCGTCTGTTGTTGCTACTCACTATCTTTTATGTCTAATTTAACTTATAATCTCCGTTGAGGATCTGGGCCTTGGTCTTATATTGCTGCAAAGGTTCTCTACACATCTATGGGACTGGCTAAATAATCATCATGTCTTCCCTGAAATAGCCCTTTGTTTAACTGTGTTTGCCTTTTCTGTAACATTTATATTCATATATGTATATTTATCAAAATGTATAAGGGAGATCAACCATCATGCTTTGGGGCATAAAACAGGTACTGATTGCTTGGGGTTAAGAAACATGGGCTCTCTGGGCTGATTATTCTATAATTGTCCATTACAGGGTTTATTTCACCTACAAGTATCTTGTACTGGTAAATGTAAGAAACGGGATATTGGACGATGTAGCTGACTGGTCTGATCAAATATAGTAATTCTTACGTTGTATTTTTACCGCTTAAAATTAAGTCTCTTAGCTGGTGGCCCGACTCATTAAGATTCTCCAAAATATTATAAACTCTTACAGTAATGTGAAGCTCGTTTTTCTCCAACTTCTGGTTATATTTGTAAAAAAATATTATTGATTGTAGGCTTTAGTCAGCTTTGTCCCTTGACAAGCCTCTGCAACCGTGGTACATTCATTTGAATGGATGGCATCAGAATATACAGGAATGGAAGGGACTGACCGCCATTAATGAATGCTGAGTGATTCTATTCAAATTATGATTAACACATCAGTTGTTATGAATGTTAATTTGCAATGCACTCTGTGATGTTAGCTCATCATTATTCCACACGATACAAATGAATGAATTTAATCACAAATATTCAGCTTTTGTCCTCAGTAGGGTAAAGGGCACATAGGCCTTCATCTTGTGAATGCTTAAGACACTTAATTTTATTCTTGTGAATAGTCCCATTGACTTCAATAAGCCTACTCATGTCAATAAACGTACATGGGTGTAAGGGTTTGTAAGGTCAGGGCTTTGGGAATCAGCTAGTTTCAGATGGACATGGAAACCCTACTTTAAATAGTTGACTAACTCGGGACACAGAGAAGCAATCATTTAGGGTCCAATTTTGCTCCCACTGAAATCTGTCTCAGAACCCTTGCATTGACTTTAGTAGGAGCAGGATTGGGCCCATAAATAGAAACTCACAAGGTTGGGTAATGCCCAAATTTTGACCTACTTTGCTTTGTTTTTCCCTCTCTTTATAATCTTTTTTGTACAATCCAGGTAATTCTTTGTGTTTTGTTTTGCTCTTCAAAACACAGTTTAAACTTTGCTTTTCTTTAAACAAAAAAATGCCAGCAGTACAGGTCTTTACAGCAACCCTACAATTTTACAAACCACAAAGGGAAATGAAAATGGGTAAGCAAACATTTCAGTCTCAGGCTTTCCAAAGGTAGGAATAATTACAATAATAGTGGGCAGTGGCTTTGGACAATTTGTATAGCGGGGGTGCTGAAAGCCAGTGAACAAAACCATAAACCCTGTAAGTGATGGAAAGCACTTCAAGCCAGGGCGTGCTGCCATACTTCTAGCACCCATAAGAGCGGGGGATTTTTTTTAGTTAAAAAAATAGGAAAAATACCTTGACAATATTCTTTTCAAACTATAGGCCCCCGATCCTGCAAATTGATCTGTGCAGTCAAACTGTAGGTCCAGGGTCTCAGAATGTTCAAAAAAGGTTTCAGGTTTACCCTATATAAATAATTTATGATGGGTGTTTTTTTTGTTTTTTGGTTTGGTTTTTTAAGTGCTACCGAAGTAGGCAAGGACTTCATGGAAAAGGAGAGAAAACTGTCTCCAAGCTTGGTTCATCTTCAATCCCTGTACTCTAACTCTTTCCCTCTGCATCTGGCCTGAATGGAGAGGAAAAGAGAAATACCAGTGTCTTAGTAACATCCATGTTCGTCTCACATTATTGCAAATAGAATTTAAAAAGAATCCAACAGGTTGAGCTTTATACTTCAGTTACTTCTGTTTGCTTTGATATGAACATCAATCATCATCATAATAATTAATAATAATATTATTTGGTGGTGCTTAAAAGGGCATTAGGTTCTTTACAGAACAAGCAGAAGGCAAGTGTCAGAACTCATGATCTAAGTTAAGCCCTGCTACGATGATTGAGTGTAACCAAAAAATCAAAGGGGAAAGCATAGGTTAAGCAGGACAAGGGTTATGAAAATAAACTCATGTGGTGGCTTGTAGGTATATGCACATCTTGGGGGGGTTGTGTATGTGTTCCTAGGAACTCGTGTGTGTGCGCGCACATGCCTGTTAACTCACTTGTAGGTGAAGTCACGTAGCAGAAGGGATTTGAATGAGCAGAGGGCGGTGATTTGGCTAAGATGAACAACCCTTACAAAGATATAATGAATCATAGAACAGGTTTTAGATTCATTGTATTACTTTTGTTACCAGCACATTCTGACTATATTTGCCTTTCAAGCACATTTTGCTATTAAGTTTATTGTATGAATGATGGCTTGATTTTTAAACCCACTTAATTTTAATGGGAATTGGGCATTCAAACCTCTTGGTCGTGGATGCTTTCAGCTGCTGGGCTTAGAAACAGCAGTGCCACTTCACTTAAATGCAGGTTCTGTAATAAAAATGCTTGGATACTATAGTGATGGGCGCTATAGAAATCTCTAAGACATATAGCTAGATAAATATATTAAGATGAACATCTATCTAACATGCTTCTGTGGCCCCCCATTATTGCAGTATCTGAGTGCCTCACAATCTGCACAACACCCCTGTGAGGCAGTGCTTAATTTGTAATGAAAGAGGTGCTGGGACTCAAGCAATATTTTTTACTTTCATAACTGATACGGCAAGCCCAGAGGTGTCAGGGCTGTGAACTGCAAAGCCTAGAAGTTCTGGGGCTCAGCTCTGGCAAGCCTTGGCAAGCCCTGGAACAAATTAAGCCCTGCTGTGAGGTAGGGAAATAGTGATCTCTCAATTTTTTTTAATCTGATGGGGGAAGTGAGTAAAACAGACTATGTGACTCAGCCAAGGTCACACAGGAAGTCTGTGGCAGAACAGGAAATTGAACCCCAATCTCCAGCACCCTAACCACTGGACCATGTTCCCTCCTGTCAACTTGCACTTCATATTCTACCATGAAAGCAATTTTCAGCAAACAAGACAAGTGTAGCAAAAAGAAGAAGGGGGAAGAAGAAGATGTCACAGAAGAAACAACACTGTGTGTTCTATGTGAACAGTCAGTCATTCTCCTCAGCATTCATGGTGAGTATTACTATGATTTGCTAGAATAATTTTGTGTGGGCTGCTGTCCATTGATTTGGTACAATTGGCAGCAGTAGTCTGAATCAGGAATTGCCCTGAAGGCCTGTTGATTCATTAGTTTCACAAAGAAGATTGAATGAGCTGTTATTTTAAAAGGCAGACAAGATCCAGCATGCATTTGTATCAACATGCTAAAAAATGACACAAGCAATGCTAATTCAATAAGTGATTCAGGTTATGTGATCTTTGCATTTGGCTGGAAGAAAACACTTTTCTTGTGATTTGTTCTCTTATTAATATTGAACAGTAAACTCAAAAAACACCCTGCAAGAAGAGGTGGTATAAGTGGACACAGGGGTGTGCATTTGTCTGTCAACTCCGGTTAGCCTGAAGAGGGTGAGGTGAAACGATATAGCAAAATGGTATAATCTCAAATACATTATATGTGAGATGCCAGTGAAATCTCAGGAAACTTGCCAGCCTAAAAAACTGCAAGATCTGACCTAGAATCTAGAGCAATTGAATGTACCTGCTCAACTATGCGTTAATTTATCATATTGCAATACAAAGACTAAATTACCAAGGCTATTAGATAAGGCTGAGCTATATGTCCACTCCAAATTTCTTTCCATACTACGTACTATAGATATTGGCCAATCTTTATTTATCTGATTCTTTTAAATGCTTTTGCTGTGGTTAGTCATCAACACACAGTATTTCTAAAAGTGTATATTTTGGCTATATTATGCATTATTTAAGCACCCAGATCTTCAGTTTTGTGTACTCATGGAATACAGCAGCAGGCAAGTTACTGGTATTGTGGTATGTTGTTTTCCTACCTACTGCTGTAAACCTTATCTTACTAACTTCTTTCAGGTTGTCACGTGGGGTGATGCAGATTTCATGAGGTGCAAATGATTATCCTCAGCATCAAAGGTATTTTAAATTCAATTTCTGTCACACATGCCTTGTTACTTGAAAACTTCAAGGATTTTTCAACAGGCAATTGAGAACAGGGCCGGCTCCAGGCACCAGCTGAGTAAGCTGGTGCTTGGGGCGGCAGATTGTTGGAGGCGGCATTCTGCCCAATCCTAGGGCGGAAGGCCCCCCCTTTTTTTTTGTTCTTGTTCCACTCCTGCCGCCCTTTGGGGGGGCGGCGGCACGGAGAACCAGAGCGCCCTGCAGGGCAATCCTCTTCCTTCCCTCCCCACCACCGGAGCGGAGCCCTCCCGGCAGGCAGCAGGAGGCGGCAGGGGGAGGGGCTGCGTGGCAGCACCCCTGGTGTAGCCCTGGCCGCCCCCTTCTCTCTCTCTCCCGCCCGCTCCCTCCCTCTCCCCAGCCGGTCCCTCTGCACCCGCGCTCCAGCCGCGCTGCAGGTTTATTATTTTTTTTTTTGCTTTGCCTTTCTGGCCGCCCCGTTTTTTGTTTTTTTGGTTTTTTTGGTTTTTTTGCTTGAGGCGGCCAAAAAGCCAGAGCCAGCCCTGATTGAGAAAAATGCTTTCAAGAGGGATATATTTCAATTGTTTTGCCATGTGACAGGAATGCTAGCAGGGCTTCTGCAGGAAAATGTTTCATCTGATGGAATGATTAGGTCCCAGTAAACGAGTTGGAAGAGATCTTTTTCATTTCATCATGAGTGTGCACTCATACTGTGAATAAGTACCTAGCAAATAGGAAGGACAGTGGAATGGTTTAGGGGGCTAGTAAGGAACTTGGAAGATGCAGCTTCAATTCCATGATCAACCCCAGCCTTCCTGCATGACCTAGGGCAAGTCACTTTCTGTGAACCGCCCTTCTCCACTGTAAAATGAATAGAGAGAATAGCACTTCCTATCTTACAGGGGGGTTGTGAGGCTAAATCCATTACAGCAGTGCTCAGATACTGCATTGATGGGGACCATGTATATATCATAGATAGAAGAATCCTTAAATTCAGGTCTGTTGTGAAAAGTGATGCTAAAAATTGGCATTGTGAAGGTCTCAGGTGGGGGGATTAGATTGCAATGGTGCTCTATCATTATTCACATGTAATTTCTAACTGTCCTGCAGAGGGCTCCAACAAATTTTGCACCAACTCCCCTGTTATCTATCTATGGCAGACTGAAAATTCAGCAGCAGCTTCATTTGCATCTCAAAATGTGGGGTTTAAAATGTTAAAAGAAATAATGCAATCAGTGAAGTAGCCCCTGTGCTGTTTATTTATAAAAATTAAATTTATTTTGCACTGTCTATTTTCAATGTGCTTCAGATTTTTGTACTGACAATGTCTAAGTGCATTGTAGAAGTTGTCAAGGTAAAGCCGTGGCTGTTAGTAACCGGAGAAGTTAGATTGACACAACTGTGCTTATGTCAGTCCAATTTGATTTAAAGACCAGGACTGCAACTTACGAAATGTTAATTGTGAATATTGTATTACATTCAGCTATACTGGCTGATTAATACATTTTTCCATTCACTAAATACTATGGTTCCCGCAACAAATAACGTCACTGACTGATAGCAGTAGCAGCTGTGAAATGAGTCCAACTTAGTCTGATTATAGAAAACATTCAAAGTTATAAAACCTGATACCAATAAAGATAAGGAAAGTTTTTGTTACAATAAAACTTTCTTTGGATACAAGCAGAAGAATGCTGCTGCTCATGCCAGCTGTGTATTTTTACTGCTGGAGAATAAGGAAACAGTACGCACTTCTGTATTTGTAAATTCAATGATTTTCTCATTCCTCATATAAACAGTAGCATAGCTCTTGTTTAGGCACAAAACCCAAATATATATATATTCCCTGTGTAAATCTGGCCTGAGATTTTTGTCCAAATCTCAGCAAATGCGTCACCTATGAAGAGCCTGTTTCATAAGGAATAAAAAGTACAGATTGTGCCAAATCCATCCTTGATGTAACTCCATTGACTTCAGTAGAATTACACCCGGGACAAATATAACCCAGTCTTTGTACATTTTATAAAAATAGCAGATAAGTTATTTTTATATAATGTCATAATCTTATATTCATAAATGGTTATTTCTGGTTTCTTAGATTCTGTGAACAATGTATATGTTATAAAAACCTTCAGAACTTTGGTAAAACTTTATATCTTTTCAAAAATTAAATGGTAAATATAACTAATGAACCAGGAAATGCTCACAGCATTGTTTGTAGTAATTTTATGGCAAAAACTATCATTTCTTAATTATACTACTAATAATACACATTGAAATGAGAAAATTAATTAAAACCCTGTTTATACTAATTGGGTCATTATGAAAACTTTCTTGGGGCTGGATGTTTGTTTAATAAAGATAGTTATTTAATGAATTGTATTTCACTAGTGATCATCTTAGAGATACAGTGCACAGATGTACCGTGCATTTCTAAGGAGTATATTATTGATATAACTTCACTAACTCCATCCAGCTCAGCTCTCTAGTTTCCAGCTGATTGCACAGGCTTGGGCACATACTATCCTTTAAACCAGGGGTCGGTAACCTTTCAGAAGTGGTGTGCCGAGTCTTCATTTATTCACTCTAATTTAAGGTTTCGCGTGTAATACATTTTAACGTTTTTAGAAGGTCTCTTTCTATAAGTCTATAATACATAACTAAACTATTGTATGTAAAGTAAATAAGGTTTTTAAAATGTTTAAGAAGCTTCATTTAAAATTAAATTAAAATGCAGAGGGCCCCCCCGACCAGTGGCCAGGACCCGGGCAGTGTGAATGCCGCTGAAAATCAGCTCGTGTGCCGCCTTTGGCACGCATGCCATCGGTTGCCTACCCCTGCTTTAAACCCATTATGAAAATTATTGGAGAGAGGAATTTACCTAAATTCAACCCTGGCCATTGCCTTCAGTTATGCTGGATTTGCTTTCATCAGGGCTATATTTGATCTACATTGAGCTCAGGAGATGAGATAACTGTAGATTGGGTCCTAAAGGACTATACTGAGGGCAGCTCTCCAGCTGGTGTAAATTGTCATACCTTCTATGTCTACACTGCAGACCTGACAGTGACACAGCTGTACCGCTGCAAAGTCTCCCATGTAGCCACTCTATGCTAGCGGGAGAGAGCTCTCCTGTTGGCATAATTAAACCACCCCTAATGAGCAGGGCCGGCTCCAGGCACCAGCCTGGCAAGCAGGTGCTTGGGGCGGCCACTCTGGAGAGGGGCGGCACGTCCAGCTATTCGGCGGCAATTTGGCGGACGGTCCCTCACTCCTGCTCGGAGCGAAGAACCTCCTGCCGAATTGCCGCCGCAGATCGTGATCGCGGCTTTTTTTTTTGGCTGCTTGGGGTGGCCAAAACCCTGGAGCCGACCCTGCTAATGAGCGGCAGTAGCTGTGTCTGTGGAAAAGCATCTCCAGACGAAATAGCGCTGTCCACACCAGCGCTTTTGTCGGTCAGGTGTGTGTTTTTTCACACCCTGACTGACAAAAGTTTTACCAACAAAAGAGCCGGTGTGGACATAGCCTAATAGAAGTCAATGGAGCTATGACAATTTATACCTGCTAAGGAGATGTCCCTGAATATTTGACTTCTACTTTATTGCTTTTATTCTAAGTTTCTGTTCACTGCTTTTGGTCTCTTGGAAAGCACTTGTCCTTGGGGTTATGCCTTCCTAAATTTGCAATTTTTGCAAGTACTGTATATCTAAAAATGTGAGGGAAATTGCACACTAAAATATTACAACTCTGGAGAAACTTATTCTGACTATAAGCTGATGCTAATAGTTTAAGTACGGTGATTGTTTCATAATAACAATTATAACTGCCCCTAATATAATTCTTTTATCCCAAAGGATTCCAAATCAATTTACAAATTACAGGTCTAATTTTCAAAATGGCTTTCTAACTTGCTGGCACAAATTTTGTGGGGCACATTTTTGTGCCTGAAAAAGCAGCATTTTTAGGTGCAAATGAGATAGTTACATGTGCAGTTGCCAGACTTAGTTGGGCAAACACATGTTTCAGGAATAGGACTGAAGGTGAAAGCAGTGTGCTTATTTGAGCCTCAACAGGGACCTCTACAGTCAATTAGAGATGGATGAGGGTGAGATTTAGGTGACCAGACAGCAAGTGTGAAAAATCGAGACAGAGGGTGAGGGGTAATAGGCACCTCTATAAGACAAAGCCCTGAATATCAGATCTGCCCCTATAAAATTGGGACATCTGGTCACCCTAGTGAGATCTGAAGGTAGCCCACCCACTCCAGTATCCCTCAGCTAGAAAGCAAGCAGTTACAACATTGTGGGGCTTGAAGGTAGCTGTGGATACCTATAGGCTCCAGGAGGGCTGCAGAGGCCTTCTGCCTCTCTAGCTTGAATAAACAAGTACAGAATAAAATTGCAATTGTTAGGGGTTGGGTTTTTTTGTGGATGTTAATGTCGACCTCAAATGGTACAAAACTTTTAATTCTCAATGGCATTGAAGGCAGGTCAAAGGATCATAGAAATTAATAGCAATGGTTAATTTCTTGCCTGTTGGAAAACAAAATTTAGAGCACTTGAGGAGGTGAGAACTGTGAGGGAGCAGAGAAGTATGTGCTCACTCAGGGGAGGCCAGTGGGACTTGCCTTCCTTTGCCAATAATGCTAACACAGAATGTTCTCTTTACAGTACACTGAGTACATTATGGTTCCCACAGCCCCACTTCAGTGAGCATCTTTCAGACTGAGCTGCTGCCTTTTCTAAGGCCAGGAGCCATCATTGTTTATTCAGATACCCTGTGCAGGCCCAGCACTGAGGGTGTATGATGCCCCCTGCTGCTCTTTCATGCACATTGCAATGTTTGAGATGGCATCTTTCCTATGTAGAATCAATCAATCACCTTTGAGTTTTCACGAGATGGGGCAGATCTTTGTCCATCTTTATAGGCCCCTTTTCACTGCACCTCTCCTCTGCTGCCAAAGGAAGGGGCAACAGAAACCTTTAATGGGGGAGGTGTGGTTGTTGATAGGCCTTCACAAACCAGTCTAAAACCTTGTGATCTGGCGAAGCAGCTTTGCCCTGCAAACAACACAAAAGATGATAAATTGCAGGTCACAGCATTTCTTCTACTAATTTAAAAATGATTAAACTTGTTTGGGCAGCCAGTTGCAGGTTTGTGCCACATTTGCGTTCATGACGATAGTTAATGAACCACTGATGGTCCCAAAGAGAACTTGAAAAACATTCAGTTTAAAAATGGTTCGGCCTGTTTGTCTCGCATGTTCTTTTCTTCTTTTCCTAGTGACATTTACATGGAAACAGGATTTCGGTTCTACTCTGCCATGCTTCTGTACACCAGTGTAACCGAGGACAAACATTGCCTCTGCCAGCCTAGAGTTCTAAGGGAAACTCTGCAAAGGAAACCTCAGGGAGTTTTCATCCCTTCCTAGGTCCCCTCCCGCAGCTGCTTCCACAGGAGGGGGCGGTTTTCTCAGTAACTAACATCTCTGGACAGTAGCTGTCGAACGAGGCTCATTTGACATTGTACAAACATTTATAAAGAAGCTAATTCAAACAATCTCTGATGTGCAGCAGCCATAAACTGGCTGTGTATCTTCTTCATGGCCAAGCTGCCTCATGGGCCATCTCTCCCTCTGTGTGCGAGTGGGCACATACCACTTCTAAGTACTGTTGATGAGCAACTCTTCTGCACTTCAGCTCAGAAAAGTCAAGTGTGGTCCCCTTCTTAGTTTATAGGAAAAAAACAGAAACCTTTTCGAAATTTTCTTGGCCTCTTGGGTATTTACACTGTGCAGTGTTAATCTGGCTTGTTAGCACTCCATCAGTATCTTTTCTAAGCCACTGACTGGTCACCATGTTATCTTGCTTAGAAAAACTGCTGGTATTGGCTATGGAGCCCTGATGATTTGTGATCCCTGTCTGTGAACAGAAAATATTCCTGTTTTGCCTCATAGAGAGATGATTTCCTGAGGCCTGGTGCATTTATGAACTTTGTTTAATCTTGCAGATTCATTTGTTTAATACAGAAAAGTGCTCTTAGATGACTGAATTATATCATCCAAGGGACTGATACCTACTCTTCTGTATGACGAGGATGATCTGACTTATTATTTAAGTCTGGAAATTCAGAGTTGAGAGCATGAAAGTTGTACCTTCCTATCTTTCTGTTCATTTAAAGCAATGAAGACCTCTTTGGATTTGGGGCTTAATTCACAATTTGTTACTGCAGAATAGGTTTTCTTCTATCATCACTGCCTGAAAAATTTTCCCAGGAGCTAATAGTTTGAGGACTAAGCCTGCTAGGCCAGGGCAGAAAATACTTAGGCTGGCATGCTGGTCTACAAAGCCAGTCCCTACAAAAGGAGTAAAACTGCTGTGTGCTGTTGATTGGGGCTATATTTAATTGTAACACTCTGCCAAGCAACTTCCTGCTGAATGTACTTTTAAAATGCAGCTTACTACCTGTCTCTTGCTTTTGTCAGACTTTCTTTCTCTTCCTGGCTTCACTCAGTCTCCAAGATTATGGTGTATCTTTTCCTGCACTGTTTTCGGTGTCTCTTGTTCCTTCTTTCTTTTTCACTCTACCTCTTCTATGCTCTCCCTAAGGTGTGCTTTCTGCCTCTTCTCCTATATTTTTCTATCCTTCCTTCTCCCATTTCTTCCTATGAAATCGCTCTCCTTCTCAGTCCTCTACTTCTCTTTTTAAACGAATCCTCTCAATTTCTCCCTCCCACATCCATCCACTCATTGCTCACTGTGACGGGATCCCCCAGAGTGCAGCCTGGGACTGTGCCCCCTGAACTCTCTCCCAATGCCTTGCTAGTGACCAGCGGCAAGCCCCTCCAGGCACTGTGATCACTCAGCACAACCGCATGTGGAGCCCCCACACCCACCTGGATTGCATGAATGCTCTCAGAGCCAGTCATGAATCACACAAAGAAAGGCACCAGCCGAATCCCCCCCCCCCCCCCGCTCCCAGCACAGTACCCCAGGAATATACCGTCTTGCACTGCTCAAGATGGCCAGTGCAAATTTATTAATTGGTTCACCACTTCAACAATGGAAAGTGGATATACACCAGCCTTTGTTAACCTGAGCAGATTTGCCCCACACATCATACAAACTCACTGCTAAAGAATAAACAATAGAACAAATTTATGGACTATAAAAGGTAGATTTTAAGTGATATTAAGTAATAGGCAAAAAGTCAGAGTTAGTTACCAAAAGAAATAAAATATAAGCACGCAGTCTAAACTCTCAACCCTATTAGACTGGGCAGCAACTAGATTAAGCAGTTTTTCTCACCCCACTGGATATTGCAGTCCTTAATATACAGATTTGTTCCTTAAACCTGGGCCAATCTCCTTGTCTTGTCTTCTTCTCCATGTCTTGGTTGCTTGCAGCATAGGTTGGGCAGGAGAAAGGCCCAGTATGTGTCCACTCTGTCTTATACCCTCAGTCCATGTGCTTGGGGAGCACAAGTCCAGGCATATCTGGGGGCATTGCTCAGTGACTCAGCAAGGTTGAACAATTCCTCTGGTGTGGCCTCATGCAGGTGAGTCATTGCATTGTAGCTCCCTTGTTGGACAATGGCTGTTGATGGGTTGTTTGACACCCCACTCGAGTGTTGGTTACTTTCCTTGCTGTTGCCTCTGGGGAGCTAATATCTGGCTGATTCCCCAACTTACAGCATGTTCTAGTGACCACCATACAACACAATTCTCATAACTTCATATGTATTAATGATACACGTATATGGATAGAGAAATGACTTTCAGCAGATCATAGCCTTTCCCCTGATGCCTTACAAGGCATGCTTTATATGTAAGATCACGATTATATGAAAATGAGGAATATGGGGGTTACAGTACGCTCCCCCAAGGTATAGAATGTCACACTCACCATCTCCTTCAGAGAAGGAGCCAGCAGCAACCTACCCTTCTGTTTCTTGAACAGCCCCTTGGCCTGCTGTCTTGTCCAAATGCTCCACTCGTGGCCGGCTAGTGGTTAAATGGGTTGTTCAAACTCAGTTTACCATTAATAGTGAACATCACTGTGAGTGAAGTTGGGACAACAGAATGATCGCATACAAAGTTGCTTATTGAAAAATGTTCGCAGTCTATGTAACAATTTGCAGTGTAATAAAAAGGAAATTTTCCATTAGGGGGAGTGCTTGCTACAGGATCACTTGAAAGCCAGGAAGGAGATGTGCATGTATCAGGGGCATAACCTAGTTGTTCTCAAAGTTAGGCCCAGATTTTCAAGGATGGATCCCTCACCATCATCATGTTTTGCTTTTTCTTGGTCATATCTATTCATATGTAGCGTGTTGTCATTTTTATTTCCTGATTGTATGTGTAGTTTTATATTTACCATAATAAAACAATTTAACCCACTCTTAAAGAGAAATAGCAATGCCACCAGTAATTTACTTTACTTGGGACATTTCTGAATTCCTAGAACTATTGCTGCAGCTGCCTGCATGGTGAATCAAAGTTCTCCCCATCATCACCCAGCTTCTCCTTTTCTTTCATTCTTCAGGCCCTAATGGGAGCAAAAGAAGCTGGTAGTGATGTCATTGGCTCTTAGAGCCACAATTCTTGGTTTCTGTGCCCAGCTTTGCCACTGACGTGGTCGCCTTGAGCAAGTCACTCAGCTTCAGTTTCCTTTTCTGCAAAATAGAGATTTTAATACCCGCCCCTCATGAGTTAAAGGCTAAATTAACTATTTTTTGTGCAGTGGATTGAGATCCTTTGATGGAGGGTACTGTAGAACTGCAAAGTATTAAATATAAATATTTGTGATTAGCAACAGGAGCAAGGATAACTCTGGAAAAACACATGAAAGTGTCATGGATTTATGCTGCATTTTACAGTTTGGCCTGGTGTGACAGTATCCCTTTTCTATAGTTCTAACAGCAACTGCAAAATTGCAGCAAATAGCCCTTAACACAGCGATCATGACAAACCATTAAAATATTCGGTGGTAATCGACTATCAAGTGTCATGGCAGCAGCTGACATTTTAATAAAAGAACAAGTCACCAGCAATATGTTCCACATGACTTTTTCCAAAATAAAAAGCTTTATGGAAATGAGCTCATGCAATTACTGGAATGAAATATGGAAATAATTGATTTATTGTTGGTTTATTCAAATTTTTGAAAAAACATCTATAAATGCCCATACAGTCAGGGCCGGCTCCAGGCACCAGCCCACCAAGCTTGTGCTTGGGGCGGCACCTGGAGGGGGGTGGCACGGCGTGGCGCTCCGGCTGCAGCCGCTGTGGAGAGCGGAGCCACAGTAGGCTTGCCGCCCTCTCCCCGGCACTCTGGCCGCCGGGGAGAGCGGAGCCCCGGCCAGGCTCGCCGCCCTCCCCCCGGCGCTCTGGCCCCCGGAGAGAGTGGAGCCCCGGCCAGGCACGCCGCCCTCCTGCTGGCACTCTGGCTGCCGGGGAGAGCGGAGCCCCGGCCGGGCTCTCCGCCCTTCTCCTGGCGCTCTGGTCGCCGGGGAGAGTGGAGCTCCGACTGGGCTCTCCACCCTCCTCCCGGGGCTCTGGACGCTGGGGAGAGCGGAGCCCCTGCCAGGCTCTCCGCCCTCCTCCCGGGGGCTCCGGCCGCCAGCGGAGCCGCGGCAGGCTTGCCGCCCTCCCCCCCTCCTCCCCCCCGGTGCTCCAGCCGGTTGGGGAGAGCGGCCCGAGGCCTGGCTTGGCGCCCTTCCCTGCCGCGCTGGGGGGGCGGCGGGAGGCTTTTTTGCCTGGGGCGGCAAAAAAGCAGATCCGGCCCTGCATACAGTGCTCTGGGCCCAGGGCCGGCTCCAGGCACCAGCCCACCAAGCTTGTGCTTGGGGCGGCACCTGGAGGGGGGTGGCACGGCGTGGTGCTCCGGCTCCAGCCGCCGGGGAGAGCGGAGCCGCAGTAGGCTCGCCGCCCTCCCCGCGGCGCTCTGGCCGCCGGGGAGAGCAGAGCCCCGGCCGGGCACTCCGCCCTCCCCCCGGGGTTCTGGCCGCCGGGGAGAGCGGAGCCCCGGCTGGGCACTCCGCCCTCCCCCCGGCGCTCTGGCCGCCGGGGACAGCGCTCTGGATGCTGGGGAGAGTGGAGCCCCGGCCGGGCTCTCCGCCCTCCTCCCAGGGCTCTGGCCACCAGTGGAGCCACGGCGGGCTCGCCGCCCTCCCACCACAGTGCTCCGGACGGTCGGGGAGAGCGGCCCGAGGCCGGGCTCGGCGCCCTCCCCTGCCGCACTGTGGGACGGCAAAAAAGCCTGGGACGGCAAAAAAGCCAGAGCTGGCCCTGTCTGGGCCTCTAGCCCATAAATTAAAAATCACATCGAAACATAAGAGACTGCCCATAAATATACCTATCTCAGCCAACACCATCCTCAAGAGCCTTTATGGAGAAGGTTAATAATATAGAGCAAAAATACGGTTAATGATAATCAAACCTCTTATCTCTATATATCTGAATTTGCTTATCTCCAGTCCCTCCTTGTCAGTAATGCAATAACAAGTGGCTCATTTTATAAGCCTCTTACCTCTAAGGTTCACAGAGTTACCAATGCAAGTCCTGGCTAAGAGATCTGGGAATATTTATGATACCAGGAGCAAATCTAGCATAAAAGTAGGGGCAGAATCCTTACATCAGAAGTACATGGTTCCTCCCTCCAAGGCTGGAGAACTAATGAAATAACCTGTTGCTTGTTTCCCACCCCTTCTTGATGTGTGGTGTGGGGTAGGGAGAAATGACAGAAAAAGTCACAGAGGGGAAGGGTGGTTATGCAGGATATTCCTCCTCCTCCATAGCCACCATTGTTCCTGCTGTAGAAAATCATGTGGCTTGGCCCTGAAGGCATAACCAGGAAAGAGAGGAATCACTTTGTGCATAAAAAAACAAGGATCCAGTGCTTAGCACAATAGGGTCCTGGTCCATGATTGGGGCGACTAGGTGCTATGAGAATACAATGTAAAATAATAAATAACTCAGCACAGAAAAGCACTAACTACCCTTCTTCACTCTGACTCCCACGGGAAGGGCCAGAAATTGCAACCTGACTGGTTGTCAGGCTGTCCTTTTTTGAGGGATTGCCTGGCAAGTGAGCAGAGGCTGCAGCTTTTCACATCTGGCAAAGGATTCCTAAGAAATTCTGGCTTTAGCTATGCAGATCCCGATTCTGTGCTAATTTCCGTGACCTTGACTCAAAACCTCTCCCCATGAGTCTATTGGTTCAGGGATTCAAATGCAACCCTGTTAAAGAACTTGGGGCTATTTTGGTCCCCTTTGTGCATTTTTGTACAGGTCAGGGAAATTAGAGTTGGAAAAGAGGTATTAAGTCATCTAGTCTTTTACCTTCCCGTAATGCAGAAGTGTTCCCAGCAGTATATTCCTGAGCACTTTGTCCAGCCTAGTTTTAAATGACTCTGTCAATGCAGTTTTCCCTACTTCTCCTGGGAGACTTGGTTCATTAGGCCCATTAGCGCTATTAAGGATTCCACACAGCACAGTTTGAAAAACATTAGTCCAAAGAGCAGTTATCTCACAGCTGATCCAGCTTCTATGTTACCTACCAATTCCACCGGGAGAGACAGTCTAGTGAAAAATGAATCAGAGAAAAAGTAGATGATGCTCCCGGAGGAGCTTTCATGTGCCCTTTGGTAGTAAAAATGTACATGCCAAAAAGGCTGCATACTTTGAAAATCACTTCCCTAAATACGTTTTCAAGTGTTTATTTTATGCAGGAAACTTTTACCAGTTAAAGCAGAAGTCAAAGACACTGTTTTGTGTAAAATCAAGTTTTTGGTGTCGTTTGCATTCAATTTATTGACTTCAAAAAGAGCAGAATTAGGCCCTTTATTTATAAAGGGTCAAATTGTGACTGGTCCAGGGAAAGAAGAATAGAGCTCCTATCACATGGCCCATGCATGAGTCCATTGCAGTTACAGTCCCCGTACTTGGGTGAGTGGCAGAATGTGCACCCTAGGTTCACGGAGGGAGCAAATATAGAAAAGAAAAAGGGGGAAGAGCTAGATGGGGGCTCTGTCTGACCACTCCCTGCACTGCCAGACCAGAGGGGAGCATGTTTCCCCTTCCTAAGACTCCTTATTGCTGAGTGGGAGGTTGCAAAGGGTTGTGGGTTTTTTGCATTACTTGTACAAGAAGAAAGAATGGTCAGAATATTTTATATTGTGGGCAAAGTGCGTTTTAATTCAGGGCCTCTTAACTCAGCCAAAGCTGAAAGGATTTTGCTTAATCTTTCAAAACCAACAAAATCTTCATTCTCAAGCAAAGATAAAGCATGTAAAATACAACCCAACACATGAAAAATGTTGGAAAGTTACAAGCATGTAAAACGGGGGGTTGTGGGTGAGACCCTGAACCACGGAGGTTAATGGTAGCCAGACCGGGCCAATAATTTCAAATTGTTTTGAAACCCTAACTACATGACTTGCTAATAGAGATTTCTATAATAATATTTAGTCATTTATATCTTTGATATGCTATCCAAATTGTAACTAAAGGTCTAATTCTGCTCACGGGCGCCAGGTTTGTGCCCGTATGATTTTTGGTGGTGCCCAGAATGGGTCCAAGCAGAGCCGTCCCATCCATAGGACAGACCGGGACAACTGGCCCGGGCCCCGCGCTTTGGGGGGCCCCACGCTTCAGGGGGACGCAGGGTCCAGGACAGCCGGGAGGGTTAGTGGGGGGCCTGGCACTGGCAGCGGCAAGTGACCTGGTGTCACTCAAGGGAGGGGGCGGGGACTTAGGGATGGGGTGGAATTGGGGCAGGAAGAGGCGGGGTGGGGGCGGAGCAGGGGTGGGAAGAGGCAGGGGCTTGGGGAAAGGGGTGGAGTTGGGGGGAGTATGAGCCAGAAGAGGCAGGGCGGGGTGGAGCAGGGCAGGCTGGGGCCGGGTCGCTCACTGCTGCCTGCTGCTAACCCCCTAGGCTGCCCTGGACCCTGCATCCCCCTGACGCATGGGGCCCCCCAAAGCACAGGGCATGGGTGGTTGCTCCAGTCCGTCCTATGGACAGGACAGCTCTGAAAATATAAGCCCAAACATTGGTGGAGCCGGGCCCACATTCCTGAATATTGGTGGAGCACGGGCATCATGGGCCCATATAACTCGCCGCCTATGATTTTCTGCTAACACTGCCAGGCACAGTGCTTACTCCTTATTAGGATCAATGGAACTATTGGTTAATTATCAGCTAGTATTAAATCTTCTATTTCTGTGTAAGGTTATAAAGTGGCAAGATGAATAACATGATTAGAAGTGTCCCAGATACACCAAAACACCATCACCATTGGTTTCCCGATTTGCAGTCTCAGCAGAGAGGCCAGTGATTGAATAGCCCTGGAAACCAAACAGCCATCTCATCTCTAGAGGGGCTACCTCCAGGATGGATTTGAGGTGATATGGGAAGCTTGGTGATATGGGGAAGCTTGCACTTCTACAGTCCAGACTGCATCTGTTCTGTAGTGACAAAGAGGAATTCAGCCTTTAGTGTGGCAACTTTCAGTAGCACTAAAAGAACCAAAATGTGTTACATAAACTCTGTATTTCTAGCAAATCCCCCTGGCACCCAGCAGAATATTTCCTCTTGCATGTGTGTGCTGTATATACAAATGAGTCACTTTGTGGGCAGTGTCACTTTATTAGAGTATCATTTGCTGTAGTAATCCCCTGCTATGACATGTTTGGCTTTTTGTGTTGAAGTTAACATTATAATTGCTTCATTTCTTAAAAAAGTTTGTCTTTTAAAATTGTGTGGGTTAGGAGTTTGTGTCTTAGGGGTTTTTTTAGGGTTTGATCATGGTTTTATTTTTAATTATTAAAGCCCACATTTTCAAAAGAGTTCACTAATTTTGAGCACCTCCATTTTTGGGTGCCCAACTTAAGATACTAATGGCCTGATGTTCAGAGGTGCTGGGAACCACAGTTGTCAACTTCAGCTGGAATTCTGGGTGCTCATCACCTTTGAAAGTCAGGCCTGAGGTGTCTCAAACTAGGAATCCAGAAAACGAAGGGACTCAAAATTACAGGCCACTTTTGAAAACGTGGGCTTGTTTCTCTAGCTCTGTTTCCAACTGACTGTTGATTCTGATGCTATCTCTGAAGGCAAGCACATTATATAACTGATCATTTATAAGTAATGAACAAGAGATTAAAAAGAAACTAGTGATTTTGGGGCCCTTCCATTTTTCAGTGGACAACCTGACATCTTAAAGGGGGCCTGATTTTCAGAAACTGAAAAGCCTCTGCCCTCTGAAATACAGCCCCTTTAAGATATCCCAAAAATTGAGGCACTCCAAATCACCAATCATTTTGAAACTTTTGGCTTGAATGCTGCCCTGGAAACACATGGAGTATGGTAGAGACAGGAATAGAACCTAGCTCTAAGAACCCACTCTCTACAAAACTGCTCCTTTTAAAGTGTCCGAAGTTGGATACCCAAAAATTAAGGTACCAAAAATCATTCACTTTTGAAAATCCTGGCTATTGGTTCCATAATATGACTATATAATGTACATATTTATAAGATGGGTAGATATTGATTTTTATATTTTAATTTAAAAAACCTTCTGAAACATGTGACGTTTGTATATTTTTCTTACAAAAAACATTAAAAAATAGAATCAATGACAAATATATCTCCCTGCTCAACCCACTAGCTAATGGCCTATTCACCTTTAATAGCCTATTTACCACCCTTTTTAGGAAAGCCTGGTAAAACATGTAACTCTTCCATCTTAAAGTGAACATTGACAAACCTGGGCTGTGTCAGACCAAGGACGGAGGTGAGTTCTAGCTGAGGGTATAATAAGAACTGTCACTGATGGACTACGTGGTTTCTCTTTATAACTGCACATGCTGGGATTTGCTGGCTAATAAAACCTTCTGAAAAGTTGCCTTATGAAATAGGTTTTTTTAAAGGCATACTCATTATTAGGGTATTTTCCTTCACAGTTTGTTCAGAATTAAAAACATTGCAGGTGAGACTGGCTTCTAAAAATCTCTGGGTTCCTTTTGTTAAAATTCCATTGGCAAGGCTCAGTCATATGAACTGAATGTTACAAGTGTTCTGACAACTTTGTCAAAGGCTGCATTTCCTGCTGCCATGGAAATGGACAGGAGATCAGGGAAAGCTGGGTAATGGGTTTTAAAACCAAGTATATTAAAAAAAAATCAGCTGCTTTAGATAAAAATAGATGTCCAGTACTGTTATGTTCCCTGTGATATTACTTTGTAACCATGGGTTCTCCTCGGTCTTTGTACTCTCTATCTAATCTAATCATTTATAGTGAACTCATCACCTGGCATTGCTGTGGAGGATGGTTCCTTCTTATGTAGCTCCTGTAATGCTAAAGACAGAGAATCACTGGTTTGGTGGTTTTGATATCTAAAAAGGCACATGGACACAACTGATCATTTCCTTTATTTAAACTGACATTCATAAAGGAATCTAGTACTGCAGGCATTTTCTTTTAGCCAGGGATTTACAGACAGCTTTCCCCAAATTTAATGCCATTCTAGGTTTGGCTGGTGGCTCATGTCCAATATATAGCTAGCAAGTTAATTATATTCTTCATCAGTGCCCCTTAATTATGCTGTATTTAGACTTCGTTTGGCTGAGTCCTAGATTTCCAGGTTTGCAGATGCTTGACTACAGCACCATAGTAACATCTTACTAATCAAATCATCCGAATTGTGCTGGTGAGGCAAATTATGTTCTGCAGATAAACCAGACTGTGAGAATTAATTAATGTTTTAAAAAATAAAGCACTTGGTTGTGTTCATGGGATGAGATGCAGGGATGCAGATAAGCAAGAATAATAAGTACTAATTGGAAGCTATCCGCTTCTCCACCATCTCTTTGTAAAAACATCTTCTATATTGACCTGTGATTTCTGGATAATAGTGCTCATATGCATTTCCTAACAGTTGATTAAATTTGGAATATCTAGAAAGGCTGTCCACTATATTACTTGCCCCTTCCCCAATATCAGCAAAAGTGCACTGTAAGCAAAATGATTTAGATTTTTGCACTTAATCTCAGGTGTTGGGCAACAATATTGTACATATGACACTGTTTTCTGATTGCTGTAACATCTTAGGGCCTGATCCTGAAAACACATGCATATGAGTAATAAGTGGCTCCACTCCTATTGGCAGAATTACTCATATATACAAGTGCTGGTCCTGAAACAGTGTTTGGAAATGTTTTAATGTGACTGATGCTGTAAAATTGCAATGTGTAGATAACTGTTCACCTTAATTCATAGACCATGCCACCCCCTGGGTGCTTTACACTATGCTCATTTTTAATTGCCTTTCAGCAGTTTGATTTGCAGTTAAATGAGTCCTCCAGTCTATTTCCTTAAACAAGTCTTTTATGAGTTCTGTCATTTTAAACATCTCCCCCTCAGCCTGACTCATCTCCTTATGCAGCCTTATAGTGTTATTTAGAATTGTTTCTACGTACATTCAACAGACAAATGATTCCTGCTACATTTGTTTAAAAAATCTTTTTTTTTTTTAACCTTAGCATTTACAGAGAACAAGCTGAAACCGGCTTAGTGCATTCAGATGGGGCCATGGGAAGAAAGATGGTTACTGCTCTTCTTGCTGAAGTCATTAGGTATGCAGCTAAATTCAATAGCTTATAGCGTTCCTCCAGGCTGCAGTTGTGAGACTTTACTCTGATTATACTGTCTCTTTCAGGTAGGTTATACAGGTACAGCATTGTGCTGTTTTCCTCTAATGCCTACTTTGCCATGCTTAGATGCCAAGTGTTAGATTACTGATGTGTAAGCAATTTCTGTATATCTTGCTGATTCCTGCTAGATGTTTCCTATGGTTTTGCACACAAGTGTTTCAGGATTATAAAGCAGAAAGCTGAGGTGCTACAAATTTTCATTTGGAGAATGGAGTTCAAATTCTCGTTTACATCAGTAACTCTTGATATAACGAATAAAGCCCCACTCATTCCAGGTCCCTTTTCACAAGCAGCATAAAACTACCACACACTTTTAGTCTCTGCTCAGGGCCGGCTCTAGGTTTTTTGCCGTCCTAAGCAAAAAATTTGCCACCCCAAGCTCCGAGAGTGCAACTGCCCAAACAAAGACAAACGAACAAAAAAAAGAATGCCGCCCCTGGAACTGTGCCACCTCAAGCACGTGCTTGCTTTGCTGGTGCCTGGAACTGGTCCTGCTCTGGTCAAGAGAGGTTCAGAACTGGAATATAAAGGGACCATTGTAGGTCAAGAATGAAATTCATTAGCAGAGATATGGTAGATACCACACCTACCTGCACTCTGAATGGTTTGAAACCATTTCATGAGTTTACAGACTCAGGGCCAAATTGAAGTCAGTGCTAAAACTGCCACTGACTTCAACAAGATAAGGATTTGGCACTTAGAGGAAACAATATTAAGAATAATAATATGCTATAAATACTTTGTTATGAATGTGAAATATAAATAACACCTGTGCCGTGTATACTCGTTCATAAGCTAAATATTTCTGGTAAAAAGGTGACGCATCAAAGAGCGAGGGTCGGCTTATAAACGGGTCTACACCAAAATTTGATGATTTTAAACTCTATGGAATCATTGAATTGGATATCTAATACACTGAATATCTAATACATTGAATATCTAATACATTTTGTTTACCTGGAGCGTCTGCAGGCACGGAGCCCTGCAGCTCCCTGTGGCTGCAGTTTGCCGTTCCCAGCCAATGGGAGCTGAGGGAAGTGGTGATTTTTCACACTTGCTGTCTGGTCACCCTACCTTCTGATATACATACAAAATGACTGGGGAAACAGCATCTTAGAGGGTAGAAAAGCTCTAATGATCTTCACGGAACCTGAAGAAATCTTTCCACCCACTAGTATGCCTGTTCAGGTTATCTACAAAAATTTGACTTATCCAAATATTTAAAAGTAGAGGCCCAAAGATCTAACTCACACAGATTTGAGTTCAAGGTTTAAAAACATTTCTCATTCACTAATCCTCTTGGTTGACTGGCAGATGTGTAATTAATGTGAAGAAATGCAATTCAAAACTATTTTTATTCCATGCCCTTACTTACCAGATAAGTCTTTAAAACATTAAGTTCATAGGGAGTGTCTGAGTGGAAGTTAGTTCATGTCCCTTCCTGCTAAATCTATGTAGTATCTGTTTTTCCTGAAATTTCTCTTACCTCCTATAGAACTGAGACTGTTACAGCTGCCTTTTTCTCTATCAAACCAAAGTTGAAATCTAATAAATATAGTAGAGGATAGAAACAAATGATCAATTTGTATGGGTTGCTAGAGTAAGTACACCTGTTCTGATTTCTTTTAAATTGGTTTCTGTTTTGCAGTTCAGCAATGGTGACTAGCAAAAGCAAAGGGGCAGGTGCAGCAGGCAGTCATTCTTCTCTTATTGAGGACTAGCAGTTGCCACAATAGTTTATCGATGTACATAGGGAGCTAAAATCATCAATCTGTTTGTGAATACAAACTCTAATTGCAGACTTTAAGGGCAAGACTGACATTTTTGTGGTCAATCACAGCTTAACATTAAAGATCAAATCTGCTTTTAAAAAAAAAATTACATTTTGATTAGGTATGAACTGTGGGTTCAGTATACGCTGCATATTGAGGAATCACAAAGCAACCCACTTCAATTGCATGTTAAAGGTTTCCAAGGAGTAATAGCAATCAAAACAGTAGTTTCATCAATTTACAAGCCAGCGAACAGTTCTTCAGCACAGCTACCTGCAGACTAATCAATCATAGGTGCAAATTACAATGCTAATTGCAACCATGTAGAACATTTTGACTATTTCCATGCACTTCTAGCTAACAGGAACACAACAGGGATCTTAGACCAGGGGTTCTCAAACTGGGGGTCGGGACCCCTCAGGGGGTCACAAGGTTATTACACGGGGAGTCGCGAGCTGTCAGCGTCCATCCCAAACCCCGCTTCACCTCCAGCATTTATAATAGTGTTAAATATTTTAAAAAGTGTTTTTAATTTATAAGGGGGGTCGTACTCAGAGGCTTGTTGTGTGAAAGGGGTCCCCAGTACAAAAGTTTGAGAACCACTGTCTTAGATCATCCCGATTTATGCCAGGGATGACTCTGCACTCGCTGAAATCTAATTAATAAATCTGAAATAGACTCAAAGATAAGTAACCCTTTAGATGCTGGATTAACATACCGCTGTACAAGGTATATATCTAAAATGAAAGGAAAATGACTCACTCCATAGCTAGCATGTGTTTTACGCTTTTATCTCAGGATCTCAAAGGCATTTCCAAGCATTAATTAATTTAATCTCACAAAAGCCTGGCCTGAGCTGCCAAACAACTGGACGTTTGCCTGGTGGACCAGTCCCCACAGTGACCACTTCGTTCCCTCCACCAAGCTTGCACATGAACTGCACTGGCAGCATCTCTCTTCCTCTTCCTTAGGTAAGGCTAATGTGTGTAGTAGGCCTCACATCATACCTGGCTTTTGATACAAGATTCAGGCATTTGAGAGATTTCTAGGAGTCGGACAACTGCCTCCAAAATCTTGGAGTTGAACTGAAATCATTCAGTTGAACTGCAACCTGGGGCTGCAGGTGATGAAAGTCATCAAGAGATGCAAGCATAAAAGTGACCTTGAATAGATTAGAGAAGAAATAGAGAAATGAATCCTGTTTCGGCAGGCTGCAGGGAAAATAGTTCTGGTAGGATTTTGCATGGATTGGCTTCCTGAGTGTTTCATTCTGACTCACACTGTAAAGTGCTCTTCTATTGTAAAGTGCTCTTCTATTTATATGCATTTTACAGATAGGCAGATGACTTTCAGCCAGTCTCAGTAAGGACACCCGAAAAAGAGGCAACCCGTATCAGACACTAGAAAAGTTGGGCTGAGGTTTTGTGCAACAGTTTTTGCTGTAATTAATAAAAAGCACCAAAGCAGCTACATGATCCCCAGCAATGCTAGATGCCTTGTTTAGGAAATAAACTGGCTCACAACACATGAAATTTTCAAGGGGAAATCTATTTTTTTTCTGAAGCAGAATTAAACAAGGAAAAGTCAGAAATAATGTGGGTGACTGCCATCTTTCCTATGAGAAGAAACCAGAATCAAATGTAATATCCTGTAAATTGCTTGGGAATTAATGTTTTGAATTATGGTAACTGACCACTGGATGCCACTATTGTTCTACTGAAATAGGTTGCCAGGTGTCGTCTTTTTCTGGTTTGTTTGCAAGGATCTCCTCAAAGGCAGAAGTATGAATAGAGAAGAATAGAGATCTTCACTATAAAATATGACCTAAATCTGGAATTGTTTATGTTTTGCTTTACTTGAGTATTTGATGTTTTCCATCACAAGAAAGCCCTCTCACCAGGTATCAGAGCACAGCGGGGAGCTGGGGGGGGGCACTCTCCCTTCAAAGGCCCTGTGAAGATGACCCATGCTTTTGGCTAAAAAGCACTTGTTGTGTCTCCCCCTTCATCCAACCAAAGCCAATGCTGAGTAGGGCTTGTCCACAAAAATGTGAGGTGCTTTCTATAGTATTCTCAGGGCCTGCTGGACCTGTGTGAAGGACCATAAACTGTATTCCAATCCAGCTCCTTCCCTACCTTGGACCAAACTCCTCCTACCTCCACTTATCCACAATATTCTCCCCATCTTCTATTTGTGACTCCACCCCTCCAGCATGTGGCAATCCCATCTCACCTGCCTTTCAAGCTTCATCACCTCTAATGAGGCCTCTGCACAAATGAGAAAGCTAATACTGTAGGTGGTCAAATCTCAACTTACTTTCCAATTTGGGAATTGGGGATTTTTTTCTTCTTTTTTTTGGTAAATTGCTTTGTGTCCCTGTGAGATCTGCTGGGAAAACCATGGAAATATATATTTCTATTTATTTCGCGTCTGACGAAGTGGGTATTCACCCACGAAAGCTTATGCTCCAATACGTCTGTTAGTCTATAAGGTGCCACAGGACTCTTTGTCGCTTTTTACAGATCCAGACTAACACGGCTACCCCTCTGATACTTCTATGTTATGATTAATATTCTGATAGGGAAATGTGAGGTAATATCTTGCATTCCTGAAAGCAGGCTAGTAAAAACAGCTGGTTCAAGGAAGTCTGTGAGGGGTGAATAAGATAAAAATGAAGTAAGACTAAAAAATTGTACTAATGGCACACGGAATAGAATGCAACATGTTTAGAAGTAGATGGCATGAGTATGAAGCAAACTGGATGGCAGACGTGAAAAATACTCCCTCCCCAAAGGTGAATTCTAAATCATTGCTGGAGAAGGGGAAACATTCACTGACTGTAACATGGTATTATTCGCTGGCATCTCTGAATAGAAGAGAATGGCTTACTTCTTCCCCCATCAAATTAGAAACGATCCTACAGTTGCAGAGAGAGATTGATAATGCAACAAATGGAAGCTATCTGTAGAAGATATCTGAATGGAGCACCTAGCAAAGGAAGAAGCATTTCATTTGAAGAGATGAATTAGAATTAGCTTCTGGGCAAAATGGGCTTCCAAGCTGTGAACCACCTGTACCTGCAGTTAACTATTAATCTCCATTCTGTTCCTGTTGCAGAGAGACGCAGGCTATCCTGATTATGGATTTAAGTAGAGCTGCGAGCCTGTTTGCAGTAACCATGTAACAGAGAAAGGAACTGTACAGCAGATAATTCAGTGAAGCAATTTTTAACATTTGTGTTTTCATGTTATTTTGGTTTCTAAGCCTTTTACCATGTACTGCTTTTTTTAATTAAAAAATAATAGTAAGTTTGAAAAATAGGGCCAGTTCATGCCATCTCAATGGACTCATTCCATTATGGAGCATGGACTGGCACTCTCCTTACAATCACCTAGGCAGGGTGTGTGGCTTTTTGAACCCACAGACGGCCCCAAATCTATAGGAAACTACAGTGGAGGTCAGGACAAAGCGCAGCATTCATAGAGCTGACCAGTGCCTGTATGCTAATTGCAGGACCCTTGTACTCCACCAATGCCATGGCATGGCAGTACTGCTCTCTCAGAAACAATGACCAGCAACAGCTGCCCCAGCTGCACCCTCATGAAGAACTTAGAGTTGCAGAGAAGTGGGTGTTAGTATATTATGTTTCACTGGAAATAGTTCCACAAGTTTCAAGGAGAATGCTACAGAGCATGGTCTGGGCTCGTCCCTGCCCCCTCCTCACCTCCATGGAGCCCCAAACATACTATTGGAGTGGGAAGAAAAAGACTCTTAGGCTCATCCTCCAATTCCTTTGATACAAATGGGCTTTTATTTCCTTTTTTCCAGAAATTCTAAAGTTTCTTCATGAGATTTTTCAGATGGCATGATCTAGCCTGATACTGGGTCTTCCATCTCATTAGTGAATAGAGGTAAGCAGATGAGGCTTATAGTAGTAATGTTACAGAATATTTCTATCTGTTTATGTAAAGGGTCATGAACTCCCATAACTACCATGGACTTCAGTGGGTATTTGGGTGCTGTGTACCCAAGATCAGGTTCAGTGATTGCATTTTTTTATTATGATCAAAGAACAGGATTTTCCATTTACATTTATGAGAGTTACAAATTATTTTATTTTTATTGGTTTTGTTTAATTACAAATTTAGGCCCCAATTCTGCAAGCAGTTCCATGCAGCAGGACCATTGCACCATGAAGATCAGATTGTAGGATCAGGGCCTCAATATCCAGACTGGTATAATTTTTAACTAAACATTCATCGTTTTCTCTCTAAAAATTATATAAAGGTCAGTCAGACCATTTGTGAGAGGTAAACAATATTTTTTCCATTTAGACTTAGTATGGCACAAAGCCAGTATCTTAAACCATTTAAGTATTTCTTAGGTATGGAGATTTTAATCCCTAATTATGTCTTGTGTTATAAAAATAGATAAGGGATGATAATAATTAACAGCTACGTCCTTCCTCCAGCAATGGGTAAGTGACTGATGCTATGTTTACACTGCCGAGCCTATGCTGGTATAGCTATACCGACAGAGCCCCCTAGTATAGATACTGTGTACACAGACAGGAGGATCTTTTCTGACAGTGAAAGAACGCCCCCTCCCCGAATGATATTCACTTATGCTGACAGAAGCTCTCTTCTGTCAGCATAGCTGCAACTCACTGGGGTTTAGTTGGCATAGCTATATCACTAGTGGTGTTTTTTTCACACCCCTGACTGATGTAGCTAGCCCGGAATAAGTATTAAGAGTACACCAAGCTGCAAAAAGTGAGGCCTAACGCTCAACCCCCAATGGTATTTTTGTTTGCCTGACTGCAATGCAATAACTTTTGAAAACCACATCCAATCAATTCCAAAATGTCAGGAAACATGGTGATAAAGTTGCCCACTCCCTTTTTAAAAAAAAAAAAAAGTCCTGCTAGGGTATTTGTTTCCATGCACTCTTGTGGCAGTGAATTCCATTAATTAGCTATAGACTACATATTGTTTTTAAATCAATTTATCACAAATTCTCATTGTTATTTTTTATTATTTGTATTACCATAGTGCCCTAGTCATGGACTAAGTGCTAGCACTGTGCTAGGTGCTGTACATACTGTGTGAGTATGCAGAGACAAAGGAATAACTTCTGTCTGGGACTAAAGGCAAGCAAGCCTTTCCTTCATTGAAAACAGGTCTATTGTAAACACTTATTCCAAACTAAAATTCCTAATAGCACATAGATGGCTTGCAAGTGTAGCTGGGAGAAGCATATGATCCAGATGTTACCATAATCACAAAGTATAGTCTTGATTCTGCAAGCATGTGTCTGCATAACTATAAGCTTTGAGCAACCTGTTTGCATAACTGGGGCTCTGATAAGTATTTTCCATAAAAATTGTTTTGCTAAGACATGTTTTTAAAGATCTACATGTTTGTCTCCCAACAATCTTGTTTTTTGTTGTTTTTTTTTGGCAACAGTTTAGCTCGTTATCAAATACTGTGAAACCTTTCTTAAACTAGTACTCAAGGGACCTGCAAAAATCGATTGCTTATTCACACTTGTCTTTCTAACTAAAGATTGAACACTATTGTACTAGAAATATTGGTGATATTTTAAATGAGATGTGTGAGGAAATTAGGTGATTCTTCATGCAGGTTTCAATATCAGTTCCAAATATTGGAGGTATTCTGACCAGCAAAGGAAAATTAGTTATAGTAAATTACTAAAACTGTCTGAATCTTAAAGCATTTTAAAGAGCTCTTTGTAGTTTCTGCAATGCATGTGAAGAATAAAGAAGGCATATAGGTTCTCTTTTGGAGAAGGAATTTATCCTGCTGGTCCTGGCAAAAACCCACTTATTTATATATTGTCTTGTCTCATTTTTAAAATATATTTTAATATGGTAAATGACTCATGAGACTATTAAAATAGTCATTTGAATCTGGCATTTTCTCCAAAAGTCTCTTTTGGGGCTGCAGTGTGTTTCTAGTGCCTTTCTTAACTAACAGGAAAATGTAAATTTGAACTCCATTCAACTTGTGTGCATTAGTATTTGCAGGACTGAGGCCTAAGATGGAATCATAGATATAATTTTCATCTCTCAAATGCTTTAGTTGAGGTCAACCTTAGATGTAAAAGGGATTCTTACTTGATTAGGCATTTTTAGCTATATACTCACTCCATTTCAGGCTGTTCTCATGTAGTCTGACATGAGGCACCTCTCCTAAGGGAGGCAACATTTCTTCTTGCAGCTGAGAACACTTTAAAAACAGAAGCACCAGCTGTGTTCACAGTGGATAGCTGCCGTTTATTTGCTCAGTGAGCTAGTCACAGGATGGCTTGGGTTAAGCTGACCCTGGGTTGAAGCAAAGTTGTCATATTGTTTTATTTTCCTTAGTATTATTCTGTGGGTGTCGCATAAAAAGGACTGTACTTTGGTGAACTCCCGTTCTAAAAACTTCCTGGGACTATGTGGTGTTTTTCCCAGTTGTTTTCTTAGTATGGTTGGTAACTTGGTAGTAACTATTGAGTAAAGGTTTAAAGGCTGGCTTCCATCCTGATGCTTGCATAGTTCTTTTTACATTCAGGAAGTGATGCTGCAGTATCTTCATACAGATGGAACCTATCTATACATACATGCATACCCCCGAGGGTGGCATTTTAACTGCAAATTGTTACCACGCCCATCCTACTGCGGGTTATGTGGAGAATGGTGAGAACCCATGCTGTGGAGTCAGAGGCACATTTCTCCTGGAACTGGACGCTTCAGAAGTATGTAAGGCCTAATGATCAGGAATGGGAGTCAAGAGATCTGAGTTCAATTCCTGACTTGGGCAGGACTGCCTGTGGAACCTTTGAAAAATTCTTAAAACATTTGGTCCCTCAGTTTCCCCATTTGTAAAATTGTGTTAATATTTTACAGGGGGGCTGTGAGATTAATGTTTGTAAAACTCTTTCTGATCCTGCGATGAAAAATGTTACAGACGTGCAACAAATTAACATGTTTTCTGTCCCCATTTTATATTCTAAATGGGAGGTGAGAAGTACTAATTTCATCTTTCATGTCCCAACTTGTTATGTCCACAAGGATTTAGTGTTTTCCTGCATATACTGTAGATCTTTGAAACCCTTTTAATAGTTACTAGCCTCAGTATGTCTGTGTTGCTCCTAATGAGCCTAATCCTCCAGTTCTACCACCTATGAGTAGTGCTATTGATTTTTGATTAAGCTGGGATTTTAGTGGAATTTGTTTTAAAACTGCAGAAGTGGGCCCTTCATGGCCGAAGGCATTGCAGTCAGGTAACATTTTTATATTCCTTCCAGATATTTAGGCCCCAATCCTGCAATAAGCTCAGCAGAGGCACCCTGTCTGTGGGGAGCTCATTTTACAGCTGGGGGCTTTAGTGTGCTGACTGAACCAGGAAACAGTAATTAAACATTGGTCACTTACCAGTGGAGAACACAACCACTAGGTGGTATTTTTAATTGCCTAATTCAATCCATAAATCACATGGGTGTGGCTTTGTTGAACATGCTTATGTTCAGAGGTTCTAAGAAGGTTGTTGGACTTAAAAAAATAATAATCCAGTAGCCTAGTGCAGAGGTTCTCAAACTGGACAGTGGGCAGAATGTATTGGGGGCGGGGAGAAGAAGCTTTAGGGAAAAAAAACTTACTGCACACATTCAGAGCTGGGTGGCCAGAGAACAGATGCCTCTCCCCAGCTGTCCAGCTCTGAAGGCAGCAGCACTGCCATACCATATCATGCCACTCTTACTTCTCCACTGTTGCTGGTGGCGGTGCTGCCTTCAGAGCTGGGTGCTTGGCCAGCAGTCACCACTCTCTGCTCTGCCTTCAGAGTTGGGTGGCCGGAGAGTGGTGGCTGCTGGCCATGTGCTGGGGGGGGGGGGGAAGGGGGCTAAATTACTACAGACACAAAGAAGGGGGGCATGATCAAATAAGTATGAGAACCACTGTGGCCTATTGCATGACATGATCAGACATTTTAATGAGCTTGTTCTGCCAGTCAACATGTCGTTCATCAGCCCTACTGATTTATAAGGATAAAACTAAAGAAAACTTATTCATCTTGAAAGTGACCATTTCTTGAATGTAAACATATAAGAACAAGAGAAGTTTAATACTATTTTAACTTAAGTTTTTTTCAAGATGTACTTCCTCCTCCTCATTTCCCAAAAGATCAACAGTTTTCCTCACTTTTTAATATTTATTGTTAAATTTCTTAACCCCCCTTTCTTACTCCAGGATGTCAATGAAAATAGAGGAGAAAAAAACCCAAAACAACAACAGAACTTTGAATGACTTTAATCATCATTTGTATCAACCTTTCTAATAAATCAGAATTAAAATAAATCAAAGTTAACTTTACCAAGGAAGTCACAAGGTAATGGAGAAATCACAATGAATTAACCCAAGAACTTTTTGATGTACTACTGAATTATAAATAAAAGCTAAGTCTCCAAATAGTTCTTACAATTAGATACAAGCAACAGAGAATTAAACTGTTGATGATTTTGTTCATCATATGTAGATTAAATTCAGAGATAGTATGCATTTTGGGAAATGTATATGTTTACTTGCTAAAGGACAAGAAGTATCTGATGTGTTCCTCCAATGTATCCAATGACAACAGAAGTTTCCAGTGAGACAATCCCTCCCCCCACAACTTCCTAAATATATCATCCCATTTCTTAATGACAAGAGGCTCAGAAGTATATTTTAATTGTTCTCAATGGGGTTTCATGAAGATTGTCAAACTCATTTGATCCTTTATAAACTAATACCGTGTATGTATACATAATTTTCCATGAGATAAAATATTATATCTATATATTTCCTGACCAAGAGCTTTCCTAAAAGACTTCTGCTCCCTTCCTCGCAGTCTATTTAAAAGAAAAAAAACACATGATCCACAGCAAAGCACTTGGGGAGCTCTCTTCTGAATAACATCCTTTAGAAACAGCTGCTAAGATCAAATAGACTACCAGAATTCAGCCACAGCATGTGTGGTATCTCTTAAAGATACAGGAACATAATCCTCTCCAGTGCACAAAGTCAGTCATCCAACTTGCCACTGTCATTAATATATGTACTCTGTACAATCCTGCTTTGGAGGAAGCTAGCAACCACATCTGCAGCAAATAAGGACTCTGCAGTATAAAGTTTTTACAGTGCATCTGATTCATTAAGGCATGTCTTGCTGTATTATGAGGAATGATGGACAGGTTCCAAACACCTTTTTAAAAAGTGTATGTATGTTTTTTTAAAGAACATCTATCACTAGGGTGCAAAAGTATTCATAACCAAAATATCAGTATTTCTGCAAGATCTACACAAAATCAAGGTTATGCTTTCTCCCTGGCAAGAATTAACTCCATTTACTAACCCTGCAAAATTCTACTTGTCCACTTGCGTGGAGCAAATAACTGTTTTTTGACAAACAAGAAAAATATCTTGAGCTTTTCATCTTGGGGACTTAAGCTTTCATGACAATTTTGAAAAGCTGATCTTGACCGTATCCTCCAACAGATATTTGGGTATGTTTTATTGAGCTAAAAAGGGAATCCAAACACTGTACATATAGTGGATCACAGATGTGATAAAGTGTAGTACAACCAAATCTGTGGCAGGAAAATGAAGAAGACTCACTTTCTTCAGGGACTCCTTCCTTCCTGACTGTGGAGAATGTTGTGCAGATTGTTGCTGAAAATGCTGGTGTATAAACAGCTGCTATATAAAAGAAGCATGTTGCCACCTTCTGCATTAGAAACACAGAAAAAGAACCACTGGGAGAATAACCCCTAATATACAGACTTGAAAAAGGACACTGTGAAGAAAGAAGTATAAGCTACTCAGTGTAAATCTTTTCAATTTTATTTTATGCTTTCACATTTTTGATACCAAAGTTTTCCTAGTGGTATGATCAATCCTGTACACTGTATATTAAGCCTATTTTTTCCTCTCAAAATTGACTCCTCCTGTACCCACCTCTTGTACACTAGCTTTTGACTAATTGGTTAAACTCCTGCCCATCAATCTACCCTTTTATTTATTTATTTGATTTTGATTTTTTTGAGTCAGTGACTAGTTTGGATCCTTTGACAGAAATACTTTCCTCAAAAGCTTTAAATGGAGTACTGAACACAGAAGGTCTAGTTTAAGGATAGAAGATTTAAATTGCCAAAGACAAAGTTTAAGAGTAACTAGAAATGAAGATGTCTGCCCCCCCCCCCCCCAAAAAGTTGGGTGTATTAAAAAGAGAAAGAAAATGGTATGCTTCTCAGATGAACTAGTGTCTAGTTTTGGTCACCTCATCTTCAGAAAACCAGAGCAGAATCATGACAAATGCATCAAAGATAATTAGAGGCTATAACAGGATTTATGTAAAATGAAGTATAAAAATGAAGATTATTCAACCTGGAAAGAACTAAAGAGAAGGTAAATTAAGTATTTAAAATTATAAAGGGCATAGTAAAAACTGATTAGTTCCTCTTGTTTACTTTGCTCAAAAATATGAGGTCAAGGAGACTTCAGATAAAGGTCAGCAAATTTAGTATAAATAAACTAAGATATTACCTAATACACATGACCTGCAGAATTCAATGTTCTTAGATATCAAAATAATTATCTTACAAATACCTTTGATAGATTCATTAGGAGGTCCTTGAGTCAAATACTGTGGGCTGAGTTTTATAATTATCAGTAGCACTTTTAGATTTGCAAGCAATGACAACAAAGGTAACCAAAACGTGCATCAGGATACAAGATAATAAATGAAACCTGGAAGGAATCCCTTTCTCTGCTATGTACAGCACTGCACAACTAGCAAGATAAATTTTAGGTAAGTTACAACTTCTCCTGACATATTAGGTATGGATCCTGGTTAGAAGCAGCATATTAGACTAGCTGGACCAATGATCTAATTTGGGAACAGCTCTGTAAGAGACATGAGGATAGCTATCACTATAGAGTTAAAGAAGATAAAAATTTAGGTCAATCACTACTTGAGGGTTCCTTTTAGGTCAGGAGTGGACAAAGAATAGTTTGTGAGCCATATGTGGCCCTCCAATGTAATGGTAGCATAGGATTTCATGATATTACACGGGAGTAGAAAAAGTTTCTTGGATTTGAGCTCTCTCCTATTGTATTGATTGCATAATCCAGAGGTGGCCAACCTGTGGCTCCAGAGCCACATGTGGCTCTTCAGAAGTTAATATGATGCTCCTTGTATAGGCACCGACTGCGGGGCTGGAGCTACAGGCACCAACTTTCCAATGTGCCAGGGGGTGCTCACTGCTCAACCCTGGCTCTGCCCCAGGCTCTGCCCCCACTCCACCCCCTCCCCTGAGCCTGCTGTGCCCTCACTCCTCCCCACCACAGCCTCCTGCATGCCACGAAACAGCTAATGGGGAGGTGCGGGGAGGCACTGATTGGCGGGGCTGCTGGTAGATGGAATATGCTGGGAGCGGGTGGTGCGAGCTGCTGGGGGGTTGCTGACATATTACTGTGGCTCTTTGGCAATGTACATTGGTAAATTCTCCTTCTCAGGCTCAGGTTGGCCACATCTGGGATAGTCATTCTGGATTTGTCAAGAAAAAATCATGCCAAACAACCTAATTTCCTTCTTTGATAGGTTTACAGGCCTAACGGATGGGGGAGGGGCAAGGGGAATGTGATATATTTTGATTGTAGTAAGGCTTTTGACATAGTCCCATATGACAGTCTCATAAGCAAACTAGGAACATGTGGTCTAGATGAAATTACTATAAAGTGGGCAAAAAACTGGTTGAAAGACCATACTCAAAAGAGTTATCAATGGTTTGCTGATGTACTGAGAGGAGACAGCTAGTGCGATCCCGCAGGCATCAGTCCTGGGTCCAGTATTATTCAAAATTTTCATTAATGACATAGATAATGGAGTGGACAGTATGTTTATAACATTTGCAGATGACACCAAGAATGGGGAGGAGGGTGCTAGGACTTTTGAGGACAGGATTAGAATGAAAAATGATCTTGACAAATTGAAGAATTGGTCTGAAATCACATGATGAAATTCAATGAAGACAAGTGAAAAATACTTTACTTAGGAAAAATAAAATGCACAACTACACACTGAGGAATAACTGGGTAGGCGGTAGTACTGCTGAAAAGAATTGGCAGGTTATAGTGGATCACAAACTGAATATGAGTCAGCCTTTTTCACAACTGCAATATGTTAATATCCTTTTGTGGTATATTAACAGGCGCAGAGCCGTCCTTAGGCATACGCAGTTGCGTAGGGCACCATGAAATTTGGGGCACCAAATTGCCCCAAATTTCATGGTGCCCTAGGTAGCTGCGTGCTGCATATGTGGCAGCATCAGCCCCAGCGACCAGCCCTACCCTCGGCCGGCCCCCCTGCAAGGGGCAGGGCCGTCCCTATGGCAGTGTGGGGCCCCAGACAACTCCCTCCACCCTGCCTCTTACCCTTCCCCCCAGCCCGCCCCCATTTCACCTCTTCCCCCAGCGACCACGCACTGACCGGCAGCGGCAGGAAGCAGAGCAACCCGGCCCCAGCCCGTTCTACTCTGCCAGCTCCCAGCCGCGGCACTCTGCTTCCCGCTTCCGGTGAGTGTGGGGGAAAGGATTGCCCTCCGCACTCACCAGTGGTGGGAAGCGGAGAGACGCGGCCCCAGCCTGCTCCGCTTCCCTTGCCCCGGCCCCAGCCATGTCATTCGGATTGGGGAAAGGACCGCCCCCGGCTCTCCCTGGCGGCAGGAAGCGGAACACCGTGGCTGGGAGCTGGCGGAGTAGAGTGGGCTGGGGCTGGGCTGCTCCGCTTCCCACCGCTGTCAGTGAGTGGTGGCGTGGGGTGGATCCCGTCCCCCAAGCCCTCTCCCCCGAGCGACACGGCTGGGGAAGCGGAGCGGGCTGCTCTGGGCCCCCTGCTAATCCTCTGGGCCTGTGGGGCCCCCACAACTGCTGCCACCCAGATCCTGGGGAGGGGAGGGGGTAGTGGGCTGCATAGGGCAACCAAATGGCTAGGGACAGCCCTGAACCGGCGTTTTTAATTAAATTAAGTATCTGGAAGTGAAGACAGAACGCAGGGGACTGGGAAGAAGTACAGCCAAGTCCTCAGAGCCCAAGTTTCATTCAGAAAAGATGGAGATGCGAGGGCAATGGGTGAAAAGGGGCCAAAACCCAGGGAAGGTTTTTGCAGTGATCTAGAGGAAAAACCCATGCTACCTGTGGTACTTATATGGCCCCATCACCGTAGTATCTGAGCACCTCACAATGTCTAACCTATTTCTCCTCACAGCCCCTCTGAAGTAGAGCAGTGCTGTTATCTCCAGTGTACAGATGGGGGCACTGAGGCACACGCTGACTACCAGCCAGATTTTCAAAGGTATCTAGGCACCTAGTGGGATTTTCAAAAGTGCCTAGAAGGCTAGGTACTTTGTAAAACCCACTAGATACCTAGCTGCATCTTTGGTGCCTAAAAACCTTTGAAAAACTGTCCCTAAGGCACTGGCCTGACGTCATACAGGAGGTCCAGGGGGAAGTAGAACCCAGGTCTCTGAAAGCTTGTTCCGTAGCCAGTGCAACAGCCTCTCTCTGCTGTATGCTGCAAAAAAACCAAAACCAAACAAACAAAAAACCACAAGAGGACTCTGATAGATGGGAGCAAAACCAAGAAGGCCAGTTCTCTAAGACTTCAGCAAACAGTCCCAAGTGCTTGGGAAGGATGTCATGGTTGACAACATGTAAAGCAGCACACTGGTCAGGAAAGATGAAGAGAGAGACAGAGAGAATGAGAGTCCGATGATAAGAGATCACTTAACCCCCAATGGGTGGCAGGTTCTGCCTCAGGCTGGGCTCTATTGCACTGGCTGCTGTGAAATTTTATATTTTTAACTGAAAACCATTTTGTTTTGTCATGTTTTGTTCTGAGTTTGAGAAAAGGAAGGAATGAGTATCAACTGTGTTTATGCCTCAAATTCTTAGAGTTTCAGCTGTATCCAGGCCAATTCCAGAACAAAGAACAGAAACCGCATCCACAGAGTCCATAAAGTCGACAATTATTGTCATGATTTGTATTATTCATTATATAGTATTGTGTCCCTAGCCTCTGTTTGCAGAAGCTAGGAATGGGCTACAAAGGATGGATCAGTAATGATTACCTGTACTGTTCATTCCCTCTGAAGCACTTGGCATTAGCCACTGTTGGAAGACAGGTCACTGGGCTAAATTTTCAACCTAACCAGTGTCATCACACAAGATGTAAGAACACGTTAAGATTAGAGCTATTTTATATATATAAGCTAATTTCTAAGTTATTGTCTGCAAAATAAGTAGAGCTTTTAGTTGCCTAAGTAGCCTTTGGAATCACAGTTAAAGTTGCCCTCCCCTATCAAAATCTGAAATGACACCCCTATTAACCAGGGGAATAGGCTTGCAAAGGCTGTAAAATCCCCAGCATTGGGGTTTTTAAATAAAAGGTTAGAAAAATACCTGTCAGAGCTGGTCTGGGTTTACTTGGTCCTGCCTCAGCACAGGCGACAGGACTAACTGATCTTGCCAAGGTCCCCCCCGGCCCTGTGTTTCCATGATTCTTCTTTGTAACTCTACTATACTTTGTCACCCACATCTTTGTGCTTACTGATTCTATACGTTATTAGGATTTGTCTGTATTTTTCATCATTGTCTGATCGGTGACTATACACACCTCGTGAGAGTGTTCTACAGTATTTCTTGTCCTTTGCCTAAATGAGATCTGACATATATAGGTAATAAGGACTTTAGTTTTCATGCAAGTCTGCACATATTAACCCTAGCACGCCTCTTTCCTTCCCCTCCCCCAAGCAGGGCTATTCTTTCACGCCTATAACACAAACCTCCCTTGGGATCGGAACAGCAGCGCTTCTCTCCCCACCCTTCAGCTATCAACAGGGAGAGCGGCACCTTTCCTTAGCCCCATTGCGCCTTCCTGGAACAGGTCAGCACCTCCCCGTTCCAGCGCGGAGAAGGGGCCGTTCCCAGCCGCCTTCGCGCCTACACTCACCCGCCCCCCGCCCTACACGCTTTTAGGCTACGCGGGCGCTACAAGGCAGCGGGCGGGGTGGTACCCGGCTGCTGTACGCACCGCACGGGCTGGATGAGCGCTGACCCGAGGGGCGGCCCGGCCCGGCTTAGGCGGGCTGAGTACACACGCCAGGCGGCTCCGCTACTATTTCCCCTGAGGCCGCTGGAGCGTGTGCAGGCGAACCCTGTCCTGAGGGCGGGCGGGGCCCCTCCCGGCACAGCGCGGGCCCCACGAGCCAGTCAGGCGGAAGGGCCCCTGCCCGGCGCGCAGCCCCTTCGCCCGCTGGTCCTCGCCCCCTCCCTCGGCGCGGGTCACTGGGCCCCGCGGGCGGAGGAGGAGGTGGGTGTCGCGGCTCAGGACTCGGCCTGTCAGGCCTGCGCAGGCCCTTGTTGAAGGTCTCCTAGCAACAGCCCGGCCAATGGGAGCAGCGCCGTGTCGGGGAGGGGATGGGGCGATTAACCCTGCGGGGCCCGGGCGGCAGCGCGGAGCGGCGGCGGCGGCTGGGCTCGCTCGGGAGTCGGCCCCCGGCAGCAGCAGGTGGTGCCATGCGGGTGAGTGAGCCCGCACCCGGCCATGGCTGCCCCGGTTGAGACGCTGGGACCGTTCGGCTCCCTGCGTTTCCAAGCGGCTCTGGGACCGGCCAGGGGCTGCCGGCGGGGGGGTGTTTGCAGACGTGGGGGACACTCGCGCGCGCGCGCGCACACGGGGGGGGGGGGAAGAGTTTGCAGACGGGAGGGACGCGCGCGGGCGCGCACACGCGGGGTTTGCAGACGGGAGAGGCGCGCACACGGGGGGGAGTTTGCAGACTGGGGGGCCATTCACGGCGAGACTGGGGGAACGCTCACGCACACACAAGGGGAATTGGCAGACGGGGGCGGGGTTGCTCCTGCACATACAGGCGGGGTGTTAGAACAGTTTGTATAGCGGGGGGTTGCTGAGAGCTAATGAGCCAAACTGTATGTGATGGATACCCCTGGAAGCCAGGGGGTGCCTGCGGCAGCACCCCTACTTTCACCACTTATGCCGGGGGGGGGAGGGAGTTTGCAGATGTGGGTGCTCTTATACACACCAAAGGGTTGCCTGTTTTGGTTGGATGTATTCCTGGAGATTTCATCATGTGACATAATCTTTAATTAAAAATTAATTCTTGGAGACTCCAGGACACTCCTGGGGGGGCAGGGACTTTTGTGTGCAAATGGCTGAGGGGATGCTTGTGCACACACGAGGGGGGGAGTTTCCAGATGGTGGGGGGATGCTTATGCACACATGGGGGGAGTTGGCAGGCAGTGGGGGGATGAGGAGTTTGGGGGGGGGGGAGGCACCTGTGCATGCACATACTGGGGGGGACGGGAGTTTGTAGGTAGGGGGAGGTGCCCATACCCACACCAAGGGGGAAGTTTGCAGACTGGAGTGGGGGGGTGCTGGGAAGAACACGTGTGTACACACACGGGGGGGGGGGGAGTTAGCAGGTGGTGGGAAGCTGGGGTGACATGCTTGTGTACACGGGGGAGATTGCAGGTGATGGTGGCTGCTGGCGGATGCCTGTACGTACATGGGAGAAGATTGCAGGTGGTGGTGGGGAAGTGCGTTCACACACAGTTTGCAAGGGATGCGGGGGATGCACTTGCACTCACGGGGGAATTTACAGGTGGTAGGGGGAGTTAGTATGTGGTGGCAGCTTGGAGGGGATGTGTGTGCACAGGGGGAAGGGAGTTTGCATATGGTGGGGATGTGTGCACATGGTGGGTGGGAGAGTTTGCAGGTGGGGGGGACGCGCATACTCCTGGCAGTGGGGAATGCACCTGTAGTGGTCACACACATGGGGAGAGTTTGCAGGCATTTGGGTGCACATAGTTTGTGTTGGGGGAGGGTACTGCAAACTGTCTCCAAACACAGTATTGTAATTGCTTTAGGGAATTAGGCTAGTGTGGGCAACTGAACTGCATAACCTCTGAGCAGTAGCGCTGAAAGTGCCAGTGTAGCATCTGTTCTTGTCTCTTTTTTTTAAAGCTGGGGGTGGATAGGAAGGAGGCTGATAAGTGGTGTGTAAGTGTATGTGAATTTTATTTGTATTGTGGGTTTTCCGTGCTGTTCCAAGCTTTATAACTAAGTACTGTGTTCCCAACCTCTGTATTCCTCGCTGTCAGTCATGTTTGGAAGCAGGGTGGAGTAGTAAAGATATATTCCATGGTGTCAAATTTCTCAGGGGCAACATTTTGTTGATGCTTAGGCTCTAACTACACCAACTGTCAGATTCAGGGTAATCTGTAGGGATGATGCTGTACTGGATTATCCAGTCTGTGTACAGTTTTCAGGTTGCTAGCTGAACCCCTGCTATCAGGCCAAACATGTTGATCTGTGTGAAGCTGAAAGTAGCAGATGCTTCTAGGCTGGTGAAGGTCTTACATCTGTTTTAAGAGTCCTGTGAATTTGCAAAATTATTCTGGGTTTTGCTGTTAAATTGGTTTAACATTGGAAATCAGGAGTTGTAGGAGGTAAGAGGCCATGGTGTTTATTTTGCATTATCTTGACCCTTGTTTTGCTTTTTAAAAATAATAATTGTTGATCAGGATTTTCTTTTTATTTATAGCAAGATAGAGTAAATTGTTTAAAATCAAATTACAATGCAAGACCATTTTAATATTATCTATTTTTGTATATCTTTAGTCATACAGAGCACTTCTCAGTTACCAGGCTAGCATGCAAATAAATATAAGTAACTTTGTAGCATCCAGTATGTCCTTCCTTTAGGTATGATGGACACCTTGCTCAAGTTTCAGGGGAATGGTTTGGATTTGAGTAGAATGGGAGGTCCATGAAGTAGGATTTGACTTTATTAGATGACAGATTCTTAGTAGTAAACCAGGAGGAAAAGTGGTTTTGAGAGGGGACTTGATATCATTTAAAGCCATCATCAAATGAGGAGTAGCATGGAAGTAAGATTTTTTTTCCCCACACTGGCGAGATGGAGAAATGGGAGAGCAAGAGACAGACCCCTGGTATTTGAAGTGAGTAGAGCTTGGGCTGGAGAATAGAAAGACCTAGGTAGGTAGGAAAATATCTTATCTGTATCTTGCAAACAAAATTAAAAGGAAAAGCCAAAAAAAATTTTTTTTAAAAAAAGTTGAATTCAGAAAGAAGGTTCAGGGAGTGTTCGGGGACTAAATAGAAAAGTACCAATGCTAAAATCTTGGTGATCATTAAAGTGAGGTATAGTGGAAGAAGAATGTTTTGTGCTAGTCACATGTAGTAGGTGTTTTGAATACAGAGAAACAAGAATTAGGTACCCAAGATCTCCACAAAGAATACTTGGTTGGATTTTGTCATGGTCAAATGCAGCATTGAGGATGAGGTAAAAGTCAGAAGAGAAGATTGACTGAATATATCAGATCAGATTCAATACCATAAAGCCCATTGTAAGCTATTAAAAATGCTAAAATGGCCACCAAGTGTTGCCTAATAGGGCTAGAAAGAGATACCTAATAGGGAGATGGTAATACTCTCATAGTAGAGGGATGCTAATGTGGAGATGAACTGGGTACGTTCAAGGCAGGATGAGGATTTGGGAGCTGGATGGAATATTTCTCCAGTGGCTGAGTGAAAAGAAAAGATCAGTCATCTGTAAAGGCAGAAGGCATGGTTGAATCTTGCAATAGTAGATGATGCTGTATGTAAAGAGTACTGAATGTACTTAGTGAAGGGGTGTGTGTGTGGCGGGGGTAACTTTGCAGCTCAGCATTTAATGTTATTCTAACTTCATGGTGTAAGGAGCTAGGAACATGATGGAGCAATTGTCTAACATTCAGGCATATGAGTTAACTTTTACCAGATGTAAGTGTATGTGTGATTGTAGGTGTATAATTGGTCAACTTCAAATGAACATTTTACTTGTTAAATTGCAAGTCTTCTTAAAATGTAAATTAAATTGAGAAATACAAAATACAAAAAAGAACATAAGAATGAACCTACTGGATCAGACCAATGGTCCATCTAGTCCAGTATCCTGTCTTCTGGCTGTGGCAAGTGTTTCAGAGGAAAGAAACAGAACATTGCAATTTATCGAATGAGCCATCCCCTGTCATCTAGTTCCAGTTTCTGGCAGTCAGAGGTTTAGTGATACCCAGAGTATGGGTTCCTGATCTTCTTGGCTAATAGCCATTGATGGACTTATACCATGAATTTATCAATTTTTTTTTTTGAACTCACTTATAGTTTTGGCCTTCACAACTTCTCCTGGCAATGAGTTCCATAGGTTGACTGTATGTTGTGTGAAGTACTTCCTTATGCTTATTTTAAAGCTGCTGCCTGTTAATTTCATTGGGTGACCCCTGGTTCTTGTATTATGTGAAGGGGTAAATAACACTTCTCTATTCACTTTCTCTACATCATTCATGGTTTTATAGACCTCTATCATATCCCCCCATAGTCTCTTTTTCTGAGCTGAGCAGTCCCAGCCTTGTTAATCTCTCCTCACATGGGAGCTGTTCTATACCCCTAATCATTTTTGGTGCCCTTCTCTGTACTTTCTCCAATTCTAATAGATCTTTTTTTGAGATGGGGCAACCAGAACTGCATGCAGTATTCAAGGTGTGGGCATACCATGGATTTATATAGTGGCATTATGGTATGGGTACCCAAACTCCAAAATGGGGCTGTCTCACAAGACCATAATATACAGATGCATTGAGTGAATACTACAGTACTGCAGGCTGAAAAATTTGTGATTTGCTTTTTTCAAATTAACTTTGACGAGTTTGAATAGCTTAGACGGACACACAAAACTCCTTAATTAAAAACTCTGAATGTAGAAAAATGTTGGCAAAATATGACCCATGCATATTTCTGTGATTAATATAACTGACCTCACTAAACTAGGTTAAATAGTTAACAACTAGTAAACTAGGGTTTATGAATTTCTGGGGTCCATTTTTGATTGTCCAGTAGTAACTTTTTATTATAACTATAATGAAAATAGACTTTTAAAATAGACTTAGCACTAATTGCAAACTAGATTATTAAAATCTGTGCTAAAATAATGAGCAGCTGTCAAGTTTTAAAGGGGGGGAACCTAGATTTTCAAAAAATAAAGCAAGTTTCTTATGGCATTTTGATAGGCATAAAGTTGTAATTTAATGACTTCTGTGTGCCCTAAATTTCCATAGGCTGATATGTTTTTGTTTCATCTGGATAACAGCCATCTGTGGAGGGGATTACTAGGCAGATGTAAAAGCTTTAAGCAGCTTTACATCTCCTTTTGGAATTTAATCGTAGCAGAAGTAATAGTGTTGTATTTTAAGTAAATGTTACCATATTTTTTTTTGTTCTGTTTTATGAACAGCTTTCTGTGTATTTTCTGTGAGGCAACTTACAAGTTGCAACATACCTGCATTCTGCAAAATGTAGTGACTAAAATATTTGGGGAGTGGCTGTTTATATTTGTGATATTCGTTGGCTGATTGAAGTTGAGTATTTTCTTTTTGTAGAGTAGTTCTGACATCAGGAAAAATTAAAACTTTCTGAGAGAGAAGAGAACTAGTTTTGGAGTGGAATTTTCTGAACAACTTTATATTTTATTTTACTTTCGTGAAACTGCCCATCTGGTGTTGAGCGACCAGATGGTGTAATGTGACTACATTCCAGTACTATGAAAAGCTATTATGTTCTGACACTTGTTTGCCTGAACTAGTTCTGAAAACTGTAGGAGTAGCAGTCTACATAAGTTCAAACTTGACATTCAAAATCTGTGTGCTTCAAACTAGCATTATATGTTGTATATGGTGAGCCCTGTAATCTAGCTACTACACCTCTACCCCGATATAACGCGAATTCGGATATAACGCGGTAAAGCAGTGCTCTGGGGGGGGGGGGCGGGGCTGCGCACTCCAGTGGATCAAAGCAAGTTCAATATAACACGGTTTCACCTATTACGCGGTAAGATTTTTTGGCTCCCGAGGACAGCGTTATATCGGGGTAGAGGTGTATATATAATTTTAAATTGTGCCACAAATTGAACTCATAAAACTAATTTATGACTGTAGATCTGGTTTCCATTTTAAATCATTATTGTATATAAAAACATAAGAATGGCTGTATTGGGTCAGGCTAATAGTCCAGCTACCCCAGAATTCAGTCTTCTGACGGTGGCCAGTGCCAGATGCTTCAGAGGGAATGAACAGAACAGGGCAATTTATCGAGTGATCCATCCGTTGTCCACTCCCAGCTTCTGGCATTCAGAGGCTAGAGACACACAGAGTGTGGGATTGTGTCCCTGACCATCTTGGCTAATGGCCATTGATGCTCCATGAACTAATCAGATTCTTTTTTTGAATCCACTTACACTTTTGGCCTTCACAGCATGCCCTGGCAATGAGTTCCGCAGGTTGACTGAGTTTTGTGTAAAGAAGTACTTCTTTTTGTTTCTTTTAAACCTTCTGCCTATTAATTTCATTGGGTGACCCCGGTTCTTGTGTTATATAAAGGAGTAAATAACACTTTGTTATTCACTTGCTCTACATCATTCATGATTTTATAGATCTCTCATATCGCCCCTTATTTGTCTCTTTTCGAAGCTGAAAAGTCCCAGTCTTTGTAATCTCTCCTCATAAAGCTGCTCCATACCCTTAATCATTTTTGTTACCCTTCTCTACCTTTTCCAATTCTAATAGATCTTTTTTGAGATTGGGCGACCAGAACTGCATGCAGTGTTCCAGGTGTGGGCATACCAGGGATTTATATAGTGGCATTATGATATTTACTATCTTATTATCTATCCCTTTTCCAATGGTTCCTAATATTTTGTTAGGAATGCATTAGCAAACAAACAAGAAATAGTTTTATGAATTGTTTGTCAAAGAAAAAGGAAAAACAGGCATATCTCCAATGTGTCTTTGACATTTTGGGGTTCAACCCAGACCAGCGAGAGGTTGTGTTACTGCCTGCCCTGTAACCCTGGGTGGCTTAAATGCTCTCCTGCTGTGGCTCACAGCCCAGACACCAAGAGCGAGCAAACAGGTATGCAATTCCTTAAGTGTCTGTGTGCTGTGAAGCCCTGGTTTAGCACTCTGACCTCAGCAGCCTGCCTACAGCACAACAGCCCCACCAGCTTTGGCTACTAGTTGCAGGATGACCACAACATGCTTCCAAATTTCCCCCAAACTCTCTGTCCTAAAGTGTCCAGCCTGCTCCTGGAACATTCAGAGACATTATAAGGTTCATTGCTCCCATAAAGAGAGAAAAGCACAGCTTATTACTTTAACTGGTGCTATCAATCACGTCAGTTCAAATATAGCACTAGGTTGGTTTAGATTAAAAGTAAAACAAGTTTGTTTAATCAAAAAGAGGCTTTAAATGCATTCAAGTACAGGGGTAAAGACAAAAATGGTTATAAGCAGATAAAATTAAAAATACATCTTCTAATGGCTCAGACCTAACTTAACAAGTACAGTCTTTGTTCAGGATTTCTTACCCATGGCTAACTTTCTCTCAGTCAGGACCTTCCACGGAAGTATGAGGTGCTGGTTTCCCTTGTTTTCGTAGGTGAAAGATAAATTAGGAGCTCTCTGCTCCTCTCCTTAAATCCAGCAAACCTTTGACAAGTGTCTCTCGTGAAGTTCATTGATCTCTTGCTGTTCTTCCCTTCCTGTGGACTTCCCATCCCTCTGTTGATTTGTATATAAATGGTGCTTCTATTGTTTTGATTCTATAATGCTTACCTTACATTAGAGCTAGGTAGATATCCCTTCTTTCTTGTCTGGGGGAAATACTGTTTCTCCCTGTGTTTAGACTTTAAAGCATAATATTCGTGAGTATTCATAGTGCCTCATATGGAGATAGTCATCACCAGTGTGTCACAGGGTTTCATAAAATACATCACTCAATACACTTTTATAACACTAATATTGTATAGAATCAGTTGATTCAACTGCTTATCATCTGAGGTTCAGACCCCCGCCAGAGCTCTTTCCCCACTCACTAAGTTGATGACTTTGTTTGATTTTTATGTAAATGTGCCTTGATTGTCTCTGCCTGATGGCCAGGCTGGTCAGACACACAAATACACATTCCATTATCTAGGGCAGGCTCGGTTTATGCTTTGCTTGCCAAACACATTTTAAGAACATAAATCTAGCACACATCCATAATGCTTTGTACACACCTCACGCAAAAATATTAATGATTAGGATCAGTCAGTTTTTAGTTTTCCAGTGATATTACATGCCACTTCTTGGGTATATATCATGGCAACGGTGTATTAGGTGTAGTGAGTGTGTCAGGTCTGACAAGAGTTGCTGACACAGAGTAGTTAACCACCAGTGGGCGTCTGCATCACTGTGTTGCTATTAAAGGGGTATTTTTATTTTGGAGAAACGTAGTCTGAGTGCAGCAGAATATTCAGAAGGTGCTGAAACTATTTTTTTTTTTTTGGAAGGGAAAATAAACTACACAAACAAATGCTCAGTAGGTAGGGAGGGTGGTTGGGGTGGAAGAATGGGAGGGAATGGGGGGAAGGGTTTGGGGGATCAGAGAGAAGATGGGGAGTAGTGGGAGGGGAGGGGAGCAGTGGGATACTAGAAAGGAGGACATGGGCGTGCGTGACAGGGGCACTGGAGGAAAATAGGGGCGGGACCTTTCAGCCACACATCCCCCACCGTGTGTGTGCCATAATCTAGGAACTCCCAGCCCATCTACAGGGGTGTGACAATCCGTTCCTCCTGGAAGCCAGGTTCTGAGAGGGCTTGCCTTTTGTGGGGGTCTAAACTCCTATCCCCCTTGTGAGATGAGATCTGGGGGGGGTCCCTTGCCCATTTATGGGGATGTGCCCTCCTTCCTTGCCTCCCCGTATAAGCCAGGTTCTGGGGGCATGCCTTACTTTTCTGAGGTTGTCTAAGATCTCTCTCCCCCCTCCCATGTGAACGAGGATCTGAGGAAGAGACCCTCGGGGATGGGGGAGTTTAGCACAGGCATGCTCAGAGCATGCACAAAGAACACATTGCTGGCATTGCGGTTCTATAACTACCTTAGGAACAAGAGAAAGACAAAGGGAAGTGTATAAGTCCATTATTTAGTGGGGAAGGAGAGCTAATGATACAACATCAAGAAGGCTGAGGTGTTTAATGTCTATTTTGCTTCAGTCTTCACTAAAAATATTAATGGTGACCATATTCTCAACACAATATTAACAACATGGGGGAAGGAGCATATGGTTGCTGGGTCTCAATCTGTTGATGGCTTTGAAGATCAAGAGCAAGGTCTTAAACTGGCATTGGGAGTCAATGAAAGGATGTGAGCACATGAATAGTGTGCTCGTGGCATCTCCTGTGCATAGGTGGACTGACACACTCTCTACTCTTTTGCATTCAGCCCCAAATCCAGTAAAAAGATGAAACTGTACAATGAAGATAATTCTAGTAGCAAAACACTGGTCATTTTCAGAGATGGTTACTTTTTGGTGACTTAGTGAGGTCTCCTGATGCTGCACAACAATTTAGGATGCCTTTTGCTGGTGGTTTAGCAATTTTAGACCTTGAGGTTAGATTGCCCTTTAGTGAGTCTTCAAGTTGCTGTTTTTTAGTCTGGTTTATTATACACTTCTGGTGAGTTTTCCAAGACACAAGGATCTGACTTCTGTTTCAGGCATGGGGAGAAATCAACTGGATTCTCAAGACTTCAGTGTACCATTCCTTTTCCATTCCCATGTCTTCCTCCTGGCACCCCCCTCCATTCTGAAATCCAGGAACAGGAACTCTTGAAAGTGGCTTGCTTCTGATCCCACTGGGTTAGATTTCCTAGGTCTTCCTATCAACGTCACTGTAAGCAGTAGTAAGAGAATGACTTGAATGCACTGTGTGGCAGAAGCTGAGTGCATTTGGCCACCCCTGAAAAGCACTATTAGCCTATTAATACACACTGTGACATCATGTAATAGTGTTAATTATGACTCCTTAACTTCATATTTTATTTTTAAGAAAACATAAAATTGTGTGTGATGGTATGGGATACATCCTTCCACTGCAATGTCATTTTTCTCGTAGAAAGTCAGTTATAGTTACAAACTGCTGCTGAAAGGGAATATTGGCACTTTACAGGGAGGAGGCATGTTAAAACTTCCTTCCCTCTCCCAAGCTTCCTTTGCAGCTGAAGTCTCTGTATTCTTACATATCACTTAAAAATAGGGAGAAAGGTTAAAAAAAAAGGGGGGGGGCAGGATTTTTGTTGTTGTTTATTGATGAAATCCTATCTGTGAATCACTGGGGATTGATGCCTCAATATGACATCAATAAAGCGCAATTGGCCAATCATCGATCATTGCTATGCTGGCTGACTTTTGGACTGTTCAGGATTTCTGTGTGTATGTGTATTCCCCTCTCATGAATGAGAGGATCTGGTATAACTACTTGATTTTTACCGAGGTAAGGATTGCATAGAATTAAAGGAATTTGATCTTTGTCCGTTGCAGATATGCAAATGACAGTAACTTTTAGAGCTACTGTAGTAAAATAGTTTTATGCTGGTGTTAAAAGACTGCCTTTAAAGTGAAAGGAGTAGGGATTTTTTAGGCCCTGTTTTTGTCAGGGCTCATGATAGACCTGTCTGCCTTTTGAGCAAAGAGGGAAAACTGATTTGGTAAATGAAATTGGTTGTGCTGTGACTTGGATAATAGTCTATTGCAAGTATTAGAGAGAGAAGGTAAGGTGGGTGAGATAATATCTTTTATTGTACCAACTTCTGTTGGTGAAAGAGGCAAGCTTTTGAACGACACAGAGCTTTTCTTTAGGTCATATTGCAAATATTGTAAGGTTGCCCTTTGATTATAAGTAAGGCTACGTTTTAGTCATGGGTATTTTTTGTAAAAGTCGTGGACAGGTCACGGGCAATAAACAAAAATTCATGGCCCATAACTTTTACCAAAATTACCAGTGAATAAAATTTGGAGGGGGCTACCCGGGGCCCCCACAGGTGCTGGAGGGGGTGCGGGGGAGCGCAGGCAGTGATGCGTGGCTCGGAACCCCCACTGGTGCTGGGAGGGTGCTGGGGGGGTCTGGCAGGCTCCCTACCTGGCTCCGTGGTCCCCCCCCAGCAGCAGCAGAGTTTGCGTGTGGGAGGGGGCAGGGGGTTGGGGTGAGGCGGGCTCTGGGTGTGCTTACCTGGGGGGCTCCCCGGAAGCGGCGACATCCCCCTCGCTCAGATGCTAAGCGGAGGCATGGCCAGGCAGTTCTGTGCGCTGCCTCTGCCTGTAGACACCGCTCCCACAGCTCCCATTGGCTGCGGTTCCAGGAAATCACCCTAACTTACTAAGACAGAGGACTAAAGTGGTTGGAATGGCAGTAATGTGAAAATGTCTGTAATTTGATTTGTGTTTTCTGTTTTATTAACAGGACTGCGATGGGTAATACTCTTGATCTGAATTGATGGATCCAACAGAAGCTAAATGAACATGTAAGAATTTTTTTGTATGGTCTTTGTATTGTGCATAATTTTGGGTTTATTTGATAAAGATATAGTTGATTTTGGTGGGAGAGAGGGAAGGGAAGACCCTCTTCTTAAAGACTCTGCTCCTGAAATCATGGGGGTTACATGAGAATCTCAGCTTTCATTGAAAGTGTCTAGTCCTTGTGGTTTCAGAGAGATGCGGGAAACATGAATCTTAATAACTTAATAAACAGAAGATAAAAAAGAACCAGTTCTTTTAAATCTCTTGACTTTTTGGGGCCTGGCTCTTGACTTTTGTACATCTGGGGTTGGCACTACTGCACTCATTTTCTCTCTTTCTTTATAACCTTGTCTCTACCATTACTCTTTTACACCTACGTTTTCTGATGGATACATTTGCATCAGTTGGAATGTGTTAATTTGCTGCAGCTATTGAGTAGTAATTCTATACCTTTTTACCCTGGTAAACTTATACCTGTGAAGCATTCTCCCAGTAATATGTCCTTTTTCCCCAACGTTGGGCCTATCATTGTATGGTTGCACCATAATGACCTAGAGCTAGGGCAAAGTTAAAAAGGTGTAGGGAGCTGTGAATGAGGCACTCGTAACCTGTTCTTTGAATTTCCTGAATAATTTTGGGTTTAAATCTCAACCATGACACTATGCTATGCTTCCTTTCTTTCTTTTTTAAAATAAAACTTCAGTCTGTAATACTTCGATTTTTTTAACGCTTGCCATGCAGGGATCTCAAAGCACTTTATAAATACTAATGATTTAATTGAGTCTCACAAAACCCCTGTGCAGTGGTGGTATTTATAATTTTATTTATTATCCCCATTTTATAAATCAGGAAACGGAGAGAGCCCGAATAACTTGTCCAGGGTAACACAGGAAGTCTGTGACATATCAGAAAAAGAAGCCAGAGTTCCTGAGATCCAGTCCTGAACCTTAACCAAGTCTTAAGTTTTGGGGGAAGGAGGGCTACAGCATACTCCTCTGTCTTCCAAGCTGCCATTTTGAGCTCCTGAATAAAACACAAATCAAAGAAAAATACCTCTGTACTTCAGTTCCCCATCTTGAAAATAATTCACAGGGATGTCTCCAGGATAAACTCACTGCCATAGTATCTAGTGGCGACACATTTGAGTGCCATAGAAAGACTTATAAATAAATTCTGTCTTCAACCATATTCTAAAGATGGGCTTAAGAGTCACAGACCAGTTAGAGTAAACCTCTATGTTAAGTATGCATCAAGCAACCATTTTGGAAGGGTAGGTTTTAATTGCTGTAGACAACTGAAGTCTAAAGTCTTAACTGCTCTGCTGCAAGTGGTTTATTGCAACAATATCTGACCAAAATATACCTGTGCTGTGAAAATCCTCAGAAGAAAACATGAAACTCATGTGAGGGTATCATCCAAATTGTTCGTTAGAGAGGTAGGTGTGCCTCCCTGTGGGGTGGAAAGTGGGTCTGTTCCCCTTAGGGTGACCAGATGTCCCGATTTTTATAGGGACAGTCCTGATATTTGGGGCTTTTTTTTTATATGGGCTCTTATTACCTCCCCCCCCCCCCCAATCCTCTGTCCCAATTTTTCACACTTGCTATCTGGTCACACTAGTTCCCCTAAAGCTGCAGATATCCATGGATCTGTGTGGCTCTCAGCATAGCTGTGAGAGGTAAAGACCGTGCTTGTGGGGGCCTTATGCCACTGTCCTGGTTTCTAGATCCAGGGCAGCATGGCATCTGTGGGTCTAATGCTGCTTTCCCTTTCTCCTGGAAGACCCAGCCAGCTTTATCTTATGAGTACAAGTTCTTTTGGTTTCCAGAAGGCCAGTGCTGTGGTCAGTGGCCAGGCCAAGAGATTTGTTCCATTCAGCATATTTGGGATCTCCGACCCTATTTTTTTCTTCCAATTGTTATTTCAGATTTTAAAAATACAAAATTAGGCAAAGATTTGAACTGATTGCCACGTGGTGGGACTTTTCTTTAAACTTCAAACCTATACAAATTTTCCTCATCAGGTTGATATTCCTCCTTTGCTCCTATATCACGTATACTAATTTCAGAGCTTGGAAGACATTTATTTTTCTGTTAGGTAATAAGCCAACAGAGATGAGTCTCTGATGAAACTGTACTTAACCAAGTAGTGACTCTTCTATAAATAAAATTATGTTGCTTGGTTATAAAATTCCTTACTACTTAAGAGAAACGGTCTTACTGTTTCTCTAATGATGTACACCACTATAAAAAACAATTGGATTAGTTTCGCTGCATCGTGATTCTTTATCCTCTTTATGGGATGCTTGGTGACTTAATTTGTAGTTTAAGGTTATCTAAATACCGTGCGCCAAAAATGGTCTTGTCTGGCTATCAGTATTTAAATATTGGTTCTATTTATTGTGCTGTAATCACTGGGTTTCATAGATTTGTTTGTATATAGAAAGTTTATATGGCTTGAGGCCAGGGGCATCTCTTGTATGCCTGATTGTATCTAACACAGCTAGAAGATTATATTGTTAATCTAAAATGTTCTTGCTATTTTAGGAGATGCCTATGTAGGGGATTTTACCAGCAATTGTACTAAATGCTTTACTGCTGAACCAGTTGCTCAGGTACCTTGGCTGTCTGTTGCTATGGGAGATTGGAAGACTATTACAGTGCCAGCACTGTCATCAGGTAACTATTATAGTTAGAAGACAAAACTGGGAACAATTTTAATTTAGGGGGTTGGAGAATCACTAGTGGTACAATATTTTACACGCTGCTAAACAGTTAGATTGGAGTTTCATTCATAACATATCTAATTCCTTAAGTGGAAATGTTAAATAATATAATCGTGTTTATACTACAATTTCTACTGGTTACGGTAGTTTTACAGAATTGTTATCACTAAAAATTACTCTACCATATGTGAGAGAATGCTAAACATTCATGTTTTTTACAGTCAGTGTATGTCTCACATTGCTGTAACGTTCCTTTTGTTTTCTGTTTCTCTTTTGTCCTGTGTTTTGATTAACAGTGTATTAAAGGCAAGACATTTTTTTTTTAATGTATGCGGGGTGGTGAGGGAGTAGGTTAAAATGTACAATGAAACTTAATATGTAAGAATCCTCAGTATATTTCTTGGGCATATATGAGAAATAGTAATCCAAATAAGCAAATGAACTAGTAATTAGAATGATTTTTGTGAGAATCTTTTTGGGGGAGGGGAGAGGAATTTTTTCATGAAAATGCCTTATTTAAAATCTTGTTGATACTTTACTTTTTGGTAGAAACTCAAATTAGTAGCATTTTGTTTACAGTATTTCCCCCCAAACTCTTAATAGTTCTAAATGTCATTTCTAAAGTTGCTAAACAATGATGAGTAATCCTGTTTTAGTCTCTTGAATTGATTGAAATAATTAGTCCTAAACTTGTTTCATAATATTTTGAATTGTAGCTAGCAAAATCCCTTATCAGAATACCTCAGAAAAAAAGATGTCCCCTTCAAGTTTAAACATGCAACAAGTGCTACGCTCGCCACTGCCTTTGTCCAAAAGTATGCACAGCTTTTTCAGTGCCTTCTGCACAGAAGAGAATGTTGAACAGAGTATCTCCTATCTTAACAGGGTAAGCCACGTTCTCAAGTGGGGTCATTTAATATAACTGTCAATTAGTTGTGGAAATGAGTGTGAGTGGTCTCTGGGGTGAGAGTTTATTCCCATGAAGTAGGCTTTTCTTTGGTTACTAATTGAAAGCCAAGGCGGTATTTTTTCCTTGCAAAAATGAATGTCTTCTAGTATGCTGTGTGAGAATTTTGTCAAGGATAGAAAGAAATTTGTCCAATTATTGCTCTCTCTGTCCCTTACTAGGAGTTGACAACATTAGGTTTCCCTTCTCTTTATTCGGAGTGCAAAGATAAAGAATTAAATGTAGTATCGGTCTTAAATTGTATGAATGAACTGCTTGTACTCCAACGCAAGAACCTCCGAGCTCAGGAAGAGGTGGAAATCCAGCATCTGAAATTGGGTAGTGATATGGACCACCTGCAGAACTGCTATGCTAAAGTAAAGGTAGAAAATCAATTCTCTTTAACTCGTATCATAATGCAATGTGGCATTTTCAACTAACAAATGTTATGAATTTTCAGTAAGGTTATTTTGCTGATTTATTAAGACTTAATTGTCCTACAAGTTTTTTTTGTGAGATGTTTTCTAACTGATGGAAAACTCATTAAATGTAATGAAAAATGAGTGGAAGAAATAGCTCTCTAATAAAGACATGAATACGTCGTGAACAGTTTAGCGACCAGCTGTTCCTGAGGAAGATTGATTAGATTAGAGGGTGGTAATTCATTATGGAAATGAAGATCTTGTAAGATTTGGCTGGTTTATCTTTAAATGGGATATTGTGAGTGTTGCTAGATTTTCCAACCCTAGAAAATAGATTATTTCATGTAGCCACAAGAAGTATAGCAAGCTTACTCATGTTGCTGTTCTAACATGCCTCATCCTGATTCCAAAGGACCATCTCCAAAGGCTAGAGTATAGCCCATTCTCTATATCCATTCAGGTTTTGGCTTCCCTGAGAGACCTGAGGACAACTGTCCTGTTGCAATGTCTATTCAAAAGCAGTCATCAACACTTTTGGTTACTGGTTTTGAATTTAGACCAAATTGGTAGATGAGGCTCCATAATCTGTTACAATCCAGCCTCTCCCAAAATTTTAGGCTAAACTGTAAATGACAGTCAGTTATTGCTAGTGACTTAGATGGCATGAACTGAATGGAAAAATTGTATTTGAAAGTAGGTATAGTTGCTTTATTAGCAGATTCTGAGTTGTGTCTCAGCTCTAAAATAAGCTTCTTTTCCATGGTAACATTTTAGCAAGGCAGCTTTTGCTTTCAGTGCTTTACTTAGCCCCCATAGATCTACTTTGCAAGAAGATTGACTACCCCCTACCACTTTTGCTATTATTTGTATCACAATAGCACCCAGAGGTCACAGTTTGAATCAGGATACCCTTTTTTATACACTGTGCATGAACCCATAGGAAGACAACAATTCTATCCTGAGGAGTATATAATCTGCATGGAAACAACTCTAACATGTAACATTAAAACGCTATTGTACAGCTGCACTCCTGCTTTTAAAAAACGTAACTTGTGTATTATATTAATCCCCCAGCAAAGTCAGCCAAACTACTTACCCCATGTGCAGGTGGTGTGTTCAAGGAGAGAAACTGCATCTTACTTCCACAGTGCTTTTGTGTTGAAGCAACCCTAATTTGGCCCACAATATGTAACTTTTTTGTGTACCTTCCTGCCTCCTCCAAAAGCGGTAATGATCATTTTAGCAGAAACATCCAGCTAATGTACTTATCCAAGCCAACAAAAGCTCCAACATCTAGCTTCTCCTCTGACTTCTATGGAGAAGGCATGCATTGCAGCATATTGAATACTTAATAATTTAATGGCAGTGAAAGAGTAATTGCATTCAGTATCAAACTAAAAGTAGTAATGCTGTGTTGCTTGTATTCTTTTCCATATTTAACTCAGTAAAAATCCCCATGAAGTGGAGTGCTACAGAACTAGCAATCTGCTGCACTGGGGTAACCATATTATCCAGGCCTCTTGCTGTAGAAATGAAGGTTAATTTGCCATGAAGGGGCCTTGCCTGTGTATTGGACTTCTGATATTTCAGCAAGAACAAACTTGTCTCAAATTTAATTTTTTTCTTTTGTAAATTTTAATTGAGATTGAATTATGGGTCCTTTTTTTTAGGAGCAACTGGAAACTTCTAGAAGGGAAATAGTGGGACTTCAAGAAAGAGACAGACAACAGCAATGTAAGAACAGAAATCTGCACCAGTTACTTAAAAATGAAAAAGATGAGGTGAGTCAGCCTGTATATCTACACAAATCATTCAGAAAACCTCAGGTTTTAGTAGCATTTTATTTTAAAAGAATACATAGGCTTGCATAGAGAAAGTTAGCAAATTTCATGTGTGGTCACTGTGAAGTTTGGCATACTAGCTTCTCAGGGGTTCTCAAACAGGGGGTTGGGACCCCAAAGGGGGTCATGGGGTTATTATGGTAGGGATCACAAGTTGTCAGCCTCCACCCCAAACCTCGCTTCATCTCCAGCATTTATAACCGTGTTAAATATAAAAAAAAGAAGTGTTTTTAATTTATAAGGGGAAGGTGTACTCAGAGGCTTGCTGTGTGAAAGGGGTCCCCAGTACAAAAGTTTGAGAACCACAGTGATAATGGGATGCAATTCATGTGCAAATGGGGTCGACGGGTTCAAATGATAAAAATGGTGGTGGTCTCATTGCATAAGTACACGTGCAGACCTGTGATGCCTTTTTTAATGTGTCATTCTGAGATAAGTCAGCTAAAGCCTGGCTGCTAGGCTCCGAGACCCAGCTATTTGCCAAAGCCTTTCTAGTAATGTATAACAAAACCAAAGTAAAACTTCAGATATGTGTAGGAGAGAAAACAAAAAATGCAGCCAAAACTTGGAATATCTCCTTGAACCTGGAAGAGGGAAAGGCTAAAATCCACTTGGAAGTTTACTGTAAACAATACTTTGCCTAAATTAACTGTATGGTGCTTAGGGAAAACCTGAGCGGGAGTTCTGTGTGCGCACACATGTAAATACATTTATTGTTGTTTGGATTACAACGATGCCTAGGCGCATTAGTCATGGACCTGGATATTTACACAATTAGCTTTTCCCTAGTGCCTATCCCAGTGATGTCCATATGTAATTAGCATCTTAATGTTCAGCTAAAAATATTGGACAAACACTGAAAGTTACTACGCCTTAAAATTTATATTTTATATAAATATTTATACCAAGCTCTTTTATTTTTGTGTTTATGTTTAAAGAAATGTATGTGCATGAACTTTAGTTGAAAATTTATGGGGTTTTGGTTTTTTTAGGTACAAAAATTACAAAATATTATTGCAAGTCGTGCTACTCAGTACAATCATGATATGAAGAGGAAAGAAAGAGAATACAACAAACTAAAAGAGCGCTTACATCAACTAGTCATGAACAAAAAGGATAAAAAAATAGGTAAGTAAAGTCTCCCACATTGTAGTGATACAGTAAAGCTGCATGTTCAAGATATTTACTTCAGCTTCTAGCATTAACAATGTGCCAAGCTCCTGACTTAGAATGCCCTTTGGTATCCAAAATAGTAGGTCACAAAGAAGGTTTTGCATAAAATATGTAGCATTTAATTAAACTTAACTGTTCATAGACTTAAAGAAAACTGATCTTCTATTTTTGCTAGTGTAAGAGTGCCCTGTAAGAGTTTTTGAGTATCTCCCCTTGTCTTGATAGGCACAAACCAAAGAAGGCTAGTTGGCTGCCTGGTGAGAATCATGATCAGTTCCTAAATTAAAACATTTTCACCCTTATAATTTCTATCTTTGCTAGTACCACTTCAGCTCTGATGGTGGTAGGAACAACTCGGAGTGCTAATGTAGACTGGGCTGTAAAGAGCACTTTAAGTACTATATTTGTGTCCACCAGCTATGAGCAGGTTTAATCAAAACTGCTTAAAATTTTGGCAACCACCTGGAGGCCAGGAACTGCACTAATGTTAGCGAAGGTGGGAGATTCTAGACAGGAAATAAAACTAGTGTAGGCACAGCCTATGGAGGGGAAGGGGGAAGCAGCTCTGTGTCACCTCATTGCAACTTTTATTAAAAAATCTTAGGGTGCTCTGCCACTTCTTAATAAGACATAAAACAAATAATGATCATTATGCTGTTCTGTCACATAGTGAGAGTGTTTCTTCCAAGACAGATGTCTTCAGCATGTGACTACAAAAGCTCCTTGCACAGCATAATGTATGCAGTGCATTGGGCATGAGATATTCGTACTGCTCTTTTAGTGTTGCAAAACTACTCGTAATGAGTATGTGGGAGACAGGGCAGTGAAGTGTCCAAACACTGCCTGGTTTATCCTGTCTAAAAGAGAGACCATCATATTAGAAACTCTACAATCTTTTTCATTTATTACTTTTAGATGTTACATATAACTTTACCATTAAAATTTCTTCTCTTCCTTCCATTATCTCCCTTTCTTGTTTTGTTTTCAGGAAGTTTTGGTCTCATGTGAGTCCAAAGATTGATTTTTATATTCAGTCATGTAAGGCTTCTTAATGTAAAGGAAAATGTAGGGTTGCCTGAATATTTAGATATACTTTTGGGATTTTTACTTCACTCTGAAATGTCTTTAATTTCCCTTCTCATTTGTAGCTATGGATGTTCTAAATTACGTAGGTAGAGTTGATGGGAAGAGAGGTGCTTGGAGAACTGGTAAAACAGAAGCCAGGTAAGTTGATACCTATATAAATATATACTTCAATCAAAGTGTATTTTGTAATTATTTATTTATTGTAAGGCTTCTGCTTTCAGGAATGAAGAAGAAATGTACAAAGTTCTGTTAGGTGGCTATGAACAACGTCAAAAACAGCTTCTAGTGGAAAATGCTGAGCTCAAGAAAGTTCTTCAGCAAATGAAGAAAGAGATGATTTCACTTCTCCCACCACAGAAACAGAAACCTAAGGAAAGAGCTGAAGATGGCATTGGGCCGGTAAGTGTTTTTATTTTTGTTTTTAAAAAAACCCCTTCTACATATTGAACTAGTACTATGCACAGTCATTGGGTCATACAAAAATATTACCCTACTTCTTAAAACTTTCCACCTGCACTAGTTACTGTCTCATGAGGGGCCCACTGTTCAAATGGACTTAAGTAGGCTGTCCGAATCCTGCATTTTGCTCAGATATTTGGGTATGGAAAATGGACTTAGGTGCTGATTTTCAATGTCCTAGTGTGATTGCACAACCTCTTAAGGTGCTTATGTTGGAAAATTGTACTTCCAGTATGTACAGTATCTAGAAAAACATGGTGATTATAAATAGGGTGGGCTCTAAGACGGACAGGCTAGATAAATCAATGTTTCTTCTAAAAATCTGCAGCTGCTATCAGGAAAACTTTTATCACTAAATAGAATGGTTTTCAGTTCTGCTAGTAATTCCCTTCCATTGTTCACACTGGGGCCATCACACATTGCTTTATTGCTTGTAGATGTTGTGGCAGAAGTGGGTATGAAAACATATGTAATCATAAAGGAATCTTTTAAATGTGCTTTAGAATCAAAACTGTTGTGGATGAGATGTCTAACAGAGCTGCTTGATTTAAGTGATGTTTTTGGGGATTGTAATTGAAATATTACATTGGGCTCGGCCTTCTTGCCACAGGGTATGAGTAATTCCCCTTAACTTCACTGAGAATTACTCGTATATCCTGCAGCAGGCAAAACAGGCCCACGGTGTGTATAGTGCTCTAATTAGTATGTCAAGTGTCTGACTCCTTCTTTAGGAAAGAATCTTACTGTAGGTTGAAATTCCACTTTATAATGTAGTACTGCAATTCAGTATTGTGGAACTGTTCCACTGCTAAGGCCCCATTTATACACAGGATGCATGTTACATACTGTGGCTACAGTCCTGTAAATGCATATGCACGGGTGGACTCCCATGCCGGCTGGGACCCAGTGAAGACAGTGGGGTTCGGCCCAAACTCTATGGGCCACCCATGCAGATCCAGCTTCAGCACTGAGGCATATGTGTGCTTGTGTACCAAGACATACTGGAGGAATAACAGGACTTTATGCTTTGTAATGAAATGTTCTTAAGTGACTGAATCAAATTTCTACAGTTCTTTGTTGATCTCTTGGGGTATAACTTTTTTTATAGCAGACTTAAAAAAAACCCAAAACACATAAGCCTCATTTAATTTCTTGGAGGGGCATTCAGCTACTTTGTAAAATGAATAACCAGCAGAGTCGAAGTAGTGACTGCTAAGTACTTATGGGTAGAGCTCTGTGCGGATACAAAATTTGGATCTGCATCTAATCTGCGATCCGCAAAAATGATCTGTGGGTGAGGATATCTGTGGATACAGAGCGGATATCTGAGGATTTGCAGGTCTCTACTTATGGGGCCTATGCATTAGCTGCTCTCCAAATGCAAATATTTTAGCAATTTTTTTACTTCTGTATATTCTAAAAATCTAGTTGGTCTAATAGATTAACTGTTTGCAAATACTCACAGTCAAAAGCACCCTGGGTTCATTTTTGACATAGGTTATAGGCACAAAGTATTAACTATTTTTTAACTTGTCTAGAAAACTCGTATGAATATCAAAAAGTTGACAAAATCATTAACTTTATGGGGGGAAAATAAATGTGTCTCTATACTGGGTAAAGCTAACTTGTGCTCCTAAGCAAAGACCTCTTAATGTAAAATACACTCATTCTGGGGTGACATTTTGGTAAACCTCTAAAAATGGAATTATAATAATCTCCTGGTAGATTTCCAACTAAAGCAGTGCTAGTTATTGATACTTATGTACAGTAATCCAATGATCAGAAACTTACTTAAATTATATATGTAAAAAAGGAAAACATAACTATTTGAACGGGGAGTACTTGTGGCACCTTAGAGACTAACAAATTATTTGTGCGTCCGATGAAGTGGGTTTTAGTCCACGAAAGCTTATGCCCAAATAAATTTGTTAGTCTCTAAGGTGCTACAAGTACTCTTTGTTCTTTTTGCTGATACAGACGCACTACCCCTCTGAAACCGATAACTATCTGAGGTTCTTTGTTTTGTTTTTAAAGCAGTTATTACTGATTCAAAACAAGCGTGCCTAAATGAATTTCGGTTTAAAACAAAAAACCCTGACATCTTTTGCTGCCCCAATGATCACACCGGTGGCTTGGCTTCTTGTTACTTAGCAACATTATACTGAGTCATGTGCAGTTATTGGCCTGGAATGCAGAGCTTTGGACTAGGGTACTATTGATATTAATATTTATTACTATAGTAGCAGCCAGAGGCCCAGTCAGGATTGGGCCCTCATTGTGCTAGGCACTATACACATAGGAACCTCAAGAAAAATTGTCTTTATGAAATTAGAATATTAAATTTCTCTCTATTCCCTCCTTTGCTGGTATTGCAGTTTCCAAAACCCCCAGAAACACTAAATTTCATTTAGTGAGTAAATGTTGCAGCATATGTAGAGGAACCGTTTTTTCCACCCTTGAACACGTCAATTTTATCTGTCTGAATTAATTTAGGATCCAGTCTTTTCTGTCTGCTTCTGAGTAGGGAGGATTTACATTGGGTGCATCAGGCCTAGGGATGCTAAAGAGAAATGGGACAAGGGAATTCTGGCTCCACAGCATTGTTCACTGTACTTCACCCCTCTTCTCACTCATCTTGCCTTTGCCCCCCACCGGTGCACTATGAATAAGAAGGAGGTAGAACCAGTTACTTGCTCTCCACAGGATAATTCTTTTCCTCTGTCTAGATGAGTAATCCCCACATATAACATTATACAAACCCCACCCCTATGTTCTTAAAACATGTCACATGCTGCATAGTGAGCTCCTCACTCCCAGAATTGGTGTTTCAAGGGCAGCTGCCAGACAGAAGATTTAGCAGCATGACTCCTCAGAATCTAAAATTTTTATATAGAATATCAGGAATGGAAGGGACCTCAGGAGATCCTCCAGTCCAAGCCCCTGCTCAAAGCAGGACGAATTCCCAGACAGATTTTTGTCCTAGATCCCTAAATGGCCCCTTCAAGGATTGAACTCACAACCCTGGGTTTAGCAGGCCAATGCTCAAACCACTGAGCTATCCACTTCAGGAAGGGGTATATGTATTTGCGTCATCAGTATCTTGCTGGCTGATATTCATTCTGCATATTGAGGGACAAGGGCAGCTAGGAAGTAATGTGGAAGGTCTGCCTTGCATAACCCCTGCAATCCGTGCATTTAGAGAGTCAAACTCCCTGCCAGGTCCAAACTGGGTAAATGGAAACTCTCAGAATTTCCTTTTCCCTCATACAGTTAATAAGCCCCATAGAAAAATATAGAGGACTGCTTCAGCAGACTCTTGTTTTTGCTTTTACAGGTACTATCAGACATGGAGGAAGATGCTGTAGAATTAAATAAAGAGAATATGTGGGAACTTTCTTGTGAAACTGTGCGAGAACAGCTTACCAACAGCATTAGAAAGCAGTGGAGAATGCTGAAAAATCATGTTGAAAAACTGGATAACCAAGGTGAGTGTCATCATAAGCCTGTATTCTGCATCATCATGATGTTTGTGGCAACTCCATTTCCATAGTGTTATTTGTTATACTCTGACCCATTTGACATAACAATACCCAAGCTAGAAAGTTTTTAAAAGAATATTAAAAAAAATCACGACACAGTAGGTTGCCTCAAGTGCCATGCAACAGAAATAGAAATACGAAAGATTTAATCACAGGAGGGCTGCGAAACTCTCATGTAGCAACACTGTTATCCCTGACTGAGGTTATCATTTATTGAAGGAAGATCTCTCATAATATTGGTTTCAGCAGAAAGATGGCCTGTGTTAAATTTGACTTCTGTTGTCTGTCATCCTGGCTATTTGAGTTACCAGTGTAGTGAAAATAAAAGAACTTGAAATAATTAAGCACAAAAAGTATCTAAATCATTTTCAAAGTTTTTGGGCTTCACATGCCTTTCTAGGGAGAACTGGCTGGTGGCATAGTACTAGTTTCTATTAATTTCTAGCTGCTAAATAGCTTTAGAAACAGCTAAAATACATAAATATTTTTACTTTTTCATTAGCTATCAGAGGGATGTTATGTAATCATGAACAGGCAGGGAGGTCACCCACGAAACTGTGAATGGGAGGCAGATAGTCAATGAAAAAATGCCTTTATTAAAATTTGTCCACACTATGATAATGTTTGAGAATGCTTGCTCTGAAGAATATTGATTTGGTAGGTTTGGGAGTAGAGGAGAAACTGGTTGAGAGACAGCTATATGGAGTAAAAAGATCATTTTGCACATTTGCAGTGTTTCTGTCATCGCTTTTTGGTTTTGTATGTGTGTACCAATGTCCAGATTCTTCCCATTAAAGTCATTAGTTCTGCCACTGACTTCAGTGGGATCAAGGTTTGGCTCATAATCCAACCATCCAGATATACAAATGGCTATGTCTGCACATTGAAATTAAAGTAACAAAACTTGTAATAATTAAAAAATATTGTGTGTGTGCAAAGGGGCGGTTGTTGTAGGAAATAAAACATCTTTCTCCAATCCTCCCCCTTCCTGGGGTAAATGTTTGGAAGGTTATAACGATAATATTGTATTAATGTTTTTCATTTGATCCATGTTTCCTTCATAAAGCTCATAGAATACATGGACCCCTTACTTTTCCAATGAAAAATAGGTCTATATTACAGTAACTCCCCTCTAGGTTTTTATAATGAAATTAATAACTCCAAAAATATAGTGGGTTCTGAAGAACTGGATAACTTTCAGTTAAAAGGTTTCTTCAGTTTACTTGATTTGTTATAAATGTAGGAACTGGGGTGGGTGTGTGTGTGTGTGTGTGACAGAGAGAGTGAGAGATGTTTGGAAATCAGATTTTCTTGAGTGGAATTTGCCATGGAGGAAAAAGGCAAATGTTTTTCAATTAAAATGTTATTCCTGCCTTGAAAAGGTCTAAAACCTTACATCTTTCAGGTTGAGTCACTATAATATTTTTTTTCTTACTTTGAGACGCTGATCTAAGCATGATGATATAAAAATGCTTAACATTTGGATCACTTTGTATTTAAGTGTCGGAGGGGTAGCTGTGTTAGTCTGAATCCACAAAAACAATGAGGAGTCTGGTGGCACTTTAAAGACTAACAGATTTATTTGGGCATAAGCTTACGTGGGTAAAAAAACCCACTTCTTCAGATGCATGGAGTGAAAATTACAGATACAGGCATAAATATACTGGCACATGAAGAGAAGGGAATTACCTTACAAGTGGAGAACCAGTGTTAACAAGGCCAATTCAGTCAAGGTGGATGTGGTCTACTCCCACATTGAGGAGGTGACAATACCAAGAGAGAGAAAATTGCTTTTGTAGTGAGCCAGCCACTCCCAGTCCCTATTCAAGCCCAAATTAATGAAGTTAAGTTCGCAAATGAGTTGTAGCTTTGCAGTTTCTCTTTGAAGTCTGTTTTTGAAGTTTTTTTGTTGAAGGATGGCTACTTTTAAACAGGATGGATTTGATTCAAATTGATTTAAATCACTAGTCAGGAAGACTCGATTTAATCGTGGATTCCTACATAAAAGTGCATTCTTGTTGGTTGTTATAACCTTAACATATATTCTTCACAGGTAGAGGAACTTTATTAAAATATTCCCAAACTGGGTCTCTTTTATGGCCTGCTGCCATTACAGGTTTTCCCTTCTAGTGAGAGAATGGTATGGTAGATCTCAAATCAGTGAAGGCTACACTCAGACCTCAAGACTTCTGGAATATGCTGTTCAAACAATTTCACTTTTGTTTCTACTGCCTGTCCCTCCCTTCTCAAATTTATCTCCAGACTTCTTCTCCTTGTCCAGATCTATTCCACCCCCAACAAACGTCTATTCATTGAACTTTTTGAAACTTTACACTTTGAGAGAGGTAGGCGATTGACCCTGTGTACACAAATTTGCAGAGGGACAATAGAGTTGAGATCTGTTATTTCTCACCTCTATATTTTATTTTATTTTATTTATTTATTTGAAAACATTTTTTGCTATTAACAAGCATGTTATTTCTGGAGACACAAATCCACAGTTTGAGAACTGCAAAACTAAGCATCTCTGATGGTATCTTCTAGACTGAGTACTGAGTCCTATTGGGTAGTTAGAAAGATTATTTAGGTTAATCTATACAGAATCCCCTGGAAACCATAAGATGCAGTCCCTAATCCATGAACAATTGGAACTCATTTACAAAACTTTTCCTTAAACATTACATGAATATATTCTCTCAGACTATAGAATTGGAATTTATAATCCCTATTCCATGATGAGATATTTTTGATCTATAATGTATCTTAATTAAAACTATTTTTAGATAGGTTTTTTCCTCAAAAAGCATTTCATCAAAAACATCTGATTTAAATTTAAAAAAATCTGATTTTTGTTTTTTAAGTTAAAAAAAAATAACAAACATTGATTTTTATCCGCCCTGCTTTTAAATCTGTTATTGACTGTCCAGGGAGATTGAAGTGTTCTCTTACTGGCTTTTGTATGTTACCATTCCTGATGTCTGATTTGTGTCCATTTATTCTTTTACATAGAGACTGTCTGTCTGGTTTGGCCAATGTACATGGCAGAGGGCATTGCTGGCACATGATGGCATATATCACGTTAGTAGATGTACAGGTGAATGAGCCCCTCCCCTGATGCTGTGACTGATGTGCTTGGGTCTTCTGATGGTGTTGCTAGAGTAGATATGGGGACAGAGTAGGCAACGGGGTTTGTTACAGGGATTGGTTCCTGGATTAGTGTTTCTGTGGTGTGGTGTGCACTTGCTGGTGAGTATTTGATTCAAGTTGGGGGGCTGTCTGTAAGCGAGGACTGGCCTGCTTCACAAGATCTGTGAGTGAGGGATCGTTTTCCAGGATAGGCTGTAGATCTTTGATGATGTGCTGCAGAGGTTTTAGCTGGGGGCTGTATGTGATGGCCAGGGGTGTTCTGTTATTTTCCTTGTTGGGCCTGTCCTATAGTAGGTGACTTCTGGGTACTCTTCTGGCTCTGTCAATCTGTTTTTTCACTTCAGCAGGTGGGTATTGTAGTTTTAAGAATGCTTGATAAAGATCTTGTAGGTGTTTGTCTCTGTCTGAGGGATTGGAGCAAATGCGGTTGTATCTTAGGGCTTGGCTGTAGACAATGGATCGTGTGATGTGTCCTGGATGGAAGCTGGAGGCATGTAGGCAAGTATAGTGGTCAGTAGGTTTCCGGTATAGGGTGGTGGTTGTGACCATCACTTCTTTGCACTGTAGAGTCCAGGAAGTGGATCTCTTGTGTGGACTTGTCCAGGCTGAGGTTGATGGTGGGGTGGAAATTGTTGAAATCCAGGTGGCATTCTTCAAGGGTCTCCTTCCCATGGGTCCATATGATGAAGATGTCATCAATGTAGCGCAAGTAGAGGAGGGGCGCTAAGGGACGAAAGCTGAGGAAGCATTCATTGTTCTAAGTCAGCCATAAAAATGTTGGCATACTGTGGGGCCATGCGGGTACCCATAGCAGTACCGCTGACTTGAAGGTATAAGTTGTCCCCAAATCTGAAAAGGTTGTGGGTGAGGACAGTCACAAAGTTCAGCCACCAGGTGTGCCATGGCCTCATCAGGGATACTGTTCCTGACAGCTTGTAGTCCATCCTCATGTGGAATATTGGTATAAAGAGCTTCTGCATCCATGGTGGCCAGGATGGTGTTTTCAGGAAGATCACCAATGCATTGTAGTTTCCTTAGGAAGTCGGTGGTGTCTCGAAGATAGCTGAGAGTGCTGGTAGCGTAGGGTCTGAGAAGAGAGTCCAAATAGCCAGATAATCCTGCTGTAAGAGTGCCGATGCCTGAGATGATGGGGCGTCCAGGATTTCCAGGTTTATGGATCTTGGGTAGCAGATAGAATACCCCTGGTCGGGTCTTTAGGGGTGTGTCTGTGTAGATTTGTTCTTGTGCTATAGCAGGGAGTTTCTTGAGCAGATGGTGTAGTTTCTTTTGGTACTCCTCAGTGGGATCAGAGGATAGTGGCCTGTAGAATGTGGCGTTGGAGAGTTGCCTTGCAGCCTCCTGTTCGTAATCCGACCTGTTCATGATGACTACAGCACCTCCTTTGTCAGCCTCTTTGATTATAATGTCAGAGTTGTTTCTGAGGCTGTGGATGGCGTTGCGTTCTGTATGGCTGAGGTTATGGGGCAAGTGATGCTGTTTGTTCACAATTTCAGCCTGTGCACGTCTGTGGAAGCACCCTATGTAGAAGTCCAGTCTGTCATTTCGACCATCAGGAGGAGTCCATGCAGACCTTTTGACCTTTCCACTCACCTACCTCTTATAACATTTTTGGGGGATGGGGAACAGGAACTACTTTTCCCCTCTTGCATGGGACTTACACCCTCGTATGCAAAGGACCTGACCTTTCTTGGCCATAATATTGCTATTACAATACTAAATTCAAGAGCTAATAGGGCTTTGCACAAGTCCAGCTTTTCTTCTCGTATTGAGATCTGTGTAGGCCACTAATGTGTCATACTAATCATTTTATTGTGGTTAAAATATCTGAATTCTGATTAATGAGGCGCATATGTTGTGAGCTACAATATAATCTCTGAAATTGAAATGGCAGGTGCCATAGAATGTTCTGGTGGCTACGTGCTGTTTCCATGGAAATGTAGAATGCAAGTTTCAGAAGCTATCTTGGAGAGACTTTATTAGTAGGCAGCGGGGAGCCTGCTTGTGGTCTAGGCAAAGGCTGCCATCAGAGTCTAAGACTTCTCTTAATACTTAGCCTAAAAGGACTCTCTCTGTCCCAGAGAGAGAATAGCAGATCAGAGTGCATGTCTGTCTATATCAGGGGTCGGCAACCTTTCAGAAGTGGTGTGCAGAGGCTTCATTTATTCACTCAAATTTAAGGTTTTGTGTGCCAGTAATACATTTTAACGTTTTTAGACGGTCTCTTTCCATAAGTGTATAATATATAACTAAACTATTGTTGTATGTAAAGTAAATAAGGTTTTTAAAATGTTTAAGAAGCTTCATTTAAAATTAAATTAAAATGCAGAGCCCCCCGAACCGGTGGCCAGGACCCGGTCAGTGTGAGTGCCACTGAAAATCAGCTCGCATGCCATAGGTTGCCTACCCCTGGTCTATATGCTACCAAATGGTGACCTCTTCATATCAGGAGTGGGTAGGATAATCCAAAAGTTAAGATATGTAATAAGGAAATGGTTCGCTGAATTTATTTTGTTGTTGTTGTTGTCTTGTCTGTATGTTGATTTCTTAATATTTGTTTTTATTTTGTTCAAAACCTGTTAAACTTGCTTTTCTTTACAGTATCTTCAAATAGCTCAGTAACAAGGTTTATACTAAAAGTATTATTTTTTTGTTTTCTCCTAAACCATGGAGAGTTTGTTTTATTTTAAATGGGCTCTTCCCTCACCCTTCCTATCTGACTTTGTCTGAACTATTAGCCTTCAAAGCACACTACTTGTTTTACAAGTAGGGGTCCAGAGAGACAATTGTTAAGCCCAGAAATTGTGAAATAGTTAAGGGGCAATTCAGTGGTATTGTCTTTCCCTGTAATAAAATGATCCATTGAATTGTAATTTATATGTGACTGATTATGTAGAGATCCAGTACTGTATATTTCTGCTAGAACTTATTCAGTATTTCCTGTGATTATTCAGACATACCCAGGGTCTTTCAAATTCCAAGGTTGAACAGATACATATTAAAATGCCTTTAAATTTATTTTGTAAACGTTTTTTTAATCTTAAATTAGCACCTTTATTGAAAGACATTACCAGTGGCTGCCTCTTTTACTGTAAAAAAACGAAAACAATTTTTTTTTTCTTTTCTTGTTTTTAGTATCACGTGCACATTCAGGGGCTTTGAATGGCAGCGATGTAATTTCAAGAGAGGACCATGAACTGGAAACTGAAAAGCTAGAATTAGAAATTCAGCAATGCAAAGAAATGATCAAAACTCAGCAACAACTATTACAGGTTGGAATCTTTTGATTTTTTTTTTTTAACTGTGCTTTCTTCTCTTCCTCCCTTCTTCGGGTAGGAATTGAAGCATCACTCTAATGATGCCTTTTTTTATTTGGATGTTCCTGTTTTTGACAACGGTGGAGGCTGGAGCAGAGGGAAAGGGGATGTGACTCTTACCTTGGCAAACAAAGTATTTTGTTGTGAAGTTAGAACATATAGAAGGAGAAACTGCAGAAGGCAACAAAGTTTAGCAACCTATTCAGAAAGCTTATCTCATCTACTTTCCACAGCTTTCTAAATAGGGTGCTAAACTTCTTTGTTTGCCTTCTGCAGTTTCTTCTTACACATTTCCTAATTTCCTGTGCCAGTGGCCCATTTATGACCAAGCCTGATTGTCTTTCATGTAATAAATTTTTGCTGGCATCTAAATCTAAACTTGTAGAAACATATGATGATTTCTAAATAACATTTCTGACTTTTGTTCCTTGTATCTGCAGCAGCAGCTTATGTCTCCATGTGATGATGATACCTCTATGTTACTACAGGACTGTTATTTGTTGGAAGAAAGAGAGCGCCTCCAGGAAGAATGGAAACTATTTAGAGAACAAAAAAAGAACTTTGAGAGAGAGCGAAGAAGTTTTACAGAAGCTGCTATTAGATTAGGACTTGAGGTATTCAAAAGGGAGGGTATCTTTATAGGCCTTTGATCTTTAATACTGAAGATTAGCCAGTCTTGTAACCTCAGTAAGCGGAAAAACTTAGCCAATGTTGAAAGTATGCATTTGTGTGTATTGTTATCCCTTTGCTATTGTCTTTCTATTGGAAGATCTCTCTTTCCTCTTTCCTCCGCCATATCTTGTAAACCATATGATGCAGGACTAATAACAATATGATGGATCACTCTGTTCGCCCATAGCAGAATACTACATTTTGTACACAGACATTGGCAAATACATTTGCTTGACCTAGGATAACTAATTTTCTTTTTCTTTTTATAAGCTTAGGCCAAGATTTTCAAATATCTGCACATGTGCTTTTGAAAATAAGGTCACTTATTTAGGTATCTAGATAGAGACTTAGGAACCTAACTTTAGGCACTCTATTATTTATTTATTTACATTTTGGCCTTAGACTTTATCTATAGGTACATACATGTCACTGATTCACATTGTATCAATATTTTTCAGTTCCAGTAAGACACTATAAAATTCTCCACATTTTCGCTTTAAAAATATTTTTTTAAGTAATAAGATTGTGAGAGTATATAGGATGTACTCTTAAACTGTATCACAGGCATATTGCTAAGTTTAACCAGATGTGTCTAAACCTATTGCAGCATCACTGCATGCATAAGTTTGCTACTGCTTCTCTTCTTATGCTTTAATACTGTATCTGTATTGTGATCTATGTAGATCTTTATGAAAAATTTGCAGCAGCCCCTGAGCCTAGAGTCGGGGTTTGTTGTGTCTCCTTTGAACATAGGAAGAAGAATTTTGAACAATGGGGAAATTTGCTCCCTTGCTCTTACATCCTGTCCCCTCTCTTCCTTGGTACCTCCTGTTTGTCTGATCTCTTAAGAGGTACAGGAACTGTCTCCTCCCCATCCTGCTGCCATCTGGATTTTTGAGGACTGCCTGACATTGACATCACTTCTCTCCTCCCTTGCTTACAGAGTCACGTGAAAGGGAAACCCTCGTTCTTTTCTCTCAGATTTGGGTGGGAGTAGTCAGGACTCCTTTCCAGCTCTTTTTTCTCTTCCCAGAAGGCACTTGGAGTTGCAAGATGATCAGTACCGTAGTATTGTAGTGGAGGGTAAATAGCGTTTACCCATTTCTCATTGAGGGTATGTGGAGTTGAGTTTAGGTTAGTTTACCAATTTATTTATTTTATTGAGCCATAGTCATTTCTGACAGCTGCATAGAAGGTGGGTTTAGCATCTGACTGGTAGTTTCCTGGCCAAAAGCCCTAAGGCAGTGATTCTCAAACTTTTGTACTGGTGACCCCTTTCACATAGCAAGCCTCTGAGTGCGACCCTACTTATAAATTAAAAACACTTTTTTATAAATTTAACACCATTATAAATGCCGGAGGCAAAGCAGGGTTTAGGGTGGAGGCTGACAGCTCGCGACCCCCCACATAATAACCTCACGACCCCCTGAGGGGTCCTGACCCCCAGTTCGAGAACCCTGCCCTAAGGTAAAGTGAGAGGCACTTGCAAGAACCTTCATCGCACATCCTTGTGAGCCAAACCATGGGGTTCAGTTTGCAAACACCCTTGCCATTTGATCCTTTCCGGGATCTCACAGTTGTAGGTCTATGTTAAACTGCCCACTTTTTCAATATAAGAATGAACTTCACTTTATGATTTTACATGCAAAACAAATCAATCATTATAAACCTACCACTTTCTGTACAGAATATAAGTGGACATTTCTCTTTTCAGAGAAAGGCATTTGAAGAAGATAGAGGGGCTTGGCTGAAGCAACAGTTTTTGAGCATGACTTCTGATCACAAGAACTCTGAACATGTGAAAAGTCAAAGTGCCTACTCAGGAAGCAAGTATTTAACTCACTAACTTTTGTACATTTCATAAAACTATCCTTATTATGTTTTATTTTGTCTCTCTCAGTTGGAAGATACATACACAAGGAAATGGAGACTTCCTAAGTATAAAGAGAATTCATGATGTGATATATGAAAAACATTAAAATCTATGTGCAAGTCAGGGCTGCTAGGCTCTCCTGGTAGTTCACCTAAGAAGGGAATCCTGATAATCCAGTCATGGCTACATGATAAACTTCTCTTTGAGAAGGGACCTGTTGAATGTCAATTATATAAAAGAACTCTTAGCATTAAATAGCATGTTTAATTAGAGAATCAGATGGGAGGCACTGCTGCTCCCTCCAATGTGCAGCTCCCCTGGTCTTCCTGTAGACCTCTCTCTACATGGAATTATTTTTGTTGGTATGAAACATTTATGTTTAGGGACAGAAATAAGATTATTTGGGTGCTGTCCTTAAAAAAAGAATGTTTTATTGGTGTCAGACTTGTGTGCTGTGGCATTTGTGATTTTTTTCATACTTGTGGATTTTTGTGTGTGTGGATGTTAAGTGCATTTTAAGAGAGAATGTAGCATTAAACAGCCCTCCCTGCCCAAAGCTTAGATTTGAGGGATGTAAGAATATAAAAATTAAAGAATTCCTTTGCCACTTACAGGATACTTTTACAGAACGGTTTTCACTAGAATGATTTTTAAAAACTATATATTTCTACTTTAGCTTTAAGGCTTTGTTAGGTTTCACTACAAAGTACTATAACCCTACAGGAAGTGCCATGTAATACTGTATAATTCTGCTTGCCCACCTTTTTGAAGCCTTTTCAAATCTAAAAATGAAAAGGAATTACAGGGCCTGGTCCAACTCCCATTGTAGTTAATGCAGATCTTCTCATTCACTTAAATGAGGGACTAGAATAGAAAGTGCTAAGCAATGCTATCTGTTCAGTTTAATTTCTTTTGGACTTTGGGCTAGTTTATGAGCTTTCATGTTGACATAAGTGACTTTTGCATGGGTGTTGCCAGGTATCCTGGACTCTAAAGTAATCCTTGAATCAATTGAAATAAGGTTTGCTAAACAAGAAGTAAAAACCTAATCCAGAAAACACTCATATGAGTATCTTTAAGCACATGAATAGTCCCATTGACTTCAATGTGACTATTTGTATTCCTATTTTTTTTTGTTTTCAAGTTAAATATTTACAAAAACAAAACATAGTACTGTGTGTGTGTGTGTGCGCGCGCGCGCGCCTATGCTGATTTCAATATAATTTTTAGTCCAATACATCCAATAATAATTAAGGCTAAGATTATATCATGGTGGTCGCGGGGACGGATCCCCAGCCTCCTTCGGCCGCAGAGGGACCCCGGAGCTGCTCAGTGGGCGGGAGAGGGGCCCCCGCAAGTCCCCAGACACCACCGCTGGCAGCGACAGCCCCTGCAGCTGCTCAGCTGCCGCGAGCAGCAGCCCCACCACAGCTCCCTGGAGCTGTTCAGCGGCCACAGGACCCCCACAGCTCCCAGCCGCTGGCAGCAGAGGAATCCCACAGCTGCTCAGTAGCAGCTCCCCATCTGCTGCTGCTGGCAAGGGATCCCCCCACATCTCCTAGCCTCGCAGGGCAGCAGGGGGACCACTCCCAGCCACTGGGGAATGGGGTCCCTGTAGCTCCCAGCTGCTGCAGGGGATGGGGGGGTGCAGCAGGGTGCTGGACCCTCCTGCCTCCCCGTTTTGCCAGGGATGTTTTTAGTGAAAGTCAGGGACAGGTCACGAGTTACATGATTTTTTTCTTTATGGCCCGTGACCTGTCTCTGACTTTTTTTTTACTAAAATTATCCATGGCAAAATCGTAGCCTTAATAATAATGAATGTGCATACTTATTATTTTTTTTATTATTGGGAGAAAATAAGAGTCATGGAAAAATTCCTCTCTAGATACTTTCATAACTACATTGTTGTTTAATAACATACTTGTATGTCTTGCAGGTTCTGACCCAGACAATCAGTTAATGAACTTCAGGTCTCGGCAAAAGAAACCTCACTGCTTGCCTAGTGTACCTCCTTCAGAGGAACTTTGCCAGACAATTCAGCATATCCCACATAACAGGTATCTGAAATCATCTCACCCATCTTTACTTTTATAGTGTATGTGAACTGCTCAGCTGGAGTAGTAGTGATTAGAGAAAGGGACCATAGCTTGGGGAAGTTCTGAACTAGACATTGACAAGAGTTACGGTGGAATATATTATTTAGCATAATTAATATACAACTTTCGACCACTATCAAAACAATTGTTCTACTTATATTTGTAAAGGGGAATATTAGTTACACTTTAACTTTCTCTTTCCAGCAATTTGAGTGTTGTATTGAATAAAACTACTGAAGACAGCAAGCCAAAGCAATGGAAGGGACTCAACAAAGCAGAAACTGAATAATGCATCAAGACCTCGGTCACAGAAGATTTCTAAAGTTCATGTTCTCTGTTATATGGATAAACTGCCTTAGACTTTCTAGGGTTGTCTGCTGTCTTTTGTTAAAGAAATGTGTCCATAAACTTTTCTTTCTAAGGTGAAACAGGGTGTTATGAGTTTGATCATCCTTTCAGTGAGCTAAGAGATGAAATGTGTTGCAGTGTGTGGGTGTGACTTTTTTTTTTATTTTTTAAACAATTTCTTGCCCCTTCTTTGTCTGCAACTTTTGAAAGATTTTAAAAAGAAAAAGCTTTGGATATTCTAGTAACAGACACTCAGATTCTGTGAATAAAGGAATGTATGAGATTATTTTGTTTTATTTTTTGATTGTAAATGAAACACTGGAACCTTAGTGTTTCTTTTCATCGCAGACAAAGGTAGCACTTTTAGGAATTGTTTAATTATTGTAAATGTACATTTATATCAAGTGTAGCTAGCATTGAAACTTTTGTCTCAACTTGAATGTACAGTATACTGTAGATTTTTAACAAAGCAGGTTATATATTTATTAAGTCATGTGACTTGAAAGTACCTCTTTCATAGCTTTCCAATGATTAAAGTGCAAGATCTTTATATGTTTGTAAATAGACAGTATAAATGATTCTGCTAAGATGCCATGAAAGGAAACATGCATCTATAATCATAGTATTTTACATGCCAATTTAAGCTGGTTTTATAGTGATATTCTGTTTACAGATGTATTAGGACTGTAATTGTTTCAGTCAAGAATCAAATTATTTGAAACATAATTGAACAATAAATGTGCAAAGTATATTCTAAGAAATGTATTCGCATATGTTATGTGCATTTAATTTTTGCAGTCCAGCATGATCTTTTTGTATTAACCAGTTGTAAACATCAACAAATCTGGATGGTGTGTTTTTCTTTCTAATGGACTCGAGTTACTTTGGCCTTGATTTAAGGAAATCCATTTTGATCATAACTCCATGAAGTGGTCATACATAAGGGAGAGGCCTTAGCGAAAGGGTAGGTACAGATAAAAATAAAAATTTGCAGTGGGGAAGGGAGAGTGGAAGAATAGAATATAACAGAATTCTGAAACTGTGTAAGAGATAAAAGGGAGGGGATTCAACTTGAAAGGGATTCAACTTGACCTTTGTTTTGAGGTACCAACAGCAAAACATTTGGTGTCTTCTGTGATTGCTTTTCATTTCATGATGTCACTTCTCCATTTGGAGCTTCCACAGCTCTTTCATATTAAGGTACTTTACTGAGGCCTATGCCATAAATACTGCTACAGAATCCCAACTCTTATGATCACAGAAAAAAAGTTTTCTGAGTTAACTGATTTATTTTGAAGCGACAAACTGAGGCAGTCAAGGTCGCTATTGGGTAAAAATGTTTCCATTCCTTCCTGGTACAGTTGTTCAGAGCAGGATAGCATTGTTAACATGTTAATGGCATTTAGCCTTCTGTGCATAAATAGTTTACTAGTAGAATGTGTTGCTTCTAGCCCTGTGCTATAGGTGCCTATGCCTAAAATCAGCATCTAATGAAATAGATCTATAGACATTTTGTGAAGGCATTGCTGCTTTGCAGAGTTAAATTGCAGGGGCTTTCTTTTTCGTGCCAAGGAAGCCCTGGGGTCCCGAATAGCAATCCTAATTATCATTTGTCATCTCTCTTCTTTGGACATGTGTGATTTTGGCCTAGTGTAATTTTATTTGTTTTGGTTTTTTAAAGCGTGCTTCCTCTTTGCTCCAAGTGCAATTAATATATTCCAGCACCAAATTATCATTTATCTATGTCAAAACCCTTGCACCCCCAAACCAGTATGAATGTAACCCCTCTTTGGTCTCTGTCATGTGCATATGTTCATGTACATGTGCCTGCCCAACCCCTTCAGAGAGAGCCTGAGAAAAGTGTTCTTCTGTCAGACTAAGGGCAGGAGAATGAACTCCAGCATTAAGAGCCCTCAGTGCCACTGGCTCTGTCTCCTTCAAACCTGGGTGCAGTTGGTTCAGGAGACTCAGCTGATCTCAACTGCTGTGGTATCACATGGGAAGGGAGGGGAAGAAGAGGTCACTAAAGGAGCCAAGATGGAAACCACTGGAACTTTCCTGGTCAATCCAACACCTCCAGTTCAACCAGAAATGAATTGGAAGCCAGTGTAAACTCCAGAGCACAGGGGGGAGGGATAGCTCAGTGGTTTGAGCATTGGCCTGCTAAACCCAGGGTTGTGAGTTCAATCCTTGCGGGGGCCACTTGGGGATCAGGGGCAAAATCAGTAGTTGGTCCTGCTCGTGAAGGCAGGGGGCTGGACTCGATGACCTTTCAAGGTCCCTTCCAGTTCTAGGAGATGGGATATCTCCATTAATTTAATTTAATATAATATCTTCTGCATGAAGCACTCTTAAGGATGCAGGCAGCCATGTGCATTGTGAATTTTGGTCTGCCTAGAGAAGGTTCAGGGCCTCTTAGCCATCCTTTTCCAGAGGTTAGTCATTCAGATTGTCTTAATGCCATAGGTTTTTCAAAATAATAACATCTTTAACAATATAGTTCTTGATTTTCTATTTCGTCCCAATTAATCAATGTGAGTTTGAGCCATTTCCTGTACTGAAATTGAATAACAGTACCCACATGCCACAGGGTTAAGATCAACAACCCTCATAAGTCAATGGGCGGAACTTGGCCTGGTCAATTTATGCTCTCAGGCATTCCATTAAATAAAGAACATATTCAAAGCTGTAAAAATCTCTCAAAAGGGAGGAAGGAATGTGCCAGGAGTTTAAAGTCATGTATAGAATTCTTATTCTGTATTCATATAATTGATTATTCAAGCTCTATGTTAAGATTGGTGATTCCAGTATGCCACTAGGTGCTGCTGTTGTTTTAAATTAATTAAATGGTGTTCTGTCTATGATGATACACTGGGAAGCTTAGTTAGTTTCCTGTTAAAGAACTTAGTTGAACTCCCATACTTGACTCTTTCTCCTCATTACAGATTTTTTGGGGTAATAAAATGATTTTGAAAGATTAAATAAGTGTTTCTTATTCATCAAATTTCTTGTGCTTATTGAATAGTAGCAACTGGGGGCTGTCTGTAATAATTTGCTTACAGTTCTGCAAACATCATGCATTTTAGTAGTCGGGAAAACCTCTGAGGAGTCACGCAAACTTGTAAATGTAATTTCAATGCCTCCATGAAAGCAGGTTGTGTTGCAAGCCTGTATGCAACTGAGGCACATGGTGGTGAACTGATAGGCCAATTTTTGAGTTCTGCCAACATGGACAGTATCCTGTAACTGTAGAGCTATAATCAGTCTTGAAGTATTTGGGCTAGTGTATGTGTAATGGTCACAGATCTGCTATGTGTTAATGTACAAATACTGATCTCTAATAAGGGTATGAATATTGGAGGTGACCTGGTCAGTGAGGTAAAGTTGCTGTATATGGATGGTGGTTTATTAGAATTTCCTGTGTGCCTGTATGGAGATAACATGGGGGCTGTCGGAAGAGCAAACAGGAAAGCAACACAATAGATCTAGATAAGGACACCCCAGCTCACGCTTGAAAGACAATGGGGGTAAGCTCTTAGCTTCAAGGATCCTTTCTCTGGTTTCCAACAAGTTGCCAGCCTTGTTTTGCCAAAGGTGGGAGCCTGGAAATGAAGAGCGCATTAAACAGTTAGAAAGCCCTTCTCGGGGCAAGAAGGGTTAACTTGTCAAAAGCAGTCTAGGGAGACAGGCTGACAGAGAGAGAGAGACCCAGAGGAGAGACTCTGAAGAAGTTGGGCCTTCCCAGATCCAGGGATTGGTAAGCCTTAGAGGAAAGGTAGCTACAAGTACAGCCTGTTTTGTTCTAAATAGATAACTTTGCTTTAAGGAACTGTCTGGTCGTTGTATTAACTGCTGTCGTTCTCCGAGGCAACAGAACTGGAAAGTCTGAGCCTAGGTTAGACCTGCTGAGGAAATTGCAGTTACTGCCAGGCGCCTGCAATTTGGATCCTGGCTTGAGAGTAGGAGAAGCATGTGATTCCACTCCCAGAGTGAGGGGATGGATAGATTGAGGCCTGAAAACTGAGGAGGTTAGGGGTGGAGTTCACCCATTAAGTGTAATAGTATGTACTTTAGAGCTGCATGCAGTATACGACGACTGCTACTACTACTGGATGAAGTAATATTGCACATGTACAATATTAAGGTGGGCGCTTCTGAGTTTAATACAAATAGTGTGGTGAAATTAAGATTGCCACAGAATCTTTACTCTGCAGCAAGTAACACTATGGATGCTAGGCTACCTTGTCAATCTTCTTTGATAAAAATAATGCTGCTTTCTCCAAGTATGGGAGGCTGACCAGGTATAAGATTATTTGCCTGGATTTAGTTATTCATGGTTCTTGATCTTAGTCTGTTACGAGTTTAGTAGTGAAGGGTCATAAAATGGCTAACTAAAATGTACCATGGTCAAAAAATTAAAAGCTGCACTAGGATTCAATACCTAGAAGCCCATCTACTTTACAAACATGGTGGAGTACAATGGGGTATACCCATTACACCATGATAGAAATAGGAATTTCATTATTGTATGCTTGACTTTTGTTAAGTCCTGTCTCCCTGTTAGGTGCCTGTCTCCCTGGGAGTTACAGCGGTGTTTTTGAAAATCCTACCAAGTGTCTATTGGCATCTTTAGGTGCCTACTTACCTTTAAAACTCTGGCCTATAGCCTTTCAAAGAAGCAGTTATTTTCTCCAAAGTAAACTACCAGCATCTTAGGGAGACATTCAAACTCATGCTCCAAGCTGACCTATTGCAACCTTAAGAAACCCAACATCATTTGTAAACCACCTTCAGCCTAATTCACCATGGAACTGTTGTACCCACAGACCTGAAACTTGCAGTAATGGGAGAAAATCATATATCTGTTTATAAGATCAGAGATATTAAAAATCACCATTTGCCAGGGCCTGCTTTAGCTGATGACCAGGATCCCCTCAACTATGCTAGCTAAAAATGTCCACAACATAAATCAAGTATTTGTTAAATTCAGCTGGGAAGGGGAAACCTTCCCACACATGCTCTCGGAAAATGGGCAGGCACAGTGTCCCAGGTTTTGAGACAAGTCCTGAGTTGCATTAGTACAGTTTTGGTTGGGGGACCAGTATAAAGCTGCCCTAAAGCTAGCATGATCAGCCACAACAGGATCGCTTGCCAGTGCACTTCTGTAAGCAGGGGTGTCACTTGCTATGGGGCCAGAGGGGATGTTGCTCCCCCAACTTTCTATGGGTCTGTATGCTCCATTATGTCTTCCACTTCGTCCACCTGGGCTTTGCAGCATATAAAATATAAACTTACACAACTTCCTCCATGAATTTTTCTGAGAAAGTGCCCTGCCTCTAAAGGGATTCTCCGTGTACTGGAGTCTTCAAAGTGGCTATCTTCTGTCCCTCACAGCATGGCAATCTGTGGATTCTATAACAGCCCCCTGGGGCCAATAGCAGCTAGCATAATTTAGAGCAGCCCTTGGGCTGTTCCAGTTTGTGCATGGGAAATTGACCAACATAGAGCCAGCCCCATGACGGGGGTCGTGCATAACTTAAATTGTCTCACTCATGAGCTGTATTAAGTGCTGCTTCACTACAGCTCAGGCTCTGGAAACTTTTATTACATGATTTAATGGAGATTGCAGAGAGTTCATTTGAAAAAACCAAAACACTTTACTCCTATCTGGTTTGCCATTTGAATGGACAAGGCCTGACCGTGCTATTTTGTACATGGAACTCCTTTCCTTACGCTACAAATCTTCCTTTTCCTTAATTAAGTTTTTGGCTCCTCCAGCCCCAATTTTAAACTCATTCTTGACCATACTAAAAAGAACATTAGCTGTTGGTATATGCCTCTCTATGAAGCAATCCATGCCTTCAACCTAGGAAGAGCTTACAACAGCTTTAATGGATTCTCACTCTGCCTTGGTTAAGGTGCATTAAAAATGGCGGTGAATTTTCCCATGGATTATACTGGAAGAAACGTGGACCCTTCAGCCAAGCTATTATCAGAAGTATTCCACTTTAACTGGGCCTGGCTAACTAATCTAATAAACTTTCTGGAAATATCAATTTAAAAGGTTTGTTATTGAAAGGAAAATAAGTAATTTACAAAATAAGCAGAATGCTCAACATTTCAGTGCTTAGGCAGACATGCTGACAGCCTTAAAAATGCCTATCTGAAGTCTGATCAGTCATTGCTGCTTGTACTTACTATTTGGAATTTACAACTAAAGCAGGGATTTTATGATGTTATATGTAGGAGAAAAATACCAACATTTGTGGTATGTGATTTTTTTCTTCTTCTTCTCCCCATCTTCCAGTCCCCAACACAGATGAACAGAATTCAAGGCCAGACGTGTGTATTAAGATCCTCTAGTCTGATCTCCTGCATGACACAGGGGAGAGCTTTTCACCAGCTGGGTTCTGCATTGAATCCAAAACTTGTGGGCAGACCAGAGCATAACTGATAGAAAGACATCCAGCCATGATTTAAAGACTCCAAGTGATGCAGAATTCACCAATGGTGGTTAATTACCTTCACATAAAATTTTGTGCCTTATTTCTAGTCTGAATGTAACTGGCTCCAGATTCCAGCCATTGGCTCTTGTTATGCCTGTTTCTGCTAGAGCCTTCTACTATCATTTTTTTTCCTTTGTAGGTACTTACAGATTGTGACCAAGTCACCTTTTTAACCTTCTGTTTGGCAAGCTGAATAAACGGAGTTTCTTAAGTCTCTCACTATAAGCCAGGTTTTCCAGGCTTTGAATCATCCTAGTCGCTGTTTTCTGAACCTTTTCCAGCTTCTCAACATCCTTTTTAATGTGCAAACACCAAAACTGTAGACCGTATTCCAGTGACTGTCTAACTAATGTTGTATACAGTGGTGGTAACACCTCCCTACTTCTGTGCAGTATTATTCCCCTACTTATGCATCCAAGGATTGCATTTGCTCTCCTGGCACTGCGTTGCACTGAAAGCTTATGTTCTGTGGATTACCCGCCATGACCCCTGAGTCTTTTGCTGAGTTATTGCTTTCCAAAATAACCCCCCATCTTGTAAGTGTGACCCTACAGTATTGGTTCCTAAAATGTGTGACCTTGCATTTGGCCATATTGAAAGCATGTTGTTCAAGTAAGCCCAACTTGCCATGCTGTCCAGATCCCTCTGTAGAATGACCTTTCCTTATTATTATTTACTACTCCGCCAATTTTGTGTTGTCTGCAAACTTTACCAGCAATCATTTATAGATTCCAAACCCAGGCGGGACCATTGTGATCATCTAATCTGACCCCCTGTGTCAAGGCTGTATCCCCACTTTGAACTTTAGGGTACAAATGTAGGGGCCTGCATGAAAACTTCTAAGCTTAACTACCAGCTTAGCTGGTCCCGCTGCCACCATTCCCTCCCTGGGAAGCCTTGAGAAACCTTTCACCAATTCCCTGGTGAATACAGATCCAAACCCCTTGGATCTTAAAACAAGGAGAAATTAACCATTCCCCTCCTTCCTCCCACCAACTCCTGGTGAATACAGTTCCAACCCCCCTGGGATCTAAAACAAGGAGAAATTAACCATTCCCCCTCCTTCCTCCCACCAACTCCTGGTGAATACAGATCCAACCCCCTTGGATCTAAAACAAGGAAAAATCAATCAGGTTCTTAAAAAGAAGGCTTTTAATTAAAGAAAAAGGTAAAAATCATCTCTGTAAAATCAGTATGGAAATTAATCTTACAGGGTAATTAAACTTAAAGAGCTCAGAGGACTCCCCTCTAGTCTTAGGTTCAAAGTACAGCAAACAAAGATAAACACTCTAGTAAAAGGTACATTTACAAGTTGAGAAAACAAAGGAAAACTAACACGCCTTGCCTGGCTATTTACTTACAGGTTTGAAATAGGAGAGACTTGTTTAGAAAGATGTGGAGAACCTGGATTGATGTCTGGTCCCTCTCAGTCCCGAGAACGAACGCACTCCCAAACAAAGAACACAAACAAAAGCCCCCCCTCCCCCCAAGATTCAAAAGCATCCTGTCCCCCCACTGGTCCCCTAGGTCAGATGCCAGCCAGGCCACCTGAGCCTCTCAACCCCCCACAGGGAAAAGGACCCTGGAGTCTCCGGCCAGGAGGGACCCCATAGCACTGCACACAGGACAGCCGTCACCCTTCCCCTTATAGTCATGACACCCTGTATAACACAAGTGATAGAACAGCCCCAAAATAATTCCTATTTGAACTAGATCTAGTGATGGAGAATCCACCAGCAGTCCTTAGTAAATGTTCCAGTGGCTAATTACCCTCACTGTTAAAAGTTTACATCTTATTTCGAGTCTGAATTTATCTAGTTTCAATTTCCAACCACTAGATCTTGTATATGTTTGTCTACTAAACTGAAGCTGTTCCCCAGATAGATACTTACAGACTGTGATCAAGTCACACTTGTCTTTATAATTTATTTACCACTCCACCAATTCTTATGTTGTCTGCAAACCGTACCAGTAATGATCTTACGCTTTCTTTCAGCTCATTGATAAAGATATTGAATAGCATTGGGCCACGAACAGATTCCCGCAGGATCCAATTAGAAATGTCCCCAGTGCATGATTCTTCATTTGCAATTACTTTTGGAGAATATATTTGATCTTTCATGTCACCTTCTATTCCCAGCAAGACACTCTTCGAGCAGCCCTACTCTTCTTCCCCTTCCCAGTATTCCAGGGATAGGGAACCAGAGTGCAACCTTTTTCAGGACTCTGGCTGTTCTCAAATCAGATGGCATTTCTTTATTGTGCAGAGAAACAGAGCATTCAGACTCATGCACTGAACTGGCTGTTCAAAAAAGCACTGACAAAACCTGTGGCTCTTAACTATTTTTTGAAATCTCCAAGTTCATGGGTTTTGTCATGGAAATCACAGCTGTAACAAAACCACCCTCATTGTAGGAATAATAGGGTCTTATTTTAAATTAAAAAATAGGATGGGATCAGGAATGATTGTTCATGATTTTACCTTTTTCTCTTACACCGGTTACTTTCTCTGCATTGAAGTGTTGGGAAATAAACCAGTTCAGTGTATCTTTTATACAAGTATTAAAGAATTAAGCTAGCAGTTATAAAACAAATATGAGTTTAAGTGAAATATGTCACTAGCTACATTAATTTATAGTTCTCCTAAGTTAATTTATAAAAGTATAACACAATAATCAAATTGAGGTTACAATTAAGATGTAACCAATAGGTCAATGGTTCAATTTATCTGGCTCGCCAATTACTACAATTAGTTAATCATTAGATCAAGTTCTGATGAGCAAGTTAAAAACAATCCTTTTAGAATTTTGCAGGAAGGGCAGGGGGAGAAGTTGTTCCCTTTGACTCGAGCAGTTAGCTCAGTGTCTGCTAGAGGCAACGGTTGTTCCTTGCCTTGATTTTCAGGAAGTGCAGCTCATATAATAACTTCCTGGTAGCTTCTTTCTAGCTGCTCTTTTCTCCTGCTAACATTACTGTTCATACAGATTACATTAAGCTTTGCTTTTCTAATATATCTTCCTCCCCACTTTGACACAATGCCTGTATCTGTCTGGCAGCCTGGCACAGACTCAGAATAACTTCTAAAATCCTGCACTTACAGCAGCTCTAGAACAATACTGGTTTAACCTGGAGATCCCTTGCTGATTTGGTAACAGCTTTGGCTTTTAGCATCTACTTGGGGAACAGTTAAGAACACACAGAGAGATGCATTCATATACATGCACACACGCTCCAGTGGGTGCGTGAGTGATTTGAGCCCCCTTGAATTGCTCTACAGATGATTTTCACGGGGTCTTCTCCAAATCTTAACTCACGTGATTTATCTTAGTTCAGACCTAGGCTGATATTTACTGATATCTTCTGGGGTGATGAAATGTACTTTCATCATGCAGGGGTGGGGTGAGGTGGGAAAGGCAGTTGATCTTCTTGCTCTCTTCGTTGTACTGCGGGCTTGGCTCAGCCAGCATTCAGAGTCTTTTACTGCTGAGTCTCTGAGGGGCCAATCCAGGGCCGGCGCAACCCATTAGGCAACCTAGGCGGTCACCTAGGGCACTACAATTTGGGGGGTGGCGAAAGCAGGGGTATTTTGGGGGTGGGACCTTCTGCTGCCTCTGTGGGGGGTGGCATTTCGGGGCGGGACCTTCCGCCGCCTAGGGCAGCAGAAAAGCTGGTGGCGCTCTTGAGCCAATCTAGACAAGGAAGCAGGATATAACTTCAGGTGTTGTGTTGTTGAAAGAAAGCCCACCCCCGCCCTTTTCTCCACAGAGCCGGCATCTTTTCCAGGGATCAGTGACTCCTCTCCTCTGCCCCAGACGACACTCTTGTCCAGTTAGGGGATCTAGCATGTAGATCATATGGGACACCTGGCTCTTTGAGTCACAGCAAAGATTCTAATTTGCCTGCGGTGTGTGCGTCATAACCCAATCTGTTACTAACCACAAACAGATGTGTCTCAATGCAAGAAGGTGCCAGGTGATCAGGAGCTGGTAGACAAACTTTTGCTTAGGCTCAGGCAGAAGTGTCTTGATTGTTTAAATATAATTAATGACTAGTCAAGCTTAAACATTTACTCATTTCCACACCTTTTCATGACAGCGAGTTAGTTATGACACTGGAAATGTAGTGTAAATGAGGGAGGCAGTGTCTACGGCAAATGAGTGCCCTTGTTCTAACAACCTTTTGCCTACAGACCCAAAAAGCAGCTTCAAGCATCTCTTAATCATGCTAACTTAAACATTTGGCCAACCAAAGTTACTCAGGTCAAGTCCAAATATGGCCTGTGTTCCCTATATTGTTCATGGCAGTATGCTCTGTGTATGCTAGCTACATGATCTATCAAATTAAACACAGGCACAGCAGCATAATCCAACAATAATGCCAGAGCCTATAAACCCTGAGTCACATGAGCATTCCCCTGAAGTCAATTGCACTGTTTGCATGAGGAAGGTGTACTTGAGTAAGAAAAGGTTTGTAGAATCAGGCCTATGTCCAAGTAATCCTCCTATTCCAGGGCCATTCCTTTCACTGTGAGTTTTGCTGAGCAGCAGTACTCATTTGCCATATCATAGTTGGTTTGTGGGTAGTCAAATACTGGCTGAAACACATGCAACTGGATTATTTGAATACATTATCTGAGGCTTTCTTCAGTGAGGAATAACTGACACCTTGTTATTACATTAAATGTGGAACAGTCCTTCTGTTCTGTGCATATCCCAATTTTAAACTGACTCTTCCCAGTGGGTGAGGAATTTCCAAGTGCCTTAGTGCTGTACAAAGCTTACAAATAACTAGAGCTGATCAAATAGCGGACAAAATTGGAAAAGTTCAATCAATTTTAAAGGAAATTTCAATTCAATCATAGTCAGCTTAGGTTTATTTTCCACTAATGTTCAAGCTTTACTAGTGCAACTACAAAAAGTGAATTTATCACCTGTCTATTCAAATGAACTGCATACTGTACTACAGCCCTCCACTATTGTGCTGAAAAATTTACCAGCTCCAGCTCAAAATCCACTCACCCATCCTTCACCATGACGATTGACAGTAATAAAAACTGAATGAGATTTTATTTGCCAGTCCAAAAAGAAAAAAGTACTCTGCCAAGAGAGTAGAACTTTATAAGGCTTATGGCACCTTTCATTGTAAAATAAGTGCCTTGCATTTCATATTAACCAACAGAGTATGAATGGACAATCTTTGTGTCAAATACACAATCTGACGTGTGCTTTGGCTAGTCCAATCAGGAAACAGAAATGAAACCACGTGATTAATATGACTGATCAGCAAAGGGAAAATTACAAATTGTATATTTAATTGTAGAGCAAAATTCACAATATTTGTAAGCTGAGATCTGCAGACCATTGCGCTCCTTAAAAATTACTCCTCAAACAACAACCCGCTCCCCAAAACTCCCTGGAAGTTGTTTGTGTGCCTTTTATTTATTTATTCCCATCTTCCATATCTTTATCCCGTTTTCTCTCCTTCTATCTCTGACCCATATCGCCAGCTCCACAACATTTTCTAGCCTGTGCTCGTTTTAAGACTATATGTTATTGTGGTATGGATGCAAGTAATTATAATGATGAATAGGGCAATCTGAAAGACTCGTTCAGTTCAAATATGTGGTTGCATTGGCAATTTGACTTATTTATTAGGGATCTGGAAGGTTCTAGCTGACCTGTGATTGTCCTTGCCCCTTCTTCTACTAAGAAGCTTTGTAGTTTTGAATTATTCCCATTTAAACTGACCTTTACCTTGGAAGGTACAATATTTACACTTTGCTGGTGAAATCTTTGTATGTTTCAAAAAATTCCTGGTCATAGTGACCGGAGCTAAGAGGACACATTACACACACACACACTGCAACTTTGCCAAGAGTAAGGTTTTTTTTTTTTTTTTTTTTTAATGCAGAAAAACAAAATGTTTCTGTGTATATGTAATGCACGCACACGCAGACATGGATGTACAGCCTTTGGATAGCATAGATTATCTGTGTATCTATTACAATGTTCCCAACTCTTGCCATTTTATCATTGAGTCTTAAATAGTTAGTACCTGTCTTGAAACTCCAACTGCTGGAGTCAGGTTATTACCTAAGAATCACAGCTTTCATTTAAAATAAAGTAAATGTCTAGCCCTTGTGTTGCTGAGAAAAGCAGGAAAATGTGAACTCTAGATATTCCAACCCAAGAGGGCAAAGGAAAATAACTTGCTTTTAAAATCTCATGATTGGGCGGGGGGCGCGGGGGGGGGGGGGGGGGGCTGACTCATGATTTTTGAATGCTTGAGCTTGGCAATGCTTCTATTTTTGGTCTGATTTTGACTCCCATATGCTCCGACTATATGGAATGCCCAGCGCTTCTGAAAATCAAGCCCCAAGGTCTTACAAGTCCACATGTGAGTGTAAATACTAGTGTTTCATTGGTGACACTATTATGTTGCTTTCTTTCTAAGTCTCTAGTTGCAGGTGTTTGTATTTCTGAAAATATTTCTTGGTGGGACAAAATTTCTCAGCCTGACAGTGAATGTTGTAGAAAATTCTGGTGAAATTCTAGTTGGCTCATTTTCTGATGTCTGGGTAGTTTTTAAAAACCAGGCAAATTTTTTTATACTGGGCCAGCTCAAAAAAATTTTTTTTTAAACTTGCCTGAGAAGTATTCCTGTGACATGACTGAATAAAGTTGGCTTAGAAATAATGAAGTTAAAAGAATTAGAAAATCTCTGGATGTGCATAGAAATTACAGGTTAGGTGTTAGTAAAGGGCAGTGTGGAGGCACACCACTCCAAGGGGAACACAGGAGGAATTCTTTCTCAAAATTCAAGCTCCATGGGGTGGCGTAAGTTTTGTAATGCTTCTTCTAAGGGGAGCAGCATCCTCTCCTCACACCAGAGTGGGTAGCTGGCTCTCTGCCCCCTCTGGAGCGCTGCTTTCACATGGAAACAGCTTGATAGCAGGCCCTGTTCTTCCCCTCCAAAGGACAGTCATAAAGGGCTGTGTTTCTGGCCACACCTTACATGGGCTGAGCAAAGGGAGAGACTTTTTACTCCCTCACCTCACTGTGAGGCAATGTAAGGGCTGGCCATAGATGAGCTCTATATGTTTTCCACTCATTGTTTAACAAAGCAGTGAGTTGCAGAGCTCCAACGTACATGCATGAAACCCGGCTAACTGGAGTTCTGAACACTGAAATACTGTGTAAACTGAGTACAACAGCTCAGTATGATTGCTCTGTACTGTCTGATATTAACTACTTGGGATCTTCCACCCTGGCTGGCCTACCCCACCAGCCAACCCCTTCCATATTTGGTCACCAGATTGCATATTGATTTAAAATTTTCTGCCATCTGGGGCTTTGTTCCTAGTTGCAGGCCTGGAGGGGAGGCCATGGCATGTTGTGCGAAGGTAGGATGTAAACCTGCTGGGGCAAGTGGCACTTTTATGGCCAAAGTGGATCCAGTCACCAACCCTCCAATCTGTTCTAGAAAACCATCGGCCAGCTCTGTGTGTCCTATTGTGCCAGGATTGGCTGGTTGTCAAGACCTATTTTCTCTTAATGTTGCTTGGCAAAAGCACTTTAGACTTAATGGCTGAAAATCATTTTAAATGCTAAGGTAGCCACCTTAGGTTAACTGAAAGACCACCTTGAAAGACAGGGCAAATTTAATATTGCTAAAGACAAGGACAAGTTTGTTTATAATCTGACCAGAAAGGAACAAACCAATCTTGTATTCCAGCTGCAGACTTCCAGAGGGGGCTTCTTGTGGTTGGTGATATCATGGACACATCAAGTGCACTGAGAAAAGAAAAGTAACAGAAAAAGAAGATAGTCTTAGTAAAATATTATATAATTCTGAATACTGAGTAAAGGTATGGCCCTCAGAATAAAAAGTGGAGGCCAATGTCATGCCCCAAAAATGTGCAACTACATATGTGTTCATACCGCTGTTGAAGTAAGGTTTTGGGATTAAGGCAATGGACAATTCTCAGCTCTTTCCCAGATTTCAGGTATGACCGTGGCAAATCACTTAATTTCTCTGAATAAAATGCTGGCCTCATTGAAATCGATGGGATTTTTGCCATTGACTCCAATGGAACCAGGATTTCATGCTCAGTGTTTAATTTTCCCATCTGTAAAATGGGGATTTGATAATACTCCCTTCTTTCCAGGCACCGTCTGTTTTAGCTATTTAGATTGTAAATTCTACTGGGTAGGGACTGAGTCTTCATATGTGTTTGTACCATCTCTAACACAATGAGCATCTAAGTACTAACAAAGCAAATAATACATTTTTAAAGTTGCACTTCAACTGCCATATTTGCATAGCCATAATAATTTACAAATGAACTATACTAATGTGGAAAAATGCCAATCACTGTAATCTATAAATTGCCTGGTACCCTAATTCTATCCCTTTTACACATAAATCTAGAACCTGACTTTAACAGGAATAAGAACCTCAAAAGTTCATGTGACGCAGCAGCATAGAGAATAATCTAGAAACTGGGCTTTTAACTAAAATCCATAATGTTATATTATTTTAACATTTTGGCAAATCAAGAAATAAGAGAAAGACAGTTGTCACACTTAATACTGCTTGCTCACTGAGTCATTATCAGTTAGATAACATTTTGTATCAGATGCCAGGTCAGAATAACCAGGGCAAAGTCATCTTAATCTGTGGTAGAATCAATTACAGGCAAGCAGCCATGAACAAATCTAGCAAATAAAGTAACATATTATATGTATTTTTAATTTGTTTTAAAGAACTTTAGGAAAAGCAAGAGATACTCTTAAGCAGTCTGTCAAAGATTTAAATAATATGATTTCAATGAGCCTGGCATGGTCTGTCCAGGATTCCTCCCATTCAAAAGTCAATATGGTTGCAAAAAGAAAACTGTTTGCATAAACTGATAACAAATTGAAAAATCAGCAAAATACAGCTTAGCAGTGGCCATGTGCTAGTGATGGTTTTTCTATAAAAGCCTCATGATGCCTGAGGAGGTCTTCATTCACCTTCATCATGAGGGGAATCATACTAGCGCTAGCGTTCACCCTTGTGGGTAAGTTTACATAGCCCTTCTCTGTTAGTCTTTGCTGGGTTTTTATAGTGGAGTCAAAAAATTAAATTCAAAATTAATTTGTTTGCCATTATTCATGTATCCATTTGATTTCTTTTCACAGGGAGTGAAAAGTATGACCCTGGTAAGTCTACTGTTCATTTCTTAAGCTTCACTCAATGCCTTTGTCATAATGACCATGAAGCAGAATGTCTTTTAAATTATTACTAAAAGTGAATATTTGTATCATTTTTCACAGAGCCTAATTTTAGTAGCAGCAAGATCTACTTGTACAACTATGAGGGCCTTATCCTGAATGGACTGCCAGAGCCTGGTTTGGCAAGAGCTGGGCTGAGACTGTCCTGTAAAGTAGAGATCAGCGTATTGTCACAGAGGAATCACCTCCTCAAGGTAGACTGCACTATTTCCAAAGGAGATCAAATAACAACAGCATTGAATTCCAAGTCAGGTTAAAGCAACACTTGGGCTACTGAATGTTGTAGGCAGCCACAAGAAAAAAGCAATGGAGAAAAGAGCTTTGAAGATTTTAGGGACTGGGCAATGACTTGTGAGTTATGGCTCCCATTTTCAAAAGTGACTAGTGATTTGGGGTGCCTCAATTTTGGAATGTTCAACTTGAGACGCCTTAATGTGATCTGATTTTCAGAGGTCAGGTGACAGCATCCAAAAATGGAGGCACCAAAACTTATCACCAGAAAATCGAGGCACCAAAAATCACTAGTCATTTCTGAGAACCTTGGCCTGCAACACCAGGGGTCCAATCCTGATCTCATTTAAGGTTTTGATCTGGCAATCCTGACACATTCCAAATTCCCATGGAAGTCATTAGGAGCAGAGGCAAGTCCTTAATTTATACGTAATAATAACAATTCTAGCCAACTTACATTTTATGTTATTCAGCACTCTTACTTATTCAATACTCAGGCAAAGCTGAAGCTCCTGTTGTTTCAGTGGGAGCATTGCCTAAATAAGGGCTGATGAAATAGGGTCCTAAAGTTCTTCTTCTGACTTTGTACTGTGCAGTTACTTATTATGTAAAACTAAAAATCTGTGTTGGGTTTTCTATTCAACTTTATGCTCAAAGTGGTTGATGCGAATAGATTAAAAAAAATATATTATTAAGAGGTAATTCAAATGTTTTTAGCTTTTTTCTTTAATATATAATATACTCAGTGGGCCAGATTCAATGGAGGTATATTGGTCTTACATCAATATAAGAGTGAGTGGGAAGAATCAAGTTCTATGTATTTATCTCTATATATTATTTTTATTTATTATTTGTATTACCATAGTGCCTAAAATCCCCCAGCCATCACAGACAAGGATCCCATTGTATTAGGTGCTGTACAAACAGCACAGAAGACGGCCTCTGCAGTCTATATTCAGAGTAAACCATGTATAACAATGTTAATTCTTTCCCTAGTTATTTTCTGTATACAGTACATACTTTAAAAATATTTTCGCTCACAGAATGGAGACTAATGCATTTTCTGAATTTTGTTCTCAGATCCGATCTCCACAGCTGGAGGAATACAATGGGATCTGGCCCAGAGATCCATTCATTCGAGCTTCCAAACTCACTCAGATGATCGCTTCGTATCTCACCAAACCCTTTAAGTTTGAATACAGCAATGGGCGGGTTGGAAACATTTATGCCCCAGAAGATACCCCCATCGCGTGCATTAACCTAATGAGAGGAGTTCTGAACATGTTTCAGATAACTACCAAAAAGTCACAGAATGCATATGACTTGCAAGAGGTTTGTTTCTCCAGTTTCAAGCTAGTTTGCTGCATGTGCCCAAGCATCACTTGTTATTATTAAATGTTTTTCAGTCAATTAAAACTCTTGCTTAGAGTTTATTTGTATTTATTTTAAAATTTCACTCAACAAGCACAAAAATATTAAAATATTTTCATTTGGACAAAAGAAAATATACATTTATATATGAAGGTGATCGTTTCTGGCAGATTGTCTATTACATTCTCTATATGTGTACGCTATAAAATGGAAGACTAAGGGAAAAAATAAAGATAATTATCAGACATTGAGATATTTATTGTATATCTTCCTCATTTACCCTGTTCTGTCTAATCTATCAGTGTTCATTGAATTGGTTATATCAATTAGATGATTATTTCCTAAATTGAGTCTCTATCCTGCAGCCTTTACTCATCTGAGTATTCCTGCTTACTTGAAAAAAGAACAGGAGTACTTGTGGCACCTTAGAGACTAACAAATGTTACTTGCTTACTTGAGTGATACTACTCATGTGCGTAATGAGAGCAGGCTTTGACACTTAATTAAGAAATGGTTTCCATATAGTCTTACTAAATTTCATTTTCACTTCAAATCTCAGTTCAGGGGAATGTTCTTCCTCTCATGCAGATCTGATATAACTACAAAACCCAATTATTTTCTATCATTCTCTATAGGCTGGGATTGGAGGCGTCTGCCTTACAAGGTATGTTATCCAGGAAGACAGGAGGAATAACCGAGTCTCTATTACCAAAACCAAAGACCTCAACAACTGCCAGGACAAAGTGGTGAAGGATATTGGAATGACTTACATCCGCCCTTGTCCTTCTTGCCCATTGGTATGAATAATCTAAACAGATCCACTCTAAAAATGAGTAAAACCATGGTCTAGTCTCATTCATTACATGAGTTTCTTTGCTGTTTTAGAAAGAAAAGATTGTAAAAGGAACTGCTGCATTCACCTACAAATTGAAATATGCAGATTCTGGTACCCTGATCACAGAAGCTGTGTCCCAGCAAGTCTATCAGATCTCCCCTTTCAATGAACCCACTGGTGTTGCTGTCACGGAGGCAAGGTAAGCCTCAGAGGTGAAAGTGAAAATAAGTGTAAAGGCATAAGTCTGATCTTGCTCCCACGTGAAGTAAATGGAAAGCTGATAAAGTTGCAGGTATTCATACTCTACTCCCACCCACCCACCCAAAAAAGCTGTGGAAATTTTGCACTAACAATAATTTTTTGCTGCATGTAAATTGAACTTTATTGTAATTAAATGAGAAAAAAGTGGAATCCATGGAAGTGCTTCTGTTCAACAAACAGAAAGTGCCGCTTTATAGCACCAACATCCCCTGAGTCAAAATGAACATGAATAAAATCACTATAAATGTTATGTTATCATAAAACCAGTATCTCTTGCTTTGGAAAATAACAATTCAGCTCCAGTTCAGCAGTTATCTCATTGCAGATACTCATTATCCCCTGACAGTATTTGTTCCATTGAAAAGACCATAACCCCAGGAAATTGTAAAATCTTTTGTGATAGAAAAAACAAATAAAGAACTATCCGTATCCCCACTGTACAGCCAAAGCAGTGAAGTCAGGTGGATACAGCTAGACAGCTTATTCCTCCAAATGACACATGTTGATTTCTCTTTATTTCCTTCCAGACAAGAACTTACCTTGGTTGAAGTGAAAAATGAACATGTGAGCCCTCCAGAAATTCAGCTGCAGAACTTTGGAGGCCTACCTTATCGTTTCTCACCACTACTGCTCCAGATGCCAATTCAGCTAATCAAGACGAAAAACCCTGAGCAACGGGTATAGAATGCTTAGTTTATTAAGCTGCTTTGCCATTTATCAGACTAATAAAAGATCAATATATTATTACAAACTCAACGGAGAAGCAACTAATTAGCATATTTCCTCTGCCTTCTCTCCTCAGATCGTGGAAACATTGCAACAAGTAATCCAGGACAACCAGCAAGAGCTCCATGGGGATGCTCCATACAAATTCTTAGAGCTTATCCAACTGTGTCGGGTAGCAAGTCCTGATACCTTGGAGTCTGTCTTTAAGCAATTTTCAGATAAATTTCATCACAGGTAATGACTGACTGTGTCACTAACAATTGCCATGTCTTGCACAAGGAGCAGAGAGAGCTAAATGTATGGATTTTGTACCCTGGCTGCAGGATTTGGCTGCTGAGTGGAATTACTATGGCAGGCACCATCGATTCACTGAAGTTCCTTAAGCTGAGAATTCGCAATGATGACTTTAAGTACATTGAAGCCCTTCTGACTGTTTCTTTTGCCCTCCATTTAACAAAAGCGGATGGCCATACTATTGCAGTAGCAGCAGTGAGTACAATATACAGGATCCTTTCCTGGTCACATCAGCATGATAACAATTGATAATAACTAGTGATTTTATAGCACTTCAGGGGCCAGATTCTTTTCTCACTTACACTCTTTTTGTATCAGAATATCTCTGTTACTTCAATTGACAGCTGCCTGTATGAGAGGGGAATTGGGTCCTATATCTTCAATTTGTTATGCAGGCATTAAAAATTAACTCCCACACCTACCCTATATTGTTATCCCCATTTTAGTTTTCTTGGCCCATATATTCTCTCTTCTGACATCAAACCTCAGTTAATCTTTTTCTGTTAATTCTAAAGTATTAATGGTGATGGATGAGTCAGATAATTTGAATAGCTCTTTTAAGCATTACATTTTCCAGTCCAGAGTAATTACATAACATTCCTAGACACTGGAATAAAGTAAAAGTATTGTAGATGAAATATTATCAAAATTAAAACACCAAACTGTTTACATACGGTTGATACAACCATCTATTATATAGTAGACTTTCTTCTGTTTCTAGTTAATATTCCTATTCTTTAACATAGGAAAACACAGAATATGAAGTGAGCACGATGCTTTAATATAATAAAAAGCTACAGACTCTTCCAGAGAAATTCCATTTGTAGATTGGCTCCTGCCCATGTCCTTTGTACTTTGTATCCTGCCTTTCTTAGGCCACATCTTCAGCTGATGTAAATCAGCATAGCTCTATTTAAGTTAATGGCGATATGTTGATTTACATTAGCTGTGGATCTAGCTCAAGCGTGTGTAAAATATTTTACTGGCTTGATTTAATTTTATTGAAAGTGAAAGATATTCAATTTTAAATAACTTTTCTAGATGAATCCTAAGTAATTGTCCTTATCTGAAAGGTAAGGTGAACATAACCCTGATTTAAAGAGGTGCCTCTTTTCCTTCTGCAGGATCTAGTGACCAGCTCCCGACTTGAGAGAATTCCCATGCTTCGCCAGATTGCTTATTTGGGATATGCTTCCATGGTAAACAGATACTGTTCTCTGGCTTCATCTTGCCCTAGTGAAGCTCTTCAGGTAGGTGATTTTCATTTCAGGTTGTTTTTAACAGCTTAAAAAGATAAGAAAGTTAAAACTGCAATGAGACCTGATCATTTTTATTCTAGAAAACATGGTCCAAGACATACACAGTGATTTAATTTACAAATGTTCATTCCAGAAGCTTCCTTAGTAGCCAAGGGATACCAACCTGGAAGTCTTCATCACCCCTGAATACATAGCTAATTTAGACTAAATCCTGAGGAGATCACTGAATATTTGTAAGCGTGTCAGTTGCATTATGGTCATAGGGTTTCAGTGTGTGAGGATAACAATATGCGTATGCGTGAATTTTGTATGAAAGTAAGAAAGCATTGAACTGTGCTTTGTTTGCAGCCCCTCCATGACCTTGCAGCTGAGGCAGCCAGCAAGGGCAATGAAGATGACATTGTATTAGCTCTGAAAGCCATTGGCAATGCAGGAGAACCAGCCAGTATCAAGCGCATCCTGAAGTTCTTACCAGTATTTTCATCTGGTGCTTCTAATTTCCCAGTCCATATTCAGGTCGAAGCTGTGATGGCCTTGAGGCAGATAGGCTTGAAGGACTCCAGAAAGGTAAGCAGAATCAATGATAGTTTAGTTGAATAATGAGATATGAAGAATATATGCTAGGGAGAAAGTGAGTTCAGTGGTGCAGTGTTTGTGAATTCAGAACAATTCTTTATTGTTATTAGTATCACAATATTAGAGCCCCAAGGGATATCAGGGTCTGATTGTGCTGGGCACTGTAATTGTTGGGAGGTAGATATAATGGTGTTTCTTTAGTCACTTGTCATATTATGTGACATCTTATATTAGTCACACATTGTCATTGGTCTGCTACTGGAATACCCCTCGCTAAAGTGGTCTAAATGACAGTGAACACCTGGGATCAAATTCACAAAGCCATTGGAGTTACACCACAGATAAATTTGTCTCACTAGTCATGGCATTTTCTCAAGAGCTATTCATTATGTCCCAACATTTTTCTTTAATGTTTGTGTATCAACTCATGAAGTGGAAAAAATGTTACACCTGAGGTTCTATTCTCCCTTTATTATGGATGTGTGATTTGTTGATACAAATTATACATTGAATCTGTTAGGGAGAATACCCACCTTAGAAGTTATCAGACACTTATGAAATTATATTTTCCCTCTCCAGGTGCAGGACATTCTTCTCCAGATCTTTGTGGATCATTCACTTCCTCCTGAAGTCCGAATGATGGCTTGCGTTGTCATATTTGAAACTGGGCCTGCACTTCCTCTGGTAATAACTATGGCTAACGTGATACTGAAAGAGACCAATATGCAAGTTGCCAGTTTTGTATATTCCCACATGAAAGCTTTGTCAAGAATTGGATTCCCACGCTTCTATAATGTGTAAGTAGAGAGAGAAATAAAACTGTACATTATCTGTGAAGTACAATTTCTATCACAGTCTTGTAAGTAAAATGATATATATATACACACACATGCACACACACTGACTCAAATTACTCTGGTAAAATTTAGCTTACTTTTATATATTTTTATCCATTTTTTTTAAAAGATCTGCTGCTTGCAACATTGCCATTAAACTGCTGAGCCCCAGACTTGACAGACTGAGCTATCGTTACAGTAAAGTTATTCCTCTTGGTGGTTACTACAGTGAGTAAAAAAAATTAATTTCCTGGGAGTGTCCATCATTGAAACACCATTTTCCAGTCATTTGGAGAACTAATGTAAATCATTCTGAACTCTAACTTGGATTCTATCTGTAAGAGTTCTTTCCTTTCGGAATGGCTGGAAGGTTTTAAAGAGTTATGAAAGGAATATTTAATTCGTTGTAAAAGATATTTTCTGTGTCTGAATTCTGAAAAGTTTACTGTGTTTCTTTTTTATAAAGAATTATTAGAGTATATTTGTCATTACAAATTATTTTACCAGCTCTTTAACTTTCTTGTAAAATGCCTCTTACTGCAATAAAGTGTACTTAGAATATTTAAGTTTGATCAAATAGTTTCACTGCATTTGTTAGTACAAAATTTCACCGCAGTCCTGCAAACATTTATGCATTTGAGTATCTCATCGATTTCAGTGGTATATTCGTGTATAAATTCGCACGTAAACGTTTGCTATGTCAGGACCTAAATGTTGAAAATCTTCATGAGAATATACCTTACGAAAAAAGGATTATCAGCTACAGATTGTCATCCCCAGAAGTCAATAGAACAACAACAAAGCCCTGTCTTGTTTTTAATTTCTACTACAGGTAGCTATCAGGCTGGTGCATTTGGAAAGATCTTCCTTATGAACAGTCCAAGAACAATGTTCCCATCAGCTTTAATTTCCAGTTGGATTGTAAACTATGCAGGTGCAGCTACTAGCTTGCTAGAGGTAAATATTATATTTAAGCCAATAACAGATTGTATGAAAGTTTATTTTTGACGAATGTATTTCTTCACTAACAGTGTGTTTTAACTGTACTGTAGTGCACCCTCTCATGCACAGTGCTGTTTTTTTATTAGGTTGGTGTCCGTGCAGAAGGTCTTACGGATATTATAAGGAAACAAAACATCCCATTTGCAGAATATTCCACATACAGAAAGATAAAGGAGATTGGGAAAACAGTATGTGTTGTTCTCATTCTTTGTTTCATGTGATGTATTGTGGGTGGAATTCATCAAGGGCAGAGGGGTTTAGTAAGACTCTCAGCACCAGTTCAGCCTTGCACTGAGAGGCAAATTAACACCCCTGCACCCAACCTGAGTGTCTCAGCTAGGCACTGCGGAGATTCACATTAGGATAGCAGGGGAAGGAGTCTCCTGTGGAGATGGCCAAGAATTTTCAAACCAAATGGATTTTCATTGGAAAATGCCAATTCACTGATCCCTAGATGTTTCACAGAAATGTGTTAGGTGAGGTAATAGCTTTTATTGGACCAACTTCTGTTGGTGAAAGAGAGAAGCTTTTGAGCCACACAGAGCTCTTCTTCAGGTCTGGCAAACAGAAGAGCTCTGTGTGGCTTGAAAGCTTGTCTCTCTCATCAACAAAAATTGGTCTAATAAAAGATATTACCTCACCCACCTTATCTCTCCAATATCCTGGGACCGACCCAGCACAACAACACTGCATATCACAGAAATGTTTCATTTTCAATGAACGTCCGCCAAAACACACAGAGGGTTCTGATGAAAACCTACCTGGTTCCTTGCCAGTTCACCTGGTGGGCTGCTGGGGAGCCTAGGCTTCCAGGTTCCCTGGTCCTGGGGTAGCCCCGCCATGCTGACTGCCTTGGAGTTGGGACACCAGGACTTTCAGGCTCCCCGCTGCATAGCTGGGAACCCTGAGTGCTTCACCTTGAGACAGGACTCTTAGGACTTCTAGGCTCCCCACTCCATGGCGTGGGAATCTCCAGACTCTGGGGGCTTCCCGAGCTACTCCCAACTCCAGGCAATGCCCAGTCTGATCCCTTTGGAAGCAGCCCAAGGTGTCTCTCAGAGGCAAAGGCAGATGGGGGAGTCCCCAGGAGCCAAGGCAGTGTGTCAGGACAGCTGGCTGCTCCATTTTGGTTTTGAAAAATTGAATGGAAACATTTCAAATTTTTGAGACTAAAAAATGTTGGCATTTGCTTTCCATGGATAATATCAAAATTTCTAGTTTTTGTTTAGATTTGAAACATTAGTTTTTAAATGTTGGAATTTCCTGTGGCTTGGAAATTCCAAGTTTAGATCACCTGCATTCTCCTGGGATGTCTGGAGCAGCCTCCCACTCTGGCCTTGTTTCCCGAACACCCTGTGCCTCACTGCATAGGGAGCCCTAATGAAGCTGGGCTTCATAGCATGTAGTAGATGTCCAGCCCAGGGTTGGCCTCCCCTGATCCTGCCTCTCTTCCTCCTCTTGCAACTGGTCTGTTTTCAGGACTTCTGTGTCCTCAAGTGAAGGACTGATTTGATACTGTGGTCTTAGCTTAAATTGGGTTTAAGTGGTGTGGAGGGCTGTGAGCTGACCCTGGGCATTGGATGTAAAGTTATCTTGTCAGAATACAAGACATTATATATGAAGTTACTTGTGTATGATTGAATTGCATGGAATTCTGAAAAGCCACATTATGTTATTAGCAAAAAAACACAAATGGCAAAGAAAAATATAGCTTAGTGAGTAGCCATTTCTGTTGCCTGTTAAATGTTTATTTGTAAATATACTGTATTAAGTGCCTGTTTGTTTGTTTGTTTGTTTGTTTCCTAGCTGCTGGGATGGAGGGAGTTGCCTTCAGAAAACCCTGTGTTATCAGCTTACTTAAAACTATTTGGCCAAGAGCTGGCCTTTGCTGACATCAACAAGGATCTCGTTCAGCAGGCTATGAAGGTAAGCACTCTCCCTAATTTTGTCTGAAGTGTTTGGCAGCTTTATCTCCTCATCTAACCTGCTGTATCTCTGTTACATTGTAGCTTGTGACTGGACCAGCAGACAGACACACATGGCTGAAGAGAGTGATCCATCAAATCCAAAATGGCATTGCAGGACGATGGGTTCAGCCATTATATTCAGGAGAATTTCGGCACATTGTCCCTATCACTGTTGGTCTGCCATTGGAATATAGTTTATATACTACTGCTCTGGCACATGCAACGGCCCGTGGTGAGCTTGAGAACATAAGATTAGCTATATTGGATCAAACCATGGGATGGGAGACAAATTAGGAAGCAGTGGAGTGAAAAGTAATGAGAACAGAAAGGTAGGAGGGACTAATTTATGTAGAGCCTTGAAAGCCAGGACAGAAAGGGAGGAAGGAGAGCTAGTGAAAATATTTATAGATGGTTGGGACATAGTTGCAGCAGCAGGCAAGGTAGATGATTTTTGCTGCAGTGTTTTGGATGGACAGAAAAGGGAGAGGGTGAGGTAAGAATCTGAAAAACCAAAGAGAAGAAGGTGACAGTACTCAAGGTCAGAAATAACCAAAACCTGGACAGGAGATTTTGCTATAGGAATGGGGAGGAATGGGTGGATTCTGAAGGTGATGCATAAAAACACGCAGCAGATTTAGTACCAACATGGAGAGAGAGGAACTGAAGATGGCTCAGTAGTCACTGCGTGGAATTGCCAGTAATGATAGAGACGGGAGCCGGAGTAGAGGGCTTGCAAGGGGACACGAGGAGTTCCATTTTAGACATGTTGGTTTTAACGGGTGGTGGGATATTTAGTGATCATAAGATTATGCAGAAGAGTTTTAAATTAGACAGCATTATTTGACTCTCTCTTTCACTGCAGCAGTGAATCTCACAAACTGACTACACTGTGGGTGAAGAGACATTTTCCTTTGTTTTAAACTTGCCTGTCATTAACTGAATTGAGTGGTCCTTTTTATCCTGTATGATGGCAATGTGTCAAAGAGAGGGACCTTACCTTTGAGTAACAGTAAATTTAAATACCTCTTTACTGTCCCCTCTAATTCTTTTCTTTTCAAGGCCTAATTTTTGCAGCCGCTCACTGTATGTAGGTCTTATGATATCATTTGCTATCTTTGTTGCCCATCTCTGGATATTTTTAGTCTCTCTTAAAACGAGCAGACAAAAGCTGAACACCTGCCTCCAAAGTAGAGCATATACCATTGTTCAATATCATACCATTAACTTTTGCAATAACTTCTATCCCCAAATATCCCATTCGCTGCCCACTGGCCCAGTTTCTTCACTGAGGTATCCAACTGGGCTCCTTTCTTTCTTTCCTTTAATGAATTTTGGAAGTTAAGGGCTGATCAGCATATGTAAGCTTTTTAGATGATGTTTGATTCTTATCCCACTTAACTGGTTACTCCATTGACTTGAGTGGAGTTGTTTCTGATTTACAGTGGTATAACTGAGAGCAGAATCAGGACCTATATTTATCAGTGTTCATCATCTTTCATTTATCCAATCTGAATATCATCTACCATCCTGCCATCAAATTCACCAACACATATAAGTCTTCCTGGATTTTCTTGGAATCTTTTATGATTTCTACACATAGGAACAACTTAGTGACATCAGTACAAGTCACCAGCTTGCTCACCACTTCCCCTGCAAATCATTAATAAATATAATAAATTAACTAGCCCAGGGCCACCCAGAGGATTCAGGGGGCCTGAGGCAAAGCAATTTTGGGGGCCACTTCCACAAAAAAAGTTTCAATACTATAGAATACTATATTCTTGCGGGGGCCCGGGGCCTGGGGCAAATTGCCCCACTTGCCCCCCCCCCCACCGGGCAGCCCTGAACTAGCCTTAGTTCTAGTATGTACCCTTCATGTTCCTGACTGCTAATGTCTCTCTACTCTGAGGAGTAGTTGTTCACTACATCTCTGAGTTTCTTATTGATTATCCAGTTTTTAATTCAGGACAAGACTTTGCTTTTATCACCATGGCTTTTATTTTCATTAATAATCTGTTATGAGAACCTTTTATCTTTACTCATTTATTTTTACTTTTACCATCTTTTACTTTTTTTCTCGGTCTCTTGTAGTTGATGTAAAGCTGTCCCCTTCTTTATCTGGTGATTTTAGACCTTCACAGTTGTATGAATCCAGCTTGCAACTTCGTGCTGACATCAGCCCAAGGTAAGGAAAGTGTTCTCATTTTTATGTCTCTGAGATTTACAGAGACTTCTATAGAAAAGGAGTTCTACCTCTTAAAGAGCAGTGGCTAGATACGGTGTCTGTTTGCTTATCTGTGACAATTTCACTCTCTTTCAGTATCTACTTTAACTCAGTGGCAATGATGGGAATCAACACAGAATACTTTCAGTCTTCTATTGAAATTCACACCAAACTCCGTGTACAAGCTCCATTGAAATTTGATGCCAAGATAGACATGAAGGAAAAAAGTTTTAAGTTCGGAACAACCCCATGCCAACAGGAGACTGAGATAGCGATGGGAAGGTAGAGTTGTTAAATTTCTGTCATTTAAAATATTTTTTGTGTGCAATCTATTGGTTTGTTGGAAACCTTCCAACACAATAAGCAGTATAATCATTTCACATGATCAAGGATACATGTGACTCATAGTTACATTGCACCACTTTTGTGCAATGTAATTCATGATTTCTTTTGTTTAGGTTTTAGGTTTTTTTTGTAATATGGGATAAAATTTTCAAAAAGTACCTAAATCACTTTGAAACTTAATTCCCACTTTCAAAAGGCTTGGCTGTATGAATACTTAGTTCATGGCAAGCTAGGGTGTAAATCTACCTTGCACTAGTCAGCTCCACACTAACTGTCTGTGCGGTCTCTGCTGCTGTGCACGAAAAGATCTTTAGTGCACTTTAATCTACACCCATTTCAAAGGGGGGGGGGTAGATTAAAGAGCACTAAGGAACTTTCAGTGCCCAGCAGCAGGGTCCACACAGACACATAGCACACAGCAGGCTCGTGAGAGGCAGTGTACACCCCTGCTTGTTCGTATAGGCAAGCCCTTAGGCACTCAGGAACCTAAGTCAAATGGGTTTTGAAAATGTTACCCATTGTCTTGTACCAACCTGCAGTTCATCTAGGACCAAATGATTTCTAAGTCATGTTAGTAGGCTGCAAAAATGCATTTTTAAATATTTATTTGGCTCTTACAGTTCAGTGTTCAAAACTGTATGACTCTTAAAATAGAGACATTAATAGAGATGTGATTAAATCCATCCAACAGCCCTTTGGAGCTACTTATAAATAATATTTCATGCATAATCCCACAGGCATAAGGCTTTTGCTGTATCAAGAAATATAGGAGAACCAGGCACAGTGAAGAAGATTCCAGTACTCCCAGAGGGTACTGGATCAAATATTCTGAAGGAGCATTTCAAATCATCTGAAAGAACTTCGAGAGAAGGTGCCGTGACGGTAACTACCTCTTCTATGTTTGTATATTAATATTTATTTTCTCTGTACTATATGCATGGTGATATTTGTACTTCTTGTCTGTGAAATGCTACCAGTGTACTAATGTGTTCATGTTTAATGCAGCAAAGAGAGGCTTCTGACATCCTACCTAAGAAATATTCCTATGGTCCTGAGCAGGAACTTCACCACAGTGCAGAAGGAAAAACATATACTCAAGCCATTTGTGTCAAAGTGACTCGTTTTGGTTGTCAGGCCTGTTTTTACAGGAGAGCACGAGATGCCTCTGTTTTAAAAAATACATATTTTCACCGATTAATTGGAGAACATGAAGCGAAAATAGTTTTGAAACCAGGTATAGTATTGAATACAAGATTTCCTGTTTATCCATGTCAGTACAGCTGAAGCAGTATATCTCCTAATGGATGTATCTGGTGTGTAGCCCCTACAGATGCAGCTATAGACAAAATACAGCTGGAGATTCAGGGAGGATCTAGAGCAGCTTCCAAAATAATCCAAGTGGTAACCCTAGAGTCCGAGGAAGAAGATGACTCATCTCCAGATGACGTGGTTCAAATGAAACTGAAGAAGATCCTAGGAATTGAAAATGTGTTTAAGGTAATTGACTTTGAGATGTTGAGGGTGTATGGGGCAGGAACCTTATTTAAACAAATAAAAAGCAATGATTTTAAAATACATTATGGAATATCTGCATGGAGAATGGAGAATAAAGTTAGTAAGAAGGGTACAATTTCAAATGAAAGGCGTGTGCGTAAGTCAACATCAAAGGCTTGAGTGGAACTTGCGTGGTGCATAGACCTGATGTTGGCCCTCTGCTCATGGATGAATTTCAGCCTAAATAAGTGGGCACCGTTATTTTTTCACCACATCTTATTTAACAATCATAGCAATAAGATAAAATAGTAACAATTATTTCTTTTGATGTCTCTAATCACCAGCATCGTTCTTTGAAATGCTGTTGCAGGTTGGAAATAGAACTCAGCGGCACAAGAAAGGAAAGACCCAGATGACAGAGTTCCGGGTAGAGCCCAATGCTAAATATCCATCTAGTTCATCTTCTTCATCCGCCGACACGTCCTCCTCTTCTTCCTCTTCTTCCTCTTCTTCTTCCTCCCCTTCTTCTTCCTCTTCTTCCTCCCCTTCTGGTCAGAAGGTCAAAAACCAAGATGCGAAAGACAAAACATTAGAACCTAGAAACAGAGATGAGAGCAGCAGCAGCAGCAGTAAAAGCAGCAGCAAAAGCAGCAGCAGCAGTGGTGACAGCAGCAAAAGCAGCAGCAGCAGCAGCGGTGACAGCAGTGACAGCAGCAGCAGCAGCCATAGCAGCAGCAGCAGCGACAGTGGCAGCAGCAGCAGCGACAGTGGCAGCAGCGACAGCACCAGCAGCAGCAGCAGCAGCAGCAGCGGCAATAAAGCACCTCGACCTGGAAGCAGGCATCAACTCGTCAGAGAACCGAACAGCAGCAACAGCAGCAGCAGCAGTAGCAGCAGTAGCAGCAGCAGCGATAGCGAGTATTCCAATAGACAGGTAACTTATGTGTGTCACTCGAATGCCTGGTGGTGGTGCTGATGATAAAGTCAGCGTGAGTTACATTTCGGATAGCAGGTGGCTTTGTGTTGTATATCAGGAAATTATGAATTGATACTACAGAATACACTGGTCCAATATTGTGAAAACTGCACTGAGAACCCCACTTCCACCAGGCAACCACCTGTCTCAGGTGACCCCTTTGCAGTATCTTCAGGGTTTCCACTGCTTTGTCTGAGATATTGTTACAGGCCACCAGAACTAGGCGACCAATTTTTGTTGGCTTATTGGTCTCTCTCTCTCAATGGGTTTTGCTGTTGCATGTTTAGTCTTAATTCTCTGGTGGAATTTCCAGGGGCTGCTAATTTAGGAGCATTAATTTTTCTATTTAAACATTTCAAGATTTATACTGTTGTTTTTTAGTCTGAAATCCTTACTTACTTCCAGTGCTGCACATTTCAATGTAATTACAGAAAGCAGGTTCTTCTATGTAAGGTTCTTCAACTTTCTACTTTTATCATTTTCAAAGAGAACTCCAGAGATCTATCAGTATCGCTTCAAGTCAGCACATACACAGGAGGTAAGTTTTCTTCCCTCATTGCATCTGACTTGACCTGGGTAGAATAAAATCCTGAAAGAATACACATGGGAATTACTACCTTTGTGAAGGAAAATAATTGGTATTACAGTCTTTATAATAGCAAAAACAACGAGGAGTCCTTGGCCTTAGAGACTAACAAATTTATTTGGGCATAAGCTTTCGTGGGCTAAAACCCACTTCATCAGGTGGGCTAAAAAACACTTCATTAATTTTAGCCCACGAAAGCTTATGGCCAGATAAATTTGTTAGTCTCTAAGGTGCCACAAGGACTCCTCGTTGTTTTTGCTGATACAGACTAACATGGCTACCACTTGAAACCAGTCTTTATAATGTTTACAGTTTCTAAATATGTCCCAGTGTTTTGTAGAAATATAAGAAGTCAAGGCTCTGGGACTCAGTGAGGGGAAGGGTCCCAGAGCCCAAGTTCTAGCTGGAGCCCCAACATCTACACCACAGTTAAACAGCTGTGTAGCCCCAGCCCCCGGGCTTGAGTCAGCTGACCTGGGCCAGCCGTGGGTGCTCAATTGCAGCGTAGACCTACCTTAACTCTCATTTTAGGTGCCTAAGTGCAACATTTAGTGCCACTGAAATCCCCAAACTCCCGCACTCAGCTGCTGCCTTGTCCTGTAGGTGCCTGAATTCCCACCAGTGGGCATGCACAAACCTGCCTAAATCCAACCTTGCTGAGATGTTCGGTGTCCTAGCTCACACCCAGCAAGAGTCTCAAACTAGGCAGCCCCTCATCTATCTCCCCAGCAGGGCCTGATAAGTGTGCTCTGCATACCTCCCCCATCAAAGGCAGCCGGGGTGACCACATGTGGGAAGAGGAACAAGGGTGTGTCCATCCCCCATAAGACCCAATAGCCAGGGCACTGCTAGGATGTGGGAGACCTATTTCAAATCCCCCCCCTCTGCCTGATTTGGAGCAGAAACTTGAACCTAAGTCTCCCAACTCCCAGGAGCATGTCCTGACTGCCAGGATGTTCGGTATTCTGGGTGGATGGTGGCTAGGGCACTCTTGGGTATGTGGGAGATGCACGCCGAAGTCACTGCTTCCAAATGTTCATTTAACTATTTAGACAAAGTGGAACAGCTCTGACAGGAGAGATTGAGTGAGCCCAGCCCTGGAATACCCTGTAGCCTGTGGGTCAGGGTACTCAGCTGGGATGTAGGAGACACACGTTCAAATCTCTGCCCCAAATCGGGCAGAGCAGGAATTTGAAAACAGCCCCAGCTCCAGGGCTATTGGCTATAATGCAGGCTTGCTCTCTCCTGCTTTTGGTAAGGAGCAGAGCTGGCTTAGGTGCCTAACTCCAGGTGAGGGTTAATGGCTGTGACTCCAAGGTGAAGTTAGGCACTTACCTGTCTTTGAGAGGTGGGGCTTCGAACATGCCCCTCTCCCTGGCATTTCCTATTGCTACTTTAGGTGGCTCCCCACTCAGCTGGCTGGTGTTTGTGAATCTCTTTCTGAGGCACCTAATTCTCCCCAGGCCTTGTAGAGGAGCCTGCATACCTAACTCGGGCCTAAGGATTCCACTAGCTGACAGGGTGCATAAAAATTAGGAGTTGCAACACTCACTGGTACCACGCCTAAGTCCCTTCATGAGTTTAGCTCAAAATCCCTGCCATGAGGAGCTTAAATAATTTGACAGGCTCTGATAACTTGACATCTTGGGCTAACTTCTCTTCTGATATGAACTAGCATAGCCTCATTGACAAACACGGTAGAATACACCGGCTCATGTTACTCTAAATCAGTGGAGGATGCTTGTTAAGGGCCTGATCCAAAGAGGAGTCAATAGCAACCATTTCCATTGCCATCAGTGTTTCATGGAAAGTAAAGTGACCAGTAGGAAAGTAAGATGAAAAGTGGTGGTTCATCCATTCATGGGATCAGGCCCTACATTCCTAAAGAGCAATGGACTGAGTCAGTGCTAGTCTTTTATATCAAACCAAAGCTTTGCTGGGTTGCAGTGATTCTGGTATTATTTGATACGCAGCCATAGGAAGGGCTTGTAAAGCAGAAGTGCTATTTGCATGCACTGTTCCTGTGTAAATAGTCTCAAATAGAGAGCAAAAGTGAACCTGACTTATGCCTTGATCCTGACAAGCCTTATCCACACAAGTAATTCTTACTCATGCAAGTAACCCAATGGGTCTGCTCAGATACATAAGAACTACTTGGGTAAGAAGATCTATGGGTGAGCAACAATTTGTAGGGTTAGACCCAACAATATTAAAAAGGAATACGATGAAAGGTTATTGACAATAATCTGGTAATTAGAATATGCTTTAGCAGAACATTGTAAAAGAATATTCTACATTGTCATTTCAAACATCTTCCTATGAACTAACTTAAATTGCTCTACTAAGGATGTTTGGGTTTTTTTATTGTTGCAGTATCCCAGAAAGAAAGTCCCAGGCAGCAGCAGCGCCAGCAGCAGCAGCAGCTCCTCCTCCTCTACCTCCTCCTCCAGCTCTAGTTCTAGTTCCAGTAGCAGCGAAGACACCAACAGAGCAGGTTCCCGGGTCAGTTTCTTAGTCTTCAAGAAATGCAGTATGCAGTGTGTTAGCCTGGCAGCATTGCCTTGGACTTGCAATTATTGTCCAGCTAATGGGTAAAGAAAAGTAGCTGCCATATTAAATCACATGGAGCCAGACTGTGCTGACTCTTGTTTGCAAGCCCAGGAGAAACATGTCTGTGCAAGAGACCTGCCCTCCCTCTCCCATGTTACACAACTGTGCCACCAGCAGGAGCAGGTCACATGCTTCCAACACTCTGTGAAACACAGGGTTGCTTGCTCCTACTTCACCTGGAGAGCAAGACCAATCACAGAGGACCCTATTGTGCTAGGTACAGTACAAACACAGAACAAAAAGGTGGTCTCTACCCCAAGGAGCATACAGTATAAGACAAGAGATGACAGGTGATATAGGCAGACAGGCAGGGTGGTACAAAGAAACAGCTTGTCTCCAAAGCTGAGTGCTGAGTATTAACAACAAACAGTATACCTAAAACATGCTGATTTAATGTATTCCGGTATCACTACATGAATAGCGTAGCTGAAGTCGAAGTATCTTAGATGGATTTACCTTGGGTCCTCACGGGGCGGGATCGACGGCTGCGGCTCCCCCGTCGACTCCGCTACCGCCGCTCGCTCCGGTGGTGTTCCGGAGTTGACGGGGAGCGCATTCGGGGATCGATATATCGCATCTTAACGAGACGTGATATATCGATCCCCAATAAATCGATTGCTACCCGCCGATACGGCGGGAAGTCTGGATGTACCCTTAGACACTTCTTTTGATTTCCAGAAAAATGCACTTGTTCTGATTATTTGGGCTAAATCCCACAGCTTTTACTCAATGTTCACTTTGTGAAAACTCCCATTGATATCAACTGGAGTTGTGGCTGAATAACCATTGCAAGTTTTGGCCCATTACATTTTTATTTATTGTATATTATATGATTGTATATCTGTAATGTGTCAAATTACATGCGTTTGTCAACTTCTTACTTTCTATTTATATTATTTGTACCATAAATAAAAGCTAACAGAATATAGTAATTCCTTTGTAATATTGTTCTGAGGCATTTTTTTTCCTCCCTTGCCTTTAGCCTAAATTTTTGGGAGACAGTAAAGCACCAGATCTGGCTGTTATTCTTCGTGCTTTTCGAAATGACAGAAAGCTGGCAGGCTTCCAGCTCGTGCTATACACAGATTTATACTCCACCAGACCCAGGATACAAGTGTTTGTGTCAAACATCACAGGATCAAGCAGATGGAAAATCTGCGCTGATGCTTCAATCATTAATGCTCACAAGGCAGCGGTAAGACTCAGAAATAACACCGCACCATTCTACCCACAATACAGTGATCTCAAGTATATTTTACTTTTTAAAAAATGGAATGTTTTTGTCTCCATTATAGGGTTATCTGAAATGGGGCCGGGATTGCCAGGACTACAGGATTTCTTCAGAGTTTGTAACTGGCCGGTTTGCTGATCACCCAGCCATGCAGGTGAAACTGGAATGGCCTAAAGTTCCTTCAAGAGTCAAATCAGTTGCCAGCTGGTGAGGTTTTGCTCTTTCATTTCAGCAGTTTATTTTATGGTGTACCAGTCAGGCTGGGAAAATCCATATTCAGCAATGAGCTTTCAGTGATTGACTGATTGACTGTCTCTTTATTTTCTCATTTCTGATTTGTTTGAGTTTGGAAACTCATCAAATGACCCCTAAGGAGTATAAGATAACCATCTACTGTACAAACCTACCATACTGTACAAGTGGAAGGTAATCCCTTTATACCAGGCAGAAGTTACTGAAAAGTTAGGGCCAGATTCTCTATGTCACGAAGCTCTTGTTCAGTAAAGCAGGGAGTGAGGTTGGGGCCTGCCAGGGAGACCATTATGGCTCACTGTTTCTCAAAGTGGACCTGTGTTGCCCTGGGGACTGCTCTAATTTATGCCAGTTGCTGTGTATGCTGGCTCTGTGCCACATAAGAGCTTCTCCACACCAGAGGACTTTTCAGCTGTCCACATCATCTGCTCTCAGCCACAACAAAGGGGCTGGTCCTTAATATCTCCTCTAACTTATGGTCAGACAGACAATGCCTCAGATATCCAATACCTGAGTGACCTGAGTAAACTTTACCGTTAAATCATGTTTTTTTTTCCCCAAGGTTTTACACTTTCATCCCAGGAGCTGCCTATATACTAGGCTACTCTGAAATACAGCAAAAAAATCCTTCTCAACAGGCCAAGTTGATTGTGGCTCTAACTTCTCCAAGGACTTGTGATTTTGTCGCCAAACTGCCTGAGGTAAATATACTGCATAATCATGCCATCACATATTTCACCCGACAGAATACTTTGATATTTTTTTTTATTAGAGCATTCCAAAAAAGTATTTGAAAACATTAGTTCAGATTAAAACCGTGATATTGATTCACTGTTGTCTCTGGTACTTTTACTTTCTTTCCAAGGACATTCATGTGGTGATATTTGTTCAGCGAAAGTGCCATTAATACTTATGTTAATATGTGTTTGTCCAGCCATCTTGGAAACTCTTTTTGAGTTTGGAAGTTATCCACTCAGAAAGCAGAAACAATACCATATGCTTTAGGTGACCAATCACATAGCAGGAGTGAATACTGGCAATAGCCATGGTGAAGAGCTCATGAGAAGTGAATATGTTGAATTATGTTCACATAAACTATTTGTCAAATAATTTCAAAAAAACAATATTTTTGTAAAAATCGAAGTCCTCCCGCAGATAATTCACAAACAGGAAAAGAGGCTGAAATCAACAGATCAATTATTTGCTGTGAATAGCTTGCTGAACTCTATTTTAAATCTGTTTTCTGATTCCTTTTCAGCTGACCATTTATAACAGAGCCTTCAGGCTTCCGTTATCATTGCCTGTAGGGCCATCTCTACCAGCCTCAGCACTGCAGCCCCCGATCTGGAATTTCTTTTCTGAAGCACCATCCGCAGTCCTGGAGCATCTTAAAGGTCAGCAGTTCACTCTCTTCAGAGACACAAGCTCTACAGGCACTATCATTATTTTAGCATTGTCTGATAATACATGGAATTGTTTTTTTCTTATTAAGAAATAAATAGCTCTCTAGTGATTTTTTTCATTATGATAATGTTAAATCATTTCCAACTGTAGAGAACATAATGTATGGTGCACAGAAGCCCCAAAGTATTTATTTCCACATTGGAAATCAGAGATATTAAACTTTCCAAAGAACTCCTCAGATTGGTGCACGTACTGCTGTTGTTTCACATCCAGTCTGTCTGCAAGAGTCAAGATAAATTTACACAGGAATCCATGAATTCACTTTAATCATTTGTTCTGGAAAATCTGAACGGATGCATTTTGAATTGTCAGAAAACTCATTTGTTGCTAAAATGTGAGGAATATATATTTCATGCCTTGCTTAGAGATTATGGGCACTGAGTAGCCTAAATCCCAGGTAATCTTAAAGAAAAAATATCATCTGTTGTCTCACTGAAATGGAGAGCCAAAATAAAATATTATGTTTAAATAAATATCTCATGAAAAGGAAAATATTCACTTGTTTCTATGGCATGTTTTCTTTTACCAGCTCATTGCTCAGTTTCCCAAGACAAGATCACAACCTTCAATGAGGTACAGTTTAACTACTCACTGCCCACAAACTGCTACCACATCTTGGCCCAGGATTGTAGCCCAGAACTGAAGTTCCTGGTAATGATGAAGAATGCGGAAGAATCTGCTGACCTTAAAGCAATTAATATCAAGCTTGGCAGTCAGTAAGTAATTCTAAAACTCATTACAATAATCCAGTCCTGAAGTGACAAAAGCACCTTAAATAAAACACTCTTGGCTTCTGCTGCAAACTTGATGTACGAGATTGCAAACTTCACTAAAAAAAGATGGGCACTACCCACTATATTTTCCTCAGAGGGAGCAGATGTTACCTCTGCCACATACTCTGCAACTCATCAACCCCACATCCATTTTATCTGGACTGTGATTTGGCCAGTTGGTTTCCATCCAACTCCTTTTCTGGCCTGACACTGGAAATGCAAAGGTATCACACCATCCAGATGTAACGCAGAAGAGACTTCTGACTAAGGCCTGCTCTACACTAGGGGGTGGGGGATCAATCTAAGTTACGCAACTTCAGCTACATGAATAACGTAGCTGAAGTCGACATACTTAGATCTACTTACCGTGGTGTCTTCACTGCGGTAAATTGATGGCTGACGCTCCCCCATTGCCTGCGCCTCTCGCCCTGATGGAGTACCGGAGTCGACGGCAGAGCGCTCAGCAGTCGATTTATTGCGTCTAGACTAGACGCGATAAATCAACCCCCGTTGGATTGATGGCTGCCTGTTGATCCAGTGGGTAATGTAGACAAGCCCTAAGCGTTACATTGGTGATATTGCACCCAGAGTTGTGCCAGTGTTTCCCTTTATAACCTCATGTGCACCTTGAATAAGATGGATGGCAAAGCAGAACATGATGTTACCCCCCACAAAAGGTGGGATGGGCATCTGTGATGTGCATTTATGATAACTATGATGTTGAAACAAGATAATGCTAAAATCAGGGATATTTAGTGAAAGAGGTTATAGTCTGGACATGGTGTGTTCATGAACACGATCAGCATAGAATATAAATTCATTTTTTCCTCTTTTCAAAGTGAAATTGACATGTATCCGGCAAATGGACTTCTTAACCTCATGGTCAATGGTGTTGAAACCCCAGTGGAGAATATCACATATACATCTGACTTTGGTAGGTGTCCATTTAGCCCTTTCTCATAGGTTGTATCAGGAGAGAGAGAAATATACTCCAGTAAAGGTATTTTTGTCATTTTGGCAGTGATATTGCTTGAAACAAACATTTTTACCTTTGTACTTAGGGCTAAAGAGTAATATTTACTCTTTACAAATTGTGCATTTATTTACATATTTGCAGATCAGCATTTATAAGGACAGACTAGAATTGGGAACTTTTGAAAAGTTAAGCAAGAGACAGTTGAGGTTAATTGACCCACCGCTCCCTTTCTAAAATATGTAGGCATTTAGGATTCTGACTCACAGAAGTTCTGAACTGGAGGAAGGGTATTATTTTATCCCAAATGTCTTGATCACATATATGATGAAACTTTTCCAAATATAGCTTTTCTTATAATTACCATATCTATATGTTGGGACTTTTTTGCCAACTTGACTTATACGTGACATTTTGGGATTTTATATCAATAGAAAAAATCAAGAGAAATATTTATAAAAACAGAACAACCCTAACAAAAATTATGGAGAACTGTAGGGATAAAGTCAGCCACTAGGCAGAGCCTATTCTGTTCTCTCAATGCATACACGTTTTGTTCTATGAATAGACACATTGAAACTTTGTTTACAATCAAGAGAGCTGGATACAGTACAGTTGTACCCAACTTGGTTATAATAACACAGTTGAAAGCTGTAGGACGTAGATGGAGCCAAACATCTCCAAAACTGGATTAACATTTTGGGAGTCCAGGGTTTTATCCCATTATCATTTATTTGGTTACAGGTAACTGCTATAAATGGATCAGGTGACTACCAAGTTGCAGTCAAGTCTCCTGACTCCATTAGAGTGTAGACAGGGCCTTAATATCTACAAAAATGTAATACTAAGTTTTGGCGGACTCCATTATTGTTCCCTGAAATAAATAGGGACCTGTTAATATTTACAAAGGAAAATTAATACAAAAGTGATTGTTAAGGCCATAGAGTTAAAATTATGTTTCCCTAGTTCCTGCCAACAACTACATTCCATATTTGCAAATTTTAAGGAAAGTAATTAGTTAATATACAATGTGTTTTGGTTCTTCAACAACAACAAAATACTGAAGAAAAACAAGGCTTTTATTATATTTTTACAGAATTATTATAAAGATTATAAAAGATCATTTGTATTTTTATTACAGATGCTTCTCTGATGATCAGCAGTGAGAAGAAAGGTCTATCACTTGTGGCACCCGACTATGGCATTGATAAACTATATTTTGATGGACGTACATTCAAGGTATTTTTCTCTCCTCTGCAAGTGTTTTCGTTTGCATAAACTTCCCAGAAAATCCACAAAATGCCGTATTTACACAAGGGAATCTCTGCTAATCAGATCACAAGATTATTTTACTCCATTTAGTGATAAAGCCCCAATTCCGCATTCAGACTCCAGTATCCATACTGATTCCTATTCATTGAAGTAGATGAAACTTTGCATGAGTGCAAGGGTCTGCATTAGCAAGCCAACTTTAAGATCAGGGTAAAAGAGTTTACAGAATAACAGCCTCCAGCCAGTCATCATAATATTCGTCTCTTACACAGCTCCTCTCCTCTGAGGATCTCAAAATGTTTCACAGACATAGAGGAATTAAGCCTCAGAACATGCCTGTGTGTTAGATAAACTAAAACATGGGTGGTGAAGTGACTTGCCCAGAACACACATTGAGTCAGTGACATAGCTGCAAAGAGAACTCAGGAATTCTGAATCCCTGTCCCCTGTACTTCTCATTATATAACTCTTCAACTAGTCAAAACTCTGATTTTTTAAAAAACTCTAATAGAAGAATGGTCTGCTAGGAATGTAGAAGATCAATAAATGCTATGTATAGCAAGTGCTAATTGAGCTATTAATTGATGAGCATACATCAAACAAAATGATTACATCTTCAGCATCAATCATTTAATAGATTAGACATGGACACAGGGATTTTCAAAAGGACCTAATGGAGCTAAGCACTCAAATAACTCTCACTCAGGCCCCTTTGAAAATCTCAGCCAGAGTGATTGTTATGGAAAGCACAGAATCAAATCTTGTTCTTTAAAAACAAATATCTTGGCTTTGCCTTAACCTTTATTTTCCTCTGCAATTATGTTACCTCAGGAGACCATTCTGTAACAAAATTCTGCTTCATTGACATTATCCTTAAATATTAACTTTTACTTTGTTTTCACAAAGGTTCAAGTTGCTTTCTGGATGGCAGGGAAAACATGTGGCATTTGTGGAAAATATGATGCTGAAAATAAACAGGAATTTCAGATGCCCAGTGGATATGTAGCTAAAGATGCAGTGAGCTTTGGGCAGTCTTGGATTCTGTCAGAAAAGCCTTGTGCTGGCGGTATGAAAACTTTACTATACATAATGTATGATTACTACAGCTAGTTAGAAAACTGAATTTCCATCCTGTGGGAAATTGACATTTTGAAAAAAAAATCTCAAATAAGTATGAAAAGTTGAAATCTTGAAATATTTCTCAGAACAGAAATTCCAATATAATTTGATTCAAAAACATCAAAAATACTTTATTGAAATGATTCATTTTGATAACGTTGAAACATTATAAAAGATTAACTCAGGTATATGAATATTAAATATAACATACATAATATTAAAATTAAAGTTTAAAAAACTTTAAAAAATTTAACGTTGAAATGAAACAATAAAGCCATACTGAAACCAAACAAGAAAATCAAGAGGAAATGAAAGAAGAGAGTTAAAACAAAATACTCCATTTCAATTTCAAATAGTTTCAAAAAATTTCCATTGAGAATTGCATCAAAATCAACACATTCCTGCAAAAAAAAAAATTGTATTTCAATAAAATAGCATTGTTTGACAGAAAACTTTTCCATCAGATTTTTTTGACCAGCTCGCATTATTACTTTGAGTGATAATTTAAATTGTTGGATCAATGCAACTATTTTTGGTCTGATCCAACAAAGCACTTAAGCACATTCTTAACTTTAAACATGTGAGTACTCCCATGGATTTCACTGGCACTACTCATGTGCTTAAGGTAAAGCCCATGCTTAAATGCTTTGGGGGAGGGATAGCTCAGTGGCTTGAGCATTGGCCTGTTAAACCCAGGGTTGTGAGTTCAATCCTTGAGGGGACCATTTAGGGAACTGGGGTAAAAATCTGTCTGGAGATTGGTCCTGCTTTGAGCAGCGGTTGGACTAGAGGACCTCCTGAGGTCCCTTCCAACCCTGATATTCTATTAATTGGGGCCCTTGTAGTTTATTCAGTTACATCAGTTTAAATTACAATGCAGTTCAGCATATATGTGCCTACATTCAATGTGTGCATAGAGCATAAAATTATACTCATCAGTAAGTTGAGGTTCTTCTCATCCTCCTGTAACTGGCTGTAGTGATCACCGAAAATCAGACCTATCTGTTACTGACCAATGGGGATTGTTTCTTGGTCGCAATAACACTCAGCTCTACCATATATCCACAAATATATTTAATCAGAATGGCCATGATATTCATGCCATTCTCTATTGATTATTTTTATTTGTGCACAGCTTCAGGTCCTTCTCCTGAAGATTGAGATCTATTCTCTGTTAAACTCAGGTCTCGCACTTACTCAGTGAACCAACTTACCCACATAATATTCATTAGGAAATACATTAGATTAAATATCTCCATATTCATCTAGAGATAACTCAGGACTCCATCTGAAATAACCATCCTATATCCCCATATATATCTAATTAAATAAAACAAAGGAAAATTATTAGTCAGGGATATTGCTTTACATGTGATCCACATAGAATTTTGGATGGAGCCAATATTAGATATACACAAAATATCACTAGCAGATGGAGAATTTTCGGGAAAATCTAAAGCCATTTACACAAGGTTTTGAAATATCAATGATTATTTTATTTGCAGCCTGTAAATTGCAGCGCTCACTTGTGAAACTTGAGAAAACAATTCGGCTTGAGGGCGAAGACTCAAAATGCTACCCTGTTGAGCCTGTGCTGCGCTGCATGAAAGGATGTTCAGCAACTGAGACCACCCCAGTTACTGTTGGCTTCCATTGTCTGCCAGCTGGTAAGTCAACAAAAAATCCTATTATAGAAGCTATCCAAATATTTACTAATTTAGGCCCTGATTAGCCAGGTGCTTAACTTTAAGCAGGTGAGTAATCTCTGTGATTTCAATAAGACTACTCACATGCATAAGCTTTGGCATGTGCTTAAGGACATCACTGAATTGGAGTCTTAATCAATAACATTTGGTGTGTGACGCTAACTTTAGTGGATGTAAAAATAAATATGTTGCCTGTCAGCATTTTATGACGTTTTTCCTGGTATTGACTTTTTAAATCTGTAGCTAAATGAAGGTCCCATATTATCTATTGTTTATTTATCACTGTCTATGGGCCCAATCCTGCTTCCATTGAAATCATTGGAGTTTTGTCAATGGTTTTGGGGGGTAGGGCCAGATTCTAAGATAGCAACTGAGATTTCACGAATATTGGTATCTACAATGCATTTTTCTTTGTTTTCAAAGTTTGACATTTAAAAAACAATAGATTGAAAATGAACTAGTATAAATGAGCATTATAATTGCTGTCTTTTAAATTAATGATTAGTTTGTTGTGATGGCTGCTTTTCAATCCAGTTAGTCAAATGAAATGTGCATGATAATTAGGAGAATCTAAGTCCAGTCACTGTACTAATGAAGTCTGTATAACGAATCCCACGCATTGCAAATTGACTGTTCTTTTTTCTTCATTCTTATCTGTCATTTTTCTTCACTTCCAGATTCAGCTGCCAGCTTAGTTGAGGGACAGATGAAGCTTGACCAGAAGTCAGAGGATATACAGGACACAGTTGAAGCCCACACAGCATGTTCATGCGAGGAACTACAGTGCATTGCATGAGGCTACAGTTCAGCAGATTAGAAACTTGGAGCATTATTTTTATACTGTGATGCCAGAAAATTCCTCCCAGGCAATCACAGATATGTTAATTTAAGTGTTTAAAGTCCTACTGAATCTTCTTAGAGAAAACTGATCTTTCAAGGAAATGTTAAACTTTATCGCTGTAGAAACAATACTGACTATTCATACATATGTGATTTCCTAATAAATCTGTGCATCTAAAAAGAAATGGTGAAGAATCCCTTATTTCACAGTATATAGAAAGGAAGAGGTCTGTTTTACTTCATGTCACACACACCTACTTCCCAGCTTAATGGGACTGTTCAATGTAGTAAAGAATTGTTGTTATTATTTATTATTACCCAGCACCTAGGAGCCCCAGTCAGGGACTAGCATTCATTGTGCTAGGTGCTGTACAAACACAGAACAAAAAGATGATCCCCACCCTTAGCTTACAGTTAAGTACAAGACAAAAGACAACAGAGGATACAAACAGACAGGAGAGGACAAGAAGTCAGCGTGAGAGGTGTGGTCTCAACACACGTGGCCTAAACATTGACAAGTTTTTTGTAGGTCTGGTGGCAAAGGAGAGTTTCGAGGAGAGATTTAAAGGTGGATAATGAGGTTGTTTTGTGGGCATTTATGGGCTGCACCTCCCAAGTGTGTGGGGCAGCATGGGAGAAGGCATGAAGGGGCATGTTTGAGAATTTAACTATTTAGTACTTAAAACTACTTACTGCAATGTATAAAGAGCCTAATTCAGCTCTCACACCAGTGTGAACCAAGAGTTTTTTAATTGCAGGCAGTGAAGTTACATCCGTGTAAAACTGGTGTTACTGAGGTCAAAATCAGGCCTAAAAACTCTTGTCCTTTTTGTGTGAAAGTCTGGTGTCAATGGGCGTTTCACCACTGACTTGAGTGGGGACTGGCCTTTACCTTTTGTGTTTATCCCCATTGACTATTAAGCAGCCTGTTGAGGAATATTACCACCAAGCTATTTCATTACTGACACCTTTTTATTTTTTACATGACACTCTGTTGATGCAAAGCAGAAGACAGTCTAACTGGCATCGCGAGGCTTAGTTAACGTTTGCAATGCACTTTGAGATGAAAAAGTTTTATATAAGTGCTAAATATTATAATTACTTGTAATTATCACTTATATAGCATCTTCTATCTAAGAATTTCAAACCTTAATTGATTAAATTCACAGCACCCCTGCGAAATAGGTATGATTGGTATTATTATGCTCAACATACAGACAGGGAAACTGAGGCATCAAGTAGTTAAATGACTTACCTATAGTCATGACATGAGCTAGTATCAGCTCTGGTACTGAAAACCAGATCTGCTGACTTCAAGTCTTGTCATCTTTGTCCCACTAGATCATGGTGTATTATTTTTCATAATAACTATTATTATTTTATTACTATACAGAAAACACTGTGGGAGATTTGTACAGGTTAGAATTATCATAATTGTGAGCGAGCTCCTTCTCGCTGAGGCTGACACTTTCAACATCTGTGACTGTGTGTGAGGATTTATTGTTTGAAAGCCTGGCTCCAAAGTTAGTGCTTTGGGAGCATTAAGTGTTAATGTTAATTAAATTTTCAATTACTTCATGGTTACCCTGTGTTACAAATAGTGTGATGTAGACAGCTGCTTTTTTAATACTTGGAACTATCGCACTATCACCCACCTTAACTACATTGCAGTCAGTGGAGTTGCTGTTTTGTAGACCATAGATAATTTGGAAGTCAACTCATTTCTACTATGGCCTTTGCTTTCTAACAAAGCAGTATTAGGACAGTTGCATTATAGAGGATATGGTCTGGCATGAATCGTTCAGCACTGAGGCTAGCTTAATACCAAAAATACAAACACACTGCACTCTGGAGCTGTAATGGAAAATACAGATTTCATGGATATCCCATTGGGCACTATTGTAAGAGAACTCACCAGACCACAAAGCCTGAAATAAATATGAGACATGAACCCGCCAGAACTCCAAGGGATGTGCTGGCATAAGCGTCATGCCCGACTCTCATTCTGACCAATGATGGTCAGTCTTTGGTTGCAGCTGCATGCCCCTTTCTCCCTCCCTTTCTGCAGCCAAGCTCATTCCCTCACACACCCTCTCACCATCATGAGATGTCTCAGCATGGGCTGGATGCCAAGCCCTACTCATCTTCCGTTTATGTTCACAGCATACCCACAGAGATGTGAGATAAACATACTTTTGCTGGAACATTTCAATGTAACACTACTTTATTTCTTAGCATTCAGAACAGTGACACTCAAGAACCCAAAAACAAAAACACAGAGAGAGAGAAAACAGGCTTCTCCCTGAGGCAGTGAGGCACAATTCACCCCACCTTGCTTTAAATTGGCTTTTTCCAGACAGACTGGCTGCTGACTGACTCAGACAACCCTGACCACAGGGCTTCACTCAAAGCCCCCTAGTCTGTAAGCAGAATCAGGAAATCTCTCATGCTTAAAGTGATCGCTGGTCATTTAAACCAGTTTCCAGTATACCACGCTTCCGAGGCATCGTGCCAATGTTTGGAAGACTTTCCCTCTTCAGGCCTCCCCTTTTAAACTCAAGGAAGAAGAAAAAAGAATGTAATGGGTAAGTTATTGAGGCAAAAAGATCCTAAAAGAAAATGGACAGACACCCCTACAGAGCAGGAGACCTGCCCCAAGCAAATTCACCTGACCACAGTGGGAGCGAGAGCCAATCAATAACTTTCTCAACCCCAATGGCAAAAGCAGCTTCTGAGCTGAGAGGGGAGCAGTGAACCACTCAGTAACCTCCTGCTTCACAACAGTTCTGGTAATGGTTTTTCCCCCTATTCCACTGCAGTCAATGCACAAAAGCACATTATCCTGTTTTGTAGGGCTCTAAGCCAACAAGCAAATGTCCTTTCTGGGCTCATGTGTCCTGGATGGAGACTTGTCAAAGAGGATAATTTTCTTGTAATGTTTTTATTTATTTATTTTGAATTTTAAGTAAATAAGAAGCCTCTAGGCAGCCCTAATGCCTCATTAAACATAAAATAAAATACGAGTAGCATTAATGCATTCCTTTAAACAGGAACTCAGCCAGCCACTTACAGAGACTCCTTTCTGCCCCACAATCATCGTATAACGCCAATACATCCTCAGCCAATCCAAAAACCCTCTCAGAGGTCTGTTGTAGTGCACCAGGAAAATCACCAAATTTGGACAATTTTGGACTGAGGAGCAAATTCCACAGTCCTAGAGCCCTCACAGAAAACACTCTGCCAGGCTCTTCTACTTGAACCACGTTGCAATGGGATTGCAAGATGCTGAACTGGTTCCAAACTTCTCCAAAATGTGGCGTGGTCAGAAATGGGATCTTTGGTCAGCCCTTGGTAGCAAGAAACCAGCATGGAAATTGAGATCCAGCTTTAGATCCAACTTTATTCAAAATTTGGTCATGTTCAGAATCAGGGATCTGGCCTGGGCTCATTTCTAATGAGTAATACTCATAAACACCCCTAAAAGCACAATTTAATATTAACCCTGAGTAGTTATAAATGCTGCCAAGCAGCTTAGCCACTGAACTTCCTAAAGTGCCAGGCTAAATGGCATAGGACTGAAATAGGGATACTGCGAGTGGAAGACCAGGGATGATCTCAGGTGTGTTTCTCAACTCCAAAAGAGCTAAGGCGGGATCTCTACCTGGTGCAGCTGTTTTGTGAAACACTGATTTTATTGTCTGAATGGTTCTCTCAGCCATTCCAGTAGATTGTGGGCAACACCAGCCCATGACTAGAGGGTGTTGGGTCATTCACCAAAGTACACAAATGTGTGTGTGTGTGTGTGTGTGAGAGAGAGAGAGAGAGAGAGAGAGAGAGAGAGAGAGAGACTAAATATGATTCTCCAACACAGCAAATCTATAACAGCCTGCTACTGATTTGCCGTGTTCATGTGTCCTATTTATTAGCAGGGCATTCAGCTGCTCCAGCATATGCACAGACTGAGCAATCACGGTCTGACAGGAAGAGCAGCGGTGGCAATTTTCAGGGGTGTTTGGGGTGCTGGAGCCACTGCCACAGGCAGCGGTGGACGAGGCTTTCTTCTGGCAACTAGCAGAAGTTGCTAGATCGCAGGCCCTGGTTCTCATGGGAGACTTTAATCACCCTGATATCTGCTGGGAGAGCAATACAGCGGTGCACAGGCAATCCAGGAAATTTTGGAAAGCGTAGGGGACAATTTCCTGGTGCAAGTGCTGGAGGAACCAACTAGGGGCAAAGCTTTTCTTGACCTGCTGCCCACAAACAGGGAAGAACTAGTAGGGGAAGCAAAAGTGGATGGGAACCTGGGAGGCAGTGACCATGAGATGGTCGAGTTCAGGATCCTGACACAAGGAAGAAAGGAGAGCAGCAGAATATGGACCCTGGACTTCAGAAAAGCAGACTTTGACTCCCTCAGGGAACAGATGGGCAGGATCCCCTGGGAGAATAACATGAAGGGCAAAGGGGTCCAGGAGAGCTGGCTGTATTTTAAAGAATCCTTATTGAGGTTGCAGGAACAAACCATCCCGATGTGTAGAAAGAATAGTAAATATGGCAGGCGACCAGCTTGGCTAAACAGTGAAATCCTTGCTGATCTTAAACGCAAAAAAGAGGCTTATAAGAAGTGGAAGATTGGACAAATGACCAGGGAGGAGTATAAAAATATTGCTCAGGCGTGCAGGAGTGAAATCAGGAAGGCCAAATCACACTTGGAGTTGCAGTTAGCAAGAGATGTTAAGAGTATCAAGAAGGGTTTCTTCAGGTATGTTAGCAACAAGAAGAAAATCAAGGAAAGTGTGGGCCCCTTACTGAATGAGGGAGGCAACCTAGTGACCGAGGATGTGGAAAAAGCTAATGTACTCAATGATTTTTTTGCCTCTGTCTTCACGCACAAGGTTAGCTCCCAGATTGCTGCACTGGGCAGTACAGCATGGGGAGAAGGTGACCAGCCCTCTGTGGAGAAAGAAGTGGTTCGGGACTATTTAGAAAAACTGGACGTGCACAAGTCCATGGGGCTGGATGCGCTGCATCCGAGGGTGCTAAAGGAGTTGGCGGGTGAGATTGCAGAGCCATTAGCCATTATTTTTGAAAACTCATGGCGATCGGGGGAGGTCCCAGATGACTGGAAAAAGGCTAATGTAGTGCCCATCTTTAAAAAAGGGAAGAAGGAGGATCCGGGGAACTACAGGCCAGTCAGCCTCACCTCAGTCCCTGGAAAAATTATGGAGCAGGTCCTCAAGGAATCAATTATGAAACATTTAGAGGAAAGGAAAGTGATCAGGAACAGTCAGCATGGATTCACGAAGGGGAAGTCGTGCCTGACTAACCTAATTGCCTTCTATGATGAGATAACTGGCTCTGTGGATGAGGGGAAAGCAGTGGATGTGTTATTTCTTGACTTTAGCAAAGCTTTTGATACTGTCTCCCACAGTATTCTTGCCACAAAGTTAAAGAAGTATGGGCTGGATGAATGGACTGTAAGGTGGATAGAAAGCTGGCTAGATCGTCGGGCTCAACGGGTAGTGATCAATGGCTCCATGTCTAGTTGGCAGCCGGTTTCAAGTGGAGTGCCCCAAGGGTCGGTCCTGGGGCCGGTTTTGTTTAATATCTTTATTAATGATCTGGAGGATGGTGTGGACTGCACTCTCAGCAAGTTTGCAGATGACACTAAACTAGGAGGCGTGGTAGATACACTAGAGGGTAGGGATCGGATACAGAGGGACCTAGACAAATTAGAGGATTGGGCAGAAAAAAACCTGATGAGGTTCAACAAGGACAAGTGCAGAGTCCTGCACTTAGGACGGAAGAATCCCATGCACTGCTACAGACTAGGGACCGAATGGCTAGGTAGCAGTTCTGCTGAAAAGGACCTAGGGGTCACAGTGGACGAGAAGCTGGATATGAGTCAACAGTGTGCTCTTGTTGCCAAGAAGGCTAACGGCATTTTGGGCTGTATAAGTAGGGGCATTGCCAGCAGATCGAGGAACGTGATCGTTCCCCTTTATTCGACATTGGTGAGGCCTCATCTGGAATACTGTGTCCAGTTTTGGGCCCCACACTACAAGAAGGATGTGGAAAAATTGGAAAGAGTCCAGCGGAGGGCAACAAAAATGATTAGGGGTCTGAAGCACATGACTTATGAGGAGAGGCTGAGAGAACTGGGATTGTTTAGTCTCCAGAAGAGAAGAATGAGGGGGGATTTGATAGCAGCCTTCAACTACCTGAAGGGGGGTTCCAAAGAGGATGGAGCTCGGCTGTTCTCAGTGGTGGCAGATGACAGAACAAGGAGCAATGGTCTCAAGTTGCGGTGGGGGAGGTCCAGGTTGGATATCAGGAAAAACTATTTCACTAGGAGGGTGGTGAAACACTGGAATGCGTTACCTAGGGAGGTGGTGGAGTCTCCTTCCTTGGAGGTTTTTAAGGCCCGGCTTGACAAAGCCCTGGCTGGGATGATTTAGCTGGGAATTGGTCCTGCTTTGAGCAGGGGGTTGGACTAGATGACCTCTTGAGGTCCCTTCCAACTCTGATATTCTATGATTCTATTATTCTATTCTATGACTGGCGAGTGCTGTAACGTGTTGTGTTCGAGCTGATCTGTATAGACCCTGCCGATGCTCTCTAAAAGGTACCTACTTTGTGCAGATGTAATCCCATTTCAGACAAGACTCAGTGCTTAATTTGTACCAGGGCTGAGCCATGGCACCTCTAGGCTTGGCAGTTCATAGCTCTGGCACCTCTGGGATTGCTGCATCAGTTACAGATGTAAGAAAATTGCATGAGCCCCGGCACCCCTTTCATTACAAATGAAGCACCGACAGGACTCCATTAACATACTCTAGGTACTTTTCAGCGTGCACCAGTAGGGGACAGTTAGAAAGAAACATTTTACAATGCTCTACAGCAGGGGTTCTCAAACTACATTGCACCGTGACCCCCTTCTGACAACAAAAATTACTTCACGACCCCAGAAGGGGCTTCATCCCCAGGCAGGGGGCCTGTAACCTACCCTGCTGCCCAGGGTTGAAGCCCTTGGGCTTTGGCCCTGGGCGGTGGGACTCGGGCTTTGGCTTTGACTCCGGTCCCCAGCAACTCTAAACCAGCCCTGGCGACCCCATTAAAATGAGGTTGTGACCCACTTTGGGGTCCCGCCCCACAGTTTGAGAACCGCTGCTCTACAGTTTACATCCCTCCAGTCCAAGTGCAGACTAGTGGTGGGTTGCTAAAGGTGAGCAGTGTGTGGGTGTTGCTAGGGTGATTCCTACCTGGGTATGGGCCTGGTGAGGGGAATTCTTAGCTGGAGAAACTGGTGGGTAGGTGCTCTAGGGGAGGTCCTTAGCGGTGTGTCCAAGAAGCATCAGGCGCTAGGACTGGCTTGGATGGTGGGCTGTCTCTGTCTCTCCCTCTCAGGCTCTGCTGGCTGGGGCAATGCCTGAAGCTCAGTGCTGCAGTGAAGGCAGCAGAGTTGCTGGTGGAGGCCTCACCAGGCAGGGCAGGAGAAGTTGGTGGCAGAGAGAGGGAACACAACAGAGGGAGAAGAAGAGGATCCTTGAAAGGAGGTCCAAGCCTGGAACTGGCCAAGGTATGTAAGGACTCGAGGTGGCGAGGCAGGGCAACTTTCCTTGGGCTGATCCTCCCATTCTCTCTGTTTGGGGATGGGGCTAGGGGTAGGCGTGCCATGGGGACAAGTGGGCATGGGTTTTTTCTGCTATGCTGCACTGGCCCCAAAGTTCACCAGCTGCCATTGTGTGTGGCTATCCAGGACTGGAGTGAGCAAGTTTCAGTCCCCAAGAGCTCTGAGTTACCCATTTCTCTGCTTGCAAATGGAACATGGTTACTCACTAACTCTTTATGGATGCCATGTCTTGCAAATACAGCTCTCAGTTTAGCATTGAAAGAGTGTGCTGACTTGTCTTGCAGCTGCAGAACTTCTAGAAATTTGGAAAAGTAGTAGCTAGGAGTGTTTGCCGAAGTCAAAAATATCTGCAGCTGTCTTGTGCCATGGACCATCAGTAATCTCATGAGATCATAATGGGTCTTTTTGGTTTTTTGGCCTATATTTCTGACATGCTCTGCGTTATTCTGTGTGTTGGGTCAAACCTGGCTTAGCTCTTGCTTTTGTTCGCTGAACGCTTTGATGTGATTCATGTAAGCCGTTAAGCATGTCCTGCCATGTTGTTAATTAATTAACCTTGTTCTAATGAAACACTGTAGTGTCTTTCACAGCCCAATATGGCTGCCTGGCCAGCCCTCATGTACAACACTGTGTAAGGTGTGCATTACAGGACTTCTCTGCATCCTCCTTCAGTTTGGTTAACAAATGTCTGCTGAGTGTGGCGGTGATCTCAACTGCAGAGACAACCTTTTCTTCAGTGATGTCACCATCTGTAGTATGTTTCACTGTTTGATGATGTGTTACTCCTGGGCGATTCTGCACCAAAAAATTAAAAATTCTGCACACATTATTTTAAAATTCTGCATATTTTATTTGTCTAAATAACACTATATAATCATACTAGTTTCAAATATTATGGTAATTTATTTCAAAATACAGGCACAAAAAATCGCGCCCCCCCCCCCCCTCCGCAGGAGTAGAGCGTTAAAGAAACCCCTACAACAACCCTGTTCCTGTTTCTCTGCCACCTCCACCCCCAGAGCCCAGCTGCGGGGCGCCCACCCAGCCCAGACATCTGAACCTCCTATGACCCCAGAGCCCAGCCATGGGGCACTCCCGCCCGGACCAGAGCCCAGTAGCAATTGTTTCAGTGGAGCAGTCAAAGATGCTTCATCTAGGATGTATTGTACAAAGAATCTGATCATCCCCAGGATCCTCTGTAGGAGGTTTCATGTTAGCTATGGCTTCAACCTAACTGTTATCTGGTGTGATTCCTTGTAATGAGGGACTGTGTCCCATGTCTTTGACTTCTTTTACCCTGAACTGGATTTTATCTGGGTTGAACTTGGCATTCTCTCTTGAACCCTTGCCATCACTTTCTTCAGTGTCTGACCATGTTCTGCCTGAGTTGATGGCATCAACTTGATGCTGCTATGAGCATGTCAGTCACTATTATGTGGAAGCCTGCAATATCTCCAAATGTTTCATTGTGTTTTTGTTGAAACACTTCACTAACTGACTTTATTCTAAACTATAGATTGAAAAAATTATAGCTGCCCTAGGGTGTACTGAAAGTGCCTAGTTCAGATGACTCCTTATCTAATGTTGTTTGCCAGTATCCATCATTCTCATCTAGAATAGTTAACGTGCTTTTACTAGGTAGTTGGTCCATATACATATATGATGCTTCCCATGGAACTTTCCTAGTCCCCAGAAAATTTGCGGGTATTGTGTAATCAATTCTTCTTTAGTGCTGGATGTGCAGCGTACCTATTCTGTGTATTAGGGTGTTGCCGTGTGTAAGCTTCTCTGCCTAACTGTGGCATTGTAGATGCCTTAATGATGAAGAACTGGCCCTGGTATTGGCCTTGGTTGTTGCTGCTGTTAGGTTGATTTCTCCTTCAGAGTCTATGCTGGAACCACCATATACTGTGAGCACAACATCAGGCTGCTTTGTCTGGATGGGACCTGGTATCTTTTTTTCAAAAAATGATTTGGTAAAACTTTATCTTAGGTCTCTGTATCAAGCTTGAATTTCATAGGAACATTCCTTATATACAGTGCAGAGTACCATGGCTCTGCTGAGTGTACTCTACAATTTCTATTACCCTGTAACACTGTGTAGTGAGCAGAGGTGGCCTCCCTCCGGACCTGAGAAGGAGGGCCCTTTACCTTCCCCTGGTGGGTGGAGCCAGGAAGTGCAGGGATGGGACAGGAAGTATAAAGAGAAGTCCCTGTAGCTCAGTTGGTACTGGACCAGGAAAGGAGGTGGACGCCTCTGCTAGAGAGCTGAGAGCAGGATCCTAGACCAGCAGCTGAGCAGACCAGCACCCTACTAACCCAGGTGGCCCTGAGGAATGACCTGAAGGGACACCGCCCAACTGCAAAGCAGTGAGATGGAGCTTGGTGCTGATAGAGCAATGCTGGCAGAGTGGGGTAAGAAGTAGTCCGGAAGAACCAGACATTGGTCAGGTAGTGCAGTAGGAACATACTACCAACCATAGGGTTACCATATTTCAGCAAGCAAAAAAGAGGATGGGCGGAGCCCCGCTCCTGTCCTGCCCTGGCCCCGCCCCTGCCCCACCCACTTCCCGCCCCCCTCAGAACTCCCCCCCCCCTACCTAAGCCTCCCTGCTCCTTGTCCCCTGACTGCCCCCTCCTGAGACCCTCCCCCCATCCTAACTGGCCACCTAGGACCCTACCCCCTACCTGTGCCCTGACTGCTCCAACCCTTATCCACACCCCCACCCCCAGACAGACCCCTGGGACTCCCATGCCCCATCCAACCATTCCCCACCCCCTGACAGCCCCCCCCAGAACTCCCGACCCATCTAAACCCCTCTGCTCCCTGTCCCATTGACTGCTCCGATCCCTCTCCCCACTCCTGCCCCCTGACAGCCCCCCCCCAGAACTCCCAACCCCCCCCCGCTCCTTGTCCCCTGACTGCCCCCTCCTGGGACCCCTGCTCCTAACTGCCCTCCAGAACCCCACCCCCTATTTATGTACAGGCGTGACTACCTGCCCTTTCCTGGTTACTATACGCGGCCAGTCCGCATCCACATCCAGTAGTTAAAATAAATAAATAAATAAACTAATGATTTAAATTGGAATTTCATCCATTAATAAGTATTTATTATTATAGTTAAAACCATTCTATTGAAGGGCAGATATTAAATAACACTAAATATGTTAATGTTCAAAACAATATTAAAAATTTGAAAATTTAGAGCATGGAAACCAAAATAGCTAAAATTTAGTTTTGGCAAGATACACGGAATGGAAACTCCGGGATCTTTACCTGTCACTGAATATAGCCATCATACCAATAGTGGAATATAAAACAAGTCTACATATACTCTCCTTAAAATTTTTACTTCTGTCCATTCCCAATAATTGTAACAAATCATTATTACCTTCACTCCACTTGCCACGCGCCCCAAGCACAAAACCAAAGAAGTGGATATTTTTACCTCCCGTTAAGTTTTTAATTTCTTCCTCTAACTCAAGATAATAAGCCACCTTCTCACTGTGGGCTTGTTCCAAACTTCCGGCATTATCCTCCCATCGCACTGTAACATCAACCACCACTGCTGTATCTCCCTTTATAAATATAATATCCGGCTTTCTTAACTCACCCTTACTATTTCTCAAATGGGGCTCTATCATTGCCTTCCACCCTAATTTACCAACCTTATCCACAACTGCAGACACTACTCTATTATGTCTTTTTATCCTAGCATTCTTAGTCTTATAACATTGTCCTGAGATATGGGGAACTGTCTCCCGCACTTTACCGCACCATCTACAAAGAGCATTCACACCTCCTCTTCCTCTTGCTAATGTCTCCCTAGTAGGATAAATATTTGCCCTAAGCTGCAATGCTGCGATATACGCTGACGATTTAACTTTACTAGAGTTTCTAAAAATCGAATTACTAATTAAATCATTTTTAAAATATTTTATCCCTATTCCCTGACATCTCAGTTCCGACCATCTTAAAAATTCCTCTTCCCTCCATTTCTTGGGATGAGATGTTACTGCACTAAATGACAATATTTTATCCACAAGATTTTCTCCTGCATATAGATAAGATAGGTCCATCCAATCATCTCTCGAGACAATATGTCTCCTCCATTTACGAATTAACATATTTGGGATTTGCACACTAAACTTAGTGAGAGCTAAACCACCATCCCTACCTCTAGAATAAAATATCCCATCTGTGGTACACTGAGGTAAATGTAAAATCTCTTTAACTATTTTTCTAACTAACACATCAAGATCGTCTAAAAGATTAAAAGGGGGTTCTATTAAAAGAAGATTATAAAATAGCTTCGGTAAGATGTATGTCTGTAAAATTAATATTTTTTTGGGCCGGTTTTAATGGGGCCTTAATTAAATTCTCACTCCAATCTTTCAATTTTTCTTTAAGTACGGGTCCCCCTACACCTATCCAGGGATCTATTCTAGCCCCTAAATATTTTTCAAAATCCCCTGGTTGAACATATTCAATCTTCTCTGACCCTATCTGCCAATTATCCTTAGGATTAACTACATAGGTTTTATGTTTAGTTAAAATATGAAAGCCTTTCGTTTTCTTCACATTAACAGAGAGATTAGTATTTTTACAAAACTCCTCTAAGATACCCAAATTTTTAATCATTCCTTTATATGAGCTACTTAAAATTGCCACATCATCGGCAAAAGCCAATGACGTGACACTATTACCCTTAACATAAAAACCACTTCCTTCTACTTCTAATCTAGTTAAAAGGGGATCCATAGCAATATTAAACAAAATTGGGGACAACGGGTCACCCTGCTTGACCCCCCTCCTAATTAAAATAGACTCAGTAGCTTCATCACCCACCCATACCCTAGTTGTGCAATTATCATAAAGGTCCCTAATAATATCTATAAAATGTTCATCTATACCAAATCTTCTCAACCCGGCTATTATATGTCCGTGTCCCACAGAATCAAATGCTTTAGCCAGATCTACGAACACTATTGCAATTTCATTCCCATTTCGTTTAGCCCCTTTAATCAAATTATCTAATATAGCAATATTTTCCTCACACCCAGGGGCGGATATAAACCCTTTTTGTCTACTACATATCTTAACTATTTCCACCAGTCTTTTTGCTAATATTTTGGTATAGATTCTAATCCAAACTGACCCAATTGTCAATGGTCTCCAAGATGTTAACTTCTTCATTTCCTCCTCATCTTGTGTCTTTGGTATTAAAATCGTTCTATTTTTCTTAAATTCATCTGGTACCTGTCTATTTAGAAACCATATATTAAAAATTTTTGTAAGTATTAAGGAGTCTAAATTAAAAATATCCCACAAATTGCTCACTTTTACTTTATCTGGGCCAGGAGCACTATCTTTTCTTATTTCTGTTAAAGCTATTCTAATCTCATCCACAGAGATCGGACTCATTAATATATCATTATCCGCATTCTCTGTGGATGATGGCCACCCTATCATATTACCATGTCCAATTGTTCCCAAAATATTTACATAGTATTCCTCAATTTCTTTCATAGGGATAGCACACTTAGCCTTATCTGGCTCTCCCATTATAATGCGAGTCAATCTTCTTCTATCCTTATCAAATAATTGTTGATAGAATTTATACTTAGCTTTCTTTGTAGCATATCTCCTAATTGCATTAAATTGCTTCCTTCTCCCCTCCTTTCTAATCTTCCCTTTTCCTTTATTCCTCAACTCTATTTGACTTTCATTTCTAGGGTCCTGTCCCTCTACTAATGAATAACATAATTTTTCCAACATTGCCCATCCGAGAGCTTTTGTTAAATCCTCCTTTAATAATCCTTCAATTTCCCCTAAACTATTTATTATTTCTCTTCCCTCCCTACTTTGTTTTCCCCGTTTACATATTTTCTCCACTAAATCCACTTCTGGATGTCCTTTTAGTGGGAAAATTCTCTCTCTTGGGGGTGGAATTTCTAATATATTTACTCTAATGTCCTCTACCTCAGTCACTTCCTCCCTATCTCCTGTTACCACTAACTTCTTCTTTGCTAATTCTCGTCTTTTATCTGATATTTGTTTATTCGTTTTGGTCCTCATCTCGCTCTCAATACATTTATTTATATTCCTTTTCCCAATATATTTCCTTTCCAACTGTATAAGCTGCGCAACCTCATCTTTAGTCCATATACGAGATCTAGTCGATCCCTCTTTGATCTTACTTTTAGCAGCCATATCTTCTTTTCTTTGCTCATTCCTCACAGCAGGGTGTCTATGTCTACAGTGTTGGCTCAATCCAGATCTAGTATGAAAACCAAGCCCACAGACCGAGCACGTATGGCTCTTCATTGGGGTATCCGCCTTCTTGGGTATGCACTTGGGGTAGTGGCAAGCTATATTATGATATTGAGAAGATTTTCCACATTTACTACATACAACTCGTATGGCTTTACTTTTATGAACCACATTAATGTGTTTGGCCCATTTACCAAATGTTGGTAATATCTGGGGACATATTGGACAATTAAAACTATCAACGGGATACTCTAAATAAAAAACCCCATCCTTCCATGAACTACTTTCTAATATATTTATATTACTACCAATACTGTTAAGATCCTTATTACGATCCCTATTAAAATCAGTACTTGATTCCCTAACATATGGATCATCAAATGTACTTAAATACTTAAAATCTGGATTAAAACTGTCCATAGTTAAATCATTAAAAGTGTCCCTTGTAAAAACCATCGGTAAGATAGATAAAATCTCCTCACCATGATCATCACAAACATTCTCCTCTACCTCCTCTCCATGCTCCACTGGGAGGACTTGATTCTCACTCTCATTCTCATGAGACTTCATTATAGTCCACACCATTTTATCCATTGGTCCAGCGACCCTGATCACACCCCTAATATATTTAACACTGTCAGCCGGGGCATCAAAGCCAACAGCGGGGGCGTTATTAACCCGGTCCAGCGCCAATCCGGTATAAAAATATAAATTACTTTTTTCCATAGCTAAAAGATTTACCCTTCTCAGGGGAAACTAACCCTTTCCAGGGGGAAACTAACCCGTACCTGGGGGAAACTAACCCGTACCTGGGGGAAACTAACCCTTACCAGGGGGAGTCAACCCGTACCTGGGGGAGGCTACCCTTACCAGGGGGGCATCCATGTGGCACCATATGGGGCTGCCCAACCCCGTCCCACACCCCACTGAACGTGGGATGTGGGTTCGTCCTCCACAATCCGCCTGGCTATCCAAGCCAGTTACCGACTCTCACCACGAGGAGGTAGCGGTTGGACTTGCAATCCAGAGGCTTTCCTCAAAGAGGGGTCCCAAACAGCATAATGTCGAGCTCTAACGGGCGTGTGAGAAAAGGCTCAGATCTTGGTAGGGGTTGCCCCTATTGACCGGGCTCACGCCCACCCCCACCTCACCGATAACCCATTCTCTCACTACCCTCAGGCAATGTTTCCGTCCAAGCCCGACAGCTGAGAGGGTCCAGAGACGCATGGAGAGCCATTAAGAGAGCCTCCCTGTTCCTTGTCCCCTAACTGCCCCCTCCTAAGACCCCCCCAAACTGCCCCCCAGGACCCTACCCCCTACCCGTACCCTGACTGCCCAAAACCTTATCCACACACCCCCCAGAAAGCCCCCCCCTGAACTCCCAACCCCCCCGTCTCTTGACTGCCCCCTCCAGAACCTCCCTGCCCCTTCTCCGACCCCCTGGCTCCCTTGTTGTTGGCCTTCGGTTCGTCTAAGGTCTCTCTGGGAGCTTGCTGAGTCTGAGCCGTTCTCCCGGCACGCTGGCCAGCAGCGGGGGAGGAGCTCCAGCCTGCCGGAGGCGAATGCAGGGAGGGAGTGAGTGAGTGAGTGAGCTATGCTGCAGGGGGAGGAGGGGGAAGTGGAGGAGGGACTCTCTCTCGCTGTCGGAGCCACATGTAAGTGGCACCATCCGGCTGCCCTGTTAGCCGCGTGTGCTCTGCATGGAGGGAGGTAGGGAAGTCCGGACATTAACAAATTCCCCCCAGACGCTATTTTTACTTCAAAAGTCCGGACATGTCCGGGGGAATCCGGACGAATGGTAACCCTAACCAACCACCTAAGCAGGATGGAGACAGTGACTGAAATGCTCAGAAAGATTAGCGAGGCTACAATTTCAGAAAACCCAATAATAAAGGGGGATTTCAACTATCCCCATATTGACCTGGAACATGTCACCTCAGAGTGGGATGCAGAGATGAAATTGCTAGACACCATAAATGATAGCTTCTTGGAGCAGTCCTAGTACCCACAAAGGGAGAGGCAATTCTTGATTAAGTGCTGTACGAGATATGGTCCAAGAAGTGAATATAGCTGAAGCGCTTGGTAATAGTGACCACAATGTAATTAAATTTAACATCCTAGTAGGGGGGAAATACCAAAGGAACCCACCACAGTAGATTAAACTTCAAAAAGGAGAACTACAGAAAAATGAGGAGGGTAGTTAAATGGAAATTTAAAGGAACAGTCACAAAAGTGAAATGCCTGCAAACTGCCTGGAGACTATTTAAAAACACCATAATAGAAGCTCAAACTATATGTATACCCCAAATTAAAAAAAAAAGTAAGAGAACAAAAAATGCCACCATAGCTAAACAACAGAGTAAAAAGAAGCAGTTAGCCGCTAAAAGGCATCCTTTAAAAATTGGAAGTCAAATCCTAGTGAGGAAAATAGAAAGGAGCATAAACTCTGACAAGTCAAGTATAAAATAATTAGGCAGGACAAGCAAAATTTGAAGAGCAACTAGCAAAAGACATGAAAAGCACCAGCAATTTTTTTTTTAAAGTACGTCAGAAGCCAGAAGCTTGACAAACAATCGGTGGGGCCACTGGACAATCAAGGTGCTAAAGGAGCATTCAATGAACACAAGGCCAGTGTGGAGAAGCTAAATGAATTTTTTGCATCAGTCATCACTGCACAGTATGTGTGGGAGATTCCTAAACCTGAGCCATTATTTTTAGGTGACAAATCTGAGGTACAGTCCCAGACTGAGGTGTCAATAGAGGAGGTTTTGGAACAAATTGATAAATTAAACAGTAATAAGTCACAGGATGCAGTCACCCAAGAGTTCTGAAGGAACTCAAATATGAAATTATAGAACTACTAACTGTGGTATGTAACCCATTGCTTAAATTAGCCTCTGTACCAGATGATTGGCAGATAGCTAATATAATGTCATTTTTTTAAAAAGGCCCCAGACTCTATCCTGGCAATTACAGGCCTGTAAGCCTAACTTCAGTACCAAGCAAATTGATTGAAACTACAGTGCAGAATAATCAGACACATAGATGAGCGTGATGTGTTGGGGAAGAGTCAACATGGCTTTCAGAAAGGTAAATCATGCCTCACCAATATTATTAGAATTCTTTGAGGGGGTCAACAAACATGTGGACAAGGGTGATCCAAGGTCCCTCAGCAAAGTAAGCTGTCATGGGATAAGAAGGAAGGTCCTCTCCTAAATCAATGACTGGTTAAAAGAAAGGGTAGGAATAAATGGTCAGTTTTCAGAATGAAGAAAGGTAAATAACAGGGTCCCCCTGGGATCTGTATTGGACCATATTCATAAATGCCACTGTTTACTCCTTTTTCCAGACCAATGTTTGCAGATGATACAAAATTATTCCAGATAGTTAACTCCAAAGCAGACTGTGAAGAGTTACAAAGAGATCTCACAAAACTGGGCAACTGGGCAAAAAAATGGCAGATGAAATTCAATGTTGACAAATGCAAAATAAAGCACATTGGAAAACATAATCCCAACGATACATATAAAATGATGGAGTCTAAATGATGTTACCACTCAAGAAAGAGACATTGGAGTCATTGTGGATAGTTCTCTGAAAATATTCCCTCAATGTACAGTGGCAGTCAAAAAATGTTAGGAACCATTAGGAAAGAGATTGATAATAAGACAGAAAACATCATACCACCACTTATAAATCCATAGTACACCTACACCTTGAATACTGTGTGCAGCTCTGGCTGCCGCATTTCAAAAAATATATATTAGAACTGGAAAAAATACAGAGAGGGGCAACAATGTTTAGGGCCCTGGAACAGCTTCCCTATGAGGAGAGATTAAAAAGACTGGGATTGTACAATTCAGAAAAGCGAGGATGACTAAGGGAGTATATGATAGAGGTACTCTAAAATCATGAATGTTGTGGAGAAAGTGAATAAGGAAGTGTTATTTATCCCTTTACATAACACAAGAACTAGGGGTCACCAAATGAAATTAATAGGCAGCAAGTTTAAAACAAACAAAAGGAAGTACTTCTTTACATAACACACAGTCAACTTGTTACCATGGAATGTTGTGAAGGCCAAAAGTATAAGTGGATTCAAAAAATAATTCAATAAGTTAATGAAGGTTAGGTCCATCAATAGCTAGTAGCCAAGGTGGTCAGGGACACAACACCATGCTCTGGGTGTCCCTGAACCTATTATGGTCAGAAGCTGGGACTGGATGACAGGGGCTGGATCACTCAGTAAATTACTCTGTTTTGTTCATTCCTTTTGCAGGGTCTGGCACCAGCCACTGCTAGAAGACAGGATACTGGGCTAGATGGACCATTGGTCTGGCCCAGTACAGCCATTGTTAAAGTCTTATTTACATCTACCTTTGAACTGGGCAGTGGGATTCCCAGCTTGCGTAGACGTCACTGCGCTAGCGCTGCTTGAGTTAGCTCACTAAAAACAGCAGTGCCTGGGCAGCAGGTCTGACTAGCTGTCTGAGTATGTATACCCCTCCCAGACTCCTTGGGTTTGTACCCAGGCAGCTAGCCCGAGTAACTGCACTGCCCATGCTACCCTGGCTACCCTGCTATTTTTAGCACACTAGCAAGCAGCGCTAGCACAGGTACATCTACACCCAGCTGAAGGTAGACATGGCCAGTGTGTCTCAGTATTCTGTATCTTCTGTTTGGTTCCTGCTGGTCTGCTGATTGCAGTTTCTTGTCTGTGTGTGGTAATTTGATGCACTGTTCTCCTGACAAAAACAACCGCTTCATGTGAAATGTGGTCACATCTGTTACCATGTCATGCTTTCTAGCATGGACAGGGAGCCGAGAGTGTCTTTCTTGTGAGTATACTACAATCTCTATACTTTGGGAAGTGAGACCAGGAGTGTACAGTTTAACCCACAACTGTCTTTATAACAAGATGGCTCCTACAGACTCTGAGCATGCAGACCCTGAGTGTGCCTCCGTCATGTGAGAGACCTCTTTCACTGGGAGGCCCTCCAGTGATTACACATGACTAATTTTAAAGAGAGAGGACTACACTATGTTACAGTGAGAGGAGCCGCTGCACCTTTTGCCTGACATAGAATAGAGCTGAACATCAGCTCCAAACAGGCTGGTGAGGAAAATGCAGTGAAGGCTGGCATAGGGGCCCATGGGATCTGTCAGCATGGTACATTAGCCAAGAACCCCCCGACATAGGGAACAGGGAGAGATCAGCTGCTGTTGCAGCCTGCCTGGAAAAAATTCTCTTATGTAGTGTCTCATATAAAGCCAGTTATTTTGTGTGGGGTCGGGAAGGAATTTTCCACCGGGTCAGATTGGCAGAGACCCTGCAGGCTTTTCACCTTTTCGCCATGTGCAGCATGGAGCACAGGTCACTTGCAGGTTTGAAGTAGTATAAATGGTGGATTCTCTGTAACTTGACGTCTTTAAATCATGATTTGAGGACTTCATTATCTCAGCCCAAGATTATGGATCTATTACAGGAGTGGGTGGGTGAGGGTCTGTGGCCTGCAATGTGCACAAGGTCAGATTAGATGATCATGATGGTCCCTGCTGGCTTTATAGTCTATGAATCTAGGATGAATTACACCTTTCAAATCTATTCAGTTCAGATACAAACACTCTTAGTTCTGAAAGATAAGGCTGGCTTCTCTCTTGCTCTTTGTATAGAGTGAAATATTACTTTTTCTTATCAAGTATTTAATAGGAAGGGGAAAAACAGATTTGGGCTTAATGCTATCATTACGAATCAGAAGAAACCGCTGATCAAGAAGCAACATCTACATTTTCTCAGACCTTATAAAAAAGAGAAAATTTGAGGAGCTAAAAATAATCCCCGCCATTCAATTATATCGGAAATTACACCAGGGACCCAAAAAACTTAATTTAGTAAAACTAAATCACCTGACTTGGCTAAGCTTGACAGCTCAATTTATGTAAAATTCAGTGAATTATTGCTCCATATTGAAATAAACTTTATTTTAGATTTGCTAAGAATAATAAATTAAATCTAGGCACTTTGACTGAAAACAAAAGGGAGAGTCACTTGAAATGTGAAAATTACAGCCCTCTTGCTTATGGCTCAACTCCTGCTCCCCATACTCACAGAAGTAATCCCATTGACGTAATAATTCTGGCAGGGTGTTTAGAATCAGACATTCAAATATTAATAAGTCACCCATCATATCAGAGTCTGTATGATCCAGCAATATTCCTGCTGGGATAAAACTGCTCCCCCGCATACTTCCCTTACTCTGCAACACAGTTCAACCTGCCCACATGAGTGGAGAGAAACATTCTGACTTATGGGTTCAGCTGCACTGCAGTATAAACCCTGGTCTGTGGGATCTGCACTTGTGGACTTGATGTTGCCAAGCCTGTGCCTGAATGTCCACATGGCATTGTAAACCTGGATTTATAGTTGTTGGCCCCGGGGTCTCGCAATTGTGGTAATGCATCCATACTGCACTACACAGCCCTTCTGACTCAGGTCTGCGGCTTGGGCTGCATCACACTGCACCATGTCGAGGCTTGGACCTGAGTCACAGTGGGACTCGAGCTTGGACCCGTCCCTGGGGGTGTGAGGGGGTCTATGGGGCAGGGCTGATGAGAGGAAGGGAAAGAGAGGGCAATTGTACTGGGGCCCCAAGCTCAGGTGCTGCCCCCCCAAGTCTGTAACTTCAGTGTAAATAAAGTGAAATGCAGGGGGTGAGGCCTCCAGTGAACATGACGTTCCGGGGCCCCGTATTTCTCTTGGCTGGCTTGGACCTGGGTCCTGAGAGTTTACTAACCCAAGCCAGAAAGATTTTGTGTTAGGCCAATGTGAGGTTTGGGCTGAAACCTGCATCTCAGGTTTACAATACAGTATAGAGATACCCTAAGTTATTAACACCTCTTTCTCATAACAAATAGAGACAAAAAAAGTTCATTACCTTTTTTTCCGGTCATAGCCGTTGTAACAATTAGGCAAGTTTAATATTGCTATGTTACTTTAGTATATGCACAAATAGTATATAAAATGAAACTTTTTTGTATGGTTACTAAGATAATGACAACCTTGTGACACTCTGCTTGTCTGGTGTTTTTGCACAATTCTTCTGAGCCATTATCAGTTAGATAAGCTTTTGTGCCTTATGTCAGGTCAGAATAACCAGGACAAAGTTATCACAAACATTACAGCACCAGAAACTTCCAGAAAATAAGGATCATCAACAATTTCCCTTATGAATTAAATATTTTGTTTTAAAACGATCCTTTAAAAAAAAACCTGTTTTGAAAGTTATTTTCAAAAGGTATAAATGGCTCGGGTGGAACGATCAGAGTGGGAATATGCCAACGATACCTTCAGTTCAGAATAAAAAGTCAACAGCATCAGAAAAAAAATGTTTGAGTAACTTGATAAAAAGTTGATAACTCAACAAAATTCACCCCAGCAGTGCCCACCAGTTAATAATTCTTCTTCTATAAAAGCAGCATGTTCCCCTGAGAGCTTCTTTCACCTTCATCATGAGGAGAATCATACTGGCACTGGTGTTCACTTTTGTGGGTAAGTTCCTTTCTTCCAATAATACTTGGCTGGGATGTTCAGAGGGGGCCTGAAGAGATTAGGCACCCAAATCTCTTTGACTTTCACGTGAGATGGAGCTGACCTCCCTTAGGCACCTTTTAAAGCCCTAGTCACAAGCTTTATTGGAGTTTTATGGATAAGTCAGTATATTAAATGTGAAGTCAAAATAGTTGTTTTCAGTGTCTCACATATCCATTTGATTTTTTTCCCCACAGGGAGTCAGAAATATGACATTGGTAAGTCTACTGCTCATTTTTAATTAATGAATCTAACTCTGCCATCATATGTACTGGTACATCTACCACTGAAGTCTCCTGTTTTTCTGGTGGTAGAATTGGGCATGTGACTTTTTGTTGCGATGATGACGATGAACTATAATGTCACAAAAATGTTAGCACAAGTAGATATTTCAACTACTTTTTTTTATTAGAACCTGGTTTTAGTAACAGCAAGACCTACTTGTACAGCTATGAAGGCCTCATTCTGCATGGTCTGCAAGACAGAGGATTGGCAAGAGCTGGGCTGAGGCTGACATGCAAAGTAGAGATCAGTGGATTGTCACACAACTATCACATGCTGAAGGTAAATGACAATGTATATGAAGGAAAGCAAGCAAGCAAAGGAAGATGCATTGAATAGTAATGGAAGTTATAGTAATACATCCAGGCCTATGTAATGGACTGGCAGCTGGAGAACAATTAGAATCCTAGGACCCTGATCTTGGCAACATACAAAGGGCCTGTAAAGCTGGTGTAACCAGTCAGTTAAGGATTTCCCCTGGCATGGGGAAATCCCCAGATAGTACAGAGTCAGTGTGTTCAGCTGTATACTCCCCCCTCCCAGTTCCAAGTGCAGGTGCTCAGCTAAGGAGGTGGCTGGGGAAAGAGGGCATGACTGAGTGTTGTAGTGCTGCTGCTGTCTTTGGCTGCCACAATGCAGAGCTATTGCAGACTGTTTCAAATTAGAGCAGCACTAAGGCTGCTCTTAGTTGTGTTAGGAGCTGACTGGTCTCTGGGTGGCCCCAGGATGTGGTGGTGAAGGTGGTATAAAGTCTTCTTTGCCACCCACCAGGATTTTGTACCTAGCCAGATCTAAGAATTGGTCTCTAGCTGATCCTGTAAGTTGCTGAATGCCCCTGTCTCCTGGTGGTTTTGCTGGAAGCTGAGAAGTTCAGAGCACTCAGCACTCCACAGCAGTAGGTGCCCAAAAAGTTTTGAAGAACTCAGATTGCTTATGGAAAATTACAGATATGGGGTAGATCCTACTACCATAGAAGTCAAAAGCAAAATCCCCATTGATGTTAATGGAAGCAGGAGCAGGCACCAGATCTATAGATGCTTTTCAAAACTAAGTTATATAATTTGCTTGAAGGCTGTATTCACATAATTACCATAATGACTGAAAAATATCAGAGGCATTTGTTAAAATAACTGTCCTTGCAAATACTTTATCAGACAAACATGATGTTTTAAAAAGAAAGTTAATAAAAATTCAAGAATGAAATAACCCCATTTTGTCATATTTTTTCCATAGCTTGAGAAAAGCTGAATGTTGTAGATAAAATGTCACACCTGGTTTTATTGTTTAGCTTAATTTTTATTCAGAACTGGAGAATTACAACAATAATATCCCAGCTCTAGGAGTGTTCCTGTTCATTAGAAAAAATACATTCAATGGTTTAAAACATGGCAAGAGAAAAGGGGCTAAGCATCTAAGCAAATGGAAATAAGAGACAAATGTGGGGAAATATATATATATATATATATATACACACACACACATTGCCAGAATTTGGCCCAGAAGCTATTTTTCTTTGTTACATTTACTGTAACAAATGGATTTGTGCCACACCAACATAATTTATGATGTACCTCACTGAACGATAGGATAATGATGACACAAGGAAAGATCTGAATGGAAACAATATAATATCTGTTAGAAATATTTATTCACTTTGCTAAATTCTGATCACGGTTATACTGGAGACACCCAGCTGAACTCTTATGAGTTTCACTGGTGTAAAAGAAACCAAAAATTGACCCTAAATGTCTATTGTTTCTGTAGCCCTGTCTTTACATCACTGAGGGCAACGTGCAGGGATTCTGAATGACAGAATATTGAAGTAGGTTAAAATGACAAAGGGGCAGTCCACACTTATCAGCAGTCACTAATCAAGGCTTAGAATAAAATCAGAATTATATATAGGAGATGTCCTGTTTTTACAGTCCTCTTGCCCCCACATCTCTAGATTACAAGCAAGTACTTGTAAAATTAAACACCTTTTATAGGCTGCTAGCACTATAATTGGTTCACATCTCCAGAGGGAAGGGCATAATATCTGTGCTGGTGGGAACCAGAGATCCTTCCTCCTCCCCTATTAAAAACAATGGTCCTCTCATTCTCCTAACCAATGATGTTTTGTGCTGCAGTGGCCAGCAGCCATAATTCTAAACATTTGTATATGGAGGCACACATAAGCAGTGTTTCGGCTGCGCTTCCCAGAACACTTTGTGTGAAAGCTGACTGAAGCTTTGGGGATAGGGAAGGTATTTCCCTCCCCAGCAGATAGTCTGTGTAATCAGAGTTTTCACTCTCCACTTGAACATTCAGATGGCACTACCAGGTTTGTGGGACTAATGAAGGTTGCATGATTTGTTTTATTCTGTCAGAACTTTGGGTAGGCAGAAATCCTTTGTGGAAATTGTGTCTTGACAGCCTCATCCCAGACCCAAATACAGGAAAGGAAAGGAGATAATTTTATGCAATGTTTGGACAAGAGCCTTTGTGATGGAGCTCAGATTCTTCTCTCAGGGAAATATTTTTAACTGACAAAAATTTTGACAGGTGTGATGTCTGTATTTTGTTCTCAGATCCTATCTCCACAGCTGGACGAATACAATGGAATCTGGCCCAGAGATCCATTCACTCGATCTTCCAAACTCATCCAGACAATTTCATCATGCCTCACCCAACTCTTTAAGTTTGAATACAACAGAGGGCAGATTGGGAACATTTATGCCCCCAAAGATACTCCTGTCACATGTGTTAACCTAATGAGAGGGATTCTGAACATGTTGCAGATAACTCTCAAAAAGTCACAGAATGCATATGACTTGCAAGAGGTTTGTTTTTCCTTTCTAATTCTACTTTGCCATGAGAACAAACATTCATTTTTTATTATAATTTTATTATATATTTTGGTTCAGATACAGTTTCCAGGAAGGTTACTTGTTCACCTGCTCCTTGTCCTGGAATTAAAGTCTGTTTCAAATGAGAAATGCAATTAAGCTCTATCAATCTCTATAGGCCGGGATTGGAGGTGTCTGCCATACAAGGTACATTATCCAGGAAGACAAGAAGAGTAACCGAATCACAGTATTCAAAACCAAAGACCTCAACAACTGCCAGGATAAAGTGCTGAAGAACATTGGAATGGCTTACATCCGCCCTTGTGCTACTTGCCCACTGGTATGGAACATATAAACCTATAATGCCAAATTAACTGCAGGCGTATACACATATCACTGAACTGATTTAAACAGAGATGGAGAATACTCATTTCAATGGTGAATTTGGCCCATTCATAATAAAGCTGGAGTTAAACAATGGTCTGTTCTCATTTACTATGAGTTCTTTGCCCTTTTAGAAAGAAAAGATCATAAAAGGAACAGCTGCATTCACCTACAAAATGAAATACACAGATGCTGGCACCCTGATCACACAAGCTGTATCCCAGCAGGTCTATCAGATCTCCCCTTTCAGTGAACCTGCTGGTGTTGCTGTCACGGAAGCAAGGTAGGCCTTAGCCATTACACTGTAAATGAGTATAATGATCAGAACTGGGAGAATACATTTAAAATACATTCACCAAGACTTTGGGAATAAAACAAAAATGCTGCAACGGGATGGTTCTTTTGTTAGTTTTTGGCATTCAGAGGAGTGATCTGGCCTTACGTGTCTCTACCTGTATCTATGTTTCTTCTCTGTAATTAATGCAGCCCAAATTGCTGTTCGTGGCATTTCACTTTTGCATAGGGTACGTGCCAGAGGTAAGTAAAATGAAATATCTGAGAAATGTAAATAACAGTAAGATGCTGTTAATACTAATGTCACCTCAGTTTGCCTTGTTAAAATGATAGAGAAGCTGTGAGATTTAAATCTAAACTTTTTACTGTAAAAATGTTCATGTTGTTGCAAGTTTCATACACGCTCATATTGTACACTTGATATTTTTAGCCAGAGATCTCCATGTGTTTACAAACTTCAGTTAAGCCTCACAACACCCTGATGGCTTATATAAATAACCAACATGGAGTGACTTGTTAATATTCTTACTGAACAGTTTGTTAACAATCTGCAAATGTAAAATGATAACCTCAAGAAATTTCAATGATTTTGAATAATGAATAAATTTGAGAATTTTCTGATCCATTTGCAGACAATGTGAAATTATTGTTGGAAGTCTTTCATTCAGCTATAATATCCACTGGATTTAGCTTAGACAAATGGAGCACCCAAAGTAAAATGTTATGCTACATTTCACTCTTTTCCTTGCAGGCAAGAACTTACTTTGAATGATATTAAAAACAGTCAAGCAAGCCCATCAGAAATTCAGTTGCAAAACTATGGAAGTCTTCGTTACGATTTTGCAAGAGAACTACTCCAGATGCCAATTCATCTAATAAAGATGAAAAATCCTAAATCACAGGTATGAGATGCTTAATATTTTAGGCTCTTTCATTATTTATAAAGCTAATGGAAGATCAGCAAATTATTTCAGACACTTAAGATATCTTGTAATCCCTTCTGCCTTCTGTTTTTGTATCAGATAATAGAAATACTGCAACAATTAATTCAGCATAATCAACAAGGGTACGATAGAGAAGCTCCAGCCAAATTCTTAGAACTTATACAGCTTTGCCGTGTGGCAACGCCTGAAAACCTTGAGTCTCTTTGGAAACAATGTGCCGATAAACCTCAATATAGGTAATTGACTGTATCACTCTCAAGCAACATTTCTGAATAGAGAAATTCTGACAATGAAAATAAAGGATGCCTCCTCTTTTTACAGGCGCTGGTTATTGAGCGCAATCTGTGCAGCAGGAACTACTGAGACATTCATGTTCCTTAAGCAAAAAATTCATAATGAGGACCTCAGCTATTTGGAATCAGCTCTGACTATCGCTCTCGCCTTCCATTTATCCAAAGCTGATGATCACACTTTACAAGCTGTAGCAGTGAGTACAATACAGAGGATCATTCCTCATTCTGTTGTCTTGTAATTCTTCTACTAGAGAGACAAGGTGCGGGGGGGGTGGTTAATATATTTTACTGGACTATCTCCTGTTGGTGAAAGAGACAAGCTTTCAAACGACACAGAGCTGCTCTTCAGGTGTAGGACAGGTACTCAGGGCAAGTCTACACTTAAAATGCTGCACTGGCACAGCTGCATGAGTGCAGCTGTAGTGCTTTAATGAAGACGCTCTACGCTGATGGGAGAAAGCTCTCCCATCGGTGTAGTTAATCCCCCACGAGAGATAGTAGCTATGTCAGCAGGAAAAGCCCCCCCACCGACATAGAACTGTCTATGCTGTCACTTATTAGGTTGGTATAACTACATCAGTCAGGAGTGGGGATTTTTCACATCCCTGAGGCCTGGTCTACACTAGGGGGGGATCGATCTAAGATACGCAACTTCAGCTACGAGAATAGCGTAGCTGAAGTCGACATATTTTAGATCGACTTAGAATCACTTACTTCGCATCCTCACGGCCCGGGATTGACGGCCACCTCTCCCCCGTCGACTCCGCTTCCGCCTCTCGCCGTGGTGGAGTTTCGGAGTCGACGGCAGAGCTATCGGGGATCGATTTATCCACGTCTACACTAGACGCGATAAATCGATCCCCGCTAGATTTACCCTGACGTACCCTGAGAGATGTAGTTATACTGAAGTAATGCTGCAGTGTAGATCTGCCCTTATTGTCATGCTAAACACAGGGTGGAACAGATTGTTTACCAGAAGTAGTTACATTCTGAGAGACTATTCAAAGTGAAGTGTCCAGTTAACATCACTGCAGCCATAGGATAGCAACATTATGAATTTAAGCTCCCAGGCTTGTCTTTTGAAGGTGTTGTGCAGGTTTCCTTTGAGGACGAGAACTGAGGGGTCAGATATGGAGTGATCATTTTGTGAAAAGTGTTCACCCACCCCGATATGGTGTTTTTAATCTTTAAACATTTTTCTGTTTGAGTTCATTTGAGAATGTAGTGATTGTCTAGTTTCACCCACATAGTTGTACTGGGGCATTTAGTGCATTGGATGAGATACACCACATGTTGTGACAGGCATGTGTAAGACCCATTGATCTTGAAAGATGTGTTGTGGTTTTTTTTATCATTATAGAAGTGGAGATACATCTGCAGGTTTTGCATCTGTTATGGCAGGGTCTGGTGCCGCTTTAGTTGGTAGGACCTGATATATGTGGAGCTTGCTTCTGATGATGAGCTTGGAGAGACCGGGCAGTTGTTTGAAGGCCAGAAGAGGGGGCCTGGGAAAGATTTCTTTCCAGATGTGGTCCCCATCGAGTCTGGATTGTAATTGTTGAGTGATACCCTGTATGGGCCCCAGTACGGGGTGGCAGGAAACAACTAGGTTTGCACAGTCAAAGCAGGTGTTTTTTCTGTATTGAAGCAGATTCTCTTGGTGTATTTGGATGGCCTGTTCCATGATGTGATCTCCTTCTCTGGGGGAGTGTCCTTGTTTGGTGAAGGCGATTTTAAGTGTGTTAAGGTGTACATCCTGGACTTTCCCCTTAGAGCATATTCTGTGGTATCTGAGTCCCCGGTTGTAGATAACAGATTTCTTGGTGTGTTTGGGGTGGTTACTGGATCTGTGAATGTAGGTGTGGTGATCCGTGGGTTTCTTGTATATAGTTGTCTATAGGATTCCATTGTTGAAGCTGATTGTGGTGTCCAGGATATTGGCGTGTGGTGTAATGTCCATGTGGTGGGTCCTCCTTCTACTAGTAGGCCACAATCCACTTTTATTAGTGAATTTACACAGTGATATGTGGTGGATATGACATATTTCCTCTTTAAAGCAGTTCACTGTAAAGTTATGGGTAATTAGAAAAATGTTGATATTTTGATGAAATTTTTCAATCATTGAAAATGTTTAAACACCTTGGATATTTGATGATAGCTGGTCAAATCCCCCCCAAAAATCTATGAAAATTTTTATCATTTTTTTTTGGCCAAAAATAGAAATGTGGACAATTTAGACCCACTCTGATCATTAATGTGTGAGAAAAATTAGTTACCGTCAGTAATATCACAGCAACTTCACATCCTGGTCATATGTCTGAAATTGTTACAAGTCTGATTTCTTTTTACTGAAAATACCTGGGAAAATCCAAGATAGTTTCTGGTTTGTTCTAATAGGTAAGGTGAACATTCAACTAAATATGATTTTTACTGGATACCAATATTAAGATGTGCTGCTTCTTACTTCTGCAGGATCTAGTGACCAGCTTCCGAATTCAGAGAGCTCCTATGCTTCGCAAGCTTGCTTACCTGGCATATGGTTCCATGATAAACAGATATTGTTCTGTGTCATCATCTTGTCCTAATAAAATTCTTCAGGTGAGTGGGTTTTATTTCAGATTTTTTAATACCTGAAGAAATTTCAGAAACTGCCTCTAGGTTAGTTCCCACCTAGTTGAGTGTAAATCAGGACAATGGAGGTTTAAATTCCATCATTTGCAGCTGTGATCAACTGCAAAATCACAAACAAAATTAGAAGGTGAGTGGAAGCTCTTTGAAAAACCTTAACCGTTCAGAATTTTGAATGCAAGTGGTGATAGTCCATAAGGAAAATGGATTCTCTAAACAAGTTGAAATTGAATTTACAATGAGTGGCAACTTGTAGGATTATAAGAGTACTATGGTATATGTTCCTGTACATGCTACTACATTGTTACCATTACTCCTCAATGCCACTATAAATGAAGCTCCAGACATATCCCAAGTCATGCTCCTAAAATGACCATCTTAAGAAGAAACTTCATGATTGTACACTGTCCCCAGGTCTTCTCTGATCATTGTCTTCAGACTATGGAGGTCTATTCCTATGTTCATAAGTACCAGAGTACTGAGATGGATGGTCTGTTGACATCAGAATGTGTTTAAACCTTGAAAACCAGCACAAAAGGGCTAAACAAAGGAAAGCCTGTACAAAAGTAATCTGTCCTTGTCATATGGGTCAATCCTACCCAATGAATCTGGGAAGCAGAAAACATTTAGATGAAGTTATGAGAATATAGGGGAATACATTTAGCAGTGCCTAATGGAGATTGCCAGGGGTGTTGGCAATACTGAATTTGGTGCCTATTTTATGGGGCTCTGGAAGCTGCAATAGAATCACTGAGAGAGTCACCCTCTCTGTGAATTCCCCCAGGGCTCAGGGGCCAGGCTGGTGTGGGGAGGTGCAATTTGCTTTGGGCGGGCGAACAGGGATGAACCTGGCCCAGCTATAATGCAGGGAAAGTTACACTAGTCAGTGAGTGCTCCTTGCTGTTTTCTATATTTGGCACTATGGTAATGAGAGCCTGGGAGTGAAATGTGCAAGGTTCAGCTCAAAGAATAGAGCAAAGTCTTGGAGCGAAAGGCTTTTTATTCCCTGTGGGCAAGGATGGCAGTGTGTACACGTGAGATTATTATCTGAATTAACAAAGCTACACATTCTTGCTTTGTTTGCAGCCCCTCCACGACCTTGCAGCCGAGGCAATCAGCAAGAACCATGAAGATGACATGGCCTTGGCTCTGAAAGCCATTGGCAATGCAGGAGAACCAGCCAGTATCAAGCGCATCCTGAAGTTCTTGCCAATATTTTCACCTGCCGCAATGGCTTTTCCAGTTAGAATTTATATTGATGCTGTTTTGGCCTTGAGAAAAATAGCCAGGAAAGACCCTGCAAAAGTAAGTGAAACTATTGTTTAAACAAACTAATCGGACATAAAGAATACAGGATGTAATGCAGGTCAAGTCAGTGACACACTGTTTGTGAACTCAGTATGTAATATCAGATACCCAAGGCCAGATTCTCAGCATAGCTCCATTGACTTCGGTGGAACTACACTGATTTACCCCAACTGAGGATCTGGTTTGCATTGTTTAATGTTGTACCTCCTAGACCTGTAATGCTGCTTATGTACACAATTAAAGACTGCTCCCTCTGACCTTGGTCTCATTGAAATCAAGAAGAGTTTGGCCATTGACTGCAGTGGAAGTAAGTTTGAGCCCAAAATAATTTGTGACCGATACACCATATTGTGGCTATATGAGACTTTAAAATTAAGACAAGAAATGCTTTTATATTAATTCAGAAGGAGTAAAATATTGTTAAATCATTTTAACATGGCTCATGACATGGGTTCTCAAAAATGGTTCCATTCACCAGGTTTGTTGATTGTTTTGTCTCTAGCACTGCTAGGAAATGCACTAGGGGTAGATTCCCAGCTGGTGTGAAGTTGCATAGGCCCACTGACACCAATGGACCTATCTACAGCAATTTATACAGCTGAGGATCTGCCCTTAGCTCTTCACATATATGTGGCTGGACATAAATAATAGATTAATGCATAAGCTGAAAGTTGATCAATGTGAGGATAAATAAAAAATCAAATAAAAGTGTATAATCAGTATTACAGGCATTCCTGATTGTGTGGTTGCTGTGCACTCAAAGCTCACACTGACATCAGTGGGAATTTTAAGTAGAAAAGGACTGCGGGATCTCATTCTAAAAAGTAAAACTATAAAAATGTAATGAGGATAGGCACTTCCTTGTTTTTTAGGATTCTTTATGAGAATTATAAACTGCAGATGAAAAAGAATACTGTTTCCTATACCATATGTTGTGATCTTTTATGAACTTAAATAATACAGGGGAGAGAGAGTGTGTGTTAATTCACTGTCTATGTGTCTGTCTGTGCCTTTATACCATGCTCATTACTGTGGTATCTAAGTGACTACAATCTATGTACGGAAGTCCCACTGATAGCAAGTAGTGTAAGCAATGGTGAATACAAATTACTTTGATCCTTCCCTAATTGCACACACTATACTCTCCCTGATGTCAGTGGGAATAAGGTCATCCTAAATTGCAAGACTGGGCATATTATTAATGACAATTCCACCCCACTTCTGTTCATTGTGTCCCAACAATACTTACCTTTGTGCATCAGTGCCTACGTTGCAAAGTCGTCCATACTTTCAGTTTTATTCTCCCTCAATATGTGTGGGTGACTCACCAGTGCAAACTGCATTATTTTAAAGGGAGAATACACCCTAAGAAGTTATCAGGATCTGGAAATGTGTTTTTTTTCCCCTCCAGGTACGGGAAATTCTTCTCCAGATCTTTGTGGACCATTCACTTGCTCCTACTGTCCGAATGATGGCTTGTGTTGTCATCTTTGAAACTAAGCCTGCTCTTCCTCTCGTAACAACTATGGCCAATGCTCTGCTAACGGAGAGCAGTTTGCAGGTCGCCAGTTTCACATATTCCCATATGAAGGTTTTGGCAATAAGCAGGATCCCACAGCTCTATAATGTGTAAGTAAAAAGAGAAGTAAAACTTTCCATTGTAAGTAGTGATTTCCATTACAATTTTCTAAGTATAAATGCAAAGTGAATTCAGTTATTATGGAGCATTATTATTCATTTTACTTAGATCTGCTGCTTGCAACATTGCCCTTAAACTACTGAGCCCAAGACTTGACAGGCTGAGCTATCGGTACAGCAAGGTTATTCACGTTGGTGGTTATTACCGTGAGTACCAGATATGCTGTGGAACTGCTTTGGCTAATACTATATTCTTAGAAAATTCCCATAGAAAAGCTATGAAATGCCCTGAATTTCAACTGAAATCCTGCCATTGGCAGTGGGATTTGTCCATTCCTGGAGTAGGAAAAACTAAACTGCAGATGTCTCAGGATCTATGGAGAATGCTATGGATCTCTAGACTTCAGCTATGGACTGAGGTATTTGTGTAGAGACCCAATATTCCTCAGACCTGCCGCCTCACCTCCCAGAATGGCCATGATTCCAAATTCTCCCCTCAGAGAGACTTTGTATATGAAGATTGGGCAACCCATAGAAATCAATGCTGACAGACTCATTTACATGATTACACACATATGGTGACTATACCTTATGTGCACAAGATATCATTGGACCCTACAGTGAAAACCAAATCTCTGCTGTATTTTGATTTCTACTATAGCGGAATATAGAGCTGGCGCAATTGGAAGAGTCTATCTCATGAACAGTCCAAGCAGTATGTTGCCATCTGCGATAATTATGAAACTGAGAGGTTACTATGCAAATACCGCAACTGATTTTGTCGAGGTAAATATTACATTTAGAACAACAATCAGACCTATACAAATATTTCTCATGGAAGCCTTCTGGATGGACTGCAGCATTTCACCACAGCCCCGAATAGGGGCTGGTGCAGAGGGAAGGAGTCTGATTGCAATTGTCCTTGGCCCTCTTGGCCTATAGACTCTGATGAAGGAGGCTATGAAAGCATTCAGTATGGAATAAAATGTAACAAAAGTAAAGGAAATCTCAGAAGGCTCACTGAATAGCTGTCTGTAAACCTGAACCATAACTGCCTATCATATATATGTGTAAAGGTTATACTAGGGATTTCCCGCTACTCGTTGAGCCAGATCCATTACTAGATACACAGATGTAATTTTATTGACTTTAATGGAGTCACGACTGCTCGTGACAGTGGTTAAATCTGGTGCTCCATATTTTCTCTCTCCATCATTAATAGTTTTCTCATGGCTTTCACCTAGTAAAGACTAATTTTTGATACTCCTTCACTCTCTCTGTTTTAACTGTGTCATAGTCTGGTCTGCCTGATTTTATTTGTTTTGCATAGGTGGCTCTCCAATCACAAGGCCTAACAGAGCTCGTCAGGAAACAGAACATCCCCTTTGCTGAATATGACACATACAAAAAATTGAAGGTGCTTGGGAAGATGGTATGTGTATTCTTTCTTCACATCTGTTTGAAATATATTACAAACTGGTACTGCATTTCTTACCCAGCCAAAACTCCCACGGAAGTGTCAGTGAATGAGGAGTACATGAGTAAGCCCCAAATGACATATCTAGCCATACACTGCAAGCTCTTTGGAATAGGCACCATCTTTTTGCTGTATATGTGTCAGTGCCTAGCACAAGGGTGCCTTGATCCTAATTGGGGCCAGTACAGATGATGATGATGGTAATAATTAATACAAAAATTAAAGTGCATGTTAAAATACAATATATCAATTTTCTTTTAAAAAATGATTGCTGTATATGATTTTTTTCTTTATGATGTAGCCCACTGTTTACCACCGTCTTTACCCAGGTGCTACATGGGCAAATTCACAGTGAGGTCAATGGTAGTTTTGCCTGAATAAGCCTAGTAACATCCTCAGGATTTGACCCAGTATTTGTTAATACAGTCCTATATATTAACAACATTTTTTCTCTAGCTTCTGGGATGGAAGGAACTGCCTCCTGAAAACCCACTCATATCAGCCTATGTAAAAGTATTTGGCCATGAGCTCGCCTTTGCTGATGTCAACAAGGAGCTCATTCAACAGACAGTGAAGGTATTGATTGCTCCTATTTTTCTGTTTTGTCTGAGGGGCTTCACAGTTTCCTCCCTGCCCTTCTGCTCCCTCCACTTAACCTTCTGGATCTTTGTCCCTTTGTAGGCTCTGACTGAATCATCAGATAGGCACATGTTAGTGAAGAACGTGATCAATCAAATCCAAAGAGGCATTGCAGGACAATGGACACTGGCAATATTGGCAGGAGAAGTTCGGCACATTGTCCCTACCTGTGTTGGCCTGCCACTAGAACTCAGTTTATATAGTACTGGTCTGATACATGCTGCAGCCAACGGTGAGTTTTGAAAAGCATCATTTAATGTTTTCACCTCAACACATAGGAATTTCAGAGTTCTAATTCCTGGTCTAACATTAAATCCCTCTGTAGTCTTGGCATATCGCCTACCTTCTTTGTCTCAGGTTCCCGATTTCTAATATGGAGGTAGTAATACATCATTACATCATACGTGGTGTGAGAATTAATTAGCTGAATATAAATGCTGCTCTTGAATACAGGTGTATAACTCCTGATTCATTTTAGTGGGCACTACAAGGGCAAAACTGGGCCCTTCTTAATTCTGTAAAGTGTTTTGAAGATGAAATGGTGCTACCTAAGTGCTAATTATTATTATTTTAGCAAAACTGTCAATTTGGAACTCTTAATTTATTGTTTTGCCTTTGCTATAATTCTTTTCTATCTCTTACAGTTGGTGTAAATATGTCCCCCTCTTTATCTGGCAGTTTTAAACCTTTGCAGTTCTTTGATGCCAATGTGCAACTTCATGCTGATATCAACCCAAGGTGAGGAAAACTAGGATATATATGTATATAAATATGATGGTATGGTATAATTTTATTGGCAGGGATTTGGGATAGCTGAATTATTCACGAGGGTGAAGCCATGTGTAAGTTATATAGGTCAATCCAAATAGATGCTGTTAAATCTTTTATTCCATACTACATCATGTTCTATACTTGCCACATACATTACAGAGCATTAAAAAAAATATCCTGGAATTATGGTTTTTTGTGCCTACACTGCTGGGTGACTTAGTCATCATTAATCCAGTTGTACAGGCCTCAGAGAGAACCATATAAGTATCTCTAAACAAGACATAAAATAGCTTTTCTATGCCTAAAAAATGTCATGTTATCCCAGACCTTGCAGTGCTATCAGTGTGTGCTGGATCCAAATTGGGATTCTACCACTTCCCATAAAGCTTCTATTTCTGCCCCTTCAGGGATGAGTGATATCAGATGTAAAGTCATGACATTTTACATAGAAAAAAAGCTGCTACTGGTGCAGCACTAAATATGGTCATCCTGGGCCTCAGGCTAGTGTAATTTTTTTTTGCAGGGGAGGGGAGAAGAAATATTTTTGTAGCTAGTTGATTTTTTAAAAATAGCAGCTGTTTGAAAGAGCTCAGGGTTTTCTAATATTAGAATAAGAACTGGGGTGATGGATTAGAAGTGAAGAGGGCAGGTGAGGAGGTCTAAAAGTCCATGTTAAATTCATTTATCACATGACTCTGCAATTCGTCACATGGATCTCACCTCCACATATGTGGTATATATCTTTGTCTGTCAATAGATTGATTGACATTTTTCCTCTTATAGCAGCAAACTCTGATTTCCAAAAAAGATATTTATATACAGTGAATTCTACATTTCAAAGTGTGCTTTCTAAGTATATATTTATCAATGTATATGGTTATGCATGTTTGTATTTTCCCTCTCTTTCAGCATATACACGCATACAGTGGCAATGATGGGAATCAATACACAGTACTTTCAGAGTGGTCTTGAATTTCATGCCAAGTTCCATGCCAACATCCCAATGAAATTTTATGCCAAAATAAACATGAAAGATAAAAGTTTGAAGTTTGAAACAACTCCGTGCCACCAGGAAACTGAGCTAGTGACTGCAAGGTACAGCAGTTATATTTACTTTGTTTACTTTCAAATAGGGTGACCAGATGTCCCGATTTTATAGGACCAGTCCCGATATTTGGGGCTTTTTTTAATATGGGCTCCTATTATGCCTCACCCCCGTCCTGATTTTTCACACTTGCTATCTGGTCACCCTAGTTTTAACTCTTCTGTACAACTGATGGTGAATTACCTATTATAAAATGTTAAAGACACGGCTTTTTGCTAAGACTTTGCTGTAGTAGGATAGTTATAGAATGCTAAATATTTTCTTTTGTTCACCATGTTCAGGATGTATTTTTTTGTATTTCACTTTACTGGCAATTTCAGTCCTCTGTCATTTAATGGCCCTCATCCTGAAGTCCTGACTCAGGCAATGAAGCCATTGAGGATTTTGCCTAAGTAAGGACTACAGAATCAGGCCCAGTGCACTTCTAGTGGTTAAATACAAGTTAACTTGTAGAGTAATTGCCATTAGTGCACTTCTAAATGCCCCTGCCTTTATAATCCTTTGTTTGGCTCATACAGAGCTGAACTACTCTAACATTTTATTTAGTTAATAATTGTTATGCGCTCATGCTGTTAGCATCTAGAAATATGAAACTGATTAAATGGGACTGTCCACATTAAGCAACATACTGTATCGACTCTAATTAACCATAAATAGCCCACTGCAGAACCATTGTTCATAACATGATGTGTCTTGAACTGTACTCAGCAGGGCAGTAAATTTAAGTTCTGGAGGGCCACTTGAGAGAAGGAGTTCCATAAGTGGGACCTAGACTGAAAGTGCTCTACCTCCAATCCTCAAGTCATCACAGCTACAGAATGTCCTCAAAACACATCAGTTCATCTCAGCAGTTTTGGTGGGACTTAGGGAGAGAGACAATCTCTAAAAGAGCCAGATCCAAATCATGTAGGGCTTTGCAGGATAGAACCAACACCTGATTTCAACCAGACACAGATGGGGAGCCGGGGCAGTACATGGAGAACAGTTGTAGTTTGCATTTCACTAAGTAGATGAAGGGCAGCGTCAATGACAGCTCCATTTAGAATGTATTGCAGTTGTCCAATCTGGACATGACAAAGGCAGTATCTGTGGCAAGGAGAGGTCATAGATTACCTTTATTATCCACAGATAAAACAAAGTACTCTGAGCCACTATGGTTACATGGGAATCCAACAGTAACAGAGAGCCCCCAACAACTTAAGGTTGTGAATGTCTTTTGAAAGGGATGAGTAGACTCCACCAACAAACAGAGCAGTCAAAACCCTTGTTATTTCTTCAGATTGCTTTCTTCTGCCAACTAGCATCACCTCTATCTCTTCTGGATTAAAAATAGCAGGCCTGTGAAAAATCAGAATAAAGTATATTATCGATAGAGCCATTTACAAGTAGTGTATTGTGCCTATCCCCACAGGACTAAAGTTTATGCTATTTCAAGAAATGTGGAAGAGATAACTTCAGCAAAGAGATCTTCAGTTCTACCAGAAGAAGCTGTATCGGATGTCTCTGAGCAACGTTTTAAATCACCAGAAAGGACTTCAATAAATGGTGCCATGACGGTAATTAACACTCCTGTATTTCTATATTATAGATAGATGGATAGATAATGGATGGATGGATAGATAATGGATAGGTTGATAGATGGATGGATAGATGGATGGATAGTTAATGGATAGATAGATGGATGGATAGATAATGAATAGATGGATGAACAGATAGATAGATAAATAATGGATCTGATTTTCAGAAGTGCTGAGCTCCCATAACTCCTGTTGAAATCAATGGGACTTAGGTGTTCAGACCATTTAAAATCAGTTTTCATATACATTGCTGCCATAGAATGTAATGGGCCAAGTGATGGAATTTTTACTCTTGGTCTGCTCATTCCTCTCATTTCTGTGCAGAGTAGATCCTAAGTGTGAAGATCTGACACACTGTAGGAGGGATCATCCATATCCATGGGGCTCTCTTCCTCTTCCCAGTACCCCATAGAGAGGCTTCCCTGGGACATCAGATCCACGTGGAAGGTGTAGGCCTCAGGCAGGATGGAGAGGGCAGGGAGCAGGATGTGCATTTTGCTTCCCAAGCCCTGTGGGAATCAGTGCAAATGGTAACAGAGCCCCAGGCTCTGCTTTGCTAAGTGCCCTTCATGCTGGGAATCCCCTTTAAGAGTGGGCCAGCTGCTGCTTGGGAGTCCTGCACCAGTTTTGAGTCATTTTTGCTTCCCCTCCAATTCCCCTTAAACCTGCCATGTTTCTGTTTAATGCAGCAAAGAACAGCTTCTGACGGGATGTCCGAGAAATATTCCTATGGCCCAGAAGAGGAATTTCACCACAGAGCTGGAGGAAGATCTTATGCACGAGTCTTTTGTAGCAAATTACATAGTTTGGGTTGCCAAACCTGCCTTAATCTGCAATTACGAGATGCTGCTTTCTTAAAAGATACATTTCTATACAGATTGGTTGGAGAGCATGAAATCAAATTAGTTTTGAAACCAGGTATCGCATTCTGCACAAAAATTTCCATTTATCCACATCAGTACAACTAAAGCAGTATATCCCTTAATGCGTGTGCCTGGTGTTTAGTCCGTACAGATGCTGCTATTGACAAAATACAGCTGGAGATTCAGGCAGGATCCAGAGCAGCTTTCAGAATAATCCAGCTGGTAACCCCAGTGTCAGAGGAAGATGATGATTCAACTCCAGATGACGTGGTTCAAACAAAACTGAAGAAGATCCTAGGAATTGAAAGTATATTTAAGGTAACTGACTTGGTTTGAAATGAAAGATAATTGAACAACACCAAAAAATCCCAAAACAAAATAAATGGTCCTACAAAATTAGAAGGAAAGCTGCAGAAAAAAACAGAGTTTGATTTGGTTAGAACTGTAAATATTTTCTAAAGAGTAAGAAAAGTATATGCGCAGGGACGGTGTCAGGTAGTTTAGGCTTGTTAAACTAAAAAGGAAGGAAATAAGAGTTAAAAGCCTAATTAAATCAGACCTATTCAGTATCTTATTATTACATTTCAAATAAAGAAGTTGTTTGTTGTTTGTTTCGGTTTTCACCGAGGTTGGTTGTGATTTGATGTCTAATGTAGTGAATGCCAGTGAAAATGAGGTAGGATCAGAAGAGGTTAAAATAGGGAAAGAACAAGTTAAAAATTGCTTGGACAAATTAGATGTCTTTAAGTCACCAGGGCCTGATGAAATGCATCCTAGAATACTCAAGGAGCTGACTGAGTAGATATCTGAGCCATTAGCGTTTTCTTTGAGAAGTCATGGAAGATGGGAGAGATTCCAGAAGCCTGGAAAAGGGCAAATATAGTGCCCATCTATAAAAAGGGAAATAAGGACAACCTGGGGAATTACAGACCAGTCAGCTTAACTTCTGTACCTGAAAAGATAATGGAGCAAATAATTAAGCAATCAATTTGCAAAAAGATAATAAGGTGAAAAGTAACAGTCAGCATGGATTTGTCAAAAACAAATTGTGTCAAACCAACCTGATAGCTTTCTTTGACAGGGTAACAAGCCTTGTGGATGGGGGGAAGTGGTAGATGTGGTATATCTTGACTTTAGTAAAGTTTTTGATACTGTCTCACATGACTTCTCATAAACAAACTATGGAAATGCAACCTAGATTGAACTACTATAAAGTGGGTGCAAAACTGGTTGGAAAACTGTTCCCAGGAGTAGTTATCAGTGGTTCACAGTCAGGCTGAAAGCGCATATTGAGTGGGGTCTCGCAGGGATCAGTTCTGGGTCTGGTTCTGTTCAATATCTTCATCAATTATTTAAATAATGGCATAGAGAGTACACTTATAAAGTTTGCAGACAATACCAAGCTGGGCAGGAGAATAGGATTAAAATTCAAAATGATCTGGACAAACTGGAGAAATGGTCTGAAGTAAATAGGATGAAATTCAATAAGGACAAATGCAAAGTACTTCATTTAGGAAAGAACAATCAGTTGCATACATATAAAATGGGAAATGACTGCCTAGGAAAGAGTACTGCGGAAGGGGATCTGGGGGTCATAGTGGATCACAAGCTAAATATGAGTCAACAGTGTAACGCTGTTGCAAAAAAAGTGAACATCATTCTGGGATGTATTAGCAGGAGTGTTGTAAGCAAGACACGAGAAGTAATTCTTCTGCTCTACTCCACTCTGATTAGGCCTCAACTGGAGTATTGTGTCCAGTTCTGGGCACCACATTTCAGGAAGGATGTGGACAAATTGGAGAGAGTCCAGAGGAGAGCCACAAAAATGATTAAAGGTCTAGAAAACATGATCTATGAGGGAAGATTGAGAAAAATGGGTTTGTTTAGTCTGGAAAAGAGAAGACTGAGGGGGGGACATGATAACAGTTTTCAAGTACGTAAAAGGTTGTTACAAGGAGGAGGACGAAAAATTGTTTTTCTTAACATCTGAGGATAGGACAAGAAGCAATGGGCTTAAATTGCAGTAAGGGAGATTTAGGTTGGACATTAGGAAAAACTTCCTCACTGTGAGGGTGATTAAGCACTGGAATAAATTGGCGAGGGAGGTTGTGGAATCTCCATCATTGGAAATTTTTAAGAGCAGGTTAGACAAACTCCTGTCAGGGATGGTCTAGATAATTAATCCTGCCATGAGTGCAGGGGACTGGACTAGATGATCCCTCGAGATCCCTTTCAGTTCTATGATTCTATATGAAACCTTCCCTCTCAGTGTTTACAATTCAAACATTGCAGCATTGTGCTAGTATATGATGAGATACAGAATGTGAAATTGACTAGACCCCGAAGGGAGCTGTGCTACAAAGGAGGATGGGAACCAAGGGAGCAGTGTGGAGATCTTGGGCCTCCAGAAAGCTTCTCCTGTGTCCTGCGGATATCCTGCATCTGAAAAGCTAGGTTTATGGGGCAAAGTGCCCTGTTCGTCAAGAGGAAGGGCTAACCTTGCTAAATGATTTGGAGGAAGAATCACGAAATCTCCTGTACCTTAGATGGATTGTTTCCAACATAGGGAAATAGGAGACCTGAATGTTTTCCTCATAACACATAATATATAATTCCCAAAGCAATGAAGCTATTATTCCTGGTAAGTCAAGAACATGCAAGTGGCTTTAAATTCAATAACATTGCACTGACTATGATAGGAAAATGATTCTCGCTAACTGATATAATTCTTCAAAGTAACATTTGATTGGACTTGCAGGCTGCAAACAGAAGTGCACATCAGCATCTTAAGAAGCAGGCCGCCAAGAAAGATAAAGCCAAAATTGCCGAAATTAGCACAGATCCAGCTGCTAAGTATCAATCCAGCTCATCCTCATCATCGTCCTCATCATCATCTTCCTCCTCCTCCTCCTCTTCTGTTGGTGACAAATACAGGAATACAGACACGAAAGACAAAACATGGCAAGCTAGACAAAGGGAAGGAAGCAGCAGCAGTAGTAGTCGTGGTGGCAGCAGCAGCAGCAGTAGCAGTGACAGTAGTAACAGCAGAAGCTGCAGTAGCAGTGAAGAGGATCATGCTGCAAACAAAGAACTGCAAGGGAAAAGTGACAAACCAGTGAGGAGCTGTAGCAGCAGCAGTGACAGCGAGTATTCCAAACAGCAGGTAACTCATTCAGACTCTTTTAGGTCTGTATGAATTATATTTCTGGTAATAATTACGTTACTTTATGCACGTTGTTATAAATCAAGAAATTATGCATTATGAATTAATGATATAGGGACCAATTCTGCCCCGTCACAGGAGTAACTTCATTGACTTGAATGAGAGTTACACTCACATAACTGAGGGCAGAATTAGACCCAGAGAGTCCAGTGGCACTAGTACAATTTACTCTTACTTCCCTGTTTGTACAATGGCTGGAAACTAGAAGCATATGGAGCACTGGGCAAAGTAATAACAATATATTGTACAAATTAGAGGATTGGGCCAAAAGAAATCTGATGAGGTTCAACAAGCACAAGTGCAGAGTCCTGCACTTAGGACGGAAGAATCCCATGCACTGCTACAGAGTATGGACCGAGTTGCTAGGCAGCAGTTCTGCAGAAAAGGACCTAGGGGTTACAGTGGATGAGAAGCTGGATATGAGTCAACAGTGTGTCCTTGCTGCCAAGAAGGCTAACGGCATTTTGGGCTGTATAAGTAGGGGCATTGCCAGCAGATCGAGGGACATGATCATTCCATGATCATTTCGGCATTGGTGAGGCCTCATCTGGAGTACTGTGTCCAGTTTTGGGCCCCACACTACAAGAAGGATGTGGAAAAACTAGAAGGAGTCCAGCGGAGGGCAACAAAAATGATTAGGGGGCTGGAGCACATGACTTATGAGGAGAGGTGAGGGAACTGGGATTGTTTAGTCTGCAGAAGAGAAGAATGAGGGGGGATCTGATAGTTGCTTTCAACTACCTGAGAGGGGGTTCCAAAGAGGATGGATCTAGACTATTCTCAGTGATAGCAGATGACAGAACAAGGAGTAATGGTCTCAAGTTGCAGTGGGGGAGGTTTAGGTTGGATATTAGGAAAAACTTTTTCACTAGGAGGGTGGTGAAGCACTGGAATGGATTACCTAGAGAGGTGGTGGAATCTCCTTCCTTAGAGGTTTCTAAGGTCAGGCTTGACAAAGCCCTGGCTGGGATGATTTAGTTGGGGATTGGTCCTGCTTTAGCAGGGGGTTGGACTAGATGACCTCCTGAGGTCTCTTCCAACCCTGATATTCTATGATTCTATGATTGCTCTCTGCCATCATGGTGATAGATTAGGTGATCTAATATAGATCTTTTCCATCTCTAACTTCTGAGATTCTCTGAGTCACTCAGATTTGAGTGTTGCGTATATTTTATTACTGAAATTCTTATCTAATATTTTGCCATATTTTGTGCTGCATCTTTTCGAGCAGTAAGCCAAAGTAGCTTTTATGGGAGTTACTTCCACTTCTTGTGTATTTTCACAGGCTGATCCAGAAATTTATCAGTATCGGTTCACGTCGGCACACAGAGAACAGGTACATTTTCTGCTCTTTGCACGCAGGGCCAAACACCGGTTTCACTGACTTCAGGGGGGGGAGCAGGATTTGGTCCACTGAGAAGAAAAGTGTTAAAAATAACTTGTGGAACCACTTTCTGTGAACTGTCTTGTAAGTCATTTGATTAAGGACGATTCTTCAATTGTTGCAGTATCCAAGAAAGAAAGTCCCAAGCAGCAGCAGTAGCTCTTCTTCCTCCAGTTCTAGTTCTTCTGAGAGTAGTGATGAAGGCAGCTACAGAGGAAGTGCTCAGGTGGGTGTATTCAACAAGAAACGAAAGCAGGTGAAAACTTTGTCAACACTGCCACGGATTTCCATCTACTGTAAAATTCTGATACTAGTAAAGGAAAGATATAATTAGTGAGTTATTGTATTAAATAATATATAAATTATTATAAGAGTCTACATATAACTATTTCTTGCCAGTATAGAAGTACTGTGCCTTGGGTTGTCATTGAATAGCTCTTACTACTATGTCCAATAAGGGTGGGATAACTGAACCTAACAGATATGCTTACACATGATGAATAGTGCATTACTAAGTGAGTAGTCCCATTAAAATAAATGGGACCACTTGTGAAGTGCTACTCAACATGTATAAAGGTATCTGAATCAGGCCTATAGCAATTTTTGGTTTGTGTTGTCAGCGGATTGCATCCTGTACTGCTTAGGTCCTGATTCTGCGGTCCTGATGCATGTTTAGTAGTGCCTTTCTCTGCAGGTAGTTCCATTCATGTCAACAAGGCCATGGGTAAAATTTTCAAAAGCACCTAAGTGATTTAGAAGCCAAAGTCCTATCTTCAAAAGTGACAGACATTAGGAGCCTATGTTCCACTGAAAGTTAATGGGACTTAGGGACTTTGGAATTGTTACTCTATGTGCATAGTCAGGGACTATACAATATAAGAATGACAGACAGAATCTGGACTTTAATGAATATAATCTTTTCTCTGTGCAGTGTAAATATGACAAACAGATCTGTTTGTTGACATAAATTATTATGGTTTTAAAAGTTAAAATGTATTTGTTTAAGAAGGCAGTTATTTTATTAACTAAATTTCAGTTTGGTACAATGAAAGAATCTGATCCTGTGCTCTTTGATTTTATTATGAGTTTTGAATGAATAAAGAATGCAGGCTCAATCCCAAAGTTTGTTAATCTAAAAGATCTGTTCTTTGTCAGGTCACATTTCTATTCCAGGTTTCCTTTGGGTACACTGAAATTGCTCTTGTAAAAGATTTTTTCCATTATTGTTTTACTTGTTTAAGGTTTGATCCCGCTCCCCTGGAAATCAATGGCAAAACTCCTTATGACTTCAATGGAGCTGGATCACATGCTTAAAGGATTTCACTGTATTTCTGGATAGGATTCTGCTGAGTACTGTACACAGCATGTTTTTTTTTTAATAAAGACCATTCCTTTAACAAATATTAATTTATCTGACATTCAGTGTAGTACTTTACTTTACTTTTAAAAATGTTTCAACTGACTTTTTCTCCTGTGACTTTAGCCTAAATTCTTGGGAGACATTAAACCTCCAATACTGGCTGTTATTCTTCGTGCCATTCGAACTGACAGAAAGCTGGCAGGCTTCCAGCTTGTGTTGTACACAGACTTGCACTCCACCACACCCAGGATACAAGTGTTTGTGTCAAACATCTCAGAATCAAGTATATGGAAACTCTGCGCTGATGCTTCAATAGTAAATTCTTACAAAGCAGCGGTAAGGTTCAAATATAATCTGACCAACAGTAAATGTTTTATATTGATATTACTATGTTTTTATATTTAAATTTAAAATAAAATTAATTATCCTCTCTCTTAGGGTTATCTAAAATGGGGCCAGGATTGCCAGGACTACAGGATTGCTGGAAAAGTTGTAACTGGCCAATTTGCTGATTACCCAGCCACACAGATCAAGCTAGAGTGGCCTAAAGTTCCTTCAAGAATCAAAATAGCTGCAAGATGGTGAGATTTGACTCATCATTTTTTGAAATCTAAATTCTTTACTTATTTTACAGCATAATCAAACTGGGAGAATGCATATTCAGCAATGAGCGTCCAACAATTACAGGCACAATCCTGCAGTTCCTATACAGGCAAAACTCCTGAATGTGGAAATTTTCATAGGATCAGACCACACATTGGTCTCTCCTGTTTTATTTAGTCTCCAGTTCACTTTTGTTTGAGTGTAATCCTTAGCATGAGTCTCTCTTAGAGCAGCACAATAGGTCCATTTGAAACACAAAGTTCATTACATACTAATTAGAATACATTAATGTGGCAGTGATTATAAGAAAACTGTACTATGCTAGATTCAGAATAGGTTTCTCTTATGGGTTCACAGCCACACTACTGTTTTTTTTTCAGTGTTGTCTAATATGGAGACACACAGATGACAACTTCTCTTGATACCTGAATATATACATGTACATGTTAGTTAGAGACACTGGGATAGTAGCTGCCTGGTTAACAGATTACCACCAGATGCTTGAGGAGAACATAGTTTAAACTAGGTTGGATTATTTGGATAGGCTGATATCTGCTCTTGCTATCCTAGATAGAAACTATCCAGTGGAATACCTGGAAAATTCTCTTCTGAATGCATTTTTTCATGTACAGTACATGCACTTATTGTGGAGGATGAACAGGGGACTGAGTGTAACAGAGTTCATTCTTATTCTTTTGTAGGCAACACTTGTTTTGAGGCAATTATTTTTATTGCTTATTCAGGCCCCAAACCTATAATAGGGACTGATGATGAGGTCCTCATCTCTTCACAGTGAGAATCGAAGTGAGCATAAGGGCCCATGCTAATGGATCCTGTTAACACATATTGGGGCTTTAATAACAAGCTGTCCGGTTTTTAGGTATTTAATGGACTGGGGATGCCCAATTTTCAACATTGAATGTCTTTAATGCTGCTCGGCCTATCCCATCCTGGTTACTGCATGCTGCCATGCGGCCTCCTAAATTCAGTAGCAATTTTCAGTGTTCTGATACTGCTGCCTCTCCTGCCCCGCACAGTACCACATACTAACACACACTGCTTGGTGACAGGCAGGGCCGGTTCTAGGTTTTTTGCCGCCCCAAGCAAAAAAATTTTTGGCTGTCCCCCCCCCTCCCAGCCCTGGGCTCCTCGCCGCACCCCCCTGCCGCCCAAACCCTGGGCTCTCCCCCACCACCTGCACCCCCCTGCCGCCCCAGCCCTGGGCTCTCCCCCCAGACCCGCACCTCCCTGCCGCCCCAGCCCTGGGCTCTCACTCTCCCACCCGCACCCCCCTGCCGTCCCAGCCCTGGGCTTCCCCCTACCCCCCCACCATTGCCCCCCCCCACACCTCCTGCTGTCCCAGCCCTAGGCTCTCCCCCCCCGCACCTGCACCCCCCTTCCGCCGCAGCCCTGGGTCACTGGTAACTCGCTCCCAGGGTAGGTCATTCAGCAGGAATTTTAGATGTGCACAGAACACAGACAGGATTGGTTCCCATATGGTTACAGAACTGCAGTAAAGTGAAACAATTTTCAGCTTGTGTGATTGGAGGATATCTGGATGCATATTATAAGACTGTCCTCCATAAACGAGGAAAAGTTGAGGTACCTGTATTATTCTTTTGTTCCACTCTTTCTTTCTATGGGGAATTTGCCAATGCAATATCACTGTCTTCCTTTTAAACAAACAAACAAAAAGGCAATGGCTGTTGAAAATAGCAATTCCAGTCCTAATAACCACTGGGAAGCATTTCTTGCTCAATTTTATCCTACTTTTTCTACAGCAAGTTACAGTGGATCAGTATATTTGATTTGGGAGAAATGAAGTAACAGCTGCCCAAACTGAGCTTGAGCACTCCTGAATTTTGAGGTGTTCAAATCTGGGAGGGAGGTGCTGGGGCAGAGAGGAGGGCTGTGGCTCCGCAGGGGAGCACGGCAGCATGTATGCAGCAGCGTGTCTGGCACTGCGCAAAGCCAGACACGCTGGTCTGAGTGGCACGGTAAGGGGGCTGGGAGGTTGGAGAAGGGGTAGGGGGTTCCAGGAGGGCAGTCAAGGGACAGGGAGCAGGGGGGGTTGGATGGGGCGGAGGTTCGGGGGGGCAGTCGGGCAGGGAGAAGGGGGGGTTAGATGGGTCAGGGGTTCGGGGGACACTCAGGGGACAGGCAGCAGTTGGATAGGCATGGGAGTCCCAGGAGTTTGTCAGGGGACAGGTAGGGGGTGAGGTCCTAGGGGGTAACTTGGGGGTGGGGGTCTCAGGAGCAGGCAGTTGGGGACAAGGAGAAGGGAGGCTTAGATAGGGGGTGGGGTCCCAGAAGGGGGCAATCAGGGGACAAGGACCAGTGGGGCTTAGATAGGGGGTGGGGTCCTGGGGGGCAGTTAGGGGCAGGGGGTCCCGGGAGGAGGTGATCAGGGGACAGGGAGCAGGGGGGGTTGGATGGGTTGGGGTTTCTGTGGGGGGCAGTCGGAGGGGGGGGGGATGGTAGCAGGGTGGGGCTACCCTCCCTCCCCGTGGAGTGTCCTATTTTTTAAATGTTAAAATATGGTATCCCTACCCTGCCCAGTGCAGCTCTCCATTAAAAGCAGGCTGTAGCATGAGGTCTCAGCTTCCTCACTCCCTCCTCCTCTTTCCTGTTGGTAGTGGCCAAAGGAATGCTGGGAAATGTAGTGCTTTCCCTGCTCCAGGGCTGGCTCTATAGGCAGGGAGCTAACCAAGGAACTACAGCTCCCAGGGCCCCCTGTTGGTTCTCAGCTCCCATGCTGGATCTCTGCCGCCCCTGCAAATGGGCTGCCCCAAGCACGTGCTTGCTTTGCTGGTGCCTAGAGCCGCTCCGGTGACAGGCTTGCTCTGTAACAGATGCCAAATACAGTGTTTACTTCATTATGAGTGTTTCGGTATGAATGGAATTTAAATAAAACTCTCCACAGAAAATCAATTACATCACTTATTCCCTCTTCCAGGTTTTACACATTTCTTCCGGGAGTTGCGTACATGCTTGGATTTTCCCAAAGGGAACAGAACAATCCCTCTCAACAGGCTACTCTGGTTATGGCTCTAACTTCTCCAAGAACCTGTGATGTTGCTCTCAAGCTACCTGAGGTAAATATTTTACTATTAAAAAAAAAAAAAAAAAGGTTTGCCAGAGAATTTAGTGCTCACGAAATTGAAGGTTGAGAGTTTTGGCTTGAGCCACAAATATTTTTTTCAGTTTATAAAAACAGGAATAAACTCCCATTCCACACTCTTGATGCTTTTACATAATTTTGTTTCATAGTAAAAATATCTTATAATTGACTTTTCCCTACTCTAATGGATAAAAAACAAATCAGCAAATAAAATAGAGCCAGCATAACAAATACATAAACTAACTAACTAACTAATAAAAAACAGTTCAGCCTTCAGAGTACCGCCTCCCCAAATCTCCAGGAAGAGGACAGCATGCTTGGAAGGTTGACAAATCCAGACTCTGTTGGGCCAAAAATAGGGAGAAAAAATTACTGTTGAGGACCCCTGACAAATAATGTCCTACCAGTAGCCCTTTCAAAATGATATAGCTCCAGTTAAGGCTTCACTGATCTTGACTCTGGTAGTACAGACCTGGGGAGTTTGTCTCTCATGTAAACAGGTCCCGAGCCATTTGGGCAGTGGGGATCTATGATATATGTTTCCTCAAAGAGCTCCATTAATAAACCTCAGAGCTAATCTATATCACCTTTGTTATTCCAGAAACTTCATATGTGGCACCTGTGCAATCATTGTGTAGTGTAGACAAATAGGAACTTTCATTCCTTTTCACTTGTGACCCACATAGATTTCGATCAGTGAAAGGATAATACATAACACAGCCTCCTTCCAATATTACCATAAAAATATTGGTTTTGTGGAAATTTGGCATATTCTATATTCGAATCTATTTTCTGTTTCCTTTTCAGCTCACAATTTATGGCAGAGACATTAGCCTTCCACTGCCACTCCCTTTAGATCCAAGTATATCAACTTCAGTGCTGCAGTATCCTGCTTGGAATTTCTTCACTAAAATACCATCCTCAGTCATTGACAGTCTTAAAGGTCAGTAATTCATCATCTTCAAAGCACTAATAGCCTCATTTTTTTTCATTACTTGGAATTATTTTACATTTATTAAAAAATAAATTGAACTGCAAACAAAAACTTTACATCTATAATCAAGGTGAGCTAGGTTGCACAGGTGTAAACAAGGGCAGAATTTGGCTCAGTGTACCATATGTTGTACTAATGTCTAAAAATATTCAAATCCAGCTCAGAAATTAGGGTTTGAGTCTGCCCATTGACAGCAGTGAAAAACACACATTCTCCCAAATTTGCACATTATTTTGTGTCAGATTCATTATCTCTTAAGAATCCTGGATAAAATTAGATTGGAATGTATGACCAAGATTTACAAGTGATCAATCATTTTGAGTACTTCAGTGTATGGGCAACCTGCTTGAGACTCCTTAAAGGGCACCCAAAATCACTTTTGCAAATCTTGGCCATAATCTCACCTCCTTTATTTGTGTTTTTAAGGGTTTACTTTTTCAATAATGAAATATTAAGGACCCAGTTGTGCGATCCTTTTTCAGGTAAAATCTTCAATGAAAGAGCCAAATTATGCACTGGTGCAAATGGACACAATTCATCTGAAGTCAATAGATTTGTATCACAGCTGAATTTGGCTCAATGTGGAGGACTGCAGAATTGGCCTCTACGTTTGTTACAGAAACTTAATAAGAAAACATATATGAGCCAATTCTGCTCTCAATTACACCAGTGTAAATCCACTGGGACAAATTCCCATGATGCAACTTTATTGAAGTCAAAGCTGATTACAGCTGGTAGGACAATTTCTGAGAATGACATTTCAGTGAAAAGTGGGTTGGAGAGAATGCTCATATTCTGAGGATTTTGTTTTCTGTTTCTTAACCAGCTCTAATCCTGATAAAATTCAGTATAATCAATAAACCCATATAAGCTGTCAAATACTCTGTCATGGAACTCCATCTTCTGGTGCTACTGCTCTGAAGTCAGTGATGTGGTAATTATTATTAACATGGTGGGATAAATTCTGCTCTCATTTACATCACATCAAGGTTACTGAAGTCAATAGGCCAAATGTATAGGATTGCACCAGAGCAAGTAAGAGCAGAATTTATTTCACAGTATTCGTAATGGTCATATTTCTGCTCTCTTGTGTGCAGTGATGGGAAAATGCTGCTCTCACACTGGAGCCAATATGAAATTATTCAATACAGTGGGGTTACTTTGAATTTATGCTGGTGTAGACAAGAGTAGAAACTGGCCCAACAAATAAAAAAAAACAATTAGTACATTTGAACACCTAAATGAAAAAGCTCACTAATGGTGGGCTTTTTTTTCAGGTCATTGTTCAGTCTCCCAAAATATGATCACAACCTTCGATGAAGTTGAATTCAACTACTCAATGCCTGCAAATTGCTACCATGTCTTGGCCCAAGATTGTAGCCCAGAACTGAAATTCCTGGTGATGATGAAGAAAGCTGAAGAGTCTGCTGACCTTAAAGCAATCAATATCAAACTTGCCAGTCAGTAAGTAATTCCAGAGAATGCGGAACTTAGATGCTAAGATGATCCCAAGGAAATCGGAGAGCTAGAGGGTTAATGGGGATTGATAATGGCAGAGGGCTCATCCAATGGCTATTGAAGTCAATGGAAAGAAACCCAGAACTTTACTACACCTGGAGGTCACTTTTTAAATGCAATTGAGGCTTGACCAAAAATCTTTACCACCTGATAGCTGTTCATTAAACTATGAGAAATTAGTTGGTTGTCTCAATCCAGTTCTTAGGGAGCAAGTACAAGGATTGCAATTATACTATTAGCATCCTGCTTGACAATCTCAGCAGAGAGGACAAGGATTGAATGTATGTGGAAACTAAATTACTCTCTCATTTTAGAGGTGATCTGTTAGGCCACCCCTTATTTGGTGCCTAATGTTCCACAGCCATTATCAAGTCAATTTAGGACACACACTGTCTTACATTGCAGCAGCAACTGTGCAGAATTGTACACTGTAATACAAAAATTTGATATTCTAATGTGTGTATGATTAGGTACCACAAAAAACAATATGGGAGAATTGTCCTTTATTTCCTTGAAATGTAGGTGGTTTCCTCTAGTATAAGGGATAAGTTGGGGGCAGCGTAGGGAAGCTTGCAGTGTGCTGTACCTGTTTTGTGGCAAAATAAAAGGTTGCAGGCTTCAAGTCTGTTGGTCTAGCACAGTGGTTCTCAAATTTTTGTACTTTCACACAGCAAGCCTCTGAGTGTGACCCCCTTTATAAATTAATAACACTTTTTAAATATTGAACATTATTAGAAATGCTGGAGGTGACGCAGGGTTTGGGAGTGGAGGCTGACAGCTCGCGACCCCCCCATGTAATAACCTTGCAACCCCCTGAGGGGTCATGACCCCCACTTTGCGAACCCCTGGTCTAGCACCTTTTGCATTGGGGGCATTCTCTGCGACAGTGGAGCCTTTTTCCACTCCCTGGTCATTTCATGCATCCTGGAGGAGTTCCTCTGGGAAACATCCACCGACTCCTTGTATTCATTCACAGAGCAGTGAGTGCTGTCTGGGGTTCTCTGCTCGCTGTCCCCATACGAGTGCCCTCGTTTTACACCTTTGACCTGCACTCCCATTCCTGTTTTTATAATTTTTTGTCCCAAGTCATCATTTGTATCCTGGATCTTATGGTCCCTTTCCCACCTGATGGGGGTGAGCCTTTAGTTTGGTGGGCTCCGCCTACCGCTCACTAGATTCACATAGGTTATCACCTTTCAGGAGTGGTGAACTCATTTGTGAACATTTGAAAAAAGTGAATGAATCTCCATTCTTACAGATCATTTTTTTTTGTTTTAAAGTGGTAATTTAATAAGGAAACAGTCTTTTATTTTGTGACTCTCCTTTGTTAAAAATTCTTATTTAAAGATTATGAACAGTGTATCATGATTGCTAAAATATTTTTGGGGAATTAAGCTGTTTATGGTAAATGTAATGTCTAAATAAAATTTTAAAACATATTTTTCCTGGGAAAAAATGCTACAATACGCAGTATTTTCAGATAATCGGAGAGATCATAATTTTGCCACAGAGAACCCAATTTTCTTGTGGAATGTGGAGCACCATCAACTCACTTTAATTATTATAGAAGTATCTGTTTAGCTCCAATAGTGTGTTGGAGTGCTTCACTTCAGGGTGATAAGGGAACTCAGGACCCTGCAAGGTCAGAGCTACAGTGTTTATGAATTGTGAGTTAAGTAGCACAAAAGTAGCACAAAAGGGATGTAGGAGGGTGTTTCAGGCTGGGACCGAGGGGTTCGGAGGGTGGTAGGGGGTTGGGGTATGGGAGGAGGTCAGGGGTGCAGGCTCTGGGCGGCGCTTATCTCAAACAGCTCCTGGAAGCAGCGGCATATCCCTACTCCGGCTCCTATGCGGAGGTGCAGCCAGGCAGATCTGCGCATTGCAGTTCCTAGCCAATGGGAGCTGCAGGGGCAGCATCTGGAGCCCCCTGGCTGCCCTATGTATAGGAGCTGGAGGGAAGTCATACTGCTGCTTCCAGGAGCCACGCAGAGCCACGGCACATGTGGAGCGGGGCAAGCCCCCAACTCCGCTCCCCGGTGGGAGCTCAAGGGCTGGATTAAAACGTCTGATGGGCTGGATCGGAGTTTGCGGCCCATAGTTTGCCCACCCCTACTTTAAACTCATTTTGTTCTGTTTTTAAAGTGAGATTGACATGTATCCTTCAAATGGACTCATCCAGCTGATGATCAATGGTGTTCAAACCCCAGCAGAGATTCTTCCATACACATCTAATTCTGGTAGGTGACACAGCATATTTTGCATTGCATTTAACCTTTTTTGCTATATATTTGAAGAAGAAAGAGGGAGAACCACACCAGGCAGGTCAGCCCCATAGATGCAGCAGCAATATTTTAATTTAAACCCAACAATATTACCAGACTCATGGCTGGGGAATAATATGTAAGAGCGTGGTTCTGCAGATCTCTCTAAGGATAAAATTCACCCTGATCTGGAGAGCCAGATCAAGACCCTCGGCACTACTTAAGAATTCCATTGGCGGTAGGCCGGGGACAGACAGACCATGACAGAGCAATGTGTACAGGGTAGCCCGTGCACCCTCTGCACGCCACACTGTGATTCTTTGCACTGGCTCCACCAAGGCCGTTTGAGAGGTCAGCAAAAAAGATGGGCAAAGAACAGGGACACTGGATCTGCATAATCTTGCACCCCAAGTTTATAAAAAAATATATATTGTTTGGGTAAAATGAAACTTTTCATTCAACCCAAAATGAAAAGGTTTCAAGCATTTGTAAACATTGTTGATTTTTTTTTAAATAAAAATTGAAGATTTTGATTCAAAAAGTCATTTTAAATAAAACATTTCATTTTGAAACGTTTTGATTTTTTTCAGAATTTTTTTTCTGACCAAAACAGTTTGGCAAAACTGACATGAATTTGTTAAATGTTTTGGTGAATCCCAATCTGCATTTTTTTGCCCAAAAAGTTTTTTATACAAAAATATTAGCCCAGCTCTATTTGTAGAAATGAAGCAATGGAGTTACAGCAGCTACAGTATTGCAGCATCTTGGCTAAAGTAGTGGCCACCGTGTGGGGCCGGGAGGTGTTGCCAAGTGTCTCTGGGATTCTGCCAGAGCAGCAGTCACTTTTAGCTGTGTCTCATTCCTGTTCTGCATGGCCTGGACTCTAGGCAATTGGCACAATCTGATCCCATATTTTTTATTATAGTTTTCAATATTTATGTTTTCTGATTTGGGGGTGTTATTTGTTTGTTTGAAGCAAATAATGGGTCACTTAAATAGTTAAAATGGATGGTATTGGTGTTTTAAAAATTATTTCCTACAAATTATATTAAAAAATTGGCTTCTTTCTGTGGCATGCAGCCAGAACAATGTTAGGGCATGCCATTCCTCTCCATAAACCACTGTCACCACTATAGGAATTGTAGTTTGACTGTATTCAGTGTATATTTTATAAAAAGCTATTCTCAAATTGATTGAATATGTAATAATTACTGTGTTATGCCCTGGTCCTGCAATCAGATCACTTGACAAAGACCCTCAGTGGACCTGCTTGCAGGATAAGAGCCTAACAATGCAATATTAATTTGGCACCTTTACTTCATTGGGGTTTTGTACAGGAGCTGAGGTCCTCATTAGCAAATCCAATTTCAGGATTGAGGTTTTAGAAACTTGCCAAATTAAGAGCCTGGTCCAAATGCCATTGAAGTTAATAGGAGACTCTTCCTTAAATGGGAGTTGGATCAGGCTCTAAAAGAGTGACTTTTGCCTTCAAAGAAAGATCATTTTGTTGTTATATTACAGATGCATACATTCTGATCAGCAGTGAGAAGGAAGGCTTGTCAGTAAAAGCCCCAGAATATGGCATAGATAAACTTTATTATGATGGACATACACTTAAGGTACAGTACTTTTTTCTTCACTGTTAGTGTTTTCATTTTTATAAAATAAACATTTAAATTGACCTTTCCTTTGCTTTCATACAGATTCAAGTTGGTTTCTGGATGGCTGGAAAAACATGTGGTATTTGTGGAAAATATGATGGTGAGAGTAAACAGAAATATCAAATGCCCAGTGGATATGTAGCTAAAGATGCAGTGAGCTTTGCTCATTCTTGGATTCTCTCAGAAGAGCCCTGTGCTGGAGGTATGAAGATTCTAAAACATATTAGTGCTATTACCATGAGTGACAAGTGAATAGCTTCAAGAATAACTACAATGTTTAGACATATGTGCTATACTGGATCCAAGATCTAAGGAAAAGCTGGACAATAGAGTACCTGCCAATCTGCCGCTAGTGCACACTTTTCACTATCAATGTGGTTGGTGCTTACATATAAAAGAAAGGTTTCAGAGTAGCAGCCGTGTTAGTCTGTATCCGCAAAAAGAAGAACAGGAGTACTTGTGGCTCCTTAGAGACTAACAAATTTATTAGAGCATAAGCTTTCGTGGACTACAGCCCACTTCTTCGGATGCATATAGAATGGAAAGCATATAAAAGAAAGTAAATTTTCCTGAGATTGGTAGTTCATTGCAAGGTCTTGTGTTGTTGAATTGTTATACCAGATTAGTTTTTATCATGCATCTACATGAGGGATGTGTGTGTTAAATTATATTATAAACACAAAAATGACTTTTGCAATGTAAGTCAGGTAAGAACCAGTAAATACCTATAAAACAGATATTCTTTAAAGGCAGATAATCATTTAATTGGGCATATCTTCATTGCTGATTTGTATTCTGCTACTTTCATGTTTTTATTGTCTATCAAAAATATAAAGTTTCTCTCTCCTAATTACACTAGACAGATAAGGAGCTAGAGAGGGACAACATTTTAATGGATAGAGATTGGGGGCACATGACATCTTGCCATGATGTACAAAAACGTATTAGCAGCCATACCCCAGTAAGAAGTCAAAATGCCCTCTATGGCCAAAGGGGGTGTGAAATGGAAGAAAAGGAATGTAACTGTGCCCCAAGTTGAGCAGCATGTAGTCAGTCCATGTTGCCGGGAGCAGGTCAGGCATGTGCATCACACTTGCACAACGGAGCAACCCTACTTTGCAAAGCATAACACCTGTCCTGAGCTGTCTTGGCCTGTTACTGCAAGATGCCTCTTGTTACAGACATGCAGTTGTTATCCCATTGGCATTCCTCAGGGCAGAATTTAGTGCCTGATCCTCCTCCTTCTGAAATTAATGGTAAAACTCCCATCAACTTCAATGGGAGCAAATTTAAAATATTATTTATCACTGATCTACTTTGTTTAGATCTCTTTGATTTCACTGATTCATCTATGTAATACTTAGGTATAGTTGGGGAAATGTATCTGCTTTCTAGAGCTTATGTTTTAAAATCCAATTATTTGACTTCTTGTAGCTTGTAAACTGCAGCGCACACTCATCAAAATTGAGAAGCCAGTTGGTTTTGAAAATGTGGCCTCAAAGTGTTATTCAGTCGAGCCAGTTTTGCGCTGTGTGAAAGGATGTTCAGCAACTAGAACTGCTCCTGTCTTTGTTGGCTTCCATTGTGTGCCAGCTGGTAAGTCTCAAAACTCCATACCTTTTCAAGGGGTGTATCATGCATGTCCAATTGTTAGACTCTATGAAGACTTAGCATCCCCATCAGCTATGGGAGGAAGTGCATCAGTCCAGGCTACAGCCTCCTGTGACACTGTTATTTATGTTCTTCAAAGAGCTTACCAAGAACCTTTAGCACAAAGAAGAGAGGATGTGGTATTTCTAATGTGAAAAAAGCCCCAAATCCTAAATTTTGGGAGAAAAAAAAGCAGTAAAGTCTACCTGCAGAGTAATTTTACTTCAACATGGGTAAGGGTAAGAGAATCTAGCCTAAATGATTTTAAAAAGTGTACTGGCTTTAAAAAAAATAAGATTCCAAATAATGATGCCCATTAAAATGACAAGCTTGACTCTGGAGCCCTTTGGCATTCAAAACTCCCATTGAGTTCAGTGGGAGTTGAACCTGCATAAAGACTGGTTCCTACAACTTTTGTTTTTGTTTTTTATTGCTTTGAGAGGTTTGCTTTACTCTTCAAGTAATGAAAATGCAGATTTTAAAACTGTATAATCATGGATAATCCATTTGAATTAGCACATTTGAGTCCCAGGAAAGTACACAAATAACTTTCACATCACTTCCCCTCCCCCCATTTTCTTATTTTCAGACTCCACAGCCAGCTTTGATGAAGAACAGATTAGGTTAAACCAGAAGTCTGAGGATTTGGAGAACACAGTTGATGCTCATACAATGTGTTCCTGTGAACAACTACAGTGTGCAGCATGACATGACATTTCATAGGGTTAGATATCCCTAACAGTGTTTTTTTTTTTTTTTTTTGATGTATGCATACTCGTTCTCTGCAATCATGGACACACTACTTTGTTTCAGACAGCAAAGACATTAACACTGAATTATTTTATAAAATGATTTCTCAATGTAATATTTTAAGATTTTGAAAACAATTCTGGATACCCTTAATAAATATTTGTACTTTAAAAACAGTTGTTCAGGTTTATTTATTGACTACACAAAATTATTTTGTCACAGAGAAATAAAACACTTCATTATATTATTGCACTATCCAGCAACCTTCAGCAGTCATTAAGGCTACACTTTTCAAAGTTGCCTCCAAGGCAATTGGAGGATTGGGAGCCTCAAAGTTGCCCCCAATCCTGCAACTGGCACTGTGCAGGCACCTACTCATGCAGTGCCAATCGCAGGACTGGGGCCTATTCTGCGTGTCCCAGTTTTAGGATAATCAACTTTACACACCCCAGGGCTTCATTTTCAGCAGTGCTAAGCACATGCAGTTCCTATGGGCTCACATTTGTGTTACATATTTTCAGTGCCTGTAAAAAGCAGGCCTGGACCTCTTGGGTACCAATAACGGAGGTATCCAAAATCCGAGGCTGTGTTTGAGTAAATGCTCCATAGGGTCTGATTCCCCCGGCATACCTCCAGCTCCACAAAAACAACAAGGAGTCTGGTGGCACCTTAAAGACTAACAGATTTATTTGGTCATAACCTTCGGTGGGTAAAAACCCACTTCTTTGATGCTTCAGTATTCCCAGGCACCAAGGAGGGGGACAGTAGGGAGCAGGCAATAGTTGAGAGCCAGTCCAGACGTGGCCCTCCCGCCTACTCACTCTCGAGCCTTTTGCAAAACTACTGGCTCCCTTTGCCTCAGTTTCTCCATCTGTTAAATAGGGGGGAGGGGAAATAACGGCCACGCTCTTTGGCAGAAGCGCAAGAGCCGCCAGGCTCCCAGCTCCAGCGCCGCTAACTGGGCCGAAGGGGCCTGGTGAGCGGTACGTGGTCCCCAGGAGGGCGGGGCTCACTGTCAGTCAGTGACGAGCTGGCCCCGAGTCTCCCTGCCCCGGGCGTTATTTACACGCCCAGCTCCGGGCAGGGCCGCGCCCCGCCCCGCCGGTGTCATGCGGGGAGCCTGGCTTCCCCCACAACCCGCCCTCCCAGCCGAAGCCTGGACTCCCGCTCCCGGTGTCGCCCCCTCTTGTCAGCTGCCTGTGACCCCTGGCGCTGCTGCGGGGGGCGGGGCCAGCAGCGAGAGCAGGAGGATTGGCCCGCCCCCCTTCCCGTAGCTGGAGTCGAGGCGGAAGTGCGGGTCCCAGCTGAGACTCGGCCGCGTGCCCGGTTCAGGGAAGGGTCACGTAGCGGGAGTGTTCAGCATGAAGCGGCTGTTGGGGGGCGGCGCGTGCCTCTCCCGCTGCTGCCCTCTTCTCCTTCTCGCGCTCCTGCGGCTGGGCTCGAGCAGCGGCGCGTGCCCCTGCGGCGACCCCGCGCTCTGTCGCCCGATCGCTGGCACCCAGGAGTTCGAGGTATCCCGACTCCGAGAGCCGCAAGGGGCTCTGGGATTGGGAACGGGGCTGCCCGTCTCGGGGCCCTGTGGCCTGCGGGGATTCCTCCACCGCCTCCCCCATAGGGCCTCGCGGCCTGTCGGCGCTGCGGGCCTCAGCCTCCTCGGCTCACCACTGTGGCCCTTCCGGCCTCGGACCCCTGGCTCCTGCCGCTCCCGGGCCCTGGTGCAGTGGCCTGGCCTGGGGCTGGGGCCTGAGCTGCCCCTTGCCACCCCCGCTGCATCGGCCTGGCGGGCGGCGTCGTTACGGTCCTCACCGCCCATTCCCAGCGGGAGACTCTCGGATTCGCTTGGGGTCCCCTCGCCCCTAGCCCCGCCTGCGAGCCCTCAGTTATGGCCGGGGGGTCTTTGTACCAGCCTGGCAGTGCCAGCGAGGGGAAAGGTTGAGGCCGAAGTACATATGAATTGTGACTCCTCTTAGAGCAGAAGCTAGAGTTGGGGAGTGAGCTATTTTGTTGTGTTTATTACTCACGTGTTCATGGCTAATCGGTTGCTTCTCTTTTTTGGGCTCTAATGTATCTTTCTGGTCATTACACCTTTAGATGTGAAACTTTGAAATTTGATTAGGGTTAGACTCTCAAATGTTGGACTACTGTTAAATTACAGGGATGATTTATTCAACCTCTTACAAAATCCAGCCCATTAAATCACAACAGTCTTGTTTTTAATGAATAAAATGAGTTGTAATCCATGACTATCTTCCTGAAATTTTAAATGAGTCTAAATTAGTTCATTAGCAAATTGTTTCAATTAATCTAATCAGTTAGGGTAGGTTTATTTGGTCTGGCAGCTTCTGCTTGACAAAAAAATTATAAACTGGGGTCAGCATGAATTACTGGGAAATGACATTGGATCCTGTCAAAGCTCCCCCCAGTTTGTTTACATTTTGAGACCAGTCAGCTGATGAATTTGGCAGGCCCTAAATCTGTAAAGGTAAAGGACAAGCTGGCTTTCAAGAAGCATGAATAATTTAACGTTTTACTTTACCTAGAATGTATTTGGGATGCAAGGGAAAGAAATAACACAGCTCTAATTTAAATTAAACTGTCATGAGAGTTTGACATTTGGTGTGATTCCAGTGGCTTACTTTTTGTTCTGCTTTTGCAGGTCTTTGTGTTTGATGTTGGAAGAAAAACGTGGAAGTTCTATGATTGGTCACAGATTACAACTGTGGCAGCTTTTGGAAAGTATGACCCTGAACTATTGTGTTACGCTCATTCTAAAGGAGCCAGGGTAGTACTAAAAGGTTGGTTACAGTTAGGGAAATGTGGGCATTTATGTATTAAATGTATAAGGGAATAATATACCCCCTTTTGCATAGGGTCATAATACACTACCACCCAGAATTTTTTTTTTAAAGTATAAAACAGGCAAAACTCCAATTCCTTCTGCCCCAATAGTAACAACACTACTTCATTATCAGCAAAATAAAGGATTTACTGGGAAAGAGATCAGTAGAAGTCACATGGGAATGGAGAGGAAGAAGTAGGAAGAGGAAGAACATATGCAGGACATGTGTCGGGTCTATGCTCCATGTATTTTGTATAATACTTAAAAATCAAATGTTGAATTAAAGAGCTCTAACTCAATCTTAGAGGTTCTTGGACGTGAATAGCTCCAAATATATACTAGGAGGAAGGTGTGTGTAAAGAATTAAATGTTAAGAAAAAAATAGTGTAATACCTATGAGGCTGAAAATGCTGTTCATATTTGGGGTTTATTTTATTTATAAAATCCTTCATTTGTGGCCACACTTAGATGTTGTACACAGAGTTTTGGACTTCTCATTACAAAAAAGACAGAAAAAGGCAACAAAGATGTGGAAGAAAGAGGGATCGCCTGAAAGGAAAGGTTAAAAGAAACAAGAGGAGTGAGTCACTGTCTAGAAGTATCAGAAAGGTGTCAGCTTCGAGGAAGGAAGAGCAATAGTTCACAGTGGCTAAAGAAGGAATAACTAGAAGTAGTGGGATGAAACTGCAAAGAAAAATTCAGGAAAAATCTCACACCATAGTATGATCTCCCAAGGAAACTTTACCAAAAAATACCAAACTACCCCACACTTGAATTGGTCTCCGCTATACAGTCCACATATAGCATGGAGATGAAGTATATGGCAGAATAGGATTTCCCCCCCAACCCCATTATCTACTATTATTCAAGTAAGTGGTAATTTATTAAGATTTCTTGTTTAGGAGATGTACCTGTGAAGGAAATTATTGACTCTGCTAACAGAACAGCCTGGATAGCACGACAGGTGGACCTGGCCAAAAAGCAGTATATGGATGGAATTAATATAGACATAGAGCAAGAAGTTATTGCGATGTCACCTGAATACTATGCATTAACAGCTCTGGTTAAAGAAACTACTGATGCTTTTCATAGAGAAATTCCAGGATCACAGGTGAAAACAAAATTTATTTTATAAAATGATAGATTTTTAAATCTGTGATGTCCCGGCAATTTATTCCATAATGTAAAGAACACTTGTCAGTAAAGTTCTGTGCAAGCCTCTGGCACTGTTTCCCAAGTGTGCGTTGTTAATTATATATATTATTATGGTCATATATAAGCTCCTCATTGAGCTAGGTGCTGTACAAACAGAACAAAAATGGCTGTATTCTTTTTCTCCTATGGATAATTGAAAATGCATCCTTTATGGAACTCAAATATTAAAATAGAAGCAATTTTGCTGGGATTGACAGTATTTTCATTATAGACTTTTTTGGTAAATCACTGTTCTGTTGTTATTGGTATGACTTAATGAAACTTTGAAAATACTGTCAAGTGTCAGAGTAGTAGCCGTGTTAGTCTGTATCCACAAAAACAACAAGGAGTCCGGTGGCACCTTAAAGACTAACATGTTTATTTGGGCATAAACTTTTGTAGGTAAAAATCCTCACTTCTTCAGATGCAAATTTGAAAATACTGATAAGTTCAGCATGATGTTAGAAAAACTTGAAAAATCTTTAGCAGGATTTAACAGGCAAAGGAATCAAAGATGTTAAAGATTTCCTTTGCTAAAGATTTATCTTTATCCTTTGCCTGTTCTCTGTCATGTTCTTAAATAGAGTATCATTTATCATAGTTCTTAATTCTCTGTGTGTGTGTGTGTGTATTAAATTACACATGTATAGAAGACTTTGCAGACCTATTTAAAAAAAGGTGAATCAGATTTTGGGCCCACTAGTCTTGACGGTGCCCCTTTTATGCATATTGATTTTATAGTTGTAAAGGCAGATTTGCTCTGAAAACTCAGAAATATTTGATTATTTTACAGGGTTTTAGCTGAACAGTTCCTCTTACGATCCATGGGTATCGAACAGCGCAACATTTTGAAAATATCCCACTAAAGATTACATAGCACTGCTTTACAAAACAGCAAAGCAACAGAATGCATGAATTCCACACTAGATATAAAGTTGTGGTTTTCTCCATCAGGTCACCTTTGATGTGGCTTGGTCTCCAGCATGCATAGACAAAAGATGCTACAACTACAGTGGGATTGCAGATGCCTGTGATTTCTTGTTCGTGATGTCTTATGATGAGCAGAGTCAGATCTGGACAGAATGTATTGCAAGAGCCAATGCTCCCTACAATCAGACCTTAGATGGTAAGAATCAGTCAATAATGTTAGCAACTGGCACATTTCTCTTTTAAAATGCATTATTGGAAGGGGACACCTTTTTTTCCTAAAATATATTGAATGCCTTTTTATTGCATTATTTGTTTTCTTGTAGCCTTTGATATTACTAAAATCTACTAGGAGAACTATTTTCACATTGGGGGAATAGGTACCTCAGATTTTTGTGGCACCATGGATGGACATAGAGCAGTTATGTGCTATTTGACACCTGAATTATATATATGTCACCCTCAGTGGGATTCAGGTACACCCATGGGCAAGAGTTGGATTAGGGCATAGGCACAAATAGCACCTACCTACGGCTCCACCTGCACCTATTTAACTTCTTTCTTGACTGAAAATTATTTAAATGTGTAGGGTTCCACAGCAGGTTAATGACGCATGCTGTTTATGTCACCCTACAACTCCTGCTCAGGTTATCAGCTACCGAAATATCTTGAACTGCTTTATTCTGCTGTTAAACTTTCTTTCCTTTCTGTGCATCATGTAGAACTTTATTGAAATATGAATTCTAAATACAAGAATGTTGGCAGCTTTCTGCATATACTGAAACACCCTTTGTTTTCCTTGCTGGCCGGGGTACTATATGAAAGCTAGCTGGTGAGCTTCCCTGGAGCTTCCTAATGTCTCGCAGAAAGTTGATACCTGAGTCTTTTTAATACTTAATTTTATATTATTTTAAACATTTCTTTATTAAGAAATTAATCCTATGGTAGATCACAGTAAAAGGATGTTATACCAAAGGAATTGCATTTGAAAGAGGGCCGTAGATGTATTTGTATTATGAATATCTGCCTTGATAACCTTTGCTTCTTTAGTGTTGAGAAATCTGCTCTAGGCATAGATTCTAAGGCCAGAGGGGATCATTATGATCTCCTGTATCACACAGGCCATATAACTTCCCCAGAGTAATTACTGGAACGTATCTTTAAGAAAAACATCCAATCTTAATTTAAAAATTATCAGCGATGGAGACCCTTGGTAAATTGTTCCAGTGGTTAATTATTCTTGCTGTTAAAAAAATTATGCCTTATTTCTAGTCTGAATTTGTCTAGCTTCAACTTTCAGCCATTGGATTGTGTTATACCTTTCTCTGCTAGTTTGAAGAGCCTCTTGTTAAATATTTGTTCCCCGTGTAGATACTTATGGACCATTGTCAAGTCACTGCTTAATTTTCTCTTTGGAGCTCAGTCTATCACTATAAGTTTATCACTATATATTTTCTAATCTTTTAATCATTCTCATGGCTCTTCTCTGAACCCTCTGCAATTTATCAACATCTTTCTTGAATTGTGGGCACCAGAACTGGACATAGTATTCCAGCAGCAGTCACACCGTTGCCAAGTATAGAGGTAAAATAGCCTTTCTAGTCCTACTTGAGATTCTCCTTTTTATGCATCTGAGGATCACATTAGCTCTTTTGGCCACAGCGTTACGTTAGGGGCTCATATTGAGCTGATTATCCACCATGACCCCCAAATCTTTTTCAAAGTCACTGCCTCCCAGAATAGAGTCCCCTGTCCTGTAAGTGTGGCCTGCATTGTTTGTTCCTAGATATATACATTTACATTTAGCTGTATTAAAACGCACATCATTTGCTTGTGCCTAGTTTACCAAACATTCCAGATTGCTCTGAATCAGTGATGTGTCCTTTTGGTTACTGTTTCCCCAAATTTTTGTGTCATCTGTAAACTTTATCATTGATGATTGTATGTTTTCTTCCAGGTCATTGGTAAAAATGCTAAACAGTGTAGGACCAAGAAACAATCCCTGCAGAACCCCACTGGAGATAGACCCACTCAAAAACGATTCCCCATATGTAGTTACACATTTTAATACCTGTCAGTTAGCAAGTTTTTAATCCATTTAATGTGTGCCATGTTAATTTTATATCATTCTAGTTTTTTTAATCAAAATGTGGTATATCGCATGACACACCTTACCAAAGTCTTACAACAACACTGTTATCTTTTATCAACCCAAACTAGTAATCGAATAAAAAAAGATATCAAATTAGTTTGACAGGGTCTGTTTTCCATAAACCCACATGGATTTGCATTAACTATATTACCTTGTATTACATTGGCATTTTAGTAAATATTGTGACAGACCCAGACCAGTGGGGTACAGGAGTCTGGTAGAGGGCAAATATACTGGTCACTGGATGAGTAGTTTTCTGTTCCCTGAGTGACCAGAGCAGGGGCTGCACTAGAGTAATCAGGAACCTGCTAGAACCAGTTAAGGCAGGCAGGCTAATTAGGACACCTGGAGCCAATTAAGAAGAAGCTGCTAGAATCAATGAAGGCAGGCTAAGTGGGGCCTCTGGGTTTTAAAAAGGAGCTCACTTCAGTTTGTGGTGTGAGGAGCTGGGAGCAAGAGGCGCAAGGAGCTGAGAGTGAGAGGGTGTGCTGCTGGAGGAGTGAGGAGCACAAGTGTTATCAGACACCAGGAGGAAGGTCCTGTGGTGAGAATAAGGAAGGTGTTTGGAGGAGGCCATGGGGAAGTAGCCCAGGGAGTTGTAGCTGTCATGCAGCTGTTACAGGAGGCATTATAGACAGCTGCAGTTCACAGGGCGCTGGGCTGGAACCCGGAGTAGAGGGTGGGCCCGGGTTCCCCCCAAACCTCCCAATTGACCTGGACTGTGGGTTCTTCCAGAGGGGAAGGTCTCTGGGCTGTTCCCCAACCCACATGGTGAATCTCTGAGGCAAGAAAATCCGCCAATAAGCGCAAGACCCACCAAGATAGAGGAGGAACTTTGTCACAATATATACAGCAGAAAAAAGAAGCATGCATGTAAATTCATATTTTCTTTTAAATTAGGATATGATGACTACATTAGTATGAGCATTGAGCCTAAGAAGCTTGTGATGGGTGTTCCCTGGTACGGCTATGATTATAGATGTCTGGATTTGTCTAAGGTAAGATGAAGGCAGTTCTATTGTAACTGTTTTTGATATTATTTTCTATTATATGCTATATAATTTTTGGTAGTTTTTTTTTTTTTAACAGTAAGGAAGTGCAAAGTCTCTGTGGTCTCTAAGATAAGAGCACAGGACTGGGACTTAAGATATCAGTGTTCTAGTTGGTTCTGCCAGTGACTTACTGTGTGAGCCCAGGCAAGACATTTTACCTCTGTGCCTCCCTTTCCTCCTCTGTAAAATTTAGATTATGATCTTTGGGCACCTGAAAGTGCTTTTAAATTTTTCGATGAAAAGAGCTATATAAGTATGTAGCTCCCTCTTGTGGGGTAGCCTGATCCCTTCTGAAGATAGTGGAGCCTCTTATCCTTCTGCTGGGATTTGGTGACCCCCTTTAGGACCAGTGGTCCCTGAGCTCTTAGTGCTTGGTGCTTCCATCTGGTGTCTAAGTGCTCAAATGAGTAATCATCCGTATGACCTCTAGGATATTATAATTTATGGGTACAATAAATCAAGGAATTACATAAATAGCATTTTATTCCTGAAAAGGATAGGGGTAAATGAAAAGGAAGGGGTAGAGAACAGGCAAAGGAATCAAAGATGTTAAATAAACTCCTTACCCCCAAAATCCTGCAAATAAAAGCCCATAAACTAAATTGATATGAGAAAAATCTCATCTTCCTTTCTCCCCCCTCCACCAGTGCTCCCTAAAGGCCTTATCTTGGGGGTGGAGGGACTGGAGTTTGATGTGGATGGCTGGTATCCCTTCCTGGGAAGCTGATAGTCCTTCCTTTCAGCTGAATGGAGTCCCTGGTGGCCTTGAGCCCTGACTGTCGGGTTCAGCTGGCTTTCAGTCCTCACTGGTGCAGCAGAATCTTGGGATTGGTCTCTCTGTTGTGGAGCTAGGGGCTCCAGGTCAGTCTCAGGCCCTCTGATAGGGAGAGTCAAAATGGCCATCTCCCCTTCTACTGCAGAGAGACACTCTCTTGAGGTTGCTTCTCTTCCAACATGACTTGCTGAAATCAGCTCTCCCCTCCTCACGTGATCCCTGCCATGCTCAGTCATGTGGCCGAGGCATTTGAAGGCTCTCTGGGACCTGCAATTGATTGTCCAGACATATCAGTCAGGTTCCTGGGCCAGCCCGTACAGACACTGGGGCTCAAGCATAGGTGAGTCAAGCAGTCTCAGTTGAAGTTCCAGTCTGTGCCTCTGCTCCTCTTTGTGAGACCTGCTTCTTTGAAGGCCCCAAATTGGCAAGGGGGCTACAAGTACAAAGTATTATTGAGTTTGTTTTTATTTTATTTTATTTTTTATTATACAAATAATATAAAGTGAATATTAGTGCTATGTTTCCCATAGTAGACTGGTATGAGGAGCTGGAAGTTACTTATTTCAATTAAAGTTGAATTATTTGAACTTCTTTCTCTACATTTTACTGAAACAGATAGTAATCCATATCTGGTGTGGATATTTAGTTATTTTTGGCAGGTGCCTCTTTCTGACTTGCTTCCAGGCTTATCCCTTCTGAAGGGTTTAATAAATCCAAGTAACATGAACCAGAACTCCTGTTTTTTCAGGATCACGTCTGTTCCCTCCCAAATATTTCTTTCCGAGGGGCTCCATGCAGTGATGCTGCAGGGCGTCAGGTCCCCTATGGAACAATAATGAAGCAGGTGAATAGTTCTATTTCTGGGAGCCTGTGGGATGAGGAGCAGAAGGCTCCATATTATGAATATAAGGTAAGCAGTTTCCTAGACAAACGTTTATGAGCTGTGGACTAAATGTACATGAGCCTTAGTTCTGTTCTTGTAAAGCTAGATTCTCAGGTGTCATCTGTCCACTTTGTGATGCTCATGTGTTGCAGAGTGGATAGATTCCAGTTTAACTTATGTCAATTGAGAGTTCCCCTACACTGGAGACCCTTGGCAGAAGTAGCAGAGCTGGCTCCTGATCTAGCCTACCACGTCTTCATTGAGAGGGAGGATGCATGTAATGCCAGGAAGGGGATTTGGTAAGACAGAGTTCCACTATGCCTAGCCTCCCTTGTCATAAGGCCCCTAAGGAACCTTATGCCAGTGATGTAAGTTAAAACAGGCTCCCAGCTGCTCTTAATTTCTGCTGGTGCTGGGTGGCACAAGATCAGGGAGCTGCAACTGTCTTCCTGTGGCTTCCCCTCTTCACTGTGTCCAAACTCAATCTGGATGCAGTGGAAGACTGAGCCCATATATTATTATTGTGGACTGATAAAGCTGTAAATATTTCTTATGGTTCTGTTGGTGATGGATTGTCAGTTACCTGGTATTAAATTTTGTATAACTTTTAATGCACTGATGACTAAAAGCTCTTAAAAATAATCACCAGCTGAAAGCAATATAATTTTTATTTGGCAAAATTCCATAATTTCTCTAAATCTGTGTTTATTGCTAGGAACAAAACCACATACTCTGACCTAATTTCATTTATTAGATTAGACTACGCGATTGAAATCCTAGCTCAAGCCTTTGATATTATCAGCTTTTTTAAATTAAATTTATCATTAAAATACCCACAGATCTAGTCATCTCATTTAATCTAAATTAATACAAACATCTTTGTAACTCATTTGTGGTTACTTGTCTGGAGATCAGAGAAGCATACTAGTAAGAAAGCAGAGATGTTTATTGGCCTATGCATAAGAAGAAAGACAGCTGGAGTTGTGGGTTGTTGGTTTGGTTTTAAACCAAACACACACACACCCTTTTCAGGAGCTTCTTTGCACTTTTGGAAAGGGAATTTTAGATTGTCTTGTTTGTAGAGCTTTTAAATGTAAGTCTGGAAAAGCACTGTACACATTTTATTCATTTGAGTTTTTACTTCATTTATAATTATAGTTTTGATTCATTGCATTTAACCTCTTTGTATACGGTGTATATATATGCTAACACAAATGTACTTATCAACTTTTTATAGGACTCTCTTGGTCATTTTCATCAAGTATGGTACGATAATCCACAGAGCATTTCCCTGAAGGCAACGTATGCAAAGAAACGTGGTTTAAGGGGTATTGGCATGTGGAATGGAAATTGTCTTGACTACTCCAGAAGTTCTGTAGCAGAGCAGCAGACTGAAGCAATGTGGCGAGCCTTGAGACCATAGCAACTATACAGGATAGTGAACCCTACCTCTGGATTTAGAATGTAGAAAATGAATTGGTAGTTATGGCTAATATTCTGTATTATGCCTTCTTGCAAGCATGCACTGGTTACAAGCAAAACTTCATCTTGTCAGTCTCTGCTTAAGGCAGTATTTTTATACCTTAGAAAGTATTTAACATTGCATTAACACTGTTTTAACAGGTTCTGGTTATTCGCATTTTCATAACTGGCATCAGACCTTGAACTCGACACTCATAATATATATGAACAACATATGTATGTTGAATCATTTAAAAGAGAGCATATGAGAATGAGGTGTTCTGCTCAACACAAATGCTTTATCATAATCAGTTACTGTTCTTTGTTCTGTAAACTTTATATCTAAAAATATACACAGTCTAGTTGTGAAGGTTTTAATTATTTGTAGCATTTAGCTTTGTTGCCAGTGAAACTGAAGAATTCAGTATTCTTTTTATGTTTACATAACATTGTGAGGGTTTTTTTTTTTTTTTTTTTTAATTTACAACTTCAAAAGCCAGAAAACCTCAGGCTTCAAAGAAAGCTTGCACCCATTTTGCTCAAAGCTGCATTCTAAAGTGTATATGATAAGCACTTCTTATGACCTGTCTAAACACATTGATTTCATAATTAACATTTTTAAGTGTCTACATTTTTGAACTAGATGATTGTAGTCACCATACTGCTGTAATTTCTGATGCTAGTGAAAAATCTGTCTTTAGATCAATTTCATGTAGATCTTGCCGAGAGAAGAATCCTGTATCAGTAGAGAGATGGATTGGATAATCTAATAGATAATTTTTCATCTTGAAATTCTGTGATTCCTGACAACTAAGAGGATAGATTCCTTGATCTAGAGTGGTGTTTTTCAAATTTCTTTACACAAAACTCAGGCTGAATAAAAGGACCCTATGTTCATTTCTAGTTGCTTATAAAATGTTAAAATATTCAGAATGAGAAAATCTCAGGTTCGTCATAATATTTTTCTGATGATAATTCATTGTGCCAGGGGAATTTTGAAAGAAATATTAAAATATTTGCAAACATTTATAGAGATTGATGTATGTGTGTGCGTATTTCAGTAAAGTTTTGTTAAAATAGAAAGGAAATATTAAGGCTGAGTCAAAAGAACAATTCATGGCACATTCATCTTCCTAGAAGCAAAATACAATATTTGTTTTTTAGTATGTTTCAAGGATTATTTCGTAAATAAATTATCTACTAAACTGTTTTGGGGAGAGTTTTTTTGTATGTAACATGTTAAAAGTGAAGTGTAATCCAAATCTCCTGAGTGTATGCTTTGTCTTTGAACATACTGCAATGAAAGAAGGAAGAAAACTATTTTCTAGTCCTACTGTGTATTTGTTACAAAGATAGGCCCATATCCTGCGGACACTTACGCATCAGTTTAATTTTATACGCTGTGAGTATTCCCATTAAAGTCAGTGGAACTACTCATCTGTGCACTTAGTATATCAAATTAAGTGTTTTAAAAATGTTGATATTGTCTTATAGAGTGTGTGGACACAGTGAAATAATTAATAGAAGTCTGACATTCCCCCCTCCTTAATCAGAAGTTTGGTTTAAATACCTAACATTGTCAAGTTAGGCCCTGACTATGCTATAACTTGCAACTGAAGTTACAGTAGAACCTCAGAGTTATGAACACCTTGGGAATGGAGGTTGTTTGTAACTCTGAAATGTTCATAACTGAACAAAACGTTATGGATCTTTCAAAATTTTACAACTTAACGTTGACTTAATACTGCTTTGAAACTTTATTATGCAGGAGAAAAATGCTGCTTTTAACCATCTTAATTCAAATGAAACCTTATCAAATCTTTTTTTTAAACTTCCCCTTTGTTTTTATTTTTTTAGTAGTTTATATTTAACACGGTACTATACTGTATTTGCCCTTTTTTTGTTTTGTTTTGGTCTTTGCTGCTGCCTGTTTGCATACTTCTGGTTCCAAATGAGGGGTGTGTGGTTGACTGGTCAATTCGTAACTCCCCTCCCACCATTTTGAGCCAGATTCCCATGAAGTGCTGCTGAGGAAAAGGGATGCTGCAGAGCCATAACTAAACCTCCAGACATCAGGGGGTCACAGACTGGATCTGGATTCCTTACACTTGTAAAACAAAAGGGACTATATCTCCTTTATCTGTGGTATCTTTTCATCTGCTGCTGTGTATTTCATTTAACTTTTGTTAAAACTTTAAAAGTAAACACTTGAATCTGATTCATCAACTAGAATGTTAATAGAGCTATTTATAATTTCAAGTTTTCTGTATCACTGCAGAGAATAGAACCCAGAAGCCCCGTCCTCTGCTCTTATTTATTAAGTACTGTTAGTGTTTTCCAGGCTGTATAAACAGAAAAGAGACAGTCCCTTCCTTCTAGAGTTTGAAATCTAAATTGGTTCTAGCCAATACAGTTCAGATTCATAGGATTTAGGTTCCAATCTTGAAGTGGAATGGGGTGGTTGATTGGTTCATTTGTTATGGAAGGATTACATTGGAGACAGAGCGGTAGTATAGCTCACAAGATTTAGAGTTCCTCCTTTTGGAAGTGTTGCAAGAACTTTCACATCCTATAACTGACATCCTGTCTGTTTCTGTCACTTGCAATAATTAGTAGAGCCTTGTCAGTTTTGGGGCAGCTTCATATTAACCTCTTGCAGCTTACTGCTTTGCTAGATATAATACCCTTTGGAACTAAGGGAGCAAGCAGGAGAGAATGGAAAAAGTTAACATGGAGGGGGTATTATTTCCCTTCCAGAGATCTGATACTCCGCACCGGAACATGCCTGTTGCCTCCCCTCTGCACTTGGTTAATAAATGCTGTATGCTCTACATTTTCTTTCATGTAAGACTGATGATGATCTTATTTACAACCTCAGGGCTAGGACAAGGGCATTTGATTGTCAATGCAGCTACACTTAGGAGAACGAAAAGAAACAACAAAACTGATATGATAATTTAGAGATAGGTATGTTTACAATGCTTGAATTTCAAAGCACAATGAGGTAGATATCTGAAACCTGAGTATTTTGTGGGTTAAACTGAGTGAGCTATATGTACCTCAAAAAAACAAAAATACACTTTTATCCACAATTATGGGTATACTACTTCAAATTACAATTCCGTATTGATTGTCACTATATAAAATTAATGTTATGCTAATTCACTATTTGAAAATTTTTTAATGACATTTCTTTACATTTGATTAGCTTATAGTCAAAAATAAACACGCTAATAGATTAAACTGCATGTTTTATAAGTATAAGAGAATTACAACTGAGTTACAATTATTAGCTTGAGCTATTTTAAGGCATTTTAAATACATGATATACTTCTATTTTAACATATACAATTATCCTATCTTACATATTGAAAAGTCTCTTTAAAATAAAAGCATAGGAACATAAAAACAATACTGACATGCTGAGCTTCTATACAAATATATTACACAATCCCAAGTAATGCGATCCTTCTAAAATACTGGTGTTTCAGACTGAAGTATTAAAGATGACTGAATTTTCTTCTGTGCCAGCTCTGCTCTCAATGCTCGTAAATCAGAGGCCGCCTGCTTTCTCATCTGCAAAAGAACTAGAGATTATTTAAGGAAGATTTTGAAGTTGAAGATATAGTATAGTAAAGATTTAACTTTTATGTGGGTTAGATTGATATAGAATGTGCCTTTGATTCTAACCAGTTCTCGCCCTGCTTTTCTGCATGTTTCCTTTGTTGTGTCATCTTTAAAAGTCAAATCCTGAAATCCTTACTCAGCAAATTCCTATTGACATCAGTAGGAGTTTGCCTGGATAAGGAATGACTAAAAATTGACTATGAATCTCAGGATTGTTTTGTATAACTGACACTATTTTTCTTCTAGAAATACATTTTCTAGTCTTTTGACTTTTGCTAGCAATGGACAGAATTGTATCCCACACTGCAGATGATGAGGCAAAGGGAAAAATTCTTATTTTAGTTGCAACAGTATAATCCACATTGATTTCAGTGTCATACTTTGAATTCACTTCTCTATAACTAAAATTAAAATCTGGCTCCAAGCTTATGTGAAAAAATGTATATTGTACTGCAGTTGCCTAGACCAGACCTGGTCTGTGAATAAAATAACCTTGTCAGACAATTAAATGCTCCTGGGTTTTCATTCTGTCCTTTATCTTCAGGTTAGACCAGCTGATTTCCATCCTAATTTTTTTCCATTTCTTTGTGGATGTTGTTGGCTGCTCCTCCCGCCCCCCCACCTGTGTTTTAACCCCCTTATGACATCTGTTATTGCCTGCTCCATTAGTACCCTTTGAGGATGCCAATACCTTGTTACCCTGCAGATGTTTAAAATTGTGAATTTACTCCTGTCAGTCTCTCATAGATGTGATTCTAAGGCTCTATCTCCAACAGCTATAATTAGATGTTTTCTTCCACTTTCTGAAGTTGGTGTCTTACAAACAAGGCTGGCTAAAGAATTACTGTTCCAGAGCTGTGATTGAGCTTGTTTTCCCTAATACTCAACTTTTGTTCCGCTTCATTTGCTGTCTTCATACAGTGTGAGGCAGCAATAACTGTCTCATGTCCCTTTTTTACTTTGCCCTTCCAAAAAGCCCTCCATGTCATTGATTTAGATTTGTAAATAGTTTATGGGATGCTTATTCTACCTCTGCATCTTCTTTCTTTCATGGGAGAGCAATGGACATCAGTGTTATTTTATTTATAGATTTTCTATTGTGCTCATCTAAGTCTGCTGGTTCTTTACAACTCTTGGGCTGGTGTAGTCTTTTTAATTAATTGCCTTCCATACCACGCTACTCATCTTTTCATCAGACATTTCTGAAAGGCTCTCCGAGGCTATGTCAATCTCAGACTCTCCAAACTATGGCCTATATTAGGGATCGGCAACGTTTGGCTGCGGGAAGCGGTGTGGGACGAGGGATGTGCTGGCCACGGCTTCCCGCAGCCCCCATTGGCCTGGAGCGGCAAACCACAGCCAGTGGGAGCCGCGATCGGCCGAACCTGCAGACTTGGCAAGTAAACAAACTGGCCCGGGCCGCCGGGAGCTTACCCTGGCGGGCCGCGGGCCAAACGTTACCGATCCCTGGCCTATATTGTCTACTATGTCCGCTTTCTTCTACAGGGAGAGTTTGTACAATTGCTCCGGTAGGGCAGGATGGAGGCTGTGGTGGATGCCATTATGGAACTAAAAAGGGGTTAGGTACATAAACCCCTCTGAACATGGGAGATGTGCCATCTGCACATTCCACTGCTTCCTTTCTTCCTCCCCTCCAAGGCTTTATTGCAGCTGGGCTTCTGTGCTATCCTCACATTCTCAGAAGGGGAAGGGATAAGAAAATTGGACCAGTATCATTTTATTCAGTGATTTTTTTTTCAGCTTTATGGGCAAAGGCAGGGTCTGCAGAACCTAATCTATGTTAAAAACCCATGAATAGTGCTCTCATTTGGGTCAAGGGAAGGGGTGACAGTAGAATGAATGCAGACATTCTCTATCTTCTCCCATCTCATTGGAGCTTAAAGCCATCATTGTACTGCTGAACATCACCAAGTTCTGCTCTATGCTTCTCAGCTCTGTGAGAGGTTTGCTGTATGATGGTGGACAGGTCACTTAACTTGTGGCTCTCCAGTTACCTCATGTAAAATGGGAATTGCAACGAAGACATGATTATGAGGCTTACTTAGGCTGTCTGCACTACAGCGTTTTGTTGACAAAAGTTATGTCAACGTACACCATCGCTTTAATTAAACCGCTGTTGCATATCCATACACTATGCACTTTGTGTTGGCAGAGTGCATCCGCACTAGCATTTCTTGCATCAACACACAGAGCAGTGCGGTGTGGTAGCGATCCCACTATCCAAGTGGCCGCAGGGTACTGTGAGAATGGTTTACAGTGCCTCATGGGGCAAGTACATCATATGATGAATGTTTCTCAATCCCATCGTTCCATGGACATGCTACTAGATTGGGGGGAGAGTGTAGAGCAGAGGTTTCCAAACTTATTTGGCCTACCGCCCCCTTTTCAGAAAAAAAATTACTCAGCGCCCCCCTGGAAATCTACCTTCTTTAAGCGAACAAAGAGAAAGATGCAGTGACAAATTTGCATTCTTTTATGTATCTATATTTCTACCTACGTCCTACAATATAGTAAAGAAAGATGTGTTATTAGAATATCGCCCATGACATCAGGTATACAGTGGTTTTTGCGTAAGACGGCAAAAGACAACCAAACTAAAATACTAATGAAACTAATAAACTGGGTTTTGTTCTTTGCTCAGCATTAGATATATGTATTTGATATTAAATTGTCAAATATCAAACTAAATTTATCAAGAAATAATTAATTTAAAAAATAATCAATATGCAATTAAAAATCAGTTAATAGTTTTAATTTAGTTTGCCCTTATTTAAATAATTGTTCCTTATTAACACACGCCTTATTTACCAATTAACACAGATGATTCGATAGATATAAATAAATGTTAATAGTTAACAGTTTTTTTACGATTTCATTCCCGTTTTTGTTAATATTGTAATAAAAAATATGACAAATATATTGACTGTACACTTCAAATAGTACTGTACCGACACAAGCCTGCTACAATTTTATTATTGGTAAGTACTAGAGACACAGAAACGTACGGTAGATATGTAAGAAAATGTATAAAAATACTCACGTGTAAATTGCTGTTTTATTGAAACAACAATAATACAATTTGCTTTGTATGTGATCCGTAATCCGTAAAGATCGAAGGTATTGAATATGAATAAAAAATTTTAAATACTTATTGCACTATTGTTAACTGCTTTTTACACAACTCAGAAACAATCTAAATTAGATTTCATACATGTCGCCTATTTATAGTATCATATTGTAAACAAGTCATTACACGCACATATTCCTGCCGATGCATGCTGGACTTCCCGACAATGCGCGACATGCTCGCCTGCCAACACTTGCTTGTTAAGAGCTGTTGGCGGACTTGACACCTGATCGGTTATAATTTGTGAATTTATTTGGAAAATAAAGTAATCACTACAACTTTAACTCTATGTTACACAACAGATGAAACATGTACGAACGTTTTTTCAAAATTTTCTTATATTCTCTTCTTTATGCCTCCACCGCCCCCTTATTTTTATTCAACGCCCCCCAATTGCACCCGAGGCTACTACTGCCCCCCTGGATCGTTCCAGCGCCCCCCAGGGGGCGGTATCGCCCACTTTGGGAACCTCTGGTGTAGAGTGTGTGTGGGACACAGTATGTGGTGGGCGAGTGTGTATGTGAGAGAGACAGTTTGTGTTGAGGGAGAGTGAGTGTTGGCATACTGTCACTAAGTTCAGACAGCAGCTGGAGGCAACCACTCCAGAGGCTGGGGGAGGGGAAGCCCCCCTCCCGTCCCCCATCAGCCCCTGCCTCCCACCCTGGCGCTGCACAGCAGAGCAGTCCCCCGCAGTAGCAGCCTGCCTGCCACTGTGTTCCTAGTGCCAGATAGGCTTGACAAAGGTCTGGTTTTCAACTGGAAGATCCAGTCGAAAAGGGAAACTGGGCTGGCAGCATCTGGACACGAGAAGTCCAGTTACCTACAGTAATTGGCCTCTGCCACTGGGGTGGTGGGAAGAGCAGCAGCTGCTGCTGGAGCCCGGGGGAACAGCTCGGCTAAGCAGCTGCTGCTCTTCCTCCCCCCCACTCCTCCTCCTCGCCCCCGTCTGACACAGAACGGGGTGGCTACCGGACTGGGCTTCAAAGTAGATGCCGTCGGAGAGGGCTGGGGGGGGGGGGAGATATGTAACCTGTCTGCCCCTGCGCCCCACTGTGTCCTGATTTCCCCACCCTTCTCTCCAGGAACTAACCCCCCATCTCCTGCCCTGGTGTGCCCCAATTTCCCCACCCTGGCCCCTCGCTCCAGGGCTGGACTCCCCAACCCTACTGTGCCCCAATTTCCCACCTGGCCCCTCGTTCCAGGGACTGACTCTCCCCTTCTCCCTCATCCAGCCCAGAATGCCCCTCTCTGGCCCCTCGCTCCAGGGATGGATCCCGCAGCCCCACTGTGCCCCACTGTCCCTGCTCCTCACTCCAGGGATGGACCCTGCCACCCCGCTGTGCCTCAATTTCCCCCACCACCGCAATTTCCCCTCCCCAGCCCCTCACTCCGGAGACCCTCTGCCCCATTGGGCCCTTATTTCCCCACCTCAGCCCCTTGCTCCAGGGGCCAACATCCGTGCTCCCCTGTGCCCTGACTTCTCCACCCCATCCCCATTGTGCCCCGATTTCCCCTCTCTGGCCCCTTGCTCTGGGTGCCTCCCGACCCCCCTCACTTTGCTGTGCCCGGATTTTGCCACCCTGGCCCCAGGGATCGACGCCCTCCCCGCTGTGGCCCGATTTCCCCACCTTGGCCCCTCCCTGGAGCTGATCCCCCCTCCCACCTTGCTGTGCCCTGATTTCCCCTCCCTAGCTCCTCGGTCCAGGGACCACAGCCCCCTGCTGTGCCCCAATTGGGCAGGCAGGCAAGCTCCACGTCAGGTCCTCCGAGCTCCGGAGGCGGCAAGTGAGTCCCAGGAGATGGGTAGTGAGTGACGGGGCAGGGGTGGAGTGTTAGGGGTGGGGGGACAGGTAGGGGAAGGGGTGGGGCAGGGGGCTTGGTTTTCAGGGATTAGGAAGTTGGTAACCCTAGTGCCGGAGAGAGCAGGATTCCATGGTAATGATTTGCTCTTTGCTGCCGGAGCGGCATGCTCAGCTGTCAGAACTTCCCAGAGCTTTGAAAGGGGAGTGGTTGCATGTCTGGGCAGCTGGAGTGAGCAGAGCGGTCATGGTGGGCGTTGTGGGATACTGGGCGAGGCCAGTTATGGCAACATAACGAACAGCACTGATGCTTTGTCGTTTTAACTTTGCCACAAAAAGCTCTATGCCTCTTGTTGAGGTAGTTTTATATGGTTGGCACACCAGGAGAGTTTTACTAACAAAACTGCAGTGTAGACAAGGCTTTAGTTTATGCAGTTCATGGAAAATGTAAACACTAGGAATGCTGCTTATTACTACATGATGTGGAGTAGGCACGTTGGTCATTTTACTTAAGTGAAAGCTACAGCTAACACAAAGAAAGCTTTAACACAGAGGTCGGCAACCTACCGCATGCAGGGCCGGCGGCCAGGACCCCAGACTGGCGGCAGGCGGGCCCCCCCGTCTCCTCCCTGACCGCGCTCAGGTTCTGCGGCTCCTGGAAGTGTGAGCCGCCGCCGCTGCCCCTCCCGGAGCTCCCCCCCCCCGCTGCCTCTGCACTCTGCCCAGCAGCATGTTTTGCCTCCACATGGAGCCAGCGTCTGACCGGCATGGGCATGGTAAGGGGAGTCCTGGGAGGCAGTCAGGGAGCAGGGGGAGGGTTGGAAGGGTCGGGGCTTCTGGGGGTCCTGTCAGAGGGCGGGGAGTGGTTGGGTGGGGCATGGGAGTCTGTCTGGGGGTGGGGGGGTGGATAAGGGTCAGGACAGTCAGGGGACAGGTAGGGGGTAGGGTCCTAGGGGGGCAGTTAGGGTGGGGGGGTCCCAGGAGGGGGCAGTCAGGGGACAAGGAGCGGGAGGGTTGGGGGTTCTGAGGGGGGCAGTCAGGGGGTGGGAAGTGGGAGGGAGTGGATGGGGGCAGGGCTCTCTCCCCCCGATCCTCTCTTTTGATTGTTGAAATATGGTAACCCTAGGCGAGGTGGGAGCCAGGGGATGCATGGGGACTGGAGCCCACATGCATCCGCTGCAATCTGCAGGAGCCCTCCGGGGGGGGACGCCGGGGCACAGGCTAGGCAGGAGGGGCGGGGGGACACAGCTGTTCCCCGCTAGCGCCGCTGCCACCGCCTTTGCAGGGCTGCTGCCCCCCTGCACCGTGCCAGCTCCTCCATGGCTGGGGCTCGCCGCTGCAAGTGGGACGCTTTGGCTCTCCGGTGCATCCGGAAGGCGGCTTCTCCCTGCCGAGCTGCTGCAGCGGCCCAAGCTTGACAAAGCCAGTGAGTGGACTCGGGGTGGGGGCCACCGGGGTGGGGTGCGGAGGGCTCGCGGGGGGGCTGTGCACCCTCCAAAGGAGTTCGGGGGTGGGAGGGGGTAACCTGGTCTGGGGAGCAGCCCCTGGGCATGGCTGGTCCCTGAGGTCTATAAAGGCTCGTTGGGATTTGCCCCTCAATGAACAGATGTGCAAGGGGTGCATGTGGAAGTTTTGCCTAGGGCGCAAAATATCCTTGCACCGGCCCTACCCAGGGGGTGCGTGCACCCCAGATTAAGAACCACTGCACTAAACTGATAAGATCTGCATTTTAATTTAATTTTAAATGAAGCTTCTTAAACATTTTAAAAAACGTGTTTACTTTACATACAACAATAGTTTATAGACTTATAGAGAGAGACCTTCTAAAAACGTTAAAATGTATTACCGGCACACGAAACCTTAAATTAGAGTGAATAAATGAAGACTCGGCACACCACTTCTGAAAGGTTGCCGAACCCTGCTTTAATATAATATCTCTTCAAATACTAACTAACTTTTAAAAATTTCAAATATTTTATGGCTCTAGATTTTATAGCGAAGAAAATCTCTATTTGTTTAATTTACAGGTTGGTTAGAATAAATGCAGATTACCTTAATTTCTATTATGAGTTTCATTTTTGTATTATCCAGCTTTCTCTTTAGTTGATCAATTTCGTGCTGCACTGTTGTAATCTGGATGATTGTGGTGTTCTATGGGGAATAAACAAAAAGCTTTTATGCAGTTCAGCTATTCTCTATATATTTTTCTACCACAGTTATTGACCATAATCTCTCTCCCTCCCCCGCACCAGGACAGCAATCCTCTAAACTCTTCTTCCAAGCCTCCTTCAGTTTCTGACTTTCCCCCCACCCCAAATGTCCTGTATTGTAGCAGTCTTCTCTCAAAAGGAGGGCAGCTCCCTCCAACAGTCAAGCCCTGCTGGCCTATGAGCAGGGGACACCCACAATTTTCCCAAGCCCTGTTACTCTGGGAGATGGATAATAGCACATTATTTTGCGATTGGTCTTCCCGACTGGACCCTGTATATGATTAAAAAAAATATGAATGTTTCAATCTCACCCATGTAATGCCTTTGGTTTGTCTCAATCAGGACATTGATGGCAATCTGCTATATTCAAGAATAGTGTGGATTAAACAGAACACCACCTCTATAATGGCAGTATCATTTTTCAAAAATTAAATGGCTTAGTTATAATGACAGTGAGATTAGTGTTTTCAAAAGTATGGTCCAGATCCTTAGCTGCTGTAAATCAGCATAGCTTCCTAGAAGTCAATGTAACTGAAGGGGATGTGTGTATTAGTCTTTTTTTGATACTTTAGGCCTTTTAAAACCTCTATATATCCCAGCGGCTATATCTACATTACATGCCACTTGCAGCGTTGGGGAGGCAGCGGAGGGAGGGGAGTCCTCGCTCCTCCCCCCTCCCTCCTGCCCGCGAAACGCCGCAAGCTGATTGCCACGGGCAGGAGGGGAGGGCGCTGATCCGCGGGGTCTGCCAGGGGGCGGGAGGCACTGTGGGGGGGGAGGGGGGCGGAGCGTAGGGAGGCTGCCAGCTGTGGAAAAAGCAGGCAGCCAAACAATTTAAGAGTGGAGCATTGCACAACTTTAAATGAGCATGTTCCCTAATTGATCAGCAACGTAACAATGAAACAACGTTAACCGGGACAACTTAAAGTAAGGAGTTACTGTAATAGAAGTAACTGATAGAGCACATGCTTCTGTAATACTGGCAGTGCTACCCAGACAGAGAGCCATGCTTAATAATAATTACACGTATTGTGCTTTACAAGTATTTATCTCTTATAGCTTTCAGATGTGAACACAAAAACATCCACAAATACTTGCCACAGTAGATTTTCTGTTATTTTGGCTAGTCTAGTTTCAAATTAACTATCAGAGGGGCTTTCGCTACTTCCCTTGACAAATTATTCCACAATTAAGGAGATTTCACTGTCAGGAAGTTTTTCCTCAGTCTATCTGACCAGTTTAGTTACTCTTCCCTTAACTCTCACCAATTCCTTCTGCTAATGTAGGTCTCAGAGCAACACACTATTTTCAAAGTGCAAGCGCACCAAAGGCATTTAGACCGAGATTACTATTTCCCTACTTCTTCAACACAGTAGGAAGTTTGTAATCTTTCTGCATGAACTTAAAGGATATTTGTGCTGAGTGTACACACAGAGCTATGGCTGTGCTGTTGCACACAAGCATTTGGAACATCTTTACACCAGCATACAAAGTGTGATACATATAATTCGTTCATGAAAAATCTCTGTTATATTAAAAAAATACTAGTTTATACAAAACTAAACAAGTTGTTACCATGTGGAAAAGAAGTAAACTTCGTGTTCTTACATGCACTCTCATGCATTCATCCAGCATTCATGGAATACTGGGGTGTGCTATTTCCATGAAACACTCTGGGCAAACAAAGAGTAATCTGTAAAATCACCAGGGATGGTCCACACTTGGCCTATGCAAACAGATTGTCATATAATATGCAAATGAAAAATGGACTAATGCTCCTATTCTTGGTAAATGGTTTTCTAAACGAATTAAGCTTTTTTAGATATAAAATCCCTAAAACAAACCTGGTCAATGGTGTACTCTGATTAAACTAGATGGGCTATGCTCACCTCTGAAGGACATATGACTGTTTCACAGATAAAGTCATTAACGACTTAGATATTGGCATAGAAAGTACGCTTATTAAGTTTGCGGATGATACCAAACTAGGAGGGATTGCAACTGCTTTGGAGGACAGGGTCATAAATCAAAATGATCTGGACAAATTGGAGAAATGGTCTGAGTTAAACAGGATGAAGTTTAACAAAGACAAATGCAAAGTGCTCCACTTAGGAAGAGAAAATCAGTTTCACACATACAGAATGGGAAGAGACTGTCTAGGAAGGAATACGGCAGAAAGGGATCTAGGGGTTATAGTGGACCACAAGCTAAATATGAGTCAACAGTGTGATGCTGTGGCAAAAAAAGCAAACATGATTCTGGGATGTATTAACAGGTGTGTTGTGAGCAAGACACGAGAAGTCATTCTTTCGCTCTACTCTGCTCTGGTTAGGCCTCAGCTGGAGTATTGTGTCCAGTTCTGGGCACCGCATTTCAAGAAAGATGTGGAAAATTGGAGAGGGTCCAGAGAAGAGCAACAAGAATGATTAAAGGTCTTGAGAACATGATCTATGAAGGAAGGCTGAAAGAATTGGGTTTGTTTAGTTTGGAAAAGAGAAGACTGAGAGGGGACATGATAGCAGTTTTCAGGTATCTAAAAGGGTGTCATAAGGAGGAGGGAGAAAACTTGTTCACCTTAGCCTCTAAGGATAGAACAAGAAGCAATGGGCTTAAACTGCAGCAAGGGAGGTTTAGGTTGGACATTAGGAAAAAGTTCCTAACTGTCAGGGTGGTTAAACACTGGAATAACTTGCCTAGGGAGGTTGTGGAATCTCCATCTCTGAAGATATTTAAGAGTAGGTTAGATAAATGTCTAACAGGGATGGTCTAGACAGTATTTGGTCCTGTCATGCGGGCAGGGGACTGGACTCGATGACCTCTCGAGGTCCCTTCCAGTCCTAGAATCTATGAATCTATGGAAACAATTACTAACGTTTGGAATTTCTGGATTATGGTGGTAAATTTGTTCTTACAATTTATACTCTATACAGAAGCCAAATTTCATGGAAAGAGAGAAAGGAATTGACAAATATGAACAAATGATATTACCTTGGCGTTTGCAATGTGTGTTAAATTGTTTGGCCGTTTCCTGATATCTCTGGCTTCCAGCTGCAACAGCAACTTTTGATAGTAAAGCTCTACATCTTGTCGCAGTTTATTTAAAATGTCCTCTAATGAAGCTGTAGCTTTCTTAGTTTCAAAATATTTCTTTTTCCATGCATCACGAGCTACACAGGACAACAACATCTCTGTTTGTTCTTGATCAGGTTAATATACAGTAAATTAGGAATAATAATAATGAACAGCACACAGTACTTGTGTAGTGTGCTTCAACTTCAGTGGTTTAGACATGTATGAAAAATGTAGCATTGTTTTTTAAAATCAATGAATGTTTACCTAAACTAAACATTACATTAACTATACAGTCACACCAGGATTAGCTGGACCCCAGCCAACTAAAATTAAAGGCTAGATCTGTCCTCTAAGGTTTGACTGAAGCTCCAGCAGGAACGCTGTAGGACCAGAGTTCCAATCCTGTGGAGCTTTGCAGCGCTGCACGACTAAGCTGTACAAAAGAGAGCTAGGTTTGCAAAGTTTATTAGTTCTGCAGGTCCAGCGCTAAAGAGAACTAGAAGCATGTGTTATGCAGAGCCGGGGAACGCCACAGGTCCAGAGTTCTTAAGCAGAATTCAGGGGTGGATGCAGCCTCCTGACTCAGTGGGTGCAATATGGTGTCATCAAGGGGGGACACTGACCATCAGCAGGAGCACTCTCTGCCCCAGTACTGCAACCCTAATTCCAGCCAGGTGCAAAGGGGAGGGCAGGGGGGAGGATGGAATTGTCTGGAGAACAAGCCTACCCTATCCCTGCAGCAGCAGCTCCTGTCCTGCAGGGCTGAGCCTGGCTCCCAGCACTGGGCATTGTCACCTGGTACACAGGGTTGTAGTTCCACTCAGGTTTGGCACCCAATGTTATGATTTTTGGGGGGGCAAATGACCCCCATAATCTCATGCTAAAGCTGTCCCTGGCAGAATGCCTAAGATTAATAGAAAACTTTCTGCAAACATTATTTACCTTAAAGTAACTGAGGGTCTTTTAGATGTGTTGTCTACATATAGTCCACTCTGGGGGCTAGAGTCACAAAAGGACTTAGGTACCTAAGTGCCAGGTTAAGTGCCTACATCCTAGAATCAGGCCCCACTGGGGTGCACAAAACCCCTGCTCTACTGATGTCAAATCCTGAAGTCACCTAAACGCATTTGGCACCTACATTTTTGCAGTAAAAGGTCCCTAGCAGCCTATGTGCTACAGCCTCATTCTAGGTGTCCACATGTCTAAGCTCCAGTGTGATGCATGAATGAGGGGAAGCTAGGGGGTCCTCTGCCTAACTCACCTGCAGGGACAATCCAGTAAGTGGGCTCAGAGGACATCCATCAGATTGGGCCCCCACAGGCCAGTTCACACAAACTGGCTGGGGAAGGAGGAACTCCCTTCCACATAGCTTTTTGCACAATAGGGTATTCACTGGGGTTGTGGGAGATCCCCCAAGTATCCCTTCTACCTGAGAAAAAGAAGGAATTTGAACACGTCTACTACTTCTCAGGTGAGTGCCCTAGGTGGACGTGTGTGTTGGGTGGGAGGGGGAGGGCTCCCTCCATTTCATTGGAGCAGGGGAACTGGATTTTGGGTTTCCCCATCTCCTTGATAAATGCACCGGCCACAAGCATCAGACTCATACTTTCTTTCTCGTTGGTCCAATGACGCTTTCATTATTTTTCACAGTGGAATGTTTCAATAGGAGAGGCTGAGGAAACCCCCCACATCAGTATAGTCTCTAGCCCAATGTTTAGGCCACCTCCTCCAACAAGTAGTAGATTCCCTATTCAAATCCTTTCTTTCATTGCAGGTGAAGGGGGACTTGAGGTGGGTTTCTCCCATAAGCCAGGTAATCTAATGCCAAGAGGGGGTTTGAACTCAAGAATCCCAAGCAGATGGAAGTGCTTCCCTGAAGTCTGGACTTAGATGTGAAACTCCCTGAGAGAAGTGGGGCTTAGGACATACCCCTCATCTTGGCAGCTCTCATTGGCTAGCTTAGGCGGGGAGCCACCTAGCATGCTGGCTTTTGTGAAACCCATTCTAAGGTGCCTATCTAGCCCCATTCATTGTATAGGGAGCATAGGTGACTCACTCAGGCTTTGTGAATCTCAGTGATTTTCTAGGCACCTAAAAGTTGGGGGCAGGTGTTTGATGCTGACCATTTCCACACCTACACTCCTTTGTGAATCTAGCAGTCCATGAGTTGTATGTGCTTTATGCGTTCAGGATTGGATTCTTTTGCCCAACAGTGTTTGTTGGCCAGTGCATGCCTCCTTTAGTTCTCTTTAACTAAAAAGAAAAGTTTTGATACGTCCAGGGAGTAAAGCCTTTTCTTATTATCATTAGAAAGAGGTTTCAGGGAGAAAACAGGTATGTAAATACAGTAGTCCAGTTTAAGTGAAAATCTGAAACTATGTTAGGAACAAATTTTGGCTGGGGTTTAAAGGAGACCTTAACCTTATCAAAACTAGAGTATGATGGCCCTGTCATGACTGCTTGTAGGTCTCCTACTCTACATGTTGGGGTAATTGGCACTAAGGCCTAGTCTTCACTTACCGGCTGGTCCGGCGGCACGCCATCGATGTTCTGGGATCGATTTATCGCGTCTGGTTAAGACGCGATAAATCGATCCCGGATCGATCCCGGAAGTGCTCACAGTCGGCGCCGGTACTCCAGCTCGCCGAGAGGAGTACGCGGCGTCGACGGGGGGAGACTTCCGGCCGCGTCTGGACCGCGGTAAGTCCGGACTAAGGTACTTCGAATTCAGCTACGTTATTAACTTAGTCCGAAGTCCGGACTAAGTGGGGACCAGGCCTAAGAAAGTGGTTTTCACAGAAAGGTAGTATAAAGAACATGATGCTAATGGTTCAAATGGAAGCCCCCATCAACCAAGCTAAAGCCACAGCGCAATCTTAGGAGGGAGGTAGCTCCCATACAGGAGGGAATATATATATTAATTCTGTGAGGCATGTAGACACTGTAGGATGTGAGAATATACTGTGGGTGTGAATTGGAGACTGGTAAGTGGAGATAGTTGCTAAGTGTACTCTTTTAATAGTGAATTCAGATCTCTTTAATCAGCATAGATTTTAAATCATGGGAATGAGTGGGAGAGTTGATGTTGTTCTGCCCAAAGAGTGAATCTTTTCCATTTGGCATAAGTGAGCTTTGTCAAGTCATTCCTGCTGTGAATCAAGATGTTCTGGACAGCTTTGGAACATGATTTCTCTATATTAGTCAGGCAGCCAGCATCTAGGCTGTAAGGTACAGAGAAAGTGGATCTGGATGGAGTGTCTTCCCATTGTTTGGGAGATTATGTCCAGATCCAGGGGTAATGTTATTGGAGGTTATACTAAGAATCTTTAAGGGTCTGAGAACTATAACTACCTGCACCAAGAGGTTGCTAGCAATAGCTATGTGGCACCATCTCGTCTGAGTTTCCACACTGTCCTCAGAATTAGAGGAATCAGTGGATAGATGTAAGTCAGCCCAGGAGATGAGCTGAGGAAAAGTGTCCAATAGAGATCCTGGACTCAGACTCCCTTCTGAAATAAAAGGTATGGCATTTCTTGTTTGACTCCATGGCAAACAAGTCTATGGCTGGGTGATCCCATTTGTGAAAGATCTGTGATTGACTGAATACTTTATGGACCATTCATCATTAAAGGACGAGTGTCTGCTCACGTGACCTGCTAGGATATTAATCCTGGAAGGTGAATGGCTGTCAGGGCAATCTGATGTCAGATGCACCAGTTCCATATGTGAACAGCTCCCTGGCATAGTGGAAATGATCTGTTCCTCCTTGTCTGTTTACGTAAAACATCGCCAAGATGTTTGTCATGCCTGTATTGTTTTACCATGGATTAGAGGATGGAATGTCATATATGTTAAACAAATTTTTCTCAGTTCTAAGATATTTATGGAAAGATGAGACTTGTCTCTTGGCCATAGTCCCTGAGTCTGATGTTGATTCAAGTGCACTCCCCATCTGAGGTTGGAAGCATCCATTACTAGCATTACTGTGGATAGAGGAGAAGAAAATTGAGCATTTCTGCATACTTGAATAGGATCCTTCCACCAATCTCGTGATAATAGGACCTCCTGAGGTATCTGCACTGCCATATCTATGTGGCGTTTGCTTGATAGGTAGCTGGACTTCAACTAGCCTTGAATACAACAAGGCATGAGGAGTGACAAACATGCACAATGCATGTAATCTAGCATTCTTAGACATTCCTGTACTGTTGTCTGAGGATTGCTCTGTAACTGACTCATAAGCTCTGCCACAACTTCACAGTTAATGGACAGTAAGTATGCTGTTGTGCTCCTACAAATTCCGTCTTTTGGAAAGGTCAGGTGATTTCTTCTTGCTTACCCTGACCCCTGATGTGGCAAAGAGTGCAAGGATATAATGGATGTTGTCTGAGACCTGCTGAGGAGAGGTTCCTTAAATGAGCCAGTCTTTGAGGTAAGGTAAACATGAATACTCTGTAATCTTAAAAATGCCTACCACAAGGCACTTGGTGAAAACTCTTGGGGCTGTTGACAACTGGAATGACAGGACTCTACTGGAAACGTGAAGTCCCTAGTATGAAAAACCAACCAGGCGTGTGGAGGACCGTTGACTCTATGACTGGGGGAAACCAGCCCAACAGGAGTTGAAGTTTTCAGTTGTCCACTGAGACTTTTGTATAATGTAGGTTGCAGGTTACTGTATATTGTCGTTTCTCCATAGATCAGTCAGGTATCTGTGCTATTTAACCATTCTGGGCAGTGACACTCAACATATGGCTGTAGAGATGCATGTGACTCATTAAGGTTCCCTGTGTGGTTCTCATAGAATCCATATTTGTCCAGAGCTCTTTTCATTCTGCCTGACACCTCTGAAATGGAGCATTACTATATTGCAGGGGTCAGCAAACTTTCAGAAGTGGTGTGCCGAGTCTTCATTTATTCACTCTAAATTAAGGTTTCGCGTGCTAGTAATACATTTTAACATTTTTAGAAGGTCTCTTTCTATAAGTCTATAATATATAACTAAACTATTGTTGTATGTAAAGTAAATAAGGTTTTTAAAATGTTTAAGAAGCTTCATTTAAAATTAAATTAAAATGCAGAGCCCCCCGGACTGGTGGCCAGGACCCGGGCAGTGTGAGTGCCACTGAAAATCAGCTCGCATGCCGCCTTTGGCACGCTTGCCATAGGTTGCCTACCCCTGCTATATTGCTTGTTTTCCCCTAAGGTACTTACCATATTTTTGTCTTGAGAATTAATTTATCATTTAAACAATTGAAAGGGAAAAGAATTAAGATGTTTTATGTGTACAAGCACAAAAGAAAGCATGGGCCCTGCCCAAGGAGCAGATCTGGTTTTCAGAGAAGTTTGTGTTCTGTACACATTTTGTTTCTATAGGTTTTATCTGTTATTATAGAAAAATAAGTTTTGTCACCAGTTATTTCATGGAATAAAATAATAATTGTATGTGTCGTAGTAGACAAGTTTTCTATCATGCCCTCATGTACCATTCCTAAAAACAGCACTTTGGAATGTTTAACTCATTGTGAGCTTGGTACCATGATGTGGTTTATGGATGCCTTCTGAATACTGTACTTCTACAAGTAACATAACAGTGCTATGGTTCATACTATCCAGGGACATAGATATTTATGGGAGTACTACTGAGCTTCAATGGGAGCAGACATTTTAGTCCTCAACCTCTCTACCATACTTAGTCATACAAATGAGCCTTTTGAGAGGTATTGTTTATCCAGCTGCTATCTCTGTAATTAAGCATATACTATAACACTACATAGACACAGGCAGATAAAAAGTTTCACATTTACTTTCACACAGTTATGATACAATTGAAGAACATACCATGATATCTCCTCAGCTTATTTTGTTCAAGCAAACCTTTGGCTTTTTTAACCAGTTCCTCTCTAGTTCTTTCCATGTGCCTTCTTTCTGCCTTCATTTGTTTCAGTTGTTCAACCATCTTGCTTTCTAAAGAAATTACAATCTACACTTAGTAAAGTTCTGGGTGCTAAAAGTGGAAAAGGCCAGCCATAGTTATGTCTCAGTGAAGTGCATGTACCATAAAGCATGCCCAACTTTTTCAGTTTGCGTCCCTTGCAGGAACACAGAATAGGGATTCCCACAGTCCAGTATACTATCTCTAACACTGGCCACTACTTGATGCTTCAGAAAAGGGTTATATAAATGCAGAATGCACCCAGTCATTTATAAATGCACAAATGAATTAGAACTAATATCCATATTAAATGCATATACATCACTAAAACTATATTTAAAAGGGAAGGCACGGGAAACACATTACATGTGTAGAAAACTGCTGCCAGATACCCAAAAACTCAAGAGGGCTATTTCCTGCTGAAAGCATTTTGCTAAATATACTGCAACAAAATGGTTAGTTAGTGACTAGGGGCTAGATTCAGAAAGGGGACTTAGGCACCAAACTGCCTTTTTAGGCACCTAAGTCCAACATTTAGATGCCAGGGGCATTCACAGAACCACTGCCCAGTTGCCACCTAATCCTATAGATGCCTAAGTTTCCACTCTTAGAATCCCCTAAGTGTCTTGGGGCATGTGCAAAGCCATCTACATTCTGATGGTGCTGAGCAGTTCAGCTCCTAGCTCACACCTGAGCACCAGGGAGATTCATGGACTAGGCATTCCCCTGCCTATCTCAGCTGTCGGGTGTGATCTGGTACACAGTGCCGACTCCAGGAGTGCTCCATAAATTATAAATTCACCTTTTAAAATAAACATTCACATCTTGAATAAAGGTTCAATTCCTTGTAATTTCTTGGAAGCATATACTTACTCTCTGTCTGAAATATGGGAACTTGAGATCTGTTTATAGAAAGAGACGGTGGAGGAGGAGGAGAAATGTATTGACTTGAATACTCAAGACGATTTATGTTATTCTTATCTGTCTAGAGGCAAATGAAAAGTATATAAATGCATAATATTCACCCTTGAATACTTGTACTGTATTTGGAGAAACATTTCTAATTAATTTAATATGCACGAGGGGCCAAACTCAGCCATCTCCTTAATCTATGCTGCCCAGTAAGAATGCACGGGTGAATGGGAGGTCTGACTTTGACTTAGCTTTCTTTTTGTGTGTCATCAAAATAAGTGTTTACTAAGCTCCAGTCAGGCAGACCTCTGCAAACCAAAAGAAAGCAGTAGGGTTGCAGAAGTAAATCTGATGGCAGAATTTAGCCTAAAGAACTTTAATTTCTGGTGATGATGCATGAGAAGAAAATAACCTAGCTTCTTTCTCAAATCCAGGTTGAATTTTAGGGCTGATAGAAAAACATCTTTTTAGTTGTAAACTGAGAACATTTTATATATAAATCACTGAGATACAAGAAGCTCCACAATGCCAATTTTATAGAATCACATTTCAGAGTAAGCTGAACATTAACATTTCACATAACTTTTATGAGATTTCCATTTCTCTTATACATTTCTAAGAGTTATCCTTTGATACTGTAATGAATTTTTCACTATCCCTGAGAAATGTATTGAATTCAAAGATTTGTGGTAATCTTTTTTATTATGTAGCTTTCTTCTCATCGAGTGATAAATATATTTATGTGTGGTTATCTTTTATCATTAATAAAATTTAAAAAAGAATGTAAATATGTGTATTCACACACACTGTCTGTATAATTTATGATAGTATAAAAATAACTTGTACTAAAAGTACCTCTTCATAGACAATCCAGCTGGTGTGAGGTTCCTTCTGACAACTAACAATCATTTCCTTTAAAAAAAAACCCAGAACTTTAAACTGCTGTAAAGTAGAGCTGGGGTGAAAATAAATTAAAAAAAAAGTGGGAAAAACTGTAAAAATGTGTCAAATATTGAAATTTTCAATTTTTTCCAGCCAGCTCCACTCTAAGTATAGCAGAAGTCATAAGAGCAGCCTTTGTGTTGTCCAATTCCTTTCATAAGATTATACAAAAGTAATTCAACTAACAATCAAAACTCACATCACTGCAGAGGGCCCACATGAGCTCTAATTTCCGAGTTTAAGTGGTACTCAGGACCTCAGATGTGTCTTCTGCACAGTTTTAAAGATGCTCTAATTTTGGCTTTATAGATATACTATACCTGTTGTTTTCAGAAATCTCAACATACGTGGTTTTTTATATTATACTTCAATGGCATTTGTACTTGAATGAGGACTTCAAGATATTACCAGTAGAAAATGGATACTAATTACTAAAAAGCAGCCAATGTCAATAAATCTATATTTATGGTTGGTAATGAGCAGGACCAAACTCAGTTAAGATTTAAAAAATATTATAATAACTAGTAAATGTAGTCTCTATTAAATGAAACAAGCTGCTAGTCACTGTAATGCCTGCTTTTGAGGGGTTCATTGATTGCTATTTTTCATTTGCAAATTTGTTTCAGAGCAGAATCAACTTTTTTCAATTATACTGAAACCTACATTTGAATAGTGCATCTTCGTAACCTGAGCCAGCTGTACTGAAAATTAGGAATTTTCCTGCTGGGAGGAATGGATCTATTTCTTTATACTACCACTAATATTTTATCTTTGAAAACATACCTTATCATCCTGTTTGATACCAATATCAGTCACAGATTCTCTAATTCCAGACTGCTGAGGGCTGAAGATAAAATCAAAGTACCAAGTAAAAATTAACTTAAAAACATAAATTTGTCTTAAATTTAATTCGTGTATATTTTTCTCCTCAGTTTCAGTTAATAGAAGTATTTAAAGAAGTTTCCATTAATGAAATATTTTGTCAGTAGAACTACTCACTATAATTACCTTTTCTTATTGTGCAAATATTCCTTGTCTCCATCTTCCAATGATTCTGGAATACCGGAATCCCCTGTAGTGTTTCTTCCCATCCTGATAGCTTTTAGATTGCCTCTATTTTCCACAGTTTCAGCCACCACCATAGGGATTTCTTCTACAGCAAAGTACAGAATATTTAGGCAACATATACAATATTCAAGGGTCCCTTTTGACTTTACTAATGGCCCACCAAAAGAACCAAGTTAAAAACAGATCTTGTTAGCATCATTAAGAAAAACTGGAAAGCTCACTGTTTTGCTTTAGGGAAAATAAAATGAAACTGTCAACTACACTACATACAATATTATTTTGAACATTTCCTGATTTTTCATTTGAAAAAAGATAATCCAGTAATTTATATTTCCAGTGTCTGACTTCAAAGGCAGATTCTGATTTTGTCTAAATCAAATCTGTATAGTCTCAATGTTATTAAAATGAGTGGCAATTACACTAAGATACAATGTTCAAAATGAAAATATTGATTCAGAGGATGCACTCCTTTCAGATAAAATACAATCTTATATCTTTGTATAATTAATCTTAGAGTTTTTGAAAACGTGAAAATGTGCAACATTAAAAGAGGGATTGGATTCTCTGAACCATCATTTTTTCCCATTGTAAAACAGAAGTTTGGCTAAAACTTTGATAAATATCCAAACCACTGGGTGCTAATCCAAATTGCTGGACATACAGGGGGTTGCCTAAATTAACATTTAATAGTACCAGTGCACTTGAAAACTTGGAATATTATTGCATCTAGTAGTTTCTCAGTAGAAGTTTTATCAGATAATGCTAAGGTAGGACAATGTAAGGTTTTTATATTTGACTGTAAAACTTTTTATTCAGATTTTGAATATTGTATTAATGATGTAATTTAAAACTGTAATTCCATCAGAATGGATGCTGAACAAAGAATTAGTTAGTACTTTCTTTATTATATCTTCTTCAGAAATGAAAGACAAGAAGATGGTCATAGGCAAGCTACTAACGTTACATCAGTTGTCACTTACAATCCAACTATACCCATTTAATCAATTATTTCCTTTTAATCAGGTAGTAGAGTAAGGTAATAGACCATTCTGAAGAGACTACTATAAATATTGGCTTCCAGTACTCAGCAACCATCCAGTGTTAGATGAAAATGTGTAGCTGACAGATCTCTTTCAAAAAACCATTTTCAATTCTGGCATATAACTGTTAGCTTTATTTTTGCTCTAATCCCACCCACACCTTTGTACTATTTCCATTATAGTCTATTCAGGGAAAATGTTCAGTTCTCAGTTTTAGGAGTCAAACTCTTTAATATTGTAAAAGCAAATTAAAATTCTACTTTGTGGGAGGACAGTAGAAATATTTTCCTTTTCTGAGTGCTACGAGCATGGCTAAATGTAAATTGCAGTAGATATGGTTAACAATGAAAAATGAAGTGAATGAAATTACTTTCCCCATTATCGTATTCTAGTTCAGATTCTCGATAAATGATTTTAATCATTTATTGCTCCTGATTATCATATGGAAATAAAGTCTTTTCATGCAAAAATCCACTGAGCATGTGAAGTATTTCCCTGTATCAGTAGGCAGGGATGAAGGAAGGCTCAGCCAGGATAAACTGTAGTTGCAGATTTCTGAAAGTTTTTTTCTGGGAGAATCTTAAAAGGCTTTCATTTTAAAGTGTAAAATAGCTCAATAAAGCAACTGTCTATAGATTAATTGCTCAACCACTTTATTTATTTATTATATAATGAGCCTTGATATCACAGGTTAAAAATTTTGGGTCCCATCTTTCAATTATTAGGCAAAACTTCTATTGAGGTCAACTGGCGTTTAGACTGTGTAATTTGGGCCTGATCCAGAACCCATTAACACCCATATCTTTTAGATCTTTAGACCTTTTCTGTGAATGACATTGGCAAACAATAACTAAAATCTCACTATGTATTTGACAAGGTACATGAGGAAACATCTATTCACTGTGGAAATTAAGATATTAGTGTACCCACAAAATTATATTTGTAAGTCAAAATTTTGAAAGTCAGCTGTCTAAAATTAGGCTCCTAAATCTATAAGGCATCTGAATAAAATATTTTGATTTTCAGGGATACTGAATATCTACACTGAACTCTTTGGGTGTTGCAGGTGCAATGGATTTAAGAGCCTAATTTTAGGAATTTATATTGAAAATGTTGAGGAAATCATATCAGTCAAATGGAGAACAGGAAATACATATGTGTGAAGGAAAAATGGGACAATTGGACCTTGTGTATTGACATAAACCCATATTTCTTGCCATAGATTAATAAGGATAGACCATTACAGTGGGAGGCATATGGTGTAAAAATTATGGATGAAATCCTGGCCTCACTGAAGACAATAGGAGATTTGCTGTTGACTTCAACGAAATCAGGATTTTAGTTATGGATTGTAATAAAAGTTTACATTTACCATCTGAAGGGTCTAGTATATCTGGTTAAATGATAAATTCCAGATGGGAAAGAAAACTTTCTTAAACTTAAATTAAGATTGTAAACATCTATTAATTACTTAAGGGAACATTTTGGTTCAGTCAAAAAAAAAACTAGTCTTGAAATTAACCTAGAAAATCTGAAAAACATGGAAACTTGCCTCCCAATGTCTTCCTCTCAAACACTAACAGATTAAAGCAAATTCAGAGTTTCTAAACCAAACCATTTTGGAATTATGATGAACTAAACAAATTCAAGAAAATGTTCAAGAAATAAGCTCACTTCATTTTTTCAACCTTATTTCCCAAAGGCCTTTTCCATTTTGCTTCAAACTTTCCAGAAAAATTCTACCCCAGCATAAAACAATGGCTGCAAAATTTCAGGTAGATTTTGAGGAAAATAGGAAAGCGGAAGTCAAAGTGTTTTTTATAACAGAACACTGGCTTCAAATTTTTTAACTACTATTTCTCCACAATAAAATTTAGAGTTTATGCTGAAATTCCATTAATTTACATAACTGGGCCTTACATAACTGGACCTATATATTGCAAGAGTTTCAAAACAGTGGATGCAGTTAGAGCATTTTACTGTGCCTTTGGCACAACAGGGTGAGGTGAAGAAAAGAATTGGATTTGTTTGCTTTTGTGATTCCAAATCATTCTTATAACACTGTCTGAACAGTTTTTATAGTGAAATTAGAGATTTTTTTATTCTTGTTTAGCTTTATATGCCCCCTTTCTAAAAAGCAGCCTTAAAGAGAAGATGACTAGATTAATCATACCTTTTCTTCCAGGGGGAATGTGATTTTCCTGAGTCTCATTGTTCTTGGCTTGTTCAGTGCTCTGTTTTACATGATGACCTGAAATAGTCCCTTTGTCTTTTTGACTCCACCTACGTGTATTAGATTCTTTCTGATCCTGGCTTAGATGATTTTTCTGAGCACTTTCCAAAGATGTAGGATTTTTTCCAGACTCCCACTTTGTGGGGTTTAAACTACTTGGTATGCGGAGAGATCCATTGGATCCAATTTGGTCTGCATTACAATTGATCAGTTTTACATGGGAAAAGAAATACACAATTTTAAATGTGCCCTTTAAAATGTTAATAATCATACATTTTATTTTCTTCAGAGTCCAATAGCTGAAGACCTTTGAAAGCCTTAGTAAATGAAAACAAATTAAAAGTGATATTCACAAAAGAGCAACACATCCCAAATATGTCTCAGAGCAAAGCAGTAAGGAATAAGTATAACCAGACCACATACACAAAATTAAAAGGAAACAAACAGATTTTGAGCTTTCCCCTAGATGACACCAATGACAGAAAGAGAGAATTTCAGGGTTATACAGGCCCCTCAAAAGAAATGTCCCTGCTTCCTAAACTCAGTGCTCTCAGTGGTGTTCATGGTCACATTACAGAATCTCAGACCATACAGATCTTGGTGATAAACAACAGGTCAAGGACCAAGGCTATAAAACATCAGAGGACTTACTGGTTGTACACCTTGCCAAGTTTGCATATTACATCAGTTTCAGATCTTGTGACATTTGTTTTACCAACCATGCTGCCTATGCAAGAGAGGCTCTCAATGAGAACCTGGGGATGGAAAATAGGTGGCACAAATTACACACCTGCTGGATTTCTCAGGATGCCGATTCAACCCCGGCACATCCCAGGGAAAATATCCCTCTCCTGCTTCCAACCAATTGTCATTTCCCTAATTTGAGCCTTCTCAGAGAAGAAAATGGGATTGTGCTTGTGATGCTGACAGACCAGCTCAAATCAAAGCCATAGGCCAATTCACTTGTGTGTGAATATCAAATAAATGTTACGTGGGCTAGGAGGAATAGGACAGTTAACTTGTGTGTGGATATAAAAAAAATGTTAATGTTATTGTCTTCACTTATTTGTAACCTGTTGAATGCCATCGCATTACATTATGTATATCCCTGTTCTTAATTAAGCCTAGATCAAAAGTGTATGTTAGTATTAAGATGGGAATTTACTTGATGAAAACTAATGAAGGATTGTTTCTGGCTGTCACAATGTGTTTACATTACATTTATCCGTCACACAAGATTGGAGACTTGGAAACATAAAAGATTGCTAACTTCAAAGCATGGGTCATTTTGTTTGACAATGCATATTCACAGACTCTGTTTATGTTTAATCAACAAAGGCAGAGCCCATGCTGCAAATGATTATGGCTGCCAGATTGCCTTTCCTGAAAAGGTGCTATAAGAATGGATCCAGGTATCGATCCTGTATCTAGGGTTGTCAAGCGTCTGGTTTTCGACCGTAATGCCCGGTTGAAAAGTGACCCTGGCGGCTGCGGTCAGCACTACTGACCAAGCCATTAAAAGTACGGTTGGCGGCGCAATGGGGCTAAGGCAGGCTCCTTTCCTGCCCTGGCTCCACGCAGCTCCTGGAAGTGACCGGCATGTTGCTGCAGCTCCCAGGCATAGGTGCGATCAGGGAAGCTCTGCACACCACCCCCGACCCCGAGGGCTACCTTTGCAGCTCCCATTGGCTGCGAACTGGCCGGACATGGTGGCTGCCTCCAAAAGCAGCACGGAGCCAGGGCAGGCAGGGACTATGCCTTAAGCCCTGCTACGCCATCAACCGGGAGCCGCCTGAGGTAAGCGCCACCCAGCTGGAGCTTGCATCCAGCTGGAATCCCCTCCCTCACCCTAACTCCCTCCCTGACCTTGCACCCCAACCCCTGCCCTAGGTCAGAACCCCCTCCTACACCCAAAAACCCTCCCAGAGTTCGCACCCTGCACTCCAACTCTCTACCCCATGACTCCATGGTAAGACTAATATAGTGATCCAGGCATGCACATATGTTACTGGCTTGGTGAAATCTAATTAAAGATATACCACTAGTTTGGGGTGTCTGCCCTGTTTTCTGACAGTCTGACCTGAAATTGGCACTCACGGTTGTGAACCACTTCAGATAGCATGACATTTCTTTTTTTTTTTTTTTTGAGCTTCCTTATAAAATATAAAGGCCTGAAACAGCAAAAGAAACATCAAGTCTGATCTTCCCTAGCTTTGATGGAGAACATGTTGGAGGTATCTCATGTATTTTGTGAGGTTTCTCAGCCCTTAACTCAAAAGGGCTGTGTGTTAAATATTTGAAAGAGATCTTTTCTTCCCTCCTTTTGTAGAGTATTTTGGTTTAAGTGCATTACCACCAAAACAAACAACAAAGTTTTAAATCTCAATTAATCAAGTTTTAATGGCATGACCTCCCTGATGTCATAACCACACCAGTTCTCCAGCTGTCCACAATCTCTCCCAGAGAAGAAAAAAACCTGTATTGTAATGTAAAAATTAATCTAAAAAAAAACATTAAAGAAATACAACAAAAAATCACCCTTTCAGGCCTACTTTGTGCATTCTAATCAGGCAAAAAAAGAGCAGAAATCCATTTCCCTTCTTTTACAAGTCAATCTGAACAACAACAAAAATCACCAAATGCGAAGTACAAAGAAGTAAATTATTTGACCGTTAGTATAGTATAGTTAGGTGAAGGAAATGGCTTCGTCTTCAGATCTGAATTTGATCATTTAAGTCAGTCTTCTTCTAATATTATTTCAACAGGTTTGGATTTGTTTGGGTTTTTATAGTGTAATTGGCCATTTTCTTTTTCAGTTCCTGTTTAGGTCTGTACCAAAGCATCTCATTCTCCCTTCCCCGTACTAGTTAAATCTTACCTTTCCTTCTATGTGGAATCTGTTTTTCCCAAGTCCTGTTGTTCAGGCTTTGTTCAGGTTTTATGTGCAAAACTGAAATCATTTCTTTTTCTGTCTCACTCCATCCTAAAGAACTAGAATCTTCCTGATTCTGCATGAGAGTATTTTTCTGTGGACTTTCTAGAAATGTTGGACTTTTTTCACGCTCTTTCTTTGGAAGATTTAAAGTACTTGGTCCATGGGGAGACCTATGGGATTCTGCATTAAAGTGCTGTGTATCTGGAGTTGCTGATGATGAATAAGCAATTTCTAAGTGGTCCACTCCAGGGAGCAAATATAATTCAGGATGAAGTGCCTAAAACATACCATATGTTAATTAGACAAGGAAGAAATAATTGACATGAAGTGCACACTTGAAATGATAACTTGAAAATTATATGATACATACATGTGGGGGAGCAAATAACTTGAGTTTCAGTTCTGTTTCTTGCTTTGCCTTCACCTTGGAACATAAAAAAGCAAGTAAAATCAACAAAATACTTCTGTAAAAGGAATGCAGCATACCATTCCATTTGTATGTTATTTTCTTTGTAAGTTACATATGATAAATTACATTTATTACACTAGCACTTTGGGTGGGAAGAACATAGACGACAATTCTCTGTTTTCTGACATGACATCTATTCATTTGTACTTTTGTCAGACTCCAAATGTGTGCTATAATCAGCCGAACAGGAGTGTGTGTGTATTTATATAAATATCTTCACCCCCTTATGCTTTCACTTAGGGCTCAAAGGACCTGAGCCAATTCCCAGCTGAAATCAGTGGAAAGACTCCCTGTTGACTTCATTAGGAGTTGGATTAGGCCCAGTCTGAACAGGAAGTGTGTGTTAAGTAACATGCTTCTCTCAATTCAATTGTTAAAACAAATATTTTAATGTAGAAAAAGAATCCACTGACTCTCCTGCTGACTTCTATTGTGCTTAAGGAATTTTTTATTAGTTGTCTTGATATCTTTGGCTACATCCTTTTCAGATTTTTTTCACTTAGTCCTTTTAATAAACAAAATCTCAGGTGATCAATGCATATTTAAGAGTATATTTGAAATCAGTGTGTCTTATAGAGAATAAGAAATCTGAACTTCTATTTAATCCTGTCTTTAACCAATGAAATAAATTAAATTAAACTAAATATAGGACAAAATTCTGTTCTCAGTTACTCAAAGGCAATAACATCGATTTCACTGTCTACAGTCAAATTATTAAAAAAAAAAAAAAAGTGAACATGTTTTCCTAATTCAAATGTTTTCCTAATTCAAATTCCCCTTACTTTGTAAGAAAGGTGCAGCTCTTGGAATAGCTTACATTGTTACTGTTGTGAAACAGCAGAACTGAAAAACTCAGCAAATATTTGATCACAGAGATATAAATACAAGAGGTTACCATGACCCCAAACAAACAGGAAGATTATACCAACTGCATACGACTACTTTAAAATTCACAAGATTAAAACAATATTTACAGCTTGGTGCTAAAAATGTCCAGTTATCTATGCTAGGATATTTTAATTTTCTAACTATTAAAGAAAAAATACTTTATTAAATATCTGACAATCTCAGTAGAGCAGGGTAAAAACTTCTCTGTTTTGCTTTTTAATGGGAGAAAAGGTATAAAATGTTGTCTAATATCCAGTTTCAAAAAAATGCAAAAGAAGAAATCTAGAGAAAATGCAGAAATAACTTACCACTGCTAGCTTTTTCCCTATATGTTTCAGAAATATAAACTTATCTGCAACAGCATCTTCACCCAGGAAGTCTCCAAGCTGCTCCCGCAATGCTCTCAATGTGACATGACGAGGCACCCTAGAACACCATTATTCATTATTACAGTTGTAAGAAATGATGATGGCTATTTAGTTTGCAATGTGAGACTGTGCCTGAAATGTTGCATTTCCAGATCAGACAGGCTTAGTGTTTCAAAGTCATGATGGTGCATCACAATATGATGATACTGTGAATCAAATGCGATTACAACCCCACCTGAGAATTGTTCACATCTCAGTTATCCATACAAAAAGCAAAGGGGCAGGACCTGCAATTTGAAAAAGGTGCGGGGAACACTTTTGCTTGTCTGACACTAGAAGACAAAATTACTGGGAACTACAATGAGGGTATCTGTGCAAAAGACAGAGCTTTCTTGGTGGCAGGCCCAAAACTGCGGAATCAATTCCCCTAGGAACTAAGGAGTATCACAGATGCTCTCTAAATGCAAAGTGCATCTTGCCTTCTCTAATAGAAACATATAGGAATGTGTGTGCACATGCGTATGTGTTATTAAACAAAATACTCCACAGCACATACTTCTTCCCCAGAGAAGGATGAGAGAACAACAATATGTGATAGATGTTAATTATGTTAGTGGACAAATTGGGAGAAAGACCAGAGGAGAGCAACAAAAATGATTAATGGTCAAGAAAACATGGCCTACAGAAAAAGATTGAAAAATTGGGTTTATTTAATCTGGAGAAGAGAAGATTCAGTGAAGACATGGTAACAGTCTTTAAGTATGTAAAAGGTTGTTATAAAGAGGAAGGTGATAAAATGTTCTTCACTGAAGACAGGACAAGAAGTAATGGGCTTAAACTGCAGCAAAGGAGATTTAGGTTAGACATTAGGAAAAACTTCTGAACTGTAAGGGTAGTTAAGCAGTGGAACAAATTACCTAGGGAAGTTGTGGAATCTCCATCACTGGAGGTTTTTAAGAACTGGTTAGACAAACACCTGCCAGACATGATCTAGATAATACTTAGCCCTGCCTCGGTGCAGGGAACTAGACTAGGTGACCTATCAAGGTTTCTTCCAGTCCTACATTTCTATGATTCTATGGTGCTTAATGCGCTACTGGAAGGTACTTAGGCCTGGTCTACACTAGAAAATTAGGTTGTTTAACTACCACGGTCACAGGTGTGAAAAATCAACACCCCTGAGCAGCGTCGTTAAGCCGACCTAAGACACCCCTGAGCAGCATTGTTAAGACGACCTAAGTCCCACTATGGACAGTTGTAGATTGATTGAAGAATTCTTCTGTTGACTTAGCTACTGCGTCCTGCAGAGGTGGATTACCTAGACTGATAGGGGAATCCCTCCCATCCGCATAGGTAGGGACTACACAGAAGTGCCACAGCAGCGCAGTTGCAGTGGCACAGCTGTGCTGCTGTAACGTTTTAAGTGTAGAAAAGCCCATGGATACCAAGGTAGAGTATAATAAAAATGGGACAGAGCCAACCACATGAGAATGCAAGGTTCTACTTGGGAATTTGGCCTCTCTTTGGTTGGCTGCCTCCTTATATGCTTTGTCTTCACTTGTTGTCCATCCTTCAGGGATGGTTTCCCACAGCAAGGGACCTTCTGGGATGGTATTATGACATGATGATATTATGAAATATTTCAGATCTCATCTCATGAGCCAGAACTGACTTTTCTTTTTATTTCCTTGTATATTCTAAGGCTAGACAGGTAGGCTAGAAAATTTCAATTTAAAAAACAATGTTATTTAATTAGAGCACAAGAGTTTATCTGAAAACAGACAAATGTACTATTTTTGTCCTTCCATCATGTAGAAAAAAAAATCTAATTTTTTACCTCAAAATTTTTACCTCAAAAAGAAAATATTCATTCTTTGTCTAAACCTTTGAGTGTCAAGATTTAGCTAACAGCAAATTTTTGCAGCCCATATAGCAACTCCTGAAAATAAAGCTCGAGCATATAATGCAAATACAGATACAATGTTCACTGCAACATCAAAACAATACCATAATAAACATTTGATATGTTTACCATAAGCTAAACAGGTTCATAATTTAATACCCACAATTTGTGTGCAATACCCACACTCCGGGTTGCTTTGCTATTTTAAACTTGATTTCTACATTGCAAGATCTCCATCAGTGATTAGTTTTCTTCTCAAAGCTCCACAAAGAATGTGAGAGCATATTTACTTTGGCATCCCTCCGTGCTTTGTAAGGAGTTCTTATTGGGGCTCATGTGACAAGGACAACTAGCTATCCTTTTGGTATGCAGAGGGCTTACAATGCAACTGAACATTTCAATGTATTAGACTGCTTGGTGGTACCTACTACCTTTAGATCATTTTGATCTTCTGTAACTTCTCTGCACTCACGGGGTTCCTAATGGCTGTTCTTGTGAGTAAAGACTATAGTCCCCTTCCTTACCTGTGATCACAGACTAGGGTTCAATCCTGCTTTACGTGGGAGTGGATTGGGCTTCAGCTTGTCATTCACACCAATATTACCTGCCTTCAATAGGAAGTCAGGGGTAACATTCTTTTAAAGCAGCAAAGAGTCCTGTGGCACCTTATAGACTAACAGATGTATTGGAGCATGAGCTTTCGTAGGTGAATACCCACTTCGTCTGGCATCTGACGAAGTGGGTATTCACCCACAAAAGCTCATGATCCAATACGTCTGTTAGTCTATAAGGTGCTACAGGACTTTTTACTGCTTTTACAGATCCAGATTAACACGGCTACCCCTCTGATACTATTCTTTTAAAGCATGTCAGACAGTGTCTTTTTTCAAGTTAAATTAACTATAACATTCACTTCTGTTTCTTAAACTCATTAGACTTTTAGTGGTGAAATCAATGGCAAAACTCCCAAGACTGCAAAGGGGCCAGGATTTTATCCTTAATATCTTGTACGTTACAAAAGAAAAAACATTCAGAAAATAAAAAATGTTAAAGGTTAATCCTTTGCTTTCTGTTGCAAGGTCTGGTAAAAATATTTTAGAAATTTGGGCGCTGATTCTGCAATGAGCTCTGCCCGGGTAGACCCCTATGCACACATGAAGCCACATCAATTTCAATGGGTTCCAAGCAGAGCTCATTGCAGGATTGGAGTCTAAGTTACACAAAGGACAATAAATATGGACAGGCAAACATTCCAATTGTATGAATTACCCTTGTGGAATTCATGTTGCTGTCTAACCATCCGTCCAACATCATATCTTTTTAAAAGGAAGGCACTCACTCTCTCTCGCTAATTCCCCTTTTGGAAATGAATTTTAGTGGTCCAGATTCTTGGGTGTGGTGGAGCTAAGTTTGGTGTAGCCCAAGAAAAGCAAAGATGGCTGTGTGCCAACTTTGTGTCGCCTGGATTCTGGAAGCGACCACAGAACAGGAACCTCAAGGGCTGTTCTAGCTGATGCTGTGCTACAATGGTTCCCTATAGAGCTATCCAGCTACATGGATTAGCTGAAGTACTGTATAAAGAAATTACTCACAGGCACAATGTTAAGCATGTGCAAGCGTGTATGCAGGATTGGGGCCTAAAGCAGCATTTTTCCTTGTTATTTAGCAATTACTCACCTTATAAATCCAGCTGAAATGAATTTGCTAGTAAGATCTGCAGAAACTGTATTTAATGTGAAGTTCCACACTTCTTCTGGGACATAAAAAACATGAAGCTCTACCAACTAAATGCAGTGAGAGAAGATTATCTCAGTTATAGATACACAGTAAGCATTTAAGTAATACAAATATTGACACAGGGTGTCCACCAAAAGGATTTATATAACAAAACAAAAAACACATGGCATAATATTCATAAACCACTGCATTGTTCATTCTGGTGTATGTTATATACTGTTGCTCGATCCTGTCACTGTCTTGTTAATTTCGACTCTAAACTCTTTAGGGAAGGTATTGTCTCTAATTCTATATGTGTACAGTGTCTAGAACAATGAAGCAGCTTGACTGGTCCCTAGGCACTATCATAATAAAGATGATAAATGAATATGCCTCAAAATGCTTTTATGGACATGGCAGATTTCAAACAATTTGATCCAAATTAGATGAAACATATACACGTTTTTAATGCACACAAGGCTTTTACTTGGTATCAGTGAACCAGTTATTTAAATAATAACATTTAGACTTGCAGAGTCAGGTAGATTTTCAAAGTACTGTATAAACATAGTTAAAATCATTATCAGGTAGTCAGTTATACAGGCTTTGACTGCTAGCAGAAAGTAGATTCACAATAATATAATAATAATAATAATAATAATAATGGACAAAATGCTGCAGTATTAACTCAGAAATTTCCCAGTGATAGGATTTGGCTCACGAATAAGAAAAATAGCTAAAGTGCTGACAAATGTCAGCCATGGAATAATTATCAATGATATCTTGTAAAACATTTTTTCCTGATTGTGGAGATTCACTTTTGGAAATTAGAATGCTTCGGTAAAACTATAAAGTTGGGTCCAATATCTCCTTTCTGCACCTTACAAACCTCACTCATTTTCATTTTATAAAATTATAAATGTTTTCTATATTAATAAAAATATTAATGCAGACTCAAGACCAGGAGAGGAGTTAACATCTCTGAGTCATTGTTTGCAGATTCATGCAGACATTATATCAATTTACACTTGGTTCACGTTTGGCAGGCTCTCTCTGCAATCATAAATTCTAGAAAATTACTTTAAAAAAGGAAGAAAGAAAACTTGGGTTCAGCACAATTTGAATATTTCATGTGGGCCACATAAATAATCATGAGCGCTGGATTTAGACCGCATGCATTTCAATTGACAGCGTGTTCAGTGTGGAAATTTTTCACAGAAATAATGTTGGAACTATTTTATCTTTAGAAGTCAGGGCAGAGGAGGAGCCGTGCTGCTGTTGGATGTTACTCTGCTAGCAATGATTAGAACTGATTGGAAATACTTGAAGTTCTCAGAGAGACAAGTGACCTCCCAAAATCTGCAGAGCTCTAAGAGCCTGTTGCAAAGGCCACTGAAGTCAATGCAAAGGCTTCTATTAACTTAAATGGGCTTGGATCAGGGCCTCAGTGTAAAACTGTGTATGGAGAAGCTTCCATGTGCTTGTGTTGAGGGAAAGTGCCCAGTGCTTAATTTGTAATGAAAGAGGTGCTGGGAATCAAGCAATTTATTTACATGCATAACTGATGCTGCAAGCCCAGAAGTGCCGGGGCTATGAACTGCCAAGCCTATAGGTGCCAGGCTCAGCCCTGGCACAAATTAATCACTGTCTCTACTGCCTGTATTTATATACACTTTTCCAGATCAGAATGCTGGCATTTTACAGCTACTTTGCATGGGTGTAAATGGCTACACAAAGTGTAAGGCAATGGAAAATCAGGCCCTTTATGCTCTAGTTTTACTCCTTGCCTCCACTCTGAGCCATGCAACAGAAAGGAGTGTAGGGCCCACCATTAACATACATTCGTCTTATTAATGACAAATACACACTGAGGTCCTGACAACACTAGGGAAAATTTTCAAAACATTTCCAGGTTTCTAACAATTACAGCAATAGTCCAAGTACTCAAGTGCATAGGCCAGTGGCTGTTGAAACCACGATTGGACCTGAACTGAGGAGGGTTAGGTGACATTAGGTTTAAAACTGTGATGACCATGGGAGCCCTGTTGATAGCTGAGCTCCCAATATTGCTATCTTTGATGCAGCTGAACCAGTGTTAGCAATAGTGGGAAATTTTTGGAAAAGTTTCCTAGTGTATATGTGGCCTATATAAACAGCCAGCACAAATAAACTTTAGTGAATATTCCTATAAACTTTTGGGTATTAAATATAAACTAGACTTTGAATGGTTTTTCATGCACACGTCTTTAAAATAAGTGGATATTTTCTTCACACATCTGCCATTGGTTGCATGGCAGCAATTTTCACAATTTAGAACAGTTATACAGATTTTCTAAAATATTCAGAGCAAAAGTTCTCACCTCTGATGTTGGTGGTCTAGTTTGACTGAATGACATATTCACTGGTGCCTGTATTGGGTGTCACTGGATTCCGGATGGATTTTTAAATTTCTTTTGTATCTTAGCATTACTTAACAGAATGGATTATGATAAATCCTGTAAGTCAAAAATGGTATTCCATTCAGTTTGAATCTGTTTCCACTTCATACAAAAGTTTGAGAAAAAAGCAGCAGAGAGCTTGTAAGTAAGTTCTGGATTCAGGCTGAAGGCTTTGCTTCCAGCAAAACCGGAAGACAAACTGCAAAGAGCTAAGTATTGACTAGTAGGCTTAATACTCCCTTTGATGTGAACACACCTTCTATACAACTAAATATCACCTAAGTAACCCAGTGAATTGCATAATTGCAGTTGGGCAACTGAGGTTTGCATTAGTATTCTGAGTAATATTTTCCATTCTTCTTTCATCAAAAAGTATTTAATTACTGTATATAGTTATCTATATATTTCTACAGTGCATCTAACAAACACAAGATGTATTTCTTTCAGTGTCTGGATTTTGGGTAGATGGGCAAGAATGGCAGAGTCTGAAGCCATGCAGTCATTCACACCAGTGACATTTCAGCATGCATGAGTCAAAACAGAAAAGTATTCCAAGGACACTTGGCTTCATCCATAAAGCAAGAGAGGATGTGGGAATGGGTAAGTCCCTGTATCATTAATCCTACCTACAGATATGCACATTTCAAACTGTAATAATTTCTCCACTGATTCCAATACCCACATTTTTCATGCTATTTAACTCTCATTTTAGCAGGGTATTGAACCATCAATGCATTGTTTCCCATAAAGACTTCCTGGATCAGTGTTGGAAGCTGACAAATCTGATTGGAATGTGCTAGTATAGACAGGCTGATGATTAGTGCTTCTGGTTTTTTGAGTTTATTCATTTAATTTGGGGAGGATTATTTTATCAATTTTTGAATTTTATGTAGATGTCCAAAAATCAGGGTTTTTCATGGCTTTCTCTTTGTATATATTAATATATATATTACTCATTACAGTCATATTTGCTGTAATGAGTAATCTTTTTGTAATGTTCCCTAGTGGGCATCAGCAGGGTCTACAGAGACCAATTAATGTTGCAGTATGTTAGTGTGCATTACAAATCACACCTCCCATAGTCTGCATTACTGCTCCATGTAGACAAGTCCTCAGACACAAGTAACCTTTTCTGGTGTTTACTGATAAACACCAATTTAATTTGTTTTGCATCGGGGTGTTTTATTTGTGTTTATTGGTTAAAACCTAAATTCAGAAGCCCTACTTATCATTAACAAACAGAGACAGACAAATTATCATTAAAAGGAGAGAATTGAGTGTCTGGCTTTTATTTCCAGTTCTGCCCTTCACTGAGTTCTGATCCTGATTTCAGTAGTTTTACCTGAGTAAGGACAACAAGATCACTTTGATCAGACCCCTCTTGTGAGACATTAGGAGAGTCACTTAACAGCTCTGTGCCTCAGTATTCCTATCACTAAAATGAAAATAATAATTCTCACCTGCCTCCCATGGCTGCTGAGTCTTCATTAATGATTGTTCATAAAGTGCTTTAAGATCCTCAGTAAAAAGACCTGAAAAGTGCAAAGTATTCTTCTTCCTCTTATTCCATTTAGACTGCAAACACTGTTTAAATTTTTCGTTGATGACTGAGATTACCATGGTTCCTTTAAAACAACAGATTTAATTGTCTCCTCTGGCCCTTGTCCTAAAAACCACGAATTCTCCACTCTTGTGTTTTACATGGTTATAATTTTCTATCACTATAAAAACAAACAAAAAGCCTACGCTTACTGTACCACTCACCTCAGTGCCTTGTTCTACATATTCCTTCCTTCCTTCTTTCCTCCCTCCCTGTCTCTATCCCATTGCTTTTTCCTGTTTTGTCAAAGTAAATCCAGATTGTAAAATCTTTGGCCAAGAACCTCAAAGGTATTTAGGTTCCTAACTTCTACTGAAATCAATGGGATTAAAAAATGGCCAATAATTGTACAGCATATCTATTATCAAATACTATATCACAGTTGTGTAGTTACCATCTTTTTCTAGAATAAGGGATTTAGAACCAGGTGTCAAAAGATTTTAGATGAGAACTGATGTTTTTCAGCCCCCCCCCCAAAAAATCTACAATATCTATTCATCTTTTGTTGTCTGAATTAATTGCAATAAACTCAAAATGCATCTAGTTAATGGGAGTCCTTTAAAATAGCATTTTTTCCTATTAACATCTGTTGAAATTAGTTTGAAATGTTTAGGTCAATTTATCTGAGGAGCTAATTTTATTCTGACTCATCACAAGCATTATTGTATAGTATAAAACTCTCTAGGCCTGGATACAACATTATTTTCTCCCTAAATCCAAAGTAAAAAAAAACTTTTTCCATTTTGTCTCCATTTTAGGGGAATTTCTCCAGAAATTATTTGGAAGCCACTAAAGAAATGCAAAGTCCCAAAATATAGTGTGAACATTATATGCCAGGGATTGAAACTTTGTTTTACTAAAAAAGAACAGGAGTACTTGTGGCACCTTAGAGACTAACAAATTTATTAGAGCATAAGCTTTCGTGGACTACAGCCCACTTCTTCGGATGCTTATGCTCTAATAAATTTGTTAGTCTCTAAGGTGCCACAAGTACTCCTGTTCTTTTTGCGGATACAGACTAACACAGCTGCTACTCTGAAACCTTTGTTTTACTATTCACTTTATTTTTCTCAGAAATATTGAATTATAAATCAAATACTCAAAATCCATGAAAACCCTAATACAAAACTGTATACTAATGTATACTTGTAGAACTAACTATTCACCATCCTAGAGGCAGGGTAGGTGAGATAAGATTTTTTATTAAACCCGTGTTGGTGAAAGGATAAGCCAGTTTAAGCAGTACATGAACTCGAACCAAGCAGAAGTAAGTCACTAGTGCCAGAGGGGCACTCCTAGGAACCATGTTCTTCTGCTGGTTCAAATATAGTGAGGGAAGGAGATTGCGGTTTTTGGCCGACTTTGCCACAGGCTTGCGTGATCTCTTCTTAGGCAAGTTGCAGCTTTTCCTTCCCCGTTTGTAAAATGGGCTGTTACCCCAAAGGTGAGTAGGGTGGGAGGCTCCCTTCATTAGTAGATCTAGGAAGCACTTTGGGATCGTTGGCGAGCAGGTGCCACAGAGCCGCAAGTTTCCTTCTTATCTTGTATGTGTCTTGTTCAGTTTGAGTTCTTGTATTTACCCTGCGCTAACGGCACTGCCTTGCCCGGGCCGAGGGAAGGGTTTCCTGGGTAACGGTCCCTTTTCAAACACCGCCGGGCGAGCAGAGGGTCACTAAGGAGCCACGATTACCTTCACTGACGCCTTCTCGCCATTTGTTCCAGGGGCCGGAGCAAATCCAGCGGAGGCGCTGAACCCCGACCCCGGGACACCTGGCGCTGGGTTGGGCCTGGGACCGGGGGTATGGCCACGATAGAAGGACCTAGGGAGCTACGCCGCTATCGGGACACCTATGGGGCTGTATCGTGACAGTGGCGTTATTTCCCTTAGGCTCCGCCGCCCCAGAGCCTGGCTGGGGCAGCCCCGCTGCGGCGAGGCGCTGCGCGCGGTCACACCGCCCCCTCAGGCCGGCCCGGGCGCGCCGCCCTCCAGTCAGGGCGGCGGTTGCGCAGGCGCCGGGGGCAGTTTGGGAAGCGCCGGAAACTTCGTGCTAAAGTTCCGAGCAGCGCCTGGCTCCGCAGCCCGAGCCCAGCCGCTCCCCGCGCGCCATGTCGGGCTCCTCCAGCGTGGCGGCCATGAAGAAGGTGGTGCAGCAGCTGCGCCTGGAGGCCAGCGTAAGCCGCGTAAAGGTGGGAGAGGCCGTGGGGCGCCCGGCCGGGCCGCCGGTGCCGCGCCCAGACCCCGCGCCTGAGGGGCAGAGCTGCCGCCCGCCCCGCCCCGCCCACCGGCCCCCTCCCCTGGGGCGGCTGGCGGCCCCCGTTACCGGAGGGCTCCCGCCCCCCCACCCCCCCGGCCCCTGCGCCCGGCTGTCTGCGCGTGCCCTGCCCCGAACCCGCCCGGGGCCCCGCAGCGCAGGGACGGGCCGCGGGCGGGTCGGCGCTACAGGCCGTTCTCGTTCGTGGGGCCAGACTCGCCCCACGCGCAGGGCTGCTGTGCCGGGCAACTCGGGGGTGGTCACAGCGGCCGCAGGCTGAGCACGCCCCAGCCGCTCACTTCCTAATCCCGGGGTGCGCTGTGCTGCAGGGCGGAGCTGCCGCCTGCCTGCCTGAAATGCTGCTGCCTGAGCGGGCGGGATTGCACCAGCTGGGCACCTTCCCCCCGGGACCCGTAACTTAAGGTGTCCTGCGGTGCGGAGTCTCTTCCCCCCGCCACCTCTCTGGAAAGGACTCGCTCAGCCTAGGCCTGGGATAGTCAATTAGCTTCGGTCAAGAGCCAAACTGCAGAGAAAATAATAAAAGCCCGGGCCCGTTCCAACTGATCTGTGTTTGGCCCACGGTCCGCCTATTGACTGTCCCGGCCTAGGCTGTTGCAGGCCTCTCACCCGTTTTGATTATTCAGATATAAAATGGAGACGTTCCTAGAGCCCTCGCTTATGCTGAGTGCGCATCATCTGTGGACTTTCAGGCTAGGATAGGCCTTGTGTCAAATTGGCAAGCTACAGTTTGCAGATCTCCTTTCAAAATAAGTAATTGGGGAGAAATCGCCTGCTATGTTTTCATGTACCTACAACCTTTTGTAAAAAAAAAATAGTGCTCTCCATGTGTTGTCTCATCACGAGAATGTTTTCCTGGTGGAGAGGAATGGGAGAATAATGTTAGTTTATCTGAGGTGGGGTGTCAGGGCATACAGCCATAATTGTTTTTTCTCAAAAATGAGGGCTATTCTTATTTCATGGGGAAAGCTTAACAAATGTGTACAGTTAGAGAGGGTTGTTTTTTTTTTTAAATTTATTTGGTGGTGGACTTGCAGACATGTTAATTAAGCATGACACAGCATCAAGGATGATTTAAAACAGTGATTCTCAACCTTTCCAGACTACCGGAGTCTGATTTGTCTTACAAACCCGTTTCACCTCACTTAAAATCTAGTTGCTTACAAAATCAGACACAAAAATACAAAAGTGTCACAGCACACTAGTACTGAAAATTTGCATACTTTCTCATTTTTCCAATAGAATTATAAATTGAATATATTGTACTTACATTTGTGTATAGCATAGAGAACATTTATATAAGTCATTGTATGAAATTTGTACTGATTTCACTAGCTTTTTCTGTACCCTGTTGTAAAACTAGGCATATAGTTGATATACCTCCTGGAAGACCTCTGCAATACTCCTGGTTGAAAACCACTTATTTAAAATTCTTCACCTGAGTGGCAGAAGGCTTTTCCCTGCTTGCTTTGGTCCAGATAGGGTGACCAGACAGCACATGTGAAATATCAGGATGGGGTAGGGGGTAATAGGTGCCTTATAAGACAAAGCCCCAAATATTGGGACTGTCCCTATAAAATCAGGACAGCTGGTCACCTGAGGTCCAGATAAAATATGTCAATGCCCAGATACTGGAAGGTTTGGCCAGAGTAAATTTGGCTTTGTTTTCAGCCACTACTCCCACTTAATTCAAATGCTTACCCTCTTTTGGGGAGGGTACTGTGTCTGAAGAGTTTGCACAGTGACCTCCACGTTGTCACCCCACTCTGAGTCCTCTGTCTACAACTATAATACAGATAAATACCACTTCTAAGATCATCACGTTGCTTAGTTTGGAACTGAAAATTTTAACATACAGTGGGTGGATTTTTCACATTCTTGAGGGCATATATAGATTCCTTTAGCAATGTATTTATACAAAATGGTATAACATCTTATCTCTTGTTATTCTTAAGGCTTGACTTCAATGTTAACTTAAGTTATCAAGTTCACACTTATTCAAAGGAGAGGAGTTATCACACTGCAAAACATTAGAGCAGCACAATAGGATTGGATTAGCAGCATGGAGTAGTTGAGTCCCCACTCCTTTACTAGTCTTAGCAACACCTGAGCTTCAACCTATACGCTGCCAAATCAGCCACCTCAAGTTAAAAGCACCACTTTTCTGAAGCTAGAGACTTGTCTGTGCGCAGGAGCTGGGTTAGGGTCAACACTTGAGCTAACCCATAGTGATGACAAGCCCTTAGAAAAAGTATAAAGTAAAACTGTCTTGGGGCTTGCATTAGGTGGCAGACATTGGTGTATGATTGCATGTCTTGTAAAAATTACCCATAGTGTGTTAAATGCTACTTCTGCTTGAGGAACCTGTATGTATAGTAGCCAAGAGCTGATTTTCAAAGATATGCTGAACTGTGCACTTAGTATCTGAAGACAAGACCAACTCCCTTAAAATGGAGTATTACTGAATGCTATAGTTTTTCTGAACAAAAACTAAAATGCAAGCGTTGTGTGTAATAAAATCTAGCTGTACTGAAAACAGCACACTCCATACACTACAAAAAACATTACATACAAGATAAAGTATTTGCTGTGAATGCTAATTTAAAATTTACTTTATGACTAGGTTTCTCAAGCCGCAGCAGACTTGAAGCAGTTCTGTCTGCAGAATGCACAACATGATCCCCTACTGACAGGAGTGTCTTCAAGTACAAATCCATTCAGACCCCAGAAAGTCTGTTCATTTTTGTAATTTGGTGAACTATCTTGGTCTCTTTCAGTGGTAAGTTTTTAAACTATAAAAAATGATACAAGTTGCTCAGTGGTTTGAGCATTGGCCTGCTAAACCCAGGGTTGTGAGTTCAATCCTTGAGGGGGCCGTTTAGGGATCTTGGAAAAAAATCTGTCTGGGGATTGGTCCTGCTTTGAGCAGGGGGTTGGACTAGATGACCTCCTGAGGTCCCTTCCAGCCCTGATAAAATAAGTGGTCATCAGGTCATTCATTTAAAATGTATACAACATTCATTATGGAGTATATTTTTAAAAAGTTCTGACTTTTCAGTAAACTTTTCAACTAAAATATACTGCTCATTTCCTCACCAAATAAAAGAATTTAGTGCTAGTGAACAATATCCTATTTGCCAGTCCTAAAGTCTTTTGTCCATGAAGCAGGTAGAGCAGGGGTTTTCAAACGGGGGGTTGTGACCCCTCAGGGAGTCATGAGGTTATTACATGGGGGATTGCAAGCTGTCAGCCCCCACCCCAAACCCTGCTTCACCTCCAGCATTTATAATGGTGTTAAATATATAAAAAAGTGTTTTTAATTTCTAAGGGGGGGGGTCGTACTCAGAGGCTTGCTATGTGAAAGGGGTCACCAGTACAAAAGTTTGAGAACCACTGAGGTAGAGCATGGATTCTGGCAGTGTAAGATTCTGCTCTACACTAAGCTTTTCCTGAGACCCACACCCAAGAATTAAGATGCAGTGGTAATCAATTCCTTTTCCTACTCCACTCAAAAAAAACCCTACCCCTTCCTTGTAATAAGAATTTTAATTTTATTTCCAAGTCTCAGCTCCTACTATCAGAACTTGGGGTGGGACTGAAACATCTGTTTCTGCTGACATCACAAGCAGAAGTCCTTAGGACAACAGTTTAGGCATTCTACCTGTAAAAGAGGTTTCTTTTCCTGTAACCTCCCCAAACAGCAAACTTTATGGGGAGAGCCCTACTTTTTTTTTTTTTTTTTTAGGATGAGCCAGAAACGTTAGCAACACTCAGAGGCAGTAGCTACCACCTCTCACCCAGTACATAGTCTGGGTATCTCCAAGTGGAGGTGGTGTTTAGAAGAGAGAGTTTGCAACTATTGTTGCTGTAGAATAATTTATTTTCTCTGGTCAACCAGTTCAGACCACTCAGTTTAATAGATTCAGCTCCCAGGAGAATGAGCCCCCTATTCACTTGTACAAGTTGGATTCTGCATTTAGTCCCTGCTGTATAACATCCTACCTGGGAGAATTTACAGTATATAAACTTCTGAGAGTGATGGCAATGAAAACCACCCTTTGTCCCATGAGCTACCTGTGAAGGTAAACTAATTTATACCTACTTGTCTCTGGTGTCATCTATAATAAAAGATATACTTGGGAGTACTTTCATCAAGCATACATATAGATTTTCATTACTTTTTTCTAACCACTTTTTTTTTGTGTGTGTGTGTGTCTTTCAGATCTTCTAACACCTTTTCACGCTGCTCTGTGTGGAGAGAATGTGACTCAAGGAGTGCCTTGGTTTGAAGTCTGTACAAAAGCTTAGCCTTAACAATGTGCCAAGTTAACTGTGTAAATCGCTACTGTTGTCAAACCTCTTACCATCTACCTCTCCAAATGAACTGTGTGCTAGTTGCAATAACTTCTACTTCATGAGGGAATCAGTTTTACATACCAAGCAAAAAATAAAAATGTTTTGACTTAATCTGTTTTTGGAATTACTGCAGGACTGTTTCAATATTGTGACTCTGATACTTCTCCAAAGTTATTTTAGGTGTATATTTACTAAAGCAAACTCAGATTTGAGACTTCAAATATTGTGGGTATTCCACATCACTAGCCTGTAACAATTCCAATTGAAGCCAAACCACTAAATTTCTTCAGAAGTACATCATCCATGCCCATACAAAGTTGGTGCTCAGATGCTGAAGCCAGTGAAGATTTTTGTTTTGCTCATTACTTGCAGTAGAGAAAAACCATTGCTCTTTTCTACCCAAGATAAAGTATCTTCATAATTTTCATGTTACTTGTTCTTAAAAGCAAAATAAGACCGATTGATTAGTTACAAAAGTCCCACTTGGAAACTACAGCCCAATTCCTCACACCCATTTAGCTGATTTAAAGCGTTTGTCTACAAAGTGGTCTTTGACTACCAATTTGTTAAACAACTAGCCAGCTATTAGATAGCTGTTTAGCACCCAGATTAGGGCTGTATTTGCACCAAGAGGCAAATTACTCAAATGGAAGAAGCTGCCTTTCCGACAGTGTGTGCATTTAATCAAGTTAAGATACAGCTACATATACACACTTGCTTCATTTTTGGAACCCTGTGTTTTAACGCTGAGCTGTCTTAGTAAGAGACTATACGTGTCTCTGGGCAGATATCTTTTCCTTCATACTCCACCTCTCACAATAAGGTCTTTCTTCAAGTACAGCTAATCTGGTTATGAAATACAGTTCTTGGAACAGTAGAAGTAGAGCTGTTACGGCAATGATACAGCACAATTTACAGAAACAGGGCAACATTGTTTGCGTCTGACCTATTCTAACTGACAGTAGAGTCTGTGTCTACTTACCTTCGAGCACAACCAACCATGGTACTCCCAAACAGCTTTGTTACTAAGGCATTGGGGGTAGTCATGATACAGTCTCTACTGTTCAACCTACTGGCAGCTGCTACTCACATTCTAGGAAACTTTGCCAGTTTTGAATCAAAGGATAGGTCTACTCAGCATTCTATAGCATGCTTCCCAGTGCAGGTTGACAAACATGCCTTAGCTCTACTCATACTAGAGTGCTAAAAACAGAAGTGTAGCTGGGGGTGGCATGAGCCCCAGCTCAGGCTAGCCATCTGAGTAAGTTCCCAGGGGATCAGGCAGGTTTGTACGCAGGTGGCTAGCCCATGCCACCCCCACAGCCACACTGCTGCTTTTAGCATGCCAGCTCAAGCAGAGTTAGTACATGTTTGTCTACCAGCACTGGGAGCATGCTTCCCAGCTGCTTCACAGACATACCCTTAGAGGCAGTAGCACTGCTTTAGGAGACAGCATTGAGGACTAGCGGGAACGCTGAAGATGACACCAAGCGTGTTTCAAAACATCTATTGTAGAAAGTTTGAAGATGTCTGTAGTCTGCTTGCCTGTGCAGATAACATTGCTCAGTGATGAGCAACATTGTTTAACAACGAATTTGAGATGACAGGACCAAAGCCAGACTCAATTTAGTTACAGAAAAATGCAAGAAAGTTCTGCACTCCTATCAATTAGGTAGGACTAGATGATCATTATAAGTGGAATTTTCTTCTACTTGTGTCCATTTCACGGTGCTGAAATTTAAAGAAAAGATATTCACTATAAAATTTGCTGTTAAATGTCACAGTAGCAGACACTAAAGAAATGGGAAAATACGTATTTTAAAACAAAACTATAGTAGGAGGGGAAAGGTGGTATGTATCTTCCAAGTGGCACTGCAGCTGCAATATACTTTAACTAGTTCTTGGATTCAGCCTGCCAGGATTAGCAGTGGGGGAGATGAAGAGCAGAGTGTTCCATTTTTAGGTGTGGCATTATCAAGATCACATAGATGGCTCATAGATGTGCTGACGCACACATTATAAAGGTGAATATGGTTCTTTCATTTCTGTTTTAAAAAGTAACTACATCTACCATGTACTCAGTGATCAAAGTGTACCAGAGCTTTTTCCTCTTGTAGCTTTGCATGCTGCCTAATGTTTCTAAACTTGGAAGCCAAGTGCTACAACTCCATGGCAAAAAATGACTAGTGAAGTGGTTTAATACTACCTATTTATTCTATCACTCCCATTTTGTTTAAAATAATTTAAAAAGTCAGTTTGACTTGAGATATTTATGCACACAATCAAGCCTCACTTATTTGCACATTATGATTATTCTACTCATTTGCAAACAGAAACAGCTCTAATCAACTTTACCAGCAAGCCAGTAGCAAGTCCACAGTAATAATGTCTCAGTAAGACTTTACAAGTTCTACCACAGAACACTTGTATACTACCAATTATGCTAAAGTTCAACTAGACTTTACGAATAACTGATTGGGGTATATCAGTACTCGTTATCCTTGCTTTTTTTTATTAATCACTTATTTTCCAATATGCAAGTTAGAAAGGTTCTGCTATATTTCTTTAAAAACTCTAAATGAAGTTTCAGTTAGCCATGTCCATTCTTTAAATGTCATTTACTACTTTTCTTTCAGGCTGATGTTTGTGGTTATGTTTCAGAATGCCAAAATTTTAAGTGCCCATCCTGATATCATTACTGAAAAACATACCTTGTGAATCCATTCATACTCTCCAAATTTGGAATCAAAGGTTCCTTTTTGAAGAGACCTCAGCTTTAAGGTAAATCGTGGCCCAAGCTCTTGAATTCCCACTTTCTTTTCACTCTTGAAGATGTACCTTCAAAGCCAAAGGGGAAAATATTAGGGTGGGATGCTACAGGAATGCAGTTTTTCTTAGCCTCTTGCAAAATTTGAGAAAAGATTACCTATGAAATCTAAAAAAGATATAGTCTCGCTGATTGTGAAACGTAGCTACTTGTCTTCCAATGAACTGAGGATCATGTGGGAAGAGAGAGGCAAACATGCGACCAATGGAATGGCCCAGTCGTGTTGTAAAGTTATTCAGGATTACTTCAGGTTGATGTTCTGTGGGCTCCTTTCCTTTTCGCTGGAATGAAAGTAACAAGGTAGGGAGGATAAGATAAATACAAAAAACATTTTCAAAGATACATATTCAAAGACAGAATTTTGAACTAATATAAAAGAGAGAGGAAGAAGGTTAAGGCCAAAAGATCTATTAACTCCCCATGTTAAATGCCATAAAGAACATATATATGTAGTGCAGCATCAGTTGGCAACATTTAAGGACCTCAAAATTCTACTAATTCATTGTTAAAAAAAAACCAAATTTCTTGAATAAACGTGAAGAGAATGATAGTTATTCATTCTATATTTCCCCCTCACTAATATACTGAAAGGTATTCCACTACCCAAAAAAATCAGTTCATCCATCACAAAAATCTTGAAAGTCTCTGTGGACATTCAAGTCTAATTGCTTCCAAAGCTACCCTTTCATCCATCCATCCAGGCCAACTTTTAATGACGCTAGATTGACTAAAGGTCATTTCAGTTCCTTCATTGTTAAAGTGCATTAAAAAAAGAGCACAGTGCTTTTAGACTAGTTGGGGCTAAACAAGAGTTCAGTATTTCCAGTACACCATCAAAATTCCTATACATTAGTGATGGCACTGTATAAAAAACAAAGTAAGAGTATCTACACAAAGTGGAGAACTGAGACTTTTGGAGTTGGTATACAACTGATTTTATATAATGCTATTGCAATGAGTGCAAAAATGTATCCGAGATAAAAACAAAGCAATCAATCCACTGCAGGAATTGTTGGGTAAAAGTCTTACACAGCAGAGGCAATAGAAGTCAAACTAGAAAATAGTGTTACTGGTCCTCCTTGCCTCAAAAACAGTACAACATCACCATCTTTATGAAACCAACTGAACATCATGCATGTCTGAACAGTTTCCTCTGTAGACAAAAGTTAAGAAAATGTGAAAGAAAAAATGTATACCACTAAGCAATTTGGATCATGCATTTATTAGTTTTTTGCTGTTATTGAGGGGAATAATAAACCTCACCTTTATTTCTTTACGCAGACGAACACTGCTCATTCTAAAATGAGCAGTTGGACCATCAGGCAAATGACTTAAAACAAGTCCATCTGTTTCAGAGAGTTAAGAAAAGCTGGTATATATATGAAGTTCAGAATGCAATTTAAACAGAATACAACAAAAGTGATTTATATAGAAACCTGTGTTGAGTTCCACAGAAACAGTCAACATTATATTAGAACTCTTCTAATTTGCACAACCTATATTTCATATATAAGACAGCCATACCTACCCTCTTCTCAGCAATAATGGAGCTTGGGAATGCTGTAACAGGGTCTCATATTACTAAAATCTCCATACTTACACAAAGACACTATAGAAAATGTATTAATATACTAAGTATCATTAAAACTTTGTCAAATAGTTAACCAGAACACATTATGTTCTATTTGTTTGTTCATTTTCTATTTTGCTATAGATCACTATAAACATAACTTAATGAAAGTTTACATATATTAACAAAATCCAGCAGCTGATTAAACTGCTTAAATGTAGTGCAATAAGAATGTGTACTCATGCACTAAGTGGTCTCAGAAAAATAAGAGTGAGTCACTTGTTGATAAAAAATCCAAGCCATACATACAATGCCAGTATATCGGATACAGTCAGCATTTCTTTACCTATTCACCAAGAATATCCCTCCATTTAAAGAGCTAAATTGATGCCATTATGATCAAACATAAAAACAATACATATAAGGATGTGGCCACATCTAATACCAATATGGAACCATATTATGGCACCTGCGCTGTGAGGCATGCAGATATCAGAGTAGCATGTTATTGTTCTGGTAACTTTGTATTTATACGGTTTTAAGTTACAGTTTGAGACAGAGCCAAAAATGGCCTTTAGTTTCATATTTGGCCTGTAGAAAAGTAGAAATACTGGTTCTTAACTTCTAGAGACAGTGAAAAATTGCACTACATCAACTTGAAGTTGACAGTGAAGTGAAGACAAAAGCATAAAGGATCTGAAAGAGATCTTGGAGACTTACATAGCCCAATTATTTTCTTCTTAACTTTGTTCAGAATTAGCGTACTAATATCTTCATCATATAATACAGATAACTCTATGAAGAAACTCCCTCTTGTATATGAAGGATACTTGGTATTTTGCGATCTTCATTAATAACAATCAGATCTGTGAAGTCTCTTGAGATGCACTGTGGGATAATTCTTTTCAGAGCCAGTCCTCTTCGATAGTAAACATGTGAGTTAGGTATGATAGTAGACAGCTGTTCACAGAATCTCACTGTTCTCTGCACAATAGAAAGCCTTGATTGCAATCTCTCAATTGTTGGGTATATTGTAAAGATCATAAAAAGGGTTACATTTCATACAACTGCCTCCTCCTTTAAGTGTATCAAGCTACCCCTTCATCAAATACAGTAAAAGTTGTGTTATCTGGCACTTTATCAATCAGAAAACTCTATTACCTAGCATTTCTGATATTTCCCAATTCAAATCTTTAATCAAGTAACCGGGACTAGTATACTGCTCAGGAGGTTATGCAATTGCACATTCTGCACTCTACTTTTATGCAAAAGAGGCAGAAGACAAGTAAGCGAGCAGATAGGGATTTATTCAAAAAAAGCAGCTTCCAGGGTGTGTCATAAGGTCATTACAGATTCAGCCCAATCTCCTATATCTTCTACATCTACAATAATTGATTTTGATGATGACGACCCTGAGGCACTGCAAGATCCTGAAGTGTCTTCTAAACATAATTTAATCTTTGATGATTCAGTATAGTTTTAGTGTTAAGTGTATTTTTCGTGATCTGGGTGTACGTGATGCGCGCAGCCCACAGTGATATGTGGTGTCATAAGATAACCTACTGAATAGAAAACTTTACCTGTATACACCTAAGTGCTTCAAGAAACCAACCACTCTGCAATGCAGTACTACTACGGGATTGGTGAGTACTATTTTATAGTTTATTTGTTTTATTGTATTCTAATTCTTTGAAAATTCGTATTCCATTGGAAAGTATAACTCTTAGTTAACCGTAATTTTTGACTAACCGGCACCCCCCATTCCCTCAACATGCCAGGTAACAAAGCTTTTACTGTACCGTGTTTTTCTTAAACATTTCTTCCATTAACTTTACTAATGTTAACACAAAGCAAAGCGTTGTACATTGAAAACACTACACAGTCACTAGAGAAAAACATGTCTGATATTCTGCTGCATTCCAGGTCTGAACTGTATTGTCCATCTTCTACTTAGAAAATAAACTCCCGGGGGCAAGGACAGTAGCTTCCTCCATTTTGGAGAGCACTCTCTGTGTTGACACTCAAAAAATGCAGAAAATATTTTTTTTTTAAGAGATTCCATTATTCCTCAAACACAGTAAAGTGGAAAAATTCTAATATTAAGTACTAGCACTCATGTTTTTAATACAGTAACAGAACATTAAAGGGACACAGTCAGCTTGCAAATAAATCACTTAAAAAAAAAAAGTTAAAAGTAGTTTCAAATACGACACATGCCCAAGTCCCTTGACAAGTTGAGGTTTTACAAATCTCATTTTCCTAATTTTAAAAAGTGGTTTTTGTTCTTCTATGCTCTGTGCAAAAATCACCAATCCTGCAATAAAAAGCTGTGTTGGCACAGGGTTCTACCCATGAAGAGCTCATTGCAGGATTGAGATCAAAGGGAAGGAACAGACTATAAACCAAGTAAACCAACAGAAGAAAAAATGCAGATAGAGATGCAATTTTCAATTTGGAGGTGTTCTTTTAAGACTGTGCAAATGTAGAGGGCTTGTGAAAGGCATTACATTTAAAAGTCTACAGACTGAAGTCTCTTATTCATCAAATTAAGAGATAAAGCTTAAGACAGTGGCAGTAAACATTTCCTGATGCTGCACTGCCAATGTACATCTATCCTGACACAGAAGAACCACTTACTCGACAATTAAGACGTTTCCCTGCCCATTACCAACAAAGGGATCGTTGCTTAAGTCACTTCTGGACTCCAGTTGCACCATCAAGCATGAAATGAAAACCTCTATTCCATAATCAGCTGCCCAAGTCTTTCAGACCCCCCATAAAGTGATTCACAAAAATTTAAAGATTACACTTAAATTTTATAAATGTATTTTACCCCACGAGGTCTATCTGATGTTGTGATAAGAATCTTGGGAACTGTCTGTCTATTGAAGTATGGTGCAAACTCATCGGTAGATTCATCAAAAGCAACCTGGGAACAAAAAATATGGCGAATTAAAAAACTTCTAGGGAAAACACACAGTTTTTTATTTCTAAAAATAATTGTCCACTTTGGCTTAAATTCTGGTGCCATTAAAGTCAATAGCAAAATTCTATATGGGTCCAAGTTCTGGCCTATACTGTATTGTTTAGTCAATCTGTCCCATTCTGTATCTGTGCTTTTAACAATGTATAATACAATGGGAGATAAGATGATGGACAAGCTTGATAAGAAGTTATTCAGCAATGGGAAATTATCTTAAATTAAATGATAAAGGGATGACATCATCTGCAGCATTATCAATTCATAAATGCCCTAACACAAGAGTGGAAAATAAATATTCATAGTTTATAATCAGTCCTTTTTTAGTTAAAGCACATTTTGGAGGAAATCATAGTTTAACACATATGTAGGGATTATACATTTACCTCTTCATCATTAGGATCTACAGTTGTTTCATCATAAACTCTCTGATTTTCAATTGTCTTCGGTACAGGCTTTGGTGGTGCCTTTAATATAAAGTAGTTTATTAAGAACACAATAAATTACAACAATAATCCCCTTTAAAAAAATAAAATGTAAGGCATTATTTGTACTTTGATACTGAGGGCTTGGCTACATGGAGCTGGCAAAGCACACTAGAGGGATGTGATTTGTTAAGTGCTTTAATATGTTGTGCTCTAACTACCTTGCGTAAACCCTGCTGGCATGCTCTAAAGGAACCTAGTTCACATTAACATAATTTCTTACAAATCACACCCTTCTGGCACATTTTGCCATGCTAAGTAGACAAGCCCTGAGTCAAATAATGAGCTCAATTCCACATTCAAATGAGTGACTCAATTATTCTGTAATGTATTTTATGTCAGTTTTTAGTAATAATTCTTTAAAAGCTGGAAGATACTGTAAGACAGCAGTTCTCAACCAGGGGTCTGAGACCACATTGGGGGGGGGGCAGGGGCGCAATCAGGTTTCAGTGGATCTGCCAAGCAGGGCCGGTGTTAGACTCACTGGGGCCCAGGGCAGAAGCCCAGAGCCCCAGCACTTGGGGCTAAAGCTGAAGTCTGAGCAACTTAGCTTTGTGGTGCTCCCTGTGGCATGGTGCCCTGGGCAAGTGCCCTGCTTGCTACCCCACAACACCAGCCCTGGCTTTTATATGCAGAAAAACAATTGTTGTGGCACAGGTGGAGCTTGCAGTTTTTATAACATGTTGATGGGGCCTCAGAAAGAAAAAGGTTGAGAATCTAGAACAAGCTGTGCTCTTTGTCTACACTACAGAGACTATACTGGCATAGATATGTTGTCATAGCTATGCTGGCATAAACCCATAGTACAGACACAGCCTACACCAATGGAAAAGGGGGGCAGGGATAGCTCAGTGGTTTGAGCATTGGCCTGCTAAACCCAGGCTTGTGAGTTCAGTCCTTGAAGGGGCCACTTAGGGATCTGGGGCAAAATCAGTACTTGGTCCTGCTAGCGAAGGCAGGGGGCTGGACTCAATGACCTTTCAAGGTCCCTTCCACTTCTAGGAGATAGGATATCTTCATTATTTAAAAAAAAAACAGAGCCATTCTTCTGTTGACCTAACTGCATCAACACTGGAGGTTAAGTCGGCATAGTTACATTGCTTACAGATGTGGATTTTTCATACCCCAACCAAGGTAGCTAAATCAACCTCAATTTTAGGTGTGGACGAGGCCTTACTTTGTTTGTACATCAGTGATACCATCACCTTAATTCTGAAAGGAGATCATTAGTTTAATACTAGAGAGGCAATATATGGAGCAGAACACATGGCTACAATATTCAACCCACTTAGTTTCCAAGTTCATAGGAAATGATTGTTCCCCATTATGTTCCCCGTTTCTTCTTTCTGTGTCAGCCTGTTTTTTTCTTCCCCACCATTCTTTCCAGGCTTCAGCCAGTAGCTGTGAAAGAAAAGCACCATGTCCCTGCTGCAAAATATTTTACCCACAGCATCCGCTGTAAAGTTGATTAAGATCACACAGCGTTAGGCTGTTTCACTCAAAGCAGCATTAGATACAGAGTGCATTAGTGCAGGAATGTACAAGTAATGTCTCCAGCTCCTTGTAAACATTGCAACGGTGGAGACTCCCCTCCCCCTCATGTGTCACTAGGTTTCAGCAACAAGCAAAATACAATTTATTCACAGTTAGTATAAATAAGTATTTATAGTCAGTTTACCCAGGACTGCTGTTGAGACACAGTGTTGTATAGTGATTCTGTCAAATGGCTAGAACCTATTTTCAGGACGGCCCTGATTTTTCCCAGTTTTACAGTTCATTTGACTGAGCCACCTGAGAAATTATTGCCCAGAGTCATACCACAATTCAACAGAATATTAAACAATGGCTCTTTTAGATTCTAACCAATACTCACGGCATCTCAAAAGATAGATGTGAACAGCACTGTGATCACAAATGGTCTGGCTACAAAATTATAAAGCATCCACTATCCCCAGTTTGTTAGAGCATGTTTAGAGAAATAATTCCAGGTATCAAACTGCAAAAGTTATAATACTAAACTTATTTTTTTTTATTTTAAAAGGGATATGAATATTATACCATGTATAATGTTTTACAGACACAAATAGTAACACACGGGACACTATGAATAACTTTCTTTTACCTTATCTCCAAGGGCTTCTCTCTCCTTTCTCCGTTTTTTCTTATTTGCCAATTTCTCCTGAATAAGACAGACATCTGATTGGTTAGCCGGGAACAGTAGGTTAAAGGCAGCTCTGCATATACCTGTCACACTGCTGGCCTTAGCACAGGAATCCCCTCTCTACACTGGGTCCATCCGCGGCCCCTTCACAGAGAGGAGTGACTTTAGCTTCAAAACCATTTGCTGGGAAGTATTTTATTGATGCACTCAGTGACAGAGCCAAAACTGGGAAGCTTCCCCCCCCCCCCTTTGAAACGTTGTTTCCGGTGCTGCCCTGGGTGTCTGCGGCTGCACGGTTTCTTGCCTTACTCCGGGCAGGGGCTGTCTTCCCGACTGTTTGCACAGCACCGAGCCCAGCGGGTCCTAGCCCACGTGCTGCAATACAAGCAACTGCAACACGCCCCCCGGGCGGGCAAAGCTCTGACCCCCGCAGGCAGCCCAAGGGGTGGCGGGGAGGGACGGGCGGAGCCCGGTCAGCAAGGGGCTCCCCGCACGCAGGCCTGGCAGGGCACCTGAGCGCCCCCGGCCTCCCACCTTCCTCTGCTGCTGCTTCCAGCGCAGGAACATGAAATGGCGCCGCTGCTTGTTCTTGATCTCGGACACGCTGAATCCCGGCGGGAACAGGGCCTGCTCCGGGGCCCGCGCCCCGTCCACGGGTCCGGGCCCCTCGGCCGAGCCCGCCGCTCCGCTAGCCATGCTGCCCGGGCCAGACATTTTCCTTCCGGGGCCGCCACTAGACCCTCTAACTGCGCCTGCGCAAACGGGAGGCACAGTCCCAGCATAGGTAGGGGCCGGAAGCGAGAGTCCGCGGGGGTAGAGAAGGCAGCGTGCAGCGGGACTCACTTGTCTCTTCTCCGACCAACCAGCAACTGGTTTGTGCGCTTGCGCAGTGCGAGTGGGGCGAGAACGAGCGTTTCTTCGGCGAGACCGCGATAAAAATAGAACTCGCAAAACTGTGTGCGCCTGCGTCAGGCGAGGTGGGCTACGGGAGGGAGCGCAGAGGGTGCGCCCCGCTCCGCGCTGGGGACGGCACGGGTCGCGCGCACGCTCGCTCGCGTCCGTCTCTCTTCGCTGCGCCTGCCGTCCCCTGTGGGGGGATGGCCCTGTTTGGGCCGGCGCGTGCGCGGTGTCCCTGGCTGGCCCCAAGCGCGCAGCCTTTATTGTTTAAATGGCGTGGAAGTGCCTGTCTTGCTGGTTTCATAAAGAACAGCTAATGCTTTTAAATAGCGTGTGTCAGTTTCCCTTTGAAGTGGTTTGAGAGGCAGATGTCATCAGAGATAGGCTGAGCACAGGCTGGGAAGCCAGGCCAACACATTCTAGACGTACAATGTGATCTGGGCTTGTTGCACAACATCACATTGTTGGAGTTTCCACATCTTAAAATGGAGATAATTTTTACTTACTTACTTGCCTCCCAGCAGAGGGTGGGTGAGGATTCATTATTTAGCTTTTATAAGGCACCTTCAAGTTTAAAAACTCTTAACTATAAGCTAAGTATTTAATGGGGAAATAGTAGATTGTAAGCTCCTTAGGGCGAGGGCCTTGTTGCTTTACATGTCAAAGCATCTAAAATAGCAATATAAAAAAGATAGCATAGAAATAAATATGAATAAAAATATATGCTTCCGTGCACTAACTTGTGGCTCTTTTAAAGTTGCCATCTTGTCAATACATGGTTTGGTTTTGAATTAATAATTCTGATGATACTTGTGACAGTAGTTGTGGAGCCTGTAGATTCAGGTGAGTGAGTGTGGACAGCAGTGTGCCAGAGAATTCTGCCCAAGTGCCAAATATAGTAAATGGCTGTGAGGTGAGAGTTACTATTAAAACAGTTTTCAGAGTAGCAGCTGTGTTAGTCTGTGTCCGCAAAAAGAACAGGAGTACTTGTGGCACCTTAGAGACTAACAAATTTATTAGAGCATAAGCTTTCATGGGCTACAGCCCACTTCTTCGGCTGCAACCGAAGAAGTGGGCTGTAGCCCACGAAAGCTTATGCTCTAATGAATTTGTTAGTCTCTAAGGTGCCACAAGTACTCCTGTTCTTTTTATTAAAACAGTATTGGCCGGGGTATGTGTTGGAGACTGGGAGTCAGAACTCTTGAGTTCTCCAATTACAATGACACTTAACTTTGTGCGTGACTATAGGCTGTTCGCTTAACCTTTGTGTGCTTCACTATACCCTTGTGTAAATAGAGATATTAGTAACTACTCATCTTGCAAAGAACATTGAGATCATCAGATGAAAGGCAGTTCCTGAATGTAAAGTATTATTAATATGTAATTTATAATCAGGCAGTCACGCCAACCCTCATAGCCGCACATATATTCCACATTGTCTTGATTTTTCAAAGCTTTCTGTTTTGACAACATTCACATAACTGTCATATTCTCAAATGGAAGTCAGTGGTATGAGCATGCTCCCTATTCTGTATTTTCTAGTATATACTCATTGTTTTGCATTTAGCTATTTGCTCAACATGATTTTTTTTAAATTAATTGTAGGCCATTGTGGGCACAACAGCCTTTTTTGCATGATTGACCCGCCCCCATATTCTCAATTTTTTAAAATACTATTTATTTTTGCTAATATGAGAGAATCAGCACAAATTTTAAATAATTATTTTTATCTGAAAGGAACTAAATTGTGCCAAGAGTCTTAATTATTGTGATGGTGAAACGAACACTCCCAGACCTAGAGATATTTTTCACAGCTTTATTAAAATTTCACAGCTTGGTATTCCACTGTATATCAAAAGGAAAACAAATATACTTACATGTCATCTTGTAATGTGTTCAGCAAGCATTTTTGAAAATGTAAAAGGTTACACATAACGTCTCTTTAACCATTACAGCTGTACTTGGCTCCTGTGATGACCAAAATCTTTTTACTTAGATTTATTTGGGCTGTTAAATCTTAAGGCCTACACATGGAGGTCTTATTGTATTTCCACTTAGGTGAAATTAACCGTTAGTTTAAACTAGACGGTCTTGTGTTGGCCCTCCACACCACTTACCCCCTCATAGGGGTTGTGCTGGGGATTGGCTGGCTGAGCAGCCATGCAGGGAGGCCTGTACATGCCTCACATATCACAAAACTAGTCTCCATACTAACCCGTACAAGGCCAGCACAGGACAGAACTGAGGGACTGTGGAACTGTGTTTGTGCAGATCCAGTGACCCCAGGACCCTGTGCAACTAGTTCATAGGGCTGCAGCTGCTTTTACTGTCCAAAGACTAGAATAGCGGCTGGGAGGGTTGCTGCGTAGCAGCAATCTCAGACCCTGGTTATGGTTTGGGGAGGTGAATTTTACCTTTCCACATTCCATCTGCATAGAACCTGAACTTTCAGGCTTTATGCTCTGGACAGTATTTCACCCTTAGAGTTCTCTTCTTTAATCTCAAACTGCAGAGTAACTGGAGGACAAATTCTCTGAGCTACGGTGGCACCATACAATCGCTCTCTTCTTCACCTTTCTTGCATATGAGATGGCCCCTCAAGGATTGCCTTGAAATTTTGAAGTACATTTATTGATTTACACACAAAAGTTACTTGTACTATGCTGCTTCTGCTAGCATAGAGAGCAGCATTGCAGGATCACTAAGTATGTGGGGATAGTGGAGAAAGGAGTCAAGAGGGCCCAGACCAGAGTTCTCCAGCCTGTTTTTCCTGTCATGTGACCTGTTTTTACAGTAATGTAACTCAAATGGCTTCACTGGAGTTACTCCTAATTACTGCTGGTGTAAATGAGAAAATCAGGCCTCTCATTCATGCTAGGAATTCCTGACCACTCTGTCAGCTTTACTCCATCTCTCCAGAGAAAATATCTTAACTCTCACCTGTGTATCAAGGGCAAGTGGTTTCTGGGTAAGCAGTGATACTTAAGGGTAAGAAATGGAGGTATGGAGTGGAATGGAGTCCTTTGGTGGCCCCAAGACCGTCTAGAATTTTCTTCTTTACATTCAACAGATGTTGACTTTTTAAAAAATACTGGCATAGTGCTAGGTAATTTTGGTCCTGACACAGATTCTACAACAGTTGAGCCCTGTGAAAGTCTTTCTAGGCTTTGCAACCAGAAATGGCAATTTGACTAGCTAACTACAGCCTTTAAGCTATGATATGCAGCACAAACTATGGTTGCCAATAGTACTTTAAACTGATCAGAAGTGCATGGGCAGTTTTCTTCATTGTTGTATTACAGTGGTTTTCAAACTGTGGGTCGGGACCCAAAGTGGGTTGTAACCCTGTTTTCATGGGGTCGCCAGGGCTGGTGTTAGACTTGCTGGGTCCCAGGGCCAAAACCAAAGACCAAGCCCCACTGCCCGGGGCCAAACCCCAAGGGCTTCAGCCCTGAGCAGTAGGACTCAGACTTTGGCTTCCGCCATGGGTGGTGAGGCTCAGGTAAGAAGCTCATTTCCTACCTGTGAAAACTACATTATCTGTACCTGTCCCAGTAAAGGAGGTGGGTGGATAGATTGCTAATATGCCAAAGATTTTCTTCCAATAATCCCCGCCCTCCCCTCCCCCCAGCAATGATATATGTTAATAAATACTAAAATTTCCTGGAGCCTAGGAAAGGCAATGAAAATAATTGCAAACACAAACAAAATTACAATGTGAACTTGGGAAGAACATGATAAAATCACTGAAATAATACTTACATAAGAGATATAACTATTGAATTAAAATATGACAAACTACTACTAAACAAATATTTATTTATAAGAGATACAATGTCTCTCATTGGCTTGATGGGCCCTGCAGTCTTGTGCTAATTCTAGCTACGGATTCTAAATACTTGTCCCAGAGTTATTTATAACTGTTATGTCTCAGTGCTAGCAGACTCAGCTGATGCTCTGGGACAAGCTGCTTCGATACTTTAATAAGAACTGACCTTGGGAATTTCATTTTGGGTTAACTGACAAATGGCTGGTCCAGTTGGGGGTCAGTAATGGAAAAAGCCAACATTCAGGTTGCGTGTACGGTAGGGAATTGTTCTGGGGGAAAATCGCATTTGTGCAACCAGTGGTTGAGCTTCACTGGTGGTAGCACCAATTGGAGCTGTAGCATACACAAAATTCTGGTGGCTTCTGGTGGTTTTTTTCCTCCATGTCAGTTAAAGTAACTGGGAGTGAGTTAGGGTCAGGTTGAAAAGAGGGTGTATACAGCAGGGGATAAAATATGCCATTGCAAAGTATTTACAGAAGGAGTAAAGGAAAATACATGAAAAAATGTGAAGGTTAAGGGAGAAGATAAGGTTTTGAAATAGCAACCAAAATGTATTGAACAATAAGCATGGAGAACTATATGTAAAAGGGAATTACATCTTTTAAAAAAGATTAAAGCAAACAACCAACACTGTGAGGCCATAAATGCATTTATGACTACCTCAGTCAATGTCTTGATGGGTGCTGCAAACACAAGCTCAGTTGCTAGGGACAGGTTTTGGGGAAGCTTAGGGCTGAAGCTTCCACGCCCTGGGATGTCATGGGCGGGGAACCAAAGACATTAAGAAGAAGCAGCAGGCAAAAGTAGGCATGCAGGCTATTGCATTAGGAAAGTGGGGCCAAAAGGGAAGGAAGCGTGAGTGGCCCAGCTCCCAGGAAAACAGGTTGGCAGAGGCTACCCTCACTGCCCTGACCATGATGGGTGTGAGGAGTTTGACACCACCGGGGTGCGTCACCAGCAACGTTGTAAGTGTGAGCAATAGGACAGATGAGGACACTGCAACGCATGGACTGGACACATGCACTTTATAGGTCATTTATTGCAATAGCCATGTTGTAGTCACAGACTCCACTGTCACCTGTCCTACTGTCCAGAGAGGAACCACAGCAACAAAGAAGCACCATAATTCCATTTCCCATTAATCCCCTTCACCTCTCTCCCACACCCTATCCCACTTCTCTCTCCCTGTCCCAGGAAAGCAGGTCAAGAGAAGCATAAGTCTTACATATTGCCACTTGTCACTCCAGTGTGGGTCTTCAGATAGTGCACTGCAGGGCATCCGATAGTGGTCCACATCACTCAAAGAAAGTTTTTCACAGTCTGTAGATTTCTATTTCCTGTGTAACACATCACCAGGTGATGCATCCCAGTCCCTAAAGAACAAGCCCCCCTATCAGCACTGAATTGGAGCACCTCACCAACAACATCTTGCACATTGCCTCACCGCCTTATCTGAAATCTCCACTACCTCACCTTCATCTCCCAGCCCAACCTGGCACATCTGCAACATCACCACAGACCCCAAATGCAAGACCCGACATTACCCTGCATGCATCCACTGGAACACCATCACTTTCTGGTATGCCCCTTGCAACATCCTGTTCCTCTGCTATTTCCCCTGTGATCCTGCCCTCGACTAGCTCCCTCCTTGTCTGCAATCTGTCAGTGATCCAGTAAGTGAAATATCACAGGCAGGGTGCCCTGGATATAGCTGCCTCAAGCAACACAACATCAAAATCTAGGCCTATCTCATCCCAAACTCCAGATGAGCCCAGGGAGCCACCAAATGCACAACCGGGCCCAGTTCTGGTAATACAAGACTGTTTCTGCTTCCTTATCATCCAGAATAAGGCCCTGGTGTGAAAAATAGCAGGGCTCAGAAGGGGGCATCCAAAAGGTCTCAAATGGGTGCTGTGGCACTGGGATCTACAGATCAAAGAGGCACACATGAGCAATGTCATCCACAATGGCGTTACAAGGTCATTTTAGCTCAGAATGAGACGCTAGACAGACTAGTTCTGGCAGTGAATTGAATAGCTGATGTATTGTTAATGCCATCCAGAACCAGGATGCATCTATTCTCCCTAGGAGGCAATACATGCCAGTGGAGCCTCAGCACTCACGTCCTGAATGTGTCAGAGACCAAGCCCCACCCGGACTGTTACTGTCATCACCTGGAGCCTGGCTACCCCGATTTTGGTCCCCCCACCTCCCCTATCTCCTTCCCTCCTGGCTTTCCTGTTCTCTCTCCTCCTACTTCTTCATCTTGCTATCCTGTTCTCTCTCTTCTCCCACTATCTCACTCTTTCCTACTCCCTCTTGCTCTTCTGCTCCTGCTCTTCCTCTGACTTTCTCTCTGCTCTCTTCTGTCACCTCTCCTCCTCTGCTGTTACCTCTTCCCCCACATCCCCTTCTGTGGGTGGCCCCTCAGGAACAGGAATCCCACAAATGCACCATTCCAGGAAGATCTCACACACCTTTCTGTGGCTGTACTGTAGTGTATCACCAGAAGCATGGAGACACCTCCAAACTTTACCCCTTCAGCTTGATGTCCCGCATTTTCTGTACTGGGTGAAGGACTTTCACTAAACACCTGTGATGCTGCATCCTGGCCAACCTTAAATTTATAACAATCCTTTTTGTGGACAATTTTCCATAGTACCACCATTTACTGAACTGCTTCTCTTATTTTTGCAATATTGCCAATTTTCCTTGTTCTACAAACCAAATTTAACATTTTTTCCAGTTGTTTAAAAACATCACAAACCAAATTAGAATCCACTTTTCCATCATGCATATTAGACATGTCTGTACTGACAGCGTCCATCTTCCTAGAGGCTGATTCCTTTTCTGATGGGCTGCTGCAAGGAAAGAATCAACTTCAATGGCAAATTCCACAGCCTCTTGAAGTGTCCTTGGCCTCCTTTCACTGACCTGAAAGCCAAATCCAGATGAGCATCTATGAATTGGTCAATTGCTAATTTATCCTGGAAGAATTTGTTAATATCTGGGTATGCCAGGAATACGAGTCTCCTCTAGTCCTCTGCCAGTTCAGGTGGGGTCCCTTTTATCCATCTCATTCTAGCTCTTAGCTGTGCCCTGGCCAGCTCAGATGGATGGTTGGCGCTGAACTGCATATCAAGAGCGTGTACCAGATGTGTTTAACTCAGTCTCTTTTCTGGAGGTATGTTCTGCAGCACCATTGGAGTTGGGCCCCTCAGGTTGGCTGCTAGAAACTTCCCTCTCTGTTTATCTCTGTAGCCGTTCGTTTGGGCTATGATGTTAAACTGAGACAAATTAAAAAACAAAAACAAAAAAACCCGAGGAGTCCTTGGGGCACCTTAGAGACTAACAAATTTATGTGGGCATAAGCTTTCATGGGCTAGAACCCACTTCATCAGATGTATGAGGTAAAAAATACAGGAGCAGGTATAAATACATGAAAGGATGGGGGCTGCTTTACCAAGTGTTAGGTCAGTCTAACAAGATAAATCAATTAACAGCAGGATACCAAGGGAGGAAAAATAACTTTTGAAGTGGTAAGAGAGTAGGGTGACCAGATGTCCCGATTTTATAGGGACAGTCCCGATTTTTGGGTCTTTTTCTTATACAGGCTCCTATTACCCCCCATCCCCGTCCCGATTTTTCACACTTGCTGTCTGGTCACCCTATAAGAGAGTGGCCCATTACAGACAGTTGACAAGAAGGTGTGAGTAACAGTAGGGAGAAATTAGTATTGGGGAAATTAGGTTTTGTAATGACCCAGCCACTCCCAGTCTTTATTCAGGCCTAATCTGATGGTGTCCAGTTTGCAAATTAATTCCAGTTCTGCAGCTTCATGTTGGAGTCTGTTTTTGAAGTTTTTTTTTTTTGAAGAATTGCCACTTTGAGGTCTGTTATTGAGAGACCAGAGAGATTGAAGTGTTCTCCTACTGGTTTTTGAATGTTATGATTCCTGATGTCAGCTTTGTGTCCATTTATTCTTTTGCGTAGAGTCCAGTTTGGCCAATGTACATGGCAGAGGGGCATTGCTGCCAGTTGCATGATCAATCAGAAGTAATGGGAACAGGGCTGCTACCCCCCTGCTGGTGGAACAGCAGAGCTATCAGAAAAAGTGCTGGCAGCTGGAACTCAATGCCTGAATCTCCCAAACTGGCACAGTGGATTTTGGGGGCCAACCAGAATCCCAGACAGTTGGGAGGGATGTGATTGTTTCAAAAAGCTATTTTGAAAAGTACTTACAGATAAAAAAGTTACTTATACTTTAAGTATCTTTAAATGTACTTAAATACAAGTAGTAAGTACAGAATATTTAAAGCACTTAAATACAAGTATGTAGAATACTTCCATACACTTAAGTACATGGGAACACTTTATTAAAGACTGTATCATAATGTACGTGTGCAATGGGGTTGAATGAAAGTTACACTGGCAATCTTAATTGTGGCATTTCCTAAAGTTTATAATAAAGCAAACTGAGGGGAAAAAGCCTCATGTTGGAACCATGTTGATCCCCACATGGGTGATCAGCAGGGTTGAAATCTTTAGATCCACAGAACAGACCTCTGCCACTTGTGCTAGCAGAGTAACTGGTAGCAGTAGTAAGCTGTTCTCCTTTATGTGGACCAGCCATTAGAAGGGAATGGGACACACACTTTATTAATGTGTAGACACTGCATTCCTTACATGGCTGTTGGCTATCATTCTTGTCAATTTCACGGCTCCATTGGAGGCTTAAAATTTACAAGAAAGCCAACTCCAAGCTCCCAGTCAGGCAGCCGCCCAGTCTCCACTCCAAACCGGGCTGCCACCCAGACTCCTGGCTTCGGCTGCTGCCCAGGCTCCCTACTGGGTACCTTGCTGTGCCCCAGGATCCTAGCTCCTCGCCCAGCTGGGAAGCAAAAGTCCGGTTACCGCGGGGCAGGAGAAAGCGCTAGGTCATTAACCTGTGCCAGCCCCTGATCAGCCAGGGCTGTCTCCTCTGAGTGCTGATCCAGAAGGTGCTGCTGCTGCTCAAAAGCCTGCTCTGGAGCCACCTAGAAACAGTGAACTCTGTGTGTTTGGGGAAATGTGTTCCATTCACAAACCTAGTCCATTTCAGTTAGATGTAGTCCATGCAGTCCATAGATGACAAAATCTTTTATCCTAAATATGACTGCAGTTTGAAATTTTGTTCAGAAATGTGCCAGGGGTAGGGAGCAGGAAGACTGTGGATTTCTGCGTGTTTGCATACGGTCTTAACAGGCTAAGCCACGTGGAAGCTAACACAGCAGCCTGTTGGTTCCCTCATGTGCCAATCCTCTGTGCTTATAGCTGCAAACTTTTCTTGAAGTTCTAGACATGTATTTTAGGGAAGGGCGTATTTTCCAGGGCCATCTTAGTAGATGACCAGCCCACACCACTCATAGCTGTGCTGTTCAGTCACAATATGTTTGAATACTTCTGTGGCATAAACTGCAGGTTTCCCACCAACAGCTTGAAATAACATCTCCCTTTGCCAATCAGACACCACAAGAACTGTTATGCCCTCCAAAATGTGGAAGGCCTGAAATCATAGAAAAAGCTTGTGTAGAACAGATGGCAGCTTCCCTCTCCTGCCCCCCAATGCAAGTAGTTTTGCAATTTTCCAAAATCAGAAAAGCAGCTTTGCATTTTTAACTTACCATTGTGCCTGCAATTCTTTTGCTGTGGTTAACCTAGCTGTGTCCAGAGAGCTTCTGTCATCTAAAGCAGCCATCTCACAATATACTGAAGTTCAGTTTGTAAACGTATCATTTTATGCCCTTGAAATTTCACAAGGATTTTTTCTGTGTTCATGCCATCTCCACAGCTTTCCCACTCTGCAGCAGATGCCTGGGCCAATGTAGTTTCATGGACCATTCCAAGAGGAAGCGTTTCCATGATGAACTTATGGTTGAAGTTCTGGACAAGGCTAACCAGCAGGCCCACTACCAAAGACAGAGGCACTTGTGGCTAGAGGAAGGGCATGTTGCAAGGCAACAGGACATGCTTTGGCTGGCTGCACAGCTTGAGGACAAGGTTTCAGTGTGTGAGTAGGCACTTGCTTCTCAGTTCCTGGAATAGGAACGGTAACTAAGTGAGGACAGAGCTCAGCAGAAAGAGCTCCGTGAGTGGCTCATCTCACTAATGACAAGAATAGTGGCTCCTGCTGCATCACTCACACCATGGCCTGCATCCCCTGCGTGCTACCCTGTGCTGCAGTCCAAAAGCAGCTTGGAAGACTCCATGGCTCGGTGGCACATGCAATCAGGCCCCATGAGTGGCTGGGCTGGGCAACCGTGCCCCATACAGCCCTCCATATTGACCTCCTCCCCTGTGGATGCCTGCACCTCCCTCCCACAGCACCACGGGAAAGGAGAACAGGAGGCCAGGGGTAGAGTGTTTCTGTCTTGTACATGATTTCACTGTGTGAACTTCCATGCACTTTTTAAATTTTTTTTCCCTGTAAAGTTCCGTTGTTACTGGTATTTTGGTGTGGTAATGGCAGCTGGCCTGCCTGTGTAAGGGTCAGTGTACTTTTCTAATACCTGTTTATAAATAAAATGTTTTATTTCATCAGGAAAGTTTATTTCTATCACTGTTTCACGTCAAATGATGCGTATTCAACATAGTAAAGGTAAGCACATGATCAGGGACAATTGGGAATTAGTATGCAAAGACTTTCCCTCAATATAGTTATCTATAGCAATTCATACTTCAATCATTTCCTTACATCAATTCTTACTGTGAAGAACTGCCTTCCCCTCAACAACCATTCTGCACCTGCTAAAAGTGTAATTAAACCATGTTTTGCGAGGGCCTCTGAAATCAGGGTACAGTTTAATAAGCTAGGGTTACCATATTTCAGCAAGCAAAAAAGAGGACGGGAGGAGCCCCGCCCTAGCCCCGCCCCTGCCCCTCCCACTTCCCGCCCCCCCAGAACCCCCAACCCTCCCCCTGTTCCTTGTCCCCTGACTGCCCCCTCCTGGGACCCCTGCCCCTAACTGCCCCCCAGGACTCCACTCCCTATCTAAGCCTCCCTGCCTCTTGTCCCCTGACTGCCCCAACCCTTATCCACACCCCCACCCCCAGACAGACCCCTGGGACTCCCACGCCCCATCCAACCACTCCCCACCCCCTGACAGCTCCCCCAGAACTCCCAACCCATCTAAACCCCTCTGCTCCCTGTCCCCTGACTGCTCCGATCCCTCTCCACACTCCTGCCCCCTGACAGCCCCCCCCAGAACTCCCAACCCATCTAAACCCCTCTGCTCCCTGTCCCCTGACTGCTCCGATCCCTCTCCCCACTCCTGCCCCCTGACAGCTCCCCCCCAGAACTCCCAGTCCCCCACCCCCCCGCTCCTTGTCCCCTGACTGCCCCCTCCTGGGACCCCTGCTCCTAACTGCCCTCCAGAACCCCACCCCCTACCTAAGACTCCCTGTTCCTTGTCCCCTAACTGCCCCCTCCTAAGACCCCCCCCCCAACTGCCCCCCAGGACCCTACCCCCTACCTGTACCCTGACTGCCCAAAACTTTCTCCACTCCCCCCAAAAAGCCCCCCCCCCGTTTCTTGACTGCCCCCTCCAGAACCTCCCTGCCCCTTCTCCTGCCCCCTGGCCCCCTTACCCTGCTGCTCAGAACAGGGTGTTGGGCTCTGTGCGAGCCGGACACGTGGCTAAGCTCCCCAGCACAACAAAACCCGGTCCCTGGCCCTGCACAGTGCTGCCGGACCGGGCTGCAGGGGAGAGCTGCCCTTGTATCAGCACAAAGTGCTCTCGCTCCCGTTTTGCTACGCTGCATGGCAGAAACCGCTCCCAGTTGCAAAAGGGGAGGGCTGCACTTTGTGCTGATACACTTGCTCAGAATGCAGGGCGGATCCGGCTCCTCTACAGCTGCTCCGGAGTCCAGCCCGGGACTTTCCTGCAGCCCTCCCAGCCGCTCGCTCTGCTCTGCCGGGGGAGGGGGGAAATCCCGGACATTGTGAGTGCTTTACAAATTCCCCCCGGACGCTATTTTTAGCACAAAAAGGAGGACATGTCCGGGTAAATCCGGACGAATGGTAACCCTAAATAAGCCAAGGCAAAAGGAGGTTTTCAAGGTCCCCCCAGAATAATGGTGAGGACAGTAACTCCATTTATGACAATGTCATGTGGTGCCACAGTGTCCCAGCCTGTCCATGAATGTAGACTCCTGATCGGTGGAAAACCCTGGCATCATAAACTTTTCCGGTGCAACCCATGCTGACATTCATAAATTACCCTTTGTGGTCCATGAGGGCCTGTATAACAATGGAGTAGTACCCTTTGTGGTTTATGTGCTCCTTGAGAAGGGCAAACTATGGGCACATGAATCCCATCAATGGCCACAGCGCAGTCTGGAAATCCCATTCACTCAAAGCCAGCAATTACTTCAGAAATATCTTTTATGCCTGCCGCCTTGGGGTAAATCACATGCCTGATTGCTTCAGAAACTTCTGCAACCACTTTACCCACAGTTGACTTTCTAGCACCAAACTGGTTTGCAATGGACCTGTAGCAGTTTGGCATAGCCAGCTTCTAGATGGCTACTGCAACCCACTTCTGGATTTGCAGGGTTGATCTCATGCATTTATCTTTATGCTGGAGGGTCAGGACAAGCTGCTTTCAAAGATCCAGAAATGTAGCTTTCTTCATGTAAAAGTTCTGGACTCACTGCTGGTCATTCCAGGTCTTCATGACAATGCAATCCCAGCAGTCTATGCTTGTGGCCCTTCTCCAGAAACACCGATTTACATCAAGGGCCCAAGTGTATTGAGAAGCATCTGCCAGTTTGAGTCTGCCATGCCTGTGTACTCCTCCTCTTCTGCTTCCTCCTCTTCCTGCTCTATCATAATCTGTGTCAGATGCCTTTGGTGGGTCAGAAAATGGCGCTGAAATCTCCACCAGCATCTCATGGCAGCTCTGCCCATTTCTTGACACAGGAGTGAAAGCATAAGCAAGAGAAGTTCTTCAAAAAGTGCCTCTTCCTTGTTGTTGGCTCAGGGAGCTGGGATTATACAGAGCAAAATGACTGCTCAGCAGGATGTGTTGGGGCTGTTCAAACTTCCTGTAATGTGCAGGGTGCACAGTCAAGTTTTCCCATACTGCACCATGGTCAAAGGACTAGAGTGGCCACATTTCGAGTGGGCGCGAGGAAGTCTGCGATATGGTTGATTTGACTCAGGTCTGCGTGCTGCAGTCTGGATGCCAGAGCCCCAGGTTTGAATTTTCAGGCTTAGAAAATTCTTAATCTAGGGTTAACAATCAGTGTAGATGCTCAAGCCCTGGGTTCTCTAACCTAGGGTCAGTTCACTTGAGTTCCACTAACCCTGGCCTTACATTGCAGTGTAAACACACCCACTGGTTCTGCACTGGCCTGTGTGTGTCTGTGGGCACATCCCATGGTTCTTTGTGCTAGACACCTAAGATTCTTTTCCTGTAAACTGTGAGAAACTTGTTTGTCCTTGGTGGGGAGGAATTGTGGGAAGGGCATGGGAGGACTATCAGCACTCAGGTGATTTTGCGTGCATCTTCACTGCAAAATGGGCAAACTCCAGCCTGAGTTAAACTGGAGCTCAGGTACTAATTCACATCTCTATGCTAGTAAACTAGCCTAGACTTAAAGCACCTCCAAACCTACATGGATAGGTAGGTGGCGGAGGGGTTGGTCTAAAAGCTAGGTTAATGGTACAGTATAAACATACCCTAAATTTGTTTCTAAACTGAACTGAAGTCAATGGAACTATGAGTTATGTTCAAATCAATCCATCTATTGCTTGAGATATTATTAGTATTTGGTATTCAGAGTTTGTATGAAAATTGGATAGTTTGAAGAATAGCTTATAATTTAAAAACATGAATTACTATGTAAAATATTATTAATTTGCAAGACTACAAATAAAACTCAGCTTTCATGTATACTCAGTATCTTATAATATTTTTATTTTTTTGGATCAATCCACTGGTTCATATCTTCTAGACTGGCTGTTTTCTCTTACTCCTGCTCTTTGATGTAACATTTAGTACTCTTCAGTTCCCATACAACTGTTCCTCTTTTTATTTATCTTGGATACCACAAAAATTAAATAAAAATGGTGTTCTTGCTTCTTTCTCCTCTTTTCCCTGTCTCCAGGGGTGCAAGGGTCCTATCTGCTGCGCGCCTATCTGTGAGCCTCTCAGTGAGTGGAACAGGGCATATATAACTTGATGTTCAAGAAGAAGCACAGACCTTGCGGCATGAGGGGGAGGTTGGACCAGAGCCAGGGGCCAGAATCAACAAAAGAAGGCTAGACAAAGTCTCAGTCTCACCATGGGGCACCTAATATACCAGACATGATCCTGAGAAGCTGGACCACACAAAACTTGAAGTATATGAGCCAACTCAGACTGGACCACACCTAAAGGATAGCAGCTGGATTAACGCAGAGGAGGGGAGACAGAGCAGGGTGAAGCATATCAGATTCTCAGAGGGGAGGAGCCAGACCAGTTGGTCCAAAACCAATCTTTTTGTAACGTGAGCGGTTAAGAGCAGATCTAAGCAAGTGCTGACATATCTTAACTTCTTGAGGAAATACCTGCATTTTCTGGAGGGCAGGTGTGCTTCTCTGTGTGGGAGGTGAACACCAAGGCCTTTCTGTTAGTGGTAATTAGGCATGGCTTATATTACATTAATGAGACATACCTGCACGTACTGAAGAAAAAAGAGTTTATCCGACACCGGGAGTATGATTCATTTCTATCCAAATGGTTCACATAATTTATTACCTTCTGTCTTTTCATTATGTTTCTTTGTTTTCAGTTAATTGCCATTAAAGTATTTTCGTGTATTGTTGGAGTAGCTCCTAGGTACTAAATGGTAGGTGTACAATTCATAGCAAATCATTTATTAATTAAAATATGTTTCTTTCTGCTTGCAAATTGTACACAAACAATGGACAATTTCCCCACTGTCCCAAATTATTCACCAAGAAATTCCTACAAATAATTATTTGACTGTAGATTGTTTGTGAACAGTTTGTTGCACGTGTAATATTCAAGATGTTATTTTCCTCCTTTGCAGGTTATCTTTACCTGCAGGTGGAGTGGAGTCACAACACGTGCTTCTATAATATGTATGTGCTTACATATATTTAAATAAAAAAAAAATTACAAGTGACTGAACCTCTGTGGGATAAGAGCAGAAATCATATTATTTAAATAGTAAGTCCCTCTAAATTTTATGTTATTGTATTTCAATGCCTAGATCTCATGCTCATTAGTACTCTGCAAATACTTGTGGTGGATAGTTAAACAGTGGGCCTGATTCTCCTCTCAGAAGCAGTGGTTTTACATTGGCTGGACAATAGAATCAGTACCCCTTATCTACCTAGCATAACCAATATCTATCACAGGTATTTATAGAGTGCCAATGACACTTTATAGTCAGTTTTACTATTACCCTTTATAGACCGTCAGTTACTCCCTTGCTGAAGAGACACTTATAAAATTATGGCTGGTAATGTTTGCAGATGACAGGAAAATTGGTGGAGTGGTAAATAATGATAAGGACAGGTCAGTTCTTCAGAGTGATCTGAACTGAATAGTACGCTGAGCTGACTTTAACAACGTGATTTCAGTACAGTTAAATGCCAGATCATACATCTAGAAACAAGGATTATAGGTCACCCTGATCAGATGGGGTGGGGGCTGTATTTTGGGGAAGTTCTTTGCCCTGTGTTATACATGGGGTTAAATTAGATGATCACAATGGTCCCTTCTGACCTTGGAATATATGAATCTACGACTCAGAAAAGGATTTAGGAGTCATGGTTGATAACCAACTGAACATAAATTCCCAGTGCAATGTGGTGGCTAAAAGATCAAATGAAATCCTTGGATGGATAAGCAGGGGAACACTGAGTAGAAGTAGGGAAGTTTTATTACCAGTGTATACACCATTCCAGGAATGCTATGTTGGTTCAGGTGTCCATACTTGGAAGAGGATATTGAAAAATTAGAAATGGTTCAGAAAAGAGTTACAAGAATCATTTGAGATATGGAAAATATTCCGTGCAGTGAGAAATTAAAAAAATTCAAGTCTATTTAGCTTATCAAAGATAAGGTTAAAGGCTACTTGATCATGGCCTAGAAGTACCTAAATGAAGAGAATGTTTATGACAGTAGAAGTCTTTTTACTTTAGCAAAAGCAGAACTAGATCCCATTGCTGGAAATTTAAGATTGACAAATTAAGACTAGAAGTAAGTGCAAACTTTATAATGAGGATAATTAACTATTGGAACAACTTACCTAGTGATGTGGTGGATTCTCCATCATTTCAAGTCTTTAAATAAAGAATGGGTGTCTTTCTCAAAGATATCCCCTAGTTCGACAGGAAGTTATGGACTGGATGCAGGAATCACTTGGTGAAATTCTGTGGCATGTGTTTGTGCAGGTCAGACTAAATAATCACAACAATCTCTTCTCGTCTCAAATTCTATGACTGAAACATCAACCGGGAAGCAGAAAAAACCTTATAAAACCCTGCTGCGTGTTTGTATCAGGCTGGTTTTTTTGGAACGTATATATCCATTTTTGGAAATGGTTACAAAAAAACTGAGAAGCAAAAGGCAAATGGGCATGCATCAAACAACAAAAAACAAAAGCTTATAAAAAAAAGGACAAACTATGCAAAGAAAAAACAATTTTAAAAAAGGGAAAATGGGGGTTAAAAACTTCAGGTGTGCATTGCCCCCCTCTTTGTGGTCTGTGTGTTTATTTATATTGTAAACTCGTTGGGGCAGGAACCTTTCTTCTCTTGCGTCTATAAAGTGCCAGGCATATTTTTGGGCAATATATAAATAATACTAATATTGAAATAACAGAAGGCAGTGAATATTGTAAAACATACACTGTTTACCCCCTTTTCTAGATCATTTATGAATATGTTGAATAGTACTGGTCCCATTACAGACCCCTGGGGGACACCACTATTTACCTCTCTCCATTCTGAAAACTGATCATTTATTCCTACCCTTTGTTTCCTATCTTTTAACCAGTTACTGATCCATGACAGCTTACTTTGCTTAAGAGCCTTTGGTGACGGACCTTGTCAAAGGCTTTCTGAAAATCTAAGTGCACTATATCCAATGGATCCCCCTTGTCCACATGCTTGTTGAACACCTCAAAGAATTCTAGTAGATTAGTGAGGCATGATTTCCCCAAAAACCATGTTCACTCTTCCCCAACAAATCATATTCATCTATGCATCTGACAATTCTGTTCTTTACTATAGTTTCAACCAGTTTGCCCAGTACTGAAGTTAGACTTACCGGCCTACCCTTTGTTTCCTATCTTTTAACCAGTTACCAATCCATGAGAGGACCTACCCTCTTATCCCATGATAGCTTACTTTGCTTAAGAGCCTTTGGTGAGGGATCTTGTCAAAGGCTTTCTGAAAATCTAACTACACTATATCCACTGGATCCTCTTAGTTCACATGCTTGTTGAACCAGTCAAAGAATTCTAGCAGATTGGTGAGGCATGATTTCCCTTTACAAAAACCACATTGACTCTTCCCTAACAAATTATGTTCATCTAGGTGACTGACAATATTGTTCTTGATTATAGTTTTAACCAGTTTGCCCAGTACTGACGTCAGGCTTACCAGCCTGTAATTGCCGGGATCACCTCTGGAGCCCTTTTAAAAAATTGGTGTCACATTAGCTATCCTCTAGTCATATGGTACAGAAGCTGATTTAAATGATAGGTTACATACCACAGTTAGTAGTTCTGGAATTTCACATTTGAGTTCCTTCAGAACTCTTGGGTGAATACCATCTGGTCCTGGTGACTTATTACTGTTTAATTTATCAATTTGTTCCAAAACCTCCTCTAATGACACCTCAGTCTGGGATACCTCATTCTAAAAAGAATGGCTCGGGTTTGGGAATCTCCCTCACATCCTCAGCCGTGAAGACCGATGCAAAGAATTCATTTAGTTTCTCCCCGATGGCCTTATCATCCTTGAGTGCTCCTTTAGTATCTCGATTGTCCAGTGGCCCCATTGGTTGTTTAGCAGGCTTCCTGCTTCTGATATACTTAAAAAAAAATTTGCTATTGCTTTTCGAGTCTTTGACTAGCTGTTCTTCAAATTCTTTTTTGGCCTTCTTAATTATATTTTTACACCACTTCATTTGCCAGAGTTTATGCTTCTTTCTATTTTCCTCCCTAAGATTTAACTTCCACTTTTTAAAGTGCTCCTCAGAGATGCCAGAAGTTGCTGTGGCACCAGACACAGGAACCAAGAGCAGGGAAATTATCTCTCCTGTGCTCTCAATACTCCTGCTGGTGGTGCCCAACCATCATAGTAAAGGAGCCTGGCAGCCTGACTAAAATGAAGAAGGGGGAGCAACTGGGGGAGGGTGGGGGAAAGAGAAAAGGGGGCGGAGTGTGTGGGATTGGAGCCTGAGAGAGGGTTAGGAGCAGGGGGCAGGAGCAGATGGGGGCCAAAGACCAGGGGCATGGAACAAGGAGGGAAAGAGAGGCAGGAGTCAGAGAAGGATAGGAGCAGTGGGCACTAGGTAGGAACCAGGGGAGGGGATGGGGCAGTAGCTGTAGAGGTGGCGGGGAGTAGTAGTACAAAGGGATAGAGAGAAACTAGAGCAACAGGTAGAGAAGGATCTGTAACTACTAGAGCACACCTCCAGAACCCAGTATCCCACAGTTTCAACATCCTTTTGCTGTCTAGCAAATAGTTGTGAAACCCACTCACCATCCCTTTAGTGGCAGGTCCGCACAGAAGCTAACAGCCTTCTACTGCTACTAGTAGGAGGACTGTGCTGTGGATCTAAAGATTCCTACCCTACTACTGAACCATGGCAGCAGGGAGGAAGGGGGAATATGGTGATGACATTTGTGTTTTTAAATATTTTAAACAGTTTATAACCATAGGAAATTACATACAAAATACTACATTGAAGGAAGGTTAAGATTTCAAAGTCAAGCACTCAAAAGTTAGGAAATGCCAGAATTAAGGTTGTCTGTGTAACCTTAATCCAGCCCCATTGTGCGTATGTGTTATGACACAGTCTTCAATTACATGATCACATACTATTTTTTCCAACAGAACTCTGCCTCTTTCAGTGCCCAGGATGGAGATGCTCTCAGGGGAAGTTTAGGGTTGGGTAGTGAGGGAGGCTGTTGTCTGTAGGACCCCTGCCTTGTTTTGTTGCAGTAGTTGGAAGGTATGTGGTGAATGAGAAAGCAAAAGAATATTCTCAGGGTTTATACTATTGAATGCCATCCTTGAGAGCTGAATTCTATCCCTGTTTCTGCAAAAGGGTTCCTATGTGATGCTAGGCAAGACTCATATACCAACATTTTTACAGTTGGCCACAGTGTGCTCCCCATTTCTGGGTGCCCAACTTGAGACACCAGGGATTTGATTAACAGACGTTCTGAGCACGCTTATAACTGCAATTGATGTCAGTGGGAGCTCTTCTCGGAACCTACAAAGTACTAGATAATATTAAATACTCTGAAAAATCAGGACCTAGGTTTCTCAAATTGGCACCCAGAATTAGTTGACATTTTATATCAGTCTCTGTGCCTCAGTTCCTGGGGTTTCAAATGGGGATAATGCCATCTCACGTCACAGAGTGTTGTGAAGATAAATTCATTAATGCTAGTAAGGGACTAAGATGCTACAATGAGAGCACCATCAAAAAGCTAATTAAGAAATTAAGTTCTGTAGTCAGTGCAGGGTTTGGATGGTGTGCAGTAAATAATGCACAGGGCCACACTCTGAATGATGAGGACAAAAAGAAACATTGAATAGCTACCCATTCAATGTTCACTGTCCATCCTATGCATTGAATGAGACAGGGGGCCTGTGGAAAAAATTGTAGGTAATTATGGAACTGAAGATTGTTTCATAATGCATACACCAAAAGGGGCTAAATTAAGGTTGCATGAGCCCTTAATTTTGGCATTTCCTAACTTCTGAGTGCTTGACTTTGCAACTTTAATATCTTTGGATGTAATTATTTGTGTGTGATATGTTTCTATATACTGTCGGCATATTAGTATGCTATTCAATATCAAGCCACCTTGGAACATGGTAATGCAAGTGTTCTCTCTTGCTGAAAGAAATCCAAGTACTTTGAGCATAATCTAATATAAACACGTATACCTTCCAGTACAATAGTTGATTGTTACAGAGCATATACTAGGAAAAAATAGAGAAACTTGGTCCAGGTAAGATAAAGTAATCTTGGTCAAATAACAAATGTAGTGGAAATAGATGGGAGCTGTGTAAAGGACTCGTGTGGTTCAGGTACTAATTATTAGTTTGACAGAGTCTCGGGGATCTGCAGTTTGTGAAGTGATACTATGCACTTGGAAAGCTCAAAACTTTACCAGTAATGAAACAAGTAATACAAATGTTAAGTTTTGTTGCTGAACAAAGCAATGAGATTGCAGGGGGTCAGAACCTGCCTAATGGATATATTCTTCTCTGATGGAACACCACTGCTGTCCATAGAGTTACACCAGTGTAATCACCGACTCTTTGTGAGGTCTCTGGTGTGCCATGCTACACCATTTCCTGGTAGTGCACCAGGTGTAGTATTCCTAGGCAAGTGCAGTAGATGCTTCAGCTGCCAAAGCTCTATGGGCCTGTGAAGGTCCCTTCCCCACTCTGAACTTTAGGGTACAGATGTAGGGACCTGCATGAAAACCTCTAAGCTTCTCTACCAGCTTAGATCTGCTTTTGCTGCCACCACTCCCAATGTGCTAACTCCCTTCCCTGGGTAGCCTTGGGAGATTCCTCCACCAATTCCCTGGTGAACATTGATCCAAAACCCCTTGGATCTTAAAACAAGGAGGAATTAATCATTTCCCCCCCTTCCCTTCCCCCCATCAATTCCTGGTGAGTCCAGATCAATCCCCTTGGATCTTAAAACAAGGAAAAATCAAGCAGGTTCTTAAAAAGAAGGCTTTTAATTAAAGAAAGAAAGGTAAAAATCATCTCTGTAAAATCAGGATGGATAATAACTTTACAGGGTAATCAAATTCAAAGAGCCCAGAGAAACCCCCTCTAGCCTTAGGTTCAAAGTTACAGCAAACAGTGGTAAGCACTCTAGCAAAAGGAACATTTACAAGTTGAGAAAACAAAGATAGAACTAACACGCATTGCCTGGCTGTTACTTACAAGTTTGAAATTCGAGAGACTTGTTCAGAAAGATTTGGAGAGCATGGATTGATGTCTGGTCCCTCTTAGTCCCAAGAGTGAACAACCCCCCAAAACAAAGAGCACAAACAAAAGCCTTCCCCCCCACCAAGATTTGAAAGTATCTTGTCCCCTTGGTCCTTTGGGTCAGGTGTCAGCCAGGTTACTTGAGCTTTTTAACCCTTTACAGGTATAAGGATTTTGGTGTCTCTGGCCAGGAGGAATTTTATAGTATTGTACACAGGAGGGCTGTTACCCTTCCCTTTATAGTTATGACAGGGCCTTAGCAGCTGGTGGGTCCCAATATGCACTCCACCAATTGCTTACAACACCATGCTCTAGACTCTAGGGGCATCATTTCAAAAAACATTCAGGAGGAGAGGGGGACAAAATTGTGTCAGTATACAGAACATTATATTATATCCTGTAATATCTGGGGGAGGAAAAAAAGCAGAAGACATAATGGAGCACATAGACCTATGAAAAGTCTGGGGGAGGGACACAACTGCCCCCCTTACTCCATAGCAAATAATGCTCCTGCCAGACACCCTGCCTCTGTGACCCTATTCCTCACCAACTGCTACAGAATCTTTTCCTTCCTTATGACCTACCACCCTGCAGCTAAGAGCAAGCATAGCAGCAGCTGATTTGCTCTCAGCACATCCATCACACTGTCCTCTGCTGACCTTTTACTGCTCAGCGGACTGATCATACTAGAGAAGAATCCGTACGTGTCAACCTGAGCTCATCATACTAGGAAACCTCCAGCTAGGCTAAAAAATAGTATATGATTTTATTTTTTTGTTCATTTTATTGTTTTTCTTTGGGTAATGAAATTACTATTTATGAGTATGGAGAGGAAGTGTCTGTATGTGACACATGTAAAGCATACGCCTAATTATTTTTTTATTTTTTTATTTTTTAAAAAGGGAGCATCTAATTTTGGGTGTCTCCGTTTTCAAATGCCCAGCTTAAGACATCTTGGCACCTGATTTTCAGAAATGCTGAGCACATGCAGCTCACATTGATTTCAACTGGTGTTGTGAGCACATGAGGTAGGCACACAAATTCACAGGCCACTTTTGAAAAACTTGGCCTTAATTTGGAAAACTCAATCCTGAGAAGGTATGAGGAAGCCAAGGTTTGCCCTCAGGATCTCTGATTTGCCATTAACAGTTTGTTCTGATGATGTAATGCTTGTCACATAAAAGCCTTGCTAAAGAGTTCTGTGAAAACTGGTCTCTCAAGCTTAGAAAATCTGTGTTCAAAAAGCAGTAGTTATTATCCTAAGTGGATGCCAGATTCCTAATTATTACTTCAAACACAAGAACAGAACAGCATCAGCAGGTTTCATTTTTTTTAAATCTTTTCAGTAGGAGTTTCTAGCCACACCTACTTCCTCTGACAAGAAAAGTTTTTCTTCTCATGACCATATGGTCAAATACATAGTAGTTTATGCAATACATTTTGTATGTTTTTTGGAAGAGCTTAGCCTAGTGTACAACTTTTACCTAAATGTGAATCTATCTTGCATTTAACATGCTGGCATATTTAAATTAATGTCATTATACATACTTTACGCTGGATTTACTTCAGATGCTGTTAGAACTAAACCTCTTTAAATTTCTTTTTTTAGTATCAAATCCTGGACTCTTGTTACGTGGAAACTCCACACTGGTTTGACTAATCTAGTGTAAATAATGTGCCCAATACCATGGTGTCTGAGAGTGTAATTTGTTTCTGCAAAGTGTTGAGCAGTCTGATCGTAATCCAGGAAAGCATTTAAGCATGTGTTTAAGTTCAAGCATGTGAGCAGTTCCATTGGAGCAGCTAGTGATCATGAGACTAGTGCAAAAGATCAGTTATGTGCTCCTGATATTTTAAGAAGAGTCTCCCACAAATTTTCCCCTCAATTTTCTATAAAAAGCCTCATACCCAAGGCTCCATGTGCTTGCAGAGAAGGGGTGAAAGACTGTGGAATATATTTATTTGCTTTCCGTCTTAAATAAAACACATTCTGCCATAAACATGAGCAAGAAGGGGGGCAACACCAGGGGCAAATAAACTTATATTAAATCCAACTTTGTTGGAAATAGTTAGACATTTCTGGGAAAAATATACAACGTATATTTGTAGCTTAGCACAATGTTCAACATGCATACTTTAAAATGCATTGCTGGGATAAAATGGATATTTCCAAAAACAGAAATTGTCACACACAAAGGGGAAACCCCATATGACCCAACTTTACAGGCAACTTGAGAAAATAATAATTCTTGATGGATAGTCAATCAAAAAAGCCCATCCATCTCCAAGCATAAAACCTCATTTGAATCACAGAGCAGAAATTGCTGCATATGTTGGGATTCTGTACAAAGGACATTGGGTCGTGATATCCCAAAACACAAGGTCAAAAATGCTAAGCATTATTCACCGTGCCTATCTGGAGACTGAAAAATATAAGACAAGAGTCCAGGATGTCCTGTTGTGGCCAGGTGTGAATGCTGCCACTGAAGGGGAGGTATCCATGTGTGAAATCTGAAATAGATGAAGGAAGCAAAATACAAAAGAACCACTAAAACTACATGGAATTCTTGATTGCTCTTGTTTCAGTTTGGCATACATCTGTTTAAATTCTAGTGAATTACTACTCAGATTTTTTTGAAATTGAACGATTGCACAATGCATTATGTCACAATGCCAATAAACATAAATTACAGTTTCCTCACCATGGGATTCAAGAAAAGTTAATAACAGACAATGGCCCACAATTTAGAAGTGGATCATTTGGGCAGTTCTCTTTCACAGGTCAGTTTAAGCACACCATGTCATATCCATGCTATGCACACTAAAATTAATTAGCAGAAAATTCAGTAGACACAGAAAAGAGCTTGATTATTTAAAAGAAAGAAAGAAAAGCAGGAGCAAGAACACTGATTTCCAGGGATCCAGCCATACTCTTCATTCAACACAACTCACAGTGCTTAACTGGAGTTCAAAGACTGATGTTCAGAAGGACAAAAACCTCAATGCCAACACCTAACCAGCATTTGAGTCAAAGACAACTCATTCTGGCTATGTCTACACTACTGCGGTAAATCGACCTATGCTACGCAACTCCAGCTATGTGAATAACGTAGCTGGAGTTGACGTACCTTAAGTTGAGTTACCGCAGGGGGGTCAACGGGAGAAACTCTCCCGTCAACTTACTTAACTCTTCTCATCGGGGGTAGAGTACAGGGGTTGACTGGAGAGCGATCTGCTGTCGATTTGGCGGGTCTTCACTAGACCCACTAAGTCGACCACTGGTGGATCGATCTCAGAGTGTCGATCCCGGCTGTAGTGTAGATGTAGCCTCTGAAGTACTTGTAAAAGAGCTGCATGCCAATAAACTAGAACAGAAGTACACAGTTACCTCCATTCCAAGTCAGACGGAATGTTAGATTTCAAACAAAAAGTGGCTGGGAGCTTGCTAAGGTAACTGCTAACCACCCACACCAAGGTTAGGCATCATAACCTCCCACAGGATCAATCCTACAGGAGGAACAGAAGACACCCGAGACAAAACCAAGGAGAACACTGGCTTTCTGTTTCTTGAGGGCATCCAGGATGCTATCGGCAGTGCTCAGAAACACCTGTCCACATTCACTGAGAATGAGCACCATCAGGTATATTAGACACAGACTCCAGGTGATGAATCTGTCTAAGCAACTGATGAGACCATTGCAGAAGGAACTGTTTGGAGAACAAGAAATGGCTGTGATATCAAAAAGCCACTGAGGTTCAACGATGGTAGTTACTGACCCATGTCCAATGCTCAGATGGAGGTTCTATACATCTCTACCTATGTATTTTACGAATTATCTATATTAGTTTGTGGCTGTTATTTTTAGTAGATATTATATTATTTGCATTTGATATTTCAAAAACAGAGCATATGTAACAGGAACCACTGGAGGAAGCGAATACTGAACCCTGCCATGTGACAGTGGTACCAACCTTATGTAATTATGACCCATTTTGAGACTCTGTCCAGGAAATAAAGATCAGTCCCTTACCAGCATTCCTGCATGTCACACCTTTATTGCATTAACATTGTAATTTATTTCACTGACAATCATTTTAGGCAAAACATCCAGCTAATCATTCAAATCCAAATTGCTTCACACAGCTTTCAAAATCCTCAGCTGTTCCCTATCCGGCAGCCTACATTTCCTGCTTCCTCTCTTCAGCTCCTAGTATGAATAGGGTGACCAGATGTCCGGATTTTATAGGGAGAGTCCCGATTTTGGGGTCTTTTTCTTATATAGGCTCTTATTACCCCCCACCCCCGTCCCAATTTTTCACACTTGCTGTCTGGTCACCCTAAATTTGAAGTTATGCATACTCCATACAAATGTTACCTTGAACATTGCCAAGTGCTGTTGCTGGCTATCTTGTCTCAGTTAAGTACTTTTTCTGGAAATGTTTGTACTTTGATCCTGAAAACTCCATGGAGTGGATTGATAGTACAGCACCATATGAAATGTGTACCATTGGAAGGGGGGCAAATGAGGTGTATTCTTTGGCAGGACATTTTTAAAAAATACCAACCATTGTGTGGAGTCAAGCTCATTCTAAGGAAATAGAACTAGCTCTTCAGAAGTATTTTATGAGCAAGAGACAGAAATCTTTCTGGAAAAGCTTTAGTAGTATCCAGGGAAGAGAGAACTCCTTAAAGGGCCTGGAAATCATCCCAATCTTCACTCAATTTGGTGGCAGAATTTTAACAAGGAGGGGGAGCTCAACAGTTCGACTGGCTGTAAGTAGTTGTGGATGTTGCCATCATGTGGTGATGACATTGTATCATCTTGCATGACATAGGGAAGAGAATGGGACAAGGGGGAGCCCAGAATGGGGTGAAGGGGGGACTCTAACTTTGCTTTTAGCAGAGGAGGGGGAGCTGTGCTCCTCCACATTTCTCCTTGCTGTCCATGCCTGCTGCATGATGGGACCCACAGAGATGCTCAGGAAGGTGGGGAGATCTTTCAAATGAGCTCCCTGCCCTTGAATTTTTCCCAAGGAGCCCCCCACAGATCTTCATTCCCCTTTGTCCTTGTGCAGCCCCTGGGAACAAGGCCTGCAGAAGAACTGAGTGAGAAGAAAAGTGGATGAGGATGGTTCCCAAAAAGGGGGGAAGTGCCAATGGGGAGCATTGGATGGAGGTGTTGGGGGGATGTGTCCTCATCCCCAAGCACTGGGAAGGAACAGGAGACACTGTGCCTCAATCCATGCTGCTTCTCTCCAAGCTGTTCTGAACAGTGAGAGAGGAAGGATGGTTTAGTGCTTAGGGCACTAACGTAGGACTTGGGAAACAAGGGGTCAAGTCCCTGCTCCACCACAGACTTCCTGTGTGACCTGGGCAAGTCATTTAGCTTCTCTGTGCCTCCGGTCTCCATCTGCAAAATGGAGTTCATAATTCCTTCCTTCCTCCCTGGGGTGTTATGAGGGTAAATACAAATAATGTTTGTGGGATGCTCAGATACTATGGTAATGGGGGCAGATAAGGACCTAAGATAGATAATCATCCAGTACTGATCTCTGGGACATGCACCCCTCTGAACTTCATCATGGCTAAGCATCAGAGTAACCTGCCCCTCTCCAGAGCCTAGGAAACCACACATGCATAGGGCCTCTTTGATGTCATTCCTAGCAGCCAGCATGGCAGAGTTATGGACTGCTCCCAGGGGTTGAGGTCTGGCAGCACACAAGGTATTTCTAGACTGCAATCATAGGGTGTGATTGCAGCTTGTGTAGAGATAGCTTGAGTCCTGGAGCAGTGAAGCCATTTTAGTGTGGGCTGCAAAACCTACGTGAAACCCTGGGTAACTGCTGGAGTAGCCCATGTTGCTACAGCTTCACTACTCTGGGACCTGAGCTAGCTAGATTAGATTTAAACTAGCTTGGGTACGTCTACTCCCACTGACGTACTCGACCCTGTTACTGCAATTTAGACCTACCCATAGACACAACAGGGTTGATGCTGAGTAGACATCCCCCACTGCAGGATTACACTAGCTTTTAGTGGGACCGAATATCGTTCATGTCTTAGCTTGTGCCATAGACTACGACAGAGTTACGATTTCACCCTTGGAATTTTTTTAGTGATTGTTTTGTCTTTGAAGTGCTGCTTCCACTTAAATGGAACTCCCATTGACTTCAGTGGGATCAAGATCAGGATCAGTCCCCTTGTCTCTGTATTAGCTGTAGCTTTCTTTTTTGCCATAGATATTTTCCTCCCTAAAGTTTCTGCCCAGGGCAGAAAAAAAATGCTGTGCTACTGAATGGTGAAATATTTACATTTGTGAGGCCACGCCCTCGATCATTGCTCCTCCTCTGACATTAAGATGACACCTTTTATAGAGCAGCAGCAGCAGCAGTAATTACTCTTCTCAGTGATCCAGGACTCGGAGGTAACAATGCAGCGGCCAGCGGTGTGTCACCTGCCAGTAAGTTTTAACAAAAGATACTAATTTTCTCTCAATGCAGTGAAAAGCAGTGATGTTAAATGTTAAGATATATTTTTGTGCTCACCTATTTATTTTAAAGCTGTCAAATCAGTTTAGTACAGAGTTCACCGGCAACTAAACGTGACCTGTTTAGCATCTAAAACTGAGTAGAAAAGAATGTGTCAGTTGGGAGATAAGATGAAATAAGGTAAAACTTCTAAGCAGAGGAGTTTATAACCTAATTTTGATTTTTATCTGTAAACCAAAAAGGGTATAAACAAAGGCATTTACTAACAACACCCAAATGAAAGAATGTGAAGAACCCAACTTGCTTGTTATGTGTGCCCTTTATTTAATTTGTGCATTTCTCTCAGCCTGGGCAGCGAAAATGAATGAATTACTTTAATTTTCAGGTTCTCTGCTCTAATGTTTGGGTTGCAAATGTTGCAGGGGAAATTTTATTAGTTTAAAACCAACTGTTGTAATTGGAATTTTTTTTTTAAAAACTGATCTGTTGGTTTTAAACTTCTTTTTACAAGATTTAACGTTGGGTCAAATCTAAGTTCACTCTAATGAATTGGTTTGTGTCACTGTTTAAGTCATGGACATTTCCCTCTTATTTTTAGCATATTCAATAATCTTTTAATTTCACTTTTCACTGGTGCTTGTAGATATAGAAAGGGTTTGGAGGGCTAGACAGTTTTGTCTCTACCTCACTTCATTTTTTCTTCACTGCTTAAGTGTAGTCCCCCCCCCCCAGATTAGTTTTCTCTGATCTTACACTGAAATGTTCAATTCAGTATTTATTTCTGTGTGTGAAATCTCTTCTCTCTTTCCCCAAGACATTCAAGTGGAGATGTCTGATTTCTGTCCCTGAATCTGCTACTAACCAGGACAAGTCACTTCAGTTTATGCCTTTCATTGTAATCTCTCTCTGCCTGAGTTTCCCCATCATTAAAATGGGGTGAATGATGCTTAACCTTTGTAAAGTCCAGTGAGTTATAGGGAAGGAAAGTGCTATAAACAGGAAGTGCTAATTATTTCCTCTTTCTCTTGGTTCTTTGCTATCCTGCCCCATGGCCTCTAACCTCTTCCATTCCCCTCCACCTCAGAGTTTCTCTGTAAATCTCCATTTTCCTTTTCCCCAGGTCCTCTGTTCCACCCCTCTGAGTCTGCTTTCCCCAGTCCCGAGAGCACTTTCTCTCCCTGGGTCCAGTTCCCCTCACTCCTTTCTTGGATTCTCTGTTCCTTTTTCCCCACCCTTAAGGGAGGCCTCCCCTTCCTATCTTGTTCTCTTCCCCCACATCTTGGGTTTTCTATTCCCACATTGTCCTTCTATCCTCCGTCTCTCTCTAACCATCATTCCCTACCTCCACTGCTATTGGCTCTTCACCTCTCATGCCTCCTGCAACCTCACTCCCTTTCTCGTTTCTCTCTCTCCATCAGTTGTCTTCTCATCTCCTGCCTTGGGTCCTTTGTTTCCCTGACTTGCTCTCTCCTCCTCCAATTCTCATCTCCTGTCTCCTGAGTTCTCCTCCTCATTTCACTCTCCTCTTCACTCCCATTTCCCCAGTCCCTTGCCTTTTTGCACAGGTGATTGCAGAGAGGAGGGGTAGGCAGGGCTCTCAGGCAACTGGGAACAATTGTAGTAACTGCTCTCCCCTGCACACAGTGACCCCTGCAGAGGCAGAGGCAGAACTGCTTCTGTGTTCTGTGCCCTGCTCATTCTCTGCCCACCACCTCGCTATGCATGTGCTAAAGCAAAATGGCCAGCTCTATTTCTCTCTCCTTGCAGGTCCCATTTGCTTTCAGGGTGAGGGTGATCATATCTATATGGATTGGAAGGTGTGCAGGTGACAGGGAAAGATGCAGGTCTCACCTGCACAATGCATTTGAGTTACTAGACCTATAAGAGAGATATGGAGCAGATTCCTGAGCCAGAGGAAACTTTAAATGCACTCTAATCCCATCTAGGCATTTCTAATGCACCAACGCCAGGGTACTGAGCATAGATCCTGAGAACAATCAGACCAATGCATAAGCACATGTATTTGCAAAGCTGCATTGAAGAGATATAAATATTGACTTCCCATAGAGAGAGGCTTAGACAAGAGAGGGGTGTGACGCAAACTCTCGATCTCAATACCCCAACAGTCTGGGGTGTTTGAAATACAAGTCCAAAATGTATGGCTTAATCACATAGCTTTTAGTGAGTCTTGCAATTTTTATAATATAAAACGTAAGTGCAAATGTGTGCATTGTTACTAAATAACACCCCAAGCTGTGGGAAATGATGGGGCTAGGTCACGCAGAAGTATAAAGGGTTAAATGTTCAGGTTACTGCACTAAGATGCAAAATTATGTGAATAATTTGTACACACAATTACTATGATGCATAAAGTGTATAACTCTGTGCAAATGTAAGCTGTTGGCACCAATAGCTAACAGATTTACATGCACAACTGCAGTACCCGCTTGGACAAATTAGACATGCATTTGTGCACACAGTTGGATGCCTAAACTTTTTGAAAATCTGGCTCCAAAATTATTTAAAAAACCCAAAACTCCAAATTCAGTTTTTTAACTAGGCAACTGAGTATAATGCAGTCCTTCAGAGAGGCCAAGATGTCATGTGATCTTCCTGCCATCTTGTAGTTGGCACATTTATCCACATGCTTTTTTGCCTTCCTTCCCCTGAACTGGAGAGTTCGTGGGTTTCCTGATCCTGATTCTGCCTAGCTGCTATCTTTAAAAGCCAAAGAGGAAAGCAGCAAGAAGAAAATCCTTCCTGATTCACAGCAGCTAAGTCAGAATCAAGGATGAGAATAACCTGCCTAGCCAGACTTTCAGAGGTTGGGGAGCAGATAATATTGCAGCACCAATGGAAAGGATTACATTCTCCATTAAATTTGGCATGGTTTTATAGAACCCTATTACATTTCTATAGAACCGAGCTGGTTTCATCTCTATTATATTCTAGAGGATTGTTCCATAAGGGGAATGTTCTTAAGCTGCTGCCCTCTGAGTTTTAGAGCACATCATAGGCAGTTCACAGAGTATTCAACACCTCTCAGTCTCCAAAGTCCAAATTTCTGGGACACATTGTAGAACAATGACCTGAAGTAAGAGATGTGAAAAACAAAGGAACACAAGAATCTCTAAATATTAAAGGACTCGTTAAAAACATAAATAATGTTGTCTATCATCCCAGTGTCACGAGTCAACTTTTCTGATGTCACCAAATTACAGAAAGCAAGTTATTACAGGACCAGTTTGGGATGGAGGCCAATCTGGGTTTTAAGAGAGGGACATCCCTTCTAATGACTTGCACCACGTTCTAGTAAAATTTCAGTACCGTAGAAGTTCTCCTGCACAACTTAATACAACACACCCTCCTCTCTCACATCTCTGTTCACTTCTCCAATTCACAGCAGGTAGGAATATGAATGATTGTTGACCTATCACACACAAATTTGAATGGTCCTGGATTGCAGTGAAGACAATATTCTGCTCTTATAAAGCTGCACTGTTTGAACATTGTTCCAGCACTGCAAAGTGGTCAGTTGGATGGGAGCACATTCCTTACTTCTACTCATCTTTCAAGAGTCTCATAATTGTCCGCAAACATCTCATGTGCAAATCTCAGATCAGCAAAATTATAAAAAACAATGAAATAATATTAAAATCAACAGGAGTCACTGACATCACTTACAATGTACATTAACCTTTTGTCAATAACAAGCTGGATAATTTTTTCCTTATGCTCATTAATATTTTACTATTTCACTTTTTAAAAATAATTAACACATCAAATATACCTTATACAATATACCTCATGTATTAAAATCTAAGTAGGGAAGGATCTTTACTCTTAAGTAAATGGATTAAAAAGCCTATGGAAAAATATATTCTGAACAATGTAATCTATTTAAAATGGAAAGGATATAAAATTTAGCTCATCAATAGATCCCACTTTTTAAATGTCTTTGGTTGATCCCTGAGCTGATTAGTAGTATGTTCTAAAAGGTTCTGAGGACCAATTGCTGAGAATCCGGAAGGACTGGTCTCTTAATCCATTCTGACCTTGAAGATACAGGTTCAATATCTCAGTATAAAACCTAATGAATCTAATGTATAATCTGGGTATTTATAAAGTACCTAATCACTGTGGTATCCAAGGCATGACGTTCCACTCTAGGATCACAGTACATTGGAGTAGAGAGCAGAAACCATTCAGATTTTGCCACACTTTTCCTTGTGTTTTTAGTTTTTTTCCCCCTTCTCTCGTTGTCATTTTCTATCTGTAGCTATGGAGTCTGGTCTTTCTTTAGCTCTGTTGTTGTAGGAAGGATGTTGTGAAAAAGCAGGTCTTGCATCATGCTGTGAACACAGTTAGCCTTGGGCTCATACTGATTTCTAGTGCTGAGGCATCTCACAGACTGTGGCAGACACCTGCCAATGCTGTACCTCCAGCTTCTGCATATTTCACCATGGGCACAGATGGCTTCATGCCTTTTAATGCAATTAGGGGGCTGACTAACCCAGAAAAGTATTTTTCTGAATACCTGAAAATAAAGGTATAATCATATTCACATAGTAGTTCATATAAATTAATATATGGGTGTAGGTGTTTCTGGAAATAATTATGGAGCGTAGTGATGACTCCAGTGATGTGTTGCCAATTTTTAAAGAAGGGGCTCCCACAAAGTTGTTCTTCCTCTCCTTGTCTAAACTTTGGGAGCTAGAGGTGTATATGCATGAAGAAAATAGAAGGGCCAAATAATTTTTTCATTTGTTTCTTCAAAAATAACCCTCTCTTGCTGTAACCACAGCCAAGCTGAAAGGAATCACTAGTTGGTAGTAGAGTAGGATGAGAAGAAGGTACGTACCATAAGTTGACGTTACATTTCCTTGCTGTTGTGAGTTTGTGTCAGGCATGCTGGGGCTGATCCTCAGCAGGTGTAAATTGTCATAGCACAGTTTACCCCAACTAAGCATCTGCCTTCTTGGGTCTGATTTTTACATCTTCTGCTCCCTTAGCAAGCAGCTTTAGTTCGTTTTAATGTTCCCATTTTGTCTGAGTGGGATAGTGCTCCCCTGCCAGAACAGCCATGGGGATGTCTCCTGCAGACACACCAGAAAAAGGATTAGGCAACAGCTCTCCCCCATCTCCGGGCCATAGGTCTGAGGCATCAGCCTTCTTAAAGCAGCAGCCTCATCTCAACTGGATCCCCTCAGAGGCAGCACAGAAAAGATCCTAGTGGGTTTCTTCTCCAGCAGCAGAACCTTCACTCCAGAACAGAGGATGAGGTGGGCAGCAGAGGGAGAACAAAATTGGGATATTCTTTTTAATCACCTGAACAGCAGATATCGTTGTATTCGGTGTTTAACTTCTTGACAACAGAGTGGCAGATTTAAAAAGAAAAATGTACACATATGTATTTTAAAAAGTGTAGGTATTTCAAATCTAGATGACTGACTATAACATATACTAGCTTTCTGAATCAATGAAGTACAATATAAGTTTCACTCAGGTTGCCTGAGATCCCATCCTTTTAAAAGATCCATAGAGTTTCTTATTGATCATAGTACTCTTTAGGGAAATGAAGAGACTGGGATATCTATTCTTTCTTTATGCTTGCCGTAGTATGTTGACAGTAGATACCTTTCATTTGTCATGAAAATACAATGAAAGCAAAAACTAATCAAAGCTGCTTCAAATCAAAGAGAACCAGAATTGCAGTTGCACCTGTTTCTATACCCAAAAAATGTGTGATACATAAACCAGGCATATAGATGATCATATTGCTGTAACACTTATCCTTCCTCACCCCATCTCCTCCCTACTGTTTTTCACTGTTACTCATTGTGTCACATCTAAAATGTAGACTCTAAGCTCCTTGGGGTAGGGGCTGTGTCTTATTTGTCTTCTGTGAAGCATCTCTTACACTTTTGAGTGTTGTATAATAAGATAATCAAGAATAAGAATTAAAATGTACCCTTTGAATGTCTGGTTGCGAAGACTAACTTTTGGCCTGGAGGCCAGAATTATCAGACAACAGTTAAAGTGGTAGTTTGAGTCCTGAGATGCTCCTGGCTATTGAACACTATGACACAGCATCTGACACAGGAGGTACAAGCTGTGCACCAAGGTGGTCAATTTGGTAAAGCAGCTCCATCTGCGGACACCTAGGCAGAGTAGGTGTGTTTATGCAAATACGGTCCACTCCTGAAGTCGTTTTCCCCCAGGTTGTCACCAGATGTCAGGGGAGAGCGCATTCAGACCCTGCTTACATTCTCCTCACAGCTGAGAATTTGTCATCCTGGCCAATTGCACTCCATATTAGACCAGGTCCACTAGTTTTCCCGTAGGATGTCTCTTATGGTTGCCACATGCCTGTGAGCCAAAGTGTATCAGTTCTTCACTAGCACTCCAGAAGCATCATAAGTTAGCCTGTTTACTGGCCTGATAACCCTGTCATGCCTATTAAGAATGGGCATTGCTAGGGCAGGGGGGACTTCTTCTTAGGCATAGGCCCATGCATCTCCTATTCTAGTACTGGAGGGTCCAGAGCAGCAGGGACACCTTTCACCTGTTTGTCCCCACTGTCCAACAACCTAGCGGGTTATCTGATTCCTGTCTTTCTTCAAGGAGGTCTGGAAGCACTGATTGGGCAGACTTCTTACTCCAGGTTGGTCTCATTGGTGGTATGGATTTGCCAGCAATAGGTCTAAAGCTTCTGCCATGCGATTTAGGAATGAAGAAGTAGAGCTCTCACTGAGTTCAGCAAATTGAGGCCAGAATCTGGTCTCCATTCTAGGATATACCATGGCAGTGTTCTCCTCTTCAGACTCACTCTCAGATGCTTTGGGTAGTGGTGGATTAACCCCAGGTGGCCCAATACCTGTGCTGGAAGATGGCTTCGGTACAGCACCTTTTTGCCACCCAGGTCCCATGCCATGGCACATTTTGTAAGGGAGTGCCTACTAATTCTCCCACTGGGAGTAAGAGGTTCCATGTACTGTCTTTATTTGCATTGATCCCATCTCAGGTCTGATTTTGTAGACTGGCAGATCTCCCAGTTTTTTCACCCCCAGGTAAAGTAGTGCCTTCCATCTGTCAAGTAATTTGTGCTGGCCAGCAACTCCCAAATTTTGCAATAGAACTCTGTCTCCTAGCTGGAGCTCCTACAACCCCCGCCCCCCCAGCATCATACTGGTGCTTGTTACTGTCTGCATTCTTGCAAGCTGCAGCCATAGCTGAGTGATCAGCATCCCACAACTTCTCTTAATTGGGAGACATATTGCTGGTGCGTCTCAGACCTATGTCTATCCTCTGATACACCAAAGCACAGGTCCATGGGTAATCTGGTTCTTGCCCAAACATCAGGATTTATGGTGTAACTCCCATAGCATCATTCTTTGTGGCAGTGTAGGCATGCACCAAAACTATAACATGCTGGCTCAAAGTTATTGTCTGCTCTGGACATAAAGTCCCAGCATATTTAACAGAGTTTGATTAAACTGCTCTGGCTGAGGGTCACCTTGTGGTGATGAGGGGGTGTTCTGGACTTTTTAATTCCTGTGATCCTGAGCACCACCTTCAGAAGGTAACTCTCAAAATCCCATCGTAGGTTGGAATGAATACAAGCTGGATGTTCATACACTGAAAAATATTTCTCACACAACACTCAAGCAACAGTAGTGGCCTTCTGGTCACATGTTGGATATGCCTGCGCATACCACATAAAATGGTTAGTCACTAATAAAATGTTCCCAATATTCTCTGTCCACTTCTAAAAACAAGAAGTCAATGGATACCAGCTGGTTTGCTGCTGGTAATATTCTCCAGATACACAGCTCTAATGGACAGTTTTCCTTTGAACCCACCGAGCATTTCTTGTGAACATCCTAGGACATCCAGGGAGTTGGAAGCATTGCAGCCAGGACTTCATGTTGTGATTCTCTGCTGGGTCCAGATACCTCAGTTTTACATGTGCTGCCTTCTTGCAATCTGCTGCCTCTTGTGTTTCGAATTCAGCAAGCTACCATGCTATGCATTATGGGGTGTTTTATATCATGTCTCTTTATGCATATCATGATAAACACACTAAGTGCAAACAACAGGCAACAGAGGGCAGGTGGGATCATCCACTGCTCCCATTTATTACTGCCCCCTCGCTTATGCAGTGACTACCTCTTGTACCATTGTGCTTCTGTTAAGATCTCCAGATTCATATGAAAGTTCAGTGAACCATAGGTCAATTCATTCATCCCCCTTTCCTCATTAAACAGGACCCAGAAATCAGTTCTTCTTCAAGAAACCCCCACAAATGCTCTGAGTTGCCTCTCTTGGCATTCTGTACACTTTGCAGTTGAATTCTGGTTTCTGAGGAGGAAAGGGGAAGGAAATCTTTGCCTACTGCTTGTGGTGGATGGGCATTTGCTTTGCAATATCAGCCTCCTCTGCAGACATTTTCCAGGGGTGGGGGAGAAGAGAGAATCAGTCATGTAGACTGAGTGCACATATAGTGAGGTACAGAAATATTAGGAGTGGTGACTGACCATACGCCAGTAATTGATAGAGACAACTCAGAAAAAATTTATAATCCTGCAACAGGGATATGGTCTTGCACCAAAACCCAAGATCTAAAAACAGCTGTACTTCTGAAATATGAATACAAATCTAGGTTAAAATTTTGCAAATGGCCCTTGTCTTTATAATAAGCCAAACCAAAACTTCTAAACCAAACACACCTAGTGTTGAAAATCCAGATCCAAAGTAAATGGACTGGGCCCATTTCTACTGAAATTGCAAATGAAATGACACTTGTATCTATATTATATGTATAGATATTAGCATTTCCCCATTTTTCCTCTAACATATATAGAATATTTCTGTCTGCTGCAGATACATATTGATGAAAGAGAAAGATCATAAACAGAACATTTTATTTGCTCATTTGTGTCTTGCAAATGTATTTTATTCATTTATTTATTTGTTGCAGAAGAGTAAAACACACTAGAATCACTTCTGAGCAATTATGGTTTAAAGTAGGATTATCTCTAAAAAGTATAATTGTGTAAAAAAGGCACCTTCTTTCTCCACAGATCTGCTTGCCTCCCAGTCTGTGTTCAGTCACATTAGTTAGCTCTAGGATCTAATCCAGTGCCAACTAAAGTCAATGGAAAGACTCCCATTGACTTCAGTGACTTCTCATTAACTTCCCCTGAGCAGGCCTATCAAGGGATACATTCACCACTGTGGCAACACATTGTGGCCCACCTGGGGATTAGCTCATGACCAATCTGAGGATCCCTCTTTCAGTTTCTTGCTCCATGGTCTGTCTCGCTCTCTGGGGTCAGGTTACTCCCTCTTCATCACTCAGGGTGATTTTCGTGGCTTAGCCCTCTGGCCAGGTAATTTATAGTTTTCCCCTTCAGGGGTAGTATCAAAGTCCCAGTGGATGACCATCTCAGGTAGTCTTCCACTACACTTCTCAGACTATACCACTTCCCCAGTGGCTGGTAGGGGAACACAGCCCTTGCACTACTCTGGGTTCCAGCAAGGGACCCCTCTACCCAGGAACTTCAGTCTGCTCATTCCCAGACCTACCTCGCTGCTGTTTCCCTGAGCTCCTTACTACTTCCCTTCCTACCTTCTGACTTGCCTCTGGGTTACCAGTAGAGATTCCTCTGCTCCCTATAGCTATTTCACCACTCTGGGGTTCTTGCCAGAGTCTGTATCTCAAGGCAGGATCTCAGGGCTTGCTTCTTCTAGAAATCTCCCTTGTCTGTTACCAACTCTCCTCCTCCTCCTCTTAGGGAGTGACTGCAGAGTTCCTCCCTGCAGCCCTCTCTTAGCACCAACTTCTACTCTATGTCTAGCCCAGCTCTTCCCACAGCTGGGCTTCATCAGCCAGCAAGCCTTATCAGCTCTCACTCTCCTCCAGGTGCAGCCTGTAACAGGGTTAATTGGCCCTTTCTCTCTACTCAGGACTTGTGTGTGTAGGGACCTCATCACAGGGCCACAAATGACAAATATATAGAGCAGGAGTTTCTTAGTGCTTTTTTTGCTCCTGTTAAGCCTGCAGAACCAAAATAGCTTAAAGAGAGTGAGCTGGATTCTGTTCCTTCTTATGTTTCATCAACAGCATTTTTTACTAAGCACCAACCAGTTACATCTGTGCAAACACACTTAAGGCAATGGGGTTGCACATGTGTTACTGAGGGCTCACTCTAGCAAGCAGAACCTTTATTACTGGCGAAAAGGCCAGAGAAGGAAAGAACAGAGCTTGACTCTTAGAGCCACGATTGAGTTTAATGCACAGGAAGTTTTTAAAAATTATTTTTTACTTGTAAAAAGTTGAGCACTTTTATTGCAGAAATGATTCAGAGACAATAAACACAGAACCTCACAATACCATTTTTCAGACTAGAACTGTACCTGAAGGGAAATCTCCATACTCTCTTTATGTAATGGGTGGGTACAGTGTTTGAGAACTGTGAATCATTCATATCCATCTTTAAGAGTTATTGCAGTTTTGGTGAGGGAAGATCTAGGGTGACCAGACAGCAAGTGTGAAAAATCAGGACAGGGGGTGGGGGTAATAGGAGCCTATATAAGAAAAAGACCCACAAATTGGGACTGTCCTTATAAAATCGGGACATCTGGTCACCCTAGGAAGATCAAGTGTCGGAATTGCATCAGATTGTTGACTCATATTCAATACCTGATCCACTATAACCCTCAGATCCTTTCCAGCAGTACTACCAACTAGCCAATTATTCCCCATTTTGTAGTTGTGCATTTGATTTTTTCCTTCCTAACTGAAGTACTTCGCCCTTATCTTTTATTGAATTCATCTTATTGAATTCAGACCAATTCTCCAATTTGTCAAGGTCATTTTGAATTCTAATCCTGTCCTTCAAAGTGCTTGCAATCCTCCAACCTTGAAAATATTGAATAATAGCAGACCCAGGACTGACCCCTGCAGAACACCACTGGATATACCTGCCCAGTCTGACAGTGAACCATTGATAACTACTCTTTTGAGTATGGTGTTTCAACCAGGTGTGCTCCCACTTTATAGTAAATTCATCTAGACTGCATTTGCCTAGTTTGCTTATGAGAATATCCTGTGGGATTGTGTCAAAAGCCTTACTAAAATCAAGTTATATCAGGTCTAAAACTTTCTTCCTATCCACTATGCCAGTAACCCTATCAAAGAAGGAAATTAGATTGCTTTAGCATGAGTTGTTCTTGGCAATTCCATGCTGGCTGTTCCTTATCACACTATTATCCTCTAGGTGCTCATAAACTGATGATTTAATAATTTGTTCCAATACGTTTCCAGGTATCAAAGTTAGGCTGACTGGTCTATAATTCCCAGGGTCCTCTTTGTTCCAGAATTTACAAAGATAATCACTAATGGCTCCGAGATTGCTTCAGCTAGTTCCTTAAGTACCTTAGGATGAGTATCATCAGGCCCTGCTGACTTAAATACATCTAATTTATCTAAATATTCTTTAACCTTTCTTTCCCTATTTTGGCTTGTGTTCCTTCTCCCTTGTTGCTAATATTAACTGTATTGAGCAGCTGGTCACCATTAACTTTTTTAGCGAAGAGTGAAGCAGAATAGGCATTAAACACCTCAGCCTTCATGATGTCATCCGTTATCAGCTTTCCTTCCTGGCTAAAGAGAGGACCAACATTTTCCTTCATCTTTCTCTTGCTCCCAATGTATTTAAAGAACCTTTTCTTACTGCCTTTTTGTACCTTGCTAGGTGTAAGTCATTTTGTGCCTCAGCTTTTCTGATTTTGTCCCTACATGCATGTGCTATTCTTTTGTATTCTTCCTTAGCAATTTATCAATGTTTCCACTTTTTGTAGGATTATTTTTTGATATTCAGGTCTGGTTGGCATGTGAACCACCAGCTTGGGGAGGCTAGCCCCTGGCCCAGCCCCTTCTGCCCAAGGCCCACCCCCGCTGGAGCCCAAAACCCTCCCCCTGAGGCCACCGCAGCCCTCCCGCCACCCAGCCTTGGGCCACAGGAATGCCCTAGCCCCGGAGCGCTGGATGGGCAGGCCGCATGGTCCCCACTGCCGCAGCGCCAGGTGGGAGACATGGCCCCCTGAGTCACAGCGTGCTGGGTGGGTGCGGCCCCAGCTGCCTGGAATCCTGGGCCGCAGGCCGGCCCCCTCTTGCCCTAGCCCCAGCCCATGATAGGGGAAGAGCACGGGCGGGAAGCAGGAGGGGGTCTGGGGGCAGAGCGTGGGCAGGGCCACACAGGGCTGTTTGGGGAAGCTCAGCCTCCCAGGCCTGCGATACCTGCTGCCCATGTTTTCAGGTCATTAAAGAGCTTCTGATGGAGCCATGTTGGCCTCTTACAGTTCTTCTGATCTTTCCTTTCTATCTTTCCTTCACATCAGGGTATTTTGTAGTTGTGCCTTTAAAATTGTCTCCTTCAGAAACTGCCATGTCTCTTGAACTCCTTTTCCCCTTAGATTTTCTTCCTGTGGGAGTTTACCTACCAGTTTTCTAGGGTGACCAGGTGTCCCGATTTTATAGGGACAGTCCCAATATTTGGGGCTTTTTTTTTTAATATCAGGGGGTAGCCGTGTTAGTCTGTATCTACAAAAACAACAAGGAGTCTGGTGGCACCTTAAAGACTAACAGATTTATTTGGGCATAAGCTTTCGTGAGTAAAAACCTCACTTCTTGCATCCGAAGAAGTGAGGTTTTTACTCACGAAAGCTTATGCCCAAATAAATCTGTTAGTCTTTAAGGTGCCACCAGACTCCTTGTTGTTTTTTTTTATAGGGGCTCCTATTACCCCCCCACACACACACACCCCGTCCCGATTTTTCACATTTGCTATCTGGTGACACTACAGTTCTCCGCATTTGTTAAAGTCTGCTTTTTTGAAGTCCATTGTCCTTGTTCTGCTTCTCTCACTCCTTTCTTTCCTTAGAATCATGAAATCTATTATTTCATGATCACTTTCACCCAAATTGTTCAGATTCGCAACCAAGCCTCCATATTGGTCAGAATCAAGTCTAAAATGGCTGTCTCCCTGGTTACTTTCTCCATTTTCTGAAACAAAAAGTTGTCCTCAATAAATTCCAAGAACTTACTGGAAATGATGTGTTTTGCCATATTACTTTTCCAACAGATGTCTGGGTAATTAAACCTCCGCCCCCTGGCACCTTATCAAGTTTTATGTTTTGGATATTTCTGTTATTTGTTCACAAAAATGCCTTATCCACCTCCTCTAACTGGAACATAGGAAACGATTAAAAATATAGCCAAGATTAACATGCAGTCTCTAACTCACTTCTTTGTGATCAGATATGGGGGGGATAGTGACTTTACACTCTGTAGATTATGGAAAGTTGTGAAGTTGCGTAGAACTGAAGGGCAAAGAACAGTTGTGCTCAGAACAATAAGGAGGAAACTTTACGTACTAGATTATATAGGTGGAAATACTAGTTATACACATAAGGCTTAATTTTGACACCCAAACTTAGGTTGGGCTTGATTATCCACTTCCTTTCTTTTTGTGTAGTCTTTTATATGGGTGTAAAATGTGTATAAATTGCAACCACTTTGATCTGATATGATTTTACAACCACTTTGTGCAAGTGTAAATGTTTATGCCAGATTTGAGGCAATGTAATATCATGGCATCAAGTAGTATGTTTTTGTAGAAATATCACCGAGATTCCAATGAGAGTACTCACAGGTTAAAATACTGCTCAGCATGAGTAAGGATGGCAGAATAGGACCCATAGAGATAGTGTAATAATTTTAAATATCTTTTCTATTGGTACTATATTATTTATCATTTATTATTATTATTTATTATTTGTAGTATTGTAGTGACTAGCAGCCCCAGTCCTGGGCAAGGACCTCACTGTGCTAGGTGCTGTACAAACACAGAAAAAGACAGTCCTTGCTCCAAAGAGCTTACAATCTAATTCTTAGCAATATTTTAACTGTGTGAAAGGTTTGACTTGACAACAGAAGGCACCCAAATTCATGGGGGCTTCTTGTTCTAGCCAAGCCTGCAGACAATCAGTTCTGCTCTGCTCCATGAACTTCTGTAGACCTGTGTTGGTGCAGATCAATCGAGGCATTCCTCCTTTTATTAAAATAAATCTTATCAATTAAGTCACACTATGCTTATAAAAACATATTTGGGCTCTGGCACTGGTTTCATTTAATTTATATTTTAGAAGGTTTAAGTAAACATGTTAACAAATGATAATGAAATATGCCTTGCCTTGGATTTATAAGCTTCATAAAGTTGGTTTAATGTTTGCCCCAGGGCACTCTGTGTCATATTGATCTGGAATTTACTCAATTACCAAGTTTGCATCAAAGAATCCATGTACATGTACTCCAACCCAGTCCCGGGACTCTCTTTTCTTATATACTTTGGTAACTTGTAAAGAACAAACCTTCAACAATGAAGGATTACTAGAAATTATAAATCATCCTATTGGGATGGATAAGCCAACATCCCCTTCTGCTATGTGCCACAGGAGAGCTTTGAGGCAGCAGGGCCTCCCGCAGAGAGAACTGTATCCATGAAAATAAACTTCAACTGAAAATATTTTAAAGTATGTACTAAAAGAAATAAAAATATATAAAACAGAAACATATCCACAGCGTGAGTCAGTGTTCTGTTATTGCCATTGTGGATGGCAGCCCTACGCAAATTTGTTCCAGAGGAAACATAAATCTTAGGCAACACTCAGCCCTAGTATAAGTGCTTGTAATTCTATTGAAGTTAACAAAATTAAATCCACTTACATTAGGTCTGACTTTGGCCCTTAGTATTCTAGACACGTTGAAGCACATCCATTGCTATTTAGAATAGTTTGCAGTGCAATTCTATGCTGAAAAATGACACTCTTATTAAACAGTTCTGCTCTCTGTGTCACGTCTAGCGACAGAAAATAATTTTTATTGTTTTTTACATCTGTTACCTCTTCAGACCTAACACAGCTAGGAGAGAAGGAGCTAGCTTCTATTCCTCCTTGTGCTTCTTCAACAGAATTGTTTAGTAAATTTCAATCACTTACACCTGCAAAAATGTGCAGAAAGCAATGGGGGGCGGGGGTGGAGGGGTTTCACAGATGTCACTGGGAGTCTAATTCGCCCTGAAGAGCCTGTTATGCCTGGGGATCCATGAAAAAGTCCCAGCTTGAGTCTCAGATCCCAGATTGAATTTCCAAGTGTAGTCACCAGAAGATGCATGTTTTTACCACCAAATTGAGCATATTTGATAATGAAATCATTAAGAGGCAATAAAAATGGCATCCAAGGTTGCCATTATTACAGTGTTACTTTTCAGAACAAATTTGTACTTTAGCAAACTGTAGCATGCTGTGTATTTACAGACTGTTAACACAGTTTAATCTTCTTCAAACTAGAGTATTCTGTATAGTCAGCAGTAGTTCAATTGACATGGATATCCCTGATGAAATAAACAGCTCCATCAAATACAGGTTTCCCTAAATACATGCCCACATGGTTATCTAGACTACTTTGAGTGCTTCATTGCAGTCAGCTATTCATTCATTCTTGTTATTATTTATCTATATTACAATAGACTCCCAAGCACATGCATAGAATGAGGCCTGATTGTGCTAGATATAGTACAAGCATACAGAGGAAACAATCCCTGCTCCAATGAGTTTATCATCTAAGTATAAAAAAGATGGAACAAGTGGGTGTTGCAGACGAACAGAAGAGACGTGCGGGGACACGGGAAAGGAATGAAATTATCAGAGCTGAATGGCTGCTTTAGTCTTTAGCTCTGTGTTGAAGCTGGCACAATCAGCAGATATCACCACTTCCTAGCCCCCCCCCACAAATCCCCTCAAAACCTCTCTCAACTCTTAGATGGGTTCTTCACATAAAGAGACCAATCTGAAGATATATTTGCAGTAGAGGAACTCACAAGGCAGCAAAACCGCAGAGCAGACTGAGCTGGAGAAATCCAAGTTGGTGGCTGCTGGATCCAGGCCCCTTTGGGGAGGAAGGGAGCAGAACAGAGGGATCCCTGCCACTAAAGAAGATTTTGATGAGCTAATTTCCAAGTTTATATCATAAAATCCTCCCTAGATGCCAAACTGGATGAAATTAAAGCTGATCTCAGTGAAATGGGAAAGACAGTGACTGGTCTGAAAACAGGCATGGGGAGAGAGTGAAAGCATAGGGTTTGCTGTAGAATAGAATTAAACGCTAGGGGAAAAAAGAGAGCGAGACCTGGTGGAGAAGGCGGACTACATGGAGAAATAACTTAAGGAACAGGGGTCTCCCTGAAGGAGTGGAGAAGAAGGAGGATCCAGTGCAATTTCTAAAGCAGGTTCTATGTATTTTCTTATTCCAAGACGACAGAGAGATTGAGATAGAGTTCGCAGAACTCTGCATGCTTAAACTGACCAATAGACATGAATTTTTTACTTCACTATTTTGTGCACAAAGAGTAAACTTTAAGATGAGCCAAGGGACTCCCTGTAGTGATGCTATTGGGGGTCATAAAGTACTGATCTTCCAGGACCACCACTCTAAAAAAAGAAGAAGGGAGCTGGCTGAAGTGACAGTGAAGTCTTCTTTTCAAACTCATTTCACTGAGGACTAGACACAGGAGTAGGATGCAATTTTGCATTTTGATAATTTTTTCAGCCAGACATGCATAAAAAAGTATTACATTTACTTTTTAAAGATAACACCCCCCAACTGTTTGGGTAACTTTGAAAGGTGGAGTAGTTTTTAAAAAAAAATCACCCGTGGCCTGATTGGACCAAGTGTGGAAAATGTTAGCCTCAAAAGATAATTTTTGAGTAAGTCCTGGGTGGGTTGTTATAATGAAAGTTACTTTCACCTTCACACTAATCTTTCTTTACTACTAACACTTTGAAATCCATTTACCAAGCCACCATCCTTGCTCCATTCAAATCATACTTAAGACCCACTTCTGCAGTGTCACAATATCCCTCCCACCCTTCCCCACATTTTTTGGACCAGTAGATGTTTGTATGACTAACGTGAGTAACCATATCCTCATAGGTTAGTAACATCAGTCTTTGCTGACCATCTCCTTTCCTTGTGTATGTTATAGCCTCACTTATGTGACAGATCCACCACTTAGTCTATAGGGTCTTTGGAGTGGGGGCCTGTCATTTACACCTTTTTGGTGAAGTATTCACCCCACTGTTGACACTTTGAAATAATAACTAATAGTAATGATAATACATTCTTTTAAATACTTAGTTGGGCTGTTACTAGAAACCTCAGTTGTTACTGGAAGTCAAACATATTTTTAAAGGTAACGGGGGAGGTGGGGGTAATGCCAACCAGAAAAAAATGAATCAACTTAATATGTAAAAGGAAACCCATGCAGAAGAAATAAGTGGGTTCCAGGGAGTTAGCAGCTTTGAAATAATGCAAGAATGCTACTGCTTCTGCTTATATTTTGTTGTTTTACAAATATGGGGAGAGGTTTAAAAGGATTTTTACACCTTTCGGCTGGCTGAATTCATGAATTTTCAGGGGCAAGCCAGAAAATGTTAGTGCAGATCTGAGCCAATGGTGTGGCTTGGCTCTCCAGTGTGAGGGACAGACTGTGATCTCATCTACAGGGAAACAAATCCAGAGCCACACAATTCTGTGTAGTCATGTGTCAGACAGGAATATATTAACGTGAAATAGGTGCCTTTTAGTTCGTTCTAGCAGGATCTACACAGAGCAGTTACAGCACAGTACTTTAGTTGGGTCACTTCCTACCACTGCTTTCCTCTCTAGGCTTCTGGCCCCAGATAAGGTAAAAAGAAAAAGAAACCAAACTGTCAGCCCCAACTGGGCTGAACATATAGCCCTGTTCCCTCAGGGGGACTTCTCTGGCACATTTGTCAGGAGCCTTCCAGATAGGTCTGTCTTCCTCCACAGCCTTCCCCTTCTGAGCTGGGTTGCTCCCTTTTCAACCTTGTCTCCAGTTGGAGCATGCAGGGCTGGAAGGGCAGGGCTACCTGGGCCCAGTACCGTCCTTTAACCCCTTCCAGGCCAGCGTGGGTTCGTACACTCCATCACAGTCTGATTGTTTCCTTGTTCTCCCCTATTTGTTGAATTAATTAATTTGCTTCTCTTATACTTAGATTGTAAGCTCTTTGGGGCAGGGACTGTCTTTTTTTAATGTGTTTGCACAGTGCCCGGTACAGTGGGGTCCTGTTCTATGATTGGGGTCCCTGGGCCCTACCATAATAGTAGTAGTAGTAATAAAATAAAATAAAATAAAATAGAAATAATTAATAATGGGCCTCATTCAGCAATGTTGTAATTCTCCTTTTATAGTGGTGTAACTCCATTGATTTCAGCCTAGCCCTGATTTCAGTGGCGTCACAGCCAATATATATATGAGGAGTAACACAATGGTACATCAGGCCTAATATCTGTAGTGGTAAGTTATATCTCCTTTTGTCAAACAGAACATTTGTTCCACACCCCAGATTACCTGGGGTGTTTGTACAGTACCCAACGCAACAGAGCCCACAATAGCTGAGGTCTTTAGGCACTACTGCAATATAAATGTTAAATACACTAATAATAGTATCTTCTTAAAATGTTTCCTTTCTTCCTGCCAAGATTTCACACCTTCACCATTACTTATTTTAATGATCATAGGTAACTACAAAAATAAAAATATCACCATTTATTGATAAAGAAACAGGTGTTTGGTCCAGCTAAGCCAGACTCTGGCTTCCATTGTAACTGGGATCTCCACTGAGTAGAAAATGCATGTGTTCTTATTGCAGAATGAAGATCTGGAAATCTTAAATGCTGAATATGGAAAGAACATGATTAAGCTTCTTCGCATTAGAAGAGATGGCAAGAAACACTGCATTAAAGAAGTGGAGGCTTGTGTACATCTTAGACTGGATTCTGTCAACGAGTACTCGCAGGGAGACAATTCTGCTGTTATCCCTACTGACACCATGAAGAACGCTGTCATTGCTTTGGCAAAATGCAACGGGGTATTTTTTTAAGCTCTTCTACTTAGTATTGTACAGATTGGTATTTGTGATGTTGTCCTGGAATGTATTTGGAAGTAGTCATTGTACTTACTTTTCTGTTGTCATTATACATCAGACCATCCTCCCTCCCCTTTCACTGTCTTGTCCTGTCCCCTGCCAAAGCTCATCCAGTTCCATAAGCTCTTCTCCAGGCAAAAGGTGAAGAGAATTTGGGTGAGATCAAAATACCTTTCATTTGTTTTTCTTCCTCTGTCTGCTTTCCAGTTTGGCACTGAGGTTCCCTTCAAGATTTTGAACTGGGTTTTTTCTTTTTCCAGTACTAATTCTTTATACAGAACATAGACTTTCTCATCTGGTATTTGGTGCACAAATGTGAATAATCTATATTTTATATATTGAAGACATTTTTAGGCTTGGCTGACCTCTCTTATCATGAATGTTTTTTGCATTTGATTAGGCCAGATCCCCTGTGTCTGATACCCCTGAACTTTGGAAAAGTATGAATCCAATTCTGGATATGAATATTGGAATTTGGACCCCTCTTTAGTTTTCGGACAGACTTTTGTCTGATAAAGCCAGCACTGTTTTCAAACCTGTCTTCGGGTACCTTTGTAATAGGCCGCCGGAGGAGAGCAGAGCCCCGGCTGGGCTCGCCGCCGCGGAGAGCAGAGCCGCGGCGGGCACTCCGCCCTCCCCCCCGGCGCTCTGGCCGCCGGGGAGAGCGGAGCCGCGGTAGGCACTCCGCCCTCCCCCCGGCACTCTGGCCGCCGGGGAGAGCGGAGCCCCGGCCGGGCTCTCTGCCCTCCTCCCGGTGCTCTGGCCGCCAGGGAGAGCGGAGCCCCGGCCGGGCTCTCCGCCCTCCTCCCAGGGCTCCGGCCGCCAGTGGAGCCACAGCGGGCTCGCCGCCCTCCCCCCCGGCACTCCGGCTGGTCAGGGAGAGCGGCCCGCGGCCGGGCTCGGCGCCCTCCCCTGCCGCACTCGGGGGGGCAGAGGGGGGGGCGGTGGGAGGCTTTTTTGCCTTGGGCGCAAAAAAGCCAGAGCCGGCCCTGGTAATAGGACAGCTGGTGCACTCTTTAATAAAATAACAATATATAATAATAATACCTAGCTCTTATATAGTGCTTTCCATCAGTAGATTGCAAAGTGCTTTACAAAGAAGGTAAGTATCACTACCCGCAGTTTAGTTTCATCAGCTAGTCTTTTAATGTCCTAATTCTATATAGCCTAATTATGTCATACTATATACCAAGTTCTCAGTCCAATTAATGAAATCCCATCTTTAGCTTTTATCCTTGTTCAGTTCTTATTATTGAATCAGAGCACCCACCCAGAGTGTTTTGACATTATATCTTCTAAGGGTCAGGTTCTAGTAGTGACTTTTTTCAATCTAGTGATTCCAGCTTGCTCTGTCCTTTCCTTGATGTGAGTCCTACTTTATGTAAGGCATAAGGGATCTCTGACAAAATATGACTTTTTAGCTCCTATTGCAATTTAGAGTGCATTTTGCTCAGGTGTTTGACAGACATTGACTTTATACACCCAGAACTGAATGGCATCCATATTGGCCACAAAATCCATTTTTATCCACAACATTTACAGTGATCTGGACCTGTATGCCAATATACATTATGTAACTGGTGCCCTCTAAGATGTTATTTGTTTTCTTAGATTGAAACTATAGAACAATTTGCCCTGGATATCTGCAATTACTTCATTTCCTCATATTGTCATGTGGTGTACGTCAAGGCGTATATTCAAGAGACACCATGGCGGCGTGTAGAACAGGTATATAAAAATGCTAGTATAATGCAGTACATATATTCTGGATAATTGTTTCTCTCAGTTCATTTTTTAAAAGTTATACTACAGTGCACTGCAGTTTTACTTACATGTGTGTTTTTAATCTGTAGAATGGAGTTCCCCATGCCCATTCCTTTATCTTTGTTCCTGAAGGAATTCGCTTTTGTGAAGTTGAACAGTGTCAGGATGGTGAGTAAATAATTTATAATTTTCCAGCAGCATCATTACTTCTTCCTTAATGTCTCTATTGATTCAAAACAGACAGGTTTAGGGATAGTAGCAGGAGTTAAAGGGCTTAGGACACAGTCAATGGTTCCTTGTAGTGCTAAAACAAAGAAAGTGGCACATAAAATTTTTTACTATGGATCTGATCCTGTGTCCTTGTTCACAGAATCATGGGTGAGCAAGTAATGTGGGATCCAGACTTCTATTTATATAGTTCTCCTAAACACATAATAATTACAATTGTTCACAAAGCACTAATACTTCATAAACTGACAGGACTTAATTGTCTTCTGAAAATAAGCTGCTTAAACTAATACACTGTAGTATAGCCTACAATTTGACTATTATTATTACACTAACAGTCAATATTCAGCCAAAGACAGAAAATGTAAGTCCAACTGCCTAGTTTGCATTAACACTGCAAAGCCCCATGGATAAGCCCTGGCTTTATTTTTAAAAAGATGCAATTTCAGCATTACAAATCAGGCCCAACTGTCAGAAGGACCTCAGCCTAACCTCTAAAATTGCACCCATACCTCTGTGCAAGCAATTTTTCATGTGTAAACATTCAAATGTGTGCATGCAAATGCTGTATTTCTTGCATAACCAAAACGTCCATTGACTTCAGTCAGAGTTTTGGAATGCTTAAGAAATGCAGGATTTAAGGCTGCATTTGCATATGTCAATTAGGATATTGTGTGTCTGACTACTAATCTGAATGTATAAATTCCAGTTTATTGCTGTGACTGCCAACAAGAGTGCCAGTTAGAGCCAAATGTGTTGGTATTTTCGGTGATATGGGTGTATTTTAGGTGATATGAAGATGTAATGCTGGGAATTGGACTGAAATCACTATAGTGTAAAGCACAATGAGACTACAGTTTCTAGGCACTACTCTGATACAAATACTAACAACAGACTCCTTAACTACAGAACAACCACCACCAGATAGTAGCAACCCTTAATTGCTGATGACTGAGGCAGGATTCAAACTTGTAACCTAGAGATAAAAGGCTCTGTAGCCCATTACCAATCCTATGAAACATCCAGTCTCCTTCCTGTTTCACAGTTTTGTTAGACCTGGAAAGAAATTGGCCATGCAGCTACCAGGGGCTTTTCTTGCGGCCACAGCCTCCTGGGCAGTGATTGTGTAACCCACACGCCTCCTGGGTGTTCTGTCCGATCTAATGGCACTGAAACTACTGAGACTGAGACTGAGACTGAGAGAGAGAGAGAGATTAACGAGTTTGCTCTACAGCCTTAGCTAACAACATATGGCTTTTAGCTCATGCAGTAGAAGCTCATGCACTAAGGTCCAGAGGCCCCAGGTTCGATCCCACCTGCCGACAACTGGGGTCTGTTGGTATTACAAGAGGGGGCTCATCCAGGATTTTAACTGGAAGTCTCTGAAGCTCAGGACACACTTCCTCAACTAGGGGAAGTATGTAACCCTCCTGAGTGTGGTGTTCTGTCCTATCTAGTGGCACCAAGCCCACTGGCAAGAGTAATAGTAATAGCATAAAATAGGATATTGATAAACATTGCATAGGAGCTCAGACATTATTGTAATGAGTTTAAGATGATAGATAATGTGAAAATCACTGAGATAGAATAAAAATAGACCTCATGATTAGAATAGGTGAGATATTATTTTTATACAAAAAATGTCAAATTTTAGTAAAACAAACAACCCTCCCAAACAATAACAAACCCACCCCCCGCAAAAAAAAAACCCAACACAAAAACATATTTTTGTTTTTCTGCGAAAATGGTGCAACAAAATCTCAATATTTTATGTGGAGCACAAACAGTTTTCATGAAAAATGTTGTTTGGTTGAAAACTCAATTATCTGTCAAAAACAGTTTTGATGGAAAACTTCCAACCATCCACTACTCACAATGCCATTTTTACACAATCATTTTTCAGAGTGTAAGCACCCTTCAAAGACTATACCCCATTGCCATTGCCCTGAGCCATCCAGTCCCTACCAGCAGAAAGAAATTTATCCTTATCTGGTTTAGAAGAACAGACTCCCTTTTGGACCTGTAGCGTCTCAGTTTTGGAGACATCTTGGTGTAGTTTCAAGGTTGGTGTCGCATGCTTTACATATGTCATATTGCTATGTATGTGGGGCATGTGCTTCTCCAGGGCTTAAAAAAATGAAATACCTCTCAACTGTCACTAGTGATAATTCTTAAGTATCTTAGGGTATGTCTACACTACCCTCCGGATCGGCGGGCAGCGATTGATCCAGCGGGGATCGATTTATCGCGTCTAGTCTAGATGCAATAAATCAACCCCTGAGCGCTCTCCTGTTGACTCCTGTACAGACGCTCTCCGGGTTATGCAAACATGACTTACGCAAATCCGCACTTACAGAAAAAGTTTCGTAAGTTCCCTAAGCTTTTTTTTTCCCCGCACGGGTATACGTCCCCGACTTACGCAAAATTCAACTTACACCAGGCATTCCAGAATGGAATGCTTGTGTAAGTCAGGGAGCGTCTGTACTCCAGCACCGCGAGAGGTGCAGGCAGAGTCGATGGGGGAGCGGCAGCAGTCGACACACCAGACATCACGGTAAGTCAATCTAAGTACGTTGACTTCAGCTACGTTATTCACGTAGCTGATGTTGCGTAACTTAGATTGATTCCCCCCCCCAGTGTAGACCAGGGCTAAATGGAAAGCCTTATGCAGATCAACCATTCAAACCTGAAAGAGGTTTAATTGTTACCTGAGATCAAACAAACAACTAGCTTCTCTTGCTCAGAAAAATTTTAGTCCTATAGTGAAACAAAACATAATCAAAAGGATTAGACATCTGAAACATCCCAGGGTGGTCACAGACTCATAGACTTGAAGGCCAGAAGGGATGATCATGATAATCTAGTCTGACCTCCTGCAGGCCCATAGAACCTCACCCACCCACTCCTGTAGCAGACCCATAAACTCTGGCTGAGTTACTGAAGTCCTGAAATCATCAGTTAGATCCTGAGCATGCGGAGGGAAAGAATTCTCTGTAGTAACTCAGAGCCCTCCCCTCTAGTGTCCCATATCTGGTCATTGGAGATATTTGCTAATAGCAGTTGCAGATGGGCCATATGCCATTGCAATGCCATCATAACTTCCACTCCCTATACTTGTGAAGTGCAGTCTTAAAACAAGTTAGGTTTTTTGCCCTCGCTACACCGCTTGGAAAGCACTGACGGTTAGAAACCTTCATCAAATTTCAAACCTAAACTTGATCTTGTCCAATTTATATCCATTACACCAACATTGGCCCTTAACTTAAATAACTCATCTCCCTCCCTAGTGTTTATCCCTCTGATGTATTTATAAAGAGCAATCATATCTCCCTTCATCCTTTGTTTTGTTAGGCTAAACAAGCCAAACTCCTGAAGTTTCCTCTCATTCAAAAAATCTTCTCAAATTAAAAAGTCAAGAAATCTGGGTGGTATTGCGATAGGTATGATCTTCTTATTGACTTTAATGGGGCTTGGATCAGGAGCGTGTCTCTCCTTAGAGGAAGGGCTTAGCACCTTTCAGGATCAAATGCTAACTTCTAAAGTTTAGAAGTTGGATATCAGCTACCTAAGTGTGTGTAGAAAATAATTTTAAACAATACCTAAGTATCACACAAATACATACAATTGCAGCTTGGGGTGACTGCTGTATGGCTATGGAACTGACCTCTCCCCTGCCAAAGAGTTCCCGTCTTCCTGCATGAATAGGAGCTCACGTTTTCTTTCTGATATTTTTGGATCACAGGCTGTCCACTTATTTCTTCTGGAATTAAAGATCTGAAACTTAAGAAAACAACACAGTCTGGCTTTGAAGGCTTCCACAGGGACAAATACACCACACTGCCTGAGACGACCGACAGGATTTTAAGTGCAGAACTATTCTGCAAGTGGTGCTATGGCGAGTGCCAAGATATTGACTTTGACTGTGTATGGTACGTACTGAATTGAATTATGTCTGCTGGCAAATGTATTATTCTAGACTCCCTCTAAAGAAACAAACCAACCCTCCACGTGCAGTAGGCACTGCACAGACCGTGCCCAAAAAGCAACCACAGTTTGCTTTTTGTCACAATTAAAACTGCCTTATTTAAATTCTCTGGGCCTGATTTTCACAGCTGCTGAGCACCCACAGCTCCCATTGACTTCAGCTGAAGTTGTGAGTGTTCAAGTGTTTCTGAAAATAAGGCTCGGAGTGGTAGATTGTCAGTTGGTGTGAACTGGCGTAGCTCCAATGTGGAGTTGTGTCAATTTACACCAGCTGATGATCTGGACTGAGCAGTTTGTATTTGAATGCAGAGCACCTCTGCAAAATATGAAGTTGCATCAAATTTGTTAAATACCTTAAATAAAATGCTTATTTCCAGAATTGTAAGATTGGGGGTAGGAAGGCTGGGGAGAAATTGGGGGAAGTGGCAGGGGAGCGGGCTTAGTATAAACCTTGTGTTATATCTGGTGTTAGGAAGATGCAGAAAGCTACAATAATAACCAAACAAAATATTAGAGAGAAAAAAAGACAAGCATAACAGCAATTAATAAAATGCTTCATCGGTAATTTTAGATCTTTACTTTCATACAATATTTTTAAGGGATATTGTTCACGAGAGTGTCCTTGAGGCATTTTCTGGGCCACCTGACTGTGGGGAATACTCACCCTCTTACCAGAAGACTGTCAATGATATTCAGATGCTCATCCTGGCAAGAGTTCCTCAGGTATCTTTTTCACCATTTAATATTTAGCTCATAGAATAAATACGGTAGTGCGGTCCACTGAGAAGCTCAGGCTGAGCCCATGTGAGTTATATGGTATTTGGTCTAGATAAACTAAGTAAAACATGAAACTGCCTGAAGACGCAGCTACCAGTTTTGAAAACTGAGAATGCAGACAAAATACCAACCTGGTGAGGTGCAGAGCACTTCCTGTCAAGATAATGGGAGTGAAGGGCACTCAGCACTTCACAGGAGTAGGCTCAGAAAGAAAAGGAAAAAATGCTACAGAATAATGTTCAAGTGTTTCTAAAATGGGTCTATTTTATCCTCTCCGCTCCCCTTCCTTTTGTGATCGTTCAATTGCTTTTCTTTACAACTAATGAAAAATTTATTAGATTGTCATGTTTGAAAGTAGCGTGACCAATTGAGGACACCATTTTTATGGTTTCAGATAGAGGAGACTGAAGTCATCTTGAACAACATTCACTATTTTGTCACAGACTTGAAGAAACTGGGATTGACCAATGAAAAGGAGGTGAGGAGATGTTTAAAATATTAAACGTACAGAATCATCTAAAAAACTCAATCCACTGCAACAGGCACAGTACCCAGATAATGTCTGTACAATAGAATTAAGGGATCAATCATCACAATATGAGGCTAAGGGTGGGGAAAAGGAAGTCTCTCTGTCCCTGTCTCATAAAGTTCAATCTCTTCTCACTTATACTGATGTAAATTGAAAGTAAAGCCATTGAGGTCAGCAAGCGAATTCTTGACCCCAGTGTCACTCATTTGTACTGCTCTGGTCTTGCAAAGGGGTTATAAAAACTAGTTTAACTGGCTTCCTATGCATTCCCTCTGGTGATATAGGGCCAGTGTACTGACTGGTGAAGGAAAGGGGGTGTGGTCAGAGCACTGCAGTATTAATGAATATGTCTCAAAATGCAGTTATAAACAAGGAATCTTGACTGAGTCGGTCTGTTTCTGGTGGAGTCCCACAGATTTCGGTTCTTGGCCTTACACTATTTAACATTTTTATCAATGACTTGGAAGAAAACATAAAATCACCACTGATAGTTTCCAGATGATTCAAAAATTGGGGGAATTGCAAATAATGAAGAGGACAGAATACTAATTCAGAATGATCTGGATCGCTTGGTAAACTGGGTGCAAGCAAACAATATTCATTTTAATACAACTAAACATAAATGTATACATCTAGGAACAAATAATGTAGGACATATTTACAGGATGGGGGATTCCTGAGAAGCAATGTCTCTGAAAAAGATTTGGTGGTTGTGGTGGATAATCAGCTGAACATGAGCTCTCAGTGCGACACTGTGGCCAAAAGAGCTAATGCAAGCCTGGGATGCCTAAACAAGGGAATCTTGAGTAGTAGAGAGGTTATATTTAATAGGCAGCAGGTTTAAAACAAACAAAAGGAAGTATTTCTTCACACAATGCATAGTCAACCTGTGGAACTCTTTGCCAGAGAATATTGTGAAGGCCAAGACTAACAAAGGGTTCAAAAAAGAATTAGATAAATTCATGGAGGATAGGTCCATCAATGTCTATTAGCCAGGATAGGCAGGGGTGGTGTCCCTAACCTCTGTTTGCCAGAAGCTGGGAATGGGCGACAGGAGATGGATCACTTGATGATTACCTGTTCTGTTCATTCCCTCTGAAGCACCTGGCATTGGCCACCATTGGAAGACAGGATATTGGGCTAGATGGATCTTTGGTCTGAGGCAGTATGGCCATTCTTATGTTCTTACATTACCTCTGTGTTTGGCAGTGGTGTGACCACTGCTGGAATGCTGTGTCCAGTTCTAGTGCCCACAATTAAAGAAGGATGATGATAAATTGGGAAGGGTTCCTAAAAGAGCCGTGAGAATTATTAAAGGATTAGAAAACATGCCTTAAAGAGAGAGGCGATGTCTACACATACAGGACTGCAGTGGCGCAACTGCGCTGCTGCAGCACGTCTGGTGAAGATGCTCTGTGCCAAAGGGAGAGAGCTCTCCCATCAGCATACTAAAACCTCCATGAACAGCAGAAATGATGTCGGCATGGCTTATTCACACCCCTGAGCAACATAAATTATGCCGACATAAGCTGTAGTGTAGACATACCCATGGACTCAAAGAGCTCAATCTATTTATCTTAACAAAGACAAAGTTAAGTGGTGACTTGATTACAGTCTACAAGTATTTACATAGGAAACAAATATTTAATAGTGGGCTCTTCAGTCTAGCAGAGAAAGGTACAACACAACACAACCCCGTGGCTAGAAGTTGAAACTAGACAAATTCAGACTGGAAATAAGGTATAAATTTATAACAGTGAGGGTAATTAACCACAGGAACAATTTACCAAGGGTCATGGTGGATTCTCCATTGCTGACAATTGTTAAATCAAGATTGGATGTTTTTCGAAAGTATCTGCTCTAGGAATTATTTTGGGGAAGTGCTACGGCCTGTGTTATACAGGAGGTCAGACTATCACAATGATCCCTTCTTGTCTTGGTATCTATGAATTTTTTCCAGAACTCCCCAGCTGCCAGAACACCCCTCTGATATTTTGTTGCAGCTGGGAACAAGTTAGAACTGGGCACAACTCACGAATTTTGTGTGGGGCAAGGATGGAAAGTGGTGTAAAACATTTATACACCTTTCCCCCAGTGGCTCTTGTGCTGCCCAGGTCCAGCTGAGGAGCCGACCTGATGAAGTTACACTGATGCAAACTGGGTATAAGTGAGAAGATAATCAGGCTATTTGATTTTATGATTGCCACTTTTGATAGAGGAATGGATTAGTCTTCCCTTGTTCTCTGTTCTCCTCAGGTCTGAGTCCCCTTCCCTCACTACTCTTATCCTGGCATCCTCTAAATAGCCAGGATAGGTCTGCTCCTGCTCCCATTTAAGTCCATAGCAAATGTCCCAATTGACTTCAATAACGTCAGGAATAGTTCCTGTGGGTTTGATCTTATGATGGGTTGAGTGCCCTCAGGTTCGAATGAATATTGATTTTAGTTCTATGATACCTCTGAAGCTAACGGACACTCCAGCTGGAGAAGAGTTATTTATGTGTATGTCATTTATGTTCAGGTTCTGATCCCAGTGGACACTCCCTATGGTTCTTGTACATGCGTACTCCGTAGGAAGAAGTGCTTAGAAGAGCAAGCCTAAAATACAAGAGATGAGAAGCAATGTCAGTGAATTGGATGGATGTTTCAACAGGGAACAAACTAAACATTTGCGCTCCATTCACACATATAAGATGAATTTACCATGTGGCTTTCGTTTCAGAATGTATCCATTCTATTCATTGATCTTTTTGTATATTGCCTGATCTGGGCCTCCACAAATTACAGAGATTGGGATTTTGAAAGGAGCCTAAGGAATTCAGATTTCCAAATCCCATTGAATCTCCATAGGATTTGTGTACATAATTCTCTTGGGCTACTTTGAAAATCCCAGCAAGAAATATTAAAATCAGTTCATTAGAAAAGAACTATTTTCAGGCGTATGATGAAAGTTTCAGTTAACCAGTTAATGTCTCCAATGTGCTTTACTCATTTAAAATCCTAAATAGGTTCTATAAATTATTATTTATTAATGTTTGTGCATTAATGCATTGTATTAACAAAATTAATGTATAATCATGAGAGCAAATCTTTAGGTGGTGTAAACTGGCATGACTTCAGTGGATTACACTAATTTACACAGCCGAGGGTCTGGTTCAATATTGTAAATTTAATAAGGCAGAATTATTACTTGTATTTCCAATGCAAATTAAAATGGACCCAGCTTTCTTCAAGAAGCAAATGATGAAATAAAACAAAATTCTACCTACCTATATATTATATTTTCTTTACAATATTAATAGTACAGATGTGGACTAATTTCTATGTAAGTATTCCTATTACACAGTTGCCACATTATTGCTAATCAAATAAACAGCTGTGGGGAGGGGATTATGCAGCTGTATAATTACTTTTGTGTTAATCACTGAAATGTTTAAAGGTATTGGGCTATCTCTGTGGGGTTCTTGAAATCTTCTTCTTTAATTTCATTTGTTGGTACTTTTGAGCAGGCAGGAGGCAGGAGTCAATCCAAGAAGTGAACTATTGCTTTTTTGTGGAAAAAATAGGCATATTGTTTAAAATATTTAGTTACTCCAGGACATAGCTTTGAGCAAAGATATTAAATAGCAAAATCAGCTAATCTTATTCCTACATGTTCACAACTTGCAACTAACACATGCACAACATAAATCTTGCTCAACTCTAGTCATCTTGTAAGTGCTACTTTTAGTTTCCAAGGACAGAATTTTAAAAGCAATTTAATGACAGGAGCTTAAATTCAGTGGGATTTCTGCCTAAATCTCTTAGGCATGCTTGAAAATCTCACCCCAAAAGACGTTGCGCATTATACTTCTCATTCAATACATTTAGACTTATTTTTCCCTACTGGATCTGATCATGTGCTTTGGGTAGCAATAAAAATTGGGGAACACATCCTGAATTGGGTGCTTGGGAAACTGAGGTTGCTTGCAACGTAGGAGCATCTCTCTCTCTCTCTTTTGCACAAAAGAATTCAGCTGCTTGCCTTAAAATCACATGAAATTGGAGGACAGCCATTGCTCATCACCATATGTCACCTCCTTAAAGACAATAGGACTAATTACACCAAGGGATGAATTTGTTCCAGATGGGCTGTTATTTGCCTGAACTGCTCACTAGTTGACCTGACTAGTTTGGTCTGTAGTACTTTTAACTCTGTGTTGGGACATTCCTTTCTTCTTTCTGTGAAGTTTATTGTATTACACTTGAGAGTTTCAGATCTTTACTATTCTTCTGCATTATAATTTCATGACTGCCTGGGCTTTTAGTGTATCTATGTAACTTCTAATGGGAAAATAAAATGCAAAGTTAAAAAAAAGCTGATTATTGGCCATTTATTCAATGAGAGATGAGGCCATATGGATTTCATTCAAATGAATACATACTAGATAATATTACTAACATTAATTTTAGACCATTCCCAGAAAAGATGATCCACCTCTCCTATTTGAGAAAAAAAGCTGAGGGATCCTCCTGAACATTTCATTACCACCTTGTCCTAGCTTAAACAAGTCATTTATTGTCTGTGGACAGCCTGCTCATTGCTGTTAGACTAACTTAATGGAAGAAATAACGCAGGAAGAAAACAACAAAATCCCTATTCAGACTTCCTATTGATTCTGAACACACATCATTACTCATGCCATACAGTGTCTCTAGAACTCTGTAGCTGTGCAGATTAGCTCAGATTTGTAAAGGTATTTAAGCAGTGCTCTGCTCATAGCTGCAAGGCCTAAGAGCCAGATTTTTCAAGGTATTTGGATGCCTATCGCTCACTGATTTCAATGGCAGTTAAGCACCTACATACTAGGGCTGTTGATTAATCGCAGTTAACTCATGCGATTAACTAAAAAAAAATTGCAATTAAAAAAATTAATCACAATTAATCGCACTGTTAAATAATATACATTTATTAAATTTGAAATAAATTGACATTTATTAAATATTTTTGGATGTTTTTATACATTTTCAAATATATTGATTTCAATTATAACAGAATACAAAGTGTACAGTGCTCACTTTATTTTTTTTATTACAAATCTATGCATGTAAAAATGACAAACAAAAGAATTACTCTTTTTCAATTCACCTCATACAAGTACTGTAGTGCAATCTCTATCATGAAAGTGGAATTTACAAATGTAAGGTTTTTTTGGTTACATAACTGCACTCAAAAACAAAACAATGTAAAACTTTAGAGCCTACAAGTCCACTCAGTCCTACTTCTTGTTCAATCACTAAGAAAAACAAGTTTACATCTATAGTTACACTTGCATCTAAGTTTACATCTGCCCACTTCTTAATTACAATGTCCCTTGAAAGTGATTGCATGGCACTGTTGTAGATGGTGTTGCAAGATATTTAAATGCCAGATGCACTAAAGATTCATATGGCTCTTCATGCTTCGGCCATCGTTCCAGAGGACATGCTTCCATGCTGATGACGCTCGTTAAAAAAAATAATGTATTAATTAAATTTGTGACTGAACTCCTTGTGGGAGAATTATATGTCTCCTGCTCTGTTTTGACCAGCATTCTGCCACATATTTCATGTCATAGCAGTCTCGGATGATGACCCAGCACATGTTCATTTTAAGAACGCTCACTGCAAATTTGACAAAATGCAAAGAAGATACCAATGTGAAATTTCTAAAGATAGCTATAGCACTTGACCCAAGATTTAAGAGTCTGAAGTGCCTTCCAAAATCTGAGAGGGATGAGGTGTGGCACATGCTTTCAGAAGTCTTAAAAGAACAACACTCCGATGTGGAAACTAAGGAACCCAACCATCAAAAGAGAAAATCAACCTTCTGCTGGTGGCTTCTGACTCAGATGATGAAAATGAACATGCGTTGGTCTACACTGCTTTGGATTGTTATTGAGCAGAACCCATCATCAGCATGGACACGTCCTCTGGAATGGTGGTTGAAGCTCGAGGGGTTATATGAATCTTTAGCGCATCTGGCATGTAAATATCTTGTGACACCGGCTACAACAGTGCCATGCAAATGCCTATTCTCACTTTCAGATGACATTGTAAACTAGAAGCAGGCAGCATGATCTTCTGCTAATGTAAACAAACTTGTTTGTCTGAGCAACTGGCTGAACAAGAAGTAGGATTGAGTGGACTTGTAGGCTCTAAAGTTTTACATTGTTTTGTTTTTGAATGCAGGGTTTTTTTGTACATAATTCTACATTTGTAAGTTCAACTTTCATGATAAAAGGATTACACTGCAGTACTTGTATTAGGTGAATTGAAAAAATACTATTTTTTGTTTTTCACAATGCAAATATTTGTAATCAAAAATAAATATAAAGTGAGCACTGTACACTTTGTATTCTGTTTTGTAATTAAAATCAATATATTTGAAAGTGTAGAAAACATCCACAAATATTTAAATAAATGGTATTCTATTATTAACAGTGCGTTTAATTGCGATAAATTTTTTAAATTGCTTGACAGCCCTACTAAATACCTTTAAAAATCCATTCTTAGACCTTGCCCTGAGGAGCAGAGAAAAATCTGGGCCTAAGTGACTTAGAAGACTAAGTTTCATTTTTAAAAGTGACTGAGACACATGGGATCCCAAGTCTCACTGAAAAGCAAACTTGGAGTTAGCCGTCTAAATCACTTAGGCTTTGTGACACTGAGCAGAGTAACACCCGAATACATTTACAAATCTGGACCTTTGTGTTAGGCGGGCAACAGACTGATGAGTAGAAAAGTGCCAAACATCTAACAAAAACTCATGAGAGAAGAGGTGTTATCCCTGATCTCCTGACCAAATTCTATGGATCATTACATTCTACCTACATAAACTCCTACACAGTTTTAACTGGGAAAGTGCACAGGAGCAGGCCCATCATTTATAAAGCTCTTTCAGAACCTTTTAGATGAAAGGTGAAATGTAAGGTAAATGTAAATCACTACCATTAAAAATAGGTTGCCTAGCACTGTTCCTCTCTGCCAATTATAAAAATGGTGGAATGTGAAGTCTTCCACCAAAATTCCCTCCAAAATAATTTCCTTGGCTGGGGTTTGGACCTTGCATGTTTGGTTCTATCCACCCATGTAGTTCACTAGTGACCTATGGAGTCTTGCAGACTGGAGCCCAGAACCTATAATTAAAACCTAAGGGGAGTTTCACACATGCACACAATGGTTCCTACCATTTTGGTTTCCATTCCTGTAGCCCCCAGCATCTGGCCAGTCCTAATAGCTGGCCAGGAAGGTCTCACTACAAACCCCATCAACCACTGTTCAACCTCCAAGTACAACCAACTTTATATAAAGAAGTGTGTGTACAGACAGATTTTGTTAACTGGGCTAACAAAGATGAAAGAGATGAAATCCATTTTCAAATAAGTACAATTGCTGTCTGTAAATTGGCCATATCACAATCAGAATTCTATACTCTACATAGCTAACTATGAGGCCAGGAAAATAAAATATAACATTTAACCTTTTTAATATCATTGGGCAAGTTTATTGCAGCTTGTTAGATCTTTAAGGAAAAAACCTGTTCACTTCCAAACTCCTTTTTATCTTTGAACATTTGAATAGCACTGTATCCAAAGATCTGAGTTCAGAGTCATTTTCCACATGAAGCAAAATAAAAGTAAAATAAAAGCAATATCCTGCCCTCATATTTTTGTCTAAATGCCAGAAATATGATCATAAGATGAACTGAGCTGCTCTATGATTTCCAATTTCCAATAAAACTACAAAGTCCCAGTCTCACCATGGGACACCTAACAGACCAGACCTGCTCCTGAGGAGAGAAACTGAATCACACCAGACCCGTAGGATATGAGCCTACCTAGACTGGACCACATCTAAAGATAGCAGCTGGGCTAAATCAGAAAAGGGGAGACAAAGCAGCATGAAGCATGGGATGATTTAGCTGGGAATTGGTCCTGCTTTGAGCAGGGGGTTGGACTAGATGACCTCTTGAGGTCCCTTCCAACTCTGATATTCTATGATTCTATGAAGCAGAGCAGATCCTCATAGAAGGGAGGAGCCAGTCCTCTCTAAATCCTTGGGGTTTCTTTACCTGTTGGTCCAAAGCCTGTCTTTGTAATCATGCACTGGTAAACAGCAGATCTAGGCAAGGGCTAACACATCTTAATTTCTTGCAGAAATACCTGCATTGCTCGGAGAGCAACTGTGCTGTGCTGTGTGGGAAGCAGACGCCAGTGCCTTTTTGTAGTGGTAATTAGGCATGGCTTGTACTACATTAATAAAACATACCTGCTTGTACTGTAGAAAAAGAGTTTATCCGACACTGGGAGTATGATTAATTTCTATCCAAATATTTTATTAACTTTTGTCTTTTCATGAAGTTTCTTTGTTTTCTGTTAATTGTTATTAAATATTTTTTGTGTAGTATAGGAGTGGCTTCTAGGTAATAAATAGGACTGGGTGTAGAATTCATAGCAAATAATTTTAAATTGCATTTTGCCTCTTTATCTGTTTGCGAATGGCTCACAAACAACTGGAAATTTCCAGTTTGTCCCAAATTATTCACCAGGTAATTCCTACAAATAACTGTTTGATTGTAGATTGTTTCTGAACAGTTTGTGTTGTGTAGCAGGTCAGATTAAATAATCATAATGGTCTCTTCTATTCTTAAATTCTAGAACTCTAAGAAACATCAACAGAAGAGCAGAAAACCCCCTATAAAATATTTAAAAGGAATTTTAAAATAAATCTGACATATTTAAAGGGTGCTTTATCGGAAATTGTAATTTTAAAAAACAAATTATCAGTAATTTAAAACAAATTAGTTAACAGATTTCAGAGTAGCAGCTGTGTTAGTCTGTATCCGCAAAAAGAACAGGAGTACTTGTGGCACCTTAGAGACTAACAAATTTATTAGAGCATAAGTTTTCGTGGACTACAGCCCACTTCTTCGGATGCATATAGAGTGAAACATATTGAGGAGATATATATACACACATACAGAGAGCATGTGTTATATATATATATATATATATATACACTCTGTATGTGTGTATATATATCTCCTCAATATATGTTCCATTCTATATGCATCCGAAGAAGTGGGCTGTAGTCCACGAAAGCTTATGCTCTAATAAATTTGTTAGTCTCTAAGGTGCCACAAGTACTCCTGTTCTTTTTACTTAACAGAGTTACTTTATATTACTTTTTTTGGGGGGAGGGGGAGGGGAATTTTAGGCAGAGATGGCAGCTCCTCCTACAGTTGAGGTTCCCATAAGCAGTGTCAGAAATGAAGGCCCGCAGCTGAGCCTGGGACTAGCTAGCTCAGTCTGCAGGCAGACTAATGAACACAGATGACTGAAGGGAACCAGCAGATGAGCTCTGAAACCCAGCAGCATCGGCATGTTGCTGGCTGCTCAGTGCTTACGCCCGCAGCTGTGATTATTCCTGTGCCTGCCTTGTTCCCAGACTTGCTTGGCTTCTGAGTCTGGCTCTGAGCCTTGGCTCCGCTCTCTGGCTTCTCATTCTGTCCCTTTGCTCCAATTACTGATTCCTGGCTCAGCTTCAACCTTTGTCTCTGATTAAAGACTTCTGACTCTGGCTGTGACCCTTCGATCCAACTCCTGGCCCTGGCTCCGACCACTAGCCCAGACTCCAGCTCTAACCAATAAGTAAGACTGCCCACATCCCAGTTGCTGACAATAAGATCTTGTTTTCAGTTGCTTATAACTTTGCCAAATTTAAACAGTTCAGGCTGAAATTTCCCTGCTGAGTATTTGTGTCAGGCTGACCTTCCTTTTCTTAAGTATGTATCAATTTTTGGAAAATGACTACAAATAAACAGAGAAGCTTAAGGCAAATGGGCATGTGTCAAACAACAAAAAGGCAAAGACTAATACAAAGAAATGGATAAGCTAGGCAAGGGAAAAACAGATTTAAAAATGGGAAAAGACGGGTAAAAATTCTAGGTGTGTATCCCATTGCTCTTCTCTATGTGGTCTGTGTGTTGTCTATTTAGATCGTAAACTTATTGTGGCAGGAACCTTTCTTCTTATGTGTCTGTAAAATGCAATGCACACTTTTGGGCACTATATAAATAATAATAATATTGAAATAACAGACGGTAGTAAATATTGGAAAACATATAGATGGCAACAAAAAGACACTAGCATTTATTTCCCACATATGTAAAGCCACCCCTGCCCTCCAGAAAACCCAGATAGTTTCCCAAATTATGCTCTGTTAGCCCTTGCCTAGATTTCACCTTGTTTTATAGTGATTTACAGAAAGAGCTTGTCTGGTCCAGCCTAGTCTGATTTACCTCCTCCACCTGAATCAAGCATGGCCAATTTACCATGAAGCTGGGACTTGAGCTAAGTTTCCTAGAGCAGCTGTTGATCTCTAGATCTAGGCCTGGTCTACATTAGGGGGGTGGGATTGAGCTAAATTACGCAACTTCAGCTACGTGAATAAGTTGACGTACTTAGACCTACTCGTGCAGTGTCTTCACTGCGGTGAGTCGACTGCTGCCACTCCCCCGTCGACTCCACCTGTGCCTCTCACGGCAGTGGAGTACAGGAGTTGATGGGAGAGCACTTGGGGGTCCATTTATTGCGTCTAGACACGATAAATCAACCCCCGCTGGATCAATCGCTGCCCGCCGATCTGGTGGGTAGTGTAGACATACCCCTAGTTTATGCTCCAGTGGTTAAGGACATTTTGTGCTCACCCTGCTACTCACAAAGTGCATCTCAGAAGACAGACCCCCCTTTCTTCCATGATCAGGGGTAGGGAAAGGGATCAGGAACACCCTTTCAGTAAGAGATCACTGTACCCTGTGAATAAGGAGGAATTAGCTAAGCACCAATTTGCCATGTCCATATTTCCAATCTGATTAGATTTTTTTCCCCCCTGGCCAGGTTAGGAAAATTGGATGTTGGGGTTATTTTTTGTTTGCTAGGACTGTGTGTGGACTATTTCAAGAGCTGAGAGAGGAATCTGAATTTAACACAGATTATCCAGGAGAAGTGAACATATTCAGTCTGCAACCAGGATCACATCCACAAGGGGAGAATGCACCTGGACACAGCCTCTGCAGCTGAACCTCAAACAAAAATGGGCACTTAATAGTTTATAGAAGTTTACTTCAGTTAGTCCTGTTAATTGTTAAAAATTTTTAATGAGCCTTACTGGACTTCTAACCTCACTGCAGTAAGGAGGTGTGGCCTCGCTCAGAGGCGGATGCAGAGGGAACACTGCAAACCACCTGGTGAGCAAAGCCAGGAGGACCATGCCCTGAATGTGGGAAGTAGGGGGGCAGAACAGGAAGAGGAAGTATAAAAGGCTGGCCCAGCAGCTCAGTTGGGAGGGAGCTGCTGAAGGAGATGCTTCTTCCCTGCTGCTGGAGGGAATGAAGTGAAGTGCCCCTGAGAACTGCTGCTGCCCCAGAGACCAGTTTGAGCTTCCAGAGAGCCCTGAAAACCCCAACACAGAGGAAGCTGCTACTGCTGCCCTTGACTGTGTATCCCCGGGAGACTGAGGATGACCCCATGACACAGGTAAACCCAAGGGGGAGAGTAGGAAGCAGCCCAGGGAAATCAGGCAACAGTCTGGTGAAGAATGAGCCAAAAACAAGGTCAGTGTGTTGTGGGTGGATCCCTGCTGACCCAGTGGCAGACCACTTCGCCACTGATAGTGTCCTGGGCTGGGACACAGTGGAGTTGGGTGGGCCCATATCCCCCCTGCTTAACGGCTGGGTGAGGAGACTACTACAGCTCTGCCTGGTTACAGGCTAGAGCCCAGATTATTTACAGCCCTGCTCTGCTTGAAGGACAGGCCCCTTGAGCACCACTAATTCCCCCCTTTTCTCTTTGCTCAGAGAAGGCTCTAGCAGATCCAAACTTCACAGAGGTGTCGTCCCCCTTGGACACGGAGGGACTGCCACGCTGGCCTACACTCACCTACTCCTAATTATTTCTTACCTGTTCGTAGGTGATAGAATTGGCATGCATTCCTTCACCTTCCCACCAGCGCCTCTGCCTACTGTCTGCCAGGGTGCATCATTATTTCATTACACAACCTGCAGGGCTGATGTTATTGATCTGAAGCTGAGCAACAGATGTTAAAGGTGATATGAGGATGTTGCTGGAAGTCCCACCAAAGGAATTGTGCAGCCTGTATTACTCATAAAAAAACAAATCCTAGTCTAATTGTTTTGCTTAGAATAAATTAGTCAGAAAATTACTGTCTCCTTGTTGATTTGTTAAGGTCTTCTGTTCTCTCTCAATATTGTCTCCCTACATTTTGTTACAAATTCACAATTCTCCATCCTGCCTCTTCAGTCTCCTGCTCTGGGACCTGATATTTGCTATTTTTATTCTCTTTTCCCTGTCTTTTTTCCTTCCTTCTCCTTCCCCTGCTGCCAGGAGCAGCATGTTCACTCTGCTGTTCTTGTGGGCGCAGACCATCCATTCATCTATCTGCTGTATGGTTCCTCATGGTATCAGCCACTTTGCTCTGCCATTCCAAGAAGGGGCAGCACTAACCCTCTTCCATAACACAGAGGATGATCCTCTCCACTCCCCCGTCTCCCTGCCTGTCCATCCTCCTGTCCCACCCAGAGAACTACCTGTCATTCTCCTATCCCTCCAGGGAGCAGCCAGTCTGGTCTTCTCATGAGACAAAAACCGTCTGCTTGGCTCAGGATGTTTCCTTTCTCGATGCCCTTATGGGGCACAGGGGCCTCCTGTCACCCTCACGGCCAACTAGTCTCCTCTTGCTCCAGGGTTCAGCATTCTAACATTCTAAGAATTGCCAGATGGAAGCCAACTGCCAGGGAACTTCCCAAAACATTCTCAAGTCAATGTTCGAACACTTACATACATGACACACCCTAGCAGAAACTGGAAGGAGTTACTCCCTGAGGGTGAAAATCAACCCAGAGTGGTTTAAGTGGAGTTTAAATGGTGCATAAAGGCCTGGTGTGGGCTCTCTGCACTGTGCTGAATTGCACCCAGATGAAGAACGAGGCTTTGAATAATCCTGTGAATTTATTATAATCCCCTTTGGAGTTTGCCAGTTTTTGGAACGCTGAACCAAGTCCCTAGGGAAGTCCTACTTCAGGGATTACAACAATAATGGCTCCAGAGGCCAGAACCTCCAGTGATCAAATTCTCAGCCTGCCTTGAGTAGGGGTCAGGGACAGAATAGGCTGGAAATTCCTGCAAAAGCCAATGGGGAGGCTTCTCATGGGATGATTTATAAAGGCAGCTTGCTGGGCCAGTGCAGAGCCAGAACTGCTCAACCCCCACTGAGGAAGGGGAGACAGCCTGAATGAGACAAGTATTATTTCAGTTTTGGCTGGATGAGTTTGGTGCTGAGCTGAGGGAGATGCAGAACAGCTCAGAGAATTTCTGATTAACTCCCCTCCCCCCAAAGAGGGTCTTTGAACTCCAGTGGGATCCAGCACAAGATCAGACAGTGCCAGCCCTGCAGGCACCAGCGTCCAAATAGGCAGAGATCTGAGCTAGTCCTGGCTACCGAGAACCAGCCAAGACTGGCACACAACTCAGGACCAGGGAGCCCGGAGAGGACCCTGCCACACTCAGGGGTGAAAATACTGTAAGAGGGCCCTTTCTGTTTTCTTTAATCTGTCCAGTGTTCGCAGTGCTGCTACACCCATCTCTAAACTCACCCTAGGCAATCCATCCAATTTTCAACATTTGTGAAGAGAGACTAACCAAAAACTCCATAGAAATTCAAATGGCATAAAAACTAGAACTGTGAAATTTTACACTGATAGGCCATCTACTTTTCAAGAAAAACAGGAATTTCTCATCATTTTAAGAAAGTTTTTAGAATGCAACCCTTACTGTGGAGTTGCTCTCAGGTGCATCCACAATAATTGTATGATATAAAATGTACCTGTAAAGCTTTCCTTAATCTCTTATTGAAAATCTTTAAACCCAAGGATGGAATATCTTCTGTAGAAGACGCAGCACTGCAATGATAACAGTAAAGTAAGTAAATAAATAATAATACAAAAGCATTACAGCAGCATAGACTCCACTAAATGGCATGTATTTTTTTAAAAAGGGTCCTAGGAGACACAGGAGATACTGTGTCATTCAAAAATGACAGTTACCTGAATTCCAAATCAGAGTAGCTATTAGATTTCAAACAGAAAGTGACTGGCAACTTGCTAAGTTAACAGCCAGACCATGCTCAGGCATTGTAACCATTCCCAGGGGTAAAGCCTGAAGGAGGGACAGAAGACATATTCAACAAAACTGAGGAGGACACTGGCTCACTGTTTCTTGAGGACATCCATGTTGCTCACTGACAGTGCTCACAGACATTTGTTCACATTGTCACTGGCAATGAGCACCATCAGGAATAGCAGACACAGACTCTAGGTGGTAGATTCGTCTAAGCAACTGACCGGGCCATTGCAGAAGGACCTGTTCAGAGAACAAGAAGTTGCCATGTGAGTAAAACACCACAGAAGATCAAAGATGGTAGTTATTGACAGATGTCCAATGCCCAGAACTTGGGAAACAAGGGGTCAAGGCCCTGCTCTGCTCCAGACTTCTTGTATAACCTTGGCAAGTCATTTAGCCTCTCTGTCTTCTGTTTCCCATCTGCAAAATGGGGTTAATAATATCTCTCTATCTTCCTGGGGTGTTTTGAGGGTAAATATAATAATGATTGTGGGGTGTTCAGATATTATGGTAATGCAGGCAGCAGGGCCGGCTCTGGGCGGCAAAAAAGCCTCTGGCCGCCCGCCCCCCCCCAGCGCGGCCGGAGCCCCGGGGGGAGGGCGGCGAGCCCCGGCCGGGGCTCCGCTCTCCCCGGCGGCCAGAGTAACCTGCCCCTCTTCAGAGCCAAGGAAACTACACGTGCATTGGGCCTCTCTGATGTCATTCCTAGCAGCCAGCATGGCAGAGTTATGGACTGCTCCCAGGGGTTGAGGTCTGGCAGCCACACAAGGTATGTCTAGACTGCAATCATAGAGTCTGATTGCGGCTTGTGTAGAGTTAGCTTGAGCCCCAGAACAGTGAAACCATTTCAGCGCAGTCGGCACAAACCTGCCCGGAACCCTAGGTAATTACTTTCTGTTGCTGCAGTTTCACTCTGGAATCCAAGCTAGCTAGATTTAAGCTAATTTGGATATGTCTACTCAGCTGCAGTCACACCTGTGATTGCAATTTAGACATACCCATAAGCACCCCATGGTTGATGCCAAATGGACACCCACCACTTCAGTAGCATTCAGTGGGGCCAGATATTGTTCATCCCTTTGTTTGTGTCACAGACCATGACAGAGTTAGGATTTCACCCTTGGAATTTTTATTAGTGATTGCTTTGTCTTTGAAGTGCTGCTCCCATTTAAATGGAGGGTCAACTCCCACTGACTTCAATGGGATTGGTATTTGGATCAGTCCCCATGTCTCTGTATTAGCTGTAGCTTTCTTTTTTGTCATAGATATTTTCCTTCATTAAAGTTTCTGCCCAGGGCAGAAAAAAAAAATGCTGTGCTGCTGAATAAATTGTGAAATATTTGTATTTGTGAGGCCAACCCCTCAATTATTGCTCCTCCTCTGACATTAAGAAGACACCTTTTATAGAGCATCAGTGGCTGTAGCTGGTATTACTCTTCTCAGTCATCCAAGACCCGGAGGTAACAATGCAGTGGCCAACGGTGTGTCACCAGCTAATACATTTTAATTTTAACTCAATGCAGTGAGAAAACACTGATGTTAAATGTTAAGATATATTTTTGGGCTCACCTATTTGCTAAACTGATTCTACATCCTTAAAACAGAGTTCACTGGCAACTAAACATCACCTATTTGGCATCTAGGCCTTGGCTACACTTGCAAGTTACAGTGCTGTAAAGCCTCCCCCAGCGCTGTAACTCACTCCCCGTCCACACTGGCAGGGCACTTGCAGTGCTGTATCTCCCTGGGTACACCGCTGCAGGTACTCCACATCTCTGAGAGGAATAACAGCTGCAGCGGAGTGGCTATGACTCACAGGTGTGAGTGTAAACGCTTGTAGCGCTGTACTAATCACCTTGTCAAGTGGCCAATCCTCACCATTGTTGTGACCGGCTGCAGGAATGCGGAAGTGCCGATTTCAAAGCTCGTACTGCAGAGAAAAGCAAACAATTTGCAGCTTGCTTTGAGTAAGTAAACGAATGAGCGGGGGGCCGGGAGTTCAGAACTTGCAAAAAGCACTCTCTCTCCCCCCACACTCCCTGTCACAATCCACCCCACCCCCCGTTTTGAAAAGCACGTTGCAGCCACATGAATGCTGGGATAGCTGCCCATAATGCACTGCTCCCAACACAGCTGCAAATGTTACAAGTATGGCCACACCACTGCGCTGTCAGCTGTCAGTGTGGACAGACTGCAGCGCTTTTCCCTACTCAGCTGTACGAAGACAGGTTTACCTCACAGCGCTGTACAGCTGCAAGTGTAGCCAAGGCCTAAAACTGAGTGGAAAAGAATGTGTCAGTTGGGAGATAAGATGAAATAAGGTAAAACTTCTAAACAGAGGAGTTTATAACCTAATTTTGATTTTTATCTGTAAGCTAAAAAGCCACCTGTTGTAAACAAAGGCATTTACTAATAACACCCAAATGAAAGAATGCAAAGAATCCAGTTTGCTTATCATTATTTGTGCTCCTTATTTAATTTGTGCATTTCTCTTAGCCCTGGCAGTGAAAATGAATGACGTTATTTTCATTTTCAGATTCTCTGCTGGAATGTTTGGGTTGAAGCACTGCAGATGAATGTTTATTTGTTTAAAACCCAACTGTTGTCACTGGAATTTTTAAAAACTGATCTGTTGGTTTTTTTGGGTCAAACCTAAGGTGACTCTAATGAATTGGTTTGTGTTACTGTTTAAGTCATAGAATTTTCCCTCTTATTTTTAGTATATTCAATAACCTTGACTTCCTCTCTCTCCCCATTGTCTATTTCCCTAGGTCCTGTTCCCTTCTGTTCCCCTCACTTCTTCTTTGAACTCTCTGTTCCTCTTTCCCCACCTTCAGGGAGGCCTCCCCTTCCTGTCTTGTTCTCTCGCCTGCCCCTGGAGTTTCCTATTCCCACATTGTCCTTCTATCCTCTGTCTCTCTCACCCTCATTCCCCACCTCCCCTGCAGAGGCAGAACCGTTTCTGTGCGTGCAGTGCTCGCTCTCTGCCCTCCACCTCGCTATGCAAGTTCTGAAAAAAAAACAGCCAGCACCATTTCTCTCTCCTTGCAGATCCCATTTACTTTCCAGATGAGGGTGACCATATGGATTGGAAGGTATGCAGGTGAGAAGAGAAAGATGCAGGTCTCACCTGCACAACACAAATGAGTTACTAGGCCTGTATGAGAGAGATGGAAACTTCAGATCCTTAAATGTATTCTAATCCAATCCAGGCATTACAAAGGCACCAGCATCAGGCTACCTGAGCATAGATCCTGAGGACAATCAGGCCAGTTCAGAAGTACTTAAATGAGCAAACCTGCATGGAAGAGATATAAATACTGACTTCCAGCAGAAAGAAACTTAGCACAAGAGAGTAGCCTGAAGCAAACCTGGGATCTCAATACCCCAACAATCTGAAGCATTGGAAATTCAGGTCCAAAGTTTACATTAGACATGCATTTATGCACAGAATTGGATGCTTAAAATTTTTTGCAGATCTGACTGCAAAATTATTGAAAAAAAGAAAGAACTCCAAAATCTGTTTTTAAACTAAGCCACTGTGTATAATGCAGTTATAGGCTCAACCTGATTCTTTGTGGTGAGGAATCGCACAGACTATGGCAGACTGATGACAATGCTGTGCCTTCGGATCCTGAACTATTCACCCTGCACACTAACAGCTTCGTGCTTTTTAATGAAATTACTGTGCTGAGTAACCGAATGAGGTATTTTCCCCAGTATTTTAAAATAAAGGTATAATCAGATCCCACAACAGTTAATATAAATTAATATGCAGGTGAAGTTGTTTCTGTCAATGATTATGGAACATGGTAATAACTCTGGAGATGTGTTGCTAATATTTAAAGAAGGGGCTCCCACTAAGTTGTTCTTCCTTCTCCTTGGCTAACCTTTGGGAGCCAGAGATGTGTACGCTTGGAGAAAATAGAAGGGTCAAAGAATCCATTCATTATTTGTCTCTTCAAGAATAAACCTCTTCCACTATAACCACAACCAGGCTGAGAGGAGTTACTGCTTAGAAAACAAGCTTATGTCATGTACAGTTCACTGGAAATGTTTCTGCTTTGGTCCTGAAAACTGCACTAAGTGAATTGATAGTGTAGCAATGTTCATCTTATGTAGTTTGAAATGGGGGAAGGTGCCTGTAGGGGGACACACACTGCCCTTCCCTGGATTTTTTGCTTTTTTAAGTGCCTGACAATTGGTACAATCATCAGCTGGAGAAAGGTTAACCCCCATCTCAAGTAGGGGAAATGTCCTCAAAATTAGGGTTACCATTCGTCCGGATTCCCCCGGACATGTCCAGCTTTTTGAGCTAAAAATAGCGTCCAGGGGGAATTTGTAAATGTCCGGACTTCCCCCCCCCGATGCAGAGCGTGCGCGGCTAACAGGGCAGCTGGCCGGATAGTGCCACTTACGTGGGGCTCCGACAGCCAGAGAGAGCCCCTCCTCCTCCCCCCTGCAGCAGAGATCACTCCCTCCCTCCCTGCATTCACCTCCGGCAGTCTGGAGCTCCTCCCCCACTGCTGCCCAGCATGCCGGGACGGGACGAACGGCTCAGGCCGTTCCTGAGCAAGTTCACAGAGACATTAGGCGAAGGCCAACAACAAGGGAGCCAGGGGGTCGGAGAAGGGGCAGGGAGGTTTTGAGGGGGCAGTCAAGAGACGGGGGGGTCGGGAGTTCGGGGGGGGCTTTCTGGGGGTGGGGGTGTGGATAAGGTTTTGGGCAGTCAGGGTACAGGTAGGGGGTAGGGTCCTGGGGGGGAGGGTTGGGGCGGGTCTTAGGAGGGGGCAGTTAGGGGACAAGGAACAGGGAGGCTTAGGTAGGGGGTGGGGTTCTGGAGGGCAGTTAGGAGCAGGGGTCCCAGGAGGAGTAGTCAGGGGACAAGGAGCGGGGGGGGGGGTGTTTGGGAGTTCAGGGGGGGGGCTGTCAGGTGGCAGGGGTGGGGAGAGGGATCGGAGCAGTCAGGGGACAGGGAGCAGAAGGGTTTAGATGGGTTGGGAGTTCTGGGGGGGCTGTCTGGGGGTGGAGAGTTTTTGGATTGGGGCATGGGAGTCCCAGGGGTCTGTCTGGGGGTGGGGGTGTGGATAAGGGTTGGGGCAGTCAGGGTATAGGTAGGGTCCTAGGGGCCCAGTTAGGATGGGGGGAGGGTCTCAGGAGGGGGCAGTCAGGGGACAAGAGGCAGGGAGGCTTAGGTAGGGGGTGGAGTCCTGGGGGGGCAGTTAGGGGCAGGGGTCCCAGGAGGGGGCAGTCAGGGGACAAGGAGCAGGGGGAGGGTTAGGGGTTCTGGGGGGGGGAGTGGGAGGGGCAGGGGCAGGGCTAGGGCAGGATGGGGGGCAGGGCTAGGGCGGGGCTCCTCCCGTCCTCTTTTTTGCTTGCTGAAATATGGTAACCCTACTCAAAACTCTCTTGCATTTGATAGCCCCTCTGAGCCCTCCAGCTCCTTGCTGAATGCTTTCATTGTTAAAGCTGCAGTATAGTTTCTGTTATTCTGGAAGCACCTGGTAGCAACTCAGGAGTCAGGATTACATTTTAAAATGGGCTTAAAAGGGGAAATAAATTCCTGCTTCTTTTTAAAAGTAGGTGGCCAATGGGTGTGAAATTTCATAGGTTTTTAGTTTTTATGCTCTTTGAATTTTCTTAACTCTGCCCGCCCCAAAGGATGGCAACCTTCCATCACCCCCTTTAACTGCCCTTTACCGAACTACCCTCTCCCAACACAACTAACTACTACACCAAACAACCACCAGTGCTAGGGGAAAATAATCTGGTAGAGGCATGTGTGCAGAAAGGCAAAACAGGGGAAAGAATTCAAATTGTGGTGTGTGATCAATGGTTTCTAGTAGTTGTGGTGACAGTAAGGTGTGTGCTTACGGGAGGACAAGTAGAAGGTATTTACTGTGAAGTGGCTTAACTTTACACTGGTTGAGGATCTGCCCCAGCATGCCTGACAAAAACGCACGAAAGCAAGGAAATGTAAATTGTCATAGCACAGTTTACCCCAAATAAGGATACCGTGTCTGATCTTGACACCACCTGCTTGGATCCCAATTTATCTGAGTGGGACGGTGTCACAGTGCCGGAACAGCCATGGGGATGGCTCCTGCAGACACACCGGGGCCCACAGGAGAAGTGGGCTCCAGTGTTCCCAGAAACAGGATTAGGCAACCAGTTCTCCCCCATCTCCTGGTCATGGGTTTGAGTCATCAGCCCTTTTGGAGCAGCACAGAAAAGATCCTACTGGGTTTCTCTTCCAGCAACAGAACTTTGACTCAAGGGCAGAGGATGAAGTGGGCAGCAGAGAGAGAACAAAACTGGGATTTTTTTTGAATCACCAGAACAGCAGATATTGTTGTGTTCAGTGTTTAACTTCTTGACAATGGAGTGGTAGATTTAAAAATTAAAATGTACAAATACATATTTTTAAAAGTGTAGATATTTCAAATCTAGATGGCTGGTTATAATATATATTAGTTTTAAAAATCAATGAAGTACAATTTGAGCTTTACTCAGGTTGCCCGAGATCCCATCCCTTTAGAAAATCCATACAGGTTATCTTATTGACCATAGAACTCTTTAGTGAAATGAAGTGACTGGGATAGCCATTCTTTCTTAATGCTCGCATGCAGGGCCGGCTCTGGCTTTCTGTCCGCCCCAAGCAAAAAAAAAAAAAAAAAAAAACGCGGAGGCCAGAACAGCAAAGCAAAGCAAAAAACAAAACAAAAAAAACCCTGCAACCTGCGGCATGGCCGGAGCCTGGCTAGCAGGGGGGGGAGATAGAGAAGGGGGGGCGGCCAGGGCTTCAGCAGGGAAGGACGTGGGCTGCCCTGCCAGGCTTGCTGCAGGGCTCTCCCGTCCTCCATGCCGCTGCCCCCTACAGGGCAGCCGGAGCGGAACAACAACAACAACAACAAAAAGCAGCCGTGCCGCCCTAGGATTGGGCAGAATGCCGCCTCCTACAAGCTTGCTTGGCTGGTGCCTGGAGCTGGCCCTGCTCGCATGTAGTATGATGATAATAGATACCTTTCATTTATCATGCAAATATACACAATGAAAGCAAAAAATAACCAAGGCTTTTTAAAATCAAAGAGAACCAGCATTGCAACTGCACCTGTTTCTATACCCTCAAGATGTGTGAGACAGAAACCAGGCAGCAATGTCTTCATATTGCTGTAACCCTCATCTTTCCTCACCCTGTCTCTTCCCTATTGTTTGTCACCATTACTCATTGTGTAGCATCTAAAATGCAGACTATAAACTTCCTGGGGATAAAGACCATGTCTTATTTGTCTTCTGTGAAGCATCCTTTACACCTTTGAGTGGTGCATAATAATTAGCTAATTAAGAATAAGAAACTTTACCCTTTGAGTATCTGGTTGCGAAGACTTTTAGCCTAGAGACCAGGATTGTCAGACAACAGTTAAAGTGGTAGCTTGGGTCCTGGGGTATTCCTTGCTGTCAAATGCCATGACACAGCATCTGACATAGAAAGTACATGCTGTGCAGATAAGTTAGTTGCCTTAGACAACTATGAGCAAAATTTATCCCTAATATAACACCACTAAATTCAACAGAGTGATCTCTATGGATGAATTTGACCTAATTCCTGGGGGGACACAAGTTATGCACTTATCCCATTATATGAATGCCTAGGTAGATTGGAGTAGACAGCCAACAACAAGGTAGACAAAAGAAATTATAAGATGTAATGCAGTTTATTTGAGTGTGTCATGCCATATCCTCCCAGTATTAATTTCAATGTCCCAGTTTTCATTATGACAAATAGATGTTGCTTCTGAAGTACAGCTAGTTGAGTATGAAAAAAATGTATTAGTGAAATAATTTAGTTGACAAGTGTCGAAGAAAAAATAATCGTCACATACATTATTTGCTAAATATCATTCAGTCATAGAACTGGTCAAAGAGTGAAAATATATATATGAACAATCTGATTGAAAATACCCCAAGTAATTGAATAAATTATTTGCACTAATTTATTACCTCCAGTTTTACCTGTGTCCCAGACCTCTCAGATTCTTGATGTAATAGTCCTCCTTTATGGTGCTGTATAATCCAGCTTCGGATGGGGAAGCAAGATCCTCCAGGGAAAGGAGAGAAGAGCCTCTAAGGGATGTCTAGGCAGTGGGGCTCAAGTTGGTCTACACCAGTGGGATAAACTCTCTGTTCTCCATTGACATGGGGGGTTGGAAGCATTGCTGCCAGTACTTCATGCTGTGATTCTCTGGTGGCCCCAGGTACCTCAGAAATCAGCATTATACATGCTGCCCTCTTGCCTTTTGATACCACTTATGTTTGAATTCAGCAGGCTACCAGGAAGCTACTGATAGGTCGTAAAATGTAATGTTTGTATTTCCCCATTTTTTTTCTTTACCTGCTGCAGATATATATTGGTGGAAGAGGAAGACTGAAAACAGAACATTTTCCCCAATACAGTTTAATTTGCCCATTTGGAAATGCATTTTATTCATTTACTTATTTGTTGCAGAAGAGCAGTTTCTTCTTTGAGTAGTGTTTCTGTGAGTGCTCCACTGTAGGTGTGTCTGCGTCCCTGCACTGCTGATTGGAGAACTTCAGTAGTGTGTTTGTATGGCCTGTGCAGGTGCTGTCTCTCCTTGTACTGCACCATGTGGCTAGTCAGCTCAGGCCGGCTAACCGTCCTGAGTTCTTTCTCAACCACCACTGGCTAGAGACAGAGCTTTAGCTGTCTGTTTGCAGATCGTTAACTCTCTTACATTTGCTAACTTTTAGTTTCCTTTGAAGCCTCTTTTGTTTCTTTTATCATTCTACTGTTTATTTGGCTGTTGTCTTAAAAAAAAGAAGAAGAAGAAGAAGAAAGGTGTTTGTTCTTTTGTCAGTCCCCGTGGGGGTCAGCGGGAAGCTGGACAAGGGTATGCCTGGCTCTTTGGGTTTCAAAAAGTGCCGCACTTGTAATGAGGCAATCACGGTTGCGGACAAGCATTCCCAGTGCATCTGCTGCCTCAGGAAGGGCCCCATCCAACAGAACTGTTCCCCTCTGCCAGCAGCTCCGGCCAAGATCCCGCAAGGACAGACAGCTTCGTCTACAAATCTGGTACTACCGATACCACAGGCACCACTTTTTCCTTTGCCCAGGGGAGCTCAACCCCTGCTCAGCCCCAGACCTCACTCCCCACTCCACCCCTTCCCCCATGCCCACACCCCTCCCTGCCTCTTCCCTCCCCCACTCCACCTCTGCCCTGCCTCTTCCCGCCCAGTTCCGTCCCCTCCCCCAAGCATGCCCAGTTCTCGCTCCCCCCCCCCGCCCCCCAGCATCTTCTGCACACCGCAGAACAGCTGACCACGGTGGCTGGGAGATGATGGAGGAAGGAGTTGATTGGCGGGGCTGCCGGTGGGTGGGAGGCACTGTGGGGTAGGGGGGAACTGGTTAACAGGAGGTGCTCAGTATCTGCTAATGGAGCACCCACGGAGTCGGGCCTATGGCTGACAGGCCCATGGACCCTTTAAGCACAGGCACCAAATCTTTGGTACCAAGAGATAAGAGCAAATACTCTAGGAAAATGCTCTCAGTACGCGAGTTGACATAGGTACCACCAGTGATATTAGCCTGCCCACCACCGAGGCGATGGGTATCAGCAGAATTCCATCAGGTTGGTGACCTGGGCATGATGGAGGCATCCAACTTTCCTCCTCTCGGTACTGAGGTCATGGCACTGAGCCTTTGCCAGGCACAGGTCAGATAGTGAGCCTGAGGAGGAGCTTTCACAATACTCCTCCCAAACTCCATATGGGACCCACTATCAACAAGGTCCAAGAATGTACTAGCAGATAGCACCACCATCTTGGTATGACCACCCATGGCACCTCCACCAGGCCCCATGCCTCCACAATGGTTCTACTGGGATCCTTGGGCAGTGCACCAATAGCCTGCCTCATGAGCTCCATGTATCACCTGAAAATCCTTCAGGCAGGCTCCTTCGGCCAAAACATCAAGGGCCTCAGAGTTTTGGGAAATGAGGAACAAGAAGGGGACACAACGGAGGACATAACACCTAAAGCCATATCCTTCTCTTCCCTAGACGAAGTGGTCATGCCTTCACCACTGTCCATGGCAGACATCTTCCATCTGTTCCAGGAGCTGGCAAAAAGAATAGCGGATACCCTCCACATACTATGGGAGGAGGTCAAAGATACCCACCACCAGCTCATCGACATCGTCCACTCTTTGTCCTCCTTGAAAATTGCTCTCCCAATCAATGAAGTCATCTTAGATCCCGCTAAAACAGTGTGGCAAACTCTGGCATCAGTAGCCCTAACCTGACATGTAAGCATGGGGACAAGAAATATTATGTCCCCACAAAGAAATCAGAGTTCCTTTTCTCCCATCAGCCACCCAATTCCATCACAGTGGATGCTGTAAACTCTTGTGACTGACAACATCATTCCAGGGCAATGCCCTATGACAGGGACTGGAAGCGCCTCAATCTCTTTGGCAGGAAGGCGTATTCCTTGGCCACCTTACAATTTCATATTGCCAATTACCAGGTGCTCGCAGTGAAATATGACCACATGAATTACAATAGATTGCATGACTTTATTGATAATCTGCCAGAGAGTCATCAAGAATCCTTGAAGGTCATAGTTCAGGAGGGACAACTGGTGGTAAAAACATTGCTGCAATTGGCCATTAATGCCACCGACACAGCAGCTAGATCCATCTCCACAGCTGTGATAAGGAGAAGGGCGTCATGGGTCCACCTGTTGGGATTCCCGAAGGAGGTGCAGACCTCAGTGGAGGACCTCTCCTTCGAGGGTGTGCAGCTCTTTGCCTCCCTCCCCACCTTGAAGGATTCGAGGGCCATCATCAGGTCGCTGGGTATCTACACACTGGGGGAAAAGAGGCGGTTTAGCCCCCAATCCCAGCTGTGCCTTACTTATCTCAATTCCAATCACAGCGCCATTATGATCCCATTATGATGCCCAAAGGAAAAAGGGAAAATTTATGAAACATAAGCTGTCCAGTCCACAATCTTTGACCCAGCCCCCTGTCTATAATCATCACTTTTGACGGGAAGGTTGAGGCATCGCAAGACTACTCCCCACCACTGCCAATGACCATGCACCCATTTGACCACTGTTTGGCAAGTGTTCTGTAGTGCCTGGGAACGCATAACATCAGACAGATGGGTCCTAGAGATTGTCTAATCTGGATACTTTATCCACTTCACCTTCCTACCCCCTCCACAACACCCTTCCCTGTCCCTTTTCAGGGACCCTTCTCACAAGAGTCTACTATGAGAGAAGATAGATCAACTCCTGCAATTAGGAGCAACAGAACAGTACCTCAACATCTACGAGGCAAGGGATTCTACTGTCGTTACTTCCTAATACCCAAAAGGAAGGGAGGTTGGAGACCCATTCGGGACCTCAAAACTCTCAACAAGTTTGTCAAAGCTCAGAAATTCAGGATGGTCATCTTATCGACGATCATTCCATCACTGGAACAGGGAAATTGGTTTTCGGCCCTCGACCTACAGGACGCCTACTGTCATATTTCAATACTACTGGCTCATAGGCGTTTCCTCAGATTCATTGTGGGACATGACCATTATCAATACAGAGTCCTTCCCTTTGGACTCTCAGCCCCGAGTATATTTTCCAAAGTTCTCTCAGTGGTAGCCACTCATCTACACTCGCAAGGGATAACGATCTACCTTTATCTGGACAATTGTCTCCTCAGAGCCTGGTCACTCCAGGAGGCTTGTCAAGCCACGGACACCATGATACACTTGTTTACAGAACTAGGCTTGCAGATCAACATCCAGAAGTGGACACTCATGCCAGTGCAATGCCTGGAGTTCATAGGGGCTGCCCTGGATGCTCTACAGGCCAAAGCCTTCCTACCTCAACACAGGTTCCTATCCCTTATCTTGATCAGACACGGCTCAATGCAGTCCTCAAGTACCAGTCAGACTCTGACTTCAACTGCTGGGGCATATGGTAGTGAGCACGGCTATGATACCTCAGGTCAGACTCCACATGCAAGCCCTCCAATTATGTTTTATCTCAGTTTACAGATGGAACAGAGACAGTCTGGACCTGTGGTTCTCAACCTATTTACCACTGTGGGCTGCATCCAATACTACCTGTATGGCCCTGAGGAAGTCACATGGGCCACAGCTATGTGCTGATTGGGTCACAAGCAGCCCATGGGCTGCAGGTTGAGAACTACTGAACTCTGGACAAATCCCTGTGTCTGCCCATCAGGATCAAAAACTCCTTGGACTGGTGGAAGAACCCAGCCAATGTATGTGAAGGGATCCCCTTCTTGCAGACGTCTTTATCATCCTCCTTTCCACAATGCATTGCTCATAGGATGGGGCATGCATTTAAATGGCCTAACAACACAAGGCAAATGGTCACCTGCGGAGATATCTCTTCACATCAATCTCCTCGAACTGCGAGCAGACAGGAATGCCTGAGCTCCAATGAGGCTATGGAACTGGTGCATCTCTCACAATGTCACCTTGTCCGCAGCTTACCTCCCGGCCACCAGAACTTGATAGTAGACAAACTCAGCCATAAATTCCAGCACGATCATGAGTGGGATATGTACATGTCAGTACTCCATGACTTGTTCACATGATGGGGAACACTATCCACAGATCTTTTTGCCACTTACCAGAACAAGAAGTGTCCACGCTACTGCTCCAGGGCGGGAATGGGACAGTGGTCTCGGTGATGATTTGCTTCTCCCCTGGGACAAAGACTGTCTTTAAGTCTTTTTTCCCCGTTTCTTCTACTGCTGAAGGTCCTGCTAAAAATAAAAAGGGACAGAGCTCACGGAATCCTGATTGCTCCTATTTGGGTGAGACAGACCTGGTACCCTTACTTGACACAGCTTGTGGCATGCCCCCTGATCTCCTTTCCGACCACTTCTGCACCAACTCTTGCAGGGAAAAGCGCATACCCTACATCCCAACTTGGGGATTCCTGCCTCCAAGCATGGCTCCTGAGTGGTTCCACCACCTAGAAAGCTCATGCTCAAAGGAAGTGAAAGAGGTTCTACTACACAGTAGAAAGTCCTCCACATGACTTACTTACCGGCAGAAATGGTCCAGGTTTCAGATTTGGTGCATGTCCCAACAAATCTCTCCAATGTCAGCAACTCTTCCCCATATTCTGAAATATGCTCTGACCCTTAAAAAAGTGGGGTTATCCCTGAGTTCTCTTAGGGTCCACCTAGCACGTATTACAGCTTTTCACCAGCCATAGAGGGGTATTCGATACTATTGCACCCAACCACTACAAGCTTCCTTAAGGGTAGAATAAACCTCTTCCCTCAACCTCAACTCTGTACCCCCTCATGGGACCTAAACCCTAGTACTGAATGGGCTGATTAGACCCCTCTTTGGGCCCCTGGCCACCTGTTCGCTAACATACCTATTAATGTAAACAGCCTTTCTGATAGCAATTACCTTGGCTAGAAGAATAGGGGAGATAGCAGCTTTCATAGGCACTGACTCTGTGTGCTCCAGGGCTGGAGCTCCCACGGGGAACAAATGGTGGGTGCTGAGCACCCATCGACAGCCAGCTCCCCGCCTTCCCCCCCCCAGTGCCTCCTTCCTGCCAGTGGCCCTGCCAATAAGCAAACCTCCACCTCCCTCCCAGTGCCTCCAGCCCTCGCGGATCAGCTGTTCCGTGGTGTGCATGAGGTGCTGGGGGGAGGGGGAGGAGCAAGGACAGGAAGAGACGGGGCTGGAGCAGGGCGGGAAGAGACAGGGTGGAGCAGTATTGGGATGTGGGCAGGAAGAGTTGGGGCAGGGTGGGGGCTTCATGGAAAAGGGTGGAGCGGGGGCAGAGCTGGAGGGTTGAGCACCTCCAGGCAGATTAGAAAGTCAGTGCCGCTGGCAGCTTTGATGGCGCATCCCCCCATATAACATTCTTTCCAGACATGGTTACACTCAGGCTGCGTCCACGGTTCATCCCTAAGGTAACCTCCCCTTTTCACATAAGTCAGTCAATCCACCTTCCCATTTTCTACCCCACGCCACTCCCAGCTAGAAAGAAAAATTTTACTTGTAAAAAGTTGAGCACTTTTATTGTACAAATGATTCAAGAGACAAAAAAAACACGGAACCTTACAGTGCCATTTTTCAGAGCAGAATTGGAGGGGAATCTCTATACTCTATGTAATAGGTGCGTACAGTGTTTGAGAACCGTGGTTCATTCATATCCATCTTCGGGAGTTATTACAGCTATGGTAATGGAAGATCATGTGTCTGAAAGCTTTGTAAATGTACGGATTCTGGGTACAAATGAACCCACCGCTTCTCCAAGCCTGTTGAGGAGCACGGTTTAAGTCTCCAATACACGTCCATTGATCTTCATATCTCCAGGAAACACACCATTTAGAGTGATCATAATAGGAACTGAAAGTGGAATTCCACGGTGTCTTAATGAGGTTTATGTTGTAGACATGGTGTTGGAGAGAGCAGTTTGAGGGAAGCTCCTGTCCATCATGCTGCCAGGATTCTGCTAACAAATCTGTCTGCAACTGTTGAGCCATCCAGGCTACGTAGATATCCGTGTAATTTCAGAAGATGTGGGAAAATAATCTTTAACAAAGACCTTCTTTCTCCAAGACATTAAATTAGTTATAAGAGCTAAATAGGCATTAAGAAAATTGAACAAAAGTACAGTTTGAAACAGTCTGACTAATATTTCCTTCCCTCTCATTTGCTCAGCTCTCAATCTTAGTTTTTGTGATGTCATTAGTCCTCCAGCCACCTTAGAGTCTTCCAGAGAAGATACAATCGGAATCTCTAATGCAAGGAATAAGCAGGAAAAAGCAAGCAACCAACCAAACACTGAAAAAGAAATCTTTCATACCTTCTTCGTACATGCTGAAGCAGCAAAGAAGAAATACACAAGCCCATTTTTTCCTTTGAGTAGAATCATAGAATATCAGGGTTGGAAGGGACCTCAGGAGGTCATCTAGTCCAACCCCCTGCTCAAAGCACGACCAATCCCCAGACAGATTTTTACCCCAGTTCCCTAAATGGCCCCCTCAAGGATTGAACTCACAATGCTGGTTTTAGCAGGCCAATGCTCAAACCACTGAGCTATCTCTCCCCCCCCAGTAGTAAAAGTAGAGTTGTTTTTAGAACATCCCTATACTGAACACCTTAAAATACAAAGTGCCATGCAGCTTTTCTCTTTGCTCTGACTATCTTGCTACTAGTATATCTCCTATTTTGTGTATTTGTTGGTGGTTTCCAAAAGTGTCAATATTATGATGCAACAATGTTCCCTACCGTCTGTTATGTTCCTGTCTGTGGTTGAACTTCTCTGTTTCCCTTCAAGAAAATGCGTTGTTTATTTTCCAAGAGCGTGTATTGGATAAGGACAGTTTTTCTTACCATCAACAAAAAAGCGTGATTTAGCAAAGTGGAGGAAGTTTTCTCCCTGGGCTGACTGGAGTTTGGAGAGGTGGCGCCAAGGGACTAGAGGCAGCGCAGAACCTACACAAAGCTTTTGCAGATTTGGGAGGTCAGGGTGAAAGATGTCAGGGATGGAGCAGCTGTAGATGTTTGGATTGTAGCATAACAACTGTTTGTCTGAACAAAACCAAAGACATTAACAAGTACAAGATTAGGATGTATTAAAGATAAGCAATTAAGTTCCTAAAATACGTTTCTAATCTGACAAGTAACTATATAAATTTGGTGCCCTTTCACGCCTCACATCCTGTCTCTTTAATATGTTCAAGGTCAGATTTACTGACTTTAGTGACAAAAAATATTTCTACTGCTTTTTATTCCTATAAGCCTGCCAATTCAACACAGCTGATAGCGTAAGCTGGGTTCTATTTCCTCTTGTGCATCACTGACAGAATGGTAAGTGAAGGCCTCAGTCCTGCAGAGACTTCTCACACACACACACACACACACACACACACACACACAGTCCCATTGAAAGCAAGTCACACGTGTAAGCACAGGCATGTCTGCAGGATCAGGGTCTAAGTTCCAGTCAGTTACACCCGTGAAACCCCTTTCCCAGCAATAGGGCTGCAGAAGGGTCACTGAGGGTAGATCCACAAAAAGATGTAGGTGTCTAACTAAGATATAGATGTCTAACATGCTGGCCGTCGCTTCCCGCAGCTCCCATTGGCCAGGAACGGCGAACCGTGGCCACTAGGAGCTGCAGGCGACTGTGCCTGTGGACGGTCAATGTAAACAACTGTCTTGCGGCCTGCCAGTGGATTACCCTGACAGGCCGCGTGCGGCCTCCAGGCTGAGCTTTCCCACCATTGCTATGGGTATCTGGGCTAGATGTTTCTTAGACCCTCCTGTTGAAGTTTGTACAAAATACTTACATATATATTGGGCCAGAGAAAAAGTGAGAATGACTCTATAGCCCAGTGGTTAGGGCACTCACTTGGGAGACTGAGGTTCCAGTCCCTGCTTCAGTGACAATGGGCTTAAGGGCACCACCAGTGTTTTTTGCAAGAAAGGACTAACCTGGTTTAGGCACCTAACTCTAGGAGAGTGAATCCCATGTAGCAAGATGCGCCTCCTGTTAGCTGCCTAGCCCCGCCCATCTCCTCAACATTTCCTATTTGCTAATTTAGATAGTTCCCCACTCCAGCATGTTGGCTTTTGTGAATCCCATTCTTAGGTGCCTATCTCTCCCATGCATTGTACAGGGGCATCTAACTCAGGGCTGTGGATTCCAATAACTGGCAGGGCACCTAAAATTCAGGGCATTGGGACACTGAGTTTACATCCACCTTTGTGGTCCCATCTGCAGCCCTATTGCTGGGAAAAGGGTTTCATAGGTGTAACTGATTGGAACTTAGACTGTGATCCAGGGATGTAAAGTGGCATGCAGGATCTTTATCACGAAGATGTGTGAGCAGGAAAGAACAGAACTTGACTTTCAGAATCCAGGTTGAGTTTGCAGGGCTGGTAATTCAGTGAGACATCTCTTGACTCATAAACTGAGCACACATGATATGAAAAGCATTGAGGGACAATGAACATTGCATCCCACAATGCTTTTTACAGTCACTTTTCAGAGCAGAATTATATTCTGAGGTACATGCCAGTATTTCTCAATCAGGTGTTCAAAAGATTTATTTCCATTTGTTTTTAGTATTGATATTTTATGTGACTAAAGATACTTGTATAAATTCCTATCTTCCCACCCCTGCTATTACTACATGCCATATTTTACCTGAAGAAGAGCTCAATGTAAGTTGAAAGCTTGTCTCTTTCACCAACAGAAGTTGGTCCAATAAAAGAAATTACCTCACCCACCTTGTCTCTCTAATACCTTGTGACCAACACGACTACAACAACATTGCAAACATACTTCTGATGTGTCAGTGCTGTTACTCCAACTCCAGCAATGCCTATGTGATGTTATCAGAGCATTTGAAATCATGAAGAAAGTTTAAATTATTATTAATAATGACAATTATGCACTTTTACAAAGCTTTACATTTTCAAAGTCCTTTACACACAAACTGATTAAGGAAGAGCTTGCCATACCTATTTCTGCAAACTGGTTATATCTGAATGTTATACAGATGGCCATCTGTGCATTTTGCTTTCCGGTCGGTGGATATCCATAACCCTCCTCAGGAAATGGGGGGAACAGAGGGATGCTGTGAATCCCCCAGAAACCTTGTGATTTGTCCAAGAGCAGAAATCCTGTCAAAGTACAATTATTGCAGATAAATTAAGAAACCCATCTAGGAAATACATAAGAACATTGTACTATTCTAATACCAGAGGGCAATACAATTCAAACTGGATGGTAACGTCCTATTTTAACTTTCTTTATGCTAATATTATATATTACCTTAATAGATAATAAATCACCAATAACACTTTTCACACCTACAGTGCCTCCCATCAAAGATCTGTAAATTTTTCACAAATATTAATGCATTAATCCTCATACCGCTTTTTGATGTATTAGACTCATTTTATAAATGTGGACTCTGAGGCATAGAGAGGGTAAGTGACTTGCCCATGGTGTCCTAGAAAGTTTATGGCAGAGCTAGAAATACAATCTTAGTTTCCTTTGTATTGCCTTTCTATAGCATATTTTTTCAAAGAATCACAAAGCACTTAACTAACTATAAATACAGGAATCAGTTTACCTACCACCAAAGTGCAGCCATCTCTATGGAACAGAATCACTGATTCATGACAATGCTACATGACATGCTAGGAAAGAAAGTGATTAATAAACTCTCCAGTGGAACCTGACTGGAGCTGACTCCCTACTTTGGAAAAGTACCATGGGATCTTTAATGAGCACAAAGGCCAACACCTCCTTTTTACTTCCCATCTAAATTATATTTAGAAATGTAACAGCATAAGAATAATGGCTTTGACTCTGTCTCCACACCACAGCACCTGATCCTCAGCCAGCCTTATAGGGATTCATCATGTAAGAGAAAACTCACCCTGTCAACATGGTTGTCCACCACCACTGAGCAAATCCCTCCCCAAGCATGGCTTAGAGGAGGCAGCAGGTGGTGGGGAAATGTCTCTCACAGCAGGCATACTGCCATGGAGGCAGAGAAGGGACAAGGTTTCCAGGGACCTCATCACATCTGCAATCCGAAGATTTAGGAGGTCAAAGACTCTGCTCATTCTACAGGGAGTCTGGCCAAATCTGGCCCCCTTCCCCCTTGGAACAATTAGAAATTCACTGAGTCCCCAATTCATGTTTAACTTTAAGCATGTGCTTAAGTCCCAGTGACTTCAGTGGGACTTAACCACATACTTAAGTCATTTTCTGAATTGTAGGCTCAGTTCCTTACCCACTATGTAATTTTCTATCGGTAGAGTAGAATTTGGGGGTTTGTATTTCTCATTCTGTCACGTAGGATAGTTGAAAAGCTGTTGCTGTCCCAGCTGCAACTGGGCACAGGGCAGAGTGTGGCTTTCTACTCGCAAAAAGTGAGGAATATTAATTTCAGCGCCAGTGAGAAGGGTGTAAGGGCATTATAGATGTGGAGCTGCTCTATAGCACAGATGCCATGAAGGGAAATCCAAAAAATGTAGATACAGCATTGGCATGTGTTAATATTACGTACACAACAAACCCTACCACACAAACTGCTCTTTTGCTTTGGCTCAAACAGGGGTTTCATTTTCAATATATAGAGATAGATAAAGACAGAAATTCTCACCCATAAAGAAAAAAGCAAAGAACAGTACTACCGGACTATCCCTGTACCTTTAGTGTGTCCTTGTTTCCAGCTGTAATGCTTTGAGTGAGGGACATCATCATTGTATATCACATAGGCAGTGCTGTCGTTCTGCAGAGAAATATCCAATTACTGAAACATTAAATTCAAAGAAAGGAAAGAGTACTTCTATTTGTAACAGAATAAAGAACTTCAGAGATGGAAGACTTTGGGACAAATTGTCCTCTCACATGGCTGCAATCTCATTGATTTGAATGGGGTTAGCGTTGGAGTAAATTAGAACAGAATACAGCTTTGAGATTTTGATTCTTTCACGTAATATGAAGTGCAACCAAAAATGCATGCTCTCCTGAACAGTAGAAGAGGCCTTCCCAGAGAGATGGCTAGGTCAAATATGTGCAATAACATGATTTGTAAGGGCTTTATTGGGCAACAACCTGCAGTGCGGCTTTTTCTTTTGCAGTCTGCTGTTGATTTACAACCACAGGTTGAGAAAGTGTTTGTCAAATGCTTGTTTAGAAAATGCAGACATGCCAATTGTTCTTCTTTAGGAGGACCAGTTCCTAAAATTATATTATATTAGTCACACGCTTATTCCATCCTGTCCTTCCTAAAAGCTCTCTTTGCCTAATCCAGTGGTTCTCAAATGATGGCCCACAGTCTGCTTGCGGCACAATCAGCACATAGCTGCGGCCCATGTGACATCCTCAGGGCCATACAGGTAGTATATACTATGTGGATGTGGCCCACATAACACATAGAGAGTTCCATATGCAGACCACAATGGTAAATAGATTGAGAACCACTGGCCTAATCATTTTCAGTAGAGTTCTCCCCAAGTCTTGGCAGAACTGAAAGATTAGCTACTATTGGCTCCAGTGTGGGATTGTAAACAGCATCTTCACTTACTGAGCACAAGGATAGTGCAAATATTTGATTGGCTTCTTGAAATCTCTCCCATACACAAATTCAAATAAACTAAATATGTTAAAATAATATTACAGTTCTAACCTGAACCCATGAGAAAAATGAAAAGACATAGCCAAGATTAACACTCAATGTCTAATTCACTTCTGTGTGACCAGAGATGGGGGAAAGTGATGGTACATTCTCTAGATTATGGACAGTTGTGAAGTTAATCAGAACTGTAGAGCTAAGAACCACTGTGCTCAGAACAGTAAGGAGGAAAATTTACATACTAGATTATATGGACAGCAAAGAATAGTTACATACATAAAGCTCAATTCTGCCACCTGTATTCAGGTTGAGCTTGATTCTCCACTTCCTTGTATAGTCATTTATATCTGTGTATAGTGGGTGTAAAATGTTTGGCTCTAATACCATTTTCAACCACTTTGCACAAGTCTAAATGACTATGCAAGGTGCGGAGCAGTGGAATACCAGGCCCATCAAACAGTATGTTGCATTGTGAGTAGTCATCTTGATTTCAGTGGGAGTACATGAAGATTCAAATACTGCTCAGCATGAGTAAGGATGACAAGACAGGGCCCATAGGGACAGCGTAAAAATCTGAATTTTGAATATCTTTTCTATTGGCAATATATTATTTATCATAGTGCTTTATTATTTGTATTGCGGTAGCACCTAGAAGCCCATCACGGACAAGGAACCCATTGCATTAGGTGTTGTACAAATACATGTCAAAAAGACTTTTCTTGCCTGGGACTGGGGTCCCAGGGGAGCTAGCTGAGGTCACTCAATTAGGGTGAACTGCAAAGACTGGGGCAGACAATCCTCAAAGCTGGTGAGTGTTCCAATACTTAGATCATAGAATATCAGGGTTGGAAGAGACCTCGGGAGGTCATCTTGTCCAACCTCCTGCTCAAAGAAGGACCAATTCCCAACTAAATCATCCCAGCCAGGGCTTTGTCAAGCCTGACCTTAAAAACCTCTACGGAAGGAGATTCCACCACTTCCCTAGGTAACCCATTCCAGTGCTTCACCACCCTCCTAGTGAAAAAGTTTTTCCTAATATCCAACCTAAAGCTCCCCCACAGCAACTTGAGACCGTTACTCCTTGTTCTGTCATCTGCTACCACTGAGAACAGTCTAGATCCATCCTCTTTGGAACCCCCCTTCAGGTAGTTGAAAGCAGCTATCAAATCCCGCCTCATTCTTCTCTTCTGCAGACTGAACAATCCCAGTTCCCTCAGCCTCTCCTCATAAGTCATGTGCTCCAGCCCTCTAATCATTTTTGTTGCCCTCCGCTGGACTCTTTCCAATTTTTCCACATCCTTCTTGTAGTGTGGGACCCAAAACTGGACACAGTACTCCAGATGAGGCCTCACCAATGTCGAATAGAGGGGAATGATCATGTCCCTCGATCTGCTGGCAATGCCCCTACTTATACAGCCTAAAATGCCGTTAGCCTTCTTGGCAACAAGGGCACACTGTTGACTGATATCCAGCATCTCGTCCACTGTAGCCCCTACGTTCTTTTCTGCAGAACTGCTGCCTAGCCATTCGGTCCCTAGTCTGTAGCAGTGCATGGGATTCTTCTGTCCTAAGTGCAGGACTCTGCACTTGTCCTTGTTGAACCTCATCAGGTTTCTTTTGGCCCAATCCTCTAATTTGTCTAGATTTACCAAACCAGCCCAAATTAGCTTCTGCTATAAACAATGCTTATAAACACGTATTTTGGCTCAGTCATTGGTTTCCTTTCATTTACATTTTAGAAGTATTTTTTAAACTATAATATAAAGAAAATGTGTTAAAAATGATAATGAAATATGCCTTGCCTTGGATTTATAAGCTTCATAAAGTTGGTTTAATGTTTGCCCCAGGGCACTTTGTGTCATATTGATCAGGAATTTACTCAATTGCCAAGCTTGCGTCAAAGAATCCATGTACATGTACTCCAGCCCAGTCCCGGGACTCGCTTTTCTTATATACTTTGGTAACTTGTAAAGAAGAAACCTGAAACAATGAAGGATTATTAGTAATTATAAATCATTCTATTGGGATGGATAAGCCATAGCCCCTTCTGCCTTATGCCACATGAGAGCTTTGAGTCAACAGGGGTTCCCGCAGAGAGAACTGTATCCATGAAAATAAACTTCAACTGAAAACATTTTAAAAGTATGTTCCAAAAATATAAAAATATATAAGATAGAAACATATCCACAGCATGAGTCAGTGTTCTGGGATTGCCATTGTGGATGTCAGCCCTACGCAAATTTGTTCCAGAAGAAATAAAAGTCTTAGGCCTGGTCTACACTATGAGTTTAGGTCGAATTTAGCAGCATCCCCCCGCGACACTGTTTTTGCCTCATCAGGCATTGGGATCTCAACCCAGAATTCCAATGGGCAGCAGAGACTGCGGGAACTATGGGATAACTACCCACAGTGCAATGCTCCGGAAGTCGACGCTAGCCTCGGTACTGTGGACGCAGTAATGCACTTAGAGCATTTTATGTGGGGACGCACACAATCGACTGTATAAAAATGATTTCTATAAAACCGGCTTCTATAAATTCGACCTAATTTCGTAGTGTAGACATACCCTTAGGCAACACTCAGCCCTAATGTACGTGGGTGTAATTCCATTGAATTTAAGGGAGTTGAATCCACTTACAATGGGCCTGACTTTGGCCCTTAGTATTCTAGACACCCTGAAGCATGTCCATTGCTATTTAGAATACTTTGCAGTCGCAATTCTACACTGAAAAACGACACTGTCTTCTTCAACAATTCTGCTCTCTGTTTGTTACATCTGGTGACAGAAAATCTTTTTTATTGCATTTTACAGAGCTCTTCAGAGCCCTAACACAGCTAAAACAGAATGAGCTAGATTCTATTCCTCCTTGTGGTTCATGAGCAGAATTGTTCAGTAAGTTTCAATCAGTTACACCTGTGAAAATGTGCAGAAGGCAATAGGGGTTTCACAGATGTTGCTAGGAGTCTAGGGCTATGTCTACACTTGCAGAGTTTTTGCGCTGTAAATTTCACCAGTGACAGGGAACCAGTGAAAGTAAAGCACTGGTTTGTGTACTCACTTAATTCCTCAGATGTCAGAGAGTGTTTACATTAGCAGCACTTCCATTGCTGTTGAGAGCAGTGCTCTAGGGCAGCTATCCCACAGTCAAGGCCGGCTCCAGGCACCAGCATAGCAAGCAGGTGCCTGGGATGGCCAATGAAGAGAGGGGCGGCTCGTCCGGCAGTTCGGCGGCAATTCGGCGCCGGGGCCGTCACTCCCTCTGGGAGCAAAGGACCTCCCGCCGAATTGCCGCCATAGAATGAAGTGGCGCTAGAGCTGCCGCCGAATTGCCACCGATCGTGATCGCGGCTTTTTATATTTCTCCCTGCTTGGGGCGGCAAAAACTCTAGAGCCGGCCCTGCCCACAGTGCAGCTCTCTCCAGTTTTGTGGAAGGGGATGCGTGTGTGATCGCAGGACATCCTGGGTCCCTGCACAACCTCCTCTCCCCAAACACTGATAAGCTCCAGCAGCTCAGCATTGCTTCGAGCAGGGGATCCTCACCTGGCCAGATAAGTGAGCACTTGCCAAGAAAACAAGAAGGGGAGTTTCAAAGTTCCAGGGGCTTTACAGGGGGAGGGGTGGATATCTGTTTACCTGGCATCAGAACTGCTGGCCAGAGTGGTCACCTAGGCACTGTGGGATATCCTCCGGAGGCTAAAAGCTGTGTAAACAGGAAGAACGTGTCTTCACTTGCACATTACCACAAAAGCATCACCAGTAAGAGCTTATGCCTCTCGTGAAGGTGGTTTTCTTTTTTGTGGTGAAACTTCTGAGTTCATTCAAATGAATGAAAAAGAGGCACATTCTGCCCTCATAACAGATTACTGATTCTACAGTCCTTTGCGCAGATTAAACTCTTATTGAGTACAGGCCAAGTTTTACATGAGTAAAGATTACAAGATGAGCTCCTAAATGTAATGTAAATACCTGGAGACATTTGACAACTTATTCCCTTGATATAGAGTTTATTCCAGATGAGTCTTGGGAACATAATTGTTGCCATAGTAAATCAGACAAGTAATCCATCTAGTTTAGTATGAAATGCTACAGAGGAAGGTGCAAGAATGCCAGTAATAAGCAACTATGGAATATTGTAGAATGAAACCAAAGAATATTAAATAGTCAATTCAGCCTGCTGCTAACTGAATACTGTCAGTAGAATTCAGTGCAATCTGTTTTATAGCATGCAATTGTCTTTTGTGCAATAGGAAGTTTTATGCAACAGTTTCACTTCTGCTCCTTATTGCTACTTCATACCACAGAAAATCGGAATCAAGTAATCCTTGAATATTTTTTTAGCAACAGGCCTGAATTACCAAAAAAGTGAAACGTGGCCTTCTTGGTCAAGTAGCCATACTTTGAAAGAAATTTCCCACTCCCCCCCCCTTAAAAACTTGATTCTATGTATCTTGTGAACCAAGTTTGTAAACTGATCTACACGGTTCACATCGATGCAGGAGTCGACCTGCACAGGTCATTTTGCAGGGTTGGGGCCTTAGCTACCTGTCTGTGAACATTTAAAATGTCTTAAATAGTCATAGACTCATTGCATTGCTAACGCCAATGATTGTGTAATATAAACAATATAATTGAATAGCAAAATGTACAGGCCTAAGGGATATGATGTCTCATAAATCTTTCATAACAAGCACAGGAGAGGAATTTCCCTGCGCATTTGTGATCTGTAAGTTTATGTGTTTTGTCATTATATTATGATGAAATATGTTCTTCTTTTAGCCCTAAGACACGTACAAATTCTACACTGAAGGAAATGAAAAGTGATGCTGTCTTTAACCCATTGACAGGCTGTGCTAAGGATCTGACCCTGCAAACATTCATTATTATTTTTATTATTGTAGCACCTAGGACAAGATCCTATTGTGCTAAGCAGTGTGCAGACACAGAACAAAGACAGTCTTATGAACTATGAAGTATTGACTTCAATGGCACTAGTCATGTGACTAAAGTAAAGCATACGCTCAACAAGTGTTAGCAGGATCAGGGCCTAATTTTCCAAGTATGTAACTTGTAGCCAGATTGATAATTGGGATAATCTGTAAGAAATGACTGTTTTTTTTTTTTAATTGGTTGATGTTTATCTTTGGTGATCAGTGTTTCTAACAGTACCTGTTCCATTGCTAAAACCTGTGATTAGATTTATGAATAATAATAATAGTTAACACTTTTCATGGTCAAGGTGCATTATCTAATCAATCAGTTTAGTGATTTAATACTGTAAGCACGTTGCTGCCAGTTACTACTGCCAGTTCTAGTGCTGGCATTTCTGGAGACTGACAGCCCCACGTGACCTAGAGTCCCAGAAGATGACATCCTCTCTTTAATCACAGAACAGCACTTTCCCCACACTCTGCTTGCCAATATGCTCAGTCTGGATCCATCTTGAGGAGGTTCAGTTTTATTTTTCAAACATTTCTTGGCCACTGAGCTGATATGGCCAAGGAAGGGGGTCAATTCACACCAGTGTTTTGTTATGATACAGACACCTTATGAGGACTGGCCTAAGACTGAGATAATAACAAAGACTTCCAACTTTCCAAACATGTTTCCTAGCAGTGAAAAGCCACTTTCACAACTCCTCACTGTAACCTGGATGCTACCAATGCTGCTTTAAATGCACCTAACTCCTGGAGGTTTGCCATAAGAACACAGCTTGCATGCTCACTTTGATCATAGGAAATTAGGTTTTTGTTGTCAACCAATGATCATTTTGCAGCTAGTCATAATGCAATGATGGGTTAGTTACAATGAAATTCAATCAAATTTCAGTAATCTACATTTCACTCACCAGACATGGTGCAAAGACTACCTCCAAAGTAGAAGAGACTAAGATACAAATTCATATGCATTACAGTTCTCTGATCCATCTACTTAATGATTTTACATTCCAAAACTTCTCCATACATGTTCTTTACTTACCAATCAACCGGGTTACCATCTTCACTTTTGCAGGAAATTTCAGCTGCCCAAAGGGACCTGATGGAACTAAATAACAGCAAAAAAACGCAACTCAATAAAGATCCTGCAGTCATTTCTGGTTTCAGCTCTACAGAATGAGCAAACAACAACTTAAAAGGAGAAGTTGTTTTGTGAAGTGCATTTCTCTTGTCTGATTTAGTTTCCACCTTGTCAGCTCTCAACACAATATTTCACAGCCATAAAAACACATTTCCCGACCAGCTGCAGTGCTGCAAAGCACGGAGTGTTCTTGTGAGATGCTAAGCTACTGGGTTGTTCCCTTTTCAAGTACTGTTTCTTCCTACAGAGCATTGGTTCTCTCATCTGGTATTTGGTGCACAAATGTGGATAATCTATATTTTATATTTTGAAGAAATTGTTAGGTTTGGCTGACCTCTCCTATTGTGAATCTTTTTTGCATTTGATTGGACTGGACCCCTTGGATTTTGTAGCCCTGAACTTTGGAACTTGGGCCCTTCTTAAATTTTCTGGTGGAGTCTGATAAAGCCAACACTGTTCTCACACCTGTCTGAAAGTACTTTGTGGTAGGACAGCTGTGCACTCTTTCAGAATATAATAAATAATACTTAGTTCTTATATAGTTCTTCTAATCAGTAGATCTCAAAGAGCTTTGTAAAGAAATATTGTTACAGCCATTTTACTTTCATCAGCTATTCTTTTACTCTATCAATTTCATGTATCCTAATTATGCCACACTGTGGACCAAATTCTCAGTCTCATTAATGAAACCTCATCTTTAGCCTTCTTCAGATCTTATTGTTCAATCAGACCAGCCACCAGGAGTGTTTTGACATTATGTCGTCTAACGGTCAAGTTCTAGTAGTGGCTTCTCTCAATCCAGTGATTCTTGGCTGCCCTGTCCTTTTCTTGGTTTGAGTGCTACTATACCTAAGGCTGTGTCTACGACACAGGAACTACACCACCATTGCTATGCTGGCATAAACCCATAGTGTAGATGCAGCCTAGACCAATGGAAGGGGTTTTTCCATCCCTGTAGGAACACTACTCTCAGAACAAAGTCTAAATCAATAGAAGCACTTTTCTTTAGACAAAGCTGCTAATTGGGGGTTAGTTGTGCCTATAGTGGTCAAGGGTGTGGTATTGTCAACCTAACTTTTAAGTATAGATCAAGCCTCAAGGATAAGAGCCCCTGATAAATGTGACTTTAGTTATTGTCATTTACTGTGCATGCTGATTAGGAGTTTAGAATGACATAGCCAGAATTCAGTGACATCTGCATCATCCACAAAATCCATTTTCATCCAAAACATTTATGGTAATCAGAACAAACTCTGCATGTTGTATTCTGTATGCTAGTGTACATTATCATGTTATTTGTCTTCTTAGATCAAAACTAGAGAACAATGTATCCTGGGTATCTGCAAACACTTTATTTCATCATTTTGTCATGTAGTAAATGTCAAGAAGTATCATGATAGTGGTCTAGAAAAGGTATATAAAAAGACTAGTATAATGCAGCATATTTATTCTGGATAAATTTGTTTCTTTCTCAGTTCATTTTTTAAAAGTCACACTACAATGCACTGCAGTTTCATTTACAAATGTGCTTTTAATTTATAGAATGCAGTTCCCCATCTCCATTAATTTATCTTTGTTCCTGAAGGAATTCGCTTTTGTGAAGTCAAACAGAGTCAGTATGGTGAGCAAATTATAAATCATTTTCCAGCAGCATCATTACTATTTCCTTAATGTCTCTATTGATTAAAGACAAAGACAGGTTTAGAATGGTTACAGGAGTTAAAGCATTTAGAACACAATCTTAGGTTCACCATAGCTCTAAAACAAAGAAGGGGAGGGCACTCAACATTTTTCATACAAGTCTGATTCTGAATCCTTGTCCACTAAATCACGAGTGAATAAGTAATGCAGGATCCAGCTTTTATATTTGTATAGTTTTCCAAAACAAAAAACAATTACAATTGTACACAAAGCACTACTACTATAGAAACACAAAATTTAACTGTCTTCTGAAAATAACCTGCTGAGATTAATACATTGTAGTATAGCCTATGACTATTAGTATTACTGTAACAGTAATTACATTTCCAAAGACATTTAAGTCCAACTGCCTAGTTTACACTAATACTGCAAAACCCATGGATATGCCTGGGCTTTATTTCTAACAAGATGCAATTTCAGTATTACAAATCAGGCCAGAAGGACCTCATCCTAACCCTTAAACTTTCACCCATATCTTCATGCAAGCAAATTTTTATATGTAAACACTCAAATGTGTGTGTGCAAATTGTGCATTCCTCGCATAACCAAAACTCAAATTGAATTCAGTGAGAGTTTTGGGGTGCTCAAGAAATGCAGAATTCCAGGCTACATTTACATATGTAAATTAGGGTGTTAATTACCTAGATACCAATTTAAAAATACATATGCCAATTAGGGCTGTCAAGCGATTAAAAAAAATAATTGTGATTAATCGTCCGACTAAAAAAAATTAATCACGATTAATTGTGCTGTTAAATAATAATAGAATACCATTTATTTAAATATTTTTGGATGTTTTCTACACTTTCAAATATATTGATTTCAATTACAACACAAAATACAAAGTGTACAGTGCTCACTTTATATTATTTTATTTCAAATATTTGCACTGTAAAAAACAAAAGAAGTAGTATTTTTCAATTCACCTAATACAAGTACTGTAGTGCAATCTCTTTATCATGAAAGTTGAACTTACAAATGTAGATTTATGTACAAAAAAATAACTGCATTCAAAAATAAAAAATTGTAAAACTTTAGAGCCTACAAGTCCACTCAGTCCTACTTCAGCCAGTCGCTCAGACAAAACAAACATGGTTACAATTTGCAGGAGTTAATGCTGCCTGCTTCTTGTTTACAATGTCACCTGAAAGGGAGAACAGGCATGTGCATGGCACTGTTGTAGCTGGCGTCGCAAACTATTTACGTGCCAGATGTGCTAAAGATTCATATGTCCCTTCATGCTTCAATCACCATTCCAGAGGATATGCGTCCATGCTGATGATGGGTTCTGCTCGATAATGATCCAAAGCAGAGCAGACAGATGCATGTTCATTTTCATCATCTGAGTCAGATGCCACCAGCAGAAGGTTGATTTTCTTTTTTGGTGGTTTAGGTTCTGTAGTTTCCGCATTGGAGTGTTGCTCTTTTAAGATTTCTGAAAGCATGTTCCACACCTCGTCCCTCTCAGATTTTGGATGGCACAGATTCTTAAACATTGGGTCGAGTGCTGTAGCTATTTTTAGAAATCTCACATTGGTACCTTTTTTGCATTTTGTCAAATCTGCTGTGAAAGAGTTCTTAAAATGAACATGTGCTGGATTATCATCCGAGCCTGCTAACACATGAAATATATGGCAGAATGCAGGCAAAACAGAGCAGGGATATACAATTCCCCCCCAAGGAGTTCAGTCACAAATTTAATTAATTCATTATTTTTTTTAACGGGCATCATCTTCATGGAAGAATGTCCTCTGGAATGGTGGCTGAAGCATGAAGGGGCATACGAATGTTCAGCATATCTGGCACGTAAATACCTTGCAACGCCGGCACCAAAAGTGCCATGTGAATGCCTGTTCTCACTTTCTCACATTATAAATAAGAAGCAGGCAGCAGTATCTCCTGTAAATGTAAACAGACTTATTTGTCTTAGCAATTGGCTGAACAAGAAGTAGGACCAAGTGGGCTTGCAGTCTCTACAGTTTTACATTGTTTTGTTTTTGAATGTAGCTCTGTAACAAAAAATATCTACATTTGTAAGTTACACTTTCACAATAATGAGATTGTACTACAATACTTGTATGAGGTGAATTGAAAAATACTATTTCTTTTATCATTTTTTACAGTGCAAATATTTGTAATAAAAATAATAATATAAAGTGAGCACTGTACACTTTGTATTCTGTGTTGTAATAGAAATCAATGGATTTAAAAATGTAGAAAAACATCCAAAATATTTAATACATTTCAATTAGTATTCTATTTTTTAACAGTGCGATTAATCACAATTAATTTTTTTAATCACGATTAATTTTTTGAGTTAATCACGTGAGTTAACGGTGATTAATCGACAGCCCTAATTCCAATTCATTGCTATGACTGCCAACAAGAGTGCCCGTTAGATCCAAATGTGTTGGTGATTTATGTGACAGGGGTATGTAACTATTGGGAATTGGACTGAGATCACTATAGTGTTAAGCACAATGGGACTAGAGGTTCTAGGCAATTCTGCAATGCAAACAACAACATTAGAACAGCCAACAGATAGTAACAACTTTTAATTGCTACTGATTGAGTCTGGGTTCAAACTCATAACCTAAAGATTAAAGACTTTGTATTGCAGTACTAATCCTATGACCCATCCAGGCTATTGCCTAGTTTGCAGTCTTGGTAGAACTGGAAGGGACCTCTATGAGTTATCTAGCATGTCCCCTTGTATCTTGACAGGATCAGATTCATTTGTGGACAGCTCTAAAAGGCTCATTCGGATTGCGTTTCTCGTATTTCTACCAGTAGAAAAGGCAGAATCAGATACAAATTTCTAGTGAATTTTGGCCTTGATTTTCTATAGAAAGCGATGTTTAAAATTCATAAAGACATTTAACTACTGCCACAAAGGAAGCCTACAAAAAGTGGAAAGATGGGCAAATTGCTAAGGATGAGTACAAAAGATTTGAATAGCAGGGAAAGCAGAAAGGCTAGGGCACAAAGTGAGTTACTCATAGCAAGGAATATAAAGGGCAATAAAAAGAGTTTCTATAACTAACTTATGAGCAAGAGAAAGATGAAGGAAAGTGTAAGTCCTCTATTTAGTGGGGACAGAAGAACTAATAATGGATAACATCAAGAAGGCTTCAGTCTTCACTCTTTTGCTCCAGTCTCCAATAAAAAAGTAAATTGTAACAATATACTTAACACAATTAATATTAACAACAAGAAGGAAGGCATACAAGTCAAAATAGGGAAAAAAGAGGTTAAAGACTGTTTAGAAATTAGATGTATTATAGTCATCAGGTCCTGATGACATTCATCGTAGGGTACTTAAGGAACTAATCGAAGCACACTTGGAACTGTTAGCAATTACTGTTGAGAACTCATGGAGGACAAATGAAGTCCCAGTGGACTGGAGAAGGGCAAACATAGAACCCCTTTAATAAGGGGAATAAAGAGAACCTTAGGGAACTACAGACAAGTCAGCCGAACTTCAATACCTGGAAAGATACTGGAACAAATGACTAAACAATTGATTTGTATACATCTAGAAGATAATAGAGTTATGAGTAATAGCCAACATTGCTTTGTCAAGATGAATAATGCCAAACCTACCTGATTTCCGTTTTTGACAGGGTTACTGGCCTAGTGGATAGGAGGGAAGTTGTAGATATGATATATCTTGATTTTAATAAGGTTTTTGGCACAGTTCCATGGGACACTCTCATAAACAAACTAGGGAAATGTGGTCTAGATGAAATGATTATAAGGAGGATGCAAAGGTGATTGAAAGACCGTACTCAAAGAGTAGTTATCAATGGTTCACTGTTAAACTGGGAGGAGATATCTAGTCAGGTCTGTCTTGGGACCAATACTATTCAGTATTTTCATTAATGACTCAGATAATGTAGAGGAAAGTATATTTATAAAATTTGTGGATGACATGAAGCTGGGAGGGATTTCTGGCACTTTGGAGGACAGGATTAGTGTTCAAAATGACCTTGATAAATTGGAAAATTGATCTGAAATCAATAAGTTGAAATTCATTAAAGACTAGTGCAAAGTTCTACCACTCAGGAAGGAAAAGTCAAATGCACAACTAGAAAATGAATAACTTGCTAAGCAGCAATATTGCAGAAAGCGGTTATAATAGATCACAAATTGAATACGAGTCAAAAATATGATGCAGTTGTGGAAAAGGCTAATGTCATGTGGGGATATATCATTTTGCATGTAAGACACAGGAGGTAATTGTCCCGGTTTACTTGAATAGGTCAGAAAAAACACCTGGCATGCATGGTCCAGGTATATGTGGTACGGGGTGTGGACTAGATGACCTCTTGAAGTCCTTTCTAACACTACAATTTTGATTCTTTTTTTTGGCGGCATGAACAGCATTGACTTTGGGTTCCTCATCCTTCTGGGAAAATTCCTTTTTGAACTTCCTGGCAAAAGCTAAGAAAGAAACCTGAATGAAATTAAAGAATTTATATCATTTTCTGGAAAAGCTCCTGGTTTTAATACACTGATATGATCTCACTTTTTCAATGTCTAAAGACTCATTGCCACATGTATAAAAGCTACAAATGTTAGCAAGCAAACAACATTTATTACACGGCACCAGAATGCCATACCTTTTATTCCCAGTCTCACTATCATATAGCCCTTTAATAGTTTTTTGAGGCTTACTGCACAGGTGAGGAGTAACGCTGGAAAAGGTTTATAACCACTTCCTTTTTTTCTTGCAAGATAATTCTATCAAAATGTTCTTCCTACACAGCTTTGAAATATACCTCTCAGTCAATGCTACATTTTACCTTTTCACTCTGCTAGTAAAAGAGAGCTCTGTGAAAATTAATATAATCATAAGTTTATTTCATTGCCAACACATCAAATGTTAAAACGCACAAAGCTTTCATGAGCCAAAGGAAAGTCATGATTAAGTTAATTGATTCAACATTTAACAACTGATGGCATAAAATAGGGGATTTAATCTTTTGATAAACATTTCATAGGTGCTCAGACATTGTAATAAGTTTAAGACAATAGATAAGAAGATACGATAAGAAAAGATAAAATAAGATAAGATAAAGAAATGCCCCAGGTAGCAGAGGAGCTGCTTAAATTGAGGCGGTGATACTTGACAGTCAGGAACATAAACTACAAAAGAACAGCCATACTGTGTCAGACCAAAGGTCAATCTAGCCCAGTATCCTCTCTTCCAGCAGTGGCTAATGCCAGGTGCCCCAGAGGGAATTAACAGAACAGGTAATCATGAAGTGATCCATCCCCTGTCGCCCATTCCCAGTTTCTGGCAAACTGAGGCTAAGGACACTATCCCTGTCTATCCTGGCTAATAGGCATTGATGGATCTAGTCTCCATGAATTTATCTAGCTCTTTTTTGAACCCTGTTTTAGTCTTGGCCTTCACAACATCCTCTGGCAAGGAGTTCCACGGGTTGCTGTGCGTTATGTGAAGAAATACTTCCCTTTGTTTTAAACCTGCTGACAATTTCATTTGGTGACTCCTAGTTCTTGTGTTATGAGAAGGAGTAAATAACACTTCCTTATTTACTTTCTCCACATGAGTCATGATTTTATAGACCTCTATCAGATCCCTCCCTAAGTCATCTCTTTTCCAAGCTGAAAAGTCCCAGTCTTATTAATCTCTCCTCATAAGGAAGGCGTTCCATACCCTAATCATTTTTGTTGCCCTTTTCTGAACCTTTTCCAATTCCAATATATCTTTTTTGAGATGCGGGAACCACATCTGCATGCAGTATTCAAGATGTGGGCATACCATGGATTTATATAGAAGCAATATGATATTTTCTGTCTTATTATCTATCCCTTTCCTAATGATTCCCAACATTCTGTTTGCTTTTTTGACTGCCACTGCACATTGAGTTGATGTTTTCAGTGAACTATCCACAATGACTCCAAGATCTCTTTCTTGAGTTGTAACAGCCAATTTAGACCCCATCATTTTATATGCTAGGAGAATGAAACTAGGAGTTTCATGGCTCATACCTGCAATGCATGACTATTTACATAGGACTGACTAAACTCCTTCAGTCCTGTCCATGGATTCATGAGGCTCTCCTTGGAAATATTATCCGAGAGCAGTCTTTTCTTTAGTTGCTCTGAAGTCCTGGTAAGAAATGGAGTAAATTATTGGAAATTAGAGTTACAACTCCTTAGACAAGCTAAAACAGTAACAAAAATAATGCAAAGAATAAAAATTAGAATGTTATATGCAATATAAAATATGATTATTTCAGATGACATAATCTGTTTTAATATCTTATACACAAAGTGGCCAATATTTCAAAAGTAAAAAAATTCCATTACAGTCTTTTAAAAAAAAAATTTAGTCTTACAAAGGCAAGAGCTACAACAGCTAAGAGATAGTGATTCGGACACTTTCAGAGTCTATACAGAGCTGGAGTTAGGACTGTTCAAATGAAGTTTTGAAAATCACTGACAGAGAATAAATATGAAACCTCATGATTAGAGCTGGTCAGGAAATTGGTTTTCCTCTAAAAAAAAAAAGTCAAATTTTACAAAAAAGAAGTATTTTGTTTTCTGCAAAAAAAATTCAACAAAAAACATTTTATGTGGAAAGCAGACATTTTTCATGAAAAAATTTGTTTTGTCAAAAATTCAATTTTCTATCAAAAAACAGTTTTTATGGGAAACATAAGAACAGCCGTACCGGGTCAGACCAAAGGTCCATCTAGCCCAGTATCCTGTCTACCGACAGTGGCCAATGCCAGGTGCCCCAGAGGGAGTGGACCTAACAGGCAATGATCAAGTGATCTCTCTCCTGCCATCCATCTCCATCCTCTGACAAACAGAGGCTAGGGACACCATTCCTTACCCATCCTGGCTAATAGCCATTAATGGACTTAACCACCATGAATTTATACAGTTCTCTTTTAAACGCTGTTATAGTCCTAGCCTTCACAACCTCCCCAGGTAAGGAGTTCCACAAGTTGACAGTGCGCTGCATGAAGAAGAACTTCCTTGTATTTGTTTTAAACCTGCTGCCTATTAATTTCATTTGGTGACCCCAGTTCTTGTATTATGGGAATAAGTAAATCACTTTTCCTTATACACTTTCTCCACATCACTCATGATTTTATATACCTCTATCATATCCCCCCTTAGTCTCCTCTTTTCCAAGCTGAAAAGTCCTAGCCTCTTTAATCTCTCCTCATATGGGAGCCATTCCAAACCCCTAATAATTTTAGCTCTAGTGCCAGTATATCTTTTTTGAGATGAGGAGACCACATCTGTACACAGTATTCGAGATGTGGGCGTACCATTGATTTATATAAAGGCAATAATATATTCTCAGTCTTATTCTCTATCCCCTTTTTAATGATTCCTAACATCCTGTTTGCTTTTTTGACCGCCTCTGCACACTGCGTGGACATCTTCAGAGAACTATCCACAATGACTCCATCCATATTCATGATGCCATTTTTACGCAATCATTTTTCAGAATAAGAGCACCCTGGAAAGATTATATCCCACTCCCAATCCCTTGAGCCATCCAGTCCCTACCAGCAGAAAGAAGTTTATCCGTGTCTGGTTTAGAAGAGTAGACTCTTTTTTGGACCTGTAGCGTCTCAGTTTGGGAGACATCTGCGTGTAGTTACATGGTTGATTCCACATGCTGTACATACATCGTATTGATATGTATGTGGGGCATGTGGACTTCTCAACTGTCACTAATGATAACTCTTAAGTATCTGAATAGAAAGATTTGTGACACATCAATCATTCATGCACCTGAAAGTTGCTGTCACCTGGCACCAAACGAAAAACTAGCTTCTCTTGCTCAGAAAAAATCTTATTCCCATAGTGAAACAAAAATTAATTTTCAGTTATCAGTGTAATTAAAAGGATTAGATGCATGAAACTTCCCAGTGTGATCATCCAAAAGAGCATCTCAAATAAAAAGTCCAGAAATCTCCTGGTTGGTATTCAGAATACTATGATCCTCACAATGCTACAGGGATCTGCAGTAGTAAATTTTAGATGTAGCACTGGAGGTCAAGACTGAAAGTACCTACTGTCAACTTGAAGCTGTGGGTACAAAAACCAATATCTGCATGTAATCCAAATTGCAAGTGTTCACGCTGGCTACTTGCCATCCAAATCTAACACATGAGAATTTATATTGGAATAGATGTGAAATAGGGACTTTTGACAGGGTTCTAGTCTATGTACAGTGTATTTCCTACAATACTACTTTCCATTCATAGGTAAGAAAAGCCCTCCTAATCACCCTCTTGTGCCACATCACTAATGGCTCAATTCAATTCCCATTGAAGTCAATGGGAGTCCTTCCTCTGATTTCAGTGAGAGCTGAAACAAGTCCTAGCTCTTTCTAACAGGCTGATCTAAAAAGGTAAGGTGCGGAGTGCTCTCAACTCCCATGACTTTAATGGGAGCTGGTTTGGAAGTTTGCCACTCCTTAAAGGGGGGCTCAACACCTTTTCAGGATTAAACTCTAACTTCTAATGTATAGAATTTGATTCTCAGTCACATATGTCTGTGTGCTTAATTTTAAAAAATACCTAGGGATCACACAAATGCATAACATTGCACCTTGGAGTGAATGCTCTATGGCTGGGCAATTGACATCAGCTTGTTTTTTGTTATGATTAAAACTGCCTTATTTAAATTCTGTGGGCCTGATTTTTCACAGCTGCTGAGCACCCACAGCTCCCATCGACTTCAGCTGAAGTTGTGAGTGTTCAAGTGTTTCTGAAAATAAGGCTCGGAGTGGTAGATTGTCAGTTGGTGTGAACTGGCGTAGCTCCAATGTGGAGTTGTGTCAATTTACACCAGCTGATGATCTGGACTGAGCAGTTTGTATTTGAATACAGAGCACCTCCGCAAAATATGAAGTTGCATCAGAATTGCTAAATATCTTAAATAAAATGCTTATTTACAATATTATAGGGTTGGGAGGTCGTCTGGGCAGGAAGGCAGGGGAAAGGGCTTAATACAAGGCCTGTGTACAATAAAATGCTTAGTCAGTAATTTTAGATCTTTACTTTCAAACAATATTTTTAAGGGACACTGTTCATGAGAGTGTCCTTGAGGCATTTTCTGGGCCACCAGACTCTGGGGAATACTCACCCTCTCACCAGAAGGCTGTCAATGATATTCAGATGCTCACCCTGGCGAGAATTCCACAGGTATCTTTTTCACCATTTAGTATTTAGCTCATGAAACAAATACAGTCGTGGGATCCATTGAGACATTCAGGCTGAGCCTATTTGTCTAGATAACCTAAGTAAAATATGAAACTGCCTGAAGGGGCAGCTAGCTGTTTTGGAAAAATAAGAATGCAGAGAAAATGCAGAGCACTTCCTATGAAGATAATGGGAGTAAAGGGCATTCAGAACTTCACAGGAGTAGACTCAGAAACGAAAGGGAGGAATGCTACAAAATAACGTTCAAGTGTTTCTAAAATGGGTCTATTTTATCCTCTGCTGCACTCCCCTTTCTTTTGTGACCTTTCAATTGTTTTTCTTTATAACTGATGGAAACTTTATCAGACTGTCATGTTGGAAAGTAGTGGCACACCTATTTTATGGTTTCAGATACAGGAGACTGAAGTCATCTTGAACAACTTTTATTATGACATCATAGACATGAAGAAACAGGGACTGACTAACAACAAGATGGTGAGGGAATGTTTAAAATATTAAATGCATGGGGCCATCTACAAAACACGACCCACTAGAAAAGGAACTGTAGCCAGGTAATTTAAATAGAATAGACATAAGTGGTTAATCCTCACATTATGAGGGGAAGGGTGGGGAAAATGGAGTGTCTCTGTCCTATAAAGTTCAATCTTGCATGTAAGGGAGTTTTGCCTGCATATAGAGGGCAGGATCACGCTGATCATCTTCAGGGTGCTGTTGATAAGGGCTCATATAGATTATTGTAGAGTGGAATCCACTGTAGATCAAAGAACGTTTTTCTAATTGCCACTAAGGAAAGCATTATTGAAATAGGATTAATTACTCTTTTCTCTATTGAATTTTATTCTTAATGAGGATGTTGACCTGCAAGGTGCTTTGCTCATAACAAATCCTAAATAGGTCCTACACATTATTATTATGGTTAATTAATGTTCATACATGAATGTATTCCTCCTGTTAACACTAACATTAATTTATAAGCATGAAACCAAATCCTTAGGTGGTGTAAACTGGCATGACTTCAATGGACTACACTGATTTACATAGCTTAGGCTGTGACACAATGTTTGTAAATTTAATAAGAGAGAATTATTACTTGCATTTCCAATGTAAATTCAATTGGACACTGATTTCTTCATGAAGCAAATGATTAAATAAAACCAAATTTTACCTACCTATATATTACATCTTCTTTACGATATTAATAGTACAAACAGTGACGAATTTCCACGTAAGTGTTCTGATTACACAGCTGTTGCATTATTGCTAATCAAACCACCAGTTATGGGGATTATGCAGTTATACAATTGTTTCTGTGTTAATCACTGAAATGCTTAAAGGTATTGGGCCATCTCTGTAGGGTTCTTCAGATCTTCTTTAATTTAATAATATTGTCATGATTTTTGAGCAGGCAGGAGTCAACCCAAGAAGTGAGCTAATGCTTTTGTTGGGGGGGAAATAGGTAGACAAAGTCTACTTTACTTACAACTCAGTTAAAATGTTTAGTTACACCAGGACATACCCTTGTGCAGAGATATTAAATAGGAAGATAATCCCTTTTACACCTACGTGCTCACAACATGCAGCTGACACAGCCACAAGCTAAACTGTGCTCAACTCCCATCAGCTTGTAATTGCTGCCTTTAGTTTCCAAGGGCAGGATTTTCAAAAACACCTGAGTGACACAGGTGCTTAAATCCAATGGGACTTCTGCGTAAGTCACTTAAAAGTGCTTTTGAAAATCCCAACCCAAAAGCCTTTGCACATTAAATTCCTCATGCAATACATTTAGATATGTTTTCTCTACTGAGTAGGATCACATGCTGTGGGTGGCACTGAAAATTGGGGAACACATCCTGAATGGATGCTTGGGAAACTGAGGTTGCTTTGATGTTATACACCCCTCCCTGGTCTGTTGCATGAGCAGCATAATTACACTACATGCAAATATGGGCCTGCAGGGCCCTGAAGGTTAACTAATCTGAGGGAAGGAAGTTCATAGATCAAAGATCTCATGGAGAACACACCCATTGTCATCAGCTTGCATTCTTTAATATTGAGGGTGTGTCAGCTGATCTCCATTGATCTCAAATGCAGTAGGATGGCATGGGGAAGCTGATGATATCAGGGCTGGCTCCAGGGTTTTGGCCGCCCCAAGCAGCCAAACAAACAAACAAACAAAAAGCGGATACAGACTAACACGGCTGCTACTCTAAAAAAAAAAGCCGCGATCGTGATCTGCGGTGGCAATTCGGCGGGAGGTCCTTCGCTCCGAGCAGGAGTGAGGGACCATCCGCCGAATTGCCGCTGAACAGCTGGACATGGCGCCCCTCTCTGAAGTGGCCACCCCAAGCACCTGCTTGGTAAGCTGGTGCCTGGAGCCGGCCCTGGGTGATATCTTACCAGGTAGGCAAGTCCCAAACTGTTTAGGGCCTTATAGGTTAAAGTCAACAACCTGGATTCCATTTGAAAACTTATAGGCAGGCAGAGCAATGGTATAATATTTGCTCCTGATGTAAAACCCCTCTTAATAAGCACAGTATTGACAACCTCGAGAGATCAAAATTTAGAAGTCGGACCCCTCAAGAGATCAAAAATAATGAATTATGGAATCCTTCCCCTTAAGTTTCATTCCTAAATATATTCCTAATACCTGAAGATTTCCTGGCAACAAGGCAGCATGATTTTAATGTGCAGCTTTGGTTGCTAAAACATTGATTCTGCAAAATGGAAAAGTCAATCCCCATCAAATATTGATGCCTGACCCAGTGATATGGCTGACCACACAGCTAATGCACGACTAGCATTCCACAGAAAGGAAATGCCTGAAAAATTCAAAGGAATTTGGGCTGACATGTTAGAGGTCTGTGTTTAATGTGAACCCTGAAGATAGATATGTTGCTTCCCCTTCCCTCCTTTTATCCTAATTCTCTTCATTTACTTGTGTATGATGAATAAACTGGTATTTTGGTATATATTGTAGTATTTGAAAAAAATAATAAATTCAGAAATCCAGAAATTTTTAAGAAAGATTAAATAGTGTGTTTTAATTTTTGAATTTGCCCTGCCCATTCCCAGTGTGGCTGTGCCAATTACTGATGCCCACTCTACCAATAACATTAAGGTGACTGTGGCCCCTGTTGCAGGAGTTCTGAACACCACATCTGCTCATCCCCAGCTCAGCAATTAATATCAGCCCCAATCCCATAAATTCAGCTCCCCCGCTCTGTTTCCCCTGGGCGTCCTTCACCTCCCCTCCCTGGCTTGGAGGGGCTACAGTGGGATTCCCTCTCCCTTTTCCCAGGCTGAGAGAGGCAGCTCCATGGGCATTTCACCCTATGGTTACCACCTTTGAAATGAAAAAAACCTGGCACCCCCACACACAAATGGCAAGCCCACCGCAACCCTAACACTCAAGGCAACTCTGCAACACCCCCCTTCAACAGCCACTTATAGTATCTAGAGAGGTAACATATATAGATAAGCTTGATAACATCATTGATAAACAGGCGTTTGTTTGATCAGGACATTTTGCCAGACAGTTTTTGTAGTTGGTTTTGTTTAACCAGTTGTCATTGAATGTGCAGTTTCTGATGTGAGCTTTTTTTCCCTCCCCAGGGCATAGTAGAATCACTTGCACCATCACCGTGATCTTCCATTATTTAATAGCCCTTGCACGTCTCCTCACTTTACAAGATCAAACCCTCTCTCTCACACACACACACACACACACATATATATATATATATATATATAAAATTCCTTTCCCTTCCTGGTATTTATCCCTCTGATATATTTAAAGAGAGCAATCATATCTCCCCTCAGCCTTCTTTTGGTTAGGGTAAACAAACCGAGCTCCTTGAGTCTCCTTTCATACGACAGGTTTTCCATTCCTCGGATCATCCTAGTGGCCCTTCTCTGTACCTGTTCCAGTTTGAGTTCATCCTTTTTAAACATGGGAGACCAGAACTGCACACAGTACTCCAAATGAGGTCTCACCAGTGCCTTGTATAACGGAAGCAGCACCTCCTTATCCCTACTAGATATACCTCGCCTAATGCATCCCAAGACCGCATTAGCTTTTTTCAAGGCCACATCACATTGCCGACACATAGCCATTCCCAACAGGAAGGAAAAGCAACTTACCAAATCAATCTGTCCCCACTCTTAACTTGTGCACTGCCCAAGGGCTCTCACTACTACATTGAATGACCCCGGTGTGGAGCTATTGTTTCATCAGAACGACTTGCTCACAAACTTTGTTTTTAAAGTTACCAGCCTTTCATTAGACTAGAGTGTTGGTGAAAGGTGCTGGACTGAACCTTGGCACTTGAACTTCTCAAGTCATCCACAGAACTGGGCAGTGGACAGCGAGAGGGCACAGTAGCTCACTCTCTATGCCCAGTCAGTCCTCGTGTCTCTGTATCAGGGGGTAGCCGTGTTAGTCTGTATCTACAAAAACAACAAAGAGTCTGGTGGCACCTTAAAGACTAACAGATTTATTTGGGCATAAGCTTTCGTGAGTAAAAACCTCACTTCTTCGGATGCATCCCAAAGCTTATGCCCAAATAAATCTGTTAGTCTTTAAGGTGCCACCAGACTCTTTGTTGTTCGTGTCTCTGCTGAGGCAGCAACGTACAACACCACCAATGCCATTGCGTACATCAGGCTCAGAGACTAGTCTCCTCCCTACTCACATGGTGCTTTTGAACTAAAATCAATTCATGGGAGCAGAAGGAGCTGCTTCTTCTGGTGTGCACGTCAGTGAGCAGACTGGAATACTGACTAGAACAAAATTTCTCTGCCTCAGCTCAGCCTCATACTTCAACATTTCAATTTAGATTTGAAACCAAAGGCAAAAGCTGGTTGAGATCTGAGGCGGATTAAGATCTACTGAGGCTCTGTGCACAAAGAACATTTAGGGCCCCCCACACCTCATTAAAAACACAAATGTATCAAAATGCATTAATACAAAGATTCCATTCAATGTTTACACACTGCATTAATAATAAAGCAAATCATATCCCAATTCACTATGCCTAAATTAACTGTTCAATTTTTCCACACAGAAAATGAATATGGCTAGATATTATCCATACCATTACACAAAGGTGTTCGCTGCTAATTTGGACAACGCTGATGTTATAAGACTCAGTCGTTCGCAGGTCAAGTGGTTCTTTCATCTCCCCCAATTTTCTTAAACCTGACCATTATGCATTTTCCACCTATTGATCCTGTTACAGTCCAGTTTTTCTACTGTGGAAGCAAAGAGGTCTGAAGGACAACAGTCATAATTCCAGAAAGAAACTTAATTAAAAGAAATAATCCTAACCTGAGGTAAAATTACTCTATTATTAAGAACTTTAAGTTTCAGTCAACAGTGAGAACTGGTTTAAAACAAAGTTTGAAATTGATCACATACACTATGAAAAAATGTTGAAAGAATGGGACCTGTGCCAAAGTGACTCTTGGCTTTCTGCCAAAGGCAATTCATGTCAAACTATTGGAAAGTCAACATTTTCCCAATTAAGTTTTGGGACTAACTATTTCAGCTAATTAAAATTAGTTTATATGTATATATTAAAACACACTGTTAAGAATAAGACAGGTTCTGATTAGCCAGAGCACACAACAGGATGTTCCATCATTACTAAGCCAATGAGAATATAATTTTTCCAGTAATACTGCAGAGACAGAATATTCATCACTCTATTATACCAATGCCTTATCATCTGGGTAATGGAGGGAAAAAACGTCACTGGAACTGAAGGTCCTCACAAGATCAATGTCTCCCACTTCTATAACTATCTGGGTTTGTCCTTTATGTTTTATCCCCCAGTCAGGCTTGGCTTTGGCATTCATGTAGCAACAGATGACCGTTAGCCCATGACAACAGTTGATTCCACTGACAATCTTTGTTAAGTAAGGTTGGGTGGGTCACAATTCATTTGTGAAATTCATAATGAGTGAGTTGGGTCTGGAAGTTGTGGACCAGTGTAAACAGTACCACATCGGTCCATGCTGGGTGAATGGGGAAATATACATAAAGATCTTAAAAGTACCATCTGGGGTAAATAGCACTAGTGTCTTTCATCCAATGCTAAGGTGGGAGAACTATACTATGGAAGACCTCATACCAGCTGAGCAGGTGGGTAAATAATGGCATATTACAATGTGCATGGCAAGAATCCACACTAAGATCCAAAGGCTGTGAACCACATGCGTGGGGAGGTGGTATCCACAAAGATCTCAGGGGTTAGGAGGGGGGGTAAATAGGGCTACATCATGACATATTAGGATGGGTTAAATAATGCTGCATTGTGAGATGCAGGGATATGGGCATCCAAAGGCCTCCAAACTGGATGGAGGCATAAAAAACTCAAAGCCTCTATCTTACTATATATTTTGCAATCACCAAAAGACACAGGGAAAAAAAAAACTGGAAGAGGAGGGGAGAGAATAGGTCCTGCCTGGGGGGAGAGAAATGATTGAACATTGAGAGGCAAGGAAGAGGCGAAGGGGGCTCCGATGGTACGTGTGTCAGGGTGGGGGGATTGGGGGCTTTCATGTTTCTCCTCTTGAGCAGGACAGCAGAGAGTTCCCCCCGCCCTTGACTCCCTGTGTGCTTATGGGGGTTGCATTTCCTTGGGGGCTGCCACTGTGGTTGAGGTAGCAGGGATTTCCCCAGCTCCCCTGGCTGTGGGAAGCTCCCCATTCCAGCGGTCCCCTATTCCTCTTACCGTCTATGTTCTCCCGGTCGCTGATGTGCTGCACGGGGGCGCCATTTCAGATTTTGGTGGGGGTAGCAACTTTAACCGTGATTCCAGGGGCTACCTAGAAACTCTTTTTTTTTTTTTTTTTTTTTGCAGCTAATAACTTAGAAATTTGCTGACAGGAGCACTGTATCTAATTCCTATAGAAAGAAAGAAAATTAAATAATATTAAACCCATTGAACTCTAGTACTAACATGTTCTGACATCTTGTGTCAAGTCACTTAAGGGACTCTGGTTAGGTTTAAAATTTTAATATATATTCTTATTTTGTTACTAACTCTTGAATACAACAACTGAAACACCTGTAGAAAAATCTAAATAACTTTCTATCACTTTTTTTTGGCAGTTAACCAAGCTTGGAATAGATTATTTAACTTTTGGAAACAATCTACTACAGCAAGGCCCCAGGAATTTATACTGCACTTGCCTGGACTCTAGGGGTGTTAACCCACTGCAAGTAATAGACTAGAAACTGACTTTAAAAACAGGAGTGAAACTGACACTTTGAAGTCACTTTCACAGTATTGCCAACCCCAAATGTTCAAAAATCATGAATCAGGTTCCCAAAAATCATGGGATTGGCTTTAAAATCATGAGTTTATGTAAAAATAATAGCTTTGGTGTTCTTTTTATTTGCCTTCTGCTTTTTGAGCCTTGAGGGTGCACTGGGGTGACATTTTGAAGCTTTCTCCACAGGCATGAAGGTTTGAAATTTCATTTTTCTTTAAGAATGAAGGCTGAAATCATCACATATCCACTTGACTCCAGGAGCTGGGCTTTAAGGAAAACAATAATTATCATGAGACTCATGACAATATCATGAGAGTTGGCAACACTGCTTTCACTTCTGTTTAAGGCTAGTTACTTTCCAGAAGGCCCTTAAAAATGACACTACAGTGATTGAGTTGCAGTTCTCACAGGAGAATATTTAAAACCAAAAACCAAGAAAATTACTCATTTTAAAGTTGAGAAAAAAATTGAGACTGCAGCTGGTGAGATATATCAGGGCCACTGCAGGCAGGAAAGGAAAATGAACAGGCACAGGGGCTCTGGGCAGCTCTTCCTCTTGAAAAAAAGTTGGAGAGTCAAATCTTCTAGTCCTTAATCAAGTAAAACTTCTACTGCCATCAACACCTCCCCTAATAGATATTAACATCACAGTGAACATGTGCTCAATAACTATACACTTCATACTTAAATATCTGAGCCAAGTTATCCAGGGCTACACATCTTATACACATTGGCTCAGGAACTACATTTTCTGGCATATTTTGAACAGTGCTGAGCACACAGATGGTGCCCAGTGAATAATACAACTCATGACAATAATCGTTGTCTTTATGGATGAAATTTCTGTTCTTTGTTCTGGAATTGGCCTGAATGCAACTGAAACCCTAAGAATTTGAGGCATAAACACATTTGATACTCATATGACACTCTCATTCCTTCCTTTTCTCAAACTCAGCACAAAAAATGACAAAACAAAATGGTTTTCAGTTAAAATCTAAAACTGCACAGCAGGCATTGCTCTACAACACAGCCTTGGGCAGAACCTGCCACCCCTTGTGAGTTAAGTGATCTCCTCTCATCTGACTCTCATTCTCTCTTTCTTCATCTTTCCTGACCTCTGTGCTGCTTTTCATGCTGTCAAACATGGCATCCTTCCTAATTGCCTGGAACAGATTGCTAGAGTCTCAGAACTGGCCTTCTTGGTTTTGCTCCCGTCTGTCAGTGTTCTCTTTTTTTGCAGCAGGCTGGTCCAGTGGATAGGGAGCTAACCCTGAGAAACCTGGGTTCTACTTTCCCCATGGATTTCCTGTATGACCTCAGGTCAGTCACAGTGCCTTAGGGACAGAGTTTCAAAGGTTTTTAGGCCTCCAGAGATGCAGCTACGCATCTAGTGGGGTTTACAAAGCACCTAGTCTTCTAGGCACTTTTGAAAAATCTAGGTGCCTAGATACCTTTGGAAATCTGCTCTTTAGTCTGTGTGTGCCTCAGTGCCCCATCTGTACAATGGGGATACTAGCACTGCTCTACCTCACAGAGGAGCTGTGAGGAGAAATAGGTAAGACATTGTGAGGCACTCAGATACTATGGTGATGGGGCCACATAAGTACCACAGGTAGAGTGGGAACCTCTCTATACCAGTGCTAGCTCTTCCCTGGGTTTTGGCCCCTTCTTTTCACTTACGTTTATATTCTGAAAAGAGGGAGGGGCGTTGTGTAACTCATAGGGGTTGGCTGTATTTCTTCTGAGTCCCCTGCATTCTCTCTTCAACACCCCAACCCCTGCAGAGGGAGGGATTCCTGTTTTACCAGCTTACCTAAGGCCTTCCAGATCCTTAATTTAATTACCAGCCCATTCTTATCTTAATCACCCTGCCCCTGCTTGTAAACAAAATACTGACTCCCTGTCCCAGGGGCACAAACTGGCGCAGCAGGTCTCCTTTGCAGAATTCACATTCCACATTAATGCTGTGCTGTCTCGAGCTCTGTCTGGGAGCACACCTCCTGGACGAAATTCAGAGGGGGGCAGAAGCTGCCCCTGCCCTCCCAAATGGCATGCCTGGTTGCAGCCTGTGTCCTTGCAGCTCAGCTCGGGATCAGGGTGGTAGGACTCCAGCTGGCAGTGGGCATTCTTGCACAGCTTGGGACTGGAGGAGACGCAGCAGGCAGTGTTCCCCATCCTCCTTCACCCCTTAGCTCCAGCTACCTGCGCACGGGAGGATGCAGGGGGAGCCCGTCACCAGCGGCAGCAAGAAGCCATGGGCAGTAGTGAAGAAAACAACAAGCAGGAGAGGAAGAGGCAGCTGCTGCTCCCTCCAGCCACACTCACCAACTGATCCCCCCACTGGCTCATCCAAGAAGCCTTGCCCCAAACACGGCCAGCAGAGCAGAGGATGCAGTAGCTAAACCATCCTGCCCTAGCATCATGAGATTTTTTTCCGGGGCCCCCAAATTGGCCAGGGACCTGTGTTTTAATTTGCCACTGGTTGAGATACTAAAATATAGATTAATATATAAATCGATACTACTAATAAATTGATACTAATATGCACTTGTCAACAATTATTTTGGGCTATTTTCAGTTATATGTCCCTAAAAATGAGAAACTGGTCTGTACTGTGGTTTTCAACTAATACAATAACTGATATTTTAAACAACACCTGAGAGTGACAGGGCCAAGGGGTGGGATTGAATGTGAAAAGATGGTGGGGTGGAATGTGAAAGGAGAGGGGAAAAAGACCAAGTTAAACAAGCTGATAATATAGAGAGAGAGGAGAGTGGTGGGGGGGATGGGACTGAATGGGGAAATGAAAATGGTCAAAGATGCAATGGAATGTGAGGGATTGTGATGATTTAAAAAAATTAAAATTGTGCTGATTAACAGTGAGGCCCCAGTTTTATATTTTGATCTAAGCCCTGTAATCCTTGTGTAACACAAATTACATTCCCTTCCACATCACCTCTGAATGGCACTCTGAGTAAAAGAAGAGAAATGCATCAATTAGGGCAATGAACCATTTTTAAAGTGAATAATAAAATATATGGGCTCGGGAATGTAGTGTATATAGAAAACACCTTGTCCTGTAGCTTAATAGAGTGACCCCCAATGAGTAATTATGGCCATAGCTGGCAGCTTTTGACATTATATCCTACTGCTGGTTGCCTTTTTAAATCGTGGGGCAATAGTTTTCTACTGTGAACCTAAATTTTAGTCAATATTTGTGTGTACACTGCACAGCATCTACATATACACACAGAGAATAAGTAGGGTGTTCAAGAGCACAAGCATGCACAGAAGATTAAATGGTCTATGCCAGTCTGCATGAATGTGTGTTTGTAACTAGATAGAGGTAAACAGAATTTATTTATACAGTATCTTCCTCAGCATTACATCAATTACATTTTTGGTGAGGGGAATAGGAGGGGCAGTTAGCTGAAAAACATCTGGCTTTGGCTTCCTCTTTCAAAACACTCCCAATCTGTTGCTAAGTAGATTTTTTTCAAAGGCACCAACAAGTGTTTAACAAATCAAGCACAGAATGTAGAATCTGTGACTGCACAAGAAACACTATTGCTAACAGGAAGAAAAAGATACACAATAAAAATAATGGACAGTTGCAAACTTGGTTCTATACTGTACATTCTCCCTCCGAATTTTCTTCCATGCTGCAAGTGTGCTTTCCGTTATGTCTCTGCTTGTATGAGCTAGTTAGCAGTACTGATCAAAAGAGGAACAGAAATTAAATGAAGCTGGGTTCTTCTGAATCCAATTCATTTCTGGTGGCGTTTGGAAAGTCTGCATGCCTTATTATAAAGGTCGTACAAAGACAGGGATTTATTTGCTCATGAAAACATGGCAAGGGCTACTGCAAAACAATATATGAGCAAACCAACGTGATTGTGTTGTGGACATTTTCACTTCCCATTTTGGAGTAAATACTTCTTAATTTTACTAACAAACCTGCATAATTCATATATATTAATTTTGGCATACAGTGTCACATTTGCTAGTTTATTAATAATCATCAATAACAGACAAATCTGGCTTGCGGCATCTCAGCCAGGAAGGCATATTCTGTAAATCAGTAAATAATCAAATAAGTAATATCACAAAACACAAACTGAAAACACTTACGACCAACCTGAAATCGGCTCATAGTACACAGTTGTCCATTATGGGAATTTTTACCCTTTCCTCCAAAGTTTTCTATTGTGAACCTAAATTCAAGTCCATATTTGTGTGGTATACAATATCTATTTACATATACTCACAAAGAATATGTACTGCGCATGCACACAAGATTACATGGTCTATGCCTCTGTGTGTGTGTGTATATATATATATACACATATATATACACATATACATATATATATATATATAAAAATAATAAAAAAAAACTACAGAGAGATTAATAGACTTGATTTTTACAATCCTCCACATTACATCATTCATAGAGCAAGGAACAGAACTCACATCCCTTGATTCACAGACCTTTAGCCAAAAAAAATCCTTCCCCTCGTACAACATTGGAATTAGATTGTGTGAACACAATTGGAGGGGGGAGGGATAGCTCAGTGGTTTGAGCATTGGCCCCCTAAACCCAGGGTTGAGAGTTCAATCCTTGAGGGGGCCATTTAGAGATGTAGGGCAAAAATCTGTCTGGGGATTGGTCCTGCTTTGAGCAGGGGGTTGGACTAGATGACTTCCTAAGGTCCCTTCCAATCCTGACATTCTATGATCCATGGAATATGAACTAGACCTGTAATGTTTTATACAAACATCAAAGGAGTCCGATGAGCAATAGCTTTCTGGCATCACAAAGTGTAGCTGGAATGCTTTCTCTGGTCATCAAGTTCCAGAGAAGTGTGTAACTTCACACAGTTTTTCTACATTATGTTTTATGTACTTTTTCACAAAATAACAGCATTTATTGATTTAGAGTTGGCTAGCAAACTAAGACTCAGTCCATTGCCTTTACTCATTGCTATTTGCCCATGATTATAGTGGACTAAGCTGCCAGCATTTATTTGAAACAAAAAAATCATCCCACCAGAAACTCATTCTTATTTTGTATTTACATCTTCTAATGCTATATTTTTCTTTACAAATTGTCCTGGGAATGTTAACTTCACAGCACATTAGCCATTTCACAATTCAAACAAAGAAAAGCATAAGATTCATGCTAGTTTACGTATTGATTGGACTGAACTCTGATAATTGTTCTCGTTGGATAAATCTTAATAAATGCAAAGTGCACAAAGAATTCACAACAATTTTAAAGATAAAATATAAGCATTAATGATAGTCAAGAATTAACTGAAAAGTCAGTGGCACCCATATGTATTGACCTTGGAAGAACTATTTATTTATAAATACTTTTAATTGGGCCACAGGAAGTCGAAAGCAGATTTTGGTTGAAATCTCCCCCACAGCCCCAATATTCCCATTAGTCCCTCAAATGGAGCTCATCATAGTTTAACATTTCTGGTAAACGTGTTATTCAAGAATAGCAGCTGCTTCTTACCAATTGTTGAGAATGTTAATGGTCAATAATGGCTTCTAGTCTCTCTTCTCCATTCATCACAATTCCCTTTGTAGTGATTTTGATGCCATTAACTATTTTGTTGGTCATTATGACTGATCTGAAGTTGCCTTCCCACTGTTGTTCAATGAGGTGATGGAGGATGAAGAGCAGCCCCTAGCTCACTAGAAACCAAATGAAGTAAATCCAATTCCTGACATGTCTCAAAAATACAGAGAGCATCCTTTACAATCTTTGCTTCTTCTTCTATGGAGTCCTCTCTAAATGCCAGAAATGCTACCAAGTAGATCATCCCAGAGTTTCCCTGAAAAAGAGTCCATTCCTCTCAACACATCAGTGTGGGGGGCTACTGAATGGGAATTCGGAATCAAGGTGACTCCCATCAGTGGCGTAGCCAGGGTTTCTGCCGAGGAGGAGCGGCAGAAAAAAAAGGCACATGTCCTTCGGTGGCATTTCGGCAGCCCTGCGCATGCGCCGAAATGCCGCCAAAAGACAGAGCGGCACATGTGCAGGGCCGCCGAAAGACGGAGCGGTGCTGGAAAAGGTGCCACTTGGGGAATTCTGGGCTCGGGGGAGCAGGCTCTCTCTCTAGCTACGCTACTGACTCCCATCCCTGCCTTTCCCTTTCCCTCCACCTCTTTTTTTCTATTTACCCTCCTTCCTAAACATGTCATAGACACTGCTTTTTTGGGCATCAGATAAAACCTAGTCCAGGAGAGCTGGCTGTATTTTGAAGAAGCCTTATGGACGGCTCAGGAACAAGCCATCCCAATGTGCAGAAAGAATAGCCAATATGGCAGGTGACCAGCTTGGCTTAACAGTGAAATCTTCAGTGAGTTTAAACTCAAAAAGGAAGCTTACAAGAAGTAGAAACTGGACAGATGACTAGGGAGGAGTATAAAAAATAGTGCTAGAGCATACAGGAGTGTAATCAGGAAGGCCAAGGCACAATTGGAGTTGCAGCTAGCCAGGGATGTGAAGGGTAACAAGAAGGGTTTATACAGGTATGTTAGCAACAAGAAGGTGGTCAGGGAAAGTGTGGGACCCTTACTGAATGGGGGAGGCAACATAGCGACAGATGATGTGGAAAAAGCTGAAGTACTCAATGCTTTTTTTGCCTTGATCTTCACAGACAAGGTCAGCTCCCAGACTACTGCACTGGGCAACAGTATGGGGAGGAGGTGAGCAGCCCTCAGTGGTGAAAGAACAGGTTAAGGACTGTTTAGAAAAGCTGGACATGCACAAGTCCATGGGTCCAGATCTAATGCATCCGAAGGTGCTGAGGGAGTTGGCTGATGTGGTTGCAGAGCCATTGGCCATTATCTTTGAAAATTCATGGCGATTGGGGGGAGGTCTGGATGATTGGAAAACATATAGTGCCCATATTTAAAAAAGGGAAGAAAGAGAACCTGGGGAACTACAGACCAGTCAGCCTCACTTCAGTCCCCGGCAAGATCTTGGAGCAGGTCCTCAAGGAATAATCCATTTTGAAACACTTAGAGGAGAGGAAGGTGATCAGGAATAGTCAGCATGGATTCATCAAGGGCAAATCATGACTGACCAACGTGATTGCCTTCTTTGATGAGATAACTGGCTCTGTGGATATGGGGAAAGCAGTGGATGTGATATATCTTGACTTTAGCAAAGCTTTTGATACAGTCTCCCACAGTATTCTTGCCAGCAAGTTAAAGAAGTATGGATTGGATGAATGGACTATAAGGTGGATAGAAAGCTGGCTAGATTGTCGGGCTCAACGGGTAGTGATCAATGGCTCGATGTTTAGTTGGGAGCCGGTACCAAGCAGAGTGCCCCAGTAGTCGGTCCTGGGGCCGGTTTTGTTCAACATCTATATTAATGATCTGGATGATGGGATGAATTGCACCCTCAGCAAGTTCGCAGATATCACTAAGCTGGGGGAGAGGTAGATATGCTGGAGGGTAGGGATAGGGTCCAGAGTGACCTAGAGAAATTGGAGGATTGGGCCAAAAGAAATCTGATGAGGTTCAACAAGGACAAATGCAGAGTCCTGCACTTAGGAAGGAAGAATCCCATGCACTGCTACAGACTAGGGACCGAATGGCTAAGAAGCAGTTCTGCAGAAAAGGACCTGAGGATTACAGTGGACGAGAAGCTGGATATGAGTCAGCAGTGTGCCCTTGTTGCCAAGAAGGCCAATGGCATATTGGGCTGCATTAGTATGAGCACTGCCAGCAGATTGAGGGAAGTGATTATTCCCCTCTATTTGGCACTGGTGAGGCCACATCTGGAGTATTGTGTCCAGTTTTGGTCCCCACACTACAGAAGGGATGTGGACAAATTGGAGAGAGTCCAGCAGAGGGCAACAAAAATGATCTGGGGCACATGACTTATGAGGAGAGGCTGAGGGAACTGAGGTTATTTAGTCTGCAGAAGAGAGGAGTGAGAGGGGATTTCATAGCAGCCTTCAACTACCTGAAGGGGGGTTCCAAAAAGGACAGAGCTAGGCTGTTCTCAGTGGTGGCAGATGAAAGAACAAGAAGCAATAGTCTCAAGTTGCAGTGGGGGGAGGTCTAGATTGGATATTAGGAAGCACTTTTTCACTAGGAGGGGGGTGATACACTAGCATGGGTTACCTAGGGAGGTGGTAGAATCTCCTTCCTTAGAGGCTTTTAAGGTCAGGCTTGACAAAGCCCTGGCTGGGATGATTTAGTTGGTGTTGGTCCTGCTTTGAGCAGGTGGTTGGACTAGATGACCTCCTGAGGTCTCTTCCAACCCTGATATTCTATGATTCAGATGCCTTAGAGACTTGTATGAATTTCTTCTCTGCTGCTGCTCTGTTCTCTGGGTTTTTAATCAGGGTGCCCCTTCAATGCCAGTTTTCGGTGTGCCTTTTTAATGTCATCTGCAGCAGCATTTCTTTGCACTCCTAGAATGTCATTATAATTGACCATCTTGTCAGAGATCTCAGCAGCAACCTTCAGTCTCTGTCCAAAGAGAGTATAGACAATCCAGTGAAACTCCTATTTCTCTCAGCACTCTTTATTCTCAAGTTGTATATGGCTGAGAAATATCACACATTTTTAAAAAGAAAACAGGTTTGTGTTAAAGTTATCTACACCATGTCCCTCTGTGCTTCTCCATGTTTCTGTAAAGGTACATTTGACAGAGAGGCACACAAGGTGGGGAGAGAGTCATATGCACCGACAGGCCCCTGTGGGAGGACCTGTTAGGTTCTGGTCTGTGTCTTATGTCCCCCAATGGCCCCACACCGATGGGGACTCCTGCAGAATAGGGCTGGGTGTGAGAGTGGGCTCTCAGTGGAACTGTGTTAAAATCCAGTGGCAGGCTGGAGTGGTTGGGAAAATATGGCAGGGTTAAAATAAAGTAGGGGCTGGGGTAGAAATCAGGCTCCCTAAAAGGGAAGGTCTGGTTACAAATATAGGGAGCAAAGAAGCAGTGTGTATATATGTTTAAGAGAGGGGAAATTTTGTCTGTCTAAAAGGCCCATTCAAGTAGGGAAGGAATGAATCTGGGTGAGAGGGGAGCAGAGAAAGGCCTAGATAGATAGATATAAATAAATAATGTACTGGCTGGAAAAGTCACTTTTTTTTTTTAAAGCTATTTACTGAAGACAACAAAGGAACCCTGTACAGCTGCTGCACTTTATTTTACTGCTTTTATTGCTTCAAATGATTTAGAAATGCCTGTCTTATTGCAACTTGTTTAATAAAGAAAAACACAATGATTTAAAGTACTTCAATTCTTCCCGTTTAATATAGCTATTATATGTACATTTTCCTTTTTAAGTGGTTTGAGAAGCTGATGTAGTCAGAGCGTCTGAGCAGAAGCTGTAGAGCCAGAAAAATTAGTTATCTTCCTTGCTAGGAGATCTTGGCTTGTTGCATAACTTTGCGTTGGCTGAGTTTCCACATCATAAAATGATTTTTTATTGACTTACTCACCTCCCCACAGGGTGTTAGGGTTAATTATTTAGCTTTTATAAAGCATCTTGAAGTTTAAAACCACTACATATAAGCTATGTGTTTATTGGAAAAATACTAGATTGTGAACTGCTCAGCATGGGAACATTGTATCTTTACATGTCAAAGAATCTAAAACACTAATATAAAATAGGCAACAAATAAATATGAATGAAAATACACCTCTACCCCACTATAACGTGACCCGATATAACACGAATTTGGATATAACATGGTAAAGCAGTGCTCCGGGGGGGGGGGGGGGGGCCTGCGCACTCCGGTGGATCAAAGCAAGTTCTATATAACGCGGTTTCACCTATAACACAGTAAGATTTTTTGCTCCTAAGGACCACGTTATATCGACGTAGAGGTGTAAATGGCTCAATGCACTAATAATGTGACTATAAGTTGTCATCTTGTTAATAAATTGCTTGGTTTTGAATTAAAAACCCTGCCAATACTTGTGACAGTAGTTGTGGAGCCAGGTGAGTGAATGTGGACAGCTTACAGCTGTCTGTACACAAAATACAGCCTTTGTGCCAGAGAACTCTATGTGCCAAATATTGTAATAGCTGTAAAAGGAGGTTTATTATTAAAAGAGTATTGTTTCTTGGTAAGTGTTGGAGACTGGGAGTTGGGACTCTTGAGTTTTCTAACTAGCAGTGAAACTTGATTCTCTTTGTGTTTGACTGTAGGCAATTTACTTAATCTGTGTGTTTCACTATACCCATCTGTAAAATGGGGATATTAATAGTTATTCTTCTTGCAAAGAAGATTGTGATCATCAGATGAAAGGCAGTTCCTGAATGCAAAATATGTCATTTTTAACAATGCTGTCATGCCCACCATCATAATCACAGATCTATTCCACACTATCTTACCATTTTCAAAGCTTTATCTTTTGATAATGTTCACTCAGCTGTGACATGTTCCTCAAATGGAAGCCAGAGGCATGTGCTTCCCTTCTCCTTCCAATATTTTCTAGAATGTGCTCACTGTTTCATGTTATTTTCTTACAGCACAACTCACCATGTAGTGTTCAGGGTTTTTTTAAATGAACTGTGGGCATGGTCTTTTTTTGCACGATTGAAACCCCCCATATTATCAAATTACATAAGTGGTATTTATTTGTGTCAATATATAAAAATCCATATTATAGATCAGTGGTTTTCAACCCTTTTTTCATTTGTGGACCCCTCAAAATTTCAAATGGAGGTGCAGATCCCTTTGGAAATCTTAGATATAGTCTACAGCCCCCCAGGGGTCCATGGACCACAGGTTGAAAACCACTGTTCTAGATGAATTAGCACATATTTTAAATCATCATTTTTATCTGCAAGGAACAAAATTGTTCCAAGGTGCTTAATTACTATGACGATGAAACAAGAGAACTCCCAGAACGAGAGAGATTTCACAGCTTTATTAAAATCATGGGTGGTTTGATGTTCAAAAGGAAAACAAATATCCTTGCATGTCCTCTTAGAATGTTTGTTCAGCAAGCCTTTGAAAATGTTAAAGGTTACACATGAAGTCTATTTCACCATTACAGCTGTACCACGGTTGCTGTGATGACCCCAAATCTTTTTACTTAGATTTATTTGGGTTGTTAAATCTTAGGGCCTACACACACACACACAGGTCTCATCATAATTGCACATAGGTGCAATTAACTATTAGTTTTGAGGGTCTTGGGTTGGCCCTCCATACCACTTGCATCCCTCATAGCAGTTGTGCTGGGCATTGGTTGGCTGAGCAGCCAGGCAGGGGTGTCTGCACACCTTCTACATATCATGGAACTAGTCTCCATACTAACCGATCTGAGGCCAGGACAGAACTGAGGTGGCTGCAGATCTGTGTTTGTGCAGATTCAGTGCCCTGTGCAGCTAGTATATGGAGGCTGCAACTGCTTTTCCTGTCCAAAGCAGCTTTGAGTGTCACTGCACAGCAGCAATCTCAGACCCTGGCGCTGGTTTGGGGAAGGTGAATTTTACCTTTCCACATTCCATCTGCATAGAACCTGAACTTTTCAGCTTTATGCTGTTGGAGAGAATTTCACCCTGAGAGTTCGCTTCTTTAATCTCAAACTCCAGAATAAATTGAGGACAAATTCTGAGACCGGGTGGGATCATATAATTGCTCTCTTCAGGCCACTCAAGAATTGCTTTGAAATTTTGGAATACATTTCTTGGCTTAGACACATCACTTGGACTATGCTGCTTCTACCAGCATAGAAAGCAGCACTGAAGGATCACTGTAAGAATGTGACAGTAAGATTATGGTCTAGTTTTTACTTGGACAGTCCAGTTTTGGCTTCTGAATTCAAAGTGTCCAGTTTTTAGGGATTAGCTTTGTGTTTACCTTTTTGTTGGTGGTGTTGGCTTTTGGCTATTTTTCTAGAACAACAGTTCCCAAAATGCGCTCCATGGGTATTTGGTGGTTGGTTGTAGTACAGATGATTACTACAAATAAAATAACAAAACACATGGAAGTTCATAATAGAGAATCTAACCAGCATGATTTCTGTAATGGGAAATTCTTACTAAACTCTTGAATTTCGTTGAATGTTTCAGTTAAGTAGTACCAGTTGATCTTATTTAGATTGTCAAAGGCCTTTGACAAGGTCCCTCACAAAAGGCTACAAAAAAAGTCAAGTAGGGATAGGGTGAGAAGTTAAGTATTGTCAAGGATAAAAAAAACCAAAAACAAACAGCTAGGAGAAAGAAAAAGGGATTAAAAGGTCAATTTTCATCATAACAAAAACAATGTAGAGGGATGCCTCAAATTCCATATTAGTCCCTGTGCTGTTTAATATAATTATTAATGATTTGTAAAGGGAAAGGAGTAGTGAACTAGCAAAATTCTCAAGTGAGACAAACTTATTTAGGTTAGCCAGGACAAGAGAGGATTGTGAGGAACTTCAGAGAGACCTAAGCACACTAGGCAAATGGACAACACAATAGCAAATGGTGCCCTGGGTCAATACATGCAAAGTAATGCACACTTGAGGAAAAAAAACCTCATACATTTTACATGGTTATAAAGTAACTATTGTTGCCGCTTTGGGTGGAATCGTTAGCCAATATTTGGAGCCTTGTTAGGTTGTTTTGGTGAGGAGGAGAAATTGCAGTAGAAGCCAATTATTTCTTTGGTGCAATCCTACTTATTTACAAAGATTGTTCACCAAGTCCTGTTTCACTGAACACAGGAGAAACAAACAACAGCAGGCAGCTTCCTTGATCATAGTTTCCAAGCCTGCCTCTGCAGCAGCACTCAGGTGGTGCCAGAACACAATGGTGTTTGGCACTTTTTTCCAGAGCTGGAACAGCATTCTGGTACTTCTGACAGAGGTGCACTGCAGTGAAGGGGGAGGGGAGAACAAGGAGCCCAGCCCCTCACCCCTGCTGGCTCTGAGTGAAAACTCAGCAGCCATTACCTCCCAGCCATGCTTGACACAGCAGCATGGGGTGGCCACACTGAGAGGGACCTTCTGCCCACTGTGGCAGAGCTCTGGCTTTGCCTTGGGCAGGGGGGGGGGGGAAGTCTTGCACTTCTAGGTGGTTTGGGCTTGCCTCAGAGGTTTTCTGGGACCCTAAGAGGCAAGGTTTACAGCTTACTGATCCACCATCATCGGCCAGTCAATAGGTTTGGTGTAGGAGCCCTCTTTAGTCCCTGTCTTCCTACTCAGGGAGCAATTTTGTAGAAGTGTGGGGAGGGAACCTAAGCCTGCCCTCTTCTCCAGGTTCCAGGCCAGGAACCCTAATGGCACCAGCAACAGGTAGCTTTCCTATACTACTGGAACTATTGCCCTTCCTTGGCCTACTTCCCCAAATAGGCTCTCCTTGGTACCTGACTATGCTTGTCCTCCCAGCTCTTTCACTGCGCACCTTCTTTCTCCCAGTCTTCCCACAACATACCTTCTTATTCCCAGCTCCTACCAGCTGGCCTTGCTGAAGGCACTTCCTTTTAAACTAGTTCCAGCTGGTTCTAAATGGGCTTCATGTGATTTGATTAGCCTGTTTCCCTTGACTGCTTCTAATCTGTTCTTAATTGGTTCCAGGTGTCTTATGGAGTCTCCCTGACTTAATTGCTTCTAGCACCTTCCTGACTGCACTGGGGCATCTCCTGCCCTGGTCATAGAAAACTATTCATCCAGTGTTTTCCTTCTACCAGACTCCTGCACCCAACCAGTCTGGGTCTGTCACACCACGCAGGAGGTAACCGGCTAGGGTGCCCACATCCCTGCCCAATAGGGGAGCCCCTCCTGGTGTTCTAGCACTGTGGGCTGGGAGGGGAGGCCCTGGCACTTTCCTGAGCCCCTTTCTCTGGGCAGGGCAGCAGTGATGGGGTGGGCCGCAGCCCATATTCCAGGACTTTCCACAGGGAATAGGTGTACAAGGGGCCTGAGTGGCTGCATAGTACCACCTCCCCCTTCCCTCTCTGGGCTGTTCCCTGTCCTAGCATGTGGGGGCCCAGGCTGAGCACATCCCACATCTTCTGGTCATAAAGTCTATGCCCCTGTGAAACACCAACAGGGGAGCAGAAAAACCCTTGTAAAATATTTTTAAAACAATTTTTAAAAAGTCTCATATAATATTTAAAAATGTCAACTTAACAGAGTTTCTTTAACTATGTTAAAGTTTTCTGTGGGGGCATTATAGGTGAAGATGGCAGTGCCTCCTATAGTAAGGTTGTCTACATTTCCCATTATAAGATCTTGTTTTCAGCTGCTCATAACTTTTTCAAATTGTAACTGTTCACGCTGAAATTTTCCCTGTTGGGTGTTTGCATCAGGCTGATTGTGAGGGTCGGGTGGGGTGGGGGGGTGGGGAGAGGGGCGGAGAAGGGACAGGGGTGAAGTAAATATTTTTTGGAAATGGTTACAAATAAACTGACAATAAAAAGGCAAATGGGCATGAATCAAACAATAAAAAGGCAAAGGTTAATAAAAACAAATGGACAAACTAGGGAGGGGAAAATAGTTTTAAAAACAAAACAATATTGGGGTGAAAACTCTAGGTGTATAAGCCATTGATCTTCTCTTTGTGGTTTCTTGTGGCAGGACCTTTCTTCTTACGTGTCTGAAAAGTACCAGGTATACTTTTGGACATTATGTAAATAATACTAATATTGAAATAACGATAGGTAGTAAACAGTGTAAAATATTTATGGAAACATGTAATGCTCCTAGTGTGCACATGTAATGCATATGTATTTATTAATAAACCTCAAGCTATACCTAATTACTACTAACAGAAAGTTACTGGCATTTACCTCCCACATATAAAGCCACACCTGCCCTCCAGGAAATCCAGGACCTGTTCGGAGAACAAGAAGTTGCCACGTGAGCAAAAAGCCACAGAAAATCAAAGATGGTAGTTATTGACAGATGTCCAATGCCCAGACCTCCATTCTAGACATCTGTATTTGTGAATTTTATGAAGTAGCTGTATTAGTTTGTGGCTGTTATTTTTAGTAGATGTTTTATTTGCATTTGGTTTTCAAAAATAGGGCATATGTAAGAGGAAAAATTGGAGGCAGTGAATAGTGACCCCGGCTATGTGATAGTGGTATCAACCTTATGTAACCAAGAATCATTTTGAGACTGAGGCCATGAAATAAATGAGTTTCTTAGCGACACTTGTGTATCTCACACCTTTATTGCTTTAATATTGTTATCTATTTCAGGCAAAACATTTAGCTGATCATGCAAACCCAAACTGCTTCACACACCTTTCAATGTACCAGAAATATCCAGCTGTTCCCTAACTAGCAGTCCAACTCCTCCTCTCCTCAATTCTCAGCATACAATTATGCATATTCAACACAACCCTGCAACACACTGAAAATTAAACATTTAAAGTCCATGAAACAAATGAAATCGAATATCAAATTAAATAACCAAAGGGATGATGCACTGATATTAGTATTCATTCCCTTCTTTATTTCATTAATAGCCTCCATTTTAATGGGGGCTTTGAATGTAGCCAAGTTAGCAAGCAGCAGCACTTGGCAAACTCATTCTGGAGATGTTTGTACTTCCCCCCTGAAAACTCTACAGAGTGGATTGATAGTGCAGCACCATATGAAACACATCTCATTTGAAACGGGTGTGGGGGAGACAGATGAAGTGTACTCTCCCCTAAGCATTTTTTTTAAATACTGCCATTGAGTGGAGTCCAGCTCATTCTAAGGAAATAGAACTAGCTCCTCAGAAGTATTTTATGAGCAAGAGACACAAATCTCTCTGGAAAAGCTTTAGTAGTATCCAGGGAAGAGAGAACTCCTTAAAAGGCCTGGAAATCCTCCCAGTCCTTACTCAATTTGGTGGCAGAATTTTAACAAGGGCCTGCTGGGTGCCCCCAAAGAGCACCCTCCTGTACTGCACTGACAGGAGAGGTCAAGCAGGGACTCTGTACCCAGTGGTTAAAGTAAAGCCCAATAGGAGGGGGAGCTCAACAATTCTACTGGCTGTAAGTAGTTGTGGGTGTTGCCATCATGCAGTGATGACATTGTATCATCTTGCATGCCATAGGGAAGAGAATGGGACAAGGGGGATCTCTAACTTTGCTTTTAGCAGAGGAGGGGGAGCTGTGCTCCTCCACATTTCTCCTTGCTGTCCATGCCTGCTGCATGATGGGACCCACAGAGATGCTCAGGAAGGTGGGGAGATCTTTCAGATGAGCTCCCTGCCCTTGAATTTTTCCCAAGGAGCCCCCCACAGATTTTCATTCCCCTTTGTCCTTGTGCAGCCCCTGGGAACAAGGCCTGCAGAAGAACTGGGTGAGAAGAAAAGTGGATGAGGATGGTTCCCAAAAAGGGGGGAAGTGCCAATGGGGAGCATTGGATGGAGGTGTTGGGGGGATGTGTCCTCATCCCCAAGCACTGGGGAGGAACAGGAGACACTGTGCCTCAATCCATGCTGCTTCTCTCCCAGCTGTTCTGAACAGTGAGAGAGGAAGGATGGTTTAGTGCTTAGGGCACTAGCCTAGGACTTGGGAAATAAGGGGTCAAGTCCCTGCTCCACCACAGACTTCCTGTGTGACCTGGGCAAGTCATTTAGCTTCTCTGTGCCTCCGTTCTCCATCTGCAAAATGGGGTTCATAATTCCTTCCTTCCTCCCTGGGGTGTTGTGAGGGTAAATACAATTAATGTTTGTGGAAAGCTCAGGTACTATGGTAAGGGATAAGGGATATGCACCCCTCTCAGCTTCATCATGGCTCAGCCTCAAAGTAACCTGCTCTCCAGAGCCAAGGAAACCGCACATGCATAGGGCCTCTCTGATGTCATTCCTAGCAGCCAGCATGGCAGAGTCATAGATGTATACGTTATATGAGTTGAGGTGGTGTAGACGCAGCCTTGCGTAAATTGACAGAATTGGCCTCCAGGCGGTGTCTCTCAGTGCTCTGCTGTGACCGCTCTGGAGATAGTTTTCAACTCTGCTGCTTAGCAGCCAGGTACACAGGACACAGCCCCTCCCCTATTAAAGCCCCGGGAACTTTTCAATTCCCATTTCCTGTTTGAGCAGCGTGGAGAACTTGCCAGCCCAGCTGATCATGGTGACTCAGCACCCCAAACACGCGCCAGCCTAGAGGGCACAGGAGGTGGTGGACTTTATTGGTCTGTGGGGAGAAGAGTCTGTGTAGCCACAGCTCCAGTCCAGCTGATGAAATGTAGATATCGATGAAAACATCACATGGGGCATGGAGGAGAAGGGCTACAGCAGAGACATGCAGCAGTGCTGTGTGAAAATCAAAGTACTTTGGCAGGTGCAGCCCATGACAAGGAAGGCAAACAGTCATTCTGGTCCTGCATCACAGACATGCTGCTTCTACAATGAGCTGCATTCGACTCCTGGCAGCAACCCCACCACTACCCCCAAAGGCAGCACGTATATCTCCCAGGAGTCTGAGTCCCGAGTCACCTCAGGCAACAACAAGGAAGACATTATGGATGAGGAAGAGGAGAATGGGAGACAGGTGAGTGGTGGATCCATTCTCCCCGAGAGTCAGGAGCTGTTTTTAACCCCGGAGCCCAGCTGGTCATAGGACAGCATGGTGGCCGAGCGTGATGCTAGGGAAGGCACCTCTGGTGAGTATGCAATTCCAATCTGTAGGGGTTACATGCTCTTATAGTTTATGTATAATCTGAAGAAAAAGTGAAGTGCAGTGGGTATCTGCTTCACAGTGGCCGTTCCAGCTACGCAGAGGGTGCCCCTCGGAAAAGACTGTTTATGTGCACAGGGATGGCCTGGGAATCCTCCATGGAGATTTCTAGTAAACTTTCATGGAGGCGCTCTACAATCCTTTGCAGAAGGTTTCTGGGGAGGGCTGCCTTATTTTCTTCCACCATGGTAGGACACTTTCCCACACCACTCCAGTATTAGCTCTGCTGGCATCATTGCAGTACACAGCATAGCAGCATAAGGACCAGGTCTGTTCCCAAATGCTCACAGCATCTGCTCTTTTACCCTCAGGAGACTGAGATCACATAGGGTCACCTAGCGGAAATAGGGGAAGTTTTCATTACAAACAGTGGAGCATGTGACCCACCACCTATGGTGACTTCTGGGTTTCTCAACTAGGCTTTCCCTAACATGCTGGTGGTTTGGTTGGCAGGAATCGGTGGTGACCTCAGATTCTGCAAGTCCAGAGCGACTACCACCAGCAGCGTTAAGGGAAGGAGGTGGGTGAGCTTCCTGTGTTCTCTCATGGCCACAATCCCCCACCCCCACCCCTGTGGAGCTGTCTGGGACAAAGACAGCAATTTGGGAGGCTTAATGCTGGTCTCTGGTCTCAAAGCAGCAGCCATGTTGCTAGGGGGAGGGGGTCATGTCCATCTGCGCTCCTGACGCGGGTTTGCCACAAGTTGCCACTGGGCCATACCTACCCTAGCTGGAACAGCAAACCGGTTCATTGAATAGCTAGGGATTCTGATTATGTTCTGGCTTGCACTTTAGTGTAATAAAGGGAGTGTTTTTTAAATAGCAACATTGCACTAGACCCAGGGTATGTGCTGACAATGGTTGTCTTGTGCTTTGCATGCCTTACAGCAGAAAGCTTGTCCTTCAGTGCATCCTCCACACCAGCACAGAGGCTTTCTTAGGCCTGGTCTACACTGGGGTGGGGTGGGAGAATCGATCTAAGTTACGCAACTTCAGCTACGTGAATAACGTAGCTGAAGTCGACGTACTTAGATCTACTGACCGTGGTGTCTTCACTGCAGTAAGTCGATGGCTGATGCTCTCTTGTCGACTCTGCCTGCGCCTCTTGCCCTGGTGGAGTACTGGAATCGACAGGAGAGCGCTCGGCAGTCGATTTATCACGTCTAGATACGATAAATCGACCCCTGCTGGATCGGATCGCTGCCCGTCAATCCAGCGGGTAATGTAGACAAGCCCTTGGATTAGAAGGCGGAAAAAGAGGACGTGTGATGACATTCAGTGAGATAATGAATGCCTCTGGCACAGCTGAGATGGAGCTAAGAGTCTGGAGGGGATGGTATGGGAAGGCACAATGCAGCTAAGCAGTGCACATTACTGTGGCTCATTACTGAAATGAGTTTTCAAAGCCTCCCGGAGATGCAGAGCTCCTTGCTGGGCTCTTCTTATTGCCCTGGTATCTGGCTGTTTAAAATTAGCTGCCCATCTATCTGCATCCACACCCCAACCCTGCAGAAATGTCTCTCCTTTTGCCTCACAGATAGTGTCGAGCACACAGCAGGCAGTGATAACAATGGGGATATTGCTTTCACTGAGGTCTAACCTAGTGAACAAACTGCGCCAGCAGCCCTTTAAATGCCCAAAGGCACATTCCACCACCATTCTCACCTGCTCAGCCTGTTGTTGAACCGCTCCTTACTGCTGACCAGATGGGCGGTGTATGGCTTCATGAGCCATGGGAGCAAGGGGTAGACTGGGTCTCCCAGGATCGCTATTGGCATTTCAACAGTATCAGTGGTTATTTTGCGATCTGGAAAGAAAGTCCCTGATTGCAGCTTTCTGAACAGATCTGTTTTACTAAAGATGCCACGTCATGCACCTTTCCTGACCATCCCATGTTGATGTCAATGAAACACCCCCTGTGATTCACCAGCGCTTGCAACACCATTGAAAAGTATTCCTTATGGTTTATGTACTTTTTGGCAAGGTCGTCTGGTGCCAAGATAGGGATATGCATACCATCTATTGCACCACCACAGTTAGGGAACCCCATCGCTGCAAAACCATCCACTATGTCATGCACATTGCCCAGAGTCACTACCCTTCTTAACAGAAGTCGATTAATGGCCGTGCACACTTGGATCACAACAGCTCCCACAGTGGAGTGATCAGTTCCGAATTGATTCCTCTGTGACTGCTAGCAGTCTGGAGTTGCAAGTTTGCATAGAGAGATCACCACTCGCTGCTCGTTCCACTGTCAGAGCTGGTCTCATTTTCATATTGCTGCACTTTAGGGCTGGAGAAAGCTCTGCACAAAGTTCCTGGACAGTGGCCTTCTGCATTTGAAAGTTCTGCAGCCACTGCTCATCATCCCATAGCTGCATAATGATGCAATCCCACCAGTCAGTGCTTGTTTCCCAGGACCAGAAACGGCACTCCGCCATGTTCAGCTGCTGCACGATTGCTAGCAGCAACATAGAATTGTTTCGTTCTCTGGCTTGCAGCAGGGCTGCTTGCATGACATTGCAATGTTCTGCACAGCAGCTTATGTCTCGGCTCTGGAAATACTGCAGGATAAGGCATGAAGTGTTTGTAATGCTCACAAGAATAGTGCACAGCTGAGCAGGATCCAAGCTTCTCAGGCTGTGGTGTATGCACAGCTAAGCCAGGCTTTCGAAAAAAGGTGCAAGAAAGTATGGGTTGTTTGCTGTTGATATCGAGGGAGGGGGGAAATTGCACCATGCATGGCCAAAGCCATGCTCGCATTCCACTCTGTGACAATGTTTTGGTCCCATGAGGCATTGCAAGCCCTTCCCAAAACCCCCTGCAGCTAGTTTCACTGTGGGATAGCTACCCACTGTGCACTGCTCTGTGTATCGATGTAAGCACTGCTTGTGAGGATGCAATCCACCAACACAATGAGTGTGGTGTGGACACATACGACTGACTTAATTACTGCAGCGGCTGCATGTCAATTTACATTAAGGTGACTTTACTTTGTAGTGTAGACATGCCGTGAGTGGACATCCCCCACTTCAGGATTACATTAGCGTTCAACAGATATTATTTGTGCCTTAGGGCTTGTCTACACTGGCAAGCTTTTTCGGTTAAGTAATGTCGCCAAGGAAAAAATCAACAAAAGCAAAGTCACCAAAGCGTGTCTACATTTGCTCCCTCTGTCGACAGATCGTGTCCACATTTGTGGCACCTTTGTCGACAGTGAGAGCAATGGACTGTGGGTATGTATCCCACAGTGCCTGGCGACAACATCCGTTGCTAGGTGTTGTGGGAATGCAGAAATGGAGCACAGCGCATCCTGGGATGTGCAAAATGTACCGTCATGTACCGCTTTGTGTCCCACCCCTCCAAAGGTCTCTGGCTTCCTTTCACACCATTTTTCCAACTGTCATTCTTTTGTAGTACGCACCACCATATGCAGTGAGAGAGGATGGATCCCGCACTTCTCTCTTATGCACTGTTAGCTGTCGTGAGGACATCGTGCATGGCAGTACAATTACTCTCAGAGTTACTCGTAAAGTTAGCAGAGGATGAATCGCAGGCACCCGAGTGCAATATGCACAGCAGCAACTTAGCAGTGCTTTGTGCGTTCACAGAGCAGCTACATACAGGCGACCGTCACTTTTGGGCTAGGGAAACAAGCACTGATTGGTGGGATCACATTGTCATGCAGGTGGGGGTTGACAACCAGTGGGTACAGAACTTCAGGATGCGTAAAGCAACCTTCATGGAGCTAAGTGCTGAGCTGGCCCCCGACCTGCGGTGCAAGGACACCAGATTGAGAGCTGCTCTTTCGGTAGAGAAGCGCGTTGCAATCACTGTGTCCAGACTGCTACCGGTCAGTCACAAACAAATTTGGAGTAGGAAAGTCCACTGTTGGGGCTGTATTACTCCATGTGTGCAGGGCAATAAATTGCATCCTGCTGCAAAGGACCGTGACTCTGGGAATTGTGCATGAAATAGTGGATGGCTTTGCAGAGATGGGTTTCCCTAACTGTGGCGGGGTGGTTGTGGTTGATGGCACACACATTCCAATTTTAGCGCCAGACCACCTTGCCTCTGAATACATCAATAGGAAAGGATACGTCTCCATGGTGTTGCAGGCACTTGTGGATCACCGGGGGCATTTCACGGACATCAATGCAGGCTGGTCTGAAAAGGTGCATGACACACACATCTTCAGGAACAGTGGCCTGTACAGAAAGCTGCAAGCGGGGACTTCCTTTCCAGACAACAAGTTCACAGTGGGGGATGTGGAAATGCACATAGTAATCCTGAGAGACCCAGCTTACCCCTTACAGCCCTGGCTCATGAAACCTTACACAGGGCACCTGGACAGCAGCAAGGAGCATTTTAACAACGGGCTGAGTAGGTGCTGCATGTCAGTCAAATGTGCCTTTGGCCATTTGAAAGGTCGCTGGAAGTGTTAAAATGGCAGGTTAGACCTTACCGAGGAGAATATTCCCGTGGTCATAGCTGCGTGCTGCACTTTGCATAATCTGTGTGAATCTAAGGGTGAAATGTTTGCTCAGGTGTGGAGCACTGAGGCCGAGCGCTTGGCTGCACAGTTTGAACAGCCAGATGCTAGGACTGTCAGAGGAGCCCGGAGGGCTGCTATTAACATCAGAGAGGCTTTGAGGAACCACTTTGACAATGAGGGGCAGTAACACACTTCTGCTTTGGAGTTGCTTCCCTGTTGCATCCATGCACAATTTTGGGGCCCAAGATACATGCAACCCAATGCTTTAGGAACCTGTTCCCGAGAGTGAATTGATTGCTCTATGCTTTCGTAGAACACAGAATAAAAACGCTGTACCATTAAATATCTTAGCCTTTATTTATTGTTAAAAAGGGTAAAGTGTGTGTAGCTCCAGCTATCATTGTGCAAGCTGTGGGGGAGGGGGGAAGTGATGGGGAAATTCAGGAGTGAAGTGAAGTGAAGTGAAAAGGAATGTTTGGGCATAGAGGCGGATGGGGTTGGCAAGGAATTGTGCAGCAGCTGCAGTGGCGTTCGAACTTGGATCTGCTCAGTCTACAGCTGTATCAGAAACTTGAGCATCTCTGTCTGATCCTCCATAACTTTTATCATCCGCTCTGTCGCTTGCCTAGCAAAAGCAGCATTCTCTTTTCTGTCCTGCCTTTCAGCTTCCCAGCACTCTTTCCATTCCCTGTCTCTCATTGTGCTGTATAATCCCGCGGAACATGTCTTCTTCGCTGCGCCAAGGGTTTTTTTCAATCGTTTGCTGGAATGTAACAATCCCTCTTCTGTTCAGCACAGACCTTGAAAAACACACCACGCACCCACCGCGGACCGGCAGTGGCAGATAAGAAACAAACCCTTGGCGCAGCGAAGAAGACCTGTTCCACGAGGTTATACAGCACAATGGGAGAGACAGCTCCACGAGCACCCCAATCATGGTGAGTTTTGGGAGTGCGGGGAAGGCGGTTGTGCATACGGACAAAAAGGTCACGGCTTGCAGGGGACTCATTCTAAAATTATCCTACAATTTTTCACAGGCGGCCAACCTGCTGGCTGACATCTCGCTGCTGAGGATGACCAGGGAAACCAGGGCCCAACTACTGCATGCTTGCGGCTTTCATCCCGGTCTATATGCAGCTCAGTTATGTGCCACTTTGGTCCCAGCTCCAGTGATTGTTAATGGCATGGTACAGTTTCCTACAATGGGGGAAACTAACAAGGCTGCAATCCTTTGGAATCTGTGGCAGAGGATTAACAAGTACCGCTTGGAAACTTTCCAAAGCCTCTCTCTGGAGGATTCCCTGCAGGTCTCGATGTCCATCAACACCCTGCTTGGCCTGTAGATTAGCTACACAGGGCAATGTCCAGCTCACAGAAAACACTACCTGCCTTCCACTTTTCGATTCCCTACACAAGCCACAGCAACTTACCCAGAGTCACATGTGCTTCCTGCTCCCCATTGAGCACTTCTGGAATGGAGAAAAGTCCCCGGCTGCCTGCTTCCACGAGTGACCCGGCTGGGAGCACCACCTCCTCTTCTAGCTCGACTTCTTCATCCACAATTTCTGCCTCTGGGTTAACCCCTCTTTCAGTTGCATGTGAAGTATCCATGGGGCAATTGGCAATGGAGGTGGGGTCACCACCGAAAGAGCATCCAGCTCCTTATAGAAGCAGCAGGTCTTAGGTGCACCACCAGAGTGATGGTTCGCTTCCCGTGCCTTATGGTACACCTGTCTCAGCTCCTTTATCTTCGCTCTGCACTGCTGCATGTCCCAATCAGAGCCCTTTTCACACAAGCCCAGAGAAATTTGCCTATATGTGTCCCAATTCCTATGGGTCACTCGCAGCTGCTACTGAACAGACTCCTTTCCACATATACTGAGCAGATTCAAAAACTCAGCGGTGGTCCAAGCAGGAATGCGTTTAGTGTGATAGCCAGCCGTGCGCACCTGGGAAACTCCTCTGGGAAGCCAAACAAAGAGGAAATGAGATTTAAAATTCCTGGGGCTTGCAAGGGGGAGGGGTGGGTTGGCTGCAGGACAGCAGAGTTCAAACCGCAGAGCGGCAGCATGGGAATTGTGGGATACTTTCTGGAGGCCAATAAAATCACGAAAAAAACTGTGGTGTCTACACTGGCTGTTTGTCAACAATAAAGGGAGGGGAAAAGACACAAGTTTCTTGCAGGGGTGGAAGTTTTTTGTCGCCAAATCTAGGCTTTTTTTTATTTTTAAAAGGGACCTTGCAGTGTGTACGCTTGGGGCCGGCGCAACCCATTAGGTGACCTAGGTGGTCGCCTAGGACACTAACATTTTGGGGGCGGCGACCAGATCTTCGGCTGCTCCAGTCGTCGTCGGTATTTCGGGGGCGGGACCTTCCGCCGCCTCTGTGGGGGGTGGCATTTCAGGGGCGGGACCTTCCGCTGACTCGGGCGGCAAAAAAGCTGGCAGCGCTCCGCTGTTTTGTCGCCAAAAGGCAGTTTTTGGCAACAAAACTTGCCAGTGTAGACAAGCCCTTAGATTATGTCACAGACCATAACAGATTTAAGCCTTGGAATTTTTAATAGTGATTGCATTGTCTTTGAAGTGCTGCTCCCATTTAAATAGAGGGTAAATTCCCATTTACTTTAATGAGATTAGATCAGCCTCCTTGTCGCTATATTTCTTTTTTGTCATAGATACTTTCTTTCATTAAAGTTTCTGCTCAGGGCAGAAAAAAATGCTGTGTAGCTGAATAAATTGTGAAATATTTGCATTTGTGACGCCAACTCCTCAATCATTGCTCCTCCTCTGACATTAAGATGACACTTTTTATAGTGCAGCAGCTGCTGTAGCTGGTATTACTCTTCTCAGCCACCCAAGAGCTAACAATGCAGCAGCCTGCAGTGTGTCACCTGCCAGTAAGTTTTTAGAAGTTTTACAAATTTTCTCTCAGTGCAGTGAGAAGCAGGGATATTAAATGTTAAGCTATATTTTTGTGTTCACCTATTTATTTTAAAGCTGTCAAATCAGTTTAGCAACACAGTTCATTGGCAATTAAACTTGACCTATTTAGCATCTAAAATTGAGTGGAAAAGAATGTGTTAGGAGCATAAGATGAAATAAGGTAAAACTTTTAAACAGAAGTGTTTATAACCTGACTCTGATTTGTATCTGTAAGCTAAAAAGCCACCTGTTGTAAACAAAGGGCATTTACTAATAACACCCAAATGAAAGAATGCAAAGAATCCAGTTTGCTTATCATTATTTGTGCTCTTTATTTAATGTGTGCATTTCTCTCAGCCGGGGCAGTAAAATGAATGAAGTTACTTTCATTTTCAGATTCTCTGCTGTAACGTTTGAGTTGCAAAACACTGCAGGGGAGTGCTTTATTTCTTTAAAACCAACTGCTGTCACTGGAATGTTTATAAAACTGCTCTGTTGGGTTTACGTTCACGCTAATTAAATGGTTTGTGTCACTATTTAAGTCATGGACTTTTCCCTCTTATTTTTAGCAAATTCAGTTATCTTTTAATTTCACTTTTCACTGGTGCTTGCAGATATAAAAAGAAGGATTTGGGGTTCTAGACAATTTTATCTATACCTCAATTGATTTTTTTCCTGTTTCTTGATGTAATTTCCCCCCCTAAATTTAGCTTTTTCTGATCTTATATTTTTTTCAGATGTTTATTTCTGTATTTATTTCTCCATCTGAAATCTTTTCTCTCTTTCTCCAAGATGTGTATGTGGAGAAGTCTGAGTTCTACCCCTGAATCTGTCACTGAGCAGCACAAGTTACTTTAGTTTATGTCTTTCATTGTAATCTCTTCTCTGCCTGAGCTTCTCCATCATTAAAATGGGGTGAATGATGCTTAACCATTTTTGTTAAGTGCAGTGAGTTATATGGAAGGAAAGTGCGATAAACAGCAAGTGCTCCTTGTTTCTCCTTCTCCTGGTTCTTTGCTATCCTGCCCCATAGCCTCTAACCTCTCCCATTCCCCTCCACCTTGGGGATTCTCTGTCCATCTCCTTCATTTTTCTTTTCTTCAGGTCTTCTGCTCCCCTTCTGAGTCTACTCTCCCTGGCCCCTAGAGCACTTTCTCTCCCCAGGTTCAGTTCCTTTCACTCCTTCCTTGGATTCTCTGTTCCTTTTTGCCCACCCTCCAGGGAAGCCTCCCCTTTCCATCTTGTTCTCTTCCCCCCGTCTTGGGTTTTCTATTCCCACATTGTCATTCTACCCTCTGTATCTCTCTCACCCTCATTCTCCACCTCCACTGCTATTGGCCCTTCACCTCTCCTGTCTCCTGCAACCTCACTCCCTTTCTCGTGTCTCTCTCTCTCCATCAGTTGTCTTCTCCTCTCTTGCTTTTGTTTCCCTGACTTGCTCTCTCCTCCTTCAGTTCTCATCTCCTGAGTTCTCCTCTTCATTCTACTCTCCTCTTCACTCTTGGATCCCCAATCCCTTGCCTTCTTGTGTAACCCACACACCTCCTGGGTGTGGTTCTGTCCCATCTACTGCACCGAGACCACTTAAAGAGAGAGATAAATGAGTCTGCGCTACAGTTGGCTTTTAGCTCACGCAGTAGAGGCTCATGCACTAAGCTCCAGAGGTCCCCAGTTCAATCCCGCCCGCCGTTGACCGAGGTCTGTCAGTGTTATATTTGCACAGGTGACTGCAGAGCAGCAGGGGAGGCAGGGCCCTTGGGGAGCTGGGAACAATTGTAGTAACTGCTCTCCCCTGCACACAGTGACCTCAGCAGAAGTTAGTGGTTTCCTGATCCCGATTCTGCCATGCTACCCTTAAAAGCCAGAGAGGAAAGCAGGGAGAAGAAAATCCTTCCTGATTCAGGGCTGCTAAGTCAGTATCAAGAATGAGAATGACCTGCCTCCTTCAGAGATCGGGGGGAGCAGATAATATTGCAGCACCAATGGAAGGGATATAATTCATTAAGTCTATATGTTTTATAGAACCCCGTTACTTTTTTATAGAACCGTGCTGGTTTCATCTTTATTATATTCTATAGGACTGTTTTATAAGGGGGATGTTCTTAAGCTGCTGCCCTTTGAGTTTTAGAGCACATCACAGGCAGTTCAGAGTATTCAACACCTCTCAGTCTCCGGAGCCCAGATCTGGGACACATTGCAGGACAATGACCCAAAACAAGGGATGTGAGAATCAAAAGAACACAAGAATCTTTAAACATTGAAGGACTTTTAAAAAAATATAAATAACATTGTCTATCACTCCAGTGTCATGAGTCAACTTTTCTGATGCCACCAAATTACAGAAAGCAAGTTTTCACAGTATCAGCCTGGGATGGAGGCCAATCCCGGTTTTAAGAGAGGGGTGTCCTGTCTAATGAGTTGCATCACACTCCAGTGAAGTTTCAATACTGTAAAATGTCTCCTACACGACTTAAAACACACACCCCTTCACATCTCTGTTCACTTCTCCAATGCACAGCGGGTAGGAATCTGAATTACAGTTGCCTCCTTTCACACACAGCTTTGAATGGTCCTGGGTAGCAGTGAAGACAATATTCTGCACTGTTTTAACTTTGTTCCACTGCAAACTGGCCAGTTGGATGGGAGCACATTCTTTACTTTTACTTATCTTCAAGAAACTCATAATTGTCCCCAAACATCTCATGTGCAAATCTAAGATCAGCAAAATTGTAAAAACAATGAAGTAATACTAAAATCAACAGGCATCACTGACATCACTTACACTGTACATTAACCTTTTGTCAATAGCAAGCTGGATAATTTTTTCCCTGTGCTCATTTTTATTATTTTACAATTTCATTTAAAAAAAAATAATTAACATCAAATATACCTTTTAAAACATATCTCGTATATATAATATAAATATAGAAGGTGCTTTACACTTAAATAATTGGATTAAAAACCCTATGGAAAAATATATACTCAACAATTTAACCTATTTAAAATAGAAATATCAAATTTAGCTCATATTTAGATCCCAAGTCTTAAATGTCTTTGGTGGATCCCTGAGCTGATAAGTAGTAATCGCTTCCCGGCTCTTTGAGCTGTGGTCAAGTGAAAAATTCTCTAAGTTGTTCTATAGGATACAAGTATACATGCCCTCAGGCAAAGGCCAGAAAGGTTCTGAGGATTTCCTGCTCAGAGCCTGGAAGGACTGGTCTTTTAATCCATTCTGACCTTGAAGATACAGGTTTCTTTGTCCAATAACTCAGTATAAAACGATCTAATCTAAACTGATATTTATAAAGTACCTAATCACTTCATACCTAATCAAGGTATGAAGTTCCAGTTTGGGATCATTGTATATTGAATGGTCTCTACTCTCTACTGCTAGATTTTTTCCCATACTTTTCCTTGTGTTTTTAATTTCTTTTTCCCTTCTCTCTGTCATTTTCTATCTGTATCTATGGAGTCTGGTCTTTCTTTAGCCTTGTCATTGCAGGAAGGATGTTGTGAAAAAGCAAGTCTTGCATCATGTGCTGTACACAGTTAGGTTTGGGCTGTTCTTGATCTCCTGTGGTGAGAAATCACAGAGACTAGGCATACTGCTGACAATGCTGTAGCACCAGCTCCTGGGCACTGATAGCTTCATGCCTTTTAATAAAATTAGGGGCTGAGTAATCCAGTGAGGTATTTTTCTCAGAACCTAAAAAGGAAAGGTATAATCAGAGCCACACAACAGTTAATATAAATTCACATACGGGTGGAGTTGTTTCTGGGGATAATTATGGAGCATGGTAATGTCTCTGGGAATGTGCTAACATTCAAACAAGGGGCTCTTATTAAGTCGTTCTTCCTTCTCCCTGGCTAAATGGGAGTGTATGCTTGGAGAGAATAGACGGGCCAAGAATCCATTCATTGATCACTTCAGGAATAACCCTCTGTCATTGTAACCACAGCCAGAGCAGAATCACTGCTTAGCAAACAAGCTTACATCACATGCAGTTCACTGGAAATGTTTCTGCTTTGGTCCTGAGAATTGCACTAAGTGAACTGATAGTGAAGTGGAGTGTTCAGCTTGTGTAGTTTGAAATGGGGGAGGGAGCCTAAAGGGGGATCCACACTGTCCTTCCCTGGATTTGTTGCTTTTTTAAATGCCTGAAAGTTGGTACAATCATCAGCGGAGCGTGGTTGACCCCATCTAAAGCAGGGGAAATTTCCTCATAACTCCTTTCCATTTGGTGACAGAATTTTAGCAAGGAGCCCTTCTGAGCCCTCCAGCTCTTTGCTGAACGCTTCCATTGTTAAAGCTGCAGTATAGTTTCTGTTATTCTGGAGGCACCTGGTAGCAAATCAGGAGTTAGGATTATGTTTTAAAATGGTCTTAAAAGGGGAAATAAATTCCTGCTTCTCTTTAAAAGTAGGTAGCCAATGGGTGTGAAATTTCACGCACTTTTAGTTTTTCTGTGCTTTGAATTTTCTTAACTCTCCCTTCCTCAGCAAAGGATGGCAACCGTCCATCACCCCTTTAACAGCCCTTTGCCAAACTACCCTCTCCCAAAACAATTAACTATTACGCCAAACATCCACAACCACCAGTGCAGGGGAAAATAATCTGGTAAAGGCATGTGTGCAGAAAGGGTGGGAGTGGGCAGCGCTCAAGTTGTGGAGTGTGATCAGTGGTATCCAATAGTTGTGGTGACAGTAAGGTGTGTGCTTATGGGAAGACAAGTAGAAGGTATGTACTGTGAGGTGGCTTAACTTTACATTTCCTTGCTTTTGGGAGTTTGTGTCAGGCATGTTGGGACAGATCCTCAACCAGTGTAAATTGTCATAGCACAGTTTATTCCAACTAAAGGATCTGCCCTCTTGTGTCTGATTTTGACACTGCCACCTTTAGTTTGTTTTAATGTTCTCATTTTGTCTGAGGGGGACAGTGCCCCCCTGCCAGAACAGCCATGTTCACCTGGGCACTGAGGAGAAGTGGACTCCAGGGTTCCTAGAAAAGGAGCCAGGCAACCAGTTCTCCCCCATCTCCAGGCCACGGCTCTGAGGCATCAGCCTTCTTGAAGCAGCAGCCTCATCTCAACAGGCTCCTTTCAGAAGCAGCCGAAAGAGGATGCTACTAGGTTTCTCCTCCAGCAGCAGAACCTCATCCAGGGCAGAGGATGAGGTGGGCAGCAGCGGGGAGAACAAAAGTTGGAATATTTTTTAAATCACCAGAACAGAAGATATTGGTGTGTTCAGTGTTTAACTGCTTGACAACAGAGTGGCAGATTTAAAAAGAAAAATGTACACACATGTATTTTTAATAGTGTAGATATTTCAGGTCTAGATGACTGAATATAACATGTACCGGCTTTCTGAATCAATGAAGTACAATCTGAGCTTCACTCAGGTTGCCTGAGATCCTATCCCTTTAAAAGATCCATACAATTTATCTCATTGATCCTAGAATTCTTCACAGAGTTCTGTTCTTTCTTAATATTTGTCTATGTTGATACTAGATACCTTTCATTTATCATGCAAATATACACAATGAAAGCAAAAATAGTCAAAGCTGTTTAAAATAAAAAAGAACCAGCATTGGAGCTACACCTGTTTCTAACCCCCCAAATGTGTGATTCATAAACCAAGCATCCACTTCTTCAGTGAAGCACTTTGAACACTTTTAAGTGCTATGTAATAGTTTGGTTCTTATTTCTGAGGAGGAAAAGGGAATGAAATCTATACCTAGTTACAGTTGTTGGGCATTGGCTTTTGCAATATCAGTTTCCTTTGCAGACATTTTCATGGGGGAATCAGTGGTTCAGACTGCGTGGACCCATATGAAGGCACTGAAACATTAACAGTGGTGACAGCCCCTATGCCAGTAACTAATAGTGACAACTCAAATAGTGTATAGCCCTGCTACTGAGATATCAGCCTGCACCTATACCTAAGGTCTAAAGACTGCTGGATTTCTGAAATTGGAATCCAAATCTGTATCAAAATTTTGCAAATGATCCCAAAACTTCAGATCCAAATAACCTCTAAGTTTGAAGTGCTGAAAACCCAGATCCAAACTGTGTGGGCTAAGACAATCTCTACTGAAATTGCAAATGAACTGATACTTGCCTTTAAATAGATATCTATTTTTGCATTTCCCCATTTTTTTCTCTAGTATACAGAACATTTCTGCCTGCTGCTTGGCTACAGTGTGAGACTGTAAACAGCATCTTCCAGTTATAGAGCACAAGGATAATGCAAATAGAAGAGATGAGCAGATTGCCAGTATTTGATTGGTTTCTTGAAATCTCTCCTACACACATGTTCAAATACAGTAAACACATATGAAAAAAGTTACAGTTCTAACCTGAACCCACAGGAAAAATGCCAAGTCACAGCGTAAATTAACAGTCTCTAACTCACTTCTTTATGGTCAGAGATGGGGGGAGGGAAGGAAGTGACAGTACAGTCTGTAGATTATGGACAGTTTTGAAATTGCTTAGAAATGTAGGGGCTAAGAACAATTATGCTCAGAAGAATAAGGAGGAAGCCTTACATACTCGAATATATGGATGGCAAAAAACAGCTGTACACATAAGGCTCAATTGTGCCACCCATACTCAGGTTGGGTGTAATGGGGGGGGGACCGTGCTGCTTGCCCGTAGCACTGTATCCTGTATTTATGTGTATTATTTAAAACACACACTAGAACATGATACAGTGACGGTAATAAAATTTCTTAATAAAATAAAAGCCTTTACTTGTATTACAAAAACACTATCACAGCATTGCCAGGTAAACCAGCTTCCCTAGAGCACCAAAACAACAACAATAAACTACTACCACAACCAGTGATAAAGCAAACTGTATAAACCAAACATTGAACAGTGCAAACAGTGCCATAAAAAAAAGCCCCTAATTCTGTGTGTCCCCTAGCATGTTCTCCTTTACCTTTCTTGTATGTTTAGCATGCGCTTGCCACAACTGCACAGTTGTGGAGACCTGCAGGAGTGTGTGCATAGAGGGGGATGCATGCAGGGAGGAGGGGATCAGCACAAGGTTGGAAGTATGCTGGGCATAGATTTGCCCTGTCCAGCTGCTGCTAAGTACTGGTTGCATGGGCCACCCAACCACCGAACTGTCCATACTGTTCCTGGCATGCAGCGCATGGTAACATGGAGGGGACTCAGGCCCTGGGGAAGGCACAGCAGGAGCCTGCACTCAGCAGCCTGCCTGTGCCTTTCCACTTGCTCTGAATCCTTCTCTCTGTGGTATTGCACCTGCTTGTTGGCCCTGTCCAGAATGTCAACTGTAAGTTCTTCACAGAAACGATTCTTCTTGTATCGGTCCATGACAGTACAGAGACCCAGGCTTCTGCTGGAGAGCATGTGAACTGCCGAGGTACAATGGCCAGAAGAGGTAGAGGTAGGAGTGCTTGCAAGCAAACATGAAACAGAACTAAGCATGGTCTGAGTGTTTCACAAAAGGTTCAGTGCATGAGTAAAAAGAAAAAAATCTTTGCTGAATCTCAAGGACGCAAAAAAAAAAAAAGGATACTTTGTAAAACTGAGCCTTCAGAGGAACTTTTCAGGTCCTAGAGGCTCTGTGGACATACAAAATTAATACTTTGTAAACCAATGATAATTTTGCAGTTAGTCATAATGCAAGGATGGGTTATTTACAATGAAATTCAATCAGATTTCAGTAATCTACATTTCACTCTCCAGACATATAGCTCAAAGATTACCTACAAAGTAGAAAAGATGAAAACACTGATTGATGTGCAGTACAGTTCTGTAATCCATCTATTTAATAATTTCACATTCCCAAACTTCTCTGCATATGTTCTTTACTTACCATCATCCTGGTCACCATCTTCACTTCTGCAGGAAATTTCAGCTGCCCCCGGGGACAATGGAGGAACTAAGTAACAGCAAAGCAAAGTGACTCTCTAAAGAGTCTCTCTGTCAGCTGCACAGAATGAGCAAATACCAGATTTTAAAGGAGTTGTTTTCTGAAGTGCATTTCTCTTATTTGATTCAGTTTCATCCCCCTGGAAGTTTGAACTTCATCTTCAAGTTCACATTAATCTTAGTAATTAATCTCAATAATAAAACAATTTGATTGATAGGTTTTAAAATATAAAATTAGTAGCAGCTGTGTTCTCAGCATTGCACTTAATGTAATGCATCTGTTGCAAAATCTATGGAAATAACCTATTTTCTCATTATCATATTGTATTCTATATTGAAGGAATAGGATTAATATACCATGTAAAGTATATCATATGAACAGCGTGTAGTGCAGAAGAACAGTAGTACAGAAAAAATTGCAACCTTATATTGGAGCTCGCAAACTTTTTTGTCCGCATTGATGTACAGATAAAGCATTTACAGTCAAAACTGTTTTAAAGCAACCAACAAAAATTGGCTCATTATTAGAGGTTTTCCTTTTTATTAAAGGTGGGGCAGAATTGTACTACAAACAGTTGGTAGTATTTTAAGGGAATTTATTGAGGCATGACGTTGCCTGTTTGAGGTAGTCTCTTGTAGTGGTATCATTGTCCTATACCGTGCTACCTCAAGGACATTGAATATGTATCCTTAGCATTTCTTCATCATCTTCTACTTCTTATCGAATACATGACAATATAGCACTTGCATCTTATGCTATAGTACAAAGAAAGCAATGTAATACAGAGTGAATCTGCTGTAGACTTTTATAAATGGAGTATTTTCCTCCCACACTATTTCCACTACCTCTTCTCTCCATCATGACTGATACCACCACTAGCCTCCCTATCACTCAGTTGAAACCTCCTTCTCCTTCACTCCCCATATCCAGCGCCTCTGATCAACTACTGTTGCTTCTTTCTGGAGATTGAAAAAAACCATTTTTTGCTTTCTTTCATGATGCTGTAACCACTCTCCCACATCCTTATCAACTCCCACCTGTTGACTACTGCAATCACCTCCTCCTAACCTCATCCCTTACAGATCCCCATTGTGCTGCTGACCATCAAGCTCAAACTTTTTGTCCTTACTTTCAAGATCGTACATCATATAGCCCCTTGTGACACCCCCAGGGTACAATCTGGACTGTTGAACCTCTGTGTCCCTTTAACCATCCAGCCCAGGGTGCCTTTCACAAGCAGCCTCTCCAAGCTCTACTCTCACACAGCCATTAGCATTTAAAGTCATTCCTAGCAAAGTTACATGAATGCTCTCCCAGCCATTCATGAACTACGTACAGGGCAACACCTGCAAATTCCCCAACCCCAGCTTTGCGTCCCAGGAATGTGCGACTTATACTTCTCAGTAGACCCTGTACAGCATAAGCTCATATTGGTCCGACATTGCAACAAAGGGTAATGTTTATATGCTCAAGCCTTGCTGGCTGACGTGGAGTTCCAAAGCACTTCAATCCAAATATACACTGGATTAGGTAAAAGAATAAAAAATTTATGAACTAGAGAAAAATGTATTTGAAATTATTATAAGTGATAAAGGCATAAAAGTCAGAACTGGTTACACATGGGATAAAACTGCAAACTAATTCCTGAACTTTACCAAGCTAAATAAGATTTGAAATCAAAAAGGTTTCTCTCCCCCAGAAACTTTCAGCAGTCCATACTAACTGGAAAGATTACCAATTAGGACCACTCCCCCCAATCCAATGATGCTCCTATTGTCTTTCAAGTGGTCTCGCTGCCGTGAGTAGAGATGGGGGAGGAGAGGTAGTGAGGTGGTCACGGTCTCTCTTTTTTATACTCTGACCCTTTGTACTGGAAAAGTCTTTGCTGGGTCATGGGATCAGCAGTTCCATTGCGTATGTCCTTCAGATGAGTTGTAAATACTTGTTTACAATGTCGCTGCTGGGGAATCTCCAATTAAACAGGTAGTGACTAAGGCCCTACTTAATTTCCAATATTGCGGAAATTGCAGATCCTGCAATATTAGGCTTCCACCACAATTTTGATTGTAATTAGCTTACTTTTCACAGTCCACAATTTTGCATACATTTTGGCATTTGTAACACACACTTTTCCCCCCATTAGTGCAGAAGAACCTAATTTATCTGAGCTGCCAGCTGCTGGGGCTCAGGCTGCCAGCCCTGTGCATGCGGTGCTCAGGCTGTCAGCCCTGCACATTAATAACTACAATATAGTTGCAGCAAAATGTCTGGTTATCAAAAAAATTTGCAGGCATAACTTGAGTGTTTATATTGTTCCACAAAACTTTTTTTAAACAAGTAAGTCTTCTCTGGCTTTTCCAAATTATCGCAATTAATAAAGGTCCTTTATTACTTTTCTGCAATTTTCCATATCTTGTCCGCAACTCAGCTGCAATTATTTGACAATCATCCTGTGATTCAAGTAGGACCTTAGTAATGACTCTTTAGCATTCTGCTGACCTGCAAGTGTGTCTTTGTCTCCGAAAAACTAGTTTGAGCCTGCTTTTCTAACATTGTAACATGTTACCATAAAATCATTGCAATACAGTAGTCTCATAACTTTACATACAAAGTTACCACACACATTTTACCAAGATAATAATGGTCAGCAGATTATGAGTTTTCACATGATACCACACAAGGCATACTTTGTACAGGATATATCAAACCATATAAAAGTGGTGAACATGCAGCACAGAGTGTCACATGGGGCACAGTGTCTCACAAACCTGCCTAAATATCTCACCTGATCTTCCTCTGCATTCTTGCCATACCCTCCGCTTTGCCAATCTGATACCCCTTTTGTCTCTTTTTTTCACAAGTGTTTCCACCCCTTCCTCCATCCTGCCCCTTAGCTTGGCATACCTTTTTGAAATCCATTTGTCAAACCTCCATCCTTGATCCATTCAAATCACTACTTAGGACCCTACGATCTCCCAAAATCCCACCCACCCATTCCACCGTTTTTGGACCAGTACATATTTGTGTGCCTAACTGGAGTAACAATATCCTCATATATTGGTAACATGAGTCTTTTCTGACCACCTCTTTTCCTGGTGTATGTTATAGTCTCATTGTGTAACAGATCCACCACTTACACAGCAAGGACTTTGGAGTAAAGACTTGTCATTTACACGTTTTCTGTGAAGTACTCAGCTTGCTGTGAATGCGTTGACATAATAATTATAATATGTTCTTTTAAATACTTAGTTGGATTGTTACTAGAAACCTCAGCAGTAACTGAAAACCATAAATATATTTTTAAAGGTAATAGGGAAAAAATGCCAACCAGAAAAATAAACCAAGTTAATATGTAGAAAGAAAACCTTAGTCTGAGAAATAAGTGTGTTCCAGGGAGTTAGTAGCTTTGAAATAATGCAAGACCCTACTGCTTCTGCTTATATTTTGTGGCTGTTTAGGGTGACCAGATGTCCCAATTTTATAGGGACAGTCCCGATTTTTGGGTCTTTTTCTTATATAGGCTCCTATTACCCCCCATCCCCTGTCCCGATTTTTCACACTTGCTGTCTGGTCACCCTATTGCTGTTATAAATTTGGGGAGAGGTTTAAAAGGAGTTTGACACCTTTTGGCTGGTTGCATATATTATTTCCAGGAGCGAGCCAGAAAATGAGTGTGTACATCTGAGGCAATGGCATGGCTTGATGCTCCAGAGTGAGGGATGATCTCAGCTACAGGAAGATAAATCCAGAGTCACTCCATCAAACACTTTATAGTCACTTAGATTTACAGCCTGGGGTGTTTGTTACTCAAATATCTGAGCAATGTGCTGAGAGAGACATAATATCTTGTCTCATTGTTTCCTTTTCCTCTCCTATTTGTTGTATTCATTGATTGTCTCTTGTCTTATACTCAGATTGTACGCTCCTTGGGGCAGAGACTGTCTGTTTTTATGTGTTTGCATAGTGTGTAGCACAATGGGGTCCTGTTTCATGATTAGGGTCCCTGGGTACTACCAGAATACAAACAACAAACAATAATAATAATGGGCCTCATTCAGCAGTGTATAATTTCTGTTTTAAGCTGGTGTAACTCCATTGATTTCAGTCTAACATGTGACACTCCATTGATAACAATGAATATAAACCAAAAGTAACCCAGTGGTGAATCAAGTCTAATAGCCATAGTGGCATATTATAACTCTCCTTGTTCCAGACAATAGACAGATTAAATGGGGTATTTGTACAGTGCCCAGTGCAACAGGGCCTATAACAGTTGAGGCTTCTACAATAAAAACATTAAATACCACTACTACTATTAATAATAGTAACTCCTTAAAATGGTTTCTTTCTTCTTGCCAGAACCTCACACCTTCCCCTGGGTGTGACCTTACTTATTGTAGTATTCCAGGATAAACACAAAAATAAAATGATCGCCATTGATAAAGAAACAAGTATTTAAACCAGCTGAGCCTGGCTCTGGCTTCCTTTATAACTGTGATCTCCATTGAGTAAGAAATGCCTGTGTTTTCGCTGCAGAATGAAGATGTGGAAGTCCTGAATTCCGAGTATGGAAAGAACGTGATTAAACTCCTTCGCATTAGAAGAGATGACAAGAAACACTTCATTAAAGAAGTGGAAGCTTGTGTACATATTAGACTGGATTCTGTCAATGAGTACTTGCATGGAGAAAATTCTGCTGTTATCCCTACTGACACCATGAAGAACATCGTCTTATCTTTGGCAAAATGCAAAGGGGTATTTTTAAACTATTCTATTTAGTACTGTGCTGACTGGTATTTATGATCCTGCCCCAGATTTGTTTAGAAGTGATCATTGTACTTACTTTTCTATTGTCAACATATTTCAAAAGAGCCTCTCTGCTCTTTCATTGCCCTGTTCTATCCCCTTCCAAAGCTCACCCAGGTCGAGAAGCTCTTCTCCAGGCAAAAGCTGAAAAGAGTTTGGCTAATGCAAAATTCCTACTCTCTTTCATAGGTTTTTCTTGCTTCCTGCTTTCCAGTTTGGCACTGAAGCTCCCTTCGAGATTTTGAACTGGATCTTTCCTTTTTCCAGTACTAGTTCTTCATACACAACATTGACTTTCTCATCTGGTATTTGGTGCACAAGTGTGGATAAGCCTTATTTTATATGTGGAAGACATTTTTAGGTTTGGTTGACAACCCTGCCTCCCCATCATGAATCTTTTTTTGCATTTGGACCCCTTGGATCTGATACCCCTGAACTTTGAAAAAGTATGAATCCAATTCTGAATCTTAAACTTGGAATTTGGGCCTCCCTTCAGTTTTCTGGTGTAGTCTTTTGTCTGACAAAGCCAGCACTGTTCTCACACCTGTCTTCAGGTACCTTTTGTAGTAGGACAGCTGTGCACTCTTTCATAATAAATAATAATAATCATACCTACCTCTTATATAGTGTTTTCCATCAGCAGATCTCAAAAAGCTTTTTAAAGAAAATAAGTATCATTACCCCCAGTTCAGTGGCTTCAGCTGTTCTTTTAATCTGCTAATTCCATATATCTTAATTATACCACATTATGGACCAAATTCTCAGTCTCATTATGAAATCCCATCTTTACCCTTTAGCGTTCTGCAGGAGACCACCTACCTGGAATGTTCTGATATTACATTTTCTAAGGATCAGGTACCAGTGGTGGCTTCTCTCAATCCTGTTATTCTACCTGCCCTCTCCTTTCCTTTGTGTGGATAATACTATACCTAAGGAAAAAGGGATCGCTGATGAATGTGAATCTTTAGCTCCTATTGTAGTTTACAGTGCATGCTGACTAGGTGGGTAGAAAGACAGGTCTTTATAAACCCAGAATTGAATGGCATCCATATAATCCACAAAATCCATTTTCAATCAAAATATTTACAGTGATCCAGACAAACTGTGCATGTTGTATTCTGTATGCCAATATACGTTAGATCATTGGTGCTCTTTAATGTGTTATTTGTTTTCTTAGATCCAAACTATAGAACAATTTGCCCTGGATATCTGCAATCACTTCATTTCCTCATATTGTCATGTGGTGTACGTCAAGGCCTATGTTCAAGAGGTACCATGGCGGCGTCTAGAAAAGGTATATAAAAATACTAGGGCTGTCAAGCAATTAAAAAATTAATCACGATTAATGGAGCAACTAAAAAAATTAATCATGATTAATTGCACTGTTAAACAATAATAGAATACCATTTATTTAAATATTTTTGGATCTTTTCTAAATTTTCAAATATATTAACTTCAATTACAACACAGAATACAGAGTGTACAGTGCTCACTTTATATTTATTTTGATTACAAGTATTTGCACTGTAAAAAACCAAAATAGTATTTTTCAATTCACCTAATACAAGTATTGAAGTGCAATCTCTTTATAAAGAAAGTTGAACTTACAAACGTAGAATTATGTACAAAAAACAGCATTAAAAATAAAACAATGTAAAATTTTACAGCCTGCAAGTCCACTCAGTCTACTTCTTGTTCAGCCAGTTGCTCAGACAAACAAGTTTGTTTACATTTGGAGGAGATAATGCTGCCCGCTTCTTCTTTACAATGTCACCTGAAAGTGAGAACAGGCATTCTCATGGCACTGTTGTACTTCGTGTCACAAGATATTTACGTGTCAGATGCGCTAAAGATTCATATGTCCCTTCATGCTTCTGCTCAATAACAATCCAAAGCAGCGCGGACCGACATATGTTCATTTTCATAATCTGAGTCAGACGCCACCAGCAGAACGTTGATTTTCTTTTTTGGTTGTTCAGGTTCTGTAGTTTTTGCATCAGAGTGTTGCTCTTTTAAGACTTCTAAAACCATGCTCCCCACCTCGTCCCTCTCAGATTTTGGAAGGCACTTCAGATGCTTAAACCTTGGGTCAAGTGCTGTAGCTATCTTTAGAAATCTCATATTGGTACCTTCTTTGCGTTTTTGTCAAATCTGCAGTGAAAGTGTTCCTAAAATGAACAATATGTGCTGGGTCATTATCCAAGACTGCTATAAAATGAAATATAGGACAGAATGCGGGTAAAACAGAACCGAGGACATGCAATTCTCCCCCAAGGAGTTCAGTCACAAATTTAATTAACACATTTTTTTTAAATGAGCGTCATTAGCATGGAAGCATGTCCTCTGGAATGGTGGCATGAAGGGGCAAACAAATGTTTAGCGCATCTGGCAAGTAAATACCTTGCAATGCCGGCTACAAAAGTGCCATGCAAATTCTCACTTTCAGGTGACATTGTAAAAAAGAAGCAGGCAGCATTATCTCCTGCAAATGTAAACAAACTTGTTTGTCTGAGCGATTGGCTGAACAAGAAGTAGGACTGAGTGGACTTGCAGGTCTAAAATTTTACATTGTTTTGTTTTTGAGTGCAGTTATGTAACAAAAAAAAATCTACTTCGTAAGTTGCACTTTCATGACAAAGAGATTGCACTACAGTACTTGTATGAGATGCATTGAAAAATACTATTTCTTTTATCATTTTTACAGTGCAAATATTTGTAATAAAAAATATACACTTTGATTTCAATTGCAACACAGAATACAATATATATAAAAATGTAGAAAAACATCCAAAATATTTAATAAATTTCAATTGGTATTCTATTGTTTAAAAGTGTGATTAAAACTGCGATTAATTGCAATTCATGTTTTTAATCGCGATTCATTTTTTGAGTTAATCGTGTGATTTAACTGCAATTACTCGACAGTTCTAAAAAATACTAATGTGTTTTTCTGGATGTTTCTTTCAGTTCATTTTTTAAAAGTTATATTACAATGCATTACAGTTTTACTTACAAATGTGTTTTAAATCTGTAGAATGGAATTCCCCATGTCCATTCCTTTATCTGTGTTCCTGAAGGAATTCGCTTTTGTGAAGCCGAACAGTGTCAGAATGGTGAGAAAATAATTGCTAATTTTCCTTCAGAATCATTACTCCTTCCTTAATGTCTCTATTGATTAAAGACAAACACAGGTTTAGAGATGATTGCAGGACTTAAAGGCTTAGAACATAATCAAAGATTCTCCACAGCGCTAAAACAAAGAAAGGGGCACCTCAAAGTTTTTAAGATAGGTTTGATCCTTTGTCCTTGCTCACTGAATCATGGGTGAGCAGAATCCAGCCTTATATTTATAGAGTTCTCCTAAACTCATAATAATTACAAATTGTTCACAAAGCTTTACTATTACATAAACTCACAGGCCTGAACTGGCTTCTGAAAATGACCGGCTTCCACTAATACATCATAGTATAGCCTATAGTCTGAATTTTAGTGTTCCTCTAACAGTCAGTACACTCCCAAACATGTAATATTTTAGTCCAACTGACTAATTTACAGTAACACTGTAAAACCCCATGAATATACGTTGGCTTTGCTTCTAAAAAGATTCAATTTCTGCATTACAAATTAGGTCCGGCTGCTAGAGGACCTCAGCATAACCTCTAACGTTGCACCCATATCTCTGTGCAAGCAATTTTTCATGTGTAAACACTAAAATGTGTGTGCACAAATTCTGAATTCCTTGCATCACCAAAACTCCCACTGAGTTCAATGAGAGTTTTGGAGTGCTCAAGTAATGTAGGATTTAAAGCTGCACCTACATATGTAAACTAACGTGTTAGATATCTAGCTACTATTTGAATCTAAAAATTCAACCTCATTGCTGTGACTGCCCTCAAGAATGCCAGTTAGATCCAAATTTTGTTTTATGTAACATGAGGCTGTAATGCCAGGAACTGGACTGAGATCACTACAGTGTTAAGCACAATGGGATTGGAGTTTCTAGGCACTGCTGAGATAGAAATAGTAACAATAGGCTCCTTAGTACTGAACAATCATCAGATAGTAACAACTTTTAATTGCTACTGACTGAGGCTGTATTCAAATTCATAATCTAGAGATGAAAGGCTCTGTAGCTCATTACCAGTCTTATGACCCATCAAGTCCCCTTCCTGGTTCACAGGGTTGTTAGAATTGGAAGGCCCCTCTATGAGTTATCTAGCATGTCTCCTTGTATCTTGGCACAACTCATTTCCTCTGTGAACAGCAAAGAGCTCTGAAAGGCTCATTCTGAGTGTTTTTTCTAGTATTTCTACCAGTAGAACAGGCAGCATCAGAGACAAATTTCCAGTGAATTTTGGCCTGAGTTTTCTATAGGAAGAGATGTTTTATGATCCGGAGGACATTTAACCAATGCCACATTTTTGGCAGCATGAGCAACTCTGACTTGGGTTTCCACATCCTTTCTTAACTTCTACAAGGAAATGAAAAAAGAAACCTGAATGAAATTAAAGAGTTTATATCATTTTCTGGAAAAGCTCCTGCTTTTAATACACTGATAGTATTGCATATTTTTCAGTGTCTAAAGACTCATCATCAAACCTTGTACACCACATGCATAAAAGCTGTGAATGTTTGTGTCAGGGAGCAGTCTGTTCCTTAAGGATCGAGGTGCCTACGGGGTCAGTCCATCCCTATTACGTGGCATTGCCTTTTAAGATTTTGAACAGTCCAATGTATCTACAAGGACCTAGGAGACATTGATAGAACAGAAGCAGTGCCAGGAATAAATGGTGCTTGGGAGGAAATGCCATCACGCTGTTTTTAAGGGAACAGGAGCCTTGCAGAGTGGGTGGGGCAAAGTTATCATTTCACACAACCAATTGCGGATGAACTGGGAGAAGAGGACCAGCATAAATTCTGCCTCCTCCCTCATAGTAGGGCAGATAGCAGATGGAGAGGGCTGACCTGCTGAACACACTGAGCCCGAGGACTAATTGGGGGGAAAGAGGCCAGCTGATGGAGAACCTGGCTTAAGTACAACCCAGCTCCAAGGATGAGAGTGGGAACTCCTGTTTAAGGAGAGACGGAGAGACTGGCTACCTAATGTGAGCCAGGGCCTGAGTGAGCTCTCTCCACTGCCATCTATTGATGAACTGGGGGGAAAGTACTTCAGAAGCAGATGGCATTTGCATAGACACACCTATTGTGCCTAGGCAATCAGCAGACATACTGGCTTTGCCAAAGTGATCAATTCCAGGTGTTCTGGGTTAACATGCACTGTAGTCTTGAGTGAAGGGGTAATGAAATGTAATCCTTATTGTACGACTAAAGGGCAGCAGAACTGAACCCAACATGCCTCAGCTGAGGGGGCCACCCTTACTTGCACTTCACTCACAAGCAGGAGGTAGTGATGCCAAATCCACGTGAACGTGAGCGGATGATGGGATAACCGGTGGTGGTGCAGACTTTGTTTAAAGAGTCCTAGATACCATTTGATCCTTTCCCTCTGGTGTTTAAAGACAGAGCTGATCAGATCAAATTAGAGACTGTGTTTCTGTTCAATGATCACAGGAGTTGAAATCATTGATGAGCAGTTTTGGGGGCTGAGCCTTAGACCTGGTGTGGGGATAGTGTTGTAATGAAAGATAACACAGAGGATGCAGCAGAAGTGAGGTTCCCCACTATCCACTGATTTACCACTAAGAACTGGGCGAAGCAGTGTAACCTCAGAACACTACATCATAGCTAGAGGACGAGGGGACAGTGAGCAGCAGTAAATGTGGTGGCCATCATCATCAGCAATGGTGAGCAGTGGCAGCAGGAGAGGCATTGCTTGACACCCACACCCTTTCTGGGGTGGGAGGTGAATCATTGTGAATGCACCCCTGAATTTGGGGATGTCACTGATTTTGGATGACCAACCATGAGCAGGGTGCAGCAGAAGGAAAGGGGAGTAGTGTGTTAAAGGGACATTTGTCAGAATTTCACAAAGCAAGGTCAGAAACTGAGGCAATACTGTGGGTTGGGTATTTACATACGGCGTGCATACTTCTGAATCTTTGTTGCAGTTTTTTCCCAAATTAATACTAAGTTCCCTGTTCCTTTTAATAAAAGTTTCTTTTTGCTATAGACAGACTTAGTGCTTGCGAGTGGGGAAGTATTATCTCTTAGCAGAACCCAGGTATGGCGTTTAGTTTTCCCAGATTTCTGGGTGAGGGCTCAAGACAGTTCTGTTTTGTAATGTTAACAGGAACCCCCAGATATTGAACCTGGCCCTTGTTGCTGTTGCCTGGCAGAAGGGTTACATTTACAACCCAGCTCCAAGGAAGAGAGCTGAGGATTCCTGTTTTGAGAAAGTGACCATCTGAAGCACAACCCCAGGTCCTTAAAGGGGGGATACGGGTGGAGGTTGGGTGGGAACTCTTGAACAAAAACAAGAGCTGACTAGGACTCTTGTATGAACCCAGAGTGGGGTGACTTATGGTCACCAGTGAAGTAAGTTACCGTCCATAAACAGACTTAATAAATTAGATCCCATGAAGGGGGTACATGTTTTGAACCAACCCAAGTCTGGATAATTGATTGAAAGAACCTGAGGGGGTGCTGAGTGTACTGCACCTGCAGGGCCACAAAAGGTCATGCTGGAGGGAGCACCCTATGAGAGTTTGCAAACAAAAAGCACGTACCAGAACTCACCAAAATGACTTACCTTCAATTTTCAGTCTCGCTATCATGCAGCCCTTTAATAGTTTTCTCTGGATTTCCTGCATAAATGAGGAGTAACACCAGAGATGGTTTTCAACTATTTCCTTTTTAATTTCTTGCAAGATAATTGTCTCTATCTTTAATGTTCCTCCTACACACCTATTAACTAGACTTTGAAATTTACTTCAGGCAACGCTTGCATTTCACCCTTTCACTCTGCTAGTAAAAAGAGCTCTGAGAATTAATATAATCATAAGCATATTTCATTATCAACATATCGAACGTTAACAAGCACAGAGCTATTGTGAGTCAATAAAGGTCTTGGTTAATTTAATTGATTCAATATCTGGCAACTGAAAAGAAAACATAAAACCTATATATACTGATAGTATAAAATAAGGTATTTTATCTTTCAATAAACATTGCATAGGTGCTCAGTCACCCACTGTAATGAGCTTAAGACAGTGGTCCCCAAATTTTGAGGGTCGCACCCCTCTTACCCCATCAGTGCCCACCAGCCCGACCCCTCTGGAGCCAGGGCCGGGGTTGGGGGGGGTTATAGACAGGGATACGGGGTCCGAGGCTGGGGCCGTGGCGGGGGCAGGAGCGGAGCCGCAGCTGGGCTGTGGTGGGGTCCAGCATCTGGGCCCGTGGCCAGGTGCAGCTCCACTCCTGGTCTTGGCCCCAGGCCTGGAACAGAGCTGCGACCAGCAGCTGAGGCTGGGAGCTGGCACAGGGCCGGGAGCGGAGCTGCACTGAGGCTGGGGCCAGGGCCAGGAGCCGGGGATGCAGTTGGGGCAGGACCAGAGCAGAGGTGGGGGTGGGGAGGGACTGGGTGGTGCTCCCTCCCTGCCCCTTGTGGGAGCTGGTCTGGGTCCTGCCGGGTCCCCCACAATGTTCCTCCATGCCCCCTAGGGGGGCACGCGCCACAGTTTTGGGACCTCTGGCTTAAAACAATAGATATATAAAACATCTATATCCCAGGTTATAGGGGAGCTCCTTAAACTGAGGCAGTGATACTTGACAGTAAAATACATAAATTAGGAGTTTCGTTGCTCATGCGCCTCCAGTGCATGATTACTTAACAGCACTGACTAAACTCCTCAAGTCCTGTCCCAGCAGGCATAAGGCTCTGTATGAAACCTGGGAAGTATTACTGAGGGCAGTCTTTTCTTTAACTGCTCCAATGTTCTGGTATGAAATAGAGGGGAATCCCCTGGAAATTAGAGATACAACTCCTTAGACAAGTTTAAGACAACAACAAAAAGAATGCCAAGAATAAAAATGAGAGGAGATCTGTATCTGCAAAATAAAATGTGATTATTATTTCAGATGTGCCAATCCATTTTAAATATCTCCTGTATCAAGTGGCCATTTTTTTTAAATTAAGAAATTCTATTACAGGCTATTCTTTAAATATTGTCTTATAAAGGAAAGAGCTAATACAAGTAAGGGAGAGTGAATTGGAGCCTATTCTGGCTTGCACGTTATCATCAGAATTATTAACTAAAACCCAGCCGCAGAATCTATGTTATTCAAGAACTCACAGTCAGAAAGAACCCAGCTTGCCTTTCAGATTCTACACAAAGCTGGCAGCTAGGAAATGCTATCTTTTTCAACTGGCCAAACGTAGTGTGAAAATCACTGACACAGAATAAGTATGAAAATTCGTTATCAGAACTGGTCAGAAGATTTTTATTTTCCTAATAAAAATGTCAAATGTTAGTAAAAATATATATATATATTTTTGGTTTTCAGCGAAAAGTTTTCAACAAAAGCAACATTTTGTATGGAAAGCAGATACTTTTCATGAAAAATTTTGTTTTGACAAAACCTCAATTTTCTGTCAAAAAAACAGTTTTGATGGAAAACTTTCAACCATCCCTACTCATGATGCCATTTTTATACAATCACTTTTCAGAGCATAAGCACCTTGAAAGACTACATCTCCCGGCCAATCTCCTGAGCCAGCAGAAGGAAATTTATCCTTACCAGGTGTAGAAAAGTAGACTCCCTTTTGGACCTGTAGCGTCTCAGTTTTGGAGACATCTGGGTGTAGTCACAAGGCTGGTTTCACATGCCATACAGACGTGATATTGCTATGTATGCGGGGCATGTGCTTTTCCAATGCTTAAAAAAATGAAATACCTCTCAACTGTCACTAGTGATAACTCTCAAGTATCTTAATAGAAAGATTTGTGACACAGCAACCATTCACACACATGAAACAGATTTGATTGTTACCTGGGACCAAACAAAAAACTAGCTTCTCTTGCTCAGAAAATTTTTATAGTGCCTAGGGAAACAAAAGTTAAATGTTCAGTTATCAGTGTAATCCAAAGGATTAGACACATGAAATTTTCCAGTGTGATCATCCAAAAGAGCTTCTCAAATAAAAAGCCAAGAAATCTTCTGGTTGGTATTCAGAAGAAAGCTGTGATCCTCACATCTGCGGTAATAAGTTTTAGATGTAGCGGTCAAAACTGAAAGTACCTACTGTCAACTTGAAGCTGCGGGTACAAAAACCAATGTCTGCAAGTTATCCAAACTGCAAGAGTTCACATTGGCTGCTTGCCTCCAAATATAACACATGCAGAACTCACATTGAGATAGATGTGAAAGAGGGACTTTCAGAAGGGTTCCAGTCTATATATAGATTTCCTACAATACTCCCTGTTGTTACTTAGGAAAAAACTGACCTCATCATTCTCTTAGGCCACATCACTTATGGCTCAATTCAGTTCCCACTGAAGTCAATGGGAGTCCTTCCATTGCCTTCAATGAGAGCTGAAACAAGTCCTAGCTTTAAGACTTTGTTTACACTACAAAGTTAGCTCGACATAAGCCCCCTTGCATCAACCTATTTGTGCATGTGTCTCCCATTAACATAAGCACTCCATTACAGCGACGCAGTAAAACCATCTCCCTGAGCAGCATGAACCATGGTCATGCAGTGGGAGTGTAGACACTATGTGACTGGCTTGACCCTAAAATTCTCCAGCAGCTGTCCCACAACGCCTTATTCCCTAGGACACTGATCACTTTGGTCACAATTGTGAACTCGGCTGCCTGTGGATCACAGAGACTGGAAGCTGTCCCCGCTTCACGAATTTTTGAAATGCCTTTTCCTTATTGCCCAGCTGACCATATTGGGTCTACACATTAGATATGCTCCTGCCTGGAGTAGACAGGAGATACTGGATCTCCTGGGTGTGGGGAGAAGAGGTTGTGCAAGCACAGCTACAGACCAGCCATAGAAACATGGACCTCTACCAGCAGGCTAAGAGGTATGATGGGCACCAGGAGCAGTGCTACATGAAAGCAAAGTAACAGCACCTGGTATACCACAAGGACAGGGAGTGCAACAATTGATCTGGTGCTGAGCTGCTCCTTTTACAATGAGATGTATGTCATACTTGGCCAAGACCCCACCCGCACGCTGCAGACCACCCTGGCTACTTTGGAGGAGCCTGAGACAGAGACCCCAACCCTGAACAGTGAGCAGGTGGAGAAGAAGTGGGGAGGTGCAGCGGGGGGCTCCAGCCATGCCCCAAGCCACGACCTGTTTGAGATTCTGCCGCAGTCTAGTCAGTCCCATCAGTTAAGCACGGATGAACTGAAGAAGAGGAAGGGATCTTGGGTAAGTCTGTTCATGCATTTTCTTTACAATGTTTAAGTTTAAAGCTGATACCCAGCCCATCCCCAAGCTAATAAGACTCAAGTATCATCTTTTCATTGGTTAACTTGAAGAAGAAGAGACAAAAGGTAGAACTAACAAAGGTAGGAGTTGTATATGCTTTCATTGGCAAGGAGGCAGGCAAAGCAATATTTTTTTATGTACCCTCCTGAGAGAGCTCTATGAAACTTTCATGGAGGTGCTCTACACTTCTCCCCTAAAGGTTTCTAGGGATGGCTGCCTTATCTTTTCCTCCTTTCCCCCACCACTCCATGACGAGTTTGGCTGGCACCATTGCAGTATATAGGCTAGCAGCATATGGGCTCGGGTGGCTTTGGGACACCAATAGCAGCTGTGCTCTCTGTGCCTTTGTTACCCCCAGGAGTGAGATATCAGCTAAAATTACGACCACTTGAGAAAAATAGTGCCAATAATCAGTGCCCTTGCCCTATGCTCATACCCATGGAATAGGGACAGAAAGTCTGTTGTTTCATGAAACCAAAATACCTTCCCACCCACCCCTCCTCACCTCTGGCAGACCATACTCACCATCACTGGGGCTGGAGGACGGTGCTGTGCAGAGGTGCTCCAAAGCTGAAGGGCCAGTAAGAATGTCTTATTAAAAATTTGTATTGGAATAAGGGAGGGAGTTTTGAAACTTATCTTTCCCTTTCCATTGTGACTGTAAATCCATGGTACATTTGTCTGTTTTTATCAGCAGTTGCTGCTGTTGCTACCTTGAGGGGCACACCTTTCTCACTCACAGAATGCCAGATCCTGAGGAGGAGGAGAAAGAAGAGGACTAGGAAGGACATGTTCAGCAAGTTCCCGCAAGCCAGTGCTGCATCAGACCATGAACAAAGGGTCTGGAGGACCATCATGGCAGACGGCATGAAGCAAGAGAGAGTGGACAGGAGAAAGGCCCAGGAAAAGGAGAGGGAGATGCACCAGGACATAATGGGTCTTCTAAGGTAGCAAATACAAATGCTTTTGCAGACCTGTCGATGTACAGATCCAAAAATCCTGGACTCCGCACCCTTTGCAGTCCTGAGAGAACTCCATTCTAGCAGCTCCATGCACCATCCTACATTCCATGTGGCATAACAGCCACATCTGTATTCCTACCACTCCATGCCAGGTGCCAGCAAGGAAAACCACAGCTTCACGTACACTGACCTCTGAGAGCCACAGCTGGCATACAACGGATTATATTTGTACACTGAAATGGACAGAAATGTTAGCCGCCTTTCCAATTTCGAAGTCCCATTCTGTTAATATATGTTTAAAGTTTGTATTGCATAGCCTGCAGTTTTTTGCTCATGGTTTTTCTGTGCTGCTTTTGCCACTCAATTTTCTATTTTTGGAGAATAAAATTATCGTTAATAGTACACAACAAACATTGCAGAATGCATTACAGTACTCAAAGCCGCATAACTCAGAGGCTGAGGAAAACAGTCATAGCTGTAACTAGACAGCAAACACCAAACACGACCTAACAGCAACCAAAGCTCAAGGCACAGAGAACAGTTCAGCACAGAACACACGTATGGCTGACTGCTAAAGTGTGGTACTTCTGTGCCTCTGCAAATACAGGAGAATCATGTGTCCTGTATTTGTGATGTTTATGAGAATAGTGCAGAGCTCTGTGGGCTCCATGCTTCTGTCAGAGATGGTGGAAACCGAAAAGTGCCATGCGGGATTGTGGGGTTTTAAAAATAAGGAGCAAAAATTATGGGATATGGCTGGCATTATGGGGTGGAGACACTTGCATGCTGGGAACTTGGCCCCTACCTCTCAGTGATCCGTGGACAAGTCATTTCTGTCCCGCAACACACTGCAAAAATGTCCCAACAGGCATTGTGCCAGACAACGGTGTATGGCACACTGCACTTTGCATTGACACAAGCAGTCTTGGTGAGTATGTGCAGTGCTAGTGCAAGCAGCCAAGTATGCACGCACATGAGTGATATACTAAGTTTGACGTCTGTATACTGATGTACATTGTGTGAAAGAAAGCCTGTGGCATAGACATGGCTAAGGCGTTGATCAAAAAGGTGAGGTGTGGAATGCCTTTAATTCCCATTGATTTTAATGGGAATTGGATTGGGAGTGTGCCACTCCTTAGGGAAAGGACCTACAGCACCTTTCAAGATCACACTAACTTCTAATGTACAGAAGTTGGCTCTCAACTCCATATGTCTGTGTGCAGACAATAATGTTGAGCAATACCTAAATATCACACAAATGCAAAAAATTACACCTCTGGGTGAATGCTGTATGGCAGTACGTCGCCCCAGCACAGAGTTCCCATCTCCCTGCATGAATAGGAGCTGATCTTTTCCCTCTAATATTTTTGGATCACAGGTTGTCCACTTGTTATCTCTGGAATTAAAGAGCTGAAACTTAAGAAAACAACACAGTCTGGATTTCAAGGCTTTCACAGGGACAAATACACCACGATTCCTGACCGAACCGACAGGGTTTTAAGTGGAGAACTATTCTGCAAGTGGTCCTATGGCGAGTGTCAAGATATTGACTTTGACTGTGTATGGTACGTACTGAATTGAATCATGTCTGCTGGCAAATGTATTATCCTAGATTCCCTCAAAAACAAACCAACCCTCCACGTGCAGTAGGCACTGCACAGACTGTGCTCTAAAAGCAACCCCAGCTTGCTTTTTGTTACCGTTAAAACTGCCATATTTAAATTCTCTGAGCCTGATTTTCAGTTGCTGAGCACCCACAGCTCCCACTGACTTCAGCTGAAGTTATGAGTGTTCAGTACTTCTGAAAATAAGGCTCGGAGTGCTGGATTGTCAGCTGGTGTAAACTGGGGTAGCTCCAATTCAGAGCTCTGCTGGTTTACACCAACTGATGATCTGGACTGGGTAGTTCAGATTTGAACACAGCGCACCTCAGCAAAATAATCTAAATAGCTTAAATAAAATGCTGATTTGCAATATTACAGGGTTAGGGGGATTGGAGTGGGAGGGGGAATTGGTTAGGAGAGGGCTTAGTACAAACCCTGTGTTACATTGTTGTTAGAAAGAGACAAAGGAAATGAAAATAAAATATTACAGATAAACAAGCATAACGGCAAGTAATAAAATGTTTCATCAGTAATTTTAGAGCTTTACTTTCACACAATATTTTGAAGGGACACTGTTCACGAGAGTGTCCTTGAGGCATTTTCGGGGCCACCTGACTGTGGGGAATACTCACCCTCTCACCAGAAGACTGTCAACAATATTCAGATGCTCACCCTGGCGAGAATTCCACAGGTATCTTTTTCACCATTTAATATTTAGCTCATAAAGCAAATACAGTCGTGGGACCCACTGAGAAGTTCAGGCAGAGCCCATTTGTCTAGATAACCTAAGTAAAATATGAACCTGCCTGAAGGGGCAGCTAGCTGTTTTGGGAAAATGAGAATGCAGAGAAAATGCAGAGCACTTCCTATGAGGATAATGGATGTGACGGGCACTCAGCACTTCACAGGAACAGACTCAGAAACAAAAGGGAAGAATGCTACAGATACGGATACCAGATAAAAGGAAAAATATATCAGGACACATGGGGGTGGGGAGGGGGTCGCAGGCAGAGGGAAAAAAAAAAAAAAAAGGGAGTGCCACAAAATATCGGGACAAATTGCCTAAATATCAGGACAGTCCCAATTTTATCGGGACGTCTGGTCACCCTAGCTACAGAATAATGTTCAAGTGTTTCTAAAATGGGCCCATTTTATCCTCTTTGCTCCCCTTCCTTTTGTGACCTTTCAATTGTTAAAATACTTTATCAGATTGTCACACAGGAAAGTCTGGTGACAAACTGACAGTTTCAGATTTTTATCATTTCAGATACAGGAGATTGAAGTCACCTTGAACAACATTTATTATGATGACATAGACCTGAAGAAATTTGGATTGACCAATGAGAAGGAGGTGAGGGAACTGTTAAAATATTAAATGCATGGGGTCCTTTAGAAAAACCCAGCCCACTAGAAATGTGTTTCCTTTGCACTGCTCTGGTGGTGCAAATTGGCCACAAAAGCTAGTTAACCGGGTTCCTATGGATTCCCTCTTGTGATGCAGGGCCAGTGTGTTGCGGGCGTGGTGAAGGAAAAGGGATGTGGTCAGAGCCTGGCTGTGCTCCAGAAATCCCCAGCTGCTAGAACAGCCTCTTGCTGTTTTGTTGCAGCTGGGTATCATTTAAACCTGGGCACAACTCTGGGATGGGAGGGGGACAAGGGTGGAAGCTGTGCAGCATTTGTCTCCCTCCCCGTCAGCTGCTCAGAGTGGTGCCCAGGTGTGGCTGAGGAGCTGGCCTGAGGAAGTTACACTAGTGTAAACCTGGTATAAATGAGAGGAAAATCAGGGTATTTGATTTTACGATTGCCACTTTTGACAGATGAATTAGTCTTCCCTTATTCTCTGTTTTCCTTCCCCTGGATCTGGGTCCACTTCCCTCACTACTCTTATCCTGGCCCCCTTTAAATAGCCAGTATAGGTCTGCTCCTGCTCCCATTTAAGTTCATAGCAAAAATCCCATTGACTTCAATAAGGGCAGGAATGGTACCTGGTGGCTTGATCTTTTGATGTGTTGAGTGCCCTCAGGTTCTACTGAATATTGATTTTAGTTCAATGATACCGCTGAGGTTGATGGGCACTCCAATTGGAGGTGAGCTACTCATGTATATGTCATTTATATTCAGGTTCTGATCCCAGTGGAGATTCCCTATGCTTCTTATACATGCACTCTCGGTAGGAAGAAGTGCTTAAGAGAGCAAGCCTAAGATGCAAGAGATGAGCAGCAAGTCAATTGGATGGATGTTTTGACAAGGGACCAACTGAACATATGGGCTCTATTCACACATATAGGACACACTTACCATGTGGCTTTCTTTTCAGAATGTATCCATTCCATTCATTGACCTGACTTTTCCCTCTACAAATTACAGAGATTGGGATTTTGAAAAGAGCCTAAGGAATTCAGCTAACCAAATCCCAATGAATCTCAATAGGATTTGTGCACCTAATTCCCTTGGGTTCTTTGGAAATCCCAGCCAGAAACATTAAAATCAGTTCATTAGAAGTCAATTATTTTTAGGCTTATTATGAAAGTTCCAGTTAATTAGTTAATGTCTGTAATGTATTTTGCACATTTAAAATCCTAATTAGGTTCTATACATTATTTATTAATGTTCATGCATTAATTCATTCTTCCTATTAACACTAAAATTAATTTACTGGCATGAGACCAAATTTTTAGGTATGACTTCAATGGACTACACTGATTTACACAGCTTAGGATCTGGCCCAATATATTTAAATTAGAGAATTATTACTTATATTACCAATGTAAATTCAATTAGATCCTGATTTCTTCATGAAGCAAACGAGGAAATAAAACCACATTCTACCTACTTATATATTACATCTTCTTTACAATATTAATAGTACAGATGTTGGCTAATTTCCATTTAAGGGTTCTAGTTAGATGGCTGCTGAATTATTGCTCATCAAACAACCAGCTATGAGGGTTATGCAGCTATATAATTGCTTCTATGTTAATCATTGAAATGCTTAAGGGGTTAATGCTCTGTGGGGTTATTTAGGTCTTGTTCTTTAATTTAACAATACTATCATGACTTTTGAGCAGGCAGGAGTCAACCCAAGAAGTAAGCTATGGCTTTTTGGGGAGAAAAATGGGTAGGCAAATTCCACTTTATTTACAACTTGTTTAAAATGTTTAAGTACTCCAGGACATACCTTTGAGCACAGATATTAAATAGCAAAATCAGCACATCTTACACCTATGTGTTCACAACCTGTAGCTAACACATCCACAATATAAAACCTGCTTAAATCCCATCAGCTTGAAACTGCTGCCTTTAATTTCCAAGGGCAGGATTTTGAAAACTACTAAATGACATAGGACCTTAAAGCCAATGTGACTTGTGCCCAAATCACTTAGGCACTTTTGAAAATCTCACCCCAAAAGTCTTTGAGCATTAAACTCCTTACTCAATACATTTAGACCAGGGGTTGGCAACGTTTGGCACGTGGCTCGCCAGGGTAAGCACGCTGGCGGGCTGGGTCAGTTTATTTACCTGCTGACGTGGCAGGTTCGGCCGATCGCGGCCCCCACTGGCCGCGGTTCGCCGTCCCGGGCCAATGGGGGCGGCAGGAAGCTGCGGCCAGCACATCCCGCGCTGCTTCCCGCCGCCCTCATTGGCCCGGGACGGCGAACCGTGGCCAATGGGGGCCGCGATCGGCCGAACCTGCCGTGTCAGCAGGTAAATAAATTGGCCCGGCTTGCCAGGGTGCTTACCCTGGCGAGCCACGTGCCAAACGTTGCCAACCCCTGATTTAGACTAATTTTGCCCTACTGGATCTGATCACGTGCTTTGGGTAGCACTAAAAATTAGGGCACACATCCTGAATGGGCATTTAGGAAACTGAGGTTGCTTGCAACATAGGAGTATCTCTCTCGTTCTCTTTTGCACAAAAGGATTCATCTGCTTGTCTTAAACGCCACATAAAATTGGAAGGCAGCTATTGCTATTGGGATGGATTTGTTCCAGATGTGCTTTTATTTGCCTGACCTGCTGACTAGTTGACCCAACTAATTGGTCTGTAGTTCTTTTAACTCTGTGTTGGACATTACTTCCTTCGTTGTGTGAAGTTTATTGAATTACATTTGAGGGTCTCACCTCTTTTCTATTTCTGCTACATTATTATTTAATGACTGCATGGTCTTGTAGATTACCTATGCATCTTTTAATGGAAAAATAAAAAGCGAAGTTTAAAAGAAAACTGCTTTTTGACTATTATATTGAATTAGGGACGAGCCCATATGGATTTCATTAAAATGAATACATACCAGATAACATTAGTAATATTAAATTCAGATCAGTGCCCCCCAAAATGATCCATCCCTTCCATTTAAACTAAACAAAGGATTCCCCTGACCACTGCATTACCCACTTCTTCTTGGTTAAGCAGGTAGTTCATTGTGTGTGGACAGCCTGCTCATTGTGGTTTGACAAACAGAAGCAATAAGACAGAAAGAAGACAACAAAATCCCTGTTCAGACCTCCCATTGGTTCTGAGCATACATCATTGCTCATGCCATGCAGTCTCTCTAGAACTCTGTAGTCGTGCAGGCATTTCAGCCCAGCTTTGAAAAGGTATTTAAACAGTGCTCTGCTTGCAATTGCAATGCCTAAGAGCTGGATTTTTAAAGGCATTTAGGTGCCTAACTTTCATGGATTTCAATGAAAGTTAGGCCCTTAAATATCTTTAAAAATCTGTGCCTAGGTGACTTAGATGGCGAAGTCCCGTTTTCAAAAGTGACTTGGGAGCATAAGTCTCATTAAAAGTCAAACTGGGATTTAGCCATCTAAATCACTTAGACTTTGCAACGCTGAGCAGAGCAACACCTGAAAACTGTTACAAATCTGGCCTTTGTGTGTGATTCTTAGGCAGGCAATAGACTGACGAGTAGAAAAGTGTCAAACGTCCAACAAGAACTCATGCGAGAAGAGGTGTTATACCTGAGGTCCTGACCAAACTCCAATCTGGATCATTACTTTCTACCTACACAGACTCCCATTAAGTTTTATCTCGCAAAATAATTCTTCCTCTCTGGTCCTAAAGGGTTGCGGAGGTTGACTGCACAGGTTTCACTCAGAGTTGGCTGTTGGCTGTCTTTCTGGGGTGGGTGAAATGACCTCGATAAGTATGTGGCCTGATGTCAACCCTGGCTTGAAGTGGTTTCCATCATATACAGTGGTTAGAGTTTGGTTCAATGGCTCTCAGTATCCCTACTGTACAAATTGTTCCAGCACCGCTGCAAGTTGGCTGGGGGTTTTGACCTTGCATCTTTGGTCCATCCTCCCACATAGTTCACTAGTGGCCTATGGATAGGGCTCTACCAAAGTCACAGTCCATTTTGGTCAATTTCATAGTCACCGGATTTTAAAAATCATAAATTTCATGATTTCAGCTATTTAAATCTGAAATTTCATGGTGTTGTTATTTTAGGGGTGTTGACCCAAAAAAGTTACGGGGGAGTCACAAGATTATTGTAGTGGGAGTTGCGGTACTGCTCCCCTTACTTCTGCGCAGCTGTTGACAGTAGTGCTGCCTTCAGAGCTGGGCAGCTGGAGAGAGGCAGCTGCTGGCCAGGAGCCCAGTTCTGAAGGCAGCTCCGCTGCCGGCAGCAGCGCAGAAGGAAGGATGTCACGGTATGATATTGCCGCCCTTACTTCTGCACTGCTGCCTGCAGAGTTGGGCCCTCAGTCAGCAACTGCCACTCTCTGGCCGCCCAGCTCTGAAGGCAGCAATGCAGAAGTAAGGGTGGCATGGTATAGTATGTTCACCCTTAATTCTGCGCTGCTGCTGGCAGGGCACAGCCTTCAGAGCTGGGCACCCAGCCAACAGCCATTGCTCTCTGGCCACCCAGCTCTGAAGGCAGCACAGAAGTAAGGGTGGCAATACTGTGACCCCCCTCCCCCGCAGCTCCCTTTTGGATCAGGAACCCAATTTGAGAAATGTGGGTCTCCCCTATGAAATCTGTGTAGTATAGGGTAAAAGCACACAAAAGACCAGATTTCACGGTCTGTGACACATTTTTCATGGCCGTGAATTTGGTAGGGACTTACCTATGGAGGCTTGCAGACTAGACTCCATAACTTACAATTAAAACTTAACTGGTAGTCTCAGGCCTGGTCCACACTAACCCCCCATTTCGAACTAAGGTACGCAAATTCAGCTACGTTAATAACGTAGCTGAATTCGAAGTACCTTAGTTTGAACTTACCGCGGGTCCAGACGTGGCAGGCAGGCTCTTCCGTCGATGCCGCGTACTCCTCTCGCCGAGCTGGAGTACCGGTGTCGACGGCGAGCACTTCCGGGATCGATCCCAGAAGATTGATTGCTTACCACCGGACCCGGAGGTAAGTGTAGACCTACCCTCAGATATGCACATAAGTTCCTATCATTTTGATTTCCATTCCTACACCATCCAACATGTGGCCAAACCAGGAAGGTTTCACTACAATCCCCATCAACCAGTGATTAAGCTCCAAATGCAATCAATTTTATATAAGATGTGTGTGCACAGAAATTCCATTTTCAAAGCCAGTACAATTACTCTCTATTAATTGACCATATCACAGTGCAGAATTCTATATTGTGCATAGCTAAGTATGATATGAAGAAAATTTCTCCTTTCTAAAATAAAATATAATCTCTTACCTTTTTAACATCATTGAGCAAGTCTATTGCAGCTGCTTCAACCTTTAAAGAAAAAACCCAGTTCTCTTCCATCCTCCTTTTTATTTTTGGACATTAGAATATCACTTCCACATGAAGCCAAAAAAAAAAAAAAAGTAAAATCAAAGCAATATCGTGCCCTCATATTTTTTTCTAAATGCTAGAAGCATAATCCTAAAATGAAGTGAACTGCTCTGAGATTTCCAATAACCAATAAAACTGTTGGCTGCAAATATCAATAGGAAAGCTTTGTTAAGATAAAACTATCTATCTGCTGTTTGGGGCACATCAAATAAGCAGCCAGCTCTCTCATGGGAAGTAGATAGCTGTATACAAGAGGAAAAACTGTTAGTTGTATCTAGCTATAGGAGTAAAAATATTACACAGAACTCAGTAATAATTAGAATGTGAACTGTACCTGTGCATCTCAGAATGAATACCTTGCAGTTCAAAACACACCTAGAAAGGAAGGAAGTTCATTCTCTCTCTCAGCTGGGCACTGACTTATGCGAAACAGGCAAGGTACAAATAGCAGCAGTGTTAGGAAGGACTTTTATGTGTAGGGTTCCCACAGCTTTGCAAAATTCCCTTTGCTTGCTCACATGGGGTGAGGTTTGCTGTTGTGTGTTTTTGTTTGTTTGGACAGGTGTAAAATCTCATTATTTTTACCTTTATTATCAATCATCATAGCAAAGGGTGAGTAAGTAGATTTTGAGACAGGGCTGGTAAATTTTTAAGACAATTTTGGGAGGCTGAGTTTATATTGGACAAGATTGTGGTTTGCCTTATGCACCTGTGTAAGGGAGGAGAAGAAAGGCCCTTTTATTCCCCTTTACAGGCTGCCTCCATCATGGGTCACAGCACAGAGAAGGGAGTAGACTCCATGAGGCCACTTCTTCCCATCCCCTGTAGGTGGGTGGTGAGTGGGCAGGCAGGGGTGGGCAAGGGGCGACATGTTAACTCCAACCACCCCCAAAGCATAGGCTGGAATGGAGGAGGTCATAATCTGGTACTAGTCTAGAGGCAAAGCCAGGGAAGGAACTGTGATGTCACAAACCCCATCTACTCCAGACCAGGGGCAGTGCAACTACATTGCAAGCGAAGATGAGCCTGCAGCTGGCCTGGAGGTTAACTAATCCAGGCTGTGGTGGACCATGGACAAGTTCCTAAGTCAAGGACCTCTCATGGAGAACACACTGTCAGCAGCTTCCATTCTTTAATACTGAGAGTGCTCCAACTCAAGTGCCTTTGTTGATCTCAAATGCAGGAGGATAGCACGGGGAGGGAGGTGATCTCTCACCAGGTAACCAGCTCCCAAACCATTTAGGGCCTTATAGGTTAAAGTCAACAAGGATTCCATTTGGAAGCTCATTGGCAGCCAGAGTACTGGTATAATTCAATGGCAAAAAAATAGGTTAACAGAGTTAAAGTTGTTTGGTGTTATGTCATCCCATAAGTTGAGCAAAACTCAAATTTCTGAAAACCAGGAAATGCACAGTTCAGGTTGCTCATGTATCCTTAACTCTGCCCTATTTCAGCAATGCCTGAGTACCCCCCATTCTCACACACACACCCTTACTCTGCCAACCCAACAGTTGCTGATATGTACAAGCTCCTTTTACAACCCATTCACTCTCATCCACAGGAATCTATCTTACATTTTTAAGAGACAAAAAGCATGGGGGAAAGGTTTCCAACTTCCCTCTGCCATACCACAATACGTTCTTAATGTAAAACACCACTTACTAAGATCATCGACAACCTCCAGAGATCAAAAACCATGAGTTAGACTCCCAAAATAACCAGATATTTAAAAAAAGATATTCTGTGGTTTTTTGGTCTGTCCTTTGATTTTTGAAATCCATGTCCGTCCCCAGTATGTGTGTGACAATTACTGTTGCCCACTGTCCCCAATTTATTGGGTAAGATGATGCCTGCTTCAGGAGCTCTCACCGCCACATCTCTTCATCCGCTGCCCCCACCCTCATAAATTCAGCTCCCCTCTGTTCTCCCTGGGGGTTCTTCCCCTCCCTCTCCCAGGCTGGGAGGAGCTGCGTGGGGTTCCCTCTCCCTTTTCCCAGCTGGGGGGGGGTCAGCCCCAGGGGCTCTTCACCCCCTCTGGCCCATCCCAGGGCGGGCACTGCAGGAAGGGGGTGCAGGAGGAGCAGAGGCACCATCCCATTACCATTGCTCACAGGAGGAGAGGGGGTGGATGGAGTGGAGCCAAGCTGAGCCACTGGCTCTTTAGCTCCCTCCTCCCTTCCTGTGAGCATTGCTTGGGGTTGCTGCAGGAGGGTTGCTGGGGGAGAGAGAGCTGTTCCTGTAGCTGCTCACCCCCCGGGGGCAGGCAGGCAATCAGAGGGTTCAAACTTACTAGAGGGCTGGAGCATCTGTCATCACCTGACTGGTTCCAGCCCCACCCGAAATCATGTCACAGGTGAAAAATCATGAGAGCTGGCAGTACTGTAAGCACACAGCTGCTCTTGCTTCTGTTGCTGAGTCACTCACCATGCAGCCCCTTGTAGAGCGCACTGCAGCAACATAATCACGTGAGGAAAGCATGGGAAACGATGGCAAGGTCAGTGAGAGAAGTTCACGTTTGCCCCACCAAGCACAGATGGAAAAAAGTGCTCTTGGCTTCCTCTTCTACTTGGATGACCAGCCCCAGAGCTAATAAAACACCTTAGCAGCAAGCACCTTTGTCACATCTGGCAGTTCTACACCCTCCAATACGGGCACGGATACAAGTTCAGCCAACTCTTCTGGTTAGTTCCCCCAGTCCAAAGGGAAAAGTGAACGACTATGGAAGAAAGAGGCAGAGCGAGGGAAAGGAAAAAAGTGAAGAGAATTAGGAAAGGAAAGAGCAGGACGGAGAACTCAAGAGACACAGTGAGGGGAAAAAAATTTTGGTATGTAGAAGATCTGTTACCAAAGTAAATGCTGACATTTGATTTATATTTCAGGGACTCAAAAGGGCTTCAGAAAGCTGAGCATGGGTGGCAGATGAGCCCAGTATTCTTACATATAGGGGAGGAGTTTTTCACATCAAAATGCTGGCACTTAGCGTGGTTTTTAATGTTTTAATGTGCATGTCTCGTGGGAAATGTTAGAGTTTGGGCCTTAATTGCTTTGGTGCTTCTGCAATGTCTTAAAATCTTCTAAACGACAGGAAATTGTTTCAGATATTTCCAGAATGTCCAGATGAGGGAATCCCAGAGCCCCATTTCTATTGATTGTACATCAGTAGCAACTTTCAACCTTGGTCATGTTTAAATGGTAGCATATTTATGGAAATGGGGACCAGGAATAGCAGAGATGTGTCCCTGCGCAGCTCAGGCACTATGCGCACATTCACCCCTGCACCCTTTGTTTTTGCCGAGTATGGCTCTGCTGGGAGATATTAACTCAGATACATTTCTCTCATCTCCATTCTCTTCCTCCTGCGGCAATCCATCACCATGAGAGGACACAACCCTGCATCAGCAGATGATTCTGAGACCTATCATGACAGTCACCAAATTGGTCAGCTCTCCCTCCTACTCTGATCCACTTTAACCATTGCACAGATTTGGGCATCCTCCGCTTAGGGAATAGCACATAGGGGTAATATAGAAGAAAACCACATATAAATACTAGATGCAAGCCATTCGAAATGAGGGATGCAATGAAATGAATACAGGAATGCCCATGTCAGCATGTTTGCTGTTGCCTTGCTAGCAGGTAAAATTTTATAATATACCTGGACTTCAGCAAGGCTTTTGACACAGTCCCTACATGACATTTTGATAAATAAGTTGGAGAAATGCAGGCTCAACAGAACTACCATTAAGTGGATATGTAATTGGTTAAACAACCCCAAACAAAGAGTAACTATTAATGGAATGATGTCAGATTGGAAGGAGGTCTCAAGTGGAGTTACCTGGGAGCTGTTCTGGATCTGGTGTTGTTTAACATTGTTATTAATGACCTCGAGGGAGGAATAGAGAGTATACTGATCAAATCTGCAGATGACATAAAGCTGGGGGGGTGAGGGGGGTTGCCAACACTTTGGAGAATAGAGCTAAAATTCAGAGGGACCTTGAGTAGTGGGCTGTAGACAACAAAATAAATTCAACAAAGAGAAGTGTAAGATGGTACACTTCGGGAAGAAAAACCAAATGCACAAATACAGAATGGGGGATAACTGGCTTGGCAGCAGCACTGCTGAGAAGGATCTGGGAGTTGTGGTGGATCACAGCCTCAACATGAGTCAGCAATATGATGCTGTTGGGGGGGGGGGGGAAACAAATGCAAGTTTAGGTGGCATTAACAGAGGCATAGTATGCAAGTCACGGGAGGCGATAGCACCGCTCTACTCTGCGCTGGTTAGGCCTCAGCTGGAGTACTGTGTCCAATTTTGGTCACCAATGTATAGAAAGGATATAGAAAAACTGGAAAGGATCCAGAGGTGAGGGACAAAGAGGATCAGAAGGATGGAATGCAGCCATACAAGCACAGACTGAAGGAACTGGGTATGTTTAGTTTGGAAAAGAGGAGATTAAGGGAGGATATAATAGTGGTCTTCAAATACTTGAAAGGCTGCCCTGAAAAGGATGGAGAAAAGTTGTTCTCTCTTGCCACAGCAGGCAGGACAAGAGGCAATGGCTTCAAACAACAGCATAGCAGATTTAGATTAAATCTCAGGAAAAACTTCCTAACTGTAAGAACAGTAGGACAATGGAACAGATGCCTCGGGAGGGTGTGGAAGCTCCTTCACTGGAGCTTTTTTAAAGGAGGCCACATAGCCATCTGTCTTGGACTGTTTAGACACAACAAATCCTGCATCTTGGCTGGAGCTTAGACTAGATGACCCTTGCAGTCCCTTCTAACCCTATGATTCTATGATCTAACAGATGGTTCGTTCATATAACAACTATGCATATCAGCGCTACAATTCCGCTAAGCATTCCTACTGGTGCTCACAGGCAAACTCACTAGAGGTCATAGCCCCATTCTCCAGTAGCAATGAAAGTCACACACACAGATCACGGGCTGCTTAAGGCCTTAGTGGTGTTACCCTTGGGTTTTCCCAGTGCTTGGAGTTTACAGTCATGTCCATGTCCACAAGGTTTACTCTTTCTAGGAGGTACCATTATTTTGGGGATAAGTGTGAACATGCAGCTGGGAGCCTAAAGAACAGCACAAGGTTTCTCTCACACAATCTTCCTAATTATAAGGGTTTAAGCAAAACATTTTAAAATGACATTTTCCATTAGCATACTCAATAAAATGCAGCCATTCCCAACAGGAAAGAAAAGCAACTTACCAAATCAATCTGTCCCCATTATTCAGATGGATGACTCTTAACTTGTGCACTGCCCGAGGGCTCTCACAACTACACGGAATGACCCCAGGGTGGAGCTATTGTTTCATCAGAACGACTTGCTAGCAAACTTTCTTTTTAAAGTTACCAGCCTTTCATTAGGCTAGAGTGTTGGTGAAAGGTGCTGGACTGACCCTTGGCACCTGAACTTCTCAAGTCATCCACAGAGCTGGGCACTGGACAGCGAGAGGGCACAGTAGCTCACTCTCTATGCCCAGTCAGTCCTCGTGTCTCTGCTGAGGCAGCAACGTACAACACCACCAATGCTGTTGTATACACGAGTCTCCTCCCTACTCACATGGTGCTTTTGAACTAAAATCAGTTCATGGGAGCAGGAGCTGCTCTTCTGACGCGCACACCAATAAGCAGACTGGAATACTGACTAGAACAAAGTTTCTCTGTTTCAGCTCAGCCTCATACTTCAACATTTCAATTTAGATTTGAAACCGAAGGCAAAAGCTGGTTGACGCAATAAATATAAGGAATATGCACCTGTCAACAATTATTTTGAGCCATTTTAAATATTTCCCTAAAAATGAGAAACTGGTCTGAATCATGGTTTTCAACTAATACAATAACTGATATTTTACGTAACACCTGAGAGTGCCAGGGCCAACGGGGAGGGACAGAGTGAAAGCGGGAGATGTTGGGGTGGAATGTGAAGGGAGTGGGGGAAAAGACCAAGTTAAAGAAGCTGATAACAAAAAAACCAACAACAAAAAAGAAAAATAAAGGGGATGGGACTGAATGGGGAACTGAAAATAGTCAAGGACGCAATGGAATGTGAGTTGTTCATTAAAAACTGATGATTCACTGCGAGGCCCCAGTTTTACATTTTGACCTGAGCCTTGAAATCCCTGTGTGACATGTAACTTACATTCCCCCCTTCCACATCACCTCTGAGGCTAGGTCTACACTACCCGCCTGAATCGGCGGGTAGAAATCGATCTCTCGGGGATCGAATTATCGCGTCTCGTAGGGATGCGACAATCGATCCCCGAATCAACGCTCTTACTCCACCAGCGGAGGTGGGAATAAGCGCCATCGACGGGGAGCCGTGGAGGTCGATTTTGCCACCATCCTCACAGCGGGGTAAGTCGGCTCCAATAGGTCCAATTCAGCTACGCTATTCGTGTAGCTGAATTTGCGTATCTTAAATCGACCCCAACCATAGTGAAGACCTGCCCTGAATGTCACCCTGTGAGTAAAAGGAGAGAACTTTCTTCAAGATGGTAAGTCAAACTGCAGCACATTAGGGCAATGAGCCTTTTAAAAAGGGAATAAAAAAATATGTGGGCTGGAGAATGTAATGTATAGAGAAAACATATGGGTTAATAGAGTGACCCCAAATGGGTTATTAGCTGGCAGCTTTTCACATAATATCCCACTGCTTGTTGCCTTTTTAAATCGTGGGGCCATAGTTTTCTACTGTGAATCTAAATTTCAGCCAATATTTGTGTGGTATGCAGTATTTATCTACATATACACACACAGAGTATGTATTGTACATGCACTCCCCTCCTCCTCCCCCCCCCCAAGATTAAATGGTCTATGCCAGTCTATATGTGTCCATAACTACAGAGAGCTGAATAGTCCATTTGACAGAATCTTCCTCTACATTACCTCAGTTACATTTTTGGTGAGGGGAAAAGGAGGGGTGGTTAGCTTCCTCTTTCAAAACACTCCCGATCTGTTGTTAAATAGATTTTTTTCTGAGGCACCAACAAGAATTTAACAAAACAAACACAGAATGAACTGTTGTGTAAAAACTGTGATAGAACAAAAAACTCCAATGCTAACAGGAAGAGACAGAAACATAGTTAAAAACCATGGACAGTAGCAAATTTCCTTCTATACTGTACATTCTCCCACCAAATCTTCTTCCATGCTTTCCATTGGGTCCCGGCTTGTATGAGACAGTTAGCAGCGCTTATTGAAAGAGGAACAGAAATTAAATGCATCTGGTTTTGAATCCAAGTAATTTCAGCTGGCCCTTGAAAAGCTTGCATGCTTTTTTATAAAGGCCTGACAAAGACAAAGGGTTATTGTCTCACTAAAACATGGCAAGGACAACTGCAAAGCAATTATGAACAGGCTAACATCATTGCATGTGGACATTTTCACTTCCCACTTTGGAGTGAATACTTAATTTTACTAACAAACCTGCATGATTCTTTTTATGTGTGTAGAACAGAATTATATTAATCATGGATTTATATAGATATAAAATCATGATTAGTGAAATTATATCATCATTGCTGGCTATCCCTTGACACAAGCATCATGTCTGCTGGGGGGAAAATGTCATTGATGAGACTTAAGATGGCTGAGGAGTCCAATCTGTGCTCTACAAGTTATTCCACATAGGTGAAAGATGGTTGCTTGGAGAGAACACAACTTCTGGCTGGGATGCTGTACACTTTCCTTCCTCCTCTGCCATTTCTCAGCCTCTTGAGAAAGGCGATTCTCTTCAAAATGGGCTGAGGCTTGATGTATGATGCAATGCCACTCTAGTTTATGGTAAGCCAGCTCTTCCCAATTTGTGGGGTCAATGCTTCCCTTCTTAAGATATACTTTCAGGGTGTCCTTGTAGCATCTTCTCTGTCCTCCGCGGGTCGTCTTACCATGACTAAGTTGAGAAAAGAAGACTTGCTTCGGAAGACGAATATCAACCATCCGTACACAATGGCCAGTCCAGCAAAGTTGATATTTCATAATCTTTGCCTCAACACTGGTGATGTTAGCTGCAATGATCTTCCCATTTGATATGGAGAATCTTGCTGTGCGGTGCTGGTGGTACTGCTCCAGAAGGCTTTGATATGTCACCCATGTCTTGCACCCATAAAGAAGAGTGGGGATATCTACTGCATTATAGACCAAGATCTTAGTTTCCATCAGCAGATCTCTGTCAATAAAGGCACAACGAAGCAACTTTCTGAAGTATGTGGTGGCACAACGGATCCTATGTTTGATTTCCACATCAAGATTGGCTGTCTGGGAGAGGTGGCTATAAAGGCAAAGGAAATGCTCAGTGTTTTCCAGGAGTTTATCACCAATGATGATTTGTGGGAGAAGGGGGACAACTTGTGCCCGGGCAGTCTGCTGGAACACCCTACTCTTCCCAATGTTCCTAGGTGTTGCTAGGAAATCCTAGCATTTATTCGTAAGAAGAGAAGCACATTTTGCACTTAGCAAAATGAACCCTCTAACAAGCAAAAACGAGAGACTTATTGGCTTAAAGCTGTAGTTCAAAAGAGGCTGCATGACATCAAGAATCAGCTAGGAACACCCTACTCTTCCCTGAAAGTCTCAGGCTATGATAGGTGCCTAAGAAAAGATCTAGGGTGGATTGCAAGTTATCCTCAGTGTGTGCGAGGATAGCACAGTCATCGGCATACTGAAGGTTGGTAGTAACAGTCTTGGTTACCTTAATTTTAGAATGAAGACACTGCAGGTTGAAGAGCTGGCTGCAGTCACGAATAAGAATCAAGATCACGGCAAGATAGATGGAAAAAAGGGTTGGGGCAATAACACAGCCCTGCTTGACACCAGTACGGATGGTGAATGGGTCCATCTCCTACCCATTACAGAGGACAGTGGCAGTCATCCCATCATGAAATAGCTTTAGAATGCAAATGAACTTCAATGGACAACCAAACCTAGACAGCACCTTCCATAACTCTTCATGACTAATGGAATCAAAGGCCTTAGTTAGGTCAGTAAATGCCATAAACAATGGCTGGTGTTGTTCTCTTGCTCTGTGAGCAAGGATCTTCCTGCCAATGGAGAGGAGGGCAATGTCTTGGTAATTCCCAAACATTGACTTGTCCCCTTTCTTAAAAATGGTCACAATATTGGCATTCTTTAGGTCGGGTAGAATTTCCTCATTAACCCAAATTCTAACAAGAAGTTGATGAAGTTTTTGCACAAGTGCTATTCCACCAGCTTTGAAGACCTCCACGGGGATGCCATCTGGGCCTCGCATCTTGTTGTTTCTAGTCTGAGTGATGACGCGCCAAACTTCCTCAGAAGATGGGGGGTCAGCAAGAGGTTCTATTACTGGGTGTTGAGGAATGGTCTCGATGGTGGCAGCTAAGACTTCATATTCACAGTTCAGTAGAGTCTTGAAGTGCTCCTTCCAATTCTCCTAGAAGACTACATTGTCCTTAAGAAGGGTGGAGCTGTCCTAAGATTGCAGAGGGGTTGTGCTGCTTGAGCTTGGCCCGTAGATGGCTTTCCTTGCTTGAAAAAAGCTTCTCATGTCATGTTGATCAGCAAAGCTCTGGATCTCCATGGCCTTTGCTTGCCAGCACTGATTCTTGATGTCATGCAGCCTCTTTTGAACTACAGCTTTAAGCCAATAAGTGTCTCGTTTTTGCTTGTTAGAGGGTTCATTTTGCTAAGTGCAAAATGTGCTTCTCTTCTTATGAATAAATGCTAGGATTTCCTTGTTGCTCTCATCAAACCAATCCTGATGGCGGTGAGTGGAGTATCCAATCAGTAATAAAAAATAATAAAGAGAATCAAAGAGTATCCAATCAATAATAAAAAATAATCAAGAGAATCAGATCCATTAATACTTAGACAAGTGATTTTAAAAAAACTGTGGTACATATGCATCATCTTCCCCCCTTAATCTCAGTTCACTACTTCTATAGTTTTCTTTCCTCTTAAAGAAAATCCCAGTTAGGAAAGGCAAAAGATCCTAAGCGTCCCTTGTGTACTGAGCTCCACTTTTCCTAAATCCTCACTGGGAACATCAAAACAGAAGGAAATAGTTACCTATGTAAGTATTTTATCCTCAGAGGGTAAGAAAAAATATCTCTGTGTCTGATTACTTAGATGTCAATGGAGCTATGCCAGCTGCACATCTGATCAAAAGTATGGATGGACTGATAAGAAAGCAGAAACATTAAATAAATACTACAACACTGAACAGTAAGAAGTCTCCTGACCCCCACTATTGGCTGGATGGAGAAAAAGAAATGGGATCCCTCTGATACCACAACTAAGAAAATATAGAGAGAATAGATAGCTTTGAAGTAAACGGAATCAAAACCTAAGCAATGCTTTATTGCGGTAGCCAGTAGCCAATTAAACTGGGAACTAGTACAAACAGATTGAACGAGACTCTCTTTTAACAGAGATCTATGGTAACAAGACAACTTCTTTCACATTTTTGGAAACAAATATTTAAACCATAAATCAAGTAAAACATCAAAATTATTCATTGAAACATCATGAAATACAATAATATTTTTTTAAAAAACTGCAGAAATCTACTCTTTATACAATGTTCTGCAAAATTTGTAAGAAATTTTTATAAATTAAAATAATAAAATGAACTTTTTTTTTGTTTTATAAAGCAACACACGCTATTTAAAAACAAGTATACCTTACTTAGAACTGCGAATAAAACTGGGTGAAAACAAGCTGAAAATATGAACACAACCAAAAACACACAACCAAGCTTCACCTCTTAGGAAGGCCTTCTGCTATAGAAGGTGCTATGTTAATTGTATGTACAGCTTTAAACATTGCAATATACCACAAATAAACCTTAATAAGGTCAAAAATAGGACCCTTTGCAAAAAGGGGTGAGTTGGCAAATCCCAATCCAGTCGCACAAGTTACAAGGAGCAGTAACTTCAGTAGATATTTGACATAAATCAGAATCTACTTTTGCTTCCTCTCCCCAAATATATGTAAACTTTTAAGAGTATTTTAAGTAATTCTTGAAAATTAACCTCTTGTTTGGCTTAGAAATGAAAAACTCCCTTTCTTCACTTTTTGTTCAGAATCTGACTTAATCATCTCAATGTATTCTGTTTAGGGAGCTGGAAGAGAAAATCATTATGTACCATGTGAAAATCCACACCATCCCTCAGTTCAGTCATAGTACAGTATATTGCCAAATCTATCCAATAGGATATATATCATTTCCATTTGGTTTAAATTCTTAAGACATATATTCTCTCTTTACAAAGTTCCATCACATGAAACCAAATTGCTTATTTATTGTTATTGGAGGCACAACAGGACCCCAATTAGACCATTTGCTATAAAGAATTGTTCTTTAGATGTTGTGTCTGTAGAGGCTTTACGTGATATTCATAGATTTTCAGAGCTGGCCCCAGTTTTAACGCAAGTCCAGTCAATACATCATTTCTTGTCATCAGTAGCAATGATTTGCCGTCAATTTCCTAGAAAAAGAATTAACGAGTAATTAAGGGTAACGTACACATCTAAAAGATTACAAAACTATTCTCAACAGACAAGAGTATACTAAAGAGGATCATTCATGAAAAACAGAAATACTATGCTCTATTTTTTCATAAACTGTAAACATCTGTAAACAAATGATGACATCTGCTGATGGGCCGATTTTCAAAAGTGCTCACCCCCTGCAGTATCTATTGACTTCAGCACCTCTAGAAATCATGCTATTTATTCAGGTGTCTAGCTAGAAGCATTCGCATTTGAGATTTTTCCCAGTTATTTGTTTCAAATTCACAGATGCTGGTAAATGTTTTAATTAGTAGGTACAGAAGGAAGGGTGGTCTTGTGCCTAATGCAGTGACCTGTGGTGCAGAAGATCTGAGTTCAAGTCTCAGCTCTACCATAGATTGTTTTGTATGACCTTTGGCAAGTCACTTGATGTCTCTGTGCCGCAGTTCCCTGCCTTTTAAAAGAAGGTAATAATATTTCCTTTCTCCCTTGCTTCGTCTGCCCTATTTAGAGTGTATGTCACTGTGGCGCTTTTGAAAATCCCACCCCAAAATCTGAGGCCACTTTTAAAAATTTGCCTCAAAGTGACTTCTCTAAGGTCACAGAGCCAGAAACAGAATCCACATCCCTCGAGTCCCAGTGCTGTGCTTTCATCACAAGACCATCCTTCCCCTCACAATACTGCAGGCAGTGCTTAATTTGTGCCAAGGCTTGCCAGGGCTGAGTGCCAGCACCTCTGGGCTTGCTGCATCAGTTATGAATGTAAATAAATTGCTGGAGCCCTGGCACCTCTTTCATTACAAATTAAGCACTGACTGCAATGATACTGTGTGACACAATCCACAGAACGCAAGCTACACCTACAAGGCTCTATACATGCATCAAAGAAGTGTAATGAGCAATACCTTTCTGGCATTACATGGTGTAGCTGGATTGCTTTCTGAGGTCAGCAAGTCCCAGTTTGCCTACACTGTTTTATGTTCTTTTTCCCACAAAAACAACAGCATTTAATGATTTAGAACTTGTTAGCAAATAACTTAGACCCAGTTCACTCCCTATACTCATTGCTATTTGCCTATACAGAAAACAACCCACCAGAAATGCAATGTTATTTTGTATTTACATCTTCCAGTACTACACATTTTTCCTTACTAATTGAAATGAACAAAGTTTGTCCTGAGAATGTTAACTTCAGAGCATATTAGCCATTGGGTTCACAATTCAAACAAAAGGAAAAACATAAGATTCATGCTAGTGTAAGTATTGATTGGCCTGAACTCTGATCGTTCTTCACTTTGGATAACTATTAATAAATGCGAAGTCCACAGAGAATTCACAACAATTTTATAGACAAAATATATGCATTAATGATAGCCCAAAAATTAATTGACAAGTCTATGGCACCCACACACAATAACTTTGGAAGAACTGTTTATAAATATTTTCAATTAGGCTGCAGCAAATGAAAAGTAGATTTTGGTTGAAACTTCCCCCACAGCCTCATTACTCTGGTTAATCCCTCAAATGAAGCTCATCATAATTTAATATTTCTGATAAATGTGTGTTTTCAATATCGCATTATCCAAGTATAGTAGCTGCCTCTTACCAATTGTTGAGAATTTTAATGGTCAATAATGGTGTCTACTCTTTCTTCTCCATTCATCACAATTCTCTTGGTAGTGATTTTGATGCCATTAACTATTTTGCTGGTCGTTATGACTGATTTGAAGTTGCCTTTCCCACTGTTGTTCAGTGACGTGATGGAGGATGAAGAGCAGCCCCCAACTCGCTGGGAACCAAATGAAGTAAATCCAGTCCCTGAAATAGGAGACACTCCAGCAATAGAGACAGAGTATCCTTCACCACTTCTGCTTCTTCTTCCATGGAGTCCTTGCCGAATGCCAGAAATTCCATCAAGTAGATCATCCCAGAGTTTCACTGTAAAGGAGTCCATTCCTCTCAACACATCTGTGTGGGGGCTACTGAATGAGAATTCAGTATCAAAGTGACTCCCACCCCTGCCTTTCTCTCTACCTTTCCCTCCACCTTCACCTCTACCTCTTCTGTCTTTTCCACTTATACCTCCTTCACTAGACATGTCATAGACATCCCGTTTTTTGGCATCAGATAAAACCTCATATGCCTTAGAGACTTGTATGAATTTCCTCTCTGCTGCCTCTCTGTTCTCTGGGTTTTTATCAGGGTGCACCTTCAATGCCAGTTTTCGGTATGCCTTTTTAATGTCATCTGCAGAGGCATTTCTTTGAATACCTAGAATGTCATAATAATTCACCATCTTGTCAAGATGTTCTCAGCAGCAAAATTCAGTCTCTGTCCTCAGCAACCATTGGCAATCCAGTGAAACTCTAATTCCTCTCAGCACTCTCTCTGTCCCTCAAGTTTAATATGGTTGAGTAATATCAGAAATTTTTTAAAAGGAAAACATGTTTATATTAAAGTGATTTACAAAATGTCTCTCTGTGCTCCTCCATGTTTTTGTTAAGGTATCTTCGTTAGAGAGAGACATGGAAAACTAGCTATTTTCCAACCAACAGTCTGCTTTCAGGATAGCTATGAAGAGGCCTTTGTTGGAGTGGGGATTGTGACATCAGAGATAAGTCAGCTAATAACCATGCTGAGGACTTTAGTTCATTTGCATACTGCAATCTCATTGCTTAAGGTGCTGTGACAGTGGTTATGAAGAGTCGAATTTAGCATTATTGAAATATAACCCTCTGGCTACATGACAGACATGAATATTATTATTGTTTTTGGTAGCTGGCACTGCAAGTTTTGCTTTCTCTGTTAAATATACAAAGTCGTAACATGTGGCAAAGGGTTACATGCATCAAGTCACCCACACACACCAGCTGCATTGTCAGGACTTGTGTTTTCATCTGCTGAAGCAATGCAGGCATACTAGCAAAGCTCTTCGAATTCAGCCTTGCAATGTGTTGCAGTCTATTTTAGTGTCTTGCTCTTTGAGCCAATTGTTCAGAATGTTTATGGCTCATATTTTCTGTCTCAGTATTTTGCATCTTCCGGCTTCTCTAATTCCCCTCTATCCTCCACTCTCTCACAGTTACAGCAACCCGTTCCCTGCTAATTTGCTATTTTCACTTTTTTATAGTAATTTCTTCCACTAAAATCGACTTACATCCACTGAAATGAGAGAAATATTAAGATTTAATAATACCAGCAGAAGTATAATCACCTTATAATTAACCACTTACACTAGTATTCACAATATACAGTTTTTTAAAAAAATGTCTTTTTCTTCATCTGAGAGAGACAAGGGGGGGTGAGGTAATATCTTTTATTGGACCAACTTCTGTTGGTAGAAGAGATAGGCTTTTGAGCTTCACAGAGATCTTCCTCGGATCTTTTTCCTCATCTGTAAGACATGTTCAGGTTTTAAAGCAGCTTGGAGCCATTTATCAGTGTATTTTATGGCTGAGTATTCAGAGATGTATTATACATCCCTTACAAAAAAGTGTGGACTCAGTTACTATTATGCTAAAGGTGGGATTCAAGAACAAAGCAAGCAATCACATTTTCCAACAATTCCCTAATACATATGTTGCAGCCAACCACTATACAAAAGAATGGCCCATGTGTTCCCTCTACTTAATGGAAGCAATACAGTGGAGAACAATTTTCCATGGCAAAGGTAAGGCAAGGGGTTATGTGGGACGCTTCCCTCCACACACACAGTCACTTTCCCCCTGCAAGTGTGTGGGGAGAGAGCCACATTATATGCATGCCTGCCCGTTCTTGCCCTCAGGCGAGTACATAAGTAGGGTGGAAAGTCCTGAGATAGCATTAACTCCTGGTGCAATTTCACAGAGGATAGCCGGGGGCAGCAGCCAATGCCAGCACAGCTAGGGATCCCTCTGTGTTGCCACAGCTGGGTTCCTGATGATAAAGATCTGAGGACCCTTAGAGATCCCACAATTAACAGAAACACACAGAGATAAATGGAACCTGAACTAGCAGCTTTCCTCCCAAAACCACAGCTGCTGTCCTACTTTCCTCATAATAAAAACAGCACTTAGCACTTCTATACTTCCTTCCATCAGGTGATCTCAGAAGCTCTGCAGATATTCTTGAGAGTCAGCCTCACAAGAGTGCAGTAAAGATGGCAATTGTTCCTACTGCATTACTGACAAGGCAACGGAGGTACACAGAGAGTAAGATTCTTGACTGAACTCACCCAGGCACATCTGTCAGAGGAAGAAAAGCCAGAGCCCCTGACTAATCGGACTGTCTCTTTCTTAATCATAAATCCACCCTTCGTGGGGTGGTGGAAAGGAGTCACAGGTGATGTTCTTGATGGTGTTAGAGAAGTAACAGACTCAGTCAAATCTCATCTGTCCGATTACTCATCTTTAAATGTAAAATATGCTGAGCAGTTAGCAGCAGCTGTAGAAAGAGGCTCCTCAAGCCCTTCCAGAGAATTACCCAAGGGTTTTTCCCACAAGAATGAAACTAAATTTAGTCCCCAGGCTGCACTGATAAATCATCATCAGCTGGGACTTCATTTCTCAGGCTTTAAGATCAGTTAGATTAATTCAGTAGCAAGAAGTTAATTTTATTCCTTTTTGAATGCCACTTTTTTTTTTTTTTTTTTTTTTGGGAAAGCCTGCATTTCATTTTAGCACTGGATGGCTCTATGCCAAATAAAGAAGGCTAGAATGGAATTTTGACAGGCTTCTTGTCTGTGAGAGGAAAAGTTTAGAGCTGCAACGTTTGAAACGCCTTATGGAGGTGCTGAAAGGATGGATGGGTGGGGTGAGAGACAGAAGTTTTGTATCAAAGTTTAGAACCATCGCCATTAAATGACCAAAGTCTTTTAGTGCAAAGATTTCAGGTACATCAGAATGTAAGAGGCAAAGAGGCAACCTACAGGTCCTGAAATCTGTTAAATATTTGCTAAAACATGCATGCTATAATATCTTTTAAGCCAAATTAAAAAGATGGTTGCTGAATTGTATGATTTTTAAAAAATATGGTTTATTTATATATATGTTACATATACATATGTTACATATATAAAAAGATTCCAGATCTCTATCCTCCCCTTCAAAATTGTTCTTATCAGCTGCAAAAAACATTAATTTTGCAAAAATTGTAAAAATCAAGCAAAGAAAATAGAACGTCAGGAAGAGATTATTACTATGCAGTTTTTACAGCTGTAATTTCTATCTGGCCAATATTTTGTAATTTATCAAATCCTGAAGTAAATGAAATAAGCAGCTTTTAAGAAAAACTTCCCCTCGAAGGATGCAGAGAATAAAAATAAAACTGTTTCCAAGTTTCCCATATCTTCATTATGGATAGAAGATTTTCACAGAAGACGACATTGTTGTTTATTTGTTCTTTTGTTAAAAGACATTTTGGCCCAGGTGTTCAAACTTGGGTGCACCAAGGACTCATCTCCAGAAGTACTACACACCCACAGATGTCACTGACCCTGTGTTATGACTGCTCAGCATTCTGGAAAATCAGGGCAATTATCTAGGTGCCTAAATATGAATTTTGGTGCCAAACTTTGAGCACCCAAGTTTGAACATTTGGGTCTCAGTGATCAGGAACGGTGCCAGACTAACAGACCTGGAGATGTATGGTCTCTTGCTACAAAAGAGGCAGGCACATCATGGGCAGTTCTAGTGCAAATTTCCCTTCACTGCCCCACTGCTGCTCCTCAGCTGTGTGCAAGTAGCCCAGTTTCAATGATCCATTCAGTCATTAACCTCACAGCTGACAGACTGCCAGCAAGTGTGTCAGTTAATATCAGTAATGATGATGATGGTTATGTGAATGCTTGTCCACTCTATACAAGATACACCAAACTCATTCCACATGGACTTTAGGTCCTTGTTGTGACTTTTGTCGGTACTGAACCATGAAACAGTGACCTGTAGGAGAAAGGATCCATACTGCATTAACAGCTTACTGAGTGATCAGTCCCTGGCTACCTTTTTCATTGATTCTTCTTCACTGATCCTTCCCTGTCACATCAAGACAGCTACTGTGGAACCTTTCATCTAAGGGGGAAGTGTCACCTTTGGCTTCACTGCTTCTACTCAAATGGCAGAAATGCTGTAGGAGTAGGCTGTTCCAGCCATCATCTTGTTTCCCCTGAGATAAAAAGCATACCAGTGTCTTATGCCTCGTCTCCAGCAGCCCAACTAGTGAAGATCCAACATCTTTCTCAAGGCAATTACAGGCCAGTAAGCCTGACTTCAGTACCAAGTAAACCGGTTGAAACTATAGTAAAGAACAGAATTGTCAGACACAGGGCTGGCTCTGGCTTTTTTGCCGCCCTAGGCAAAAAAGCCACACACACACACACACCCCCCAGCGCGGCAGGGGAGGACACCGAGCCCGGCCGTGGGCCCGCAATCCCCGACCGGCCGGAGCATCGGGAGCAGGGCGGAGAGCCCGGCTGGGGCTCTCCGTTCTCCCCGGTGGCCAGAGTGCTGGGGGGAGGGCGGAGAGCGCCCAGCGGTCAGAGCGCCAGGACGAGGGCGGCGAGCCCAGCTGGGGCTCTCCGCTCTCCCCGGCGGTCAGAGCGCTGGGGGGAGGGCGGCAAGCCTGCCGCGGCTCTCCGCTCTCCCCGACCAGCCGGAGCGCCGGGGGGAGGGCGGCGAGCCCAGCCAGGGCCCAGCTCTCCCTGACTGGCCGGAGTGCCGCGGGGAGGGCGGCAAGCCCAATCACGGCCCCGCTCTCGGGCCGGAGCACCCCGCCGCACCGCCTCCCTCCAGGCGCCGCCCCAAGAACATGCTTGGTGGGCTGGTGCCTGGAGCCGGCCCTGGTCAGACACATAGATGAACATGATTTGTTGGGGAATAGTCAACATGGTTTTTGAAAAGGGAAATCATGCCTCACCAATCTACTAGAATTCTTTGAGGGGGTCAACAAGCATGTGGACAAGGGGAATCCAGTGGATATAGTGTACGCTATCATGGGATAAGAGGGAAGATCCTCTCATGGATCAGTTAAAAGGTAGGAAACTAAGGGTAGGAATAAATGGTCAGTTTTCAGAATGGAGAGAGGTAAATAGTGGTGTCCTCCATGGGTTGGTACTGGGTCCAGTATTACTCAATATATTCATAAATGATGTGGACAAAAGGATAAAGAGTGAGGTGGAAAAATTTGTGGAAGATACAAAACTACTCAAGATAGTTCAGTCCAAAGCAGACTGCGAAGAGCTACAAAGGGATCTCACAAAACTGGATGATTGGGCAACAAAATGGCAGATGAAATTCAATGTTGATAAATGCAAAGTAATGCACAATGGAAAGCATAATCCCAACTATACTTATAAAATGATGGGGTCTAAATTAGCTGTTACCACTCAAGAAAGAGATCTTGGAATCATTGTGGATAGTGATCCACTCAATGTGGATCACTCTATGTGCAGAGGCAGTCAAAAAAGCAAACAGAATGTTGGGAATCATTAAGAAAAAGATAAATAATAAGACAGAAAATATCATATTGCCTCTATATAAATCCATGGTACGCCTACATCTTGAATATTGCGTGCAGATATGGTCGAACCGTTGCAAAAAAGATATATTGGACTTGGAAAAGGTTCAGAAAAGGGCAAAGAACATTATTAGGAGTATAGAACAGCTTCTGTATGAGGAGAGATTAATAAGATTGGGACTTTTCAGCTTAGAAAAGAGATAACGAATGGGTGATACGATAGAGGTCTATAAAATCATGACTGGTGTGGAGAAAGTAAATAAGGAAGTATTATTTATTTCTTCTGATAACTTAAGAACTAGGGGTCACCAAATGAAATTAATAGGCAGCAGGTTTAAAACAAACAAAAAGAAGTATTTCTTCACACAACACACAGTCAATCTGCTGAACTCTTTGCCAGAGGATGTTGTGAAGGCCAAGACTATAACAGAGTTCAAAAAAGAACTAGACAAATTCATGGAGGATAGGTCCATCACTGGCTATTAACCAGGATGGGCAGGGATGGTTGTCCCTAGCCTCTGTTTGCCAGAAACTGGGAATGGGTGACAGTGGACGGATCACTTGATTACCTATTCTGTTCCCTCTGGGGCACCTGGCATTGGCCAATGTGGAAGACAGAATACAGGGCTAGATGAACCTTTGGTCTGACCCAGTATGGCCGTTCTTATGTTCATGTAGCAGAGCAATGTGCTGTTGCTATGCAAGAAGGCTACTGCTTTTCCCCCACATTCAATTTCTCTGTTTCCTGATTACTTGTAATGACTTTAATCAAGGAACCTTTCCTCAAACCAAGAGAGCAAGACTCCCAGGCAACAAAGCAGCATGCAACTGAACTTAAGAGGTAGGGAAGTACTATTCCCATTTTACATATGGTGAAGCTTAGGCACAGAGCATTTAAGTGACTTTCCTGAGATCACACAGAAAGGGCTGTGGCCAAGTGAGGAATAGAGCTCAGATTCTTCAGGTCCCAGTCTAATGCTTAGATCACAAGAGCAGCCTTCCTCCAGCTATAGTGCATGTCCTGTAAAATGAGGATATTGTTTAAAGATAATAATCCCAATGGTTGCCACCCAGAATGTTCCCTTTCTAGGAGACTTACCATGCACTAACCTTTGTACAACCAGCCCCTATAATGAAAATGTGAGGAGTCAAAGGGCAGTGACAGTCAATCCAATCCGATTTACCTGTTCTTGAAAAGCATTGGCTTGTTCTTCAAATCCTGCTGTTCTGAAGTAATTTACGACATCAGTGACAGCCCAGTCAGCAGGGTCAGGAGGTCTCCCATTCTCTACTGAACTACAAAATGCAAATGTAGACAGGTAATCACTATGTGTGCAACCCACGTACTCTTTCCCCCAGAGGAAGGCATCCTCCAGGACGCTCTTAAAGAAATGACAGTCACTCACATTCTTCCCCACTTCAAAGGCCCAGTGTCAAGGACACCAGAGAAAGGCGGGATACCTCTCCCTTGAGAATACATTACTGCTAGTCCTCCAATTGGCCAGACGGGGTCAATAGAGACTCCTCCTCATGTAAGGGCTGAACATGCTGCCTTCACAGCTCTCCCCAGTCCCCTACTGGCCTTGGAGCACAAGACGTACCAAGTTTGGGATTGAACACCAGTCTCCCAAGACTTTGTTTGCTATTTGTTTTCTCCTACCAAACTCTGTTCAGATGATTTCAGTATTTTGCCAATGTGCATATCCCCAGTGGAATATATACATAAACTCTCTTATGAATCAGGGATGCATCTGCACCGTTAAACACTCTACATGCTCCCATTATCCAAGTCTTTCAACATTGCCTTTAAGACTTAACAAATCTATGGATTTTCTAATCAGCTAAGAATCCTAGAAAACATCTGTTAAACACAGTCAGAATTGATTCCTTTCTGTGGCTGACCTCAGCCAATTGCTTTCAGCAGCATCAGAAACAACAAATCGTTCAGAATGTTACCCATTAGTTATTAATTCAGAGTGATTCCAGACAGCATTACTTATCCTTAACCTACCTTCTTATCTCAGATAACCTTTTTGGCTCTGCAAGTTGTTAATAAAACCTGCACATAACTAGCTTGACTCTGGCTTTCATCCAGTAATTTCAGGAGATGAACAGCAAGTAGTCACTCACAGGAAACACCTGCTTTTATAAAATGCTTCTACAGCTACAGCTTTCAATGTACAAAAGAAGTTCAGCCACAGATATTCTCCATTTTAACTGTGCCATCCCTGTCAATGGCTCAGTTGTAGCATCAATGAGGAAATAACAAGAACTAATTTATATATATATTTCTGAAATCAGGCGAAACACTTCCACGGTCTCAAACGATTAAAGGGGTTCCCAAGAGAGAAACAGAGCCACAGCCAAAGGTCTTTATAATACATATTTTGAATATGAATATAAATAATTAGAAGCCAAAATTCAGCCTTTAGATACATGGCCCAAGATCTCATTGTAACCACTAGGATTTGCATGCATGTGTCCCACGTCAGAAATCTGGCCCGGAGACTTACTGCTCTAGCTTCCTTTAGTTTGAACATGAAAGACAAGGACATTTAAGGTGCCACCAGACTCCTTGTTGTTTTTTTAAGGACATTTACAATATCTTTCATCTTTGGTCAGTCTTTAGCCCTGGAGTCTAATCCCAGGTGCACAGCACATATATGCATATCTATGTATTTATAATTCACTCGTCGCTATGGAATGCAAAGGCTACCAAAGCTTATGTGAGCATACAAATACTCAAGAAGACTGTACTATCTATTGGAGTGGATTTAGAAATTTTAAAAATTAATTCTCTTGCTTCACTTTTCCTTCTCTCGTCTCTTCCTGCATCTGTCTATACTGAGCTATGTTTGGATTGCTAATAGGGAAAGCAATGCCCAGATGGTGAATCTTGCATCTGACCTCAAAACTCATGAGGTTCAGAATCACTGTGATGGAAGGGAGTTCCTGCTGCTGAGAAGGTCTAGTCCCTGCCCCGAAGGGTCTTAGCTTACCACAGCAAGAGTATCTGTCTAGATATCTATATGGCCCCCATCAGGGTAGTAGCAGCAGGGCTCCACCATTCCTGATGACTATAGTGGTTGCTTGTGGTCTTAGGGATCTATGTAATCCCTAAAATAGCAAAGGCCAAGTCCATTTCGGGCCTTGACAGTCAGGATTCAAATTGCAGATTGTGGCCAGTATTGGACAGAGTCAAAAGAGCATGCTGAGCACCAGGTGATTGATTGCTCAGGAGATTGATTTTGGCCTATTCTTCCAAAGGTTCCTCTTCCCACTATCACCGCTTCCATCTCGCCCGGGCTTAGTCAGGCAGCAATGCTAGACCACTGTGCATTTCAGAGTGGCAGGAAGATCGATTTCACGGAAAGAGGCGGTGATTATCTCTGTCAGCACAGGGTCCACAGTGTCCTAACTGCTTTTGACCAGCCACAAAGAACGGGGCAGAATTGCAGATGGTGGCTCAAACTTCACTGAGCGCTTTGGGGGGGTCTCCCAGTTGTGTGATTGGCTGTTGCTTCTCCTCTGACTCCTGGGATCTATATTTGTATGTGACCACAGAATTCTGGATCTTTGAAGTTGCATGGTAACATTGCTTGTATATTAGTATTTTAGCCCCTTTAAAACATTTTCTGTCACTCATTAAATATAATACAAAAGCATTCCACAGCAATAGCCCAAAAACCACAGTAAGTTAAGGGCCAGGCTGAGAGCCCTTCACAAACAGACCCACTGATTTCAATGGGGCTAATTGTGGAGTAAGATACTATTCACTGCAAGCAAAGGATTTGCTAACTGGGATGACTACTGCAGAATACTTGTAGTATTTCTCTTAAATACAGAATGCATTTTAGTTTAAGATTTTTACATAAATCTCTGCATTTTCCCCAAAGTGCAGAATATGCCTCTCACATCACATTTACAATCTGCATCATCACGCCACTTAAAATAAAAATTGAGCATTAAAAAAGTATTGTGAATTTTAAAAGTGCTTAATTTTCCATATTCTTTCTATATAGCAAACAAAAGATTTAATGTGCAAAAATGCCTACTAAAATTTAGTTTACTAACAAATACATTTTAATTTCAAGCTTATTGTGCTTCAAGGCGTGTTTTAAAACATTTTATTTTTAGGTTTTAGTTCTCCATGCTATTGCTCTTACAGTACAGGAAATATTTATGCACAATGGTCAAGACTCACGCCAGGTATAAATACATTAACTTCAATGGAGCTACACTGATGATTAACTTGTCCCAATAAATGCCGGCTTCTGCCTCACAAGTAGCAGCATCTTGCTGGACCTCAAGTGAGAGGTGGTTTCAAAAACTACAGAACTTAAAGCTTGGAAGGAGTGTGGCAGAATCCAGTTGAGACTGGCTGGATTTGTAACCTTTCTTGGCTCCCAGACTGTGGATTGAACAGCTTCCTCATTGCTTAATTATTGTGCAAAGCTCAATTCTTTAGACAAGGAAAGGGAATGTGTGAGAATCATAGCTTAAGCCATAAATACGTGTTTATGTCCGGCACACAGGGTGCCTTAAAACCTTAAAGGGGCTGGCGTTTTATGACCTGACAGGTTGAATTGCCTGGTACCAGATGCACCGATTACAAATAAAGTTGTGGCCTGTTTGCTTTTCACCACAGTCTGAGTGTTGTGCCTTTATTGCCATCATGTGGTGGAAGCAGAAAGGTCTGGAAAGATACAGCAGCATCTTGAAAAAACAGCTTTTACTAAAGCTATTTATAACCTCTAACATAGTGCCAAATGCTTATTTTGTACATAAGCACACACATGCTGTATACATTCACTTAGAAACCACAGCTTCTGTTCAATTTAATTACATTACCCACCAGCTTTAAATAGCCACCTTCAATTAGCAGCTGAGCCTCTCCCATTTGAGCCAAAAGGGAAAATAATTAAATATAAGCTGTCCTTGTTTTGATTACTTTCCCCCTGCAACACCTATGGCAAAGGTGAGGCTTCTAATTGAGGGTGGTTTCCAAATGGACATACATGGTATGATCCATGTATAGTTACTGCATAAATGCGTATTGCTGTGCTGTAACCAGTGCTTAAAGTAGATCTAAATAGGAGGGGAAGCTCACCAGTTTTGATAGCTATCATCAAAGGTCTTGATGTTACATGGTAATAAGGTGTTGCATCATCATCTTGTAGCGATGAGATGCAGCATGCAGAAAGAGATTAGGAACCATTTATCTAATTTATCTACCTGGTTTTATATCGTGCCCATCACCATGCAGTCTATTTCCTTCGGGGGAAATGAGAAGGAATGTGTCTGAAAGCAATTTATGTCCCCAAGCAGCAGGCCTGCAGCCAACCGAGCCAAAGTATGCGTCTGCCTGTGTACACGCATGCACGCAGCTTATTGGTCCCACCCAGTGCCACTATTTAGATTTGACCAGGGTGAAGAACCTGCACGGATGTCAAAAGGAATAAAAATAGCAGGTCCTGGAGGTTTTTAAACAGGAAAGTTGGAAATATGTTATTTCAGACAAGACATTGCACCAAATGTATGTATCATCTCCATCTGTCATCATCTCTGGATGGGAGGAGAAGCCAGCAGGGGAACAGAACTCTCTTAGGAACAGGTGGATAGGTGCCTCCCAGCTGGGACACTTCTCCCATCAGGCTGCTGTGCCACCCACTGGCAGGAAGCCTGGAAGCCCCAGGCAGGTACCTGGCCTGCCAACTACCCCTCTTCTGATCCCCTGTCTGAGCAGTTCTCACGCCCTCAACAGAGGAGGAGCTCCCCTCATGCTATCTCCTTTGTTAATCCCTGGCTGTAAGGATGGAAGGTGCTGTGTAACTGCAACTTTAGATGCTTACTCTCAGCATTTGTACAAACATAAATTCATGAAAGCTCTATATGACTGGTCATGTGAACAGCAAACATAAATAAGAAAATAAAAGTGCAATGAACTGCAAAGATTAAGGCCCAGAATTTTAAAGGTAGGTAGGCATTGCTGTGCTCAGCAGTGCAACAACTAAATGATTTAGGAGCCTGAATTTCATTTTCAAAAGGGGATTTAGGAACATCTACTGTCAATAGGATTTATGCTCCTGAGGCAGCGGATTCACTACAGCTTGGAGAACAGCCTGGCCAATGGCTGCATCTACCCTAGGAGCATACACAATAGCACAGTGCCAGGAAAAGGTGCACACAGGTGACCAGGTGGTGCCCTTGCAAATGTCTGTGATGGGTAAATTCTTAAGTAGGGCTATAGAGGTGGATTATGCCCTAGTGGAATAGGCAGTGACCCTAGGTGGGGATGCATTTCCAAAGCTTTGTAACATGCTCAAAAGCATCCTGAAACCCATTTAGATAGTGTTTGGGTGGAAATGGAACATCCCGTCACTCTCTCTGAGAAGGTGACAAAGTCTGGGAGAAGCTCTGTACAGGTTACTCCTACTCAGGATAAAAGGCAAGAGCTCCTCCCATGTCCAAAATGTGAAGACTGGTTTCCTCCCATGAGGCATGAAGTTTTGGTAGAAAAGTGGTAACTGAATGTCTTTGTTTATGTGAAAGTCTAATGAAACCTTAGGTAAGAAACAAGAATGGGGACATCAGGTTGCCTTGTCCTGGTAGAATACCGTGTACAGTGGATCAGCCACAAGTACACCTAGTTCCCCTACCCTTCTGGCCAGCTAATGACAGTGACACTCTATATCTCGGGGGAACACCCTGCATCCATCCCCATGTTCATTCTTATAATAGGACTGTTGGTATCCAATGCAAAGTTTGTCATGTCGGGTGTCTTCGGAAGGCTCATGATACACTGAGCTTTGTTGTTATGGTAATGTTATAGGTTGTAATTTCATGTATATAGTTATGAGGCTAAAAATGTGTCCTCGTGGCTTAAAACAAGCTCAGGCAAAACTCTCCAGGAGCAGAGAGGCAGTTCACACCTCATCAGGGCAAGTATGGGCCAAACCCAGCCCAGCCTCACAGGAACAAAGGACACTGGCCTAGGCAGCAACAAAGGATCTGTTGGACTCTCGAACGAGTCATCCCCCTTCCCTTGGTCAGTCAGGGACTACGATGAGGTAATGCTCACCTGACCCTGAAGGGGGGGGGGCGCAAAGCCAAGAGGGAAGAAAGAACATGATAAAAGGGAGAGTCGTTTGCCATGCTCTTCCTCTCTCTTCCACCTCCATTTACAGACATCACCACCAAGCGACTGAAACGCTGATCAAAGGGGAGAGCCTGGCTGCAGGACAACCAGCCAGCATTTAAGTTTGTAAGGGTAAGCGTTAAGATCAGCTTAGAATGCATTTTGCTTTTATTTCATTTGACCAAATCTGACTTGTTGTGCTTTGACTTATAATCACTTAAAATCTATCTTTGTAGTTAATAAATGTGTTTGTTTATTCTACCTGAAGCAGTGTGTTTGGTTTGAAGCGTGTCAGAGACTCTACTTGGGATAACAAGCCTGGTACATATCAATTTCTTCGTTAAATTGACAAACTCATATAAGCTTGCAGCATCCAGCAGGTATAACTGGACACTGCACGACGGAAGTTCCTAGGGTTGTGTCTGGGACTGGAGATATTGGCTAGTGTCATTTGGTTGCACAATCCAAGCAGCTTACATGCCAGAGGCTGTGTGTGAACAGGCCAGGAGTGGGGGTTCTCACAGCAGAGCAGAGTAAGGCTGGCTCCCAGAGTCGAGGACTGCAGTGACCTAGCAGATAACACCAAGGGAACGTCACAATGACTATGAGGAATGAGGTAACTGAAACAAGGGAACAGCTTCACATGGATTCAAATGGGGTTTTTCTCAAGGCAGTGAGAAGTAGATTAAGGTTCCAAGGTGTAGTAGGCTTTTGTATGTTATAAAAATGGCTAGAGAAGCCCTTAATAAACCTGGCAGCAGGAAGATGTGTGAATACTAGACACCCCTGGACTGGTGGGTAGAAAGTTGTAATGGCAGCTAGGTGGACCTTACTGGAGCTCAGAGAGAGGCCCATAGTTTTTAAATTTAGCCAGTGATCAAGTATGTACATGTGGAGAGACTCAGAAGGGCAGAGTGGCTGTTCTGCGCACCAGGATTGGAAACGCTTCCACTTTTGCAGGTAAGGTTTCAGTGGTGGTTTTCTGACTAGAACATACTCCCAATTACCCAAATAGTGTAGGGGTGACCGAAGGCACCACTGTAGTCACACCCTACACACTACTGTAATAATCTGTGTACATAATATGCCTTGTGAGGTATCATTTGAAAACTAATAACTCACTGGTCAATAATATCATGGTGAAATGTTTGTAGTAACGTTCTATGTAAAGTCATAAACATAACCTGAAATGAGGTCTGAAGCGTGTTTAGCAGATAAGTCTGGGTAAACCAGTTTCTCAAAGACAAAGGACAAAATGACACCTCTAGCCAAATGTCATCAAAGCTGTTGGGCAAAAAGCTCTCAAGTGGCCATTTATTGGCAAGGAAGGGGACAGGAACAAAAAGAACAAACAAACAAACAGCGTGAACAGCAAACAACAGTATGAAACCTCTTTCACCTAAACACTCCATGACTCCTGCCTCACAGCGGGAGTGAACTTTATGTAGTGGTAACCCTCAGGAAAATCCATTTCAAAAGGGAACTGAACAGTAAAGTGAGGGGCAAAACCACCCCAAGGTATCTCCTCCTATTTGACTTTCTCTCTTTCACCTAAGACAACAAAAGAAACAGCCTTTGGGAGCAGATCCTGGCCTGAGAATTCGGTCAGCAACATTCCTGGGAACATGTGGTACGGATTTCACCTTGACCAAGTCTGGTTTGTTAAGTTTTAGCATTAGAAAGCGCTTTATCTTTATTTCTGTTGTAACCATTTCTGACTTTAATGCCTGGAACTTGTAGTCACTTCAAATGCCTTTGTAGTTAAATAAACTTGTTTTATTGTTTAATCAAAACTAATCCAGTGTTGTGTTTAAACTGAATTGAGTGAGTAACTCTCCATTTAAAGTAACAAACGGTTGGATATTGATTCCCTTACAGGGGCAACAGACCTAAGATATCTGAACTGTCCAGGAGAGGGCTGGACAGTGCAGAACACACATTTTGGGTGAAAATTCAGGGCTGAATTCAGTTGGCCTGTCAGATAAATGGCTCCGATGTCTATGTGGTGGGCGATGCACCAGGCTCTGGATCTTGCTCCTCTTCGGCAATTTACATGGTAAATAGACTGCTCTGTAGACTGTCATTACTTTGACTCAGAGAATCTTTGATCTTGGGTAGGCAGCGTTAGCAAGCATATCAAACTGCTCTGAGTTCGAGGATGCTGATTGGAGCAAGAGTCCATTTGCCTTGAGCTGTGCAGTGCTGAAAGTGGGTACCCTAACTTAACATGGAGGCAAGTAGTGATGATCTTTGTGGGAGGTCAGAGCAAGAATGGAACTCCCACATAGAGCTTGTGGGGGGTCTCTCAACCAGTTGAGAGAGTTGAGGACTCTATGAGGAACAGACAGCTTGTGCTTGTTGGGAGTGTAGACAGATTTGAGCCAGGTTTGAAGACACCAAAAGTTCAATCTTGCATGGAGTGTCACAAGCTGCCCTCTGTCCCAAAAGTTGAAGGGCTTGCTGTGGTTTGGGGGCTCTGATGTAGTGTAGCAATGAGAGTGACTTTGTGGGGAACCTGTCTGGGGGGCAGGTATGCTCTGGCAACTGCAGTCTAGAGTGGCTCCAACGCAGTCTATGTGTGGACAGGTATCAAGGCAGACTTTTCAGAATTGAGATGAAGGCCCAGAGAGTGGAAGAAGGGTAGGTCCTTGTTGGTTGCTGACTGTACCTTGAGGAAGGAGCAACCCTTGAAGAGTGAGTCATCCAGATAGGGGAGGATGACGATTCCCATTTGTTGAAGATGGACTGTGGTGACCAAGAGGACTTTTGTGAAGACTCTCTTGCTGGCTAAAAGGCCAAAGGAAAGAGCCCAGTGCTGGCAATCGTTGTTGCCCACAACAAACCATAAGACTCATCAGTGAGCTGGATTATTAGCCATATGGAAATACGCATCTTGGAAGTTGAGGGCAACAAACAATTCCTCTGGATCTAATGAAGATACAGTTGCTGCTAGCTGAGGAATATCTCTTGCGGCTGAGAAGGTGAGGGGTTTGAGCTCTTTATCGTGAAGGGTCCATCTGGACCAGTACTATTTTTTTTTTTTGTTAACAGTGTTGACCACTAGAGAGTTTGGGATGGGATGGGAGAAAAAGATACCCTGAACGCTTGGCTGGTACTTAGTAGTTTTTGTTAGCCCTCTTGCAGGTAGGCAGGATGATCACTAGAGTTTGTCATATTGGACAGGCTGGCAACAATAGAGCATCATTGCTAGGCAAGGCAATCTTTCCTCGAGGGGAGGTATGCAAACCAGGGGATGCTAAGGTTCCTATATCTATTCCAAGGGGATCTGCAGGGCCTCTGATATTCTCTTCATTAGCTCTTGGAAGGTCTTGAAGTCATCTGCATAGGATGATGGAGGGGGCATAACAGTCCTATCTGTTGAGGAGGAGGACTTCACTGATGGAGATACCTCCTCCTCTGACCTTAATTCTTGTGACCCAGGAGGGTCTGGCTGGGGAAGAGGGTCCCTAGGTACCAGTGGCTGTTGTTCTGGTGAGTCCCATTGTGTGACAGCAGTCTGTACTGCTGATCACGATAAGGGGTCTGCCACGGTGTGCTCTACTCACCGCTTGAGGTGCCTCCTCCTGGCTGCTCTGGGGATTAGCTCTTTTCAGGTCCAAGGCCCCCTTCTGCTGCTCGCTGAACACCCTGCTGCCACTCTCTCTTCCAGGTGCTACTCAGGGTGCTCTGCCTTCATGGCTTGGCCCACCAGCCTGGTCACTATAGTCCTCCTGTTCCAGGGTATCAAAGTTTTTCCTTACATTCTCAGGAAGTCTTCTCATTCACTGCCCCAATGGTGTCACTCCCCTAGTGGCTGGTAGGGGAACCCAGGCCTGCCTCTATTCCAGGTTCCAGCTCAGGGACTCTATAATCAGCAGCCAAGGTCTGCAACATCCTGAACCTTGCTGTCTTTTCCCTGTGCCTTTCTTACTCCTTCTGGCTCTCCCGCTCTGGCTTTGCCACCCAAATTCCTTCCTCCCAGGGAGTAACTGCAAACTAAATTCTATAGCTCCAAACATGCCTCCCTTTCCAACGGAAGTGACTGCAGACTACTTCTTGCAGCCCCTATCTGTTATCAGCTCCCTGGCTTCATAGAAGCCCCACCTGTTCCTGCATAGGTGAGCTTACTGTAATTAAGGCTTTCCTTTCAGCCTAACTATCCCCCCAGCTTGCAGACTAATAGGTTAATTGGCCCCTCTGGACTACATTAACCCCCTTCAGGACGAGTATGGGAAACATGCCCCATCACAGGGCCCCAGGGTCACAAGCTCACTATGGTGAGGTCCTGCCAAGATTGATGGGACAACCACCAACTGGTTCCTGGGGTCTCGTCCTTGGGATATACCTAGGGGAGAGAGAAGCTGGAATGGGAAGATAATGGAGTCTTGGATGGGCAGTCTTTAGGACCTAAGGAAGACTGTACCAGAGCAGGGACCAAGAGGAATCTGTGTTTGGAGGGCTCCAATCCAGGTACCCATGATGGTGCTGCACTAGGATGCTTGCCGATAGACTCCTCAGTATGTCTGCTGGAAGTCTTTTCGGTGGTACTGGCATGTTGATACTGGAAGAGGTGGAAGCCTTGGCAGTACCCATACTGGGATGCGGAGTTTCCCTGCTCTCTGGACTTTGGGGTGACTTTGCCTTTCTTTCAGGTTCCCTGTCAGGAGAATGGTAGCTTTCATTTTTAGAAGGCTTTGAAGCCTCTGAAGCTGCCCCTTGGTCTGTGTTTATCAGAGCCAGAACCAAAGAAGCTAGAGCACCCTGAGAGGCTGATGCTGATGTACTGGAGGGGGAGGGGGGGTTTCAAAGCCCAAAGCTCAAGGAGCCCTCCTTAAGAAGTAGCTTCAATCTGTTCTCCCTTAGCTTCTTGGATCTGCTCTTGAAGCTGAAGAAGACCTTATCCTTTGATGGGATGTAAGATGCACCGAGGCAGCTGGAATGCCCATCGCTGAGGGGAAAAGACCTGTGGCAGGTCTGGCAGGGTTTGTAGCTTGGGATTTTGGGTATAACCTACATAGGAATAAGGGCCACAAACCAGCAGAGGCCAAGGGTGATGGAGGCCCTGACCACAAACAAAAGAAGTGTGGGATGATCCCCCACCCCAGAAAGCAGAATTTTGTGCTAGAAATTAAAATAAGAAAACAGCAAAGTAAATAAAGAAAATATTAAAAAATAAAAGAAGAAAACAAGCACGCCGGATTAAGGCTAGCAAGCGAACACTGTGATATTCTGACTCAAGCCGCAATGGGCTGAGAAGGAACTGGAGCAGTGACAGGTCAGCCCCTCCCTATACACCTCTGGACCAGAGCATCGGGATGGGGAGGGGACAGGTGCAGATCCATGGGCACTGCTGATTAAAAATTTCCAATCGAAAGTGCACGGGCACACACGCACCTGGAGTGGAGTACCCATAGGGACAGTTACTCAAAGAAGAACAAAGCATTTTCCCCCACAGACCATTATGAACTTGACATAATCAGGTACACGGTGCATATTTGCTTTATGTTTGTTTTCCACATGCAGAGTGCAGAAAGGAATTCCATAACAGTCATGGTTGAAAAGACGACAGCAGGATGCCCCCTTTAACCAATGTAATGTCTGTGATCTCTGTTTCCCAGCTGGAATGCAATAAAGACAACTGCAAATGGGGAAAGCTTGCAAACCAATAAATACACCAGTTCCCTCCACCCTCAACCATTAAAACTAATGGAAGAATTTAAAGAAATTTTGGTTTTTGTCTACATATAACATTCCCCAGGAATTCACTTACTTTTTGACATCCAGCGAGCCATTCTCCTTGTTTTCCATGTCAACAGACAGCATGGAGAGGGTAGAGGTTTCTTTAAGTTCAGCAACTAATCAATAAGGAGGGGGAAAAAAACTGTGTTTAATAATCAGTAAATACAAAAGAGAAATATAATGTAACAGAAATGAGTGTTCTCCTGCACAAAACCACCTTCCCTTTGGAGAGAAAAAGTGTAGTCAGGACCCTGCTTTCCTCAGAAGCTGGTAACATCTTATAAACTAGGAAAAGCTGATGAGCAAACTCCAGAGGTGCTCTCTGCTCTACAAACAGGAACTGAACATTCGATTTGACCCTTTTCCAAAATAAGTGCTTTCTAATACTTATTTATAGGGTTTTCTATGCCCCCCTCCCATTACTCTAGCATCTCACCTATGTGTATAGAATTTATTCTCACAACATCCTTATGAGGAAGGAAGTATTGGTGCCCCATTTTACAGGTGGGGAAACTTCGGCACAGATGAGCTGGGTTATTTACCCAAGGTTACCCAGGAGGTTTGTGGCAGAACCAGGAATTAAATCCATGTCTGCTGAGGCCTACTTCTGTGCTTTTCCCACACGACTATCCTTCCTCAGCTAGTGAAGTGTCTTCAGTAGCTGTAGTGAGTGCAGAGGAGAGAAGTGGGGACTCATAGCTAGAGTGAAATTGAAGAAAATCCAATTTATTCTCCCTTCTTCCCCCGCCCTGCAGTGTGCAGGGATATTTTCGCAGTACATATTTTTGCACCACTATTATGTTCATGGGAGAAGTGCAGAGGTGACCCAAGACTCCACCACCCCCACCCCCCCGCAATTCACTCCTGTTTCACAGAGCACTGGGTAACTAACTAACTATTCAAGATGTTCTTGCTGTGGCATTAATGGATGCCTATGACATGTCACAGAGCCCTTTGAAGGAGAAAAGAATGGGAAACCATTACATCTATGTCAAGTTTACAAAAATCTAGGATATAAATTAACGTTTAAAAACGTTTGAAAAACCATTACTATATTTAATATATAATTAACAGGATGCAGAACACCAAATACAACTATTACAAACTAATCAAAAAGGTGTTTCTTTCTGTACTGTAGATCAGATCATTTAATACAATTCCCCCCAATCACGTCTCACTCCATCTAAGGAGATTACTGCAAAATGACAAGTGCAACAATTATTCTATTCGCAAAATGTTCTCCCTGATACTGTGAAACAAGATTAAAAGAAGAAATAAAGCTGCAGGTGTGTGGTATTTTCATTTACAGCACACACAAACAGACAAAAACTTGCAGTTCTTAATTACTGAGATGATCTGTTGAGAGTTGCTTTCTTTTTTTGCAGTATACAAGGAAAGATTTTGGAAACTGAGTTACACACATTCACCATTTTATAAGCATCTCAGAAATCATTCACTAGGCAACATTACACCACATTGTCATTTTTCTAGGAAAAAAGTAAAAAAGAAAAACCTACCTACAAGCAACTAAAACAAATCATTTTTACAAGCTTATCAAGAACAGCAAAAGAACCCCCAAGGATTTCTTTCATAAAGTAGGCTGGCAAAGGAATTCAATAAGGAGGTACAATTTGACACAGTGAAATAAGATCAGGCTGGCTCAGAGCCAGCATGACGTTAGGAACCACATACAAGCTGCACCAACTGCCTTCTGTTTCATGGCTGACTTTTTAAAGACACAGTGCTCTGCCTGCTCACTTTAGCTAAATACCTTCAGCATAATTATTTAATGCTATAAATCACACGTCTCCTGCTGCAGAATCCACTTAACAACTGCCTTGTAAAAGAGCCACAACTCTTTTGAAATTAATGAGTCTTTCCCCCTACCCTCTTTTATCAAACAACTGCTTCCTCACAACTGCTTACACTGTTAAATATTCATGAGCAGTTTCCAACTAGTTTAACCTGAGTAAAAATAAGGAGAAAGCACATTTCAGATATTGCAGGAACAAATATGCTGCCGAGGCTCTAACAATACTTGCCCTTGGAAAGAATCTCAGAGGGTCCAGTTTTAGCAATTTCTTTTTCAGGAAAGAGTTCCTGCAAGGAGAGCAGAAAATCCTCCCAAATCATTATACAGGGGAGTAATACAACTTAACATTCAGTGTAAGATTCGTGATTTGCTTCTTGGGACCTCGACAGTGTAAACCTTTCCCACCCACCCCTACGACCAAATGCAATGTATTTAGTAACAGTAAATTCTGTTAGGAGCAACTTTGCTCAAACTGTAAAGTAGCTGATCCAAAAAAGAGGTCAAGACTATCAAGAACCTCTGCTCAATTCCCACTCCAAAGATGGTCTCTCCAGAGCAGTCCTGATGCCCTCTGGCTGGGTGGTAAGGGGGAAATTTTGCACTACTGTTATCTGTGCCATAAATATTGTGTGAATGGCATACTTTGGTCTCCAGGCTATTAATCTGACATCTTCATGAACACTCCAGTCACTGAAAACGTGGTATTAGTGGTTTTGGCCAAAGTATTATACGGAAGGGTTAAAGTCCATTTCCCTGGCAATTTCACTTTGCCTGCATTATGCAATGACAGGTAAATAAAAAAAGCAGACACAAACCATTCATACAGTACAATTTTGTGTTAAGACACTGCAAGTGGTGGTGGTACATGCTTTTTTGGTTTTTTTTAGAATTTATTTAGAATAAATAAATACACACAGATAAATCAAATGGAGTAATAGACACTTATGGGGCAGTGTTACACAGCAAAGGAACCCACCGCCATTTCACATCTCACTTAATGTACTGGAAAATGTGGCATAAATACGTGTTTGTTAGACAGTTTAGCTGCACAAAGCAATTCTCTTTGTTTCTCAAGAAGTGAGCAAGTTCTAAATGAGGACATCTTGAATTTGCTGCATCGGTTGGTTTCTAACTTTGGTAATGAACTGACATTTGAGGATACAAAGTTCAGGCAGCTATTCCCTCACACCCTCTCATTCCTTCCATCATGCTGTTCAATTAATCCTTAGAGTATTTAAAATAAAGTTCACACTGCACACGTGTTCTGCCTAAAAGTCCTTTAAAAGCAGAAATATGAATCCAATACATTAATGGCCTATGGAAGAGTTCGATGCTGAGCCCTAATCCCCAGGTTCTATTGTTTTTAATCAATTATGAGGTAACTTAATTCAATTAACAAAGAGATACTGTTTGGGGAAATATTGTTGGAGAGGGTGGGGGCAGGCAGGCGACGGATATGGAGTCTTGTTGGACTGTTTGGCTTCTGTTACTAGTGAAAGGTATTTTCCAGGCCACACTGGGAATGAAGTGAACTAGGCAGTTCTCAGTTCCATGTCATGGGGTCAGCCGTGGGTGGCCCTAAGTTTATTTTATCTGCACAAGATCAAACATTCAGAAATCAGTGCAGATATTGTACATTAATATCCAAACATCAGCTTTCTACTGAGAAGCTTTCCATGTTCCTGGAAGAATCTGCAGTACAAGAAAACCAAATACCTCACACATGCCTGGCAGCAAAGTGCAGCAATCCTTTAGTGGAAGAGAGAGATGCTGGAATTTAGATCTGGGAGAGCAAGACAGAACCAAATGTCTTTTCTTTTGCAATGACATGGGGGAGAAAAAGTCAGCAAATTTGTTCAAAGGGAAAATCAAGTGAAACAAAAAATCAAATCACTTTCACTTTGGAACTTCAGTTTTCTGCTGGAGTAGCTAGGCAAACTTCTCTTGAAAGAATGAAACAATTAGTGTTAAGCTGTGTGGAATGTAAGCTCTTAAGAGTGTGATAATCCCCTCTTTTATTCTTCTTTTTAAAAATAATGCATGATCCTTCTGAGCTCATCTTCAATCCAGCAGCAAGTCCTGGCTCTCCACACAGGACTGTTGTAAGTTGCTCTAAATATACTTCAGGGCAAAGCATGCATTTTTAAGGAAGCTGCTTAGGGGAGGAATATAGCAGTAACTGAGTCAGAAGAAGGAAACTGAATATTAAAAAAATCCCATTCCCTCTGAAGTGCACAGCAGACCTCACTTACCTTTCTTCATAGCCAGCAAAAGGCTGCCTTCCTCCAATACAGCTGCACCCACATGCAGAGTTCCAAATAGAAGATGCTCTGGCCAATCACAGACAATCTGTCAGATAGTGTGGCATGCTGGGAGCTGTAGTCCATAACTCCAGAGCAAGAGTAGCAGTCTAGATTTTACTGTCACTATGAGATCGCAATAAAAATATGCAGACCTACCTCTGAGACTCACTAATTGGGAAGGAGACTTCCTCCATGCTGCATTAATTTTTAAAGCATTGATTAAAGGGGCAGGGAACCTGATTTACTCTTTGCTTGTAAACAACCTAGTAAATTAGCACTGTGAAAGTTACTTTTACTATGACTATTTAAAATACACTTATGATCATAGAATAAATTATGATAAGAAAGACAGACTGGGACTCCAGGAACGGAGGAGGGGGAGAGAGAGAGAGAGAGAGAGAGTCAACTGGATATTTAAAATCTTCATATTGGTTTTCCTTATATTTCCTTGCAGTTAGACAAGAGAGCAAAAATACTCAGAGATTTTATACAAACTTAAAAAGAAGGCAAAAATCCCAAATTCCCCTTCTTAATAAGAATCTTCCACAACGCTGTAGAAGATGAAAAATATCTGACAGTGAAGAAATCACCTGGCGGTTTTGTTGTTAAAATTCATTCTTGCTAGGATGTAGATGGCAATTTGAAAGTGGCACAGATTTAGGCCAATCCATTGCCAGTCTACCTGCATAATACCCATAATTATCTCTTAGATCATTAATAGCAACAAAACAAAAGTCCTAATTCACACAACCTGCTTTCTCATCCCCCTCCAAACTATCTGTTCTCTGGCTCTAAATATTCATTAACTTGCCAACAAAGGACTGCATTTCCCCCTCAATTCCCTATTTTCCTGTAGTTTGATTATCATTCCTTAATTGCATTAGGATAGAATCTGTTACTTACCTTAGCACACAGTTTTGAGATTTTAACTTTGGTTGCCTTGCCTACCATGCCTTTACGAATGTTAATGTCCCAAGCCACACATGCCATTACATGTGCCAGGATCAAAAACTGCTGTTCCTGAATTGGACAAAGTGGTCACTGTAGAGGAGCATGAGGCACTCTCTCTTCCCTGAGGTCCCCTGCTGGCTGAGTGTGGTGCTGCTGCTAAGCAGGTGTGTGTAGTGAGCTGGCTAAAAGCCAATGGCTGCAGAGAGGTCAGTGGTTTTGTAAGGCACTTCTCAAGTAGAAAACGTGTGAAGAATACAGTAGTGTAACTTGCACAAATCTGGCATTCAACTGGTGTGCATAATGAGTGCAAACGTATACACCAAGGCCCTGATCCAGCAAAGTTAATTAGATGCTTAGGATGCTCCCATGTTTAAAGTTAAGTATGTGCTTATAATGTGTTGCTGGGTCAGGGCCCAAGATCGTCTACTCTGATTTACACTCTGTGCAGCTACTTCAATGGAGTGACAGATGGGGTAAATCAGGGCAGAAGGGAAGAGGTGTTGAAGGAACAGCAATGAACAGGCAGGAGGAAATCACATTCTGGGGTGCAATCTAGACCAGTGAGGGGTTGTGTCACCACCTGCCCTGCAACCCGGGTGTCTCACAATGCTTTGCTGCTGTTGCTCCCAACTAGGGTGACTGCCTTTTCAAAAGGCAAAAGTGGGACACATGCAGGAGCCCCGCCCCTGCTCCTCCTCTTCCTTCTGAGGCCCAGCACCCTGGCTAGGCCGGGAGTCAGAGCCAGACTGTGGTAAGAGTTGTCCAGGGAGCCCGGGCCACTGTGGGGAGCCCCCAGATCCTCTACCTGCTCTGGGTGGGGGGCTGGGGTGACCGAGAGCAAGCTCCCGGCCTGTATCCCCGTTCCCCGGGGTGCGCCCCAGGGAAGGTGGAGGGTCCGGGACACCCCACAGAGGCCTGGGCTCCCTGAGCAGCTCTTACTACTGGCTTTGCCAGGAGGCAGGGCATTGTGAGGGGAGAGGCCTCGTGGTGAGGGGAGGCTAAGGCCCACCTCAGTTAACTGCTCCCCTCCTCCCTGGAAGAGGCTGGTGCCACCCCTGAGCCTCAAGTGGCTTATTACAAGATTATTATGATGGCATGACTGGTGTGATTACAAGTGTGCGTTCAGTCACAGAGGAAGATAAAGGAAAGGGACTCCAGCTATATCTTACATCTGTTTTATTGGTGTTGGAAGGATTAAGCACAAGGGAGTGTCTTGTCCCCCTGTTCCTTCTCACCTTTTCCTGAGACAATAGTTGCTGTTTCTCTTTTTTCCCCCCATCCATTTTCTCTCTCATTTCTCTTCCCAGTCTATTCTCCTCTTTTGGTCTTTCATCTTGTCTATTCATTTTTACCTTTGTAGTCTTGGTAGCCATTTTACTCATTGCTGAGTTCTCTTCGACCCCTGCTCACTCCTTCCTCCGTGGTAGCTCTGATCCTGTCCGCCCCCTTCTCCCACTCACCACATGGGAAAGTGGATGTGTTTCCTGCTGTGTTACATGCTCACTGTTTGTGGCGGGAGAAGGGGGTGAATATGGAGTCCTGCAGCTTTCCCATTCGTTGTTCCCTTCCTCTGCACTGCACCTGCCTTAGCTAGTTTGATGCCATGATTGAAGGTTGTTGAAGTAAGAACTGCTCCGAGCTCCTGAAAAACTAAACAGCAATTGCTAATTTCTTTTGACAAAATGCACCTTCAAGTATCTTCCATTTACCTTAGAGACAGACCTTCACTTGTCAAGAACACATTCCCCAAAGAGTGTCAAACCATTAACAAGAAGGTTCAGAATGGGTGATACCTGTAAAGAAACATAGATTGAGCTAAGAATGGTTCTTAGACCTGTTGACCATAATTCCAATTTAGAACTTGCTGCAGTAAATGTTTTATTATAGGCTTTACAGAAAGGACGAGAGCCCACGATTGTCTTTGTTCATCCACTCCACCAGAGGGCCCTTTTTCCACACGTGATGTTTTGATATCTACATACCGAAATCCAGAAAGACTTCAATGAAGGGCCCTATTCTTCCCTGGTGAAGAGTCATTCTGTGTTGGCTCTTGGGGTACCCAGGACTGTGGGTCACCTTGTTACCCCTGCCTCCAGTGAGAGGGAGACCTGCTTGTGCTTAACTGGGTGTCAGCTCCCTGACACGACCGGCCTGTTAGCCACCCAAGCACTCTCATCTGGGCTATGCCAGCCCTTACTGTGCCTTGCAGATTAATAATTGATACACCATAGTCCCTGAGCCCCTTCAAAAGGTTCCCCCGTAGTCAGGGGTGAAAGTAACTTAAAAGACTTACCAGTACTCCGGAGTCCTGAGCAGGGGGCAGGGCCTCAACCAGAAGAGGCGTGGCCTCAACCGGAAGAGGCGGGGCTTTTAAATCACCCCTGGAGCTACCAGCTGCAGAGGCGTCTGGGAGCCCCAGGGCTAGGGGGTGATTTAAAGGGCCCGGGACTCCAGCTGCCGCTACAGCAGCGGCACTTCAGGCCCTTTACATTGCTGACGGAGTACCAGGGGCTCCCGGCTACTGCCACTACCCCAGGCTCAGGGCTCTGGCGGAGATTTAAAGGGCTCAGGGCTCCGCTGCGGTAGTGGCAGCTGGGAGCACCTGGCCCTTTAAATCACCGCTGGAGCCCCACTGCCGCTACCCCAGGGCTCTGGCAGCGGGGCTCCGGCGGTGATTTAAAGGGCCTGGGGTTCCAACCACCACTACCATCCCAGGCCCTTTAATTTGCCACACGAGCCCTGCTGCCGGAGCCCCCGGGGTAGTGGTGGCAGTCGGGGGCTCTGGCGGTGATTTAAAGAGCCCTTTAAATCGCCGCCTGAGCTGCCTCCGCCACCCAGGGCTCTGGCAGCGGGGCTTTGGTGGCAATTTAAAGGGCCAAGGGCTCCGGCTGCTGCTGGGAGCCCCAGGCTCTTTAAATGGCCGGCCTGGGGAAGCTGGTCTGGTCCAGCACAGCATAACGGCTCTTGCCGGTACACCGTACCGTACCGGCTTACTTTCACCTCTGCCTGTAGTATTCATACCCATACCATTGAACAATCTCAGAAATACCAGGTCTGCTGTCCCCCAGGGAACAGCGTACACACCAGCTTGCATGATTCAACTCAGGGTCAGCACCAGGCTTAATTCCACTGCACTGAGATAGATTTGTAATTAAAACAACAAAAGGTTTATCATCAAAAGTTCAAGATTCAAGAGGTACTGAGTAAGGACAATGGAAACAAAAGGTTACATATAAAACAATTATCGTAACATTTATCTAAAGACAAAACTGAACTATTAGATTAACTTCCTGTCTAATGAGGTCTTATCTCATCCAAAGTCTTCTGCAGCGTCTTCAACCAAGGCTAGCTGTGTTCTTGTTTTCATGAATGTAAACACACCAACAATTTACTTCCTAGGTGCAGGACCAGGGGATGACTTTCTTGCCTTCCATTTATATTCCCCAAGTCCACGATCTGTACTCAGAGACAGTATAGGGTTGCCAACTTTCTAGTTGCACAAAACCGAACACCCTAGCCCCACCCCTTCCCAGAGGCCCCTTAGGAAGCTAATCACATATCTGTGGCTTCTGTTTACACTCTCACCTCTGCTGTTCCTCATGATGAAATAGATGATCTCAAGAAGGCCCCGCTGTGTCTAACTGAGCAAGTTAATCAGCCACTCCGGCTGAATACTCTAGTGGGAAAGCCCGACAATTCAAAAGGAGGGATGCCCGTGAGCACCAATGACAGTGGTTGGTATTATCACCCGTAGTTCAAAAGACTCTGTTAAAACTACTTATAGAAGTGACATCTTCTGCTACAAGTGTGGGGAGGATCATCACATGAAACAAGACTGTGAAGTGGAAGAGGATTTGCGGAAAGCCACCCACAAGCTCATCCAAGCCAAAAAGAATTTGGGAAACTTCAGAGAAGTCCAGTGAAGGAACGAACTGGTGCTTCAAGGCAGATACGCTCCACAAAGTGCAACCAACAGCTTGCTAATACCTGGAGGGATTTGCCCCAAGGACTGGTTGGTCTGGCTCCCATTGTTCCTGTTCAAGTAGTAGGTCACCATTCTATACAAGCCATTTTACAACACCTACCTTTGTCACTTGCCCATCCAACCCTTAGATAATTTGGAAAGATAGGGGTTGAATAATCAACAATACCCATATAAGTGGCACTTGTGCAGATTTAGATTGAGTTCCCGAGAAGCTGGACACTTTAGTCCTGGTGTGCCCAGACCCCTGTGTCCAGAGTAATGTTGCAATTGTGGTTGGAACCAACACTAGTCTGGTCCGGTGATTTTTCAAAGTATGCAAAGAAACCATGGAGGAATGATGCATCAATAGTCTGCCTATCCATCCAACATCCATGAGCCTATAAATGCTTTCAAGGAGAATCTCCCTCTATTTCTGATAAGGATGCTAATAGATATAGCAACACAGAGAAGAAATGTCCATGTACCATCCAACGGTAGCCGACAAGTGACTGGGATCCCTAAGGTTCCTATTCTGCCTACTGATCAGTTGTTGTTACTGGATACATCAGAGTAAACATCCCCACCCGGAGGATTTGTGGTCAGACCTAGGTATGAGCGACTACAGTAGTGTCTCCTAGGAGAATCATGGTTACTTTTAGAAATGTATCTGCTCACAAAATGATCCTTCAGCATGGGACAGTGATTACCCAGTTGTTCCTAGTTGATGTACTACCTCAGATGAATGCTGCAGCTGTCAAGAGCACACTACTGACTTGGCACCCAACTGTTCTTATTAGGGGATTCTCCAAAATCAGAACATAAGAACGGCTGTACTGGGTCAAACCAAAGGTCCATCTAGCCCAGTATCCTGTCTACTGACAGTGGCCAATGCCAGGTGCCCCAGAGGGAGTGAACCTAACAGGCAATGATCAAGTGATCTCTCTCCTGCCATCCATCTCCATCCTCTGACAAACAGAGGCCAGGGACACCATTCCTTACCCATCCCGGCTAATAGCCATTAATGGACTTAACCACCATGAATTTATCCAGTTCTCTTTTAAATGCTGTTATAGTCCTAGCCTTCACAACCTCCTCAGGCAAGGAGTTCCACAAGTTGACTGTGCGCTGCGTGTAGAAGAACTTCCTTTTATTTGTTTTAAACCTGCTGCCTATTAATTTCATTTGGTGACCCCTAGTTCTTGTATTATGGGAATAAGTAAATCACTTTTCCTTATCCACTTTCTCCACATAACTCATAATTTTATATACCTCTATCATATCCCTTCTTAGTCTCCTCATTTCCAAGCTGAAAAGTCCTAGACTCTTTAATCTCTCCTCATATGGGACCCTCTCCAAACCCCTAATCATTTTAATTGCCCTTCTCTGAACCTTTTCTAATGCCAATATATCTTTTTTGAGATGAGGAGACCACATCTGTATGCAGTATTCAAGATGTGGGCGTACCATTGATTTATATAAGGGCAATGATATATTCTCCATCTTATTCTCTATCCCCTTTTTAATGATTCCTAACATCCTGTTTGCTTTTTTGACCGCCTCCGCACACTGCGTGGACATTTTCAGAGAACTATCCACGATGACTCCAAGATCTTTTTCCTGATTTGTTGTTGCTAAATTAGCCCCCATCGTATTGTATGTATAGTTGGGGTTATTTTTTCCAATATGCATTACTTTACATTTATCCACATTACATTTCATTTGCCATTTTGTTGCCCAATCACTTAGTTTTGTGAGATCTTTTTGAAGTTCTTTACAGTCTGCTTTGGTCTTAACTATCTTGAGCAGTTTAGTATCATCTGCAAACTTTGCCACCTCACTTTTTACCCCTTTCTCCAAATCATTGTTGAATAAGTTGAATAGGATTGGTCCTAGGACTGACCCTTGGGGAACACAACTAGTTACCTCTCTCCATTCTGAGAATTTACCATCAATTCCTACCCTTTGTTCCCAGTCTTTTAACCAGTTCTCAATTCATGAAAGGAGCTTCCCTCTTATCCCATGACAACTTAATTTGCATAGGAGCCTTTGGTGAGGGACCTTGTCAAAGGCTTTCTGGAAATCTAAGTACACTATGTCCACTGGATCCCTCTTGTTCACATGTTTGTTGACCCCTTCAAAGAATTCTAATAGATTAGTAAGACATGATTTCCCTTTAGAGAAACCATGTTGACTTTTGCCCAACAATTTATGTTCTTCTACGTGTCTGACAATTTTAGTCTTTACTATTGTTTCGACTAATTTGCCTGGTACCATCGTTAGACTTACCGGGCTGTAATTTCCGGGATCACCTCTAGATCTAGATCACCTTTTTAAATATTGGTGTTACAGTAGCTATCTTGCAGGCATTGGGTACAGAAGCCGATTTAAAGGACAGGTTACAAACCCTAGTTTATAGTTCCGCAATTGCACATTTGAGTTCTTTCAGAACTCTTGGGTGAATGCCACCTGGTCCCGGTGACTTGTTAATGTTAAGTTTATCAATTAATTCCAAAACCTCCTCTCGTGACACTTCAATCTGTGACAGTTCCTCAGATTTGTACCTACAAAAGTTTGGGAATCTCCCTAACATCCTCAGCCATGAAGACTGAAGCAAAGAATTCGTTTAGTTTCTCTGCAATGACTTTATCGTCTTTAAGCGTTCCTTTTCTATATCTATCATCGAGGGGCCCCACTGGTTGTTTAGCAGGCTTCCTGCTTCTGATGTACTTAAAAAACATTTTGTTATTACCTTTTGAGTTTTTGGCTAGCCATTCTTCAAACTCCTCTTTGGCTTTTCTTATTACATTTTTACACTTAATTTGGCAGTGTTTATGCTCCTTTCTATTTACCTTGCTAGGATTTGACTTCCACTTTTTAAAGGAAGTCTTTTTATCTCTTACTGCTTCTTTTACATGGTTGTTAAGCCACGGTGGCTCTTTTTTATTTTTTTTACCTTGTTTCTTAATTTGGGGTATACATTTAAGTTGGGCCTCTATTATGGTGTCTTTAAAAAGCGTTCATGCAGCTTGCAGGGATTTCACTTTAGTCACTGTACCTTTTAATTTCTGTTTAACTAACCCCCCTCATTTTTGCATAGTTCCCCTTTTTGAAATTAAATTTGAAATTGAAATTAACCCTGAGGGATGGAAACAGTGCCTCTGTAGGAAAATGTTAGAGCATGCTGATGTCTTCTCCCAACATGAGTGGGATGTGGGCCATGTGAAAAGTACTCAGCATGAGATCTAACTGACTCTTGACCTTTTCTAGAAAGATTCCCTTGCCTGGTCCCAGCCAATGTGGAAGATGTTTGGAGACACCTACATGACTTGATAGCCACTGGAATAATTTCAGAGTCATGAAGACCATATACCTACCCAACTGTTGTGGTGAGGAAGAAGAATGAGTCTCTCAGAATGTGTGTAGACTATAGAGCTATCAGGAACCTTGGTCTCCCCAGAAAACAAACTTGCAAATCATTGGAGTTCACAGTCCTACATTGTGGAAAATCAAATGCCTGGGCTACTTGTCTACCAATTAAAGCCTGAAAAGAATGGCGGCCCATTAGAGACTTTACATTGAAACCATTTACTTCCTCTGGGGCAACACATCAGAATGGATGCTCCATCAGATATCGAGCGTATCCCTGTACCCAGATCATCTTGCCAGAGGAGATCCCTGACTTCCAAGAGTTCCTCTTCCAATTCTATAAGTGGTGCTATTCTTGTGCCAGCCTCTGCTACCTAAATGGACATATTTGGTCCCCCCTCATGGAGGAGGTATACCCTGACTATATACCTATGTATCATGGACACTCAGATATGTCTTCTGGGTCTATTGTACCATCACTTGAATCAGATCAACCTGAAAGCACAACTAGAATGCCCCCTTTAAACTCTGAAGCTCTTCCATTCTTCCCTGTGGGAGAAGGCCTTAAGGAGTGTGTAGATATCTGCAGCAATCCCCCTGGGATTTCTAGTGTAGGGAAAGAGGTTGCTACATATGTTGCTCCTTCTGAAATGGGTAATTCTGTGATGGATGCTGCATCTGAAGGAGCTTTATTAATACCTCCTGTACAGGAGGAAGTTGGAATGACACAGCCCTTAAGGAGGTCCCGGTGAGAGATCAGGCCTCCTCAGCGGTTAATGTATGTTGTGGCTGGAGTCAGTAGTGAGATGTCCATCCCCACAGTACATCGTGGAGTGGTTGTTCTGAAAGATTTTAGAACACCTGTAGAGTCCAAACCAGGACGTGTATCCTCTAAGGATGGGCTCAAGTGTTTTTCATAGTGGTGCTCACCGCAGACTAAATGCTTAAAACTGTGCTTATTCTAGTGGGCCTATACTTTATCCTGCATTGAATGTTACCCTGGATAGCAGTAGGAATATATGTATGTATTATATTGTGAATTATTCTTGGTTTTTCTTCTTTATTCTTGTTCCTTAATGGGGACATTAAGGATTTTTCTGGTGTGGGGGAGAATGTAGGTACCCTTTACTAGAGGGGCCTCTGAACTTAATTGGGAGTGTTCCAGTTGAGAAGATCCTGAGTGTTGCAATCCAGCTTTGGAGACTACAACTCCCATGATGCCTTGGGGAAGAGAGACACTTCCACTTCCAGGGAGTGAGAGAGAGCATACAGTGGGCTCCATTTTGGGAGAGGAGCTGAGATTGTTTAAGAACATAATAACGGCCATACTGGGTCAGACCAAAGGCCCATCTAGCTCAGTATTCTGTCTTCCAACAGTGGCCAATGCCAGGTGCCCCAGAGGGAATGAACAGAACAGATAATCATCAAGTGATCTATCCCGTCGCCCATTCCCAGCTTCTGGCAAACAGAGGCTAGGGACACCATTCCTGCCCTGGCTAATAGCCAGTGATGGACCAATCCTCCATGAATTTATCTAGTTCTTTTTTGAACACTGTTGTAGTCTTGGCCTTCACAACATCCTCTGGCAAGGAGTTCCACAGGTTGCAGGGCCGCCCAGAGGATTCAGGGGGCCTGGGGCAAAGCGGGGAGCTTGTACTCACCGGGCGGCACTCCGAGTCTGCGGTGGTGGCAGCGGCATTTCGGGGGCGGGTGGCCCTTCAGTCGCTCCGCGTCTTCAGCGGCACTGAAGGGTCCCCCGCCGCCAAAATGCCGCCGAAGACCCGGAGCGACTAAAGGCCCCCCCCGCCGCCGAAGTGCCGCTGAAGACCCGGACCGCTGCCGGGTGAGGAAAGGGGTTCTCAGCCAGGACCCCTGCGGGGCCCGGGACAAATAGCCCCACTTACACCCCCCCCCCCCCCGGGCAGCCCTGACAGGTTGACTGTGTGTTGTGTGAAGAAATACTTCCTTTTGTTTGTTTTAAACCTGCTGCCTATTAATTTAATTTGGTGACCCCTAGTTCTTGTGTTATGAGAAGGAGTAAATAACACTTCCTTATTTACTTTCTCCACACCAGTCATGACTTTATAGACCCCTATCATATCCCCCCTTAGTTGTTTCTTTTCCAAGCTGAAAAGTCCCAGTCTTATTAATCTCTCCTGATACAGCAGCCATTCCATATCCCTAATAATTTTTGTTGACCTTTTCTGAACCTTTTCCATATCTTTTTTGAGATGGGTCGACCACATCTGCACACAGTATTCAAGATGTGGGCGTACCATGGATTTATAGAGACAATATGATATTTTCTGTCTTATTATCTATCCCTTTCTTAATGATTCCCAACATTCTGTTTGCTTTTTTGTCTGCCGCTGCACATGGAATGGGTGTTTTCAGAGAACTATCCACAATGTCTCCAAGATCTCTTTCTTGAGAGGTAACAGCTAATCTAGACCCCATCATTTTATATGTATAGTTGGCATTATGTTTTCCAAGGGGCATTACTTTGCATTTAACAACATTGAATTTCATCTGCCATTTTGTTGCCCAGTCACCAGTTTTGAGAGATCCTTTTGTAGCTCTTCGCAGTCTGCCTGGGATTTAACTATCTTGAGTAGTTTTGTATCATCTGTAAATTTTGCCATCTCATTGTTTACCCCTTTTTCCAGATCATTTATGAATATGTTGAATAGGACTGGGCCCAGTACAGACCCCTGGGGGGACACCACTATTTACCTCTCTCCATTCTGAAAACTGACCATTTATTCCTACCCTTTATTTCCTATATTTTAGGATGGAGCTCTGCCCAAACCAGGAGCAGCTGCGAAGAGCCTGCTGGGGCTTTGATCAAGCAGGGAGCCTCAAAAGCTGTTGGTGGCTTCACTGGATCCAGTTGTGGCTAGCATAGGTGCCGACAAGCTGGGGGAGGAGGGATAGCAAAGAGACTTTAAGGGGTTGTCTCAGTCTGAGAAGAGGCAGAGTGGTCTTATCCTCTAACCAGAACCCAGGGTTGCTGACATCTGGTTAAAACAACTCCAGTCTTCAAAGGGTTTGTGCAGCGTGGCATGATCCCAAATTAGAATTGTTCTCCCCCTTGTTACCTTGGCTGGACTGATTCACTGGACCAACAGAGTGCAGTCCCCAGCTTCAAGAACTTCAATGCACACATGCAAGCAAGTGTTTAGAACTCTAAAATCCAGAGGCATGTACACTCATGGGCAGGATAAATGGTGGCAGAGTAAATGCAAGTTAGAGAAGTTTCATTTACTACTGTAAAACTGTATTTGTTAATTGATTTATCAAACTGTCCTCTCTGATTTAAATTAATGGTGACATTTAATCTCTGTCTTTTATGCCAGGTTTCCTTAAATTGTTAAGTAAATGTGTGTTAACTCTAATCTAAGTGTATTGGATGTATATTGTTTACAATTGGCATTTCTGAGTTAGCCCCATTGCACAGATTAGCATAGGTTTATTCCTGGAGGCTCCCAAGGCATGCCCTTGAGTGTGCTGCCATGTGGAGGCACCACCAATTTTAATTTCCTTGACAAGTGAAAGGACTGAAGCAGAGAATTCCCACCTATTCCACATTGCCATTGGGATAGTCAGGATCTCCTTTACTGTCAACATCAGGCACTTGGGCACACGGGAGCGTTGCCTGCTCCTGAGTAACCCAGGAAGGAAAGGGGGGTACACCTACAAGGCTTAATTTACATGCCATTGGAGAAGTGAATAAGCATCCTGTCTGACCGGAAAACTGGTTTCCTGCTTCTGCTGTGATACAGAATTTAAAAACATACTTCCATAGACATCCAGAACTGTAGATAGTATCTGTCCATATATTTCACAACAATAACAATGACCAGTGTGACCGTGGCTTTCACTGAAGACCTCAAATGATGTTCTTTGGTGAATCCAAACATACATACCAGAATGAGGATATTCTTGTAGCCCCCTTGCCAGTTGGAATAGAGGGGTTCTTGGGTAAGACCTTCATAGTTTTTCTGGTTGGATTTTGTTTTGAGTAGGTTTGAAATTGGCTCAGTTTTGAACAGGAGCAAAGTTAAAAAAGGGTTAATGGGGATTTCCCTTTTGTGCTATAAATGGCACAAGGGAAAAGACGATTGCTTACCAAGAGGGACTGTGTGAACTGGATTCCTGTGTGTTCTGTTAAGCTGATTGGTCTCATTTTGATGATCTATACTGGGGTTTTTGCTGTGGTGTTGGCACAAAAAACAAGCAAGCAAACAAAAAGATGGACAATTAGTACTGACTCCTGAGGTTATGTCTATACAGCAATGTAAGCCCAGACTCAAGCCCAGGTTCAAGCCTAAATGCCCCTGTGTCCACACAGCAATTGTGTTAACCTAGGGCTCGAACCTAGGGTCCCAGGACCCTACAGGGCTGAAGGGTCTGAGCCTGTGTTAAGCTGGGACCTAGGGTCTGAGCCCTATTGCTTTCCTGTGTTCATGTGGCTCCATCTTGACTCAGGTTCTGGAAGTCCTCTGGATGTATCCCAGAGTTCCTTGGGGCAACTTCCTTAGGCCTCTCTATGCCAACAATCTGTGGCGCAGTCTATTGCAAACAGAAGCCACAATTCCCTTTGCAAACAGCAGCAGCTTAGATCAGTGTTAACCCATTGTCTGCTGAACACTGGTCTGCAAGCACGCTATCAGAGAGCCTGCATGGGCTTAAAGCTAAGCCTGTGCTTAAATGCTTTGCTGGATCAAAACCTTAATGTACTTGGAATTAATAAAAAAACTACCTTGGGAGACAATAAGTCTGCTAACCTGTATGTAACATTTACCTGAGTTGGTTAAAAAAAAAAAAAATCAGGAAAACAAATAGGTAAGTTACTACCATCAACATCCAAGCAGAAATCTCAACCCTCCTGTATGCACCTCAGAACACATTCCCTATACTACAGAGGTGTATCTTAGCAATCCAAATAATAACATGAAATGTAACTAACGAATATTCATGAATATTTCTTTTAACTTAAAAAAGTCTAAAATTTTAAAGTAATCATCATAACCTTAAATGGAAAGATAACTATTTATGTTTCAACCTAATAATCATGACACAATAGTTAAGGAAATAAAAAATGTTATTTTCCACTCCATCACTGGCTTGTGATTGAACTGAAAAAATACAGACCCTCCTATGTATGCAGAAAAACAGAGATGTGATTAACTTGTTCCTAATAAGGGTTTGATTCAGGATGCACTTAAGTACCTAGTTAATTTTAAACACATGCTTAAATCTCATTGATTGAAATGGGGCTTAAGCATGTGCTTAACATGCTCTCCTGATCTAGGAAGTATATTAGCAGCAGAAAAATCTTCAACACACACAGGAACACAGCATACCCTGTAAATATAATTAACAGACATTTTATTTTAATCTGGCTGCCCTGTCTTTTTTCATATAGGGTTTAATGCCCTTAAAAATGCTGCACTTGTTGCTCACATGAGCCTCCCCCAACCACTTCAGCTGGGGTGAGGGCCCCTATTTGGCATAGTCTTGGTGCAAGAATGGCAGGACTTGAAACCCAGAGAACATGGCATACCTCCGGTACTGGGGCCAGTACCCCACACTGAGTGCTGGGAACCCACATAAACAACAAAAACCACCTACCTCTCTATCTATAGATGGATAGATATTACTAACAAACAAACTACTAACTATACCTGGGTTCTATATATTGAGAAAGACTTGCAGAAGAAAGGACAGAGAACACCAACAACTGTCACTGGTGGTAGGAAGGAACTGAGGGGGGGTCTAGCCCTTTATGCCTGTGTGACATGTGAGAGACAGCAGAGGGCGCTCAGGCCCCATGATGGGTACTGCTCGGAGAGCTGTGCACTGGAGCACACAGACCCTACAATGGAATGGACCGGTGCAGTCACCCAAAGAAGAGCTTATAGATGGTCATTAGCTGCTATGACAGAAATGTTGGTTATATGTTAGAAATTTAACCTATTTTCCCATCTTCTCTCACCAGTCCCTTCTTAAAAAAACGCAATAGGCATTATCTTAACCAGAAATGATATTCAAAAGCCAAGCATTTTATACTGTTTTCTGTAACTTACTGTTTAAAATAGTAAGGTAAATAGAAAGGAGCATAAACACTGCCAAATTAAGTGTAAAAATGTAATAAGAAAAGCCAAAAAGGAGATTGAAGTACAGCTAGCCAAAAACTCAAAAGGTAATAACAAAATGTTTTTTAAGTACATCAGAAGCAGGAAGCCTGCTAAAAAACTAGTGGGGCCCCTGGATGATCGAGATACAAAAGGAGCACTTAAAGACGATAAAGTCGTTGCGGAGAAACTAAATGAATTTTTTGCTTCAGTCTTCATGGCTGAGGATGTTAGGGAGATTCCCTGAGCCGGCTTTTGTAGGTGACAAGTCTGAGGAATCGTCACAGATTGAGGTGTCACTAGAGGAGGTTTTGGAATTAATTGATAAACTTAACAGTAACAAGTCACCAATACCAGATGGCATTCACTCCAGAGTTCTGAAAGAACTCAAAAGTGAAATTGCGGAACTACTAAATATGGTTTGTAACCTGTCCTTTAAATCGGCTTCTGTACCCAATGACTGGAAGATAGCTAATGTAACACCAATATTGAAAAAGAACTCTAGAGGTGATCCCGGCAATTACAGACCGGTAAGTCTAACATCAGTACCGGGCAAATTAGGTGAAACAATCATAAAGAATAAAATTGTCAGACACGTAGAACATAAATTGTTGAGCAAAAGTCAACATGGTTTCTCTAAAGGGAAATCATGTCTTACTCATCTATTAGAGTTCTTTGAAGGGGTCAACAAACATGTGGACAAGGGGGATCCAGTGGACATAGTGTACTTAGATTTCCAGAAAGCCTTTGACAAGGTCTCTCACCAAAGACTCTTACGTAATTTAAGTTGTCATGGGATAAGAGGGAAGATCCTTTCGTGAATTGAGAACTGGTTAAAAGACGGGGAACAAAGGGTAGGAATAAATGGTAAATTTTCAGAATGGAGAGGGGTAACTAGTTGTGTTCCCCAAGGGTCAGTCCTAGGACCAATCCTATTCAACAATGATCTGGAGAAAGGGGTAAAAAGTGAGGCAAAGTTTGCAGATGATACAAAACTGCTCAAGATAGTTAAGACCAAAGCAGACTGTGAAGAACTTCAAAAAGATCTCACAAAACTAAGTGATTGGGCAACAAAATGGCAAATGAAATTTAATGTGGATAAATGTAAAGTAATGCACATTGGAAAAAATAACCCCAACTATACATACAACATGATGGGGGCTAATTTAGCTACAACAAATCAGGAAAAAGATCTTGGAGTCATCGTGGATAGTTCTCTGAAGACGTCCACGCAGTGTGCGGAGGCGGTCAAAAAAGCAAACAGGATGTTAGGAATCATTAAAAAGGGGATAGAGAATAAGACGTAGAATATCTTATTGCCCTTATATAAATCAATGGTACGCCCACATCTTGAATACTGCGTACAGATGTGGTCTCCTCATCTCAAAAAAGATATATTGGCATTAGAAAAGGTTCAGAGAAGGGAAACTAAAATGATTGGGGGTTTGGAGAGGGTCCCATATGAGGAGAGATTAAAGAGGCTAGGACTTTTCAGCTTGGAAAAGAGGAGACGAAGGGGGGATATGATAGAGGTATATAAAATCATGAGTGATGTGGAGAAAGTGAATAAGGAAAAGTTATTTACTTGTTGCCATAATATAAGGACTAGAGTCCACCAAACGAAATTAATGGGCAGCAGGTTTAAAACAAATAAAAGGAAGTTCTTCTTCTCACAGTGCACAGTCAACTTGTGGAACTCCTTGCCTGAGGAAGTTGTGAAGGCTAGGGCTATAACAGGGTATAAAAGAGAACTGGATAAATTCATGGAGGTTAAGTCAATTAATGGCTATTAGCCAGGATGGGTAAGGAATGGTGTCCCTGGCCTCTGTTTGTCAGAGGATGGTGATGGACGGCAGGAGAGAGATCACTTCATCATTACCTGTTAGGTTCACTCCCTCTGGGGCACCTGGCATTGGCCACTGTCAGTAGACAGGATGCTGGGATGGATGGACCTTTGGTCTGACCCAGTACAGCCGTCCTTATGTTCTTATGTTATGTAAATATACATTTGTGCAATATTGATGTGAAAAAATTAAAATGGATAATTTTGAGACCGTCTTCAGTTACTGTTCTGTTCCTTAATTTTCTCCCCTCCAGGTGCTTTGGGTCTTTTAGAATTTAGATTAACATTGATTGATGCTTTTTGCCTGTAATTATTATCCAAATAATTATATGGCCAAATATAGATAAATCTTATTTTGATCAACATTCAGCTGTTTATAGGACTTTTTTACTCAGTCAGTTTGCAAACACTTTCTCCATAAGTTTCTCATTGATTCTTATATTGAAGGATTTCATATTGTTTGGTGTCCAGCTTTTAAATAAATGGTCATTTAAAATTTCCAAAAAGTTTGCTGATATGATCTCCTGAGTGTATCACCCCCAGACTCTACAACAGAGACACAAGGAATGTTGATTCTCTCCTATCACACCTATTTGACTGTAAAGTTAAGTACAGATGTGGGAAACACAAAACATACAAAATGCAATAAGTTTCAGAACAAAGGGTAATGCAAGACCACTTGGCAAGCAAAATACCCTTAAAATGAAAGATTTCCAAGATAAAAAGGATGTGGGGCTAGAATGTATTTTATGAAAGACCAAAGAAATATATGAAGTGTCTAGGCTAACATTTTCAATGCAGGGACCTAAGGTTTGGTGCCTAAGTCCACATTTGGTCTCTTAAATAAAAGCATGATCCAAAAACATACTGAAACCAATTGGAAGATTCCCACTCATTTCACTGGGCCTTGGACTAAGGTCCAAGTGGCCAGATTTTTAACTCAGTGGGAGCTGAACACTTCTGAATATATGGCCACTTATTAAGTTCTTAAATGTGGATTTAGAACCTAATTTTAGGCTCTTATATTTGAAATTTTGGGCCTTAAAGTGTTGTTTTAAAGGTCAGAACCCGACCAAGTCAAAATAAGAGACATACGAATATTGGTGGTTGTGGGCTTAGTTTTACGGGTGTTTTCTGTCACTCTACCCTTCCCCTTCTCTCAGCCTCCAGAACCCAGCAACCCCTTTGTTGCATTACTTTAAATAAAGGTGCCCAGACTGGCACCTTTTGTAATACTTCACTATAAAATCAATAAAACCCAATGCTGTTTTTGGAGTTCAAGCCAGACATCTCTTTTCTGCAGTTTTAGAGCTTAGTTTGCTTCCAATTCCTACCGCAGATGCTTATTGAACAACAATGATGTTATTTGGGGGTTTAATGCAGGCTCCCCCTTCTTCACAGTTAACATTCAGGGCACAAGATGGCCTCAAAATTAACACACTAATGCAGAGAGTTAGCAGGGACCAGTCTTACGCATTCAGACCATGCCTACCACAATGGAGACCCAATTTTGATTTTGGTCTCTTGGCATTACTGTAATTTTTTATATATAAAAACCAAGATCATGGCACTGAGGTCTTCTGAATATTGCCTTTTCATCCTCTGCACTGGCTGCTTGGTACAGAGCTGTTTGAACTGAGGACAGCATAGTACTGAGATTTTCATCTTTTTTCTTTAAGGTTCTCTGTTCATGGCAAGTTTATTATTTGGCTTGGGGCGAAAGCTGAAGAACAAATACAAGTCTGTCAGTCAAATGCCAGTCAGCTCCTGACCTTTGAAGTGCACGTAACAGTAATGGGATCACACGCTGCTCAAATTATAAAAAAGCTGGGCTGGGCGACTTATTCCAAAAAGATTTACCAATCGGGGAATATCCAGCTTTATTACTATTGATGGAATGAAATATGAAGAGCTGCTTTTGTCCAAATTGGACTCAAACATTTCCTTTTTAAAGATGGTTATTGATATAAGAATGCATGATTGCAGTTTAAACACAAATATTGCTATAAAATCTGTTGTACAATTATACTTTATTAATAAAATATCACCTTAGAAATGTGTATTTCGTGTCACTGATAGCCAGAAGAGGCTGGCCTCATTTGTTAGCTATACCATGTTTTATAATGATGCAGATAATTACAAAGGCATACTGCAATCACAGAAGTTGGAGGTTTGAATAAATACATTGGTGTGAATTGGAAGGTTGGGTCCAAGGCTATTACCCAGGAACTCTAGCATTCTAGTGATGTCGCTAACTTTTCTAACACAGTTGCCCTACAAGGAAAATGTCTGCCTGCTTCTGAGTGTTGTGAGGATAAGTTAATATTTGCAAAACATTTTGAAGCTATTAATATATAAGCACTAAGTATTTATTACTAATGCTGTGTGCAGGGGTGAAAGTAACTTAAAGGACTTACCGGTACACTAGAGTCCTGAGCAGGAGGCGTGGCCTCAACCAGAAGAGGTGGGCCCTTTAAATCTTGATTTAAAGAACCCAAGGCTCTGGCTACGGTAGCAGTGACTGAGAACCCCGGGCCCTTTACATCACCCCCAGAGCTACCAGCTGCAGAGGCGGCTGGGAGCCCCAGGGCTCAGGGGCAATTTAAAGGGCCCAGGGCTCCAGCCGCCACTACCGCAGCGGAGCCACAGGCCCTTTAAATTGCCGACAGAGCCCCGGGGGCTCCTGGCTGCCGCTGCTATCCCAGGGCTTGGGCGGAGATTTAAAGGGCCTGGGGCTCCACTGAGGTAGTGGCGTCCGGGAGTTCCTGGCCCTTTAAATCACCGCTGGAGCCCTGCCGCCGCTACCCCAGGCTCTGGCAGCAGGGCTCAGGTGGCGATTTAAAGGGCCTGGGGCTCCAGCAGCTGCAGGGAGCCCCAGGCCTGTTAAATCGCAGGCCTGGGGAAGCCGGTCCAGTCCGGCACGCTGTACCGGCTTACTTCATCTCTGGCTGTGTGTAGTATGTTATCTGACATACATGTCCAAGGAGGCAAATTTCTGTTCCCTACGATTCTTCAACAAGCATTTTACACAGGCTTGTTTGTTCACACAAACTCAGAAGTTAATATGTGAACTTTTCCTATTTGTCCTGATCCAGACCTTAATGAATATTGCCATCTACTGGCCAATTCAGTTTATTTAAATTGTGTCATCTTGTTACAGAGAAGCTAAGCAGAAATAGAAGTATGGTTTTTGTTTTGATTGAATGCTAAAGTATTTTGGAACTTCATTTCCATAGTATGCCCCATTTACTGTATAATATTATGTTTGCCAGGGCCTGGAGGTTGAAATGGCCATGTTTTTCTCTATAAAATAGTTGGAGTAATAAAAAGACATGAAGAATCAATTCACTAAGAATTCCCCTGCCATTTATTAAAGTGGGAAAATCAGATTTTTTTTAAACTATTTGCAGACCAATTATGAGAGGAGCACAGAGAATCTTAAATTGTGTCTTAATTGCACAAATTTGGTATTAGCTGGAATATTATACGATAGGCTCATTAAGAGGACTAAACTGAGTAATTGCAAGGAAAAACTTCTTTTCTGAGAAGAAAAAGCTAAGGAAAGTGCACATACTAACAATACCGTTTTGATTGAGTTTCCTATGTATTGAGAGATCGTTTTGGAGTCAGCCCTAACTACGTTAAAAAGTGGATTTACTATTTCTACCACTTTGAGTTGAAAGGCCACAACTCTTACCTGATCACGACTTGTAAACACTTACCCTAACTGCTTGCTTGTTGCCCAGTCTGCTGTCTAGCTCTCCACAGGGCTGTTGATTAAGCAATTGATCAGACATATTATGCATCTTCACAAGCTCATTCCCAATCAAATCTTTACTTTTAATTCAAAACAAAAAGCTTTTCCAAGGTTCTTTATGAATTCTAGAAACTTAACAGGCACAGCTATAATTACTGAAGTATTGCTTGGGCTAAAATCAAGGCAGCAAACAGTACAAGTCTATTACAACAGTAGCAACACTAGACTAGTATGTATTAAAATTTGAAGCACTGAAAATTAAAATTGGTCATTACTAATTAACAAGCAATAGCAGAATAAAGGTCACTTAATGACTTCCCTGACATTGGCCCTAATTTTGTACCATGTTACTTGCTGATAGCTGACTGCTCTAACAGATTCAAATATTAACACTGACTTTTTAAAAATTCAGGTAAAATTTACACTCAAGTACTTTGCAAAGTAAAATGGGTTCAGCTGCTTTGAGATATGTTAGATTGAAAGATTACATGGTATTCTCATCAATAGTGGTCTCGTTAGGGTGAACTGGACCTGCTGATGGTGGGCTTCCACATAAGGCACCCCATGCTATGGAATTCCCCAATGTGCCTTTATGCAGTGAGGGATGCTGTGGGGGAAGGAGGTGGCAATGAAAGGGGCCTCTCTACCTTGGCAAATCAGATACTAGATTTTCACAGATAACACAGGGGCAATCTGCACCATCTTGCCTCTGACTACAAAGAGGAATGCTTTTAGGGCAAACCTTACAACCAAAATCTCTAACAGATCTCTAACAAACCCCTTAACAGTAAGGGGTGGCTTCGTGTGTGTGGAAGTAACTGAGTCTCTTTCTGCTTACACATTTCATGGGTCACAAGCTGACTCGAATGAGTACCACAAACACGTCACCTCTACAATCCAAAAAGAAAGGGTTTTGTACTGGTCGACCTCAGGAGTGATGTCTTGACTGCCTCAGATCACAGAACCATGTCCAGACTGAGAGTCACCAATGTGCTGTACCGGGGGTACTGGGCTATATAATTGGTTATGTTTTGACTATATACAGTGTATGTTTTATAGTAAGAATTAAGGTATTAGAATAAATGAATACGATAGTGGATACTAATATTAGCCATTTTATTCATGCCTTGCCAGTAACAGACAGGATCTTGTCTGTGTCTATGTTAATTAGATTAGAGGAATTTCGAAGGCCCCAATGTAGGAAAAGATAGTTGCAAGATAGTAAGGCCTAATTTACGATGCTTTTCCTGTTCAACATAAAACACTGCTATGTGTTACCTTTTGAAGGTCTCTGTAAAGAACTGTTTGTGTGAATGAGGAATGCATGCATCAGGCAAAGGTAAGGTGTGAAGGCCATTGTTGAAGCCAGATGGTCAAGGGAGGAGGAGTGAAGAGACTGAAGAGACTTAAAGACGCCAGAGAACCATCAACACGCATCCATGGTTGAAGAGGGGCAGATTGATGACCCTGAGGTGAAGGCTAGCACCCTTAAAACACAAGATAATTGATTAAATCGAAACCAGACAGATTGACCCTCCCGAAGGTGTTTTGGACCATCAAAAGATAACACCCACTGAGGAGTAACTAATCATAAACTGACACAGCAAAGTCTATAGACTTCAACAGAGGCTTTGGGTTCGTCTTACCAACAACTCCAGGAGCATCGGATCGCGACCGACAGAGCCCAGCTCCCCTCTGTGACCAATCTGGCTGGCCACTAGATTGATCCAGACTCTGGACTGGTAACTATAACATTGATTGGCAGGACTGGGTGCATGGTGTGTGTGTGTGTGTGTGTGTGCGTGTGTGCAAAGCATTGAGAATTGCTGTATTCTCAATAAATGGGGCGTGTTGCCTTTGCTCCTATAAAAAGATCTTGTGCTTTTTATATAAGCATAACAAATGTTTAAAACTGAATTGTAGGAGCATTGAAATAGATCCATGTTATCATTTGCATGACTTCACAGGAAAGTGTAAGTAGCCACCCAGTCTAGCATCCTTATGCAGAATTTGATTGGAGTGCAGAGTCCTGATGATGCAAGGGTGATTGCCCTAAATAGATCTACAAATTTCTTTGAATCAGACAAGCCCTTCTAGAGTCTGCAGAAACCTGTGTAAATGTTAGCACAGGAGCTCTCAGATTCAATACAGCTTTTTACTCATTCACCCTCAACCTCAAAAAGTGACAGAGAGGAAAGTTATCTTGAGAAACTAGATCACACCTTGACCCAATTGAGCCAGCTGTCCAAGTAAGGGAACTTCCATATTATCCTTGCCAGACCAGCTCTATAGATTCCCATCTGTAAATCCTTTAGCAGTTTCTTATGGAAGGTGGTTTCCCTTAATAAGAGCTGAGAAAGGAGAATTCAGTTTGGCAACTGAAAAGCATAGCCTCATTCTATAATCTTTGGAACCCGGCAGTAAAAAGTGACTGTCCCAAGGTTGATGGCAAACAGTCCCTTCCTAAATGGTAAAAAATTATTGGAGTCATTTCCAGATTAGGATGACATCTTCTAATCTGCTGCTTGACAGGCTGTGTTCATTCAATACAGTGCAGGAGAAGCATAAGACACATGTGATCTAGAAGACTGCAACAAATTTATCTAAAAAAAGCACAAACAAAAATCTTTAAACTGTAAAACGGTGTTTATACTAGGAAACTAACAAATACAAAACCAAAGTCAATAGGCCTATAGCAGCATAAAATAAGCTTTTTCAAGTTCTGTGACCACAACAATGTGAAAAAAGGAGCCGAGGTGCAGACAGACAGCAGTGCCTTTTAAAACATGAATTGCAGAATACCCTGTGGATAAATGATAGCCAGCTTCCATAACACTTTTTACTTTTATCAATAGTTTCATGGCTTATAAGGCACACAGTCTGTACAACAAGAATCCACAGAGATTATTTCGTAAGAGAATTATTTTAAATTAAAAAAAAAAAGGAATAAATGTGAGATGCTAAATATGGAAAATTATTTGCATTTAAATGACTAGCTTGGTCTCTGTTTTAAAAAATCCAACCTTCATTGTCTTCTGGCAGTGCCTTCAACCAGTACCATCCTCTTCAAAACACCCAACTTTAGTGTGGAATTTAATAGGCTCAACCTGGTATGTTCAGTACATTACTCAGAGTCTTTCCCTGCTATTAGTAAATTCAATTTTAAGAAACCATGTATGTGATGTGGTACAATTAATTAATATACAACATTCTGGTTCAAAAAGAAACAGCACAATATTTCATGCAGTGTTATAGATAAACATTTATATACAAAAGTGCAAATTACTACATTTCATACTATTGCAGTACTTAACATCTAATAATTTGCAAAAAAAGTAAAATATTTTCAACACTATTTAAAAATAAGGGGTTTAATGCCACTGACAAGAGAATAAAAAAGCAATTTACTTAATGAGATACAATCCTTTAGGTTGGAAATGAAATTGCATATAACTAGAGTACAGTTCAAAATTACCTTATAGTTCAACACTTAACTCCTCAATTGTGTAAAATTAACAAGCCCTTATTTTTAGATATACAATTTTTTATATGGTAAAAAGAGATTTTGAAATTAAACACAAGTATCATGATAGTCTTGTGGTTATATTTTTATGGCTGCGTTTAAAGGAGAGAACTGCATAATATTCACATTGTCAAATGTACTCACTAATGCCATGGAAACTATGCTCCTTCTCTTCCCTAACACCCCCAAATAAAGTCTCATTTCCGTACTGATGTTTATTATGCCATGTTGGAAATTTATTTTACTTCCCATAGTTAACCGCTTGTTGATACAATTCAGAAATAGCATATCATCATGGCCGCTTCAATTTACGCCCATCTAGAGTTTAATCTGGATATCAAATAGACATGTTAGAATCAATGCCCTAGATTCCTCTGTTTTACTGTACACCCAGGGTGAATGATCACTGTATTTCACAGAATAGAAAATCTGTGAACCATATTAGGTTATAAATGACTGAAAATTAAAATAATAAACAATCAAACTGTGATCTCCAGCATTTATTAAAATCTTTTAAAGTTCATAAACGACAACAAAGTTACTGTAGAATTTATCGCATACAGCTAGCATACAACAGCATGTCCTCAGTCTAAATGAAATACAAAAGATTTTAACATTTTTTATACAAAGAGTTTTTCTTTAATTTATTAATGTGATGATATATTTTTATTACATAAAATTTGCTACAGCAAAGTATCTTATACTTTTCTTGTACATATGTAAATATGGGTGGACAAAGGCTGCAATCAGTGTCAACCTCCTAATGACGTTGTGCAAAAATGTTTGACAACCTAAAGACATACAGAATGTTGGATGGTACAGCTCATACTGGTTTGTAAAATGTCTACAAAGGCTTTTCTTAAAGGAGTGTCATACAGATTAAAAGGATGTAATGTCAATGGTTCATCTGCACTGACATTCAAACAAATACAATAGCTATGTATCAATATAGATCGGTTTTAATAAAAACGAGTCATCCTTGTATGCATGTAAATTGATCATAAAATATGAGCCTAGTTTATTTTAAACTGTTTAGATGTGCTGTTTTAAAGACAGGTCACTGAGATATCCAGAATCAAGTGTACAAATAAAAATAGTATGGATAAGTTTAAAAGCAAAAAATAATGTGCTGAGCGACTGATTATTAATAAACACTGAAATAAATGTGTAAAAGTGCCAAAAGCTAGTACATGGCAGCAGTATCTTAAGTCAGTTGGTGAGAGTATACAAGCCCAAATTCTTACATCTGTGTGATCATACATTCTGTTTCATTGAAAGGAAGTAGGTTAGAAATGAAGACACAACGTAACTAAGAAAACAACTGTGGCGGTTTTTAACTATGTCTCTTTTACACATGAATGAAGCACTGTAATTAAAAATCAAATGTTCATAGCAGTTCTCCATCCTCAGTTTACTAATATAGTATACCAGAATAAAAACTTGGCAATAACCTCTTTTATTTTAACAGCTAACAAAACAAAACAACTATATTCATCTAGCAATGCATCCATATTACTTCGGATTTGCTAAACCCACTTGTTTCCTCATAGCTAATGGCAGAGCACTTTTTGATTTTGTTTTTTAAACCAATGCCTTAAGTTAACAAAAAAGGGCATTAAACTAGGAATACTTTAGGAGACACAACATTGGCTTTTTTTTAGTTAGCCATATTCTGTTACAATACTGACCAAAACTTCTTTTAAGAGTTTAGGGTTTATGGTGTTAAAAACCCATTTAATACCTACTGACTGAAATGCTGGTAATTTACTTGGTTAAATATGGTCTGGGACCCGGTGGAACTGTTCCTGCTCAATGAGATTGCGTACTTCCCATGGCACAGTCAGGTTATGGCATATTTACCTACTGCCCAGCTGAGGAATACAAAGGAAGGAGGCAGTGAAGAGAACTGCAGGTATGTAGAAAACCAAGACACAAGGTCTAGCTACTGTCCCCTACTTAAGCTGTCCAATTTATGCTAATTTTGGTCAAGCTCCAAAAAGTAATGTTTTTAAGTTAATTTAGCATAGACTTATGTGGCGATAAATACTACCTTCAAAAATGCTAAAAATGTTGGCTAGATTTAGTCTGAGCTACCAAAAATATATATATATATAGAATCAACTGTAGTCTCAGATACAAGACAGACAAGAAGTATTGGCTGGCACAGACTAGAAGCAACACTTATCTTTCACTTCAGTCTAAATCACAGTAGCCGCAACACCTTCCATTCCACTCACACAAATACGTTATTCAAAATAAAATGGAGCATTCTTGGGTAAAAAACTACTTCATTTTAAAAGGGGGAACTGAACATTACACAGAATCAAATGAAACGACAGAAACCAAAGATAAGTAGGAAAGTGGTCTAGTATTCTGTGATACAGCAAAACAGTGCTTGCTTAATTGTGCCTAGTTATAAGGGTTGGTGCAAACTGCACACATGGAAGATGGCAATAAAGACCTCAGTCAGCTTTGTGGAATGAAGTAACTAGGTAACTGTTTTGACATATGACTGTCTCAGCTTCACCTCATCAGTTAATAGAGTGCAAAGATCCCAATGTAAGTCCTGATGTCATCTTGTCTTCTTACACATACTAAAAATCAGCAAATTCTTTTGCACATTTCTCTGTTAGAGACACACGAATATCTTCTTCTTCATAGTCATCAAAGTTGCTGGTATCTCCAGGTCCTCTGCACTTTGGTATAAATGGCGCTTCTACCTATATTTGAGAGAAAAATCATGTAAGATGTCAGTTTAAAAGAGCAGACAAGTAAAAATCTACCTTTTAGATTTACTGATATGGTAACAGGCATAAAAAAAACCTTGATCCTCCACCAGCACTTCTTTATCACTGGCAAGTGAGAAAGCTTAATCAGAATAACTTTACCCAATATAATCCATTATCACATTTACTTAGGGCTTTCTAAAACGAACATATCAAGAAGCGTCTAGATGCATGCATAGAAATTTAAAAACATCATATCACTTATTGACAGACGTTCAACAAAAATTACTTTCGTCCAGAGAAAGATTACCACCCTTCTCAGTCACCATCTCAAACAAAAGCCTAAGCAAATACAGCTATTTCTTATGCTGCACTTGGAAGGTAAAAAACTCAGATTCCAACAGACAAGGGAAAATGAATTCCCTGTTGAGAATATTCTGCTTCCTGGAGATGATAAAGATAGAGATAATGCAGTGAGGACTGCATGCAAGAGAATCTATCACAATGGTCGAAGAGATGGAAAAAAGGACTCCTGGCTAGCAGCACTACCTAGGGGTCCCGGGACAATTTGGGATCCAAACTTCCCAGATTAAAAAAAACCCATCCAAAAGACTGGGCAATATCCAATAACAGGAGCACACATCACTTCAGCTGAAGCTGCCTGACACTTCTCTTTCTTACTAGCACCTTGTCTGCATTGAACATCAACTAGTTTGCTCTCATTCATGCCCCTATCTCAGCCAGGCATTAGGAAAGAAGAGAGCTTGCACTGAATATAATGGAAGGGTGTGTAATGGGGGGTGGGGGAGGGGTGTATTGTGAATCATCAGCATATATACCGGCTCAAAATCCACATCTTTTCACCATCTCCCCCAGCAGCTTCACATACATGTTGCTCAAACATATAACTTTCAGGACCCCTCATGACAATTGTTCCACATTATTCAGAGAGCTCCCGAAGATGAAAAAGTCTGTTTAAATGAGAAGCGAGAGCCCATCCAACCAGTCCTAGAATTAGGACATAATCAATGATATGAAGGGGTACTGAAAGATTAAAAAAATCCAAGGAACTCCTTCGCTGTAGTTATTTTTATGAGGAGAACAATGATGTCATCTCCATAACACACTCAACAGTTTAGCTTTAGCATGTCTCAAAAGGCTGACTCCTGTGATTAGATGAAGTACTGTATATACTTGTTCATAAGCCGAATATTTCTGGTAAAAAAGTAATGCATCAAAGAGCGGGGGTCGGCTTATAAATAGGCCTACACCAAAATTTGATGATTTTAAACTTTATGGAATCATTGAATTGAATATCTAATACATTGTTGTTTGTTTACCTGGCGCGTCTGCAGGCATAGAGCCCCTCAGCTCCCAGTGTCCGCAGTTCGCCGTTCCCAGCCAATGGGAGCTGCAGGAAGTGGCACGCCAGTTCCTGCAGCTCCCACTGGCTGGGAACAGCGAACCGCGGACCCTGGGAGCTGAGGGGCTCTGTGCTTGTGAATGCTCCAGGTAAACAAAACGTCCAGGCCCCCTAGCAGCTTACCCTAGCAGGCCAGGAGCCAAATATAGACCCTGAAATATAGGGTTGGCTTATGAAAGGGTCATACAGTCTTTGCTATTTTTACCTAACCATCTTGGGCGGTTGGCTTATAAACGAATGGGCTAATGAACGAGTATATACGGTAATTGGTTGGGTTTAACAGTTAGATAGGTCAGACTACACTGTTTAAATAAACAAACAAACAAACAAACAAACACACACCAAGGTTGTTTCTATTCCTTCCAAAGATATTATTCACACTATTCAATATAAATAAGCTCAGAGACTCCTCTGTAATTTTCCCTACAATTAATTCTAAGAGTAAAATTGAAATGAATGAGCAGATTCACCTCATCTGGGTAAGTTCATTAATCAGCTCCTTTTTGCAGATGCTCTAAAAGACATATTACTGCCTCTTGTGAATGAAGAGCATTAAAGATGGATATTAGAAAGAGGTATATTTGAGGTTAGAAAATATGATTTATGAGGGAAGTTTGAAAGAACTGAGCATGTTTAGTTTAGGGAGGGCATGAGAGAGGGAGGGCATGATAACAGTCTTCAAACAGGTAAAGGTTGTTATAAAGGGGACAGTGATCAAAACCAAACATCTGTTGAAAAAACAAACACAGCAGGGCAGATTATCCAATAAGTTCTTGGAATGTATGTGAGACCATTTTTTTATGTCAGAAGGTGGAGAAAGCTACTAGGGGAGAGGCTGTTCTAGATTTGAGTTTGACAAATAGGGAGGAACTAGTTGAGAATTTGAAAGTGGAAGGCACTTTGGGTCAGTGATCATGAAATGATTGAGTTCATGATTCTAAGGAATGGTAGGAGGGAAAACAGCACAATAAAGATAATGGATTTCAAGAAGGCAGACCTTAGCAAACTCAGGGATTTGGTAGGTAAGATCCCATGAGAAGCAAGTCTAAGGGGAAAGGCAGTTCAAGAGAGCAGGCAGTTTTTCAAAGAGCCATTATTAAGAGCAAAAGAGCAAACTATCCTACTACATAGGAAAGATAGGAAGCATGGCAAGACACCATCCTGTCTTAACCAGGAGATCTTCAATGATCTGACACTCAAAAAGAGTCCTACAAAAAGTGGAAACTAGGTCAAATTACAAAGGATGAGTATAAGCAAATAACACAAGGATGTAGGGATAAAATTAGAAAGGCCAAGGCACAAAATAAGATTAAATTAGTTAGAGACATAAAAGGTAACAAAAAAACATTCTACAAATACATTAGAAGCCAGAGGAAGACTAAGAACACGGTAGGCCTGGTACTCAATTGGGGGGGGGGGGGAAATAACATAAAATGTGGAAATGGCAGAAGTGCCAAATGACTTATTTGTTTCAGTTTTCACCAAAAAATGTAGTAGCAATTGGACATCTAACTTAATGAAAGCCAGTGAAAATGAGGAAGGATCAGAGGCTAAAATAGGAAAGAACAAGTTAAAAATTAGTTAGACAAGTTAGATGTCTTCAGGTTACCAGGGCCTGATGAAATACATCTTAGAATACTCAAGGAGCTGACAGAGGAGATATCTGAGCCATTAGCAACTATATTTGAAAAGTCATGGAAGACATGAGAGATTCTGAAGGACTGGAAAAGGGCAAATATAATGCCAATCTATAAGAAGGGAAATAAGGACAACCCAGGGAATTACAGACCAGTCAGCTTAACTTCAGTAGCCAGAAAGATAAATGGAGCAAATAATTAAGCAATCAGTTTGCAAACACCTAGAAGATAATAAGGTGATAAGTAAGTCAGCATGGATTTATCAAGAACAAACTGTGTCAAACCAACCCAAGAGCTTTCTTTGACAGGGTAACAAGCCTTGTGGATGGGGCGGGGCAAGCAGTAGATGTGGTATATCTTGACTTTAGTACAGCTTTTGATACTGTCTCACAAGACCTTCACCTAAACGAACTACAGAAATACAACCTAGATGGAGCCACTATAAAGCAGGTGCATAACTGGTTGGAAAACTGTTCCCACAGAGTAGTTATCAGTGGTTCACAGTCAAGCTGGAAGGGCATATCGAGTGGGGTCCTGCAGGGATCAGTTCTGGGTCCAGTTCTGTTCAATATTTTCATCAATGATTTAGGTAATGGTATAGAGTGTACACTTATAAAGTTTGCGGACAACACCAAGCTGGGAGGGGTTGCAAGTGCTTTCGAGGACAGGATTAAAATTAACGTCTGGACAACCTGGAGAAATGGTCTGAAGTGAACAGAATGAACTTCAATAAGGATAAATGCAAAATACTACACTTAGGAAGGAACAATCAGTTGCACCCATACAAAATTGGAAATGACTGCCTAGGCAGGAGTACTGCAGAAAGGCATCCGGGAGTCATAATGGATCACAAGCTAAATATGAGTCAACAGTGTAACACTGTTGCCAAAAATAATAATAATAATAATAATAATAATAATAATAATAATAAAGCGAACATCATTCCGGGATGTATTAGCAGGAGTGGTGTAAGAGACATGAGAAGTAATTTTTCCGCTCTATTCTGTGCTGATTGGAATACTGGGTCGAATTCTGGGCGCCACACTGCAGGAAAGATGTGGACAAATTGGAGGAAGTCCAGACAAGAGCAACAAAGATTAAAAAAAAAAGAAAAAAAAAAAGAAAAGAAAAAAAAGACCTATGAGTGAAGATTGAAAACAAATTGTGTTTGTTTAGTCTGGAGAAGATAAGACTGAGAGGGGAACTTGATAACACTTTTCAAGTACATAAAAGGCTGTTACAATGAGGAGGTAGAAAAATTGTCCTCTTTAACCTCTGAAGATAGAACAAGAAGCAATGGACTTAAATTGCAGCAGAGATGGTTTAGGTTGGATACTAGGAAAAACTTCCTGTCAGGGAGTTAAGCACTGGAATAAATTGCTTAGGGGGGGGTTGAGGAATCTCCATCATTTTATTTTTTTAAGAACAGGTTAGACAAACAGCTGTCAGGATAGTTTAGGTATACTTAATTCTGCCTCACAGTGAATGCTAGCTGACCTCCTGAGGTCCCTTCCAGCTCAACATTTCTATGATTACAGTGCACCCCAGAGGCCTAGCAAAAGCACAACATGCTGCCATGTGGGAATCAAGTAAATCAGTCCTGAACATCAAGGCCTATGTTTGTTCCCTGTGGAGTGGCAAGAGCAACACACTTGTATATTATGTGATATCCTCCTATGGCCATGTTAGAAACAAAGTGGACAAGTTCCAAAGGGAGTTGAAACCATCTTCTTTGGCTCAAAGGACTGTCACTGCAACGTGAGGGCTTTCAGAATGGAGGGAAGGTATGCAGGACAAAAACTAAATCACGCAGCTTTATACAAAGGGAATATTGCATAGGTGAATACTATGGTGCATTCTTTGTTGACATCAAGGGATTCTGATATCTCACAACCACCCAGAAAGTAAAGCTGAAGTGGTTTGTGAGATCATAGAACTCAAAAGATACCTATACAGTTTTGGTATCAATGTTTTCCTATAGTGAAATCCTTATATTTAATTTGTTAGTCTCTAAGGTGCCACAAGTACTCCTGTTCTTTTTGCGGATACAGACTAACACGGCTGCTACTCTGAAACCTTATATTTAATGGAGAAGAGTAACATTTTTGTAAATTTTTATATTTTTTTTTATGATTTTGTTTGGTGATGTTTCCGCCGAACATTTTATGTCAGAGCCAGAATGTGTCTGTGCAACATACTGGTAGCCAAATAGTGTTTTTGCCATTTTTTGTTGCCTTTAAACCTTGCAATGGTTAATCTCATTTTAGACCCCAAATCATAGGGATCTCTGAGGATCACAACAAATCTGCCTGCTGGAATTTGTGTCAGTGAATCTGACAGACTGCCAAATATTTAAAAAGATTGCGAGCTGAAAACATCAGCTATTATTATTTAGTGTTAGATCATGACATTATGATCTGCATAGTGCAAGGGGTGGCATGTTTCTGCACTGACTTGGAAGATCCTGGGAGGGAGACAGTGACTCCCTGCTATGCTGGGGAGGGAGGAAACTATCTAGTGTTTATACCCAGTGCAGCTCTAACTTCCTGCGCCACACCTGCACTGGGATGGAGGGAAGTAGCAGCTCTGCAGAACTTGCTTCCTTTCCTGTACTGCCACCTTTGATGTAAACATACGCATGTCTGGACCACAGTAATACTCACTAAGATTTGTGAAGCTAGAAACCACAAATAGGAACAGGGCCGCATTGCACATGGCTTTGTACAAACATACATCCCTGCCCTCAAGGCAGGAAGGAAAAAGTGGGTGCTCAACAGCCTGAATATATACCTAACCTATGTAACCATATGTTCCTATTGCCATTACCCTCATTCTCCTTCCAGTTGTTTCCAAATTATTCCCTAACAAAAAACCAAACAGACTAAAATTGGGATTTTAAGCAGCGTTTATCAAAACCAGGGGCTTTTCTGCGGCCACAGCCCCTTGGGCTCTGTGTGTGTGTGTGTGGAGTAACACCCCTCCCTCTCCCTGTTGCTCTTGGATGCACCACCTTAGTGTTGGTTGCGGGGCTGCCAGCAGGGGTTGGGCCCTACTCCCCTCTGGAGACACCTGGGGGACAATGCTGGAGGAGCAGGCAGCCAGTGAGTTCCCCACCTTCCCAAGGGCGGTGGGGCTCAGGCTTTGGGCTCCAGTCCCAGGCTCCAGCTGCACAATGGCCGGCCCTAGGCTCCGGCTGCGTGGCTTCAGGCTCTAGCCCCCCTGCCTCCCTTAGCCCCTCATCCAGGGCTTAATTTGTCCCCAGGCTTGGCAGGGCTGAGTAAGTCTGCTGTGAAAAGTGATATTTGTATGTTAATATCACTTTTCTACAACGGACTTATTAGCTAGCAATAAATTACAATGATTTGAATGTGTATGTGTGCATATTTAATTGTTTTTCTTAAAGCTAATTAAGTATTTTAGGAAAAAGTGTGAGAGTGGCCACCAGCAAGAGTTGGTGGCCGCACTCTGATTGCCTCCAAAAAATTTGTCCTGGGAACCCCTGTTAGCTCAAATAAAAAGCCTGAGATGTTTATTTGCCCTTGCAATACAGGGTTATTTTTCACAATATTATTCTCAGATCCCTACCAGAGGAAATATCTGAAGGTGAGCTCACAAGAGAACAGGGATATGCAATGGAAATACTGCTCAGCCTTAATTAAAGCCGTATTACCAGGCACTGTTTTAATAAATACCTATGCATGCATAACAAGAGGCTCTGATCTTATCTGAAATATTAAATAACTGACTGTATTATGCACAAGTGTAACACAACAGTACTATTCATACCATTTTAGTTGCTAAGGAACTATCTTTTCATTATGCAGAGTAGGTCCAGTTTAGGCAAGTGACTTTACTATAAGAGAGCATTGGTGAAAACAAGTGACTGTGAAAAGATGGCGTCAAACATAATAGTTAATCTCTAGATTTCAATACAGCCTGAAATATTAATATTGTACTCTACTATTATTGTTTTAGCCTTCTAATAATATTTATTTCCCATAATAATTAATTGCAAAACCATTCTTCATTAGTATTCCAAATCCTTTACAAATGGTAATATAAAGTAGTGATATTTCTTGCTTCTGATAAAAAAAGTTTTCGACAACAATAGGATAGTGAGGTTAAGCATAGGTAACAAAATATTAAAATATTTAATTTATTATTATAGGAAAAAATCACAGAGGAATCCCCACTGCATATAAATTGTGTTCTAAACGGGCATTTAAAAACACAGAGAAGAGAGAATTACAATTTTGTAATGTTAAATCTTTTCTTAAAATGTCTCCACTTAACACAAAGAATGCAAGATGTGTTAATAGTACCCTGTCTTATAGTAATTAATACATTAGTGATTACAACAACTACTGTTCTGTCAATTTGTGCAACCAAACAACCAGTTTCTTTTTATAAACTATTGTCAGATTTTAGGTTTGGCCTTTAAAAGAATTTTTAAAATTATTATTATAGCAGCACTTTCACACCTCTGTTAGCATTTGAATAAGACACTAATATTCACTGAAGTATGTCACTTGACTGTAAAAACTCATTTATGACAAATGTCTCAAAATAAATTATTTCTGCTCTCAAAATTTTCAGAACAAAACCAATGAGATTTTAAAATTTTACTACTTCCTATTTAAAAGACAGAAAAATACTGGTTTAACCTAAGAAACTGTTCATTTCCTACGTGTATGTCATCTGGGAACTGGCTAATTTCCAGGTGCTTAGTGATGCTACAAAAGTGGCACTATGCCAGAGGGGAGCAGACTCTGGGAGCTGCTGGGAGGCAGGGCCTGCAGTAAGTCCCACCCTGCTTCACTCACTCTGTCAGGAACCAAATTTTCCCCTTCCACCAGCCTTCTCAGCAGTTGTATCTGTGATGAGAATTTTCTTAAGGTCTCATTCTGGTGCAACTCCAACAGTGGGAGCAATAGCGGGAGCCCTAGCATAGGCTTGCTGCCAGCATTTTCTGACCCGCTCAGAAGCTGAGCTGGTCTAGAAAACACTGTGGTAAAAATGCTGACATCCAACCAGGGCCAGATTTCCAATTAGGCACAGTAGGCACGTGCCTAGGGGCACCTAAAAGTGAAAAGTGGGTTAAAAGTTTCATTTTTTAAAGAAAACATGCTGTGGGCGGGGGGAGGGACGGGACAGAGATGCTGAACATGCTGTGCCTAGGGGCGTGTAAAGTGTAAATCCGGCCCTGCATCCAACCACTAGAAGGGCTCCCAACATTGCTACCACTGATGGAACTGCACTAGTGCTAGAAAAACAATTGGAGAATTTATAAGAAACCTTCTATGTATTCAAGATTAACGAGATCATCTTCTGCCTCAGAAGAAGACAGCAGAGGAAAGGTGTGAGACAGCAGAGGCTGGGTGCGTAATAGCAGAGGCTGGAGACAAATCCCTGGATTAAGACCAGAGCATCTCCATGCTGAAGAACAGGCTGGTTTCTGAGAAGAAGTAGGCAAAGAACGTAAAGGTTTCTTAGTGGGAGGGACAATTTCAGTAGCCATTATACGTTAAGGATTAAGTAGAAGTTAGAGGTGCAAGAAATAGCTCATTTTGAAGATGGGCAAGAAAGAAATTAGAGTAGAGCATGAACCATGCATTAGGGGAGCAGGGAAGTGCATGAGGTGCCCAGGATAAGTATACTGGTCCTTTGTAATTTAATGCATTCCTCAGGATTCTAAGGAATATCATGCTTTTCTCAGAACACCTGAATTTGATGGGTCAAATTTGCTAACTTTTCCATTCATAATACAATTTACAATACCCAACTTTGACTTTACTTAATGAAATCAGAAATACATATAACTTTAATTATTTAGATGAGAAAGTGCCTTACCTTTCTCTGATAAATGGCAATCCAATCTGTTGTAGCAAACCACTTGTGGTTCTTTATGTCATTTACACCATTCTTTAGATTTCCATATCGTTTGGTCAAGTCTACCTGGAGTAAATTTCTTAGTAGGTCCTTCAGGTCTGAACTGAAGTGTGATGGGAACCGTACCTAAAAAACACACCCATAAATTAACACCACAATATAGATTACATTTGTTTTTTCTCCCCCTTTGTGAAGTAAAGAGAACAATGCTCATGTAAATTAAAACTGTGGAGTCATTCTACACTTCTAATTATACATATCAGTTGGAGCACTTAGAGACAAATGGAGTTTAATTTAATTTAATTTAATTTAATTAATGGAGATATCCCATCTCCTAGAACTGGAAGGGACCTTGAAAGGTCATCGAGTCCAGCCCCCTGCCTTCACTAGCAGGACCAAGTACTGATTTTTGCCCCAGATCCCCAAGTGGCCCCCTCAAGGATTGAACTCACAACCCTGGGTTTAGCAGGCCAATGCTCAAACCACTGAGCTATCCCTCCCCCAAGTTAAGGTTGCTTATGCATTTTGATTTCAAAGGGCCTTTTCCAGTGGCATATAACTTTGTCAAATTTTCACTTCTTGGGCTGAAATTTTCTAGGTCTTGTCTGTCTCTGGATTATTTATTTCTTTATTTTGAATTTTTAGCATACAGTAGTGGTTTTGTAAGAACTAAGGCCTGGTCTACACTAGCAGGTTATGTCGAATTTAGCAGCGCTAAATCGAATTAACTCTGCACCCGTCCATACAACAAAGCTATTTAGTTCGACATAGAGGTCTCCTAAATTCGACTTCTGTACTCCTCCCCAACGAGGGGAGTAGCGCTAAATTCGACATGGCCATGTCGAATTAGGGTAGGTGTGGATGGAAATCGACGCTAATAGCTCCTGGAGCTATCCCACAGTGCACCACTCTGTTGACGCTCTGGACAGCAGTGCGAGCTCGGATGCTCTGACCAGACACACAGGAAAAGCCCCGGGAAAATTTGAATTCCTTTTCCTGTCTGGGCAGTTTGAATCTCATTTCCTGTTTGGACATCGTGGCGAGCTCAGCAGCACTGGCAACAATGCAGAGCTCTCCAGCAGAGATGGCCATGCAATCTCAGAATAGAAAGAGGGCCCCGGCATGGACTGATCGGGAAGTCTTGGATCTGATCGCTGTGTGGGGCGATGAGTCCGTGCTTTCGGAGCTGCGATCGAAAAGACGGAATGCAAAGATCTACGAGAAGATCTCCAAAGCCATGACAGAGAGAGGATACAGCCGGGATGCAACGCAGTGTCGCGTGAAAAATCAAGGAGCTGAGACAAGGCTACCAGAAGACCAAAGAGGCAAACGGGCGCTCCGGATCCCAGCCGCAGACATGCCGTTTCTACGAGGCACTGCATTCCATCCTAGGTGCGGCCGCCACCACTACCCCACCACTGACCGTGGACTCTGAGGATGGGATATTGTCCACGCCCGCTTCCTCTGAGATGGTAGTGGACGGGGAAGATGAGGAAGGAGATGAGGAGGACAAGGCAGTCGACAGCGCTTACAACGCTGATTTCCCAGACAGCCAGGATCTCTTCATCACCCTCACAGAGATCCCGTACCAACCGTCCCCAGGCGTTATCCCGGACCCAGAATCAGGGGAAGGATCAGCCGGTAAGTGGATTAAACATGTAAACATTCATTTTGAAAAGAATATTAATATTAACTGTGGCTTTTTCATGATTAGATTGTCCTAGGCACTTAAAGTTCTAGTCTTTGGTAGTGCAACTGCTGCAAAAAAATCTAACAATGTCCGGTATATCTTGATTGGTTTGCCCTAGGCGCTCTACTGTTTAGCCCTTGCCAGTGCAGCTACAGTAAAATTTGGTCAATATGTCCGGGGATAGAGCAGAAATCCTCAGGGGACATCTCCATGAAGCTCTCCTGGAGGTAATTGGAAAGCCTTTGCATGAGGTTCCTTGGCAGAGCGGCCATGTTGTGTCCTCCGTAGTATGAAATGTTTCCACGCCAGGCTACCATCAAGTACTCCGGTATCACTGCCTTGCACAGCATGGCGGCATACGGCCCTGGTCTTTGCAGGCTTTCCCGAAGCATGCGTTCTTTGTCGCTGTCTGAAATACGCATCAGAGTGATGTCGCTCATGGTGACCTGCTTTGAATTAGGGGAATGTTAGTATTGGGACTGCTTCCCTGTTCCTTTACAGAACTGTAACCGCCGGTTTACAGCCATGCGGTGGAGGCGGGAGAGGGGCAGCATAGAGGGATCTTTCCCGGGGACAGCTGCGAGGGGGTGGGACAGGGGCAGAGTTCACGCTTGCCGGATTGCTGGCAGCAGGAACTGGCCAACGCTAGGAGCATTGCTTTGAACGTGAAAGTAGGGCAGTGCTATTATTACAGTTTTAAGCTGCCACAAGTCTACGGCTTACCATGTCAGCCCGCTACCCAAATTCCGCTGTGCTGTTCCGATTCTGTGATCTGCACTGCAAGACCCCAGGGACTGAATGCGAAGGCCGAAAATTCGACCTTGTCCTGAGTGCGCATGTGATAGGTGCTGTGAATGGTCTTTTTCACAGAGAAAGACTATTTTCTTTGTTCACCCAAAAATTTATCTTTCTGAGGAATTCATTCCCTTTTTCCCATCCCACAGCTGTGGCTGTCTCCCGACCTACCCTGTCATCCCCCTCCCAGAGGCTGTCGCAGATTAGGCGTAGAAAGAAAAGGACACGGGACGACATGTTCTCAGAACTTATGGGCTGCTCCCGAGCCGAGGCAACCCTGCAGAGTCAGTGGAAGGAGAACATGTCCCAATATCAGAGAGCACACAGCGAACGGGAGGAGAGGTGGCGGCAGGAAGACCAGCAGGCGACTCAAACACTGCTTGGACTAATGAGGGAGCAAACGGACACGCTCCGGCGCCTTGTGGATGTTCTGCAGGACTGGAGGCAGGAGGACAGAGCCCCGCTGCAGTCTATCTGCAACCACCATCCCCCGCCACAAAGTCCCATACCCCCCTCACCGAAAGTACCCAGAAAGAGGGGCTGCAGAGCCCGTGAAAACTGTTACTCAACCCCTGCAGACTGCTCAAGTGGCAGAAGGCTGTCATTCCCCAAAATTTGATAAGTCCTTTCCTTCCCGCCTCACCCAAGCCCCCATCCCAGTTTCATCCCCTAACTTTCCATTTGCTAATAAAAAATACGTTTCTGTTAATAGCCCCCACACACAGAGTCCTGAACAGGAGGGGTGTCAGGCTCCGTTCAAACAATCAGTCCGCCAGTGCGGACCACTGTAGAAGCAGGAGCCTGGCATTCCTCGAGTTTAGAAGTGTCCTTTGCATCAGTACACTACACCCGCTACCCACCACAGTCTGCGTCCCAGTTTCAACACTTTACCGCGAAAACAGAAATAAAGAAAACGTTGTTCATTAACAAATTTTCAGTGATTTTATTTTTAAACGTGGGTTGGAAGGGGGTGAACGGGGTGAACGGGGTATGAAACTGGAGAGGATAGTGAACAGTCACTGGGTAAAGAAACGGGGGCAGGTTCAGCTTCTCTGTAAACCAACAAAATTGTCACAGGTTACCCTGCTCACTCAGGAACCTAGCTTTCAAAGCCTCCCGGATGCACAGCGCGTCCCACTGGGCTCTTCTAATCGCACGGCTGTCTGGCTGGGCGTAATTAGCAGCCAGGCTATTTGCCTCAACCTCCCACCCCGCCATAAAGGTCTCCCCCTTGCTCTCACACAGATTGTGGATCACACAGCAAGCTGCAATAACAATGGGGATATTGGTTTCGCTGAGATCAGAGTGAGTCAGTAAGCTTCTCCATCTCCCCTTGAGACGTCCAAAAGCACACTCCACCACCATTCTGCACTTGCTCAGACGGTAGTTGAAGAGTTCCTTTTCACTGTCCAGGGTGCCTGTATAGGGCTTCATGAGCCATGGCATTAGCGGGTAGGCTGGGTCCCCGAGGATCACTATAGGCATCTCCACATCCCCAACAGTTATTTTGTGGTCCGGGAAGTAAGTACCTTCCTGCAGCCGTCTAAACAGACCAGAGTTCCTGAAAACACGAGCGTCATGAACCTTGCCCGGCCATCCGACGTAGATGTTGGTAAAACGTCCCCTGTGGTCCACCAGTGCTTGCAGCACCATGGAAAAGTAGCCCTTTTGATTAATGTACTGGCTGGCCTGGTGGTCCGGTCCCAGGATAGGGATGTGAGTTCCATCTATAGCCCCACCGCAGTTTGGGAATCCCATCGCTGCGAAGCCATCTATGATCACCTCCACGTTTCCCAGGGTCACTACCTTTGACAGCAGTACATCAACGATTGCCTTGGCTACTTGCATCACCACAACCCCCACGGTAGATTTGCCCACGCCAAAGTGGTTCGCGACTGACCGGTAGCTGTCTGGCATGGCAAGTTTCCAGAGGGCTATGGCCACTCGCTTCTGGACAGTCAGGGCTGCTCACATCCGGGTGTCCTTGCGCTTCAGGGCAGGGGACAGCAACTCACAAAGTTCAAGGAAAGTTCCCTTCCGCATGCGAAAGTTTCTCAGCCACTGGGATTCATCCCAGACCTGCAGCACTATGCGGTCCCACCAGTCAGTGCTTGTTTCACGTGCCCAGAATCGCCGTTCCACGGCATCAACATGACCCAGTGCCACCATGATGTCCACGGCGCGGGGTCCCGTGCTTTGTGACAGGTCTGTGCCACTCTCAGACTTCATGTCCTCATCGTGCTGCCGTAGCCTCCTCGCCCGATTTCTCACCATCTGCCTCTGGAAAAGGTGGATGATGAGGTGCGAGGTGTTGACAACGGCCATAACTGCAGCGATGGTCGCAGCGGGCTCCATGCTCGCAGTGCTATGGCGTCCGCGCTGTCAATCACCAGAAAAGTGCGCGAACTGATTGCCTGCCAGCGCTTTCAGGGAGGGAGGGCGGGAATGACGGTTGGATGACGACAGTTACCCAAAACCACCCTCGACACATTTTTCCCCCCAGCAGGCATTAGGGGCTCGACCCAGAATTCCAATGGGCAGCGGGGACTGCGGGAACTGTGGGATAGCTGCCCACAGTGCACCGCTTCCAATGTCAACGCTTGCCCCGTTAGTGTGGACTCACGCAGTCGAATTACTGTCCTTAGTGTGGAAACACACGTTCGACTTTGTAATATCGATTCCACATATTCGATTTAAGTTACATCGAAGTACTCTCGTAGTGTAGACATACCCTAAGAAGCTAATTTAGTTTTTACTAACTGATGTCTCTCCAACACTCCTGGGTCCCCTTTCATCAAATAATTTTTAAAACCAAATTTTAAGCTAGCATCAGATTTTGCCTCCCCATTTTTGAGAATATAACTGATTTTTCCAGTAGAGAGGGGATACTCGCCTGACTTATTCACACAAATGGTGGTTTGTATGTACCCACTTACGCTGGTGAAATCAAATAAATATTTTTGAAGAATGAGGACAGCAATTTTAATTCTGATTTGGAAAACCATAATTATAGAAAAGAAAACTGAATATATAAGATCTGTGAAAACTGACAGGGAAATATAAATACTTACTAAAAATTCCTACCAAAAAAAATACATACATGAGATAATGATGAAACTACTAAAACTCACATTGCCACAGTTGGAGCTATAACTCCTTAGTACAATAAAAGGCTTATCTTTAACTGGTTTAAATCTTACAGGATTTATTTTTCCTTACAGAACTGAGAAAGGGTAAGCTGAATGCATATGATAGTTTGTAGCTGAGGCCTGGACTGACAGGAGTAATCAACACCTGAAGGGAGGGCTCATTTCTTGGTGGATAGAATTAGGGAGGTAAACAGATAATTATGCTGAAAACAGAACATTTGTGCTAAATAAGGTAAGTAAATAGGACAGTAGGCTTAAAAGATAGAATGTCTGAGCCAACTAAGATAAGAGGGAGAATACCCTGGGAACCATTTACTATGAACAAGGTAACAATGGACAAAATAAGTTAGGAATGTAGAGATGAGGTAAAGAGTAGGTTGAGTTTGGACAATGCATGGACAGAGCATGCTTCCAATAACGTGTGATGCAATGTATAGCAAATGCAGTACAATGTATAAAGGAAGATGTTTTTTGTGTAACTTTGGATGTGTGGTACACCCTATAACTTGAGTAGGATCAAATCAGCATAGCTTTGCTGAATGCCAAATAAAGATTCCCGAGTGATGAAATCTGGAGTTGAACTGAGTTTTTTAGATTCCATGAAGTGTTCTCTGAGAACTGGACAAGGTGCTCTGGATAAGCTGAGTGGAAAAAGTCTCAGAGGGAATCCCAACACTGTTTGACCCTGGTGTTTTGTCTTTAGTAAATTACCATTATAAGGGCATCCCATAGCCACTGAACTCATGTATTGGATTAGGAGGATTAGGATTTCTAATTAGTTGCTAATTGCACACTCAGCAGTCATATGTGAGAATTCAATCTAGAAATGTATTTATACTATAATCTCACTATAGATACCCATACACTGCCAATCAAGCTCTTAGCTGAACAATTCTGAGCACTTTTCAAACACATGAAAGTTTGTTTGCCTTGTCAAAGTAAATTTGTGACTATTTAACAGACCATCTCAAACACAAAATAGTCATATCCACTCTGCACTGGCAAGGTAAACTAGGTTAGCATGAACTGTGCTTCAATAATGTTTAAAAAAGATCCAGTTGATACAGGTTTCACTGCATAGTTTTACAGGGCCTTAAATGATCCAAGAAGAACCATCAGAAAAATCTAATGCAGGATCTGAAATTGAAAACAAAGTCTCTTGCCACGTCCACGCTTCCAGAATTTGGCACTCACTACGCCCAGTTCGTCAGTGGTATTCTGTAGCTATGAAATAATAATTAATTTAAGAGTTAAATGCAGTGCGCAGAATTATTTAATTTGTGAAGAGATGTGGCAAAATCATCAGCTCTGATAGCTAAGTATGCTCCTCCGATTTATCTGTCTAGGCATGTGTTTGGCTCTCATTAGTGTAGTATCCGAGTGCCTTACAATTACTAATCAATATTATCCTCAAAACACTCTGAAAGGCAGGAAAACATTAATGCCATTTTACTGATGGGGAACTGAGGCAGAGGGTAGGTAAAATGACTTGCCCAAGGTCACATAGGAAATCTGTGGTTGAACTGAGAACTGAATCCAATTCTCTTGAGTTCAAAATCCAGTGCCCAATGCACTAGACCATCCTTCCTTCCCAGAGTCAGTAAAAATATCGAATGATAAAACTGGAGAAAATTTAGGTACAATAATAACTGCAAAAATGAACCTTCTTTTTCCAATATGAAGATAAATCTTAATGAATAGGTAGTTTAAAGAATCTTTCATTAAAGAGAGTGGTCATTCTAAAAGTCAATACTTTAGGCAAAATGTAACGAAGGAAATTAATAACCTATTTTTACAGGAAGAGCCACAGGAAATTTAGTAAACACAAGTGTCCCCAATTTTATATTTCATCCAAAAGATAGACTCCTCAGAAGCAATATTCTGTAACACCATGCTACAACATTAGTTCAATACTGACTTAGAAGGAGGAATGCCAGTATTTGAATCACCAGCACCATCTGGGTTTTCCCCAAGATCTTTTGTACAAGCGGTGAACCAGTTAAACCTGTTTAAGTTAGGAGATCTGATGAGATCACTGAATGAAGTGATATGGTGGTTCATCATGTCAATGTCTTTTGTGTGCTTTTACTCTGTACTACACAGATTTCACCGGGGAGACCAGCGTTTCTCAAATTGGGTCCTGAACCAAAAGAGAGTTGGGGGGTGTGTGTGGCAAGGTTATTTTAGGGGGTTCATGGTATTGCCACTCTTACTTCTGCATTGCCTTCAGAGCTGGGCGACCAGAGAGCAGTGGCTGTTGGCCAGGCACCAAGCTCTGAAGGCAGCTCCCCACCAGCAGCAGCACAGAAGTAAGGGTGGCAATACCATACCATGCCACCCTTACTTCTACGGTGCTGCTGCTGGTGGCAGCTCTGCCTTCAGAGCTGGGCACCCAGCCAGCAGTCACCACCTCCAGCTGCCCAGAAATAATGGTAGCAATACCCCCCCCCCCCACACACACACACACAATAACCTTGCAACCCCTCCCCCAACTCTTTTTTCTGTCTGGATCCCTACAATTACAACACCGTGAAATTTCAGATTTAAATAGCTGAAATAATGAAATTTACTATTTTTAAAATCCTATGACTGTGAAATTGACCAAAATGGACCATGAATTTGGTAGGGCTAACCGGAATGGGCTATGCTTTAACCTTCCTTTCTCTGTGCTAACCTAAGGATTCCCATTGCTGTGTTGACTAATAAACCCCATTATTTTGACAGCACTTTGAGTGTCACTGCAAATGCTTGGTGAGGTTCATTAGTCCCTGAAGATTACACAAGTCTCTACCAGGAGTCTATCTCACTTGGATTTGCTCAGCAGACTTCATGGTGTGAAAGAGGAGTGCTGGAGCCCCAGATGTTCAGTCTAAAGGAGGCAGTTAGGCCACATGGCCTAGTCTGTGCAGGAAGAGAGAGACCCTTTGAAGGTTTGGCACACCGAAGGGGTGCCTCCTAGAGACTGTTCAAAGTTCGGGATGTAGCACCGATCCTGTGGATGTGTGACATATACCTACTGGATTATTTAGCCATTTTCTTTTAAACACGAAAATATAAAATTTGGGGTGTGGGAATGCAAGAGTTTTTAAACTTTAAACAGAGCAATATTTCAGAGACTTAAAAAATGTATGCACTTTTTAAAAATTATTATTGCAGTAAGGATGTCCATGGATTCAAAAGTACCTGTTATGGACTTTTCTAATTCTCTATCTAAATGGATCAACCTCTAATAAATCAGTGAATTGTGGATCTACTCAGTAGACAATCAGGTTACAGTAAAAGCTCTGCAAAGACATGGTACAAAACAAAGAGTTTTTAAAAATAGACCCCTTTTGCATACCTTTCCAGAAACTATCTTTTCATAAATTTGAATTGGTTGATCTGCAAAGAATGGAGGATATCCAGCGGCCATTTCATAGATTAACACTCCTAATGCCCACCAGTCCACTGCTTTGTTGTAGCCCTGTGAGATAAAGGGGAAATATTACTGTTTTACCATAGCTAATAAAATTTCAGAGTTCCTATACACTTATAAATATAAAATATACAGTATTAGTATAAAACATTAAAACACAGACTAGTTCAAAATTAATTGCCTCATGACTTCCAGTTTGAAGACGACTTAAAACACACATGGATGATGCACTATGAGATTTATTCATGGCTCAGTTCTTGAAACGTCTTGCACAGATTGCTGTGCTTGGGCAGAGCCTCAGTGGGACTCTGCACAGGTGCAGCAACCCACCCACCAGAAGAAAGCACAAATAGCACCCACCCACCCACCAAGGATCAAATTGGATCAAATGTCAAGCCTGAACAACAAGACAGTGCTTGTTCTTAAGATTATATATAGAAATACCTTGCTGAGAATTATTTCAGGAGCCAAGTATTCTGGAGTTCCACATAACGTCCAAGTCCTTCCTTTTACTCTTTTTGCAAACCCGAAGTCTGTGACCTGGAGCACAAAGAAAAGTACTTGTAATTATTTTTAAGTGTAGTTTAAAAAAAAATTCAATTTGGGAGATGTTTTGAAAAGTATCTTCATCCACAGAAGCAATTCACCATTTATGTCTTGTTCAACATGGTGTAAGACTTCATCTTGTTTAGCCAGTTATTTTGATCCTTTAATTCACACAAACTTATGAAAAAATTGATAAAACTAAAAAAAAGAAAGATATGGCACCCTTAGCACAAGCCACTGTATTAAAAAAATGCAAAGCAATGAGAGCTAACCATGGATTATCATCTTACAGATGAATTATACTTGTATTAAATGTTAGTCCTTACTGTTACTTCAGTCTTATTAAATATAGCTAAAAATGTGATTATTGATAATGGGTCACAACTTCTGTAGATGCCATAAATAACTCGACAACGTGATCAGAAAAAAACAGTTGGTCAAGAGATCAGCAACTCCTTGAAAATCTGGGAGATTTTTACTGCAAAATTGCATAAGGATAATATCAGGGGTCGGCAACCTTTCAGAAGTGGTGTGCCAAGTCTTCATTTATTCACTCTAATTTAAGGTTTCGTGTGCCGGTAATACATTTTAACGTTTTTAGAAGGTCTCTTTCTGTAAGTCTATATTATATAACTAAACTATTGTATGTAAAATAAACAAGGTTTTCAAAATGTTTAAGAAGCGTCATTTAAAATTAAATTAAAATGCTGATCTTACACCACCAGCCTGCTCAGCTCGCTGCCAGCCTGGGGTTCTGTTCACCTAGGCCGGCAGAGGGCTGATCAGGGCCTGTGGCCGGGACCCCAGACCTTGGGGGATGGGGGGTGTTTCAGGGGTCAGGGCAGAGGGCTGGGGGAGGGGGTTCAGGGCAGAAGGCTGGGGTGTGTGTGTGAGGGTTCAGAGATCAGGACAGAGGGCTGGGGGTGTGTGGGGGTGCAAGGCAGAAGGCTGGGTGTGTGTTGGGGTGGGGGGGTTCAGGGCAGAGGGCTGAGTGTGTGTGTGGGGATTCAGGGCAAAGGGATGGGGCTGTGGGGGTGCAGGGCAGAAGGCTGTGTGTGTGTTGGGGTGGGGGGGTTCAGGGCAGAGGGGTGGGGGGTGCAAGGTAGAAGGCTGGGGTGCTCGGCTTGTGGGGGTGCTCCCAGCCCCCTGCCCTGAGCGGCTCATGGCAGGGGGCTGGAAGGGATATGCCCTGTTCCACCCCCTTCCCCCAGGCTCCATCCCTACCTCTCTCTGTGTCCTCTCCGGAGCTGTGTGCACGCTGCCGCTCTTCCCCCTCCCCCTCGCAAGGGTCATCAGCTGATTGGCGCAGGAATGGAGAGGAGATGGGGAAGGAAAGCACCACGCTGGGAGAAGAAGCGGGGGAGGGGGGGAGGCTTGGCTGCCACAGAACCAAGCTTCTGCCTCCTGCCCCCACAGGGGAGAGCGGTGGGCGGGGTGGGGCTGAATGGGGCTGGTGGTCGGGACCACGGCAGGGAGCTGCGTGCCACTCAAAATCGGCTCGTGTGCCGTATTTGGCACGCGTGCCATAGGTTGCCGACCCCTGGATTATATGTACCCTTTTGGCACCATCAGTGTAACATTATGTAATAGAGTAAGCTATCATAAAGGAGGTCTTTTCAGATGATAGTAACTTCTGATATAATCCCTCTGAAATACTTTCTCAGACATTATATACTATTCAATACAAACTCCTTCAGATGCAAAGAGATGCAAAATGGAAGAGGAACGTTTCCATAGCTCCACTACTACGGTATTGCTTTATGTGGAAGAAGACTGGAACTTTTACCTAGATAAATAGGGCATATATCTTTGTTAGCATTTCTTCCTCCACCAAAAATAAAAAAATAAATAATAAAATAATCTGACCTGCCACTGCTCAAAAAAATCATTTACGACGATCCAAAAACCACTTATTCAGTATAAGACAAATACATATTCCTCTTTCTTGCAAAGACAGATGGCTGTTACGAAGACTTTACTGGAAATAGCCAAATCACAAACACTGATCTTTGTTCTTTTCCATTTATGCTTTCAGGCTGAGTGGACAAACTATTGAGGTTTTCTGTTTTATAATTTCAGTCACACTGTTAATCAGACTTATCAAGAGAGAATTTTTATTTGCAGTTATGTTGTTTGAAGCAATGCACAGTTAACACCCTTGAGGCATATGTGGAAGATGCCTTATGGGAGTTTTCCTGAAACGTCAAGAACTTGCTATTTGAGTTCAACAGTTGTACTGTGAGATTCAAATATTTACGTTTGCATAAACCTACGTTTTTACCCCTTTTTAGCCTGAGCGGTTAGCCAATATTTGGGGTCTTGCAGGTTGTTTCCATTAGGAGGAGAAATTGATGATAGAGAGTTATTTCTCTGATGCCATCATGTGTATTTATAAATAATGCACATAAAGTTCTGTTTCCTTAAACACAGTAGAATCAAACAGGAGACAATTACTTCCCAATCAGAACTTTGCCCCAAAAGCTCTCTTTTGGTTCTCTCTCAAGGCCAAGTCACCAGTGATTCATGTATTGTGTCTCCTGGCTCTCTGCTTGCTTTCCTGTTGGCCTGTGTGTTTCTGGCTCACAGTCACAAACAGATCCACCAAACAATACCCACCCCTTCATTTGCATTCAGATCCAAGGAAAAACTTTTCAAACTGCATAGCTCAGCTCCTACTCCAGCCTTCCCATGATGGTCAGAGATTTGGGCAGTGGCTTCTTATTATTTCATCCATTACTAAACATAAGGGCATTTAATCACTCCCTCATTTAGCCTGAATGGAAGATGACTGTCACATCTACCAGCTTCAACAAGGTTTGTGACTTCCCATAATTCATAGATGCACTTGCTAGGAATTACCCAACCTCCAGCATAATACAAAACTCTGAAATATATAAATGTTCACCTGCATCATACCTGGATATATCCTTGCTGGTCAATTAAAAGATTTTCAGGCTTCAGATCCCGGTAGATGAGGTCTAGTGAATGGAGGTACTCAAATGTTAGCACTATCTGAGCTGCATAAAACCGTGCATGTGGTTCACTGCAATGAATTAAAACATTATTATGCCTTTAACAATAGCCTTACGTAATTACAATATAAAACGTCACATTCTTAAAGCTGTAGACAATTTAAATATCAAGCAATTGTTTCCTAGTTATTTATGTGATAGAAAAAGAACAAAGGGAACCAACAAGATTTTAGTATCCAAATACCCATAATCTCAATCCTCCACGATTTATAACATTTAAAATTGCACATGCAAGACAAGGGGTAACATGCTCCATAGGATAAATCTTTCTGTTTATTTAATTTCTGCTTTGTTGCAAGATGAGGTTTTCATTTCACTTGGTCTTTTGGATTGACTTTTAGAAACCAAAAACATTGCCAATGACAATCTATACACTCATCCCAGGATTCTTTCTTGTACAGATTATGAAAGCCTATATTAACTAATTGCAAACTAATAAATGTAATTAGGAGACTTCCACTGCATGATTTCAGCTCACTGACAAGGGGAAAAATTAAAAGGCATGTACCCATATTATGCAATTAAAACGCTTTTCTTTAATTATTACAGTTTTAAGAAAAAAAATATACACAAACTAGAAATTTAAGATTTTTATTTCTGAAGGAATAATCTAATTAAGTATCTTACCTGAATCTTCCAATTCTTCTTAGATGTGAGAACATTTCACCACCAGGGACATATTCCATAATCATGTATAAATTAGAATTATCCTAAGAATCAAATAAAAAGATACACATAAATATTAAGAATTCAACATTCTACAATCTCTATAGAAAACAATTTTTCAAGTAAAGCACATTTTACTTTTTACTAAAGAAGTAAAAGATTAATCTCTAACCATATACTCACCATAATCAACACAAAACAGCATACAGTAGGTGGGGGAAAAGTCAGACACAGGAAATAGACACCACCACTCTGATGTTGCACTCCGTATGTTTTATGTAAATATGCTAATGAGTGTGAATATAATGTTACTGGAATATGCTTTATGCAAAAGGTCTCTTGTAAGGTATCATTACAAAGCTTATAATCTACTAAGTAGATCGTAATTGTACTCAACAAAAGGCGGCATGTAATAGCCATAAAAGGCTTAGTTTATGTTCTGCCCTGCTACCACTGATCTGAAAGGTTTACAACCATAAGCAAGAGGAGAGTTCAACCAGTCTCACGGTAAATCGTAAGAGTGCTAATCCTGTACAATGCTCGGCTGGAACCTTAGCTGGAATAAACTAACACAGCTCCATTGAAATCAATGAAACTACACAGAAATAAACTAGCTGAGGATCTGGTCTGATATCTTTAGAGAAGTATATTCCCACAACTGTTTAGAAAGAGAGGGCAGCTCCTTCTAGTGGACCTCTAACAATTGTAGAACTAACCCAGGGAATGCACTTTAGTTCATGCAGTGGTCTAATGTACCTATTCTGCTTCAGTCCTCTCTTAAAAAAAGTTAATTGTGATCAGATGCTTAATACAATTAACATTAATTACAATCTGGAGCATGAGCCAGAACAGGGAAAGAACAAATTAAAGAATAATTAGACAAATTAGATATATTCAAGTTGGCAGGGCATGATGAAATTCACCCAATTTACTCAGGGAACTAGCAAAAGCAATCTCAGAATCATTAGCAATTATCTTCAAGAACTCATGGAGAATGGGTGAGGTACCAGAGAACTGGAGAAGGGCAAACATAGTACCTACCTATCTTTAAAAAGGGGAACAAAGAGGACTGGGGGGTTATAGACCAGTTAGCATAATGTCGATACCTGGAAAGACACTGGAACAAGTTATTAAACAATCAATTTGTAAGCATGAAGAGGGTAATAGGGTGATAAGTAATAGCCAGCTTGGATTTGTCAAGAACAGCTCATGCCAAACTAACCTAATTTCTTTCTTTGACAGGGTTACTGGCCTAGTGGATAGGAGGGAAGCTGTAGATGTGATTGTAGTAAAGCTTTTGAGGCTGTCCCACAATATTCTCGTAAGCAAACTACAGAAATGTAGTCTAGAAGAAATCACTATAAAGTGAGTGCATAACTGGTTGACAAACCATGCCCATGAAAGCTTATGCTCAAATAAATTTGTTAGTCTCTAAGGTGCCACAAGTACTCCTGTTCTTCATGCTCAGAGAGTAGTTATCAATGGTTTGCTGTCAAAATGGGAGGACATATCTAGTGGGGTCCAACAGGGGTCTGTCCTGGGTCTAGAACTATTCAATATTTTCATTAATTACTTGGATAAGGGAATGGGGAGTATGCTTATAAAATTTGTGAATGACACCAAGCTGGAAAGAGTTGGAAGCATTTTGGAGGACAAGATTACAATGAAAAAGGACTTTGATAAGATTAAATTAAATAAAGGTAAGTGCAAAGTATTACTGTCCTGCTCTATTTAACACTAGTTACATCCCAGCTAGAGTAGTATGTCCAGTTCTGGGTGCCACACTAAGAAATATATAGACAAACTGGACAATCTAGAGGAGAGCAACAAACATGATAAAAGGTTTAGGAAACCTGACCTATAAGGAAAGATTAAAAATACTGGGTATGTTTAATCTTGAAAAAAGAAGACTGAGTGGGAACCTGCTAACAGTCTTCCAATATGTTAAGGATAATTATAAAGAAGATAGTGATCAATTGTTCTCCATGTCCACTAAAGGTAGGACAAGTATTAATGGGATTTAGCTGCAGCAAGGGAGACTTAGCTTAGATACTGGGAAAAGCTTTCTGAAAGTACAGGAATATGTTATAAAGGGAGGTAATGGAATCTGCACCATTGGAGGTTTTTAAGAACAGGTTAGACAAACACCTTTTGGGGATGGTCTAGATTTAGTGGGCCTTGGATCAGTGCAGGGGGATGGACTACATGATCTCTCGAGATCCCGTCCAGCCCTACACTTTTGTGATTCTATTATTCTCATTAGGGCCATGCCTCCATAAGATATATAAATGTATCTCAGAAAACATACATGCAGACAATGTTAGCTTGCACTTAAAAAATTCTTCCAAATGGAGCATAAAGATTGTCATTAAAGTAACTGATGTTAGTTTGAAAGATTCCGCCGCACTGGAAGCTGAAAATTTCTCAAGTTATTTTCAAGTTCTCCTTTGCTTATCAGTTTACAGCACGCACCCATTTATCTGAATAGAATAGAATAGAATAGAATAGAATAATCAGGGTTGGAAGGGACCTCAGGAGGTCCTCTAGTCCAACCCCCTGCTCAAAGCAGGACCAATCCCCAACTAAATCATCCCAGCCAGGGCTTTGTCAAGCCTGACCTTAAAAACCTCTAAGGAAGGAGATTCCACCACCTCTCTAGGTAATCCATTCCAGTGCTTCACCATCCTCCTAGTGAAAAAGTTTTTTCCTAATATCCAACCTAAACCTCCCCCACTGCAACTTGAGACCATTACTCCTTGCTCTGTCATCTGCTACCACTGAGAACAGTCTAGATCCATCCTCTTTGGAACCCCCTTTCAGGTAGTTGAAAGCAGCTATCAAATCCTCCCTAATTCTTCTCTTCTGCAGACTAAAAACAATCCCAGTTCCCTCAGCTTCTCCTCATAGGTCATGTGCTCCAACCCCTAAATCCATTTTTGTTGCCCTCTGCTGGACTCTTTCCAATTTTTCCACATCGTTCTTGTAGTGTGGGGCCCAAAACGGGACACAGTACTCCAGATGAGGCCTCACCAATGTCGAATAGAGGGGAATGATCACATCCCTCGATCTGCTGGCAATGCCCCTACTTATACAGCCCAAAATGCCATTAGCCTTCTTGGCAACAAGGGCACACTGTTGACTCATATCCAGCTTCTCGTCCACTGTAACCCCTAGGTCCTTTTCTGCAGAACTGCTGCCTAGCCATTGATCCTAGTCTGTAGCAGTGCACGGGATTCTTCCATCCTAAGTGCAGGACTCTGCACTTGTCCTTGTTGAACCTCATCAGATTTCTTTTGGCCCAATCCTCTAATTTGTCTAGCTCCTTCTGTATCCTATCCCTACCTTCCAGCGTATCTACCACTCCACCCAGTTTAGTGTCATCTGCAAACTTGCTGAGGGTGAACTCCACACCATCCTCCAGATCATTAATAAAGATATTAAACAAAACCAGCTCCAGGACCAACCCTTGGGGCACTCCGCTTGAAACTGGCTGCCAACTAGACATGGAGCCATTGATCACTACCCGTTGAGCCTGACGATCTAGCCAGCTTTCTATCCACTTTATAGTCCATTCATCCAGCCCATACTTCTTTAACTTGCTGGCAAGAATACTGTGGGAGACCATATCAAAAGCTTTGCTAAAGTCAAGGAATAACACTTCCACTGCTCATCCACAGAGCCAGTTATCTCATCATAGAAGGCAATTAGGTTAGTCAGGCATGACTTGCCCTTGGTGAATCTATGCTGACTGTTCCTGATCACTTTCTTCTCCTCAAAGTGCTTCAGAATTGATTCCTTGAGGACCTGCTTAATGATTTTTCCAGGGACTGAGGTGAGGCTGACTGGCCTGTTGTTCCCCGGATCTTCCTTCTTCCCTTTTTTAAAGATGGGCACAACATTAGCTTTTTTCCAGTCATCCGGGACTTCCCCCGATCGCCATGAGTTTTCAAAGATAATGGCCAATGGCTCCTGCAATCATATCCGCCAACTCCTTTAGCACCCTCGGATGCAGCACATCCGGCCCCAGAGACTTGTGCTCATCCAGATTTTCTAAATAGTCCTGAACCACTTCTTTCTCCACAGACAGCTGGTCAACTCCTCCCCATGCTGTGCTGCCCAGTGCAGCAGTCTGGGAGCTGACCTTGTTCATGAAGACAGAGGCAAAATAAGCATTGAGTACATTAGCTTTTTCCACATCCACTGTCACTAGGTTGCCTCCCTCATTCAGTAAGGGCCCACACTTTTCTTAACCTTCTTCTTGTTACTAACATACCTGAAGAAACCCTTCTTGTTACTCTTAACATCTTTTGCTAGCTGCAACTCCAAGTGTGATTTGGCCTTCCTGATTTCACTCCTGCATGCCTGAGCAATATTTTTATACTCCTCCCTGGTCATTTGTCCAATCTTCCACTTCCTGTAAGCTTATTTTTTGTGTTTAAGATCAGCAAGGATTTCACTGTTAAGCCAAGCTGGTCGCCTGCCATATTTACTATTCTTTCTACACATCGGGATGGTTTGTTCCTGCAACCTCAATAAGGATTCTTTAAAATACAGCCCGCTCTCCTGGACTCCTTTCCCCCTCACGTTATTCTCCCAGGGGATCCTGCCCATCAGTTCCCTGAGGGAGTCAAAGTCTGCTTTTCTGAAGTCCAGGGTCTGTATTCTGCTGCTCTCCTTTCTTCCTTGTGTCAGGATCCTGAACTCAACAATCTCGTGGCCACTGCTTCCCAAGTTCCCATCCACTTTTGCTTCCACTACTAATTCTTCCCTGTTTGTGAGCAGCAGGTCAAGAAGAGCTCTGCCCCTAGTTGGTTCCTCCAGCACTTGCACCAGGAAATTGTCCCCTACACTTTCCAAAAACTTCCTCGATTGTCTGTGCACTGCTGTATTGCTCTCCCAGCAGATATCAGGGTGACTGAAGTCTCCCATGAGAACCAGGGCCTGCGATCTAGTAACTTGTTAGTTGCCGGAAGAAAGCCTCGTCCACCTCATCCCCCTGATCTGGTGGTCTATAGCAGACTCTCATCACGACATCACCCTTGTTGCTCACACTTCTAAACTTAATCCAGAGACTCTCAGGTTTTTCTGTAGTTTCATACCGGAGCTCTGAGCAGTCATACTGCTCTCTTACATACAATGCAACTCCCCCACCTTTTCTGCCCTGCCTGGCTTGGGGGCACCCAAAATTTCAGATAATGGGGCATTTGAACACACAGAAGTGCTATTCACTAACACAGGGCTGCATGGAGGACATGCTGTGGATTCAGATAACTAGGATTATCAAATAAAGTGAATTTGGATAATTGGAATTATATTGAATTTCACGTAGGGTATATAGCTAGTTTACAACAATATTTTGACATCAGTTTTGAAGGTCTTTTTAATATAGAGAGGGCATCCCCAATTCCCAAGATGCGGATATGTAACTGACTCTTGGAAAGCTCATGCTTCTGAAGCATACACCTCACACTGCGCACCACCCATCTATACACACACTTTTCATAGTTAAGAGGCACCTCTTGTTAAAATAATCTGAAGAGAAGGAATTTAGAATGTCACCTAATCAACAAGATCATAACATTAAGCTCGCTCGTATTCTCTTTAGTTTCTATTTCTTGTATAGACATTTAGATGTTACAAAGTGTCATCAAGCAAAAATGCGTAACATGGATCTCTCCGATACTTACTGAATCTTGGGCCTTGTCTACACTACAGAGTTTTGTTAACACAAGTTACACCGATGGACAGCCACTGCTGTAATTAAACCGCTGTTTCATGTCCACACTATGCTCCTTGTGTTGATGTAACGCATCCACAATAGCACCTCTTGCATCGACACAGAGAGCAGTGCACTGTGGGTAGCGATCCCGCTGTGCAACTGGATGTAGGGAGCTTTGGGAAAGTTTTGCAAAGCCTGACGGGGGCAGGGAGAAGGGCAGCGTCACATGATGACGGCTTCTCAATCCCATCGTTCCACGGGCATCCTACTAGATTGACAACTACTTTTCAACTGCCCTGGTAACCTGCAACCTAATAATCTCGGTCAGAAAGCATGGATCCTGCACTGCTATTCAGTATTGTACTGTGCGTTATGAACACAAGTATATAAGAGTAACACAACGGGGGGCTATTCAGCTGGAGGAGCGTATTAACACTGAGCCACAGTAACGTTGTTGATGTAGTGTACTGAGCCTGGCATTGTTTGTTTGTAACGTGCTATGAACCTTGTAATGATCACAGTGTGTGCCCGAAAAGTGACACATTTTAAATCCCTTTTTAAAGTAGCACTCAGTAATATGACCAAACTGACACTGCTGGACACTAACACAAGAAGCCAACATAAGTGTGTGTGTGGGTGAGTGTGTGACAGTGAGTATGTGTGACAGTTACAGAGATAGAGTGTGCGTTGGGGGAGAGTGAGTGTGTCGGCATGCTATCTATAAATCCAGACAGCAGCCAGAAACAACCAATCCTGAGACAGAAGCTGGTGCACAGACAACTAGCACAGCCTCTTCTCCCCACAGACCGAGGAGATCCACCCACTTCCCTGCAGTCCAGGCAGGAGTGCGCTTGCTGCCAGTAGCTTGCCTGTATAACTGGCTGCAGGGCAGCGGAGTTCAAAACAGTGAGCAAAGCGGTCATGATGGGCATTGTGGGATACCTCCTATTATGGTGATGTAAAGAACAGAGTGTCTACACTGACTCTTTGTTGATCTAACTTTGCTGCAAAAAGCTCTACGACTCTCATCAAGGTGGTTTTATTTGGTCATCAAAGCAGGAGAGTTTTGTTGGTGTGAGGAGCACTGTAGGGTGTACACCTCCACTATTTTATTGACAAAAGCTCCCTTTTGCCAACAAATTGTGTAGTATAGACAAGGCCTTATTCTCCCTAAGGAGAAAAAAGACTTTAGCTTAGCATATAGGAGCAGAGGCACAAGGTTTTGAGTCTTTTTCAAAAACAACCAAAATGCCAACACACACACACACAAAATAGATCATATGCTTCTTCATGTAACACATATACTTTCTTTATTAGTTATATATAGAGAGAGGCTGGTGTTGATAGTGGAAAGAAGAATGATGGAGAAAGACCAATTTTTTCTGCTTTGGCATAATTTTCCCCCGAAGTACACAGTTAAAGGTACAGCATGAACTTTAAATGTTACTTTTATCTGAAAGTTTTACCAATGATTTTTACAATTATCATTTAGATTATTACGACTGAAAGAGATTAGAGAAATTACATTAAAAAATGCAAAGCCTAACACAACACATTAAAAATAATTGGCTACATTTCAAATTGATAGTGTCCCTTCATGGAAAGGTTTTATGCAAAGTACATTTTACCAAAAGCATGAATTACTGGATATTAGTCATAATTTACTTAGTATTTTGAAAACAAAGCACATACTTTATATTACCCATGGCAGAGAAGAAAATTAATTTTGCATTAATAATTCTTAGGAGGATGTGATCTACTTTATCATAACTGCATTATAGTGCAATGGCTTTACAGATTGAGCAAGAAAGTTATCTGTACATATCTAAAATTTGAGCATATACTTCATTCACAATTTTGAAACAACTGCTTTCAAAATATTTACCTTAAAAGAATACTCCAGTCTCACAAGGAAAGGAAAGTTCACTGCTTGCAATATTCTCTTTTCATTCAGCGTGTGTTCTATTTGCTTCAGTTTGACAACCTACAAACAAACAATCTTTAAATTTTTCAGTCTAAGCAGAACATCTTACATCTTCCAATAAACATATTAAAGTAGTTGAACTGAAATGCAAAACATGTAGATACACATGGCCAAATGAAAGGCTTTCTAATACACCTCTACCTCGATATAACGCTGTCCTGGGGAGCCAAAAAAATCTTACCACATTATAGCTGAAACCGCGCTATATCAAACTTGCTTTGATCCGCCGGAGTGTGCAGCCCCGCCCCCCCCCAGAGCACTGCTTTACCGCGTTATATCAGAATTCGTGTTATATCGGGTCGCATTATATCAGGGTAGAGGTGTACAACAACAACGAACAACAAACAACAACAACGTCATATTTAGAATTTCTTTCCTTAAAATTTTAAGAGACTTTACAATTCTTAAAACATGGTTAATGGATATCTTTAGTAATTAGAGGCCTTTTTATATCCCCAAAAGTGGAGCATAGGAACCAATGAGGCAAACTTAACACATCCATGACAATGTACCCAGCTGACCTGATGGCAGTCACCTGCAGCAGTGACAGGGTAGTGAATCTCCATAGCCGTTCGATGCTGAGACTATCAATAAGGGTGTCGATTAGTCCTAATGATGAGTTTTGTGGGTGAAACATACTTGCTCACAAGGAACAGGACTGAGACCCACTCATTTTGCAAAGCCCACAGCCAGGAGAAGATAATGGAAAATTTGGGTTTAACTAATAATGACCCAGGAACCTATCCTTGTAACAAAGCCCGATGCCAACTCTGTCCACATATCTATTCAAGTGACATCATCATAGGGCCTAATCACATCAGCCATACCATCAGGGGCTCGTTCACCTGCACATCTACCAATGTGATATATGCCATCATGTGCCAGCAATGCCCCTCTGCCATGTACATTGGCCAAACCGGACAGTCGCTACGCAAAAGAATTAATGGACACAAAACTGACATCAGGAATCATAATTCTCAAAAACCAGTGGGAGAACACTTTAACCTGTCTGGCCATTCTATGACAGATCTGCGGGTGGCTATCTTAAAACAGAAAAACTTCAAAAACAGACTCCAACAAGAGATTGCTGAGCTGGAATTGATATGCAAACTAGACACAATCAACTCAGGATTGAATAAGGACTGGGAATGGCTGAGCCATTACAAACATTGAATCTATCTCCCCTTGTAAGTATTCTCACACTTGCTTCTTATCAAACTATCCGTACTGAGCTATCTTGATTATCACTTCAAAAGTTTTTTTTCTCCTACTTAATTGGCCTCTCAGAGTTGGTAAGACAACTCCCACCTGTTCATGCTCTCTGTATGTGTGTATATATATATCTCCTCAATATATGTTTCACTCTATATGCATCTGTCGGAGAAAAACTGAGTTCTTACTTTTTTGTTTAGGTACAGCAAGTCAGAAGCTTTATTAACTCTTACAATTGTGCAGAGGAGAGAGCTAAGCAGATCTCTCTCTGGTAACTAATTACAGCAAGCATTTATACTTTTTATTTACAGAAATAATGAGGGACAGACAGCTGCATTTTGTCTCTTTGATATCTTATTTTTTAATTGTTCTGACTCTTGCCAACATACAATATTTTCTATACCTTATTTACACAAGGTCTCCTACACTTTATCTATACATACCAGGTCATAATGACTTATTACACAGTTCTTTTTCACTCGCCTTACACATTCCTTGCTTCTATAAATCTCGCGTTATCAGGGTTATCAGGGTTACAGTTAGCCTGACTCTTGCTAACGAAGCCTGACTCTTGCTAACGAACCGTCATGCATTGCAGTTCCCTTCTGTCAGTTCTTTTTTCTGCTTCTACACATCCGAAGAAGTGGGTTGTAGCCCACGAAAGCTTATGCTCTAATAAATTTGTTAGTCTCTAAGGTGCCACAAGTACTCCTGTTCTTTTTGAGGATACAGACTAACACGGCTGCTACGCTGAAACCTTATTCAGAACAGTCGCATCTGCCACACTTCACAATGGGTTTCGTATATTCTCCTGTATACAGTAATTCCAAGGCCTCTTAACAACAGTGTCAAAATCTGAGTCTTGTCCTCTGCTTGGAGGCTACTATAAATGCTTTACTGCAAAACGCAGTAAAAGGTAGGTTCCAGCTCTCTGTTCTTCTATTGCTAATAGGACATAATTCTATTTCCTTTTATTTAACTCCAGCATTAAGTAATCACTCCAATTTTCCTTACTTCCCATCACCCAATTTATCAATACCCCATTGTGAGAACTGGTGGAAGTGCTTATGACTTGAGAATTATGTTACTAATGCTCTGGGTTAGCTTTGAACTGGTTACCTAGAGGTGAAAGGCTTTGTATCCCGTCTCATTATCAAGGTACTAAGCTATTAAAGTCTCTCTAAGGTGCATTAATTTTATCAAATAATATAGGCTTTCTAAAGCAATTTTAGGTAGCATGTAACATTTTTTTTAAAAACACAAAACAGAGCAAACAAGCCCACGAAAATCAGGATAGAATTGGAGCCACTCAAAAACAGTGTTTTTGTTAAATAAAAATTTGATCTTACTATTATAAATAACTGATATGCTAGGTTCACAGCCAAATCTGAAAATTTACTTGTATTAGTTATTTTGGTAGCAAAATAGCTGTAATATGTAGAAGAGCACTCTCCCCTTCCTCCCCTCTCAAAATTTTGTATGAGAAAGCTTTCTTTCTTTTTTGGGGGTTTGTTTTGTTTTAAATGTTTCTTCTGACAGAAATCACAAACCCAGATATTTATACTCATCAAATCAACTCAGTTTGCCCTTTTAAAAAAGTAATTATGTAATGAAAAAAACCAAGCAATCATTTTACAGATATGCTGTACCAAGAAAGGACATACTTGAAGTTTTTTTAATTACATTTTTAAGCTTTGATGAACCTTGATTTATAATACAGAAAGGAAACACTGAATTACCCCGGACATTCAGGGTCCAACATGTTATGTTGTTATTGACTCTAGACAAAAGCTGCCTCCATGACCACGAACTCTGTGGACTTACGAGGGATTTTTAACTGCTGAATGTGGTGGAGTTTTTGAGAAGGAAATATATAAAATTCATTTGTCTGTGGAATGGAAGGCAACTTTCTTCAGCTGACTGAAAACTGCATACAATTCTCTTTTTTAATCAGTCAGATCTCCCCTCTCTCTTAGATGATAGGACACCACACACAGTAACAAGATGGTAACTAGAATTCAACATAGAGTAAGGGTGGTGATTGTTTGCGTGACCTCTAATATCATAATGATCTAAGAACTCTTGGCATGGCAAAGATATACACTTTGCTATCACAGGGATGTAATTTGTAAAGTCAAAATGGCTGAGAACTTAAAATCTGGATGATAACAGATTGCAAATCCCAGCGAGGACAACCTGGTAATATGCTGAACAAAAAGTGCTCTCAACCATATTTGTAGCTGTTTCCATTTCTTCACACTGACTCAGCCATTTTAGGCTTCAGTGTGATACACGGATTGACATTTCTGGAATCTTATTATATAGATAATCCGTATATGCAAGAAACTGAATTAAAATTCCATGGGCAACCTTAATTCTGACATTTCCTAATTTTTAAGCCCTTCACTTTGTAATGTTCTTTTAATGTATTTTTTTGCATTAAATTATTTATATAGTATCATAAACGTGTCATAGTGCCTTACAAACAAATAATATGAGAAGTCTTAGTCTTAGGACCTTACAATCTGAATTACAAGTATTCTATTCCTGAACAAGTTCCAGATGAAAAATTATCTGCAAACCATAAAAACCTGTCACCATAAAAATATGCTTTACCATAAAAAATAAACAAAAGTTATAGATTATTTTAATAATATTACTTTGCATCCTAAAATTACAACTTTGTTTAAAATGAAATTTAAGCAAATGATCGTGTTTATTGAATCTAAAGTAGATGTGATTAAAAAAAACAACTATTAATAAAATGTAGAGTGGCATAACAGAAGTGATTCAAACCTTAGCAAGGCATTTCAATTTTCAATAGATAGCAAATGTATAAAACAGCAGCTCTCTCTGTAGTCTGTGGAAAGCTGTGCATAGTGTTGGCTCTCCTCTTTATTTCCAGCTGCTAAATCAGAGAGCTAAAAATATTTTCAATTCTTTCCTAGATTTACTCCTCCATCTAAGGGCTTGTCTACACTGAGAAGTTTCTGCGCAGTAAAGCAGCTTTTTGCGCTCAAACTGCAGCCATGCACACACTGTCAAGCCAGAATGTGAGGTTTTTACCCACGAAAGCGTATGCCCAAATAAATCTGTCTTTAAGGTGCCACCAGACTCCTTATTGTTTTTGTAGATACAGACTAACACGGCTACCCCCTGATTCTGCGTTCTGGCTTCAAGTAACTCCTCAGTTGCAGTGCTGCAAAAAAACCCACCTCGACCAGAGTTGTAAGGCTATTTGTGCAGAGGCTCCAGCGCTCTATTGCCAGTATGGACAGTTGATTGCTTTCTGCGCTGTAACTGGCCTCTGGAGCTGTCCCATAATGCCTCAAGTGACCGCTCTGCTCATTGTTTTGAACTCAGCTGCCCTGGAGATATGCACCCCTCCCTTTTAAGTGGGTGTGTGAGAGAGAGCGCGCGTGCCCAGGGAGGAAGGTAGGGGCTGGTGTGTGTCCCCCAAAACACAGTCTCTCTCCTCTCCTCCATACACACATACACTTCCTGTCACACACTCTCTCCCCCACACACACTTCAGTTGAAAAGCAGCTGGCAATGTAGTAGGATGCTCATGGAACAATGGGATTGGGAAACCTGCATCATGTGATGCTGTGCCTGCCCCATGAGGCATTGCAAACCCTTCCCAAAGCACCCTGCGGCCAGTTGCACAATGGGACAGCTACCACAATGCACTGCTGTCTTTGCCATTGCAAGAGCTGCTAATGTGGATGCACTCCAGCATCACAAGGAGCACAGTGCGGACATGAAACAGTGGCTTATTTCCAGTGTTTTAATAAAAGTGGCATAACTCGTGGCGCAGAAACTTGCCAGTGTAGACACACCCTAATTAAGCAATTACTATAGCTGTTACAGGTATGTTATATGATCATGAATGAACATGGAGTATGACTATGGTATAAAGAATGGAGATGAAATGATCCAACTAGGCAATCTCTATTAGCTTGTGGTCCACGCTATGAAAAATTTGTGGACTCTTGATCCAAAGTGTCCTTCAAAGTTCTTGAGCTACATTGTATCAACATGTAGCAAGATCATTTTCAATTTTAAAAGCTCACTATACACCAGGTGTTCTCAAATGGGGGGTCGGGACCCCTGAGAGGGTTGCGAGGTTATTACGTGGGGGGTCACGAGCTTTACACCTCCACCCCAAACCCCGCTTTGCTTCCAGCATTTATAATGGTGTTAAATATATAAAAAAGTGTTTTTAAATGTATACAGGGGGTCGCACTCAAAGACTTGCTATGTGAAAGGGGTCACCAGTACAAAAGTTTGAGAACCCCTGCTATACAAATACAGTTTGCTTATGCTGAAGAATGTTTGAGCAGATTCCATCTAAACCCTAGTCAGTTACATTGGAGCAAAAGATAATTAAAAGCAAAAATGTTATCTTTAAAATCAGCTGTTTCTGTACTTTTTTAACATGATCTTTTTAGCATATTCTGTGAAACGTCATTGCTAATGGTTGCTATGAAGCAAAGACATTCCTGAACAATCATAATTGAAAAATGTGGGAACTACCTAATAAGAAACCACTAATTAGACTTTCTTTAAACACTATTTGAACTGTCGATAGTACTAATTGTAGTAAGCAAAGAGTACTACACATGGTATATATTTAATCAGACCCATGTCAAAACAAAATCTCTTCTTAGTAATATCTAGTTAATAAATTATGTGTCAAATTCTCTGAACTTGAAAAGTTTTACTCTTTAAAATTTAGTGCCAGCACAATACATATTGTTTATTTTGCACACAGACAGGATTACCCAATCTAGTGATACCAGACTATTTTAGTGGGCAGAGTAGGAGCAGTGAAAGCTGCACCACCCTGGATACAGGACAAACAGCAGACAACTCCTTCGAAAATGACTGCCTTCCCAACAGTCAAAAATCCAGCAAGACATAGGAGTAGCTCACGCATACAGGGCTGCAAATTCAAACAGCCAACTGGCCCATGCTGCTCATCTTTGTTTCCTTGGCACTAAGTTCACCTGTCCTGGCAACATGCAGCCGTCTGCTGAGTGGGGAAACACTCGCTCTGCCCCACCCTTGCTTGCTCATTTTCACTGGGCTGGGGCAGAGGTGGGGGTGCAAGAGGGGGTGAGGGCTCTGGCTGGGGTGCAGTCTCTGGGGTGGGGCCAGGGATGAGGGGTTTGGGGTGTAGGAGGGAGCTCCGGTCGGGGGATCTGGGCTGAGACAGAGGGTTGGAGTTTGGGAGGGAGTGAAGGCTCTGGCTGGTGGTGAGGGCTCTAGGGTGGGGCTGGGGGTGAGGAGTTTGTGGTCCAGGATGGGGGCTCCTGACTGGGGGGTGGTGGTATGGGAGGGTGCTCCAGGCTGGGGCAGGGGGCTGGGGTGTGTGTGTGTGTGTGTGTGTGTGTGTGTGTGTGTGTGTGTGTGAGGGAGGGGTCCAGCTGGGGGTGTGGGCTTTGGGGTGGAGCCAGGGATGAGGGGTTTGGGTTGCAAGAGAGGGCTCTGGGCTGGGACAGGAGTGCGAGCTTTGGGAGGGGGCTGGAGTGTGTGAGGGGTTACAGGCTCCAGGAGGGAGTTTGGGTATGGGATGGGGCTCAGGGTTGGGGTAGGAGGTTCGGGTGCAGAAGGGGATGCAGGCTATGGGTCTCCATGCGCTGCCCCTGTCCGCAGGAACGGTCCCTGCAGCTCCCATTGGCCGCAGTGGCCAGCATGTCCCACCAGCTCCTAGGTGCTGGGGCAGCCAGGGGACCTCTGTGCACTGCCTGCGCCCCAAGTGCCGACTCTGCAGTTCCCATTGGCTGGGAAACACTGACAGGGGCAATGCGCAGAGCCCCCGGGCTGCCCCTGTGCCTAGGAGCCAGAGGGACATGCCAGCCACTTCCGGGAGCTGTGTGGAGCTGGCCACTGTGGCCAACCGGACTTTTAAACAGCCTGACTGGAGCAGCCAGGGTCCATTTTCGACTGGCCATTCTGGTCAAAAACTGTATGCCTGGCAACCTTACCCCCTGCTGCCTGGGAAGCTGCCGGATTGGATTGCTCTAGCCCTCCCTCCCCCAACTCCAGAGCTGCACAGCCCTCCCGTCGCTGATGCCTCTCACCCTGCCCCCAGGTATGCGATTAATGCATTAATTTTGCTTTAAGTTAATTGCAGTCGTTAACTGCGATTAATTAACAGCCCTAATCAAAATAGGTTATAACAAAGAAAGAAAAAAATCCACACAATAAAAAAAGAAAACATAATAGGACTATGGACCAAAAAAAAAAAGATGGGTGAACAAAACATATTCTCTTCAAAACACTACAAATCCAAAGAACCAGGGAATGAACTATACATACAAGTGTGAAATGCTATGACTAGACTGCAGGATTTATTTTTTACTTATGCCTTTTCAAAAAAAATTGAATCCTTAGGACAAGGTAATTCTCTCGCAGAATTGTTAAAGAAAAGCAACAACTCTATTTTCCTGTCAGAGGCAGAAGTGCCAGCTAAAACCCACCGTAACAGCATGAAAAGTGAAAATAATAGGATGCAACATTTTTTCAGACCACAGATAATGATTTCAATGAACAGCATGCTCTCTGCTGGCAAAGACAGTTTTTAACCACACAAATTAGTATAATTATAAAATGCTCCAACCTTCTGTTTATCCAGTATCTTCATAGCATAATACTGTTCTGTGGATTTATATTTCACCAACATAACTCGCCCAAATGATCCTGTTCCAAGGGTTTTTTGTCTCTCAAAGTCATCTAGGCCAGCAGTATTCTACATGTACACAAAAAAGTATAACAGATTAATAAATAATGATTACAGTTTTGGTACATAGAGACACTTAGTGATGGGAAATGTAGTCATTTATCAAAGAGGATGGATGCAATTTCTTCTGTCAAAACTAAAAAACTAGAGCGCTAACTAACGTTAATATAATTTCACACAATGAACCTGGATTGAGAGAACTGTAAAAGTGCTTGCATTAAAATAGAAAGGGACTTAATGTATGTTTAAAAATGACAAAAATTGTTATCAAAATGTTATGCAGCAAGCAGTGAGAATTTAGCTGCAAAGAAATCATGATGTTAACACAAGAAAAAAGAAAACAAAACCTGCAAAAGATTACAGTCATTATCAAGTTTCAAAATTAAGTGCTACAGAGAATTCTATGTGGGAATGTATTGAGGAACTACTATTCATACATTGTCTAGAATTCATATTTGAACACATTTATAAAAAAAAGAGATCTATCACCTCAATATTTGGATGCTATTTGAAAAGTAAGTAAAATTACAACTTTTCCTCCAAATAGGAAGCATATACTATGCACTCTCACTCATCAAGAGGGAAACTTCTCCCTAAAGCCAAAGGATTACGAACCAGGAGAGAAATTTCCAAGGGGAACGTCCAGGATATACAAGGTGTCCTGTTACAAAAAGCCAGTTGTAATAGGACATAAGAGTGGCGAGATTCAAATTATCAAATTGTCAGTAAGAATGAATTTCATAGCAAGGAACCTATCACTAAAAATGCTCTTTCCCAAGCTTCTGAAACCAACAACCGAAGCATTTTTGCTGATCTCAACTGCAATTACAAATAATGCGGTTAAATTCTTTGCTTGGACACTCCCTCAACAGTTTTTGTATTGAAAGTATCTTCAATTTTCTGTAGCTCCCACCACAGTAGTATCTGAGTACTGGATACAGAACTCATTTCCATAAAAGCTACTAGTCAGAGTCATGCAATGCATTTGTATTTTAAATCATAGTTCCTTACCTGAGGGGGGCTTTCCCATTTTCTTAAGAAATCTTCTTTCGCTTTGGCTAGGAACTCTTTCACTGAAAATACAAAAAATGTTCTCAAGTTCAATTCACTAAACATGTAATGCAGCTGTTTGAAACATGTATCTATTAAGTATGGTTTCTTTAAATAAAAGTACATGATAAACTCCTCTTCAGTTCTTGTACACTAAATAGATTAATTGCTTTTACTAAACACAAAGCAAGCACCAGCATCTCTAAAATTTCTACAGTACCTCCAGTAGACCCCTAACTCTCTTGGAATACTACATATTTCTATATAAATTACTTAATCTACTTTAAATCTAATGACCCACAATACTGTACATGCAAGCAGTCTTTAAGGTGATGTTAAGCATTCTCAAATTGATTGGAAAAAACCTGCACTTTGCAAATAATCCACATTCATCTAAGGCAAAGTTATACTTTCAATAATTGGAGAACAAAATAATTCTCATTGCCTTTTTTCCCCCCATCACCTTTATTTAAAGACCGATTGCAAGCAGAAGTAAAAATTGTACAGCATTATCGCAAGCAAAGACAAAACACAGGGCTACTACACTGCACATTAGAGATGCCCACAGTCAGAGAATAAACTTTTAAGGTATTAATTTCCCATTTGAAATTAAAGCAATGTAGCAACTGTACAATTCTGGACGACTGTTTAAAATGTGCACTAGCATATTGTAATCCAAGATCACTTTTCAGATATTTTAATCCTACGTCTTTATCAGCCAAATCAGTGTAGGATATTTTATAGATGCAATGAAAAACAGGGGCTTTTTCAGTTTTTATTGTTATTCTGAAACATTCAAAGAATCACCATTAATAACTCATGTTTATTTTGTTTTCTTGGGGTCACTCCACATAACACGAGATTAGCAGTGGTAGGTTTTCTGTATTGGTGAGTTTTGCTACAATTCAACATAATCAAGTGTTTTCTGAGTGGTATACAGAAACATATTTTAACATATTTTCTTTTCTGCTGCTAAAAAAGAAAATACTGTTTTATGATTGGCTAAAAACAATCATGTGATGAGTCAGGATGTTCCTATTGTTTGCTTACTCAAAGAATATATATGCCTCATCTATACAGAATATTTTTTTAAATCCCCTACCATTGCTCTAGTATTGGTGCAGCTCCAGCGGTTCTAGCAAATGGTAGGATCCCTAAAGCAGACTAGCCACTGGTATTTTTACCACCATGCCACCTAGATCTGAAGTCAGACAACACTAGGATAAAAATGCCAGTGGCTGGTCTGCACTGCTGGCACAGGGGAAGATGCATCAGTGCAGGGGGAAATTCAGAAAATCCTCAGAGCAGATGCAGTCTTAGGGCTTGTCTATACTTACCGCGCTGGTTCGGCGGCAGGCAATCGAACTTCTGGGTTCCATGTATCGCGTCTAGTCTGGACGCGATAAATCGAACTCAGAAGTGCTCCCCGTCGACTCCGGTAATCCTGCTCGCCGCGAGGAGTACGCGGAGTCGACGGGGGAGCCTGCCTGCCGGGTCTGGACGGCGGTAAGTTCGAACTAAGGTACGTCGACTTCAGCTACGTTATTCACGTAGCTGAAGTTGTGTACCTTAGTTCGATTTGGGGGTTTAGTGTAGACCAAGCCTTAAAGACATGAGCAACGTTTAAAGCCGTGTTGCCCAACTTTATTACTCAGGAAGGCCATGTAAACCTAGGCACAACCTTGTGTGGGGCAAACAGATTCTACATATTTTAACAAGATTTAAAGTCACCTGGATGTATATTTTAAGTTCAGCTTGTTTGGTATGTATTTAGATAGGTTGTTTCTATGTCCGGTATTGTCTAATTACACATTAGTGTAAACTAAAATTATGTAAACATGATGACAAAACTCTTTCACCTAATCTCATTTAAGGAGAGTAATGAATAGGGCTTCCCCTGGCATGAAACTCCTCCTTACTACAAGAGGAACTATGAACATCTGATTTCACACCTGATTGTCTTTGAACCAGTAGGGAAAGAAGAATAGGGCAGTCACTTTTTGACCAAGTTTCAAGTAACCTGAAAAAATATTTCATGTTAATAAAGATAAGAAAAAAACAAAACAGTTCAGGTTTTGTTTTATTTTGGGTTTTTTTGGAGTAGATGGAAGAACATCAAAACTTATGGCGTATGTAGCATTATTACATAAAGCATTTCATCCCTCTACTGCAGAGCAGACCCAAAAAATTAACAAAATGTTATATGTTTTGTTATTCCTCACTGAATCATATTCTTTCATTGACATTTTTGGCCTCACTAAACATCCCCAGGGCATCTGTCATTGTCTGTATAGTGTAATATATATATATTTTTTTTAATTCTTCCATATTTAATTTCACAGATACTTTATGAACTAGAGCATTTTACAAGTAATCATCCCTTTCTACTCTATTCTAATTATAGAATAAAACCTGCTAAATATTAAAAAATATATAGCATTCTGGAGAGATATTCAAGTTGCCTGAAACATCAGGAAAAAATGCTGTTCAACCCTAGAACTCCAAGAGGCCACGGGAGTTCTTCTTCCATATAAATCCTCTACCTTATCCTATGTCGCTTTTGGTCTGCTCTCTTCAGAGGCAACGTTAAAAATAGCTTCTTTAAACAAAAGTTTCTGGATCCCACTTATATATCCTTTAAATATGCATATTATAACATACTTCATGTTTACAGTATGTTACAATGTTACATATAGTATGTTATAATTAACTGGGAAAAAAAAAAAAAGCCCTTACCATAAAAACATCTGGAGGTAAAATTTTCAAAAGCACCTTAGTGACTTAGGAGCCTCAGACTATATCTACCCTACAGACTTCTATATTGGTCAGGGGCGAGAAGAGAGGTGATCCCTGACCGACATGCTCACAAAAGCCCCCACTGTAAACGTAGCTATACCAGCAAAGCTGTGCTTTTACCAATATAGCTTGTTTAGCTCATGGAAGTTGGTTTTACTAGACTGGTGAAGAGCGCATCTTTATGAGTATTGCTGCATCTATACTAGTAGAGTTTTGTCAGCCTAGTATACTGATATTCCTACACTGGTAAAGCACTTCTAGTGTAGACATAGCCTAGGTCCCATTTTCCAGCCCTACCAAGACTCCTAAGCCCCAGTAAAACTCAAATGATTGTCAGTGTGACTTAACCACTTAAATATCAAAGAAACTTTGGAAAACGGGAGTCAGGCACTTTTGAACATTTTAATCCTGGTCTCAGAACACCAACACCTGCATTTAAATTTTGTAGGTATTGTTTTTTTAAATACATAAGCAACATTCATGTTAATGAGTTGATACCAGTGGCCAGTAGCAGGAAAATATCATACAAAAATCACTTTTTGGAGTGCCAAACTGTGACCAGACCATGTAAAGTGATAGATTTATCAAATGACAACTTCCAAGTTTCCCTCAAGTGCACATTTTAGCCATTTTTCAATGTTATGATTGGACTTGTTTGGTTTTTTATTCTTCATTGTTTTTATAACAGTCTGTGACTTTGGGCTCTAATGAAAGAATGAGCATACCAAAGGTCTCTATACGTTCACCAAGGGTTTGCAGGAACATTACCCACACAGATGAGATGATCAAGAGAGGAAAGAAAGAAAAAAAAGTTTTATGCATTTCCACAACAAACACAGAGAAAACAAATTAATTCTAACTTGCTCCCCTAATCCCCCAAGAATAGACTCCAGAAAGAACCAATCTTCCCCCACATAGAGAAAATGGATCATGCCATATCACAGAATGTTTGAGTAGAAGGTACTAAAGCAAAACACACAAAAAGACAACACAACTCACACAGCTAAATGCTCTTATCTAGGAAGAGAAGGTTGCATTAAAAAGTGAAAGTGAAAAGTCATAGAAATAAGCTGTTTACGAGATTTCTGAGGAGATCGTGTGTTTTTCTTTAAGTTAGTCAGTCCCAACCCAATGATATAACAAATAAATAATAATAAATAAAAACTAGATGTACTGCATTATGTTGGATTACAACTACTATAATCTGCTGGAAGTGGGGCACGGGGGAAGGGAGGTTCGCTTTCCTCTGCAGCACAGGGTCACTTGCAGGTTTAAACTAGTATTAATGGTGGATTCTCTGTAACTTGAAGTCTTTAAATCTTGATTTGAGGACTTCAGTAACTCAGCCAGAGGTTATGGGTCTATAGGCAAGGTTCTGTGTCCTGCAATGTGCAGGAGGTCACATGACGATCATGATGGTCCCTTTCTGACCTTAAAGCGTATGATTTTTTTCCTGCCTTTTACCTTGTTCTAAAGACTGTTTATGTGAGCGGTACAGTGGGTGTCGGCTAGCACAGAAATAGAAGGCAATATCACCAAAATAATTCACAAAAAAAATTTCAGTCCCAGTATCGGACAATAGAGCAACAAACTCCTTCAAAACACTGATTTGCATGAGTGAACCTAATTTAAGGTCTGTGTGTGACCGATTTTCAGCTGCACTGTAATAATTTATGAATATGATATGTTCTGTTTGATTACTATATGCATATACAGAGTTAATTCAATAGCAGGATTGTCAGGAAATGCATTCAGGAAGTTGGGGAGTTAGATCCTAAAATACACTTTTCCAACACTTCGTAGACAATGATATTCATTTTGATGCTCGTGCTTGACCAACTGCAGAATTCACCTAAATGGTTTTGGACTATCAGGGCTAACAAACGCTTGGGAAGAGAGAACAATGAACGACTAAATTTAAAAGGACACGCTCTCTCTTGGGGTGTGGGAATTGTCAGAGACACTTAACAGGAACAGACTGAGACCCAGGCCCCCCAGAGGTTAAGTGTCTGAGGTAAGCTAGACCTACCTAAGATGCTGTGTAAGACAAACATGTGCAGACCTTTTGGAGGTTTTTTTTTTAAATCCTTTTTCTCTTGTGCTATGTTTTTTTCCTCCTGTTAAGATTAAACAATATTCTGTTTTAAGGAGACAATTTAGGTCACTGTATTCACTGCTGGTCACAAGCTCCTGAAGGGAAAAACTGCAAAGCCTGAGCCAAGTCAGGTCAGGTCTGCTGGAGTAAGCATGATCAATACACAGGGTACTGCATCCTAGGACCTGGTGTAAGAGTGGGAGAATCGTGGGGATTCCACTCACAGAGATGAAGGCACGAGGTCTCACACATTGGGGGTGCACTCAGACACTACATAGGGGGTAACAGGTACAGCTAGTACTGAACGATGACAATTTGAATTATTCTGCCTTTCTTCCCCTGCCTCCCCCACATGAACACTGAGAGATATGTATTTGTTTTTCTCAAGTACAATCCACCCACCCCCACGAGCCAACAAGCCAGAAATTTGGGGGTGGTGTGGGGGAGGGAAATCTATGGATAGGATGCATGGAAAGAAAGCAAAAATTAAACTGATCAAAACTAAACACTGAGCACTACTACAAACACCGCATCTGCTGTGCTAAATGCCAGTTTCTGCTTGGCATTTAGCATGCCCTTTATCAACACACAATTTAATTTCAATTCCAGGGACTGTGATATAATCATTTAAAATCTGCAAAGATAATCAGTGTCATAAAATGAAATATTCTATGAAATCTCTACTCTCCAACTACTGACACAATATACAAATACATACAGAGAATGCATAGGCTAATCTTGTTTCAGAAAATAATATATTTACTTCGTTCATTCTGTGAAAAACACCAACTGCTTAATTTTATAGCCCTAGAGCTACCCTTTATACAGATAAATATGAATGTTTTATGAGTGAAACATGGTACACTAACAACTGAAAGATCGGTATGGTCTAAATACAGGACTAGAATTCTCCAATCTTCTAAGTCCACCTCTTACACCCACTCACTCTGTGGTCTTGACCAAGTCATAACCTCGCTATCTGAGTCTTCCCTCTATGAAATGGGAATAATTCGAAAACGCACGTGGCTGAAGTGTGGATTTGTTAACCCCTGTAAAAGTCTTTGGAGATGAAAACAGACATAAGTGCTAAGTATTAGGATGTTTCCCAGGAGATGAATTAGCTTTTCAATTCATCTTCTCCAAATAGAAACCAAATGACCTCACTCAACTGATAACCTCAACAAAAGCAAAATATCTGAGTTTTGACAATGTGAAAGATAGTTGGTAAAAAATAAAAACCAATGCGAGATTGGAGCATGGTATGGGCAAGCTAGTCAGCTCATGCAAAGAGCTCTGTGGCTTCTAGAATTTTGGTCAAGGTCTTCCATGGTGGTCTTTTCTGGAAAGTCTCCAAAATTTTCATGGGTGGCTAGAAATAAGTGATATACACATGGTGGTTTCCTAACGGAAAAACTTCTGTTTAAATACTGCCATTCTGAAGTTAGTAAAGTAACAGAGTTTTAGGCAAACCTGTACATGTAGAACACTAGACTGAGCAATCCACAAAACATGCTCTTTGAGCCATGTAGCCCGGAGATTTCCTAGTCCTATTATGATAGACTTCCTTAAATTAGTGGGTTTAGCACTCAAGCACCATGGTGACTGGTTCAATTTAAATACAGGACCTAAATCATATCTTGAAAATTAAAATGTACAAGACACCTACTGTTCATATATTGATATGAAAGACATGCAGGGGTCACACCGGCAAGCTCCTTAGACAATACCATGGTAAGAAGTACAGCATTCACTCCAGGCTGCTAGGAAAAGATGCTGGGGTTTTACAAGAATGCTTCCCTGACAACCTTGCTAGTGAATTCTGTCTTTTGTATCAGCTTGGGTCTTTTGGGTGCCTCATAAATTTGAAGCCCTCCTTAATTCCCAGATTTGCCTGCCAGAAGAAGTAGTTTTTGATCTCTCTCTCTCCCCACCCCATTGCTCCTGTACCCCAGTCCTTTTTTGGGGGGGGTCTCTCTCTCTCTCTCAGGAATACTTCAGTCTCTGCCTTTCCTAGAGTTAAGATTTTCCAAGCTCTAGTGCTCAGCTTCCCCAAGCAGCAGCAGACTGAAAATGACATAATTCTGGTAAGTTTCAGAGCTGCCCACAAGATTTTGAAATAGCAGCAGTGAAATTAGCCACAGTATTGTTTTAATTTTATTCAGTTGCTGCTTCAAAAAACAACAAGCAATAGCAGGGCTCTGTGGTTATCTATAGTCTCAGAAAGACAGCTAGCTCTGCATCAATTCAGCATTTTGAATTAAGCTCTTCACAACTATGGATACATCTTCACTGCAGAGTTAACCCAGGCTAGCCTAGCACGGGTGAAGCAGCCTTAATGCAAATCCTACTCATGCCAGGCCTGCATAAATGTCTCCACAATAGTGCTGTATTAAAACTAGTTTGCTGGGTTCTCCCAGTCCCATGGTTCTCGCAGTCCATGAAACTGTGCCACTTTAAGTATTAATCTGCAGGTTGTGCTCTCTCTCCTGTCTAGCATGGTGCTTAAGGCTGTGGCAGTGATGTGAGAACAATACTTAAAGTAAATAAACTTCCAACTGGAGTTACGTATTACTAATGAAGTTTTGAAGGTGAAAGCAAATAGCATTTCGCAGCAAGAACTTTTAATTAAAATGTCATTAAGGAATTCAGTCTTCAAACCACAAAGTGTTTTGTAGGGCACCCAAATGACTTCTCTGCCTGTTTCTTTCCTGTCCACTAAACATAAAAAAGTGTCATTTGGGGTACATTTCCCAAAATTATGCATCTTATCGATATTACACCACAGATTTACCAAAAAGCTACTGTCAGGTTCAGGCCAACTGGTAGCATGGGAGGTGGATTTCTTGGATAGCATTTCTGTTCACATGTTATAGAAATGCAGCAGAAATGGGGCAGGCAAATCTGGGATGAAAATGCTAGCCAGCGTGGGTAACTTCCAGCGAAGAAGGGAGGAAGTACAGAAGCAAGTACAGCCCAGGTAAAATTGTAGGTTACGATTAGAGGACTAACAGAACTCAGGCTTGCTTAGCCTGCCTTCTCACTGAAAAGTAGGCAGGTTGCCAGCCTGGGCTGAAGCAAAACCAAAGCTCAAGCCTATATCCTCAGTTATGCCAGCTAGCCCAGGCTTAAAGCACCCTCAAATTCATGATGGAGGCTTTTCTATGTGGATGGACAAGGGTTAGGGACAACCACTCAGGCTAGAGCCTGAGCTAACTCTGCAGGGAAGACATACTCTATAAAGGGCCAGAATTTGTTTAAAATTCTGCAATAATTAACAGTGTAGCTTTCCTCACTAGTCAGAGCAAACACATACACGGAATGTCTGCAAGATACCCATGTGCTGGAATACAAATACAAAACAAAAAAATTAGCAAGAGAATGGCTGGGCCAAGAATACTTCACTGCATATAACTATAGTAAAGGGATAGCAATATTAACTAATCTAATTACACCATTCTGAATAACCTCAGATGGAGGCAGAGGGCTAAGGTAGGGAGTAAGGAGCAGAGGGAGAAAATGTAAGGGAAAAATGTGAGGAACAGAGAAGGAGAGGGAGGCAGGATACAGTGATGAAGTAAGGAGGAAAGGAGAATAAAAAAGGGGTAGGTAGTGGTAATTGGAACCTCTTCAATTTGCATGCTCCACACATTTAGGAATGAATTTGAAGCTGAAATGTACATAAATTGAGGAAAACAACTTTCACTTAAAGGCTCAAAATCAGAAGGCAGACAATTTGTTTTTCTTTAAATGGTCTCATTCATGAGTTTAAACTCTTGGTCTTGACAATACTGTAACCAAGTCTGTATTTGAGCCTCAGGCAGTGACATAGTTGTTAAAGGAACTCTTATTAGAGAACCCAACTATTTTCAACTGTTATGGCCCTAACGCTATAAGCAGCAATTTCTTTTTAAGATTCAGTTCAAACAAAGCAGAAGTGTAATGCTCACCTCCCTAGTTTTCGAGTACGGAACTGCAATAGAGTCTTGTATGACAAGTTGGACGGACTTGTAAACCTAATAGCAGGGTAGGTGCTGTTTCTTTAGCAACCATGGAATGAAGAGCTCTTTTACTGAATTTTAAATGGAGGATGTTTGGAGATCCTTGCATAAAAAGGAAAGGGTAAATTATACTTTCTTCTCCATTCCACTATTACTTCTACAGCCAAATTGGCTTTTTCTTTGATTCTTCCATCCTAGCAGGAGTAGTGAGCTCAAATATACTTCCAATTGTGATCTTTGAGCATTATCCCTTTATTATTAATCTAATCTCTTTAGAATATATAATAGTGGTCCTCAAAATGAAAGAGGCAGTGATGCTGAAAAGGTTAAATGTTAATGTTAACGGAGTGAAACAGTACAATACAATGTGGAACTGATTTTGGGTCTTTCCAGGGAGGCAGAACCAAACACAAATTAGCTAATACCGAACAGGCCTGACTCAAGAAATGTAAAACCCTGGACTTAAATTCAAGAAATGAACTTTTCTGTGTATGCAACATCAATTCATATGACCACAGAGACAACCAAGACTTGTACCAGCTTTGCTTTAAGAGAAGTCTGTTGTACACTTCAGTATGTTTCAACCACTACCCTTAATAAAAAATCTAAATTTAAATATATTACAAATGAACAATAGAGATGAAAAAGTGATTATTTTCTTCAGTTCTAACATTACAAAGAATCTAAAACTAAAAACATTAATACTTCAAACAGGATGAATATACTTTATCAAAGATTAAAAAGTCAAATCTAAAAGAAATCATATTGGTCACTTAATCCTAGGTCTAAAAAAAGGAGGCATTCATATCTAAAATGTTGCAACTAGCCCAGAATATTGAGAGTTGAAGATTTCCTGTGGGAAATATGACTGTCATGAGTTTTCACAACTCTCCCACCTAGCTTTATATCAATTCTCTTGACATCTCAAGCACTTGTTTCTACAATACAGGTACATTTTGTAGAGGTGCCCTGGAAACAGTGGCTATTTTTTTGGCTAGGTGATCTCTCTTGGGTGGAGGTTGTTTAAACTGCCTGCCTATCCCAGATATATATATGAATACACAACAAGCCAATCAGGTTTTCTAGTACAGACAGTAGCATTTAGCAGATAAAATGTATACACAAATTAAATTAAATTTCTATTTATTTGAGCCATCCATCCCTCAAAATTTCCCATACCAAAAGATGTGGGGCAACCCAATCTTTTTCTTTTCTAGAGTACTGTACCTTCCTGGCTCTGTACTAAGGGCTAGACTGTCTCTTGAAAACACAGAAATTAAAGAACTATGGCTTGGAGGACTTGTTGGCCTGCTGTCACAGAGACCATTATTTAAGGTTACTGTATCAGAGAACATGTGTAAAGACCTACAGGTAGCTGATCTGTGTACATCACTCACTGATTAACTTCCTGAAAGCAGGTGACATTTTTATCCCACTTCTAACACAGTACACTGCACACAGTCCAAATTTACACGCTTCTTGGGATTTATTTTACTGTTAACTTAAACAGAGAGAAAAACTTCAGCCAGAGCTTGCTTTAGAACTTGCTTGTTTCTAGGGTTGCTCCTTGGAAAACCCCTCTCCCCCAGCCCATAGATACCTCTGCCTCAGATAAACACAAACTCTCATATGTGATTTCAAGGTAACAGGACAAGTCTGGTCAGGCTACCAGGGTAAATCAGTATAGAAGCTCTGCATCTCTATGTAGGGTTTCTGCAATTTACATCATGCCCAAATGCTGAAATAGCCCTCGTGGAGTGTACTTTTAATCTTTAAAGGAAATGGTTGCCTACAGTAACAAACTGAGAAGTATTAGCGGTCCATTTATAGCCCTTAAATAGCACAGGGACTCTGACTTCCTGAAGGAGGAAGTCATGTGTAAATAAACAAATTTTCACATTTCTATGCACATCGAGTACACACCACAATTTGTCTTCGTCTACGTGAGAAAGGGGTAGGCAGAAACTAGATAAGGCTAATTATACTGTATTGATAATAGAGCAACTACTTTAGAGAGAGAAATAGCATAAAGCCATAGTATGAGACTGTCCTGATAAGAGGAAAGGCATGAGTTGAACAGAAAAGAACTGCAAGCTCACATGCTATCCTGCTAGAAATAACTGCTGCTAGAAAAATTATCTTGAAAGTGAAAAATAAATAAGAATTGAGTTAACCAGTTCTTACAGATCCAAATTATCTGCTGGGGACTCAAGGGGATATAAGATGGTGTCTAATGTAGAAGACTGCTCTAAAGAATCTGAATAATAGGAGACAGGAAACTACAGTTATGTATTGTGCTTTAAATAGCATTACAAGTAATTACCCCACACTCTTAGGGTATGTCTACATGGGGATAAAAAGCCCATGGCTAGCCTGAGTCAGGCTTGTGAGGTTTGGGCTCTAGGCTGAAAAACTGCTGTCTAGACAGTCAGGCTTGGGCAAGAGCTAGAGCCCTGGGACCCTGCGAGGGTAGAGGGTCCCAGAGCTTGGACTGGAGCCCAAGCCCAAATGTCTAGACAGCAATTTTTAGCCCAGCAGTCTGAGCCCCGCAAGATCGACCCAGGCCAGCAGTGGCCGTGATGTGGCACTTCTATACCCGTATAGACATACCCTTAAGGAAGTGAAGGCAAAGTATTCATAAAAACAAACCAGCCCATGTAAAAATTGTAAGCTGGAGGAAACAACTCTTTTGATGGAGAATATTTAAAAGATGCATGAGTGATTGATTAAGCCCTGGACTTTACAAGAATGCCACAGAAGTACCCTTCTTTGTAGAAAACAAGAATAACTTTGTTTAATGTAACCATTTTCTCTCTCATACTCCAGACTAAGTGCAGTGAATTTCAGTATCTGATGACCGGGAACTCTGACACCTGTGTAGTCTCCTTAGCTGACTGCTTCTAGCATGCACTTGAGAGTTCATCTTGAATCCTACAACGTATGTTTTGATTCAGCTATTTTATGTCCAATAGCACATAAGTGCACCAAGTTTCTCAAACCTGGCTTGCCTGGAACTGACCCCTTCACGGCAATGAAGTACTCAGCAACCTCCAGAAACAGAGCTCTCTATCTGAAAAGGGTCACAAAATAAACAACTATCCTGGATGCATGAAGGACAATCAGGAATTCTATTAAATAACCTTTGTTTAGTATTGAAATAACTGTTTATCCAACCTGATCAAAGCCCAAGCTGGCTGTTAAATTTGGTATGTTCCTTCCCCATACGGGAGCATCTCAGAGAAGGAGAAATTGTCAGAATAAGCATTTGCCTAGTTTTGGGGGTTTTTAGTCTCAGTAAAGGTGCCAAATGCCTGTCCAATCTTCCAAAAAGAATAGATAGGAACTTGAATTTAAAATGTTTTACAAGTTTTGAAATAGAAAAGTTATGCTTAGGGCCCTACCAAATTCACGGCCATGAAAAACATGTCACAGACCTGTGAAATTTGGTCCCCCCCCCCCCCCCCCCCGAAATCTAGTCTTTTGTGTGCTTTTACCATGATTTCACAGAGGAGACCAGCATTTCTCAAACTGGGGAGTCCTGACCCAAAAGGGAGTTGCAGGTGGGGTTTGCAAGGTTATTTGGGGGGGTGGGGGAGGGGGTGGTCGCAGTATTGCGACTCTTACTTCTGAGCAGTCTTCAGAGCTGGGCAGCTGGAGAGCAACAGTAGTTGGCAGGGTGCCCAGCTCTGGAAGCAGTGCCCTGCTTTCATATTATGCCTCCATATTATGCCTCCCTTACTTCTGCGCTGCTGCCTTCAGAGCTGGGTGCCCAGAGAATGGAGGTTGCTGATTGAGGGCCCAGCTCTGCAGGCAGCAGCGCAGAAGTAAGGCTAGTAATACCATACCATGCCATCCTTACTTCCGCGCTGCTGCTGGCAGCAGCTCTGCCTTCAGAACTGGGCGCCCGGCCAGCAGCTCCGCTCTCCAGCTGCCCAGCTCTGAAGGCAGCATTGCCACCAGCAGCAGTGCAGAAGGGGAGCAGTACTGCAACTCCCCCTACAATAACCTTGCGACCTGCCCCCCCCCATGACTCCTTTTTCAGATCAGAATCCTTACAATTACAATACCTGGAAATTTCAGATTTAAATAGCCAAAATAATGAAATTTATTATTTTTAAAATGCTATGACAATCAAATTGACCAAAATGGACTGTGCATTTGGTAGGGGCCTAGGTTATGCTGTTTCAACTGTCCTACTCACGAAAAGTGACATTCACTTGATTTGGTAAGCACTGCTCTCTCTCCTCCAATCTCTCTGTTACTACGTTCCCCCTGTCCATCACGCTGTCATTCAGCCTTCTTGTGATTTCTCATCTGCTCACAGCCCTCTCTTCTTTGCCTTCTCTTCCACTGATTTGGCTGTTGGCTCTCTTCACACCTCATTCTTCTCCACCCTTGACTCTTTGCCCCCTCTCCCATAGCAAGGTCCATCCTGCCACCCCACAGCCCAAGTTCACCCCAAAACCTATGTCTTTTGCACCTCCTCTCATGCTGCAAAGTGTCTCTGGTGAAAATCCATGACCAGACTGACTCCTTATACTACAAATTCATTCTCTCCTCCTTCTCTTCTTCTATCTTCTCAGCTAAACAACTTTCTCCAACTTAATTGAATCCCATGTCCTCCATCTCAGCTGTCTTTACACCACCTTTAACTCACACCTCAAACCCTCCCCACTGCTCTTCTGGCCTCTGCTTCTCTCCACACAGGATCTCACCAAGAGAAAACTGAGAAAATACAATGTGACCTTGCCCCTCACCTTGGCTCACCTTCTGTTTGATTAAAAAAGAGAAACAAAAGAAACAGTATTTTTCAATTCATCTCATACAAGTACTGTAGTGCAATCTCCTTATTGTGACAGTGCAACTTACAAATGTAGAATTTTTTTTATATAACTGCATTCAGAAACAAAACAATGTAAAACTTTAGTGTCTACAAGTCCACGCAGTCCCACTTCTTCTTCAGCCAATCACTAAGACAAACAAGTATGTTTACATTTACGGGAGATAATGCTGCCTGCTTATTTACAATGTCACCTGAAAGGGAGAACAAGCATTCGCATGGCACTCTTGTAGCCGGTGTTTCAAGGTATTTATGTGCCAGAAATGCTAAACATTTGTTTGCCCCTTCATGCTTCGATTTACAGATTTTATCTTTTTACAGTGCAAATATCTGTAAAAAAAAAATAATAATATAAAGTGAGCATTGTACACCTTGTATTCTGGGTTGTAATTGAAATCAATATATTTGAAAACGTAGAAAAACATCCACAAATATTTATAATAAATTGGTACTCTTATTGTTTAACAGTGCGATAAAACTGCAATTAATCACAATTTTGTAATCTTATGATTAATAACGGTTAATTTTTTTAATAGTCTGACAGCCCTACCTTAAACTCAAGCTAACTGCCTTGTGAGGGTATGGGTTGAAGCATGAGTGCTGTCAGTGCTGGAACTAGTAATGCAGTGGTGAGGCAGCAGTTCCAGTTACATTACCTCATAATCTACTAATCCAATCACCCTGTTCTGCTAGTCCAATTACTTTGTGTAGTTTGAGTGCTGTTTCGGAATATGGTCAATTTTAACTCCACACATTCAAGTAGGTTACCTGGAGTGGAGCAACTAAAACATACTAACTCAAGCTAAATGTTGTAGGCAAGACAAGTCCTTCAGAAGGAAAGGGCCATGGAAAAGAAAAGGTGATGCAAATACAGGAAGTATCTGCACCAACCAGATAGTTGTGGTAGCACTTGTATGATAGGAGCTTGAGAGATTAGCTGCCACCTCTGTTTGGGCCCCAAATTGTTCTTCCAGCTCGTGTAGTGCAGTGATGGGAAAATGGCCTTAGTGAAGGCTGTGGGCCATTCTTTTGATGGGTTTGGGACTCTCTCTATGCCTGATGCAAAAGAAATCTGGAGATGTAGGTTTGTGGAATCCATCCACAAACAGAATATGCAGCCTCTTTTTATTCTAATCTATGAACAAAACTTTTCAAAAAAACCAACAAAATCTATGATAAAATGCAATAAAATAACCTACTTGAGTCACAAAATTCAAAGCTGATGTAACTGACTCCATCAATCTAATCTTTGTGAAGTCACAAATCAAATTGTGGGGGGAAAAGACAGGAGGAGGAGCTACCCATCAGCCTACAAGGGGTGTGTGTGTGTGTGTGTGTGTGTGTGTTAGTGTTAAAACACACAGAAGGGACATTCTGGGCAAGATTTTTAGAACTAACAGGAGCATTCAAAGCAGACAAGGCTGTTGAGGGGTAGCTAAATGAATTCTTTGTGTTGGTCTTCATTGCAGAGGATGTGAGGGAGATTTGTTTTGTTTTAGGTGACAAATCTGAGGGACTGTCCTAGATTAAGGTGTCAATAGAGGAGGTTTTGGAACAAATTGATAAACTAAACACTAAGAAGTCATCAGGACAAGATGGTATTCATCCAAGTGTTCTGAAGGAACTCAAATGTGAAATTGCAAAACTTAACTGTGGTATGCTAATGTAACATCATTTTTTTTTAAAAAAGGCTCCATAGGCGATCCTGACAATTACAGGCCAGTAAACCAAATTTCAGTACCAGACAAATTAACACTACAGCTTAACACTACAGAAAAGAACAGAATTACAGACACATAGATGAACATGATATGTTGGGGAAGAGTCTACTTGGCTTTTGTAAAGGGAAATCATGCCCCCCCAATCTATTAGAATTCTTTGTGGGTATCAAGAAACGTGGACAAGGGTGATCCAGTGGATACAGTATACTTGGACTTTCAGAAAGCCCTTGACAAGGTCCCTCACCAAAGGCTCTTCAGCAAAGTAAGCAGTAATGAATAAGGAAGGTAGGTCTTCTCACAGATCAGTAACTGGTTAAAAGACAGGAATGAAGAGAGGTAATTTGCCTGGGCTCCCAAGAATCTGTTTTGGGACCTGTGCTGTTCAACATATTCATAAATGATCTGGAAAAAGAGGCAAACTGCACTGCGAAAAGTTACAAACGGATCTCATGATACTGGGTGCCTGGGCAACAAAATGGGAGATGATATTCCATGTTAATAAATGCAAAGAAATGCATATTGGAAAACATAATCCAACTATACATACAAAATGGTGGGGTCTAAATTAGCTTTTTCCAAGATCTCTTTCTTGAGTGTCACTGCAGATAGTTTTCTGAAAACATCTGCTCCATGTATGGTGGCAGTCAAAAAAGCTAGGAACCATAAGGAAAGAAACAGATAATAAGACAGAAAATATCACACTACTACATAAACTGATGATACACCCACACCTGGAATACTGTGTGCCATCCTGGATGCCCCATCTCAAAAAGGATGTATGAGAATTGGAAAAGGTATAGAGAAGGACAACAAAAATTATTAGAGGTATGGAACAACTTCTGTATGATGAAAAATTGAGACTGGGACTGTCCAGCTTGGTGAAGAGATGACTAAGGAGGGATATGATAGAGATCTATAAAACCATAAATGGTGTGGAGAAAGTGAATAAGGAAGTGTTATTTACCCCTTCACATAACACAAGAACCAACGGCTATTAACCAAGATGGTCATGGATGCAACCCCATGCTCTGGGTGTTTTAAGCCTCTGAGTGCCAAAAGCTTGTAGTGGACAGCAGGGTACGGATCACTCCACAATTGACCTGTTCTATTTATTCCCTCTGAAGCATCAGGCATTGGCCACTGTTGGAAGATAGGATACTGGGCTAGATGGTAATTGGTCTGACCCAGTTTGGCCATTTGTAAGTTAACTCAGCACAGACAATTTCACATATAATTACCATGATCACATGATGCTGATCAGACTAAGTAAATATGTCTTCACATGTGCACATGCAGTGTTCTGAAATCTGGCCTTATGTTGTAAAAAAAAAAAAAAACTTTATGCCAACGGGGAGCTGGCAACAAAGCATTTCATTCAGGGAAGATGCTCACAAAACAAATAATGTTACACAGAGTATCTAAACTGAAGTTATATCTGGCAGGCATGCTCTAACTTCACCTGTCTTTCCCATATCCTATGTCATCTACATGGGATAAATCTCAGCAGTAATAGTACTCTGAATACAGTAGAACCTCAGAATTATGAACACCAGAGTTATGAACCACACACCTCATTTGGAATCGGAAATACACAATCAAGCAGCAGCAGACACACACACACACACACACACAAAGGGAAATACAGTACAGTACTGTGTTAAATGTAAACTACTACAAAAAAATAAAGAAATAAAGTGAAAGCATTTTTTTCTCCATAGTAAAGTTTCAAAGCTGTATTAAGTCATTGTTCAGTTGTAAACTTTTGAAAGAATAAGCATGTTTTGTTCAGAGTTACAAACATTTCAGAGATATGAACAACCTCCATTCCCCAGGTGTTCGTAACTCTGAAGTTCTACTGTAATCTCAAGTAAATTTAAAGAAAACGCTCAAGTAAGAAATAGAGTATTTAAAAATTTCTCCATTTTGTAAACAACTTTCAAAACAAATTGGTGGGTATTTTGGGTTTATATATTTTGATTCAACTTTGACTGATATGCCAAAAAGGAATAGACTGCCTCACAAATCTTTATCTCAATTTACATTTATATAAAAGATAATTAGCAATATTAACAATCATCAAGTTTTTGGTAAACAAATATCTACCTGATTAATTTACTAGATATGTTGTAATTCTAAGTGCCAAATATCTTGATTTAAGTGAAACTCTCCTTCCCTCCATGAATGACCTCAACAATTCTGCTATCCCATTTAGACAGAATAAAAGCTATAGCAGAACAAGTTTGTTCATGGAATTCAGTAGTAAAAGACTAAAAATGCCCAGAATTTGAAAATTATAATTACAAAAATTTCAGAAGTCTCTCCAGTTTGAAGTACTGTTTTGCATACATTCACATAAAATTATAATAGTACAACTTAATGAACTATACCAAAGGAAATGATAAGATTTAAATAAAGTGATTTAATTCAGGATCACATTACAAATTCCTCATCTGAAATTTGATGCCTTCTATTTATTGATTTGGAATCAGATTATTTAAAATTTATTAAAATTTAAAATATTAATTAAATCTCTATTATGCAAAGCAAAGAAGATGCATCTTCATGTTTGATACAAAACATAAACCTTTATGATTTGTCATTTTTTATTACTCATACTAACTCCATTATGAAAAAAACTTAATATATTAATTTATTTACTGTAGAATATGTGGGAAAGATTGAGAAACAGGGTAGATTTTTTTCATATTGTGAAGACAGTATTATTAAATAAAAACAGACTGTAGTGTCATAGGTAATAAAAAGACTTACCATTCATGTTGAAAAGCTAGCTTTCAGAAACATATTGCTCATAATATTAATCCAACATTTGAGGAAGTTATGTTCATCTCTAGAAATACAAGGACTGATCCAGTAAACACACACACAGACACACACACACACGAACTGTAATAGATAGCACACAGAAATCCAGAAATCTTGTCTTCATTAAGAGCTCCTTGAGATGTGAAACAGCTATCAAATACAAAATACCAGTAGTGAACACCAGATCAATATTCAGGATGTGGATGCTTAATTTTGCTCATTAAACGTCTTGTTTTCTACCCAGCATTACCTCTACATGTCTAAAGCAACTGAAAATGGCAGGGGGGGAAAAAGCATTAAAAAGCCAGGATGTTTTAAGATGTTCTCAATTCTATCAAGCACTGGTTGTTTCCATGGCAACCTTAGACCAGAATTATCTGTTGAGTTCTACCCAACCAGCAGTTACTCTAAAGCTTTAATCAATCCACACAACGTACACCTCTATATTTAAGATTTAACATTTCTCCCCACAGTTAGCATTTATCCTGTTGTGTTTTTTCAAAGGCTTATAAGACATCTATACATAAAATGCATATAACGTCTTTTAAACATATTTAGTGTCATGCTGAATCAGCAACCTAAATTAAATTCTCTCTATTATTAACCACTCATACACTCACATTTTAATGAGAATCCCAGTACTCACATCTACTAAAACAATGTAATGTTAGTGACTCTTCTAATGAGTTGTGATACTAAGATTGCTAATATCTCATTTTTCATAATTTTGGGAAAACGGAAGGTTAGTGTGAGTAATGGAGGTAGGTGATTTGAAGACTGGGATTTGCAGCATTAAGACATATCTTAACCACTCTTATCTCCACATTAAAAAAATTAAGTAGATGCTCAACTGATCATGTTAAATTTATCTGGAACTGAAAATGAAATATACAATTCTGAATACTAAAATAATATTAATTTGGTCCTGAAGGTTTTACAACATTATAAATGTTGGCTAATGGCCAGTCAAACACATATGCACTCTGTCAATTTTTCCCCATAAAATTAAAGCTGTGCAGTATGAAGAATCAAATTTCCTCTCACAGGAATCTAAAAATTACACAAAATAATCTCATACACAATCTGAGGATCTAAAGACACTTTTAGAAACATTTTACCTATTTTACAGATTGAAAAACTGAAACACAGAGAGGACAAATGATTTGCTCACGGTCAAACACTGAGTCAATGGCGGAGCCAGGAAGAGAACCCGGGTTCAGAATACATACCCCATTACTTACTCATAGCACTAAACCACAAGCCTAGATAACTAATGGCACTAAAAAACCACAAAGAAGCAACTTCCTCTTTAAGTGCAGTAGTTGCATCAGAAAGTACTTTACAAAAGAGGTACAACAGAGAAACAGAGCATTCAGGACATTCCATTACAGCAGAGGGTGTTATATTAACTAAATGTACTTTAAAATCGATGCCACTTTAGTACTTAATATATTTATAAGGGTTCTTTTGTTCATGTTTCTTTCTAGAATTATAGAGTATATTTGCTTGGGAGAGTTCAGGAACAAATTACCAGGTTTGCAGAATTTGGTGTCACCTAAACAGTTAATAAGAACACTACAACTGCAAATTTGACACTATCAGATCAGGATTAAACAAAGACTGTGAATGGCTATCCAACTACAGAAGCAGCTTCTCCTCCCATGGTGGTCACACCTCAACTGCTAGAAGAGCACCTCACCCTCCCTGATTGAACTAACTTTGTTATCTCCATACTGATTTATACCTGCCTCTTGAAATTTCCATTACTTGCATCTGAAGAAGTGAGGTTCTTACTCACGAAAGCTTATGCTCCCAATACTTCTGTTAGTCTTAAAGGTGCCACAGGACCCTCTGTTGCTTTTTACAACCGCAGAGACAGGTAGGAGGACATTTACGAACATTTTAAAATTCCTTATAAAAAAAACTACGGTATGCTGCTTATTTAGATAAGTGCTTATCAATAAACTTAAATTTTATGCTACATTATTCTAGAACATGCAGGAAAGCTATTATGCAGCCAGATATGATCAAGACTACTCCTCTTCTACTTTCTGCTGTATTCTGTGAAAGCACAACAAGAGAGTCAAAGATTTTTAGTACTTTCTTCTCAAGAGGAAAAGCAAGACAATTTACCACTCAGGGGTAGACAGACATTCTGACTACACCACTGCATTCACTGTTCCTATCACCCTTAGAGCCATGATAGTAGTGAATTAAGAGTCCTAAATTTACCATATAGACACAAACCCATGTGTGGCTTGGCATTATTCTTTGTCTACAGATGATCTGAACTGAGAGCAAAGATTTAGAGTTAATATCTGCAAATTTCAACTTAAAATGACACACATATATCCATAACCGCTCGGCTACTAGTTCACAAACTTTGCTGATACAAAAATGCTACAACCAACGTGCATAATTACTGCTTAAAATATTACTTTAAGAACAAGCACCTGTTCACTACATTTATCATCAACAGACATGACATTCCATTTCCTCTTCAAACAAGTCATGCAATCAAGCTTACCCTAAAATTGAGAGAAAGAGACGCTTGTATGCAAACAGGTCCCAGTTTGTGAAGATAGTAGGTCAATACCGTTTTTTCATTTTATTAAACAAATGAATAAATGACAGTGCTGCAGTATTTTTCAAGCAGTATTCTCAACATTATAATAATTTATTGGACGTTTGAAACAGTGTCTGATGAAATGTATTCTCTCCCTCATGTGAATATACACTTGTTTGGAGTGGTACAGACACATTTAGGGATCCTAGGGCTCAGTGGTTCATTAGGTTTGGTAGTTTCTACTCAGTTTCTCTCCCTCAAAACTCATTCTTCTATCAATAGATGGGGTTTCATATTAAGTTATTTTTAGAGTATCTGACTGTGCCACATACATTAATGAATTAAACCTCACAACACAAGCGAGGGGAAGTGTAAGGATGTAGAGAAGTAGTAGCCTCATTTCACAAAGAGAGACTCTGAGGCACAGAGTAGTTAAGTGACTCGCAAAGGTTCCCATAGAGAGCTTGTGGCACAGCCAAGAATGGAACCCCTATCTCCCAATTCCCATTCTTGTGCCTTAATGACAAAGCTATCCTTCCATCTCAAAGTGTCAGACGTTTGGCCCATCCAAAACATGTGGATCTCAGGGAGAGAACAGAATCAAGGACCATTAATATCAAGGTCCAATGCTTCCATTCTGCCTCCCTTGATAAACAGCAGCATGGTTCTGACAGAGCAATACAGAGAGGGCCTACCCCAATGCCTGTGGAACTACAGTGAAATCCACATCACCGAGAAGAAACCTGTGAAGTTACCTATAAAGAAAAAAAAATTAGTTTGTGCCCCTTTTTTACTTTTTATGTATAAAGCTGAGCTGGAAAGTTTTAGGTATCTGAGGTCATGCCATTTCTCCCCACCCTCAACTCCAATCCTCTTGCCTATCCATATTCACCTGAGTTGGGAGATCTTTATTTAATTTATCTTATCTTCAATACAGGCATTAACAGCTTTCTGGTTTCCATATTTATCTTCCATTCTCAATTTTTTGAGGTTAAGGACATTCCTAATCATACACATTCATAAATTCAAATTCACAGTAGGCACATGTGTTAACTTGGCCTTTTTCACATGATGATGCAATACTATGACACAAGCATATTTTGCTAAGGCCATCGCTGGTAATTAGCAACAATGGTCAATGATGGGATATTAAAAGTTACTACAGAGAACTTTTTCCAGAACTTGCCCGCATGCTCGGGGTTCAGCTGATCGCCATATTTGGGGTCGGGAAGGAATTTTCCTCCAGAGTAGATTGGCAGAGGCCCTGGAGATTTTTCGCCTTCCTCCGCAGCATGGGGCAGAGGTCGCTTGCTGGAGGATTCTCAACGATTTGAAGTCTTTAAATCATGATTTGGGGACTTCAACAGCTGAGTCAAGGGAGAGAATTCTTCCAGGAGTGGGTGGGTCAGCTTTTGTGGCCCGCATCATGCGGGAGGTCAGACTAGATGATCATAATGGTTCCTTCTGACCTTACAGTCTAAGAGTCTATGAGTCTATTACTTTCAATAGTAAAAATTGCTTGTGGTATTCCAACCCATTGCTGTATCCAAATTCATGTATGAAATTAATACAAGTTATATTTAAAAAACAATTTTAAGGCATATAATAATAAGATAATACATTATTTACTTACATTATTTATTGGAAGTTGCTCTAAAAATAGGAAATGAGGATACCATGATAATTTACTTAGATTGTGAAATACCTGATACCTCTCAACTCTACCCACCCAAAAATATGATTGTGAAAAGTATGGATACAAATTCCTAAATAAACTGTTTTAAAGAGGAGTATGTACAGAGTAGTGATGACTATTTTGAGCTCATTAACTTTATTATGGTTTTCCTAGAATTATGAACTTTGCATATTTTGTGTGATTTAGAAAGTAAACGGGGAGAGAGGATGCACCCGCCTGAGCCATATTTCTGATCAAGCATGTTTTATGCAATACAAATAAGTTTGCCCCTTTCTCTCCCACAAATTAAGAATATTATAAAAATCAAAATTATTGATAACTAGTGTTATAACTCAAAGTACTACACTGAATTAATTTGAAATAGTAAACTATAAATGTCTGCTCCAGTTTTAGTGTTCAAACTCTCACCATAAAATGGATTTTGAAATATCCATTCAAAATAAAAGGACACTATAAATATTAAGTAAAAGCCATGTAATTAAGGAACTAATCAGCATAACATAATAGCCACCCTTCTAAAGTTTACGGCAAAGAAAACCAGCAATTTAAAACAAGTAAACTATCTATTACTGCTAAAACTAGAAAATTTAGATCTGAAATACTGGGAAGAAAAGTTCACAAAAAATACATACATTAAGTTAACATTTGCCTAACAAAAATGAAAGCAAACTCACAAGTGACACTCTGTTACCAGATACCAATGCCTTGCGAAAGAGTATCAGATTTCCACCTGCATGTTGCAATAGCTCTTTCTTTAAACCAATATTTTGTGTTATACTACAAAAAGGCTGATAGAATATACTCTAGTTTGTCTATTTACTACATAAAGTCTTTTAATTAGAATACAAACTGAATCTTGAGTATCTACAGAACACTTACTTGATCTGTCCCACAGGGCAGCAAGTTCAGAGAAATGATGGCTCTCATTTTCCAGAGCCACTTTCTGTTCTTGTAAAGAACCCTTCGAGTGCCTATGAAAAAGTCGGTTAGCAAATCCTTCAAGTTTCTGCAAAGCTGTGGATGTTCCTGTGCACTGGTTACAAGGTAGCTCCCGCTGCGCTGCCATCTATATACATTGATAATTTACTTTAAAAAAAACCCAACCAAACAAAAGACAACCTAAAAAGGAGCTGAAACAACTTACACAGAAGCTAAGAGCTATGCATGTGTCAAACTTCCTGAATGCAATGTTTTCTAACCACTACTGCTGTTCTACTTCCTGTTAATATAAAACAGCACATTATGGTGTTTTTCTTTGCAAAACTCTTTTGTATCAGCTAAAGGTGACGAAGAGCTGTGATATCTGCCTTAAACTCTCAGTTTAACAGCTTTTTTCATATAAAAACACATGATAATGAGATAATGAAAATACACAACAGCATGGGATATAAAGTGGAGGAAAGAATCAGAAGCCATATAAAATTAAAAAATAGTTACCATAAACATACAAACTAAGTGAGTTGCTGGAAGAAGGCAAATGACTAGTTCTGCACATCCTTCTCTTAAGATAGTTTTAGTACTACTGTAATTACATTATAACATTATGGGTAGTTAATTAAATTATGGTGTCCCTACATTTTCTACAACAGTATAATTTTCTAAGCGAGGAGGTTATTTGTTAAAACAAATGATGGTTTATACTAAACAAAAATGAACAAAGTCACCACTTTTTTCCTTTTACGTTTAGAAAGCCAGAATGGAGTAAGATATGGAATAGTTCTTGTGTATATAAGAACAAGCAGCCAGATTCTTCTAACCTTACTCATTCTGAGTTTTACCTTACCCCAAGTGTCTATCAACAAGTCAGTGGGGCCACTTGCTGAGTAAGGTATTACCCAGTGAGAGTACTGCTGGCAGATCCCAGCCCTTAGTAAAGAAATAAATCCATTTTCCAGCCATCCCAGAAGAAAAACAGAAGGCAATGGAAAGACTTAACCTGAAACTTTATACACTTTACATATCCGGGAATACCAGGCAATACGTTGTACAGTGCTGGTCATAGTTCTTTTCCTAGTCTTTTCCATTTATTTGGGAGAGCTGCTATCAGTCTTCCCGTCCACCGCAAACACACCTGGTCCCAGCCAGACCCCATCACTCTCCCCTCTATGAGAGTTCAGGGGACTGTAAAAGGAGGGTGGGGGGATTGGTTCCCCGGTGTACCCTTCCATAACACCTACCTGCACTGGACATTTGCCACATTTTTAAAGTTACTAAGCTGCAATATTTTAACCAAAACTCCCTGCCTACCCTACCAGATCTTGACCTGCTGTGGGGAAAGCAAACAAACAAATAAAACTCCACCCCACCCTGGCCAATCGGGCTTTGAGGGAAAAATTCCTTCCTAGGCCCTACGAAAAAGGTGATTAGTATAGCACCCACACTAGATCATGAAGAAGAAATCCACTCCTACTCTAATTCCATTGGTGGGAGGGCAGATGCTAACCAGCTCAACTTCAGTGAGAGAAGGCTTCCCCAGAACTGCCCACGGTATAAATATTTCCACCTCCCCTGGAAGGGCAGTGGTCACACCCTTCCCGCTCTTGGTCTAGCCACTTTATGTTCCTCCCTGTGCTGTCCAGGTCAACTTTCCCTCTCCTCCCCCTCTGTCACCAATTGCAGAAGAAAGCCCTGATAGGGACAGCAATCCCTTTTCTTCCAGTCAACTGCATACGGTTGCAGTGAGGACATTCCCTTGGCTCACAAGATAGGTGAAAGGACAATCAGAAATGTAATGTTGCCAACTCTCATGACATTGTTTATTTTAAAGCCCCAGCTCCCAGAACTACATCGGAATCTCAGTTTTCATTTTAAAGGAGTTTTTAGTATTCCTGGTTGTGTATAAAGTTTAAAAAAATCTCATCCCTAGAGATTCAAAACCAAGGCAACCAAAATTTATTACTTTTAAAACCAAATAATTATTCATTCAGTTAATCTCACATTTTTGTGCCCTGACATACAATTTTTGAACACTTGAGGTAGGCAACATTGGAAATTCATTTTTGAGAGAAAGAAGAGATATCCATCAGACAAGTCTCAGAATAGAATGTATTTTCAACGTCTAATTCATATATCAAATGTCCCTATTTAGGAAAGTTGATCTAGATTGCTCAAGATATAAATAAATAAATTTTTCCACTTTCTCCTCAATGCTCTTCTAGTTCAAAGAGACAAAGTGGGTGAGGTAATACCTTCTATTGGACCAACTTCTGTTGGTGAAACAGACAAACTTTCATGCTTATACAGAGCTCTTCTACGGGTCTGTGAAAGGTACCTTGAGCATCACCGCTAAATGCAAGATGGAACAAACCGTTTAGCATAAATAGCTAGCACGTATTCTAAGGCAGTGGTTTCTCAGCCTTCTCAGACTACCCTATCTCTTTCAGGAAGCTAATTTGTCTTGTGTACCCCAAGTTTCACCTCACTTAAAAACTACTTGCTTACAAAAATCATACACAAAAATCCAAAAGTGTCACAGCACACGATTACTCAAAAATTGCTCACGTTCTCATTTTTACCATATAATTATAAAATAAATCACAATCCCCAGGTTGAGGAACACTGATATAGTATAAAGAGCAGTATAAACAAGTCATTATCTGTATGAAATTTTAGTTTATACTGACTTTGCTAATGCTTTTCATGTACCCTGTTGTAAAACTAGACAACTATCTAAGTGAGTTGACATACCTCCTGGAAGACCTCTGTGTACCCAGAACCACTGTTTTAAGGGACCATTCAAGAGAGCACATATTCTGGGCCACTCTAACTACTTCTGCTAAACAATCAGTTCCACCTTGCATTTAGCTGTCCCGCTCAAAGTACCTTTCCCAGGCCTGAAGAGCTCTGTGCGGCTTGAAAACTGGTCTCTCTCACCAACAGAAGTTGGTCCAATAAAAGTATTACCTCACCCATCTTGTCCTTCTACTATCCTGGGACCGACACAAATAAAACCTGCACTGCATACTTCTAGTTCAACTCTGTTAAAAAGTCTGCCCCTATTTTTCTCCCCATAAAGCCCTATCTATAGCTTTCAAATGCTTCCAGATATACGAATCCATTTCAGTCCTATGATTCTATGACACATTCTGGGACCTTACTTTAAATCAGAGGTGGCAAACTACGGCCCGCGGGACCATCCTGCCCAACCCTTGAGCTCCCAGCTGGGGAGGCTAACCCCCGGCTCCTCCCCTGCTGTCCCCACTCCCTTGCAGCCTCAGCTCACCGTGCCGCCAGCACTCTGGGCGGCATGGCTGCAAGCTCCTGCTGGGCAGCGCGGTGGCATGGCTGGCTCTGGCTGGGCGGCGCGGCTGCCAGTACTCCTACTCTGAGCAGCACAGTAAGGGGCAGGGAGCGGGGGGGGTTGGATAAGGGGCAGGAGATCCTAGGGGGCGATCAGGGGACAGGGAGCGCTTGAATAGGTGTGGGAGTCCCGGGGGGGCCTGTCAGGGGGGCCGGGGTGTGGATGGGGTCAGGGCAGTCAGGGGACAGGGAGCGGGGAGGTTGGATAGCGGGTGGAGTTCTGGGGGGGGGCGGTTAGGGGCAGGGGGTCCCGGGAGGGGGTGGTCAGGGGACAAGGAGCAGGGGGGGTTGGATGGGTCGGGAGTTCTGAGGGGGGCAGTCAGGAGGTGGGGGCCAGGCTGTTTGGGGAGGCACAGCCTTCCCTACCCAGCCCTCCATACAGTTTCAGAACCACGATGTGGCCCTCAGTTCAAAAAGTTTGCCCACCCCTGCTTTAAATCCATTTGATAATGTCAGACAACTTTTGAACAACACAATCTATGACAGAATGGATACATTTTTAACAAAACAAGATCAAGACAATGTAGCCAAACATTTGGAGAAGGGTTTTGGTTTGGTGTTTGGAGGGCTGTTTGCATAGGGCTTGAAAATTCCATTGGCCCCTGGTAAGTAAGATGAGTTTTTGAGTGACTATCATCAACTTTAAGAATATAAACTTATACATGCCTCAAAACAGCCAGCAGTCAAGGAAAGGTAGAACAGTAAAGACATCCTATCTGCCACTGTAGTAAACAAGTGACTCTAGAATTGAGGGGAAGAATAGAAATAGGTAACCCTTCTCAGAAAGCTTGGATTAACAGCAAAGGTAAGGTTTATTCCCTGTACTTTTTCCAGAGAGCTCACATTCTTCCTTTTCTCCTCCTCTTCTTTCTCCGCCCACTCCCCTGGTGCATTCTGAGAACTGTAATTCCTGGACTCAAAGCTACAGGAACCACCTAGGAACAAACTTACAAACACAAACTGGGGTAGCTATCTGCACCTATCTAAATACAACAGGTTGGTTTAAAATATTCCAGGAACCTATTGTGCTCCCAGAAAGGCTCTAGATCAGCAAGCTAGCAGAAATCCCAGCATCCTTCTCTTTCCTAGTAACTAGGGGAGAGTGGTTTCTTCCCACGTCTCCTTTCTGGACACCCGCCTTACAAGCCCATCTTTCATACAATCTTGAGCTAATTATTTTAGTCCTCTGCTCAAGTTTCCAAACTCTATTTGTCAATGGAGAGGGTTGATAGAATGTGGCGATGGACAGATTTATTTAAGAGAAAGAGATTGTGTAGCACAAGTTAAAAAAAGAGATTACTGTATTTTAAAAGAAAGATTGTGGAGTGAAATCATGAATGGTATGAAGACACAATAAACCCAAGAATTATGTAGTATGTTACGTTTTTTAAAAGTTACAGAGAAAGTTCAACACCCATGTGTTACATTAATAAATGGCACACAACTAAATCCTTTAAATTATTTGATGGAGAATGAAGGAGGGACAGGGTTTGGGGGAACTTGGTAGCACAGATATTTTCCATTCTGGCTAACAGGCACTGGGTTTCAAGTCCTCCGTGCATGAAATAGATTACTTAAGAGGTGGTGCTCTCCTGAAGGTGGAACATATTTGGCTTTGCTTGTACCAGGACTTCAGTTTGCCAATCAACACTTTTTCCTTAGAAATAACTGAAATTTAATAGAGAGCCTGGTGTATAGGGGAGAATGGGGACAGGCTACTTGGCTGGACTACATCTCCCATGATGCACCCAGAGGGACACATGACTCCTCTGATGTGGTCACCTGGAGCCACACTGCATTGTGGGAGATGTAGTCCTCCAAGGAGTCCAGCCCACAGGAGACAACGAGGGGCCTGAATTACAACTCCGGTAAAGCAAGAGAAATGCAACTGAATGTTGACCTGACTCAAAATGAAGCATTTGGGTCAATAAAGCAAAGTACTTCAATTTCACGAATGTCAAAATATTTTGTTTCAATTGAATATGTCAAAAATAGTTTTCAACATTTCCAAATCAAAATTCTTGGGAATCTGCATTTCAAAAAAAATCTCAATTCCAACATTTTGTGTTTTGGGAAAACAAATACTGAAATGTCAAAATTTCCCATGAGACAGAAATTCTGAATTTCAATCAGCTCTAGTTATGAGTTTTTAAGAATATTTTTAACATATTCCAAAATTCATGGGAAAAAGGTTTATCAATACTGAAAATGAAAACTGTTGGCATTAATGAGATTTTAAATAGAAATTTCTGCTAGATCTAGGGCAAAAGTTCTTTACAAAACTTTCACAGTGCTAACAGCTGTAGGAGGAAGTTATCAATGGCTCATTTAGCCTGAAGGAAGTCAGGAACTATTTGCACCTTTCTTGATCCTATACCCAACTCCCTCCAAACATCGTCCAGTAGATGACTCAAGGGATCTCCTTGCATATATATGGGCTTGGAAGGATTAGATTTTTGTTACTAGAACCTGATTTCACAAACCAACAAAACAAAAAGTTTATTGATGATAACTGAAATGTACAGACAGGCAAAGTAAGAAAACTGCTAACCTAAGAGTTTGATTTAACGATATTTACTGTGTATATTTTGACACGGGAGGTTGACAATATGCGTTAACAGTTATAAAGCTTTAAATTTATTGAATCTCAATGTCTGTCATTAAATAATTATTGTCTGACCCTCCTCATAATTTCCTGCAACTGTGAAAATTTAAATGGATAAAAATAAAAAAATGCTTAAAAATAAACACTGATATTAACGATCAAAATTATAAAAAATATAAATTGAATTCTGCAAAGCCTATACACACACACACACACACATATATATGCACACACACACATATATTATATACACATATACATATATATACATACACACACACACACACACACACACACACACACACACCAGGCAACTCACAAATATATCATTGCCCCCTCTTCTGAGTGGTAGAAGGTTTTGTCTCTTTGTAGGTCAGTTTCCTGTTGGAGGAGAAATCAGTGACAAGGAGTCCAAGTATTTCCTTAGAGTAGTTTATGATACTTCCACTATAAACACCAGTCTTTGAACAGAGGTGGTCAGACAGGCACACAGGCAATTTTCTTTCAGGAAACTCAACCAAAAAAACCAATGCCCAATTCCAGGGAGCAGCTCTCCCCCAAGAACTGAATCCAGTTAAAGACATGAAGGCAGAGAGCAAACTCTCCTAATGCTTGCAACAGATCCCCAAAACGAATCTTAATTACAATACAATAGTTGCAGCAACTTGTACAGCTATGTGTAAACAGCACCATCTGCAGACTCTCACCATAAAAGTATATATAAACATTAAGATTCATGGTTATGTACTCATATCTTAAAAGTGACAAAATGTTTTTTCAATAAATACAACCCTGTCAAAAAAGAAAGCCCTAAATTGTAAACAGAACACACAAGTAGACTTAACAATTACAAATACATCCATAAATCAAAAATTGCCAAAGGTATTTTACTGGCCAGGAGTTAATTTCAAAGTTCACAGTTTTATCTACAAGAACAGCTGACATAGCAAACACCTAAGTTATGTGATAAATGCAGCTCTTTGCTCCAGTAGGTGTTTGGGGTATCCTCCGATAAGAAATATCCTCCAGTTTACTTTGAAAATGGTATCAGTTAATTGTTAGGATCTTAAACAGTGGGGGCTGTAAAATAATTTCAGTTCAGCTTTAATTAATTGATCTGTACATCTTTAGTCTGCTCCTGATTCTTAATATTTTGGTGGATACATACAACATTTCTGAATCACCACATGACTGCCTACATTATTTGTGTATATTTTAGTTTTATCTTAAGGGAGAAGTAATACTGTATACCCGCTTCAGTTTCTTTCCCTTCCAGTTAAAATCATTAGATTTTTTTTGTCAATTCTGTCTTCATCCACAAGTAAAAAAGAGATAATGTGGCACTTCTTGGGTATCTGCATTTTTCTTAAGTGGACCTATCCTATACCCGGAATTTCAGGAAGGTGAATCGTCGAATTATTCATACTGAAGGGTTCCTGCAAAGGGGACAGTTTTGTTTGTTGAAGATAAATAGTTTTATTCCTTGATTAAGCATATATCTCTTCACTTTAAGGTACAATTGTTCCTAGGCCCTACAGGATAGGGTGAAGGCTTTCCATTAAAGAAAACAAAACAAAAAACCGAAGAATGATTCAAATATATTAGTTCATGTACACAATCAAATTTATGTTGGTTAAAGCTCATGAATTTTTGAAAACCCATGAAACTTGCCAAATTTAGCAAATCTCCCATTGACTGGTAAAACCTTTTATTGCTTGAAAGATGTCATCATCACTTATTACCGCCGAATTATATAATAATGGGAAATTATAAAAAGGGGGAAATTGTTTAACATATCTGAATTACAAAATGCTGTGGGGTCCCTTTATAAGCAGTATTAACACAATGACAATTTGTTAATCAAAGCATAGGCAATATTATATGCCCTAATTTTATAACATTTTGTATACTGTATAATAATAAGAATACTAAAGTATGTGTGTGATAAAGACATGAGTAAACATATATTATGTAATAATCCCTTCCCAGTTGTGTTTGAAAGCCCTGAGGAAGTCATATAAAGCCAAAATAGTTATTCTCAGTTATAAAACAGTAATGTAACAATTCTTCTTAGAAAATATGAGTGAGTGTTAGTAGCAAGTATCTAAACAAGTGCAACCTTGCTTATGCTTTGCAAGCTGTCAATTTACAAAAGAGACTAGAGAGAGTTGGGGGGATAGGTAGGCTACTTTTTGGAGAGGCAGATACTGCTTATCTACAAAGAGTGCTTCATTTTTGAGAGAGTGGAGTTTGCTTTTTTGTATACAAAATGGACAGTATTTGCTAACACTCTACATATTTTAATTGTTTTCCATCTTAAATGCATGAAAATAGTGCCCAAAGGTGGCACGCTGGTTTTGGCATACTGTAAAAGTATTAGTAATTAAACACGGTAATAAAACCAAATCCTAGCAAAAGATTATCTATACATAATATTTTCCCCTTCTTAGACCCAAAATGCCAAATTTCAACTCCAATCAAGATTTATAATTAAACTGTTAATCTGTTAAAGTAGGTTTTTAAAACAGACTGTTTAATACAAAAATAAAAATACTAAAGTAATGAGTGGCACAGAAATACCTATAAGTAAAATACATACAGCAAAATAAATAATCCCACTATTTAATAATGCCTGAGATTAAATCCATGCAGTTTTAAATCAAAAAGTATCTTTCCCATAAAGATTTTAACCCTTATTAGAAAGTTCCACTGTGATGAGTAATGAAAGCTGGGCCTGCAGTACTTCTATAAATAGTAATGCTCAGAGGAAAGTGTTGCTATGGAAATGGTGATCATATTTCTATTTTAATTCGGAAGAGCTCTACTGGCATCTACTGCGAGGAAGTTTAACTACAGCAGTCAGTGACAAAAAATGCTTACTTAGTAAATCCATCTATGCTAGGGAAGCATACAGGCTGTCATGTTCCAGTAGCATTAAACATTTCAATTTTACATGGTGGCCACAAAAGGAATGAGTAAGATAATTCTGAATAGCTAAGAATATACGGAAGCAAAAAAAAAAAAAAAAAAGTAAAACCTGAACTGTATAGTATTCAGCATGTGATAATAAAGAGCAAGCTAATAGTTATTTTCATTATTTTCCCTTTCAGTTTAGCTCTTAAGAATTTGCTAAATTTGCTAAATTAGCAATCCAAGACAATTAGGCTCTTCACTTGCCCACAGAACATTACAACCTGAACAGCAGGAGTATAAGTTTCCCCATCCACAGCTCTACTAATGGGCTTCACTTCTGTCTTGAAGTAAATAGCCTTTAAGATGGAGGTTCTCTACCTAGGAATCATGATTCCAAGTTTAGTCAAATGTGGGTAGCTGAGTTGTAGGCTAAATCCCCCATTAAAAAGAAAACCTGACCTGTTTGTTGGCCACTAGCACCCAACGAGAATGTCACCACCTCTTAAAGCTGCCACCTCAGCTTTAACATGACTCCCCCAACCCTGCCTGGCTCCTGTGGCAGTGTCGCTGAAGTCTGCTCTACACTTTACTTAAACAATACATTCCTCACACTTCAGTAGGATGGAGGAGAAAAAGAAATCTACAATTGAAAGAGTCAACTCTGGCAAGAGAAGAAAGCTAAGATGTCCTTCCTATTTCCTCCTCTCCAAAACTCCCAGCACCCATGAACTCTGACCCCACCTATAGCACCTACCATCTCTGATTTAGTAACTCCCACATCAAGTACTTCCTCAAACCCTAACCCAGCACCTATTGCGTCCAGCATACCACAACCCAGTATCCACTTAGTAGCACAAACCCAGCACTCCTTTTCCAGCACCATCCAATGTCTCACCTACAGCACTGTCTCTTGCAGTAACTCCAAATGACTGTGGGATGCAACCACAAAGTATTGTGGAATTGGGTTTTGGGGAAAAACAAGAGTTGGCTTTGGGCTGACAGGTAGAGAAAAGTTGAGAAACCTGCTCTAGGCATCAGTTCCATCTCCAGGACAATTCAATCACCCGCCACTCTACTGCGATTGTCCAAAATTCTATTTTGTGTGAAATGAGGTATGGACATATGCCTATTAGAAAATGAACTAATACCATCAACTCACTTAATTTTTGGTCCCTAGCAGTGTTGCCAACTTCTGCAACTTTTCTGTCTGATATTGGTGTTCTTAAAGGCCCTACTACTGGAGTCAAGTAATTACATGAAAATCCAACATTCATTTTAAGATCAATTTTAAATTTCCAGCCTTCAAGTGGTGAAACCTTGAAAATGTGAACCCTAGACTCAAGACCCAGAAAGTACTTCAAATTTATTATTTTTGAATATTAATTTTAAACTGTTATAGTAGTGTACAGTCAACCTATTAATAAGACTAAAAGTACTACCATTAAATCATTTCTTAGTTTGCAGTCAGTGATGCGAAGAAAGTATGTGATCTCTGAGGACAGGATTCTCTTCCTTGTAACTGACTGACCTGTAAGCAGTGATATAGGGGGAAGTTAAGGCTGTTCAGGCATCCTTCAATTGTGTGTTTCCAGGATAACTTATTTTACGAAAGTTTCCATGATCAAGGTTTTTTCACCCCCAAAAGAAACTCAGACATCTAGGACCTTAACTCAAGCTTAAAAATTGTTTTTTGCTTGGGAATTTCTCTCTTCTTTGTAGTCAGAATCAGAGTTTAAGGCCAGAAGTGATCACCAGACTCATCTTGTCTGACTTCCTGTATATCACAGGTCATCAGCATCACCTAGCCCCCCCCCCCCCCCCCGCCCACTAAACCCAACAATGGAAATAAGACCGAAGTAAAAGAGACCACAGGAGGCTAGATTATGTCTCACAAGCAGAAAATAGGAGGAACTGAGGTGCACCACTTCTTTAGGCCCCTGCAATGGCAGGGAAATGATTAAATAAGATATATCCAGATAATCCTGGCAAGTGACCTGCACCCACATGCTAAAGAGGAAGGTGATAAAACCCCAAGCACTCTGCCAATCTGACCTAGCAGAAAATTCCTTCCTTACCACACATATGGCAAATCAATTAGACCCTGAGCACGTGAGCAAGAAGCAACCAACCAAGATCCTGAAAGAGATAATGCCCAGTACCAGCCCAAAGCTCTGGTCCACCCCACCCAATGTCCCATCTTCAGTTCTGGCCATCCCTAATGTTTCAGAGGAAGGAGATAAAAAACACCTCTATGACATACCAGAATACAATCTAGACTAGTGAGCAGCTGTGTCACTCCTGCTCTCTAACCTGTGGTGTCCCTTGCTGCTGTTGCCTCCATTCCTAGACTGCTCACAATCAGCCTCTAGCATGTACGTCACTCCCAGCTATGTCGGTGTGCACTTTCAGCCTACCGTCACACCCTGGCTTTTACCAACATGAATTATACCGAGTGACCCCAGTACGCTCCCAATTCCAGATTCCCCCCGAGAAATGTATGTCTTGTACTGCCCAACCCTCTCGTGGGCAATACAAACTCATATATAGTCTGTCTTTTTATGACTAGACGTGATATGCACAAATTCTGTTATCCGAAGTGGAGTTTCCCCAAACACTTCAATTCAAACATGTTGGTTTAGATAAAACAATAAAACAAGTTTATTAACTACAAAGAGAGAGGTTTTAAGTAAATACAAGTAACGAGGCATAAAAGTCAGAAATGGTTACAAGAAAAATAAAGATAAAACGCAAGTAATGCCTAACTTAAACTGTGTTAAATTCAAAGCTAAGTTTTCCCTCACCACATGTTCTCAATAGTTTTACTGGGCAAACTTCTTCAGTGTAATGCCTGCTTCCTTTGTTCCTTCTGATGCAGTGAATCAATGGACAGAGAGAGAGAGAGGGAGGAGTGGTCTTGGGGAGTCTCCCCTTTCTGTTCATATAGGGTGACCATATTTCCCTATACTGAATACGGGACACCTGGTAAAATTACTTGTATTCAAGTAAGTTCAATGACAATCAATCAGAACTACATATTACAAACGTTCAAATTAACATCAAGTTGACTGAGACCCCATTAAAAAGAGCATCACACAGGGAGAGGTGATACACACACTCCCATACACCTCTCTCACGTGTGTGTGTGTGTGTGTGTGTGTGTGTGTGTGTGTGTGTGTGTGTCCCCCCGACCAACTGACCCTCCTCTCCCTGCCTGGCGCGCTCCACCCTGTGCCAACACTGTGCAGGGCTTTGGCACACACAGGGCTCAGCTCCTCCTGTCCAGTGCCCCAGGCCAGACAGTCTTGGGCTTTCCTGGGGCACTGGCCCAGCCAGAGGCAGTGGGGGAAGGAAGGAGCCTGCCAGCCAGGCTGCTGGTGAGCTGAGTGCTCTGACCAGGAACTGGTTCTCCGCACAGCACTGGAAGCGGGATGCACCCTGCCGGGGGGATATGGAGGAGCAGTAGGGCTGGGGAGGTGAAGGAGCAAAGTAGGGAGAGGACAGCAAGAGGGGAAACATGTAAAGGGCTGATGGGTGGGCAGCAGAGACAACACTTAACCGGATGCCGACTGGCGCCTGCCCGCACTCACCAGCCACTGCAGCTCACAGTGCACAGCCAGTGGGGAATGGGGCCCTGCTGGCCAAGAGCCAGCATGCAGCAGGAGCTGCGCTGATGGGCCAGCAGGTGGAATGGCCCGGCCCTGCATGCTGCAGTTCTGCTCTGTCACCAGCCTTGCACACGCACCCCCATCGTCAGCCACTGGACCCTCCCCACTCACTGCTGGTGGGTGGGCATCTGATGAGCAGGGATCCGGCCAGCACGAATGGGGTGGAGAGACAAAAAATATGGGACAATTTGCCCGTTTTTAAGAAAAAGTCAGGACACTTGGAGGAGGGCTTAAACACAGGACTGTCCCTTTAAAAATGGGATGTCTAGTCACCTTATGTTTATAGTCCTCTACCTCCTTTGAGAAGCATCTCCAACTGAGATTTGGAGACAAAAAGTCCGTTTGCATAGGAACCCCATGCTTGTTTCTTTGCTAAAATGTAGATTTTTCTCCCAGGTCCCGTTCCCCATTTCCTGCCAAAGAATGGCCATTTAGCAGGTAATGGCCCATTGACCTTGTTTACACGTTGGTGATGCATTAGTGTGCCCTTTGTCTCTGAGAAACTGGTTAGGCCACTCCCCAGACTTGGAACATGTTATAAGATTTTACTGTACATGTATTACTAAAACATTACATACAGTGTTGCTACACGTTTTACCAGGACAATAGTGACCAGCAAATTATGAGTTTTCAAATGATACCTCATAGGCATACTCTGTACAAAAATTATTACAATAGTGTGCAAGGGGTGAATACAGAGGTACAGTCTGTTACAGCCTCCCAAAGTACATCGGGGAGGGGAATCCCTTCCTGACGCCTGCTGGTGGCCAGCTGATACTATGAAGCACGAGTTTTAGGGACAAAAAGATAAACTGGAAGCGAGCCGCAGCGCTGTTGACCAATTTTGTTGTACAACTGCACTCAAATTTTTCCAACTTTTTCTCAAAAATAAATAAGCTATTTGCCCCCACAACTCCTACTAAGCATCTATTCCTAAACCTTACCCTCTAACAATTAGAGATATTCTTCTAATTTCCAGCCTGAATTTGTTCATGGTCAGCTAACACCCATTTGTTCTTGTGCCAACACTGTCCTTTAGCTTAAATAGCTCTTCACCCTCCCTGGCATTTACCCCTTCCTCCCACCCCCTCACCCCCAAGTGTATTTATAGTGAGCAATCATAACCCCTATCAGCCTTCTTTTTGTGAAAGCCAAGCTTTTCCTGGCTTTTCTCATGAGATAGGCCCTCCATTCCCCAATCATCCTAGTATCTCTTCTCTGCCCCTGTTCCAGTTTAAATTAATTTTTCTTGAACATGGATGACGAGAAATGTACAAAGTACTCCAAATGAGGTCTTACCAATGCGTTGTACAATACCCCAAAACTTTCCAAAGAAGTTCTACCCCATAAGAAGACCATGCCTATGAAACTTCAGATGGATCGCTTCAATTTGGATGAAGTTAGGAGGATTAAAATAAATTTTATGATAGGAAGATATCTTAAATTTAACTACTTAAACTTGTATATCCATACTGTAAAAGAAAAATTCTCAGAGCCATCAAAGAGATAGCAGAATACCTCCATAATAATTGTTTAAATATGTTGGGATTTGCAATATTCAGTCAATATTTCTGTTTCTTAGATTGCCACTGACAATTTATGAATACAAGCGCCACATTCCATGGCACACAAAGCATTACAAGTGGCACAAAAATTCAAAGAAGAGTCAATAAAATTAATATAAAACTTTAAACTGACCCTAAAATCAGTTAATAATATAAACTAGATACAGTTTTATAGGGGATGCGGTACAGCATCATAGGCTTAACTATTGACATTTCTTGGCAGTGGTTCAATTTCTACAGAAAACTGTACCCATTTTGTTCAACAAGGCAATCAAAATTAATACACAAAGCCTTCCCTTTTATCTGCAAACTGAAATTTTAAAATAAAGGATTGTTTTAATTAAAATTTGCATTTCAGAGCCTATTTATGAAAAGATGCTTGTGACTCAGCAACATGGGAGTCTGACATAAGTCTAAATCCATTTTTCACTCTGCTTTGCTCTCAGTTTCTCATCAAAAGAGATTTACATGTTTTTGATATTTAAACAAAATGTGTAACATTTACAAGTGGGTGAACAGTACTGTCTACATTTAATGAAACTACTGTGGGTCCTGTCAGGAGATCTGTGAACCCAGATATTATTAGCAGAGCCCTACCAAACTCACGGCGGACCGTTAAATCTGGTCTTTTGTGTGCTTTTACTCTATACTATACAGATTTCAGGGGGAAACCAGGGTTTCTCAAATTGGGGGTCCTGACCCAAAAGGGAGTTGGGGGGGGGCACAGGGTTATTGTAGAGGGGTCGCGGTATTGCCACCCTTTCTGGCTGCCCAGCTCTGAAGTCAGCACAGAAGTGAGCGGCAGCGACTGTTGGCCAGACGACCAGCTCTGAAGGCTGTGCCCTGTCAGCAGCAGCTCAGAAGTAAGGGTGACAATACCATACCATGCCACCCTTACTTTTGCACTGCTCCCTTCAGAGCTGGGCGGCCAGAGAGTGGCAGCTGCTGATTAAGGGCCCAGCTCTGCAGGGAGCAGTGCAAAAGTAAGGGTGGCAATATCATACCGTGCCATCCTTACTTCTGCGCTGCTGCTGGTGGCGACACTGCCTTCAGAGCTGGGCTCTCAGTCAGCAGCTGCTGCTCTCCAGCTGCCCAGCTCTGACAGCAGCACCACCGCCAACAGTAACACAGAAGTAAGGGTAGCAGTACCACAACCTCCCCCGCCCCCCACAACTCCTTTTTGCGTCAGGACCCCTACGATTACAACACTGTGAAATTTCAGTGTTAAATAGATGAAATCATGAAATTTACAATTTTTAAAACTTTATGACCATGAAACTGACCAAAATGGACCGTGAATTTGGTAGTGCCTTAACCTTAGCCATGAAGGCCTGTGGGTAATCAGACTTTTCTGAGTTGGCAAAAGTCACTGAAACTGGATGACTGATTAGTCTGTGGAGTGGAACCAAATCAACGTAGATAAGAAATGCAAGTACAGTAAAAAAAAGGAGGAAGTTTCTCAATGCCTAGTAGAACTTAGATGAAGCTGGGACAAACTGTGAAAAGTGGCTTGCTTTGATCCATTCTGACTCGTCATAATATTTTGTTTCCATTGTATTACGTCTGCTCCTCTAACAAGCACTGAAAATGAAATTGGTGTAATGCAGACTTTTGTCATAAAACATGTTGCACACATGTTCTGAAATAGCATTTAATCTTGATTTGTAGTCTCCTAAAAATCCACATAAGTAAAGTACTCCACCTCTGAAGTGAAGCAACATTTGTCATATCATCTTAAGTACTTTTTTCTGTTAAGCTCCAAAAAAATTTTCTGCTTCCATAACCAAGTGTGTGAAAGCTGGAGTTAGAAATAATACTGGGTCACAAATTTGGGTCATAAATTCAGGTCATAATCAGACCTTCCTGATAAAGCAGTCAATAAATCTTACTCAAGCAACCACACTTATCCAACGTAATCAGCTAAATATAAGAATTTGAAATAGGACATGAAATTCATCTACTGTATGGAGATAATCTGCTCTTTGAAACAGTCACTTTTAGTGTGTACGTAGAACAGGACTAGAGGGAAGCAAAAATCCAGTAAACCACTTCAAATGTCTGATTGGTGCTGAATGGAAAAGATATTAAGAAACTGTCTTAACAGTTTTTTAATGTTCTACAATTCCCAGGTTTAGAAGTAGTCACTACCTACATTCTACTAAATTTTAATTGTAGTCTTAAACCTTGTGCATAAGTGTCATGATAAATTCCAGATAAACTAAACTATCGTGTCATCAGCCACAGTAAACATTTCATTGTCTCCAGAAACAAGGTTTAAAAATACTATTGAAAAGTGTCCTAACAGGATCCTTAATGTTACTTTTGCATATTAGTTTGTGAATTACTGTAAACCCCTGGCATATTCTCTAGGAAAAATGGCTAGCTGTTTATGACCAAATAATTTAAAAAAGACAATTTGTTTTTCTTTCAAATTGGAGTACTTCCTTCATACATTTGCACATCTCTGCATGCCATGATAGAATGATGTACATGAAATCCAACATGTATATGGGATTTTTTTTAAAAATGATTAAAATGTGAAATTACCCAAAGGAAAACAGCGGGGCTCACAAGGGTTTTGTACATAAATTAAAGGAAGGAAAAGTGCTTTTTCACCCATGAGAAAGTACACTCATGTCTCTCACTGCTCTGAAGCATGGGGCATTTACTTTTGTGATCTGGAGATCTGAGCCTCCCTGCTGTTGGGAAAGAGAACCTGTTATCCCACCATCCTAATCCTAGATAACAGGCTCCTCTAGAAAGGGCTGTCATCTCTCCCTTTTGACCCCCCACTGGTGTCTTCTAGGTATAGTGTGTGACAATAACAGAGCTCTCTCCAAGTAAAGGTAAAGCTGTTACAATCCAACCTTGTCCAACACCGTTGACGTGGAAGAGAAAACTTGGACAGTGTTCCTTGTAAGTAGAGTGTAGCTTTATGAACCCATATCTGAGATATAACAACAACAAGGAGTCTGGTGGCACCTTAAAGACTAACAGATTTATTTGGGCATAAGCTTTCGTGAGTAAAAACCTCACTTCTTCGGATGCATAGAGTCTATGCATCCGAAGAAGTGAGGTTTTTACTCACGAAAGCTTATGCCCAAATAAATCTGTTAGTCTTTAAGGTGCCACCAGACTCCTTGTTGTTTTTGTAGATACAGACTAACACGGCTACCCCCTGATACTTGAGATATAATAGGCATGAACGAGGCCACTTCTAGGTTCTACATGTCCTAAAAAAATAACCACTATGCTTGCTAATTGGGTAGTGCCACATAACATGCACAAACACCATCCCAATACAACATCTGTCAGTTAAAAGGCAGGGCTAACTGACTTGTGTTGCTGCTGCCCCCAACTCTAGGGTGTATAAATCAACTACAAGTCTGCACTTAGATAAAAATAAAAAAAAATACGGTTATTACTACTAACTTTTTGGTTTATGATTTAATGAAGTGTGAGCCAACAATATTCTTTTATAAAATCTTTATGTATTTTTGATTTGCTATTCTACATCTTCAAAGTCCTATACAAACACCAGCTAGTCAATCATTTAAACAGCTTATTCACAGGGGAGGAACACTTATCTTATGAAATTTCTAATTGCTCACTGAGCAACTTGGGTACAATTTTCCTTAATAAGATACTAACTAGAAAGGTGGATGGGCTTTTGGTCTAACCTTCCCGCCCCACCCACTACCACCATTTTCCCTTAAAACATTTTACAAACGCAAAGATGTGTAAGTACATTCTTCAATAATTTCTAAACGGGGAGGAAACAAAAATAAATGAAGTCAGCAATCCTACAATATTCAAATATGGGGGATTTTTCTGTTAAAATAAATTTCAGTTTGACGTTTATATGGGATTATTACATAAACAAGAATCAAAAAAGGGCTTTTCATCATTTAAACTTAGTATTTGCAGTGCAGGTATATTATTTATTCTAAAGAAATAGCTTAAGATAACAAAAACAAAGTATAAAAATGTGTACATCCTATTTTTCCGGTTTATGAATGTTGTTTTCTATCCGCTACTGACTTCACTGGAAAGATACGCATTTAAAGTTTTCAGCTTTTTTGCTCCTACTAGCGGCTGTCAGAGCTGTTTTTAGAAAGTGTCATGTAAAATCTGAAAAGGAGTCAAGTAAAGCCATATATAGATTGAAATTCAGACAGTTCCTAGTGGAAGTTTCAACTGCCAGTAGGAGGACCTATAAGAGTCAAAACATTTAAAAGACAGGTCATCTTTCTTTCTTGAACTCATTCAAAAATAGAAAAAAATGTCAATTCAAAAATGGGTAATTAATTTATTCTGTCACTTTTTCTTAGCACAGGAAAGTGGGATACAAATATAGAGAGAATCTTTTAGACTTATATTTTGTAAATTTTTAATCTCTTTTCTTTAACGTAAACTGCCTAAGGTGCTGTGGCACTATATATTTCATTTGTATTTAATTTATAAAGAGCACCTATTGCTTCAGCGCTTACATTAAGAAAATAAATACAAATTCAAAAAATATAGTTCTAAAAGATTCTGTAAAAATCTTCATATTCTGCACATAAAAGAAGCCAGACTGAAGTAAAAAGCTTCATATCAATCAGTATTAAATAACTTACAAAACTAAGGCAATTCACTCAAGAAGCCCTGCTGATATCTTCACCCATGAGAGCAGATAGCAGTCCTTAGTCAGTTTATCCTGTAGCATGAATGACAGCCTAGCAAAGAGAATTTGCCAGCAACATCTACCCCAGGGGTAGGCAACCTATGGCACGCGTGCCAAAGGCGGAACGCGAGCTGATTTTCAGTGGCACTCGCATTTTAATTTAATTTTAAATGAAGCTTCTTAAACATTTTAAAAACCTTATTTACTTTACATACAACAATAGTTTAGTTATATATTATAGACTTATAGAAAGAGACCTTCCAAAAATGTTAAAATGTATTACTGGAACGCGAAACCTTAAATTAGAGTGAATAAATGAAGACTTGGCACACCACTTCTGAAAGGTTGCCGACCCCTGCTCTACCCACTCTACAGCCATCAACTGTTATTTGTACTTTTACTCTTTTAAAAATTGTAGAATGCTAATGAAAGGTTTTCAGCAACACTGAAAAGGGATTATTGGTGTTTTCCATCAGAGTTTAAAGAAAAATAAACTAAGTTTATGTTTTTAATATGATTAATATCAATATTTTGTTTTATTCTAAAGAACCTATTATGATCAACGTTTCAAGACAAAGTTATGTTTTTGAACTGTACTTGCCAAAATCTAGTAAGACTTGTAAAGAATCTGAACAATAACTATATTTTTTAAAAATAAAAACTTTGCTTTCCTTTGTAATGAACAGCTTTTTATTATGCTATTTCAGTTACACTGTACAAACTGATTTTTCCATAATTATTTAAATAGCATTTGATCTGTTTCAAAAAGTAATTCAGTTACTGACAAAAATTAATTTTCAGCTGAAACAGAGAAGTCTCATCAAATAACCTTGAAACTATTCACCCACTTCTTTTAATTGCAAGAACACATAGTAACTGAAATTATATTTATAATTAGTTTCACTTTTAAAAACACAATAGCATATCGTGTCTAAAATAATTAAAAATTCATGTTGTAAAGCTAATCATTCTACATCACGCTGTGTACAACTTTTCACTACAGGTTATCTCACAGCATTGTCAACACTAACCCCATTTCCCTTTTAATGAAAATACAGCCTGTTGTTGCATTGTATACTAGTTATGCAGAGCATGATTCTGCAAACTCTTACTCAAATAGTCACTGCTAGGGTTGCCAGGCGTCCAGTTTTAGACACGAACGCTCGGTCGAAAAGGGACCCTGGCAGCTCTGGTTGGACCATAGACCGCGCTGCTAAAAGTCCAGTCGGCGCACAGTGGGGGCCAGGAGCTAAGGCTGGCTCCCTGCCTGCCCTAGCTCTGTGCGGTTCCTGGAATCGGCCACCAGGTCCCTGCAGCCCCTACATGCATGGGCGGCCAGGGAGGCTCTGCACGCTGCCCCTGCCCTGAGGGCCAGCTCCGCAGCTCCCATTGGCTGGGAACCACAACCAATGGAGCTGCGGGGGTAGCGGCTGTGCGTGCGAGGGCAGTGCACAGAGCCTCCCTGCACGCCCCCCCACCCCCATGTGTGTAGGGGCTGCAGAGACCTGGCGACCGCTTCCTGGAAGCCATGGTAAGCACTGCCGGGACCCTGCACTCCAAACCCTCTTCAGCACCCCAACCCCCTGCCCCAGCCCCTCCTGCATCCCAAACCTCTTATCCCCAGCCTCACCCTAGGGCCCACACCCCCAGCCCAGAGCTCTCTCCCACACCCAGAGCCCGCATCCCCAGCCCATACCCCACCACCCCAACCCCAGCCCCTCATCCTTGGCCTCACCCCTGAGCCCGCACCCCCAGCTGGAGCCCTCAGCCCCCTTCCTGAACCCAAACCCCTGCCCCAACCCAGTGAAAGTGAGTGAGGGTGGGGGAGAGTGAGCGACGGAGGAAGGGGGGGCGGGAGCGTGTGGGGGGTGGGGCACCAGGGAAGGGGCAGGGCAGGGGTATTTGGTTGTGTGTGATTAGAAAGTTGGCAACTCTAGTCACTGCTCATGCAAGCATAATTCCCCCTTTTGGTGTCATGTGGAGAAGTTACTTCAATGGGACTTCTAGCACTCATACAAGTACCTATGGATTTGCAGAACTGAGCCCAAAGAGAGCAGTGCATTCTTTTGACATTTTACTTCTGTGGGCATTCTGTGCCAAAAAATAAAAATTCTGCACCAAAAATTAAAAATTCTGCAAACAATATTTTAAAATTCTGCAAATTTTATTTCTCAAGTTAACACTACTTTATCAAGCCAGTTTCAATTATTTTGGTAATTTATTTCAAAATACCTCTGAGCAAGTATATCTGTAACAATACAGACACACAAAAATTCCCCCAGGAGTAGAGAGTTAAAGAAACCCCTTTGCCAACCAGTTCCTGTTTCTCTGCCCCCCCCCCCCAAGCCCAACCGGGGGGCCAGACACCCACAACCCCACCCCCTCCAGAGCCCAATCATGCCCCCCCCAGCCAATACACCTGAACCACCCCCCAGAGTCCATCTATGGCCCCCCTGACCCAGATACCCACACCCTCTCCCCCCCCCCCCGAGCCCATCTGTGGCCCCCCCCAGCCCAGATATCCACCCACCCCTCTCCCCTCCCAGAGCCCAGGGATCCAGAGGGAGAAACAGCCTGATGCTCGGTACCAGGCTTGCCTGGAGTTTCCTGCGCGCCACCCTCTCCCTCCCTCACAACATGCTGGGAACTGCAGCTCCCAGGAACCCTCTAGCTCCCTCTCCCTCCCCCCAAGTAGCGTCTTCTATGTGTGAGCAGGGCTCTGCTAGGTCCAGTGGCCCCTAGTGGCAGCTAGCAGCACTGAAGTCCATTTCTGTGGGGGAAAGGAAATTGTGTGCATGTTAATTTCTGCAAAATTCTGCATTGTGCAGTGGTGCAGAATTCCCTCTGGAGTATACATTCTGCTCTTCCTGAGGGGTCAGAGCCTGCCCCACTCCTACTTCCTCAGAAACACCCCGAAGCCCTGCCCCTCCACGCCAAGCGTGCCGCAATAGTGAGTGAGAGGGACAGAGTGTCACTCTCTCAAACACATGACGGTCCATCCCCCCGAGTGGTAATTTACGTTCCAACTAGCTGCTCCGGGCACCCAAACCAACCTACCTGCACTGCCAGGGAGGGGTATGGGACTGCTCTTGTGGCTTCCCTTTGCTTCCCCATCAGACGTCATTTTTCTGTGCAAAGAAATCTGCCGGGGACATGAATTCTGCGCACGCACAGTGATGCAAAATTCCCTCAAGAGTAACATTTAGAAAAATGGCAACCAGTAACCTACCTGAATACTTTCTATGCCTTTGACTCAGCTCCTCCTAACAGCTCTCACCTTAGCCCACAGATTCTATAGCTGGAAGAACTGCGTAACACCACATTCTTACTAATGCTATCACCCTTAGAGATTAAAGAGCTAGAGTGAGAAAAAAATGGAGATCTCCTTCAGAATTTTAACAAAAAGCTACCTCCCCAAGCAGCCTCTCTGAATATAAGAGATGTGTGAAAAGGAGATTAAATCTCTGATCCTAACTTGTATGATCTGGTGGATGTCTACACTGATATAGACAGACTACAGAAAACAAGTACCTGTTAAGAAATTGTTTTTTTCTGTGGTGCAGCTGCTGTCCGTGCAGACGGGTTCTTATTACCACTACTCCTGGGGGGAAAAAATCATGAACCCCACAGATCAGACATGGACTGGTAAGAGTGAGACCCTACCAAATTAAAGCAGAACCAACCTCCCAAAGACTCTGCATGCAAACAGAGATGTCTACCAATATGTTAGCTCTGTAGTATTTTGTGAAGGTGTGAAGTAACTGCCAACTGGATTGCCTTTTAACAGATGCTCTTCCACACTCCACCAGGAGGTGGACACAGAAACGAGCTAAAAAAAGCCCTGATTGTTTTGGAGAATGAAACGAAATAGGGTACTTGCCTGTTAATTTGTACAACTGGGCAATGTAAACTTTAATCTCTTTACAGTAGCTAAAGAGAATCTAGAACCTTGGTCATCCTGGGTGTGACCACTGTACAAAACAAACGAGTCCTTGGATTTTCTTTCTTTGACTGGAAAGTTAAATTATACCTTACTACATCACACTGTGGGTTCTTCGAGTTCTTAGAAAGCAAAACCTCTTTCCTATTTGGCAGAGAGTTGGGGGACAAAAGTTCAGGTAGATATCATCATAATTTTACTGAACACCATTTTCAGGGGGAAAGAAAATGTAAAATTCTGTAATAAGCCAAAGAGTGCATTCCTTCTGGGTGTTCAGGTCTTCATCAGATACTGCTGTTAACAAGCTGTAATACAGAGTTGGCATTTCAATTTTAAATGTTCCTTAAGCCTTTGCACTGGAATAAAGAAAACATTTTGCAATACCAAAGGGAGCAGAGAGGGGGGAGAGAAGGTGGTTGGCAAAAGGTTCAGTCATCTTTACAAGCAACTCCTGTCTCAAACCTGACAAACTCACTATACACCACTTTCATGTTATTTATCCATGAAGGATAGCATGTGAAGTCTGTATTGAAAGCTTGTAAATCATCAATAAGGCTGTTTTAGTCACGGTAGTCACAGCCTGGGACCCCTGCTGGTGATGGGGGGGAGGGGAGAGGAGGGGAGGATTGGTGGGGCTGGCGGGCTCCCTACCCGGCTCCGACCGATATGTCCCTGCAGCTCCTAGGGGGAGGGGTGGCCAGGGGGACTCCACGCACTGCTCCCGCCAGAAGCGCCGGTTCCGCAGCTCCCACTGGCCAGGAACTGCAGCCAATGGGAGCTGCGGGGGCGGTGCCTGCTGACAGTGCGCGTGGCCCTCTGGCCCCTCCACCTAGGAGCCACAGGGACATGCCGGTGGGAGATGGGGAGCTCCCACCCCCCAGGTAAGCGCCACCCTGCACTCCAACCCCCTGCCCTGAGCCCCCTCCCACACACCCAAACTGCTGCTGCTGGCCCAGGGGCTGCCTGGCTTGGGCAGCCCAAGCCAGCACTGGATGCTGCAGAAATAATGGAAAGTCACAGAGTCAGTGAACTCCGTGACAGACACGCAGCCTTAATCATTAATACTCAATCACTGAGATGTGTCACGGGTAATATTTGAGGAATAATGTAACTATATTGAAAACTATGCCTTATGGTCTTGGAGTAAACATTAGTCACCAGGGAACCATTTGTCTCGGTGATGGCCCATTCAAGTGGGAGGGAGTCGTCCCCTGCCTCATCAGCTAGTGACAGAATGTAAGGTTCAGTTGTCTACCCTTGCCCCATCACAGAACAGCCAAGGAAAAACCATCAAAGATAACTTCAAAAATTCAAACCACTTGGAGGTAAAAAGGAACATTATACCAGATAGAGCATTGATCTATCTGCGAATAAAGACAAAAAACTGATTCAGCATATCACAGGATAGAGAAAGACACTCTGCACCCATTCACTGAGGAGAGGTCTTGTTGAGCAGGGATGTTTCATGAAAGACTGGATCCTGATCTCTGGTAAGCCAGCCAGCTCTGCAACAGACTGAACTTTGGAGGTGGGGGGGGGGGGGGGAGGGGGAGGACCTACTTTATTAGCTAGGAAAGGTAACTATTAATAAATGAAGGCCCTAGTCCATGTTTTATGATTTTGTTTTGTATCATAACCATTTGTTTCAATCACTCTCTCATTTCTAGATGAATCTCTATTCTCTCAAACAAACTATACACAGCAGTATAGCATACCAGCACGTCCTCCATGCTGTCTTCTTCTCCCAAATCTAAATCCTTAGTTGTTATGGCTATGCTGAGATAGCTTCAAAGACATGAATCAACTGCCGCAGTGACATGGGCCTACATTTGCAGAATATGTAACAATAACTCAGAGGTGTGAACTGTTCCATTAATCTTGATTAATGTTAACTCATATGCCCAATGTTAAACTATTTCACTGTTCATCAACACATAAGAAAGGATAAGGAGGATTATATTATGAGTATCTGTACACTCTATAGTGACTGACAACTCATTTTGGCAAGAGTGAGTAGACCGGTACTACTCTCCTGACATTTTCCCTCCTCTAAAACAAGAAGTATCCAATCCCAAGGAGTCAAGCAGACCCCAGTGGGGTAACAGAAGCAGGGACTCCCTCCCCCCAAACTGAAGTCAAGCTCAAGAAGCCCATAGGGACATACATGCTTCTCCAAGGGGAAGCCAAGCACAAGGAGATCACCAGAATGCATGGATGTTTTCTGACTCCAGTGAGGTGGACCTGAGCCCAAGGATGCTAGAAAGGATGCAAGAGTATCTTTTCAACATCTGCACAATCTATTGTGAGTGACTTCTCATGTGGGAAATGTTCATTGTGTGTGTGGTTATTCCCCCCAAACTGACATCTGTGCACAAGACAGATTGTATTTATTCCTTTCAAAAGAATACCACAGAACTGCATGCACACATGGTATTGCACATATTTTTTAGTTTGTTCCCAGAGCTTAAAAAACCAGCTGCATTATGAAATAGCTACAAGCTGCAAAAGCATTCTGTGCAATGGCATGCAAAATGAGTACATCACGCAGACTACTCAAACAAGGTGTTAGAATACATAAGGAACAGGATGGACAATATCTTAATATCATATATATCAATGGTGCAGTCTCATCTGGAACACTGTATCCAATACTGGTCACCCCATCTCAAAAGAAATATTACAGAATTAGAGGGAATTCACAGAAAGGAGTTGAAAAAAATCACAGAAATGTCGCGCTAATGGGACCTTGAAGTCATCAACTCCAGTCCCCTGTGCTGAGGATTATGAGCATAGAAAAATTCTCATATGAAGAGAGATTGAAAAGATCGGGATGGTTTACCTTAGAAAAGAGACATGAAAATACACACACACTATGGTATAGAGAAGGTAATACAAGGTGACAGTCTATGAAATTAAAGATGGGAACTTCAAAACCACTAAAAGGAAATACTTTTTTCACACAATGTGTAATTAAATTGTGGAACTTCTTGCCACAGGGCCGAAGCACAAAGGAGATAGAGCTCGGGTCAAAAAGAGACCTAGATATTAATGCTGTTTGGCAAGAGAAACTACACCAGTTGGCAGCATCACTTACACTCTCTATTATGGGGTCTGTGATCTCACACCCCTAAATATTTGCAATCTAGAGGTACTCCTGGGGTGAATAATATTCCTTTTATCATGTGCTTGGGTAAGGAGGTTAACAAGTCTCTCTGATGCGGTACTCAGCTGAAGTATACCTGTTTTTCTGACTCCCAGATTAAACTGCTGTAGTATTATTTACATAGGTTTATCCTGGAAGGATAGTCAAATTTAAATTAGTGTAGAACATATCTGCTCACTCAAATGCTAACATAGTGCCAGCCATGCAGACATTTCACCTGTTCTCCTTAGACTGCACTGGCTTCTAAGTGCAGAGTGGACTTTGATCTGGGAAGCCCTAAATAATTTAGGTCCTGGCTACCTTAGAGATTGCCTTTCCTTACATACATTCATAACCATTGAGATCAAATGGGTTGAGCTTCTGCTACAAGTTGCAAAATTTGAACTTGGATTCCTGGGGATAGGAGGAGCTCAAAGTAAGAGTGTCAATTATGGAATCTGTTTCCCTTTCAGATTCAAAAGCGCACCAGTTTGTTGACCATCAGGAGAATGCTGTAAGGCCCAATGTTTTACCATGCTGGAATGGATGGTAAGATAAATTGGTTTTGTTTTGTTTTTAATTATTGGCTAAGGTTTTTTTATTTTTTACTAACAGATACATTATACAAATTTTTATGTGCTGCAAAAGGCTTACAACAGGTACACTTTATATATCTACAGATAAAAAAATTGAAATTATGATAGTGATTCCTTCATTATAGAGTATAAATGAAAAATTCATAAAGTGTTTACATAAAATGAAATACCACAAAGTAATTCTGAGCTCACTATAAGTAGTGTCTATTCCATTTTCATTTAGATATCAAAATACTCCCAAAACCGTACACGACAAATGAGAGGAATTCTCTTTAGTTTGGTTACTTTGCAGAAGCAGTAATTGAGAAGTAAGGATTTATACAAGTCACTTCAGTTTAACTTCAACTGTTTAAGATTACTGTGCACCACAGCCTTGAAACTGGGCCAAGGAGACCAATGGATAATATTGGTTATACCAATAAAGGTATAACCTCAATCACCCGTCTCTTTAATATCCAGAGACCAACAGAGCTATAACACTGCATTCGTTAATATTATGGATGTCTTGTATTACTTTATCTCAGCCTTGAAAAAGTTTAATAAAATTTCACTGGACCAGTCACAACATTTATTTGTACGCTATAGCCATAATTATGATAAAAAATAAATATCTTACTAACTGTCAAAATTAATCCCTGGATGAGCATAAATTTTACTGTGCGCTTCAAATTCTGCTACAATTAGAAAACCAATTAAGACCTCATGGAAGACAAAGGACAGAGGAAAAAAGTGAACCAATCAACTATCCTTTTTGCTATTATAAAATTATCAATACTTAACCTCATTACATCAATAGTTCTGAACAGATAGAATGTCACAAACCAAATAATTATCTCCATTTTCATATGACTACATAGACCAAAACAGTCTTGTGTGTCAGTTAAGGTTGGCCTAAAACAGGCTACCTAAAAAAAAAAAAAAAAAAAAACTACCTTAATTAAAACATCATCATTAAGTTTGGGAAGTCAAGCACTCAAAAGGTAGGAAGTGACAAAAATGAAGGTTAAGAAACTAAGAATGGCCCCATTGGGTCACACTAATGGTCCATCTGCCCCAGTGTCTTGTCTTCCAACAGTGGCTAATGCCTGATACTTCAGAGGGGATGAACAGAACAAGGCAATTATCAAGTGATCCATCCCCTGTCATCCAGTCCCAGTATTTGGCAATCAGAGGCTTAGGAACACCCAGAGCATGAGGCTGCATCCCTGACCATCTTGGCTAATAGACACTGATGGACTATCCTCCATGAACTCACACTTTTGGCCTTCACAACACCCCCAGCAACAAGTTTCACAGGTTGATGGTGTGTTGTGTTAAGTACTTCCTTATGCTTGTTTTAAACCTGCTGATTATTAAATTCACCCTAAGACCCCTAATTTGTGTGTTATGTGAAAGGATAAATAACAATTTCCTATTCATTTCTTCCATACCATTCCTGATTGTATAGACCTTCATCATATTCCCCCTTAATTCAGCTTTAAGATGCAGTTCCAGTCTTTTTTTAAACTTTCCTCATAGGGAAGCTGTTCCATCCCCTTAATCATTTTTGTTGCCTAATGTCTTTTTTGAGATGGGTCAACAAGAACTGAACACAATAATCAAAGTGTGGGCATATCATGGATTCATATAGTGGCATTATGATATTTTCTGTCACTTTCCTAATGGTTCCTAACACTGTTAAGATATTTTGACTGCTGCCACATATTGAGCCGTCGTTTTCAGGGAATTTAGAATATCTCTTTCTTCAGTGGTAACAGCAAATTTAGACCCCATCATTTGTATGTATATATATGTATATTGTGTGAGTAGTGGGACTACATTTTCCAATGTGCATTACTTTGGTCTTACCATGAATTTCATCTGCCATTTTTGTCACCCAGTTTATTGGAATCCACTTATAACTCTTCACAGTCTGCTTTGGACTTAACAAATCTGCAGTACTTTTGCATCATCTGAAAATTTTGCTAACTCACTGTTCAACCCCTTTGTCCAGATCATTTATGAATAAGTTGAATAGCACAGGTCCCAGAACAGATCCTTGGGGAAACCTGCTATTCACCTTTCTGCATTGTGAAAATTAACGATTTATTCCCCCATCATTTATTTCCGCTCTTGTAACCAGTTACTGATCCATGAGAGGACCCTACCTCTGATCCCATGATTGCTTAGTATACTTAAGAGCCTTTGGTGAGAGACCTTGTCGAAGGCTTTCTGAAACTCCAAGAACACTATAGCAATTAGATCACCCTTGTCCACATGCTTGTTGCCATCCTTTAATAGATTGGTGAGGTATGATTTCCCTTTACAAATGCCATGTTGACTCTTCCCAATATATCATGTTTAGCTACATGTCTGATAATTCTGTTCTTTACTATAGCTTCAAACAGTTTAGCCTTACTGGCCTGTAATTGTCAGGATCACGTTTGGGCCTCTTAAAAAAAAAAAAAAAAAAAAAAAAAAAACATCATTACATTAGATACTCTCAATTCATCTGGTGCAGAGGTTGATTTAAGTGATATGTTACATAGCACAGATAGTAGTTCTCTAATTTCATATCTGAGTCCCTTCAGAACTCTTGGGGGATTATCATCTTGTCCTGTTGACTTATTACTGTTTAGTTTATCAATTTGTTCCCAAACCTCCTCTATTGACACCTCAATCTAGAACAGTTCCTCAGATTTGTCACTTAAAAAGAATGCCTCAGATGTGGGAATCTTCCCCATGTTCTCTACAGTGAAGACCAAGAATTCATTTAGTTTCTCTGCACTGCCTTGTCTTTCTTGCGTGCTCCTTTAGCACCTTGATTATCCAACGGCCCCACTGACTGTTTGGTAGGCTTCCTGCTCCCATTTTATTTTTTAAATGTTGCTATTAGTTTGTGTACTTAGCTAGCTGCTTTTCAAATTCTTTCTTGGCCTGCCTTATTATACATTTGATTAGCCAGAGTTTATTTTCCTTTCTGCTTTCCTCACTAGGATTTGACGTTTTATTTTTTAAGGATGAGTTTTTGTCTCTAACCATCTCTTTCATTCTGCTGTTTAGTCAGGGATGGCTTTTTTGTTATTTTTATTAATTAATTAATTATTATTAGAGATATACATTTAGTTTGAGCCCTATTATGGTGCTTTTAAAAAGTTCCCATTAGTTATGTAAAAGTTTAACCGGTTAACCGATAACAGAAACCAATAAGCATCAAGTTTAACGATTAAACTCCCCCGGGGTTCTGGCTGCCCCCCCCCTGGGTCTCAGCACGCCTGAGGGGGGCCAGCAGTGGGGATCCCAGGCGTGCTGAGACCCCCACTGCTGGCCCCCAGCAGGTGCAGATCCTGTGCTCCCCTTAGGACTAAATCCAGAATTGCCTCTCATCTTGTGGTTTCCAGGATGAACTGCTCCATGAAGCAGTCATTTATGGTATCCTGAAATTTTATCTCTGCGTCCCTTGTTGAGGTGACATGTACCCACTCAACATGAGGACAGTTGAAATCCCCTATTATTGTGTTTTCTGCCTTTGTAGCCTCTCTAATCTCCGTAAGCATTTCACAGTCACCATCATCATCCTCATCAGATCGTCAGTAGTATACTCTTACTGCTAAACTCTTATTTTTCAAGCATGGCATTTCTATCCACAGAGATTTGATTCATTTAAGATTTTTACTATATTTGACTCTATGCTTTCTTTCACATATAGTGCCACTCCTCCACCAGCACGACATACTCTGTCGCTCCTATATATTTTGCATCTTGGTATTACCATATCCCATTGATTATCCTCATTCCACCAAGTTTCTCTCAATGCCTATTACAGCAATATCCTTATTTAATAACAGGCACTCCAATTCACCCTTCTTAGTATTTAGGCTTCTAGCCACTGGAAGGGACTGTGTGGGCACCGATACATTTGTCCATTCCCCCAAAGCCTGACCACTTAACCTCCAACCTGTCCCTCTGCCAGTCCCGTCTCATCTCCACACCTGGCTCCTTGTTCCAGTGTCATTCTTTTTGCCTATCCAGACTCAGTCTCCACTCTGCAGGCTTCTCATCCCATGTCCATTGTGATCCACCAGTGCTTGCAGCACCATTGAAAAGCACCCCTTTCGGTTTATGTACTGGCTGCCAAGGTGGTCCGGTCCCAAGATAGGGATATGCATTCTGTCTATTGCCCCACCACAGTTAGGGAACCCCATTGCAGCAAAGCCATCCACTATGACCTGCACATTTCCTAGAGTCACTACCCTTGATAGCAGCAGCTCAGTGCTTTGTTAACACTGGTTCTCCACTTGTAAGGTAACTCCCTTCTCTTCATGTCTCAGTATATTTATGCCTGCATCTGTAATTTTCACTCCATGCATCCGAAGTGGGGTTTTTTACCCACAAAAGCTTATGCCCAAATAAACCTGTTAGTCTTTAAGGAGCCACCGGACTCCTCGTTTTTGTGGATACAGACTAACACGGCTACCCCTTTGATACTTGACAATAAGAAAAAGTAGCTGCAAACAAACAATAATTCAAGAAATTCATTCATCTTCTGATTGAGTAGATTATTAAACCATAAGAACACCCACTGTCACAACTGTAGGTGTGCTGAAACCTACAACTATATCTATGCAGAACCACCAATCAAATTGTCTGTTGCTCCACATAAAGCTAACACAGCTTATCAAAACAGTAAAAAAGGAGAAACCCGTGAACTTGGTTTATATGCTATTCACAATATTACTATCCTTTTTGTAAAAATATCAAACCAAACAAACTTGCTTGCAATTTTAAAAGCCAATAGTGCCTGCAAGGGAATATCTTGCTTATAATTTGTTTCTATTTAACAAATTTCAAATCCCCAAAACTGTTTCCTATTCTCTGATGAGAATCAGGAAGAATGACAGGAAGAATCTTGAAGCAAGATATAGAAAAGTGTAATAGCCAACTAGATCTGAAGACTGCCCTAGAAGAACAGTACCACTACAAATATTTATCTCATGAGATTATTTAGGAATAGGAGAAGTGAGTTCAATTTGATCCAAACTACTCTGAAGAATCCTCTGGTAGTTCAAAAGACCCCAAGGCCATACAAATTAATTTGCAAGCTCTCTTTTTGGTCTTCGTTGACAAAAATAGTGTCACAATTCTAAAAAAAAAAAAAAAAAAAAAATACATGAACAAATCACATAACTGCCAACTGTACTAGCTGTAGCAGAATGCCCGATTTTGCATGATATATGTTGTGCCTCAATTTATCCGATGACATGACTGAGCTCTCAGAAGCTAATTCCCCACCTGAGAAAATGTATATAGATGTTAATTGCTCATGCAAAGTAACCTGATACATCATTTGATTAGTTTTTAACCTGCTTTGTGAGTAGTAAACCATTCAGTCACAGCCTGAGAAAGATAACTAAAATAGAACAGTAATGCTGTCCTGAGGCATTACATGCCAGTGGAGCTTCAGGTCAGCTGGGTAAGGAGGAGACTGTGGTGCTGAAACATGGTTTATTCCATATTAAATAAATATAGCATCAGGAAGCAGCAGCAACAGAAGATCTTGCAAAGATCTGAATAAAGCTATAATCCAGGTTATTCTTAAATCAGATAATGTAGTTTTTAATGCCTACTTCAACACTAAATAAATCAGATTTTTTAATGTAATCTATAGTCGTGCAGCAAAAACACACACACAAAAAAGCCATAAGGGACTTTTTCTGCATCTTGATAGGGACTAGAAATACAAGGCAATTTAGAGATGTGTCCTACTAAAAAAAAAATCGATGTTTTTTTTCCTGCAACTGGGAATCCCTTCCAGCTATTTTTGTACAGTACAAGAGGCAGGTTCAGAAGAAGCAACATTTTCAGTAGTACTGTACTATGATTTATCAGATGAAAAACACCATACACAGAAAGATAAAATATTATTAATTAAAATACAGAGAGAGAATGCATTATGTGTACTAGTTTGCAGACATGAATCCTAAATTTGGTAAATTTTATTATACTGACAAAAATGACTTATTGCTGAAGTCTTGTAGATAATAAAAATTATCTGAGAATTTAATAGTGTACATTCATAAAATAAGTATGAAGTCATAATTTGTATCTATTGTCATCTTACCAATATATAAACAAATAATAGGAGTGCAGTGCCTTGTAAATTTGTAAAATAATTTCTCTCTAAAATAGGTGGTTATTCATACACAATTAACCAAATAGTGCTGCATCCTATTACTTACGTAATATAAATTTTCTATTTACATGACAACAGAAAACCAAGAATGTATAACTTCATCATACAAAAAAAATCTTCCGGTGACTAGACCTGAGCATTAACTTTATAATTGATTCATATGTCCTCATGAGATGCTGAAAAAGTCCATGGAACTAACTTGATTTCAAAGATACAAAATTCTTGTTCCAAACTGAAGTTTTCTTATCCCTAGACAAGAAAAGTATTTACCAGTACCCAATAATTATTAAAAATCCCCCCTGAAAATTTAGGTCAAAAATTTCAGTCTAGCCTTAGCAGACCGCCAATATAATAAATGCAATTTTTTGCATGTGATTAATTTTGCCTGTAATTCATCACATGCATACAGGTAGGTTTTCAGTTGCTATTCCAAAGCCTATCCATTTATATCTAAGGCTTAGTAATATATTTATATGAAGTACAAGAAAATATTACTGGCATCATATATTGCAAAATGAATTTGACTGTTGTATTCTACAAGCTCTGTGTCCATTTGAAGCCAATGAAAAGATGAATAAAGTTGTTCTATTTGAAAACCATACAAAACTAAACCACGATAATACTTTTGAAATTTAAACAGGACACCAATTGACCACTATTTCCAGTCCCATAAACATACTTAGCAAAGTATAAACTTCCAAAAAACATGGTTTGCAGTTTCCTGGTTTTGGACTTTGTTTATTACATTTTTTCTAAGATACCAATATTTGAGCTAGATATATTTTAAGTAGAAAAACTGAATATATGCTATCTAGGATATTCAGTACCTTCACTAAAAATTTCTTTCATTATTCTACTCCCAACTTCTAGTGGATCATTTAATGAACAGCAGCAACATATTTGTCATTCACACAAATCAGTCCAAGAGAATGCTAATAACCAGATATCTTATGAAGAGATAATTAAAATAATACTTGTTTATGAAGAAATAAAACTATTTTTTCCTCTTCACCTCTCTTTCTCCAACTTCAAAAGCCATATTATAGGAATAGAAACTACGGACATGGTTACCTCTATAACTGTTCAAATGGAGACTGCCCTTCAGTTGCTAATGAAGTGATTCCTGTCTACAGAGTATGTAAAGTGCTTTAGTATCCTTCTGGATAAAGAAGCTACAACATTTTAAGATTAATATCTGTTACTTTTAAACTACAATAAAATACCTTTTATGCCCAGATTGTTGTTTTGTTAGAATTCATCATTCAAAAGATGAATATCATTCTTTCTTATTTTAAAAACTACCATGCTAACCAATAGTTAGCCTCTCTTACTTGTAAAGTACAAATTTCTAAAAGTAGTTTGACAGAAACTTAATATAGGACTCTAAATACAGTGTTTTAGTACTTCAAACAGCAATTCTGGATGTTTAGTTTTATCCAATGCTGTGGCAATTAAACTGAGTATATATTTGGAGAACCATACCAATTAGAAGAGAGAATCGCATACGAAATAAATATTTTATTTTTGTGCTCCCAGATTTAAGATTGTCTGCCGCCAAAGAAGCTGTATGCTACCACAACAAAAATCTCAGAACATATCCCAAAGCTTCACACATAGAGGGACTCTCCCAAAGAGAAACATACATGAATAGCATCTATATCACCACCCTGCGACGAATCACCAGAAAAGATAATATACCCTACTCTGTTCCCCCCGGGCAGTTTCAGAGGCAACCAAACCAAAAGGAGTCCCTGCTAGGGCAATGCCAACAGAACCATGCTACTAGGGCACTGCTGTGGGTCACAGCAAGTACAGAGACAAACCGTACCCTACAATGGGATAATACAGTAGAAATTCCACACTGGGAGTTGTTCTTCTTACACAAAAGGGAATGATTTGGCTCCACTATAAGAAACAAATTGATTTAAGTTGAGGGACATTATGGTACTCGTATAATAAATGATCGACCACATCTTTTTCACCCAAGGCAAAAAGAGATATTCCCCTTGGTAACAATACCTAAAAAAATTTGACTTAAAAGAAAATTACAAAATTATATCTTCCATGTTATGAATCTTGTGTGTTTAGTGTTAATATTTTGGGAGAGAGAAAAAATATTCTTAATAGGACTGTCAAGTGATTAAATAACTTAATTGCGATTAATCACGCAATTAAAAAAATTAATCAATAATAGATACTATTTATTTAAATATTTTTGGATGTTTTCTACATTTTCAAATATATTGATTTCAATTACAACACAGAATACAAAGTGTACAGTGCTTACTTTATGTGTGTTTTTGATTACAAGTATTTGCATTGTAAAAAAACAAAAGAAATTGTATTTTTCAATTCACCTAATACAAATACTATAATGCAATCTCTTTGTTGTGAAAGTGCAACATACAAATGTAGATTTTTTTGTTATATAACTGCACTCAAAAACAAAACAATGTAAAACTTCAGAGCCTACAAGTCCACTCAGTCCTACTTCTTGTTCAACCAATCGCCAAGACAAAACAAGTCCATTTACGTTTACAGGAGATAATGCTGCCCTCTTCTTATTTACAACATCACCATAAAGTGAAAACAGGCATTTGCATGGCACTTTTGTAGATGGCATTGCAAGGTATTTACGTGCCAGTTATGCTAAACATCCATATGCCCCTTCATGCTTAGGCAACTACTCCAGAAGACATGCTGATGGCGCTCATTAAAAAAAATAATGCATTAATTAAATTTGTGACTGAACTCCTTGGGGGAGAATTGTATGTCCCCTGCTCTGTTTTACCCGCATTCTGCCATATGTTTCATGTTATAGCAGTCTCTGATGATGACCCAGCACGTTGTGCATTTTAAGAACACTTTCACTGACAAAACGAAAAGACGGTACCAAAAGACGGTACGAGATTTCTAAAGATAGCTACAGCACTTGACCCAAAGTTTAAGAATCTGAAGCGCCTTACAAAATCTGAGAGGGACGAGGTGTGGAGTATGCTTTCAAAAGTCTTAAAAGGAGTAACATTCCGATGAGGAAACTACAGAACCCAAACCACCAAAAAAGAAAATCAACCTTCTGCTGGGGGCGGCATCTGACTCAGATAATGAAAATGAAAATCCGTTGATCTGCACTGCTTTGGATTCTTATCGAGCAGAACCCATCATCAGCATAGACGCATGTCCCCTGGAATGGTGGTTGAAGCACGAAGGGACATATGAATCTTTAGCACATCCTGCACATAAATATCTTGTGACGCCAGCTACAACAGTGCCATGAGAACTCCTGTTCTCATTTTTAGGTGCCATGGTAAACAAAAAGCGGGCAGCATTATCTCCTGCGAACGTAAATAAACTTGTTTGTCTGAGTGATGGGCTGAACAAGAAGTAGGACTGAGTGGACTTGTAGGCTCTAAAATTTTACATTGTTTTATTTTTAATGCAGTTTTTTTGTACATAATTCTACATTTGTAAGTTCAACTTTCATAATAAAGAGATTGCGCTACAGTACTTGTATTAGGTGAATTGAAAAATATTTCTTTTTATCATTTTTACAGTGTAAATATTTGTAATAAAAATAATACACACTTTGATTTCAATTACAACACAGAATACTATATGAAAATGTAGAAAAACATCCAAAATATTTAATAATTTTCAATTGATATTCTATTGTTTAACAGTGCAATTAAAACTGCGATTAATCGCATTTAATTTGTTTGAGTTAATCACGTGAGTTAACTGCAATTAATCGACAGCCGTAATTCTTAATGATGTAACATTACTGCTTACTACCTAGTCCACTAATAATATATTAAACAGGGACCAATGCTAGCGTATCTCCATGAGTTTTACTTTACTACCTTGCTTTCCCAGAAAACCTACAGTATATTGACCTGGGGTCAAGAATGCAGTTAAACAACTCCAACTCCCACAATGACTACATGCATTTTACTACACCCAATTTCTGCATGATTAAGCACAGACTCCACCTAAACCACAGTTCATTAAATATAAGCTTTTTCCATCATCAGGTTACCCAAAGAACAGATTGGTTTCATCACTATACTATTTAACACCTTCCCTCAGTGAAAATACTACTCTGTCTTCTGCCCACAGAAATCTAAATTCCATCTGCTGCTTTATTTCCTATAAATGCACCAGACCCCCGACTGTAAATTACAGTCAACTTCTATAAACGTGTCTCAAGTGTTCCACAAATAGCAAGTTGACTCTGAAGATCAACAGATTTGCTATTGTCATGCTCAAGAAGCTGGCACCAGATGCATGTGTCTTGTTAAAGAAAACATCTTATTAGGCATTGCTCACAATTCATAGGATTCCCCACCACTTTAGATCCTTAATATCACAGACGCATACAGTCTCTTGTTACCCATAGAACCTGAAAAGAACATATAAGGAAGTATAAAAAACAAATTCCTTCCCCCTCAAATCAGTATCAGCAATAGTCCAATTAAATTAATGGTAATCTCCATACCTGAGAGATGTAGCTGGATTAGGATAATGAGATCTTAATGAAGTTTGTCTATCACCAGGCAACGTAAGTGAAGTATTTCTATGCAGAAGTATGGTGCTACTCCTTTGCAAGATTAAGATAGCTCAATTTTAAGGAAGAATATTAAAGGGGAGACACAAATACATTGCCATTATCAACGCCACATGTGGAGAATGAACTATACTTTCTTCACAGCACACTGAAAGGGATTGTATGTGGAAAGCTTGTATAGTAAAAGCGGTGTTCTCCAGCCCTGTGCCAACCAGAAAGCTCTATAAACTGACCTTTCTAATCTTCACAGAAAGTCCGGTTTATAGTCCGGTTGGCGTGGGGCCAGCAGGCTTCCTATCTGGCTCCACGTGGCTCCCTGGAAGTAGCAACATGTCCCTGCTGTTCCTAGGCGGAGGAACAACCATGAGTGAGGTTCAGAGTGAGGGAAGAGGTGCGGGGTTGGGTCACAGGAGGGGGTCTGGGACGTGGGCTCTGGAAGGGCGTTTGGGTGCAGGAGAGGGCTTGGGACAAGGGGTTGGGGCGCAGGATGGGTTTTGGGGTGACGGATCTGGGCGGTGCTCACCTCAGGTGGCTCCATGCAAATGTCGACCTGTCCCTGCTGCTCCTAGGCAGAGGTGCGGTAGGCGGCTCTGCGCTCTGCCTCCACCCACAGGAGCTGCCCCCGCAGCTCCCATTGGCCGCAGAAAACAATCAGTTTCATTCATATTTTTTAAAAAAGGTTATAGCTAATTTAACTGTAGAATAAAACTAATAAGACCTTGCCCAAGTTATCCCCTTCACTTTCATAGACTGAGAAAATAAAAAAACAACACACATTCCCAGATGGTGCAGAAATGTGTAAAGTGCCCTTTTTGTTGCATAGATTTCCACTGTCCTAAGCCCAAGGACAAGACAGAAGACTGGAGGATCCACGGAAATGGGAAAGAAAAAGAAGTACAGAGTCCCTGTATCAACTTTGGAGAAATTCTGTAAAAACATGGAAAGACAAAACTCCCTCCCAACACCTTGACTATAGGGAAGGGGAAGGCTTGCAGGAACAAAAAGTTAGAGATATTCTGGTCCCAGGTGGAAAGGGAAGCAGGCTTCCTACCATCCTCATTCCACTCCCCTGAACAAGCACAGACATACTGGTTTCTAGTAGATGTCCCAAAATCCCCAAAGGCCTCGGGTTATCAATATCTTCTCTGCTTCATGGATCAAGGAAGTGAGAGTGTCAGAGGAACAGGGGAGTGTGTTAAATCTCTCTCCCTCTCTGCAATGCAAAACTAAATGAGAAATACCTTGAAAGGAATCTCACAGTTAGCAGCACTCTATATGCTAAAACTTATTTTTGAGACATTAACAATCTGGGTCTGGTTCTACCGCCAGCAAAATCAGGAGCTGCTCTTATAGCACAGGTCTTGCACACTAAAAAACTACAACAGTACTCTGGTACAACAATTTTTTCAAAAAACGTAAGTTACAGCCACAGATTTTATTACTATTATTCTGATGCAGATATTCAAACAAACACCATTTTCTTTAGGCCAAATGACCTGGAGATTATTCGGTTGAACTAGGTCCTAGAATCCTGCTGTAAATTACTTAGATGCTTTTCATCAACAAATTTGATTGTATTAAGCATCTGCTAGAAAAAACTGCTTTAAAGGGAAAAAGATATGACAAATTTATGTAGCGTCCCCTCTCCACCCAGTTACCTTTTCTAATGCCAATCTGCTTACAAGTTTTGATGGACAGGTTTGGAGGTTTTTGGATCCTGCAACCCACTCAGCAGGGTGTATCTTCTTTATTTTTCCCTATGAATTTATTTGGCGGTGCCTTCACACCACTTGCTCCTTCCTGGCAGGGTTACCAGGGCAGATTGCGAGGAAAATTCTCACCACGGGGTAACCCACACTTACTTGCCAGATAGTTGGAGACTCCCAAGAAATAACACAAATACATAAAATATATTCAACACAGTAATTATATTAAACAGGAGACAAATATAACATAACAGGATAAAACACTATTCTTAGGGTCACCAGTGCCCATGTTGATAATACCCGTGACTTTTCCCAGTCATGTGACCTGAGGTAGAAAATGTAAGATTAGTGTCCTGCTGGTACACGTATTTTGCTGGGGCCCCTGATGACCTATAACCATGATACAAACCATCCGATGTGTAGAAAGAATAGTAAATATGGCAGGCGACCAGCTTGGCTAAACAGTGAAATCCTTGCTGATCTTAAACGCAAAAAAGAAGCTTACAAGAAGTGGAAGATTGGACAAATGACCAGGGAGGAGTATAAAAATATTGCTCAGGCATGCTGGAGTGAAATCAGGAAGGCCAAATCACACTTGGAGTTGCAGCTAGCAACAGATGTTAAGAGTAACAAGAAGGGTTTCTTCAGGTATGTCAGCAACAAAAAGAAAGTCAAGGAAAGTATGGGCCCCTTACTGAATGAGGGAGGCAACCTAGTAACAGAGGATGTGGAAAAAGGTAACGTACTCAATGATTTTTTTGCCTCTGTCTTCACGAACAAGGTCAGCTCCCAGACTGCTGCACTGGGCAGCATAGTATGGGGAGAAGGTGACCAGCCCTCTGTGGAGAAAGAAGTGGTTCGGGACTCTTTAGAAAAACTGGACGTGCACAAGTCCATGGGGCCAGATGCGCTGCATCCGAGGGTGCTAAAGGAGTTGGCGGATGAGACTGCAGAGCCATTAGCCACCGCAGCAACAAGTCTCAAAGCCAGGCTCGACTGACTCAGGCTTGCGGGGCTCACACTACAGGGGTAAAAATAGCAAAGTAGCCTGTCAGGCTGGAGCCTATGCTCTGAAACCAGGCAAGCGGGGTGGATTTCAGAGGCCAGGCTCCAACCCGAGTGGGAACATCTAAACTGCTATTTTCAGGCCATTAGCGAGCCCTGCAAGCCTGAGTCTGTTGACACAGGCTCTGAGATTCGCTGCCATGGGGTGGGTTTTGTTTTGTGTTTTTTTGCAGCATAGACATATGCTAAATTAGAAAAAAAATAAATAGGTCAGAATGCAATATTATTGTTGTACTATGAAAACACTTGGTAGAATTTCCATCTTTCAGGTTTTTGAGGAATTCTCAGTTTTCTTGTTTTTTTTAATTACATTTATAAAACAATATGAAGTTCACTTGTTAAAACATTTCTACAATATGTTGTTGGTTTACAAGTTTATTTTCTATTATTTGCTACCTTAAATAAAATAAAAAAAAACATGCTATAGCAGCTAATGAGAGTAACGACGCAAAGCACTCCGTTCTGTTAACGGGTGTACAGATAGCTGAGCAAACTTTTTGGAAGCTGACAGCATAAAGTATGAGTCTGAACATTCCCAGTTAACATTGTTTCTCGACTAAAACTGTAATAGTGTTCGGCTTTAAAAGTAAGCCATCAACTTGAAACGAATATTGAGTTAAGACCATTTTTGTGTACTGCATACCCACCTACATCCTTTAAAGTAGTGTAGACAATTAGGGATGCGGGCCATCACCTGGCAGAAATACATTTACCTTAAATAAAGTATCGTATGCCATAACTTATTGTACCTAATGCTATACCATTCTTCACCATAATTATTAAAAGCATTCAGCACAGAAATCTAAGATTAATTCAATTTTCATTTTAGTTTCTGAAGTTTTATCATTAACTTCGTATACACAAAATTCACCAAGGAGAACAAAACTCTACTGAATATAAAAATAATTGTTCAACGCTACAGAAGCACTATCCACAATGAACCTCCTAGGTCACCTAGTCGTATATGAAGCTACTGAAGACTCCTGGAACTCAAACTGCTGTGTTTTGCAATTTGATATTTATGCAGGACATTAATCTGTAATACGAAATAGTATCTTAAATTATTTCACTTTGAAATTCAGTTTACAGAAAATGAGTGTTTTTAAAAACATAACTTAGCTAAAGTATTTGGAGCACAGACTTAGTACACATGCACAGTAGCCAGTCTGACAATAGGCTGTAATGTTGGAATGCACTATTGATAGTCTATTCTCCCAATAATTTTACAAGCTGGAGCCCCACTCTCAGAATCTACCTTGCTTGGATGGACCCTTGTGCCAGATTTCAATGGGGGCTCCAACACTAATCCAAATGTATCACTGGGGCCTGGAATTTTAAAAACAGCAGCCCTAAGAACAATAATATTTTATTGATTTGTAGAGAACACTTTAGAAAAGTACAACAATATAGATGTATTCAAAATGGGCCTGATTCTCTTTTCACACCAGTGAAAGCGAGGGACAATCAGGCTCACAGGATTTCCAAAACTCAAAATAATTATTTTAATCAGGTAAATAATCTGCATTCACAAGCTTATACCCTTACCATACATAAACTAAGCTATTTTGGTACAGCTAAATGTTTATTTGTCCAGTAAATCTACTACAGCTTTGTGTATTTCCCATCAATGCATGTATTACTTAAACATAAATTAACCATTAAAAATTATGTTAATTAAAAAAATTAAATATCAAAGCTGTAGCAGAAGTCATCAGAAATTTTAAAGATACAGCTGACAAGTCTATATTAATTCAATGTGTACCATATTCCTTTGCCATACTGGTGCATGTTAAAAGACAGTCTCAAACTTTCAAACTGGTACCACCTCTCAACCTGATTTTAGCCCTGCAACACTGTCTCCCTTCCCACTCCTGCCCTATTTTTGCCAACTGAAGTTATATGACTAGAACCTCTGTGTACCATACTGACCCATGTGTCAGTTAACACTGAATGCCTGCACACTGCTAATTTGAATAAAACTATTGTCTTATTATAGACAGAGGTGTTTTATCTGTGATTAAGTTATACTTCACACTCATCTATAAAGTCCATTTAGAAGATGAATACCTTAAACTTATTGCAAATTTAAAACTATAATAATTAAACTAGGGCTGTCGATTAATCCCAGTTAACTCACACAATTAACTCAAAAAAATTAATCGCGATTTAAAAGATTTATTGCGATTAATTGCACTGTTAAACAATAGAATACCAATTGAAATGTATTAAATATTTTTGGACATTTTTCTACATTTTCAAATATATTTATTTCTATTACAACACAGAATACAAAGTGTACAGTGCTCACTTTATATTATTTTTATTACAAATATTTGCACTGTAAAAATAACAAAAGAAATGCTATTTTTCAATTCACCTTATACAAGTACTGTAGCGCAATCTCTTTATCGTGAAAGTGTAAATTACAAATCTAGATTTGTTACATAACTGCACTCAAAAATAAAACAATGTAAAATTTTAGAACCTACAAGTCCACTCAGTCCTACTTCTTGTTCTGCCAATCACTAAGACAAACAAGTTTATTAGAGCATAAGCTTTCGTGGACTACAGCCCACTTCTTCGGATGAAGTGGGCTGTAGTCCACGAAAGTTTATGCTCTAATAAATATGTTAGTCTCTAAGGTGCCACAAGTACTCCTGTTCTTTTTGCGGATACTGACTACCACGGCTGCTACTCTGAAACAAACAAGTTCTCAACATATGTTTCACTCTATATGCATCCGAAGAAGTGGGTTGTAGCCCACGAAAGCTTATGCTCTAATGAATTTGTTAGTCTCTAAGGTGCCACAAGTACTCCTGTTTTTTTTTTGTTTTTTTTGAGGATACAGACTAACACGGCTGCTACCCTGAAACTTTACATTTATGGGCGATATTGCTGCCTGCTTCTTATTTACAATGTCATCTGAAAGTGAGAACAGGCATTCTCATGGCACTTTTGTAACTGACGTTGCAATTATTTACATGCCAGTTATGCTAAACATTCATATGCCGCTTCATGCTTCGGCCACAATTCCAGAGGACATGCTTCCGTGCTCATGTTAAAAAAATAATGCATTAATTAAATTTGTGACTGAACTCCTTGGGGGAAAATTGCATGTCCCCTGCTCTGTTTTACCCGCATTCTGCCATATATTTCACGTTAAAGCAGTCTAGGATGATGACCCAGCACATGTTCGTTTTAAGAACACTTTCACAGCAGATCTGACAAAACAAAAAGAAGGTACCAATGTGAGATTTCTAAAAATGGCTACAGCACTCGACCCAATGTTTAAGAATCTAAAGTGTCTTCCAAAATCTGAGAGGGATGAGGTGTGGAGCATGCTTTCGGAAGTATTAAAAGAGCAACATTCTGATGCAGAAACTACAGAACCCAAACCACCAAAAAAGAAAAATCAATCTTCTGCTGGCAGTATCTGACTCAGATGATGAAAATGAACATACGTCGGTCCGTGCTGCTCTGGATTGTTATTGAGAAGAACCTGTCATCAGCATGGACACACGTCCTCTGGAATGGTGCTTGAAGCATGAAGGGACATATGAATCTTTAGCGCTTCTGGCACATAAATATCTTGTGACACTGGCTACAACAGTGCCATGCGAACGCCTGTTCTCACTTTCAGGTGACCTTGTAAACAGGATGCAGGCAGCATTATCTCCTGCAAATTGCAACCAAACCTGTTTGTCTGAGCGATTGGCTGAAGTAGGACTGAGTAGACTTGCAGGCTCTAAAGTTTTACATTGTTTTATTTTTGAATGCAGTTTTTGGTACATAATTCTACATTTGTAAGTTCAACTTTCATGATAAAGAGACTGCACTTCAGTTTTTGTATTAGGTGAATTGAAAACTACTATTTCTTTTGTTTTTTACAGTGCAAATATTTGTAATAAAAAATAAATATAAAGTGACCACTGTACATGTTGTGTTCTGTGTTGTAATTGAAATCAATATATTTGAAAATGTAGAAAACATCCAAAAATGTTTAAATAAATGGTATTCTATTATTAACAGCACGATTAATCGCGATTAATTTTTTTCAATCGCTTGACAGCCCTAAATTAAACATATCACCTACTGTTCCACTATCCACTGTAATATAGACAAAGAAATTCAAACTGCTTAATATCACATTAATCAAAAGTCACCATAAATACTATTGGAGTTTATCTGTCTATTCATCTATGCATATGTACCATTAATTATGTCATCTCCAATTCACTTGTCAGGGACAAGAACAAAAAACAGATTCTAGGTACAGAGAAAGTAATGGTATTTTTTGTGTTTGAATCTCAAGTTTGCTCCTTTGATACAATAGCTACTCAGGCTGCCAGGTTTTTCTTTCACCCTTCTTTAATACCACAATTAGTGTGTTTGTTTTTCAGTGCTAATAGCAAGGCGTGATCTACACTTAAAAATTAAATCAACCTAGCTACTACGTCACTCACAGACGTGAAAAATTTCACACCCTGATTTTTGTAGTTAGGTCGACCTAACCCTCTGGTGTAGACGCAACTAAATCAAGGAAATAATTATTCTGTTGACCAACCTACCACATCTCAGAGAGGTGGATTAACTACATGGATGGACAAACCCCTTCTGTCTATGTAGGAAGTGTCAAAACTACTGTGCCACAGCAACACAGCTGTAGTGCAGCTGCTGTAGCATAGGCCTACCCCAACTGCACTAGTTTACCAAGTATGTACTTGCTATTGGAGGTAAGAAATCAAAACTCCTGGTGCCCTGTGGTTAAACATTCCTAAATTTTTAACAGTAAGATAGAAATTTATCAGCTACAGTGTGATAACAAACCAAAAATGTACCCCTACAAACAATCAAATAGACCCAACACGCTAGTACATCTGAGAAGATGCTTCAAGTTGAAAAAGGATTTTCTAGCTTTCTTGATTGTTTTAAGAACTTAGATAAGATGGTCAATTATTTTAGCCTACCTTATTCTATCAAGCAGATAATAACACCTTCCAAAAGAACCAGCCACTACAAAGCATAACAGTTCTCTATTGTTCTTATGGAAAAAACTTGGTTCAGGATAATCATCAGGATGTTACGCTTACTCTGGTAAAGAACAGCCGTGTCATGGAAGAGAGACAAGGTGGGTGAGGAAATATCTTTTATTGAACCAACTTCCGTCGGTGAAAGAGAGAAATTTTCGAGCTACATTTCTCTCTTTCACCAACAGAAGTTGAAATATCTTTTATTGGATCCTCAGCCTCCTTTTCCCTCTAATATCCTGGCACCCACATGGCTACAGCAACACTGCAAATGTCATAGGAGAGATATTTTATGTTTCTCGGTGTTATGAAGTGACAATTGTCTTCTTCTAGAATACCCACTACCGATTTGCAGTACTTGAGATTCTCTTTGGGCTTGTCTTCACTGCTCAAAAAGCTGAATTTTTTATGCTGGGGTAATTAGCATGCACTAGCTATCCTAAAATAAAAATACAGTGAAGACAAGACATTCTAGTTTTACAGCTATGTAAACTCATGGAAGCCAACCTGGCCTCAGCAAGTTTATCTTGCAGTAAAACTAAAATGCCTTGTCTTCAATGTATTTTTACCTTAGGATAATTCATGAATGTCACCCCTCTGCAAAACATCAGCTTTTTACAGCAGCGAAGACAAACCCTTAGACTGCATCTTCACTACAAGATACACCAGGGTGTAAGTAATCATGGGGCTAGTCAACTCGTGATAACCTCTCTCATGGGAGCATGATTACATCTACTGTGCTGTCAATCCCTATAGCAAGACCTGTAATTGACACATTTTACTGGGTAAGAATACTAGAGTGTCTTAGCTCAAAGAACCATGGAATATGCCCACAGGTACATGCAAGTGAGTGTACAAATAGTCAGGACACAGGAAAGCAGGTAGGGAGGGTAGTGTAGGAACACTAACACATGGGCTAGGCTAATCTAGATATTCAGATTGGTTGCTCAATCATCCAGGGGTTGGTACCAATCACTGCAATAACTGTCCAGGGTAGACAAAAGGCCTGGCTACTACACTGGAAACATCAAAGCACTGTCGCGGGAACACTGCTGCAGCAGCACTTTGAAGTGCAGTATGGTCCTGCTCCTGGTAATCCACCTCCACAAGGGAATTAGCTCAGAGTGTGGCTCCCAGTGCTCGGAGCCTTTCTACACTAGCACTTTAAAGCACTCAGACTTGCTGCACTCAAGAGGGTGATTTTTCACACCCCTGAGCCAGCAAGTTAGAGCGCTATAAAATGTAAGTGTAGACAAGCCGAAAGCCTTAGTTACATTAAAAATGCCAAAAGCCAAGTATTCAATGATTCTTCAAAACACGTTCATGACTTTTGATACTGACATGCTTCTGAGAGTGGAGGGGTGGTAAATGAATGAGCACTACTAACAAATACATAACAACAATGCATCAAATGATTTAAGATATTTTGAAGTGGAAAACAATCTGAGCCCACAAACAGGAGCAAGGGACAGTAGCTAAATGCTCAAAAGGACAAAACAACTCCAAAATGTTAACATAAATTTGTTATGCTGCTTTATGACTATCTTTTCTATGTATTATTTTAAATTACTATTAGGGAATTTTGAGCTGTGAACAGGTTTTTTTTTATTAAATCAAAACAAAATAAATTGTACAGTTTATGGACAGGCAAACTATGAATTGGCATTGCACAAGATTTCCCACAAATTTCAGCAAATCTGGCTTAATGCTAATCTGAAAGACCTCTGCTACTCTAATCTTGAGTCTCTTTTGAAAGGAGACTCTCATATGTGACCACCCCAAAACACTAACTAGGATAATTCCACCAAAGATATTTTCAAATGTTAGTTCAGCAATTGGAACTAGTGTTGATTTTCAGAAGGTGAAACACTAATGCTGAAAGCCCACCTAATAAATAGCAGAGACAGTTTGAGCACAAAATATAAGACAATTTTAAATCTATTATTTTTGGATGGTAGATGTACAAGAAACATCACTGGAGTAAAGATTTTCTCTTATGTACCCTTCAGGATATACTCCCTATATCTAATGTATTTAAATGTGTAAACAAGACTTCAGAAGTTGGCAATTGGCAATTTCAAAGTCAAGAAGCATAAACTCACTGTACAAAAGGATTATTACCATTGAACAAAACTACAGTCAACCCCTAAATATCACATCCAAAGGTCCAAAAGACTATTGTTACAGGGGACTGAGTGGCTCAGGAAATTAGAAATGGAGTATAGAACTTTTCACCTCTATATCACTGGTGAGTAATGACATAGCTGTGTATCAGCGAATGGCTGTATGAAATTAACTGATGGTCTGTCCAATTCTAAGTGAACAAACATCTATGTTACTGGAACTGCCAATAATATTACTAACTTGTATTGGTAGTCTCGACGGAGGAACCAAATAATGACTGGACATGAAGAATAAACATCCCTCCACACCCCCAAAGGTAGAGTCTTCAGAACCATTGAAATTGACTGGTAAGGCTGCTAGGGGAAGGTCACACTGCATCTACTTATCTGGCACCTTTCAAACATGCACCACTTACAAAATAATTCAGGGGAATGCAAAGAAGGGCTGACAGTAATAGGCGCTCCCTCATACAGAAGATATTGCAGTGTTGCTAGTTTGGAGAGGGGGAGAGCGAGCATGTGACAGATGCGCATTGTCCCAGACACGTGGAAAAATAAACATAAGATGCAAGGCACATGGTTTAATTAGATGACAACCGTATTACCTTAATTCATCTGGGAATTACCAGGCACTCAACATTATGAATCATTTCAACCTGGTGGAGAGATGCCCCTCAACCCCTACCCCTCCACAGCTGGTCCCCAAAACATTGTTAGGATCCCAATGCCCTCCCCTCATATGAAGGTTAAAGAATTGGGTTGTTTCCTCACTGCCCCAGACCTTAGGAGTCCCAAGCCCATTTCCCAGCTTCTTTAGGGGATGCCTTCCCTTAAGTCTATTTATAATTCTAGTTTAATCAGGGAACAGGACTCTTTATGAAATGAGCACCTGCATCAGACACCTGCTAAAGTGTCACAACTTGACCTTTTCCTCCTAACTCCACTGTATCCCCGAACAGCTGTGGGGAAGACCTGAACAGTCACCCCATCCTGGCCAATCTCACCATAAGGGGAAAATTCCTTACCTGTCCCAAAAAAGGCCACTAACACAATATCCACAGCAGACCTAAAATCCTGGTACTATGCTAATCAATGAGAGGGTGCTCAGGCTGGAGGCACAGGGTCTATATATACTTTCCCAGTTGTGCAAGGGCCAATGACTTATCTGAGCAAACCAGCCAAAGCACCCTCTCAGGTGATGCCTTCCCATCCCACCCCCAGTGAGACAATCCTTCCTAACCTACGGAGGGGGAGGGGGACCCTTAAAGGAGCCACTATCCATCCCCCCTGAAACAAACATGTACATCTGAAGATCACAGACGTTTGAGCTTGTAAAGACCTGTTAGATCATAGTCCAACCATTCCTGTAAGTGCAGGATATGGTTCTCAGATAATGAGAAGAGGCATTTGGAATTAAAATTAAACTACACCTAATCTTAAAAGCTTCCACATCAACTCTAAAAAAGTTCAAAAAAAAAAAAAAAAAAAATCAAGCAACTCCATATCTCACATTATTGTTAAAAAAAAGTGGCAAGGACAAAGACTAGTGACTAACTTAAATGTTACAGAAATTGAGCAGTTTCAAAATGAACGTAGAGAACAGAAAAACTGTACAAAACTTTCAATTAAATAGCAGTTAAAGAGTATTCTAATCACCTAAGTGTTTTTTAATACAATTTAGTAACTAATATTAGTATAACCAAAAAAGGTTGGGGAGGGAGGGAGGGTTAAGTTTAAGATTTTATTTTGAGATTCAAAACTGCAACAACTTTCTTCCCTCAGAGAAGATGGTAAAAGGTTAAAAAACAATTTCTAAACTAATTCACGTTGTAACTGCATGTGTGCACTATTTCATAGATTAAAAAAAAAAGAGCAAGTAATGCAGAGCTATACATATTACTTAAAAGCACTGGATTTCTCGTAATTTATAGAAAGAACAAATACTTGCTACAAACTTTGCAACTGATGTAGTTAACTTATTCAACACTATTTAGACTCGCCAGATAATGTTAAAACATTATAAAACTGATCATGTACTCTACAGCAATGGTTCTCAAACTTTTGTACTGGTGACCCCTTTCACATAGCAAGCCTCTGAGTGCAACCTCCCCTTGTAAATTAAAAACACTTTAAAATATATTCAACACCATTATAAATGCAGGAGGCAAAACGAGGCTTAGGGTGGAGGCTGACAGCTCGTGACCCATGTAATAACCTTGCGACCGCCTGAGGGGTCCTGACCCTCAGTTTGAGAACCCCTGATCTAGAGCAAGAGATCTATTTATGAGACCAAATGTCATTTGTTGTCCTTGTTCTAATTTAGAAGTCTACAGCAAAGTCATATTTCCTTTATTAAAACTACACCCAAGACAAAGATTCATCTTAATAAAACTAACATTTCTCTCTCTCTTTTCTTCCACAGATAGCTATAAGTTACAGTAAATCAACAAAGGGTTCTTTTTAAATTGAATTTGCTCCATGTTATATTTAAAATTGTGCTAAACCAGATTTAGCTATTTAGACAGTGGGGCAAACTTTGTTCTCAGATACAGGAAATTCAATGGGGGTCATATAGATATAAAAATAAAGACTTAGCCCATTGTGTCCTATTAAACGTATACAAAGACAAAAGGCCAAATGCAGAAATGCATTTAAAGAAGTCCAACTTTGTGTAATTTACATTATCTTCTGATCCACTCAGGATGCAAGTTATGAATGCTTTTATCCCGCAAGCTTCTCAACCGTTGCAGACTTTTATACTATGTGGTGCCCCGTTAAAGTCAATGGGGTCCACCCAGATAAAGTAGCTTACTTTTTCTGTCTCACACCCCATAACACCTCACTTCTGATTTTGGCCCAATGATACTACAGATGCTACAGTGGCACAGCTATAGCACTGCAGCTGTGCCACTGTAGCACCACAGTGTACCAGTGTTTCTCAAACGTGTCTACTGTGGCCACATGCGGCCACCAGGGGCTTTTCTTGCGGCCACAGCCCCTTGGGCTGTGTGTGTGTGGGGAGTAACAGCCCCTCCCTCTCCCTGTTGCTCCTGGATGCACCACCTCGGTGTTGGTTGCTGGGGCTGCCAGCAGGGGTTGGGCCCTGCCCTCCTATGGAGACACCTGGGACACAATGCTGGAGGAGCAGGCAGGCAGTGAGTTCCCTACCTTCCCAAGGGTGGTGGGGCTCAGGCTTTGGGCTTCAATCCTGGGATGGTGGGCTGGCAGGCTCTGGCAGCGGGGCTTTGGGCTCCAATCCCAGGCTCCGGCTGCACAATGGCAGGCCCTAGGCTCCAGAGACGGGGATTCAGGCTCTAGCCCCCACTCCCCACCCCTGCCTCCCCTATCCCCTCATCCAGGGCTTAATTTGTCCCCAGGCTTGGCAGGGCTGAGTAAGTCTGCTGTGAAAAGTGATATTTGTATGTTAATATCACTTTTCACAACGGACTTACTAGCTAGCAATAAATACATTATAATGATTTGGATGTGCATATTTAATTGTTTTTCTTAAAGTTAATTAAGTATTTTAGGAAGCAGTGCAAGAGTGGCCACCAGAAAGAGTTGGCAGCTGCACACTGAGGCCACCAAAAAATTTGTCCTGAGAACCCCTGGTGTAGACACTTGCCACAGCAACAGAAGGGATTTTTTCATTGCCACTGTTTATCTACCCACTTGAGAGGAGGTAGATAAGTCAACAAAATAATTCTTCCACAGACTCAGTGATGTCTATACCGGGGTTTAGGTTTGTATGACTCAGGGTATTAGTTTTTCCACACCTCTGAGCGACATAGCTAGATCAACCTAAATTTTAGATGTAGACCAGGCCTAAATTTACTATATGCTATGATAGCCTGGAAGAGAGGGGCATAGCAGAAAAAGGAACTAACAGTATAAAACAAAGTGAAGTAGGCTACATCCCACTTTTACATCCACCTGCTTACATACTAGATAGCACAATGATGTAAGTCACACCAACTTATGACTCCCTCTTAGTCCCACATACAAAAAGTATCTTACACTACCTTACACAACATAGTGCGGTAGATTGAAAGTTACCATTTTGATTCCATTCACTTACAAGTCTTGTTTGGATGTAGTTTTTAAGTTTTTGCATTCTACTATTTCGACTAACATACAACTACTATTTATTCTGCAACTATACAAATTTCATTATTAGTTACTGAAGACATTTGTAACAAAGACAAAAAAGCTAAAGAAAACATCAAGACTACATTTAATTTATCAGGTTTTGCTACATACATGGACCACTCAACCATACTGTTATAATCTAAATTGACCTGAGAGTAAAAGAGCTCTTAAACTAAACTACATTTGCTTTTGCAAGTGGTAATCAGTACAAGCCAAGTTACCCTCCATTGTTCTTTCAGGAACCTCAGTATGCCCTGAGCTGCATACGTGGATTAAGGGCATATTATCACCCTTTAATAATCCCTATTTTTTAGTAAACCCCTATTTTTCTGCTGCCACCCTGCATAATTTATTCCAAATTATTAAGTATTCTAGAGTTTGGAGTATATGATGCAAATCAAGCATCATATACTCTTCAGAAGAGAAGCAGAAAGACTGGGTGATCAAAGAAAATTTAGACCAGACATTAACAACAAATCCAAAACACTTTTTCCTGAGAGACTTTTACTCCTATAAACAAGGCAGAATATCCCTTTTTGCTTCTAATAATTTACTACATTCAAATTTACAATTATTTGATCCTACATAGTAAATAAATCCAGGTCTTATACAAGTGATAGAGAAGTGAAGGACAATTTCATCTCCTAATTACAAAAGTAATGTCACTACAGAAATTTCTAGTGTTAAGTATGCTGACAAATTACAAATCTGATTGCTGCAATCTATCTAGAACGTTCATTTTATAAGTAAACAGTTTAAAAATGAGAGAGAGAAGTTCTGAAATACATTGTTTGTGTGCCCCAGAATTCCTAAATGCTTTATTTGGTGGTGTGTAAAAGACTAATACAAGTCTTTATTACTCCCATTAACCAAAGATTTAATTTAACAAGATAAACCAGCAGAAATATGGCTGTCATAGAAGTATAATGCAACGTTTTGTCATTAAGCATTTCAGAAGTTGTCCAAATGCAGGGTATTTTTATGTTTATAAAACCAAATAATTTTTTTTCTAAAAAGATCAAAATAGTATTTAAATATCTCATAAAATATTTGTAATCAAAACTCTACCATCACACACTAGTGCTTTTGAACCAGAAACTAAAACTGAACAGTCTAGTTTCACTGTCCAAGCCAAGGTCCAATCCTGCAAACGAATCCAGAAAAATCAATGGAGCTCTGTGTGAGTGGTGGTGGTGGGTGGGGTCTACCTGCATAAATCTGATTGCACGACTAAGTTTAAGGGATAAATAAATGGAAAAAGTAAACAAACAGTAACAACAAATTTAAAGTTCCTTCATTTATAATAATCGAATGGTATTTTTACTGACAGAGGTAAGACAGTGTTGTAAGAATACAGCATTTGTAAACATTCCGTATTTCTTTAAATAAGCAGTTTTACATTGGACCCTACCATGCTATTTACCCAACAGAAACTTATCCAAAGTTATAAAATAGTAAGCAAGCCAGTTAACAAACAAAAAAGAGTTTGGTGCATTTAATCAGTTTTAAATTATTTAAGGATCATGATGATATACCTGGAACAAAACCCAAAAAATCCACTAATTCACATAGTTCAATATTGAGCTACATTGCTCACTTGTAAAAACCAAAAGTAACTTAAAATAAACATTTTACCTATATACCTAAACAAATACTTCAATGAGTAGAACTTATACATCCCAACAATACAGATACACTAAATGGGATTCCTACATAGTTTGTGGGGGAGGAGATGACAATGTTCAGCAATCCAGGAAGACTGGGGAGTTTCTGTCCTACATTCACACCAGTAAGGATAGAAATACACATGCACTGATAAATCACAGCATAGTCAGAAAGCTGTATAATGATACTAACTCAATGTCGTCTCTGCTATCAAAGGTGTGTACAGGGGTGGAGAAATAAACGTTGTGGAACATTTGAAAGGCTGAAGGCTAGGGGGATGACAGACTGCTTTACAGCAACCCCTCCTCCTGCAGAAGGAGGCTGGTTCTTTGGGAAGCCGACTAAGATGGGAGAAGCTCGTAGAGCAGCAGCTTGTGAGTGTGACAGACACCTGCTGTGGGACAGCCTGGCACAGCGGGTCGGCGCGGCATTGGCTCGGCGGTACGCTAGGCTGGGGCTGCTGCAGGCTGGGACAAGACGATTTAAGCCGCTTACAACCATGCTGCTCGAGACACTAAGCCCAGGGATGGGCGATGCACCAGCAGCCGCGAGGCTGGAGGACCCGGGCACCTTACAGCCTGGATCCCCCAGCGCAGAGCAGCCCCCCGGGTACCGGGCACTTGGCTAGGCAGAGCCCGGCTGCAAGGCCTGCGCTGGTCAGGGGGCTCCGCGCTGCAGCCCGCTAGGCCGCGGGGCCTGGGCCGGCCCTGTGTGCGCGCTGGGCCCAAGCACGCTGGGCCCCCTCCCCAGGGGACGGGGTCTCACTCACTCACCGCTCTCGATCTCGTTGCCCTTCTTGGCGGTGGCTGCGTTCCCCATGGCCGGGCCGGGGCGATGGGGGGAGGCTGCGGTGTCGCTCCGGCGGGAGGGGGTGTCTGGCGGCTCCGCCCGCGGGCGCTGCGGCTGGCTCGGCTGCCTCCCCTCCCTCACCCCGCGCTGGGTCTGTGTCTCCGGCCGCCGCGGAGGAGGAGGAGGAGGAGAGCGCTCTGCCCCCCCGCCCCCACTCAAACACACGGCGGAAATGACGGCCGAGGAGGCGCCTCCTCCGTGCTCCACAGCCCGCTCGCCGCTGGCCTGTGCGGCCAGGGTGGCTGGGGACACGGGGCGGGCTAGGCAGGGCGAGGAGCCGCGCAGCTGTGGGACACGGGGCAGAGCTACCCCTTGTCCTGCTCCTCCCACTCCACAGAGCGCCCCGTCACCCCACAGCTATCCCCGTCCCGCGCCTCCTCACCCCACAGAGCGCCCCGTCAGCCCACAGCTATCCCCGTCCCGCGCCTCCTCACCCCACAGAGCGCCCTTTCACCGCACAGCTATCCCCGTCCCGCGCCTCCTCACTCCACAGAGCGCCCCCTTCACCCCACAGCTATCCCCGTCCCGCGCCCCCTCACCCCCACAGAGCGCCCTTTCACCGCACAGCTATCCCCGTCCCGCGCCTCCTCACTCCACAGAGCGCCCCCTTCACCCCACAGCTATCCCCGTCCCGCGCCCCCTCACCCCACAGAGCGCCCCCTTCACCCCACAGCTATCCCCGTCCCGCGCCTCCTCACTCCACAGAGCGCCCTGTCACCCCACAGCTATCCCCGTCCCGCGCCTCCTCACTCCACAGAGCGCCCCCTTCACCACACAGCTATCCCCGTCCCGCGCCTCCTCACTCCACAGAGCGCCCCGTCACCCCACAGCTATCCCCGTCCCGCGCCTCCTCACCCCACAGAGCGCCCCGTCAGCCCACAGCTATCCCCGTCCCGCGCCTCCTCACCCCACAGAGCGCCCTTTCACCGCACAGCTATCCCCGTCCCGCGCCTCCTCACTCCACAGAGCGCCCCCTTCACCCCACAGCTATCCCCGTCCCGCGCCCCCTCACCCCACAGAGCGCCCCCTTCACCCCACAGCTATCCCCGTCCCGCGCCTCCTCACTCCACAGAGCGCCCTGTCACCCCACAGCTATCCCCGTCCCGCGCCTCCTCACTCCACAGAGCGCCCCCTTCACCCCACAGCTATCCCAGTCCCGCGCCTCCTCACTCCACAGAGCGCCCCCGTCACCCCACAGCTATCCCCGTCCCGCGCCCCCTCACCCCACAGAGCGCCCCCTTCACCCCACAGCTATCCCCGTCCCGCGCCTCCTCACTCCACAGAGCGCCCCTTCACCCCACAGCTATCCCCGTCCCGCGCCCCCTCACCCCCACAGAGCGCCCCCTTCACCCCACAGCTATAACCGTCCCGCGCCTCCTCACTCCACAGAGCGCCCCGTCACCCCACAGCTATCCCCGTCCCGCGCCCCCTCACCCCCACAGAGCGCCCCCTTCACCCCACAGCTATAACCGTCCCGCGCCTCCTCACCCCACAGAGCGCCCCGTCACCCCACAGCTATCCCCGTCCCGCGCCCCCTCACCCCACAGAGCGCCCCGTCACCCCACAGCTATCCCCGTCCCGCGCCCCTCACCCCACAGAGCGCCCCCTTCACCCCACAGCTATCCCCGTCCCGCGCCTCCTCACCCCACAGAGCGCCCCTTTACCCCACAGCTATCCCCGTCCCGCGCCTCCTCACTCCACAGAGCGCACCCTTCACCCCACAGCTATCCCCGTCCCACGCCTCCTCACTCCACAGAGCGCCCCGTCACCCCACAGCTATCCCCGTCCCGCGCCCCCTCACCCCACAGAGCGCCCCCTTCACCACACAGCTATCCCCGTCCCGCGCCTCCTCACCCCACAGAGCGCCCCCTTCACCCCACAGCTATCCCCGTCCCGCGCCCCCTCACCCCAAAGAGCGCCCCCTTCACCCCACAGCTATCCCCGTCCCGCGCCTCCTCACCCCACAGAGAGCCCCTTTACCCCACAGCTATCCCCGTCCCACGCCTCCTCACTCCACAGAGCGCCCCCTTCACCCCACAGCTATCCCCGTCCCGCGCCTCCTCACCCCACAGAGCGCCCCGTCACCCCACAGCTATCCCCGTCCCGCGCCCCTCACCACACAGAGCGCCCCCTTCACCCCACAGCTATCCCCGTCCCGCGCCCCTCACCCCACAGAGCGCCCCGTCACCCCACAGCTATCCCCGTCCCGCGCCCCCTCACCCCCACAGAGCGCCCCGTCACCCCACAGCTATCCCCGTCCCGCGCCCCTCACCCCACAGAGCGCCCCTTCACCCCACAGCTATCCCCGTCCCGCGCCCCCTCACCCCACAGAGCGCCCCTTTACCCCACAGCTATCCCCGTCCCGCGCCTCCTCACCCCACAGAGCGCCCCTTCACCCCACAGCTATCCCCGTCCCGCGCCCCCTCACCCCACAGAGCGCCCCCTTCATCCCACAGCTATCCCCGTCCCGCTCCCCCTCACCCCACAGCTATCCCCGTCCCGCTCCCCCTCACCCCACAGAGCGCCCTGTCACCCCACAGCTATCCCCGTCCCGCGCCCCCTCACCCCACAGAGCGCCCCCTTCACCCCACAGCTATCCCCGTCCCGCGCCCCCTCACCCCACAGAGCGCCCCCGTCACCCCACAGCTATCCCCGTCCCGCGCCTACTCACCCCACAGAGCGCCCCTTCACCCCACAGCTATCCCCGTCCCGCGCCCCCTCACCCCACAGAGCGCCCCTTCACCCCACAGCTATCCCCGTCCCGCGCCCCCTCACCCCACAGAGCGCCCCGTCACCCCACAGCTATCCCCGTCCCGCGCCTCCTCACCCCACAGAGCGCCCCGTCACCCCACAGCTATCCCCGTCCCGCGCCCCCTCACCCCACAGAGCGCCCCGTCACCCCACAGCTATCCCCGTCCCGCGCCTACTCACCCCACAGAGCGCCCCTTCACCCCACAGCTATCCCCGTCCCGCGCCCCCTCACCCCACAGAGCGCCCCTTCACCCCACAGCTATCCCCGTCCCGCGCCTCCTCACCCCACAGAGCGCCCCGTCACCCCACAGCTATCCCCGTCCCGCGCCCCCTCACCCCACAGAGCGCCCCGTCACCCCACAGCTATCCCCGTCCCGCGCCCCCTCACCCCACAGAGCGCCCCGTCACCCCACAGCTATCCCCGTCCCGCTCCCGCTCACCCCACGGAGCGCCCCGTCACCCCACAGCTATCCCCGTCCCGCGCCTCCTCACCCCACGGAGCGCCCCGTCACCCCACAGCTATCCCCGTCCCGCTCCCCCTCACCCCACGGAGCGCCCCCTTCACCCCACAGCTATCCCCGTCCCGCTCCCCCTCACCCCACGGAGCGCCCCGTCACCCCACAGCTATCCCCGTCCCGCTCCCCCTCACCCCACGGAGCGCCCCGTCACCCCACAGCTATCCCCGTCCCGCGCCCCCTCACCCCACGGAGCGCCCCGTCACCCCACAGCTATCCCCGTCCCGCGCCCCCTCACCCCACGGAGCGCCCTGTCACCCCACAGCTATCCTCGTCTCGCGCCTCCTCACCCCACAGAGCGCCCTGTCTGTCACCCCACAGCTATCCCAGTCCTGCTCTTCCCACCCTACAGAGCGCCCCTTCACCCCACAGCTATCCCAGTCCTGCTCTTCCCACCCCACAGAGCGCCCTGTCACCTCACAGCTATCCCCGTCCCGCGCCCCCTCACCCCACAGAGCTCCCTGTCTGTCACCCCACAGCTATCCCCGTCCTGCGCCCCCTCACCCCACAGAGCCCCCACTTCACCCCACAGCTATCCCCGTCCCGCGCCCCCTCACCCCACAGAGCGCCCTGTCACCCCACAGCTATCCCCGTCCCGCGCCCCCTCACCCCACAGAGCGCCCTGTCACCCCACAGCTATCCCCGTCCCGCGCCTCCTCACCCCACAGAGCGCCCTGTCACCCCACAGCTATCCCCGTCCCGCGCCCCCTCACCCCACAGAGCGCCCCGTCACCCCACAGCTATCCCCGTCCCGCGCCTCCTCACCCCACAGAGCGCCCCTTCACCCCACAGCTATCCCAGTCCTGCTCTTCCCACCCCACAGAGCGCCCTGTCACCCCACAGCTATCCCCGTCCCGCGCCCCCTCACCCCACAGAGCTCCCTGTCTGTCACCCCACAGCTATCCCCGTCCCGCGCCCCCTCACCCCACAGAGCGTCCTGTCACCCCACAGCTATCCCCGTCCCGCGCCTCCTCAACCCACAGAGCGCCCCGTCACCCCACAGCTATCCCCGTCCCGCGCCCCCTCACCCCACAGAGCCCCCCCTTCACCCCACAGCTATCCCCGTCCCGCGCCACCTCACCCCACAGAGCGCCCCCTCACCCCACAGCTATCCCAGTCCTGCTCTTCCCACCCCACAGAGCGTCCCCTTCACCCCACAGCTATCCCCGTCTCACGCCCCCTCACCCCACAGAGGGCCCCCTCACCCCACAGCTATCCCCGTCCCGTGGTCCCTCACCCCACAGAGCGACCCCTCACCCCACACCCCACAGCTATCCCCGTCCCGCGCCCCCTCACCCCACAGAGCGCCCTGTCACCCCACAGCTATCCCTGTCCCGCGCCCCCTCACCCCACAGAGCGCCCTGTCACCCCACAGCTATCCCCGTCCCGCGCCCCCTCACCCCACAGCTATCCCCGTGTGACGTTATTGACATAAACTGGGACCATATAGATCATTGTTGCAACCAAGGTCCTGTAGTGGCACCCAAATCTTGTATAAAGGGGGTCAAATGGGGTGTCTAGGACGAGGTTATGGTTTACTGGTTATGATTATGCTGTCTATATGTGTGTATCAGTTTTGTAGTTGAAGTTATGAATATTGGCTCTATACTGTCTGTATGGCAAACTTATGCTATGCTTCTGGGTGACATCCCAGACAAGCTGAGATTAGCTCTGCCTAGCCTGCTTGATGGCCCATTAAGGACCATCAGCTATACAATGGACCCATTGAGAGAAGGCAGATACGCCTTGTACCTCAGCAAAGTATGCAGGGACTGGCCCATGTGACTCCAGACTCCATGTTGCTGTAATTTTCCACAGTAAGAACAAAAAGGTAATCTTACACCTGGAAAAGACTATATAAGGCTGATGCCTGATCTCCATCTTGTCTTCAATCCTGCTTCTTACCTCTGGAGGAACTTTGCTACAAGCTGAAGCTTTGAACAAAGGACTGAGGACCCATCCCAGCGGGGGATGTATTCCAGAGACTTGATTTGAACCTGCAGTTTATTCCATCGCTGCTGCAAGCCTGAACCAAGAACTTTGCCATTACTGTATGTAATTGATTCCATTTAACCAATTCTAACTCTCATCTCTATCTTTTTCCTTTTATGAATAAACCTTTAGATTTTAGATTCTAAAGGATCGGCAACAGCGTGATTTGTGGGTAAGATCTGATTTGTATATTGACCTGGGTCTGGGGCTTGGTCCTTTGGGATCAGGAGAACCTTTTTCTTTTACTGGGGTATTGGTTTTCATAACCATTTGTCCCCATAACGAGTGGTACTGGTGGTAATACTGGGAAACTGGAGTATCTAAGGAGATTGCTTGTGAGACTTGCAGTTAGCCAGTGGGGTGAGACTGAAGTCCTCTTAGTCTGGCTGGTGGTTTGCCTTAGAGGTGGAAAAAACCCCAGCCTTGGGCTGTAACTGCCCTATTTGAGCAATTTGTCCTGAGTTGGCACTCTCAGTTGGGTTCCGCCAGAACCGCATTGTCACACCCCGTCCTGCTCCTCTCACCCCACAGACCGTCCCCTTCACCCGAAAGCTACCCCCGTGCTTCTCCTCCCACAGGTACCCCGTCCCGTGCCCCCCTAACCCCACAGCTACTCCCATCCCACACCCCTCACCCCACAGAGCGCCCCTCACCCCACAGGTACCCCCGTGCCGTGCCCCCTCACCCCACAGCTACCCCCGTCCTGTGCCCACACCCCACAGAGCGCCCCCCACCCGACAGCTAACCCCGTCCCATGCCTCCTCATCCCACAGCGCACTCCCCCACCCTACAGCTACCCCACAGCGTGCCCCTTACCCCACAGCCACCCCATCCCGTGCCTCATGCCCCCTCACCTCACAGCTACCCCGTCCTGCACCCCGCGCCTCCTCACCTCACAGCTACCCTGTCCTGTGCCCCCTCACCCCACAGCCACCCCGTCCAATGCCCTCCACCCCACAGAGTGCCCCCTCACCTCACAGCTATCCCACAGCGTGCCCCTTACCCCAAAGCTGTCCCATCCCACGCCTCACACCCCCTCACCCCACAGCTACCCCATCCCCTGCCTCGCACCCCCTCACCTCACAGCTACCCCTGTCCTGCGCCTCGCGCCCCCTCGTCCCACAGCTACCCGATCCTGTGCCCTCCTCGCCCCACAGCTGCCCTATCCTGTGCCCCCATCACGCTCTTCCCACCCCACAGAGCGCCCCCCTCACCCCACAGCTACCCCTGTCCTGCTCGCGTCATCCCACAACGTGCCCCCTCACCCCACAGCTACCCCCGTCCTGTGCCCCCACCCCACAGAGCGCCCTCCACCCAACAGCTAACCCCGTCTCATGCCCCCTCATCCCACAGCGCACCCCCCCACCCCACAGCTACCCCCATCCTGCTCCTCCTACCCCACAGAGTACCCCCTCACCAGATCTACCCCCTCTCCCAGTCCTCGCACCATACAGAGCACCCCCTACCATGGCTACTTCCCATCTTGCTACCCCCTCCCACACAGCTAGTTCCTATCCTGTTCCCCCAGAGCGCCCCCTTCACCCTCAGAGCTACCCCAATCCCGTGCCCCTCACCCCAGAGCACTCAGAGCCTCCCCCCTCCCCCATGCAGAGTGCACCCTTGCCTGACGCAGCACTCACCCACATACAGGTAGCACAAGCACATTAACACACTCCTAGATAGATAACCTAGATTGGTATTACTAAGCACTTTTATAGCACTCGTACTAAGATATATTTACATCTCTCTACAAAGTGTTGAAAAAGTGGATCACATAGATAATGTGCTCATTATGGTGTAGTGTTAAGGAGGTGGGCCAAAACGTTCTGCATAACAATGGAGCATCTATTGTTTCCCTCCTAGGTACAGTGAGTTACAGTCATTCAGTCAGGAGGTGATGTACTGTGGCCAAATCCTCATTCCAGGAAGAAAAGTTGGAGTTTCCCAGCAAGCTGGAGGTAGAAGAAAGTGTTTCCTGGGCACTACTTGGTTATTGAAGCTTGAAGAGTCTAATAGGACCCCTAGGCTCTGTAGTATTTTGGGAAATGTGGGAAGATACCCTCAAAATCAGAGAAGGATATTTTACCAGGTCAAATTATTTTCCCAATCTGATCACCATCACTTTGGTCTTGCCCAGATTGAGTTTGAGCCATATGATCTTCAGCCAGGTGCTGATCTTCTGCAGACCTTTTGCTATCCCTGAGGAGACATTGGTGGCATCACAAGAAAATGAGTTATATCAAAGGGTGTCATCAGCTTATTGTTGGTAGCAAAGCCCATGTGCTCTCACCACCTCTCCAACTAGTCCTATATAGATACTGAAGGAAAAGGGTTAAGATAGATCTCACATGAAGACCTTTGAGGGGACAGTTGCCCATCACCACTCTCTGGGTCTTGTTGGAGAGAAATGATTGGGCCCATTGTATGACTATGCCACATACTCCAACTGTATCATATATATATACACATCACTCTCATACACATATTCATATATACATACATACCAAATTCCCAACCAAATGCACTTCGAACACACACCCACACCTCACTATCACATACATATATACACTCTTGTAGGACAAATACAGCACATTATCTCAGGCTAACACAAAGCATTCAATTTGGTACAACATTCATTACGAAAGATTGACTACTCACGTGAGTGAAGGTTCCAGGAGCACGCATTCTCAAGCTGTGCCCATACACCATTCTCATCACACACAAAACATATTGTAATTAAAAGTTTTCTGCATGCATTAGTTGCAGAACAAATTAAAATTATAGTGACTATAGTAGCTCCTAGAGACACAACTTTCATTTTAACCCCCACTCCTCAGTTGGCTCTGGTTTTCTCAAACAAACTGCTTTTGTGCTGAAATATCCCATATCACTACTGATCTCAAAAGTGTGTGTGTGGGAGGGTTAAGTTTTTTCAGCTTAATTAGTTGAGTTGTTTTTGAGTCACATGAGCATAAAAAATACACCATTCCCATATTTTACAGCAGAAAGTTGTGCTTCAATAACAGCAAAAGCCAGAAACCTCAAATTTAGCTTGTTTTGGTAATCTCCATCAAAGTAAAAGATAGCTAAATTCAAAGAAAATCCATTCAGCTATTTTAGAGTTACGCATATCTAACATCAGCAGTTTCAGTCATACCCAGTACCGTTTTTCTATTCAGTTTTTGTCTACATACTTGTTATACTATTGGGGGAATTGTGTGCCAAAATTCTAAACATTCTGCCCCCAATATTTTAAAATTCTGCATATTTTATTTGTCAAAATAACACAGTATAATCACACCAGTTTCAATTATTTTGGTAATTTATTTCAAAATACCTGTCAGCAAGTATGTCTGTAACAATACAGACAACAAAAAAGATTCAGGAAATGTTTTTTGATAAATAGATACTTACTAGGCATATTAATACAGAACTCTGAGTAATAATTCATTTAAACTACAGTACAGAACCGTATTTCCCGCAGCCGTCCAAAGCTATGCAAAGGCTTGGGGAAGTTGGGGGTAATGGAGGAGCTGAGGGAGAGGAAAGTAATTGCTGGGAAGGAGCCTGGGTTTGAACTTGAAGGGCTGTTGGGTATCAGTGGGAAAAGTATGGAACAGGTTTTTTGGGGGGCAGGAAGGGATTGTTAGGGAGCATCCCCCATGCAGACCCTGGCTGACCCCTAGCCTCTCCCATTCAGTCACGCACATCTGCTCCTGCACCCCCATGTGTCCTTGCACCCCTTGTCCACATGTGTCCCTCCAGCCCCACTCAGACACCCTCTCCTCCATTCCCACATGGCTCTGCACCCCTTCCTCTGTCCCCATATGTCTGTGCACCCTCTCCCCCGTCCCCATGTGTCTCTGTGCCCCGCTCTGCCATCCCCCTGTCCTTCTATGGCCCTACACCCTTCCCCCTGTACCCATGTGTCCTTGCATCCCTCAGCCAGCCCTTTCCCCTCATCTACATGTGTCCCTACACCCTCTGTTCCCATGCATCTCTGTGCCCCCACTTAGTCATCCCCCTTCCCCCTGTAGCTCTGTCTCCCCTTTCCCGCTGCCCATGTGGCCCTGTGCCTCCACTCCCATTCAGCCCCTGCCCCAGTCTGTCCTCCACTAGCCCTTATGAACCCCTGTCTGACCCACCATCAGCCCCATGCTGTCTGTCTCCCCATATCCCCTGTCTCATAATGTGGTCCAACAATAGAAAAAGGCAGGCTCTTTCTCTTCCCTGTCATAGCTGGGGCTGGCCAGGAGTCGCCGCTGTGTTCTAGTACCACAGTGCCCTCTGATGGGCAAAAGGCGGAACTGCAGAAGTTATTTTCTGTTGGGAGCTTCTGCTCTGTTCTAGCACCACAGCACTCTCTGATGGGTAATAGGCAGGACTGCAGCAACTTTTCAGTAGAAGCTACTTTCTGCAAAAAAAATTAAAAATATGGGAGGCACATGAAATATGCATGTGCGCAGTGGTGCAGATTTCCCCCAGGCATATTGTTAGATGCCCCCAATTAAGGATGTCCTAGTTAAGAATAGTCTTCTCCACTGGCAAAGCTGAATCAGTTTGTAAACTCCTCAAGTATGTATCTCCAGTTGAAGACACTTACAGGTGTCAGTGGCACAGCTGAGAGAACTTTTATACTCACAATCTCAATAGCTTCATATCAAGGAATTTACAGGCTTAATTAAAGAAAGCTGAGCAAAAGAAGCTTCTCTTAGAGCAAGGGTTCTCAAACCTTTTCCTCATGTGGACCACATTTCAGCACAGAGATTATCTTCTGGACCACATAACTTAATCACAGTCATGCACACCAGTTTCCATTTGTGATGGTATAATGCTTTTGTGGCATCTACAGTAGCTGTTTACATTCAAGATTTTAAACCAATCAAAGGCCTTAGCTCATATTACGCCTCTTAACCTCCTTCCCCCCACAATTTGAAGGGATGACTAGAGGGCTGAGGAGGGAGCGGGTGGGAGGGCACTAATATACCTACTCTTTCAACTATTTTTATGCTTTCTGAACATGAATACACATACATTTGTCGGTTTTTAAGTGCACACCTCAAAATGAAAAAATATGCCATGCATACTCAGTACACAGCTTTCAGATGGTCCCAACTTTAGTTAAAAAGCAATGTTTTTCAACCCAAGAAAAAGCACTAGTTGTTGTTAAGGCTTATTTCCATGCCAACTTTTACTTTCAGTCAATTTTGACAAGGCCATGTAAAATACAAAATATGTTTTAAAAATTTTGTTTAAATTAAGAAAAGTGTATTTCATTCTCTCGGGCAAAAAGAATAGAATGAATTTTATTGAAACTTTTTATAAAAAATTCACCTTTAGACAGAGACCAAGTATGGAAAAATAAATGGTCTATGTTTTCAAAAGTTATGAACATGTGAAAACAAGGGGCTATAGTGAAAAGTATTTTTAATTATAGCAGTTGCTATTGGTGCCCATAATAATGATATTTCCTACTATTCCCATCTGTCTTGCTTCACAGTAGTTGATTGCCTAGAAGGATTAATAGTAGATAAAGTAGACACAAAGCAATTTAAAAAACTGCTCTGCATATTTTGTTGTATTTTTATTAGCTCAGCAATATATTTGAAGTGCCGGATAAGGAATTTGTCACAACTTAAGCAAAATTTAAACCAAATTTGTTAGCAAATTTGAAACAACTTTTTACATCACTATTACTTTCCATGCATTATAATAGCTGTTACTGTACTGTATAATATTTATTTTAAAAAACTAAGTAGAATGACTGTGATGTGCATGTTAGCTTTTTGCTGTAACCATATTCTTTCCACCCCATCTACTCCCTGATGATTGTTTCCCCATTTGTTGAGTCATATTTAATAGGTTCTAATCCTGCAAACACATGCTTAACTTCAGCCATGCCAGTAGTCTCACTGATTTCAAGGGAACTACTATGCTCATATTCAAAGTTAATCACATGCATAAGTGTCTGTAGAATCGGGGTCTTAGATTATAAGGTCTTCAGGACAGAGAAAATGTCTATTTGTATTGTAAAGTGCCTGTCTCACTTTGCAGTGCTGAAAACTAATGCTTGTTTGCCCTTACTATAGCTTAGCTCTGCCTCACTCATCTTTTATTTGAGAATGAAGATTAATCATAGTGCAAAAATAGTATTTAAACAAATCTCTCTTTTCCTCTATTTCCTCAGTATTATTCATTATTTTCTAAAATACAGGGTGAACCTCTCTAGTCCAGCACCCTGGGAACCTGACTGGTGCCGAACCAGAGAATTTGCCGAACCACAGGAGGTCAATATTGTAGCGAGCGGGTCTTTTTTTATTTTTATCTCGCCGAAGTGAATAAACAGAACAATGCTTGCAACACCACCAAGCCAAGGCTTACCAGCTCTCTTCGTAACAAAGTGTTAGTGTTGTTACACAATTTTACTGTATTGGCACAAGGAAATAAGTAGATAAAGCATAAAAAAAAATCATGCCAGACCCCAGATGATGCTGGATCAGAGAGTGCTGGACTAGAGAGGTTCAACCTGTACTAAACAGGAATTCCTTGTAATAGTGCCTGGATAGTATAATGACACATGAATTAAAAACACACTGGATTTAATTAGCATTGATACTAATTGGTAAGCACAATAAGAATTTTCAAATATTAGTGAGACATCAAATAACTAAATAATAAGGGAGAAATGAATTGAAGGGAAATGTAAGACTGATAATAAGGATTCTTTAATGACTCTAGTCTGTTTCACATAAAACTAAAAAAAAACTATAGAAATTGTATCTCACAATTTGCAACTATTATTGGGTTAAAAAAATCACATAGGCTGTTTTCTAAATTCTCATGTATTAATGAGACAATTGCAAAGTAATAGGCAGCTCCAGATAAAAAAGTAGGAGAAAAATTGTGCAACACATTAGGGGCCAAGTTTTGCCACTTTTACTCACCTTGAATAATACCTTACTCTGCAGTTAGTCCTATTGAAATCAATGGAACAAGCCAGGTAACAATTACTATTCAACACCAAGGGTGGCAAAATCCAGCCCTATATAAATTACTCCAGGAAGATTTGCAAAATAATTTCAAAATTAGAAGCAGTTATAGCCAGTGTTTCTAGAACTACATTCCCGTGCAACATCTTTGAGGGACTCAATGGGTTGAAAGTCTTTCCACTTCAGGAGAATTATAGATCCAATTTGTGATGGGGAGTACCAGGCCCTTTGAGCCCCCCTGCTGGAGTCCTCCTGGTCCTACCATATCCCGCCCCAGAAAAGCAGCAGTATAGATGGGTTCTCCAGGCCTGCCAAGAGAGGCTGCAAGGAAGCAGCCAGTCAGAGTTCAGGAGGCTCAGTTAAAAGGAGCTGCAGGAGCTGAGCAGATCAGGTGTTGGCTGGGACCAAAAGGATGTGGAAAGATTGGAAGGCTCTTATGGCGCTGAGGCCTGGGTGAGACCCTGCTCAGGCAGGGAACAGATAGAGAACTTCAGCCCTGAGATAAGGGTGAAGAGGAAGGAGCTATGTGGGAAGTGGCCCTGGGAATAGCAGCAGCAGCAACTATTACAGGAAGCAGCACATGACTGCTATTTATAGGGTCCTTGGAATAGGACCTGGTGGTGTGACTCCTGCCACTGGAGTGGAGTGGAAAAGCACGGAGAAGGAGACAAGTTTCCTTTTGGAGCCCAAAAAAGGGCTAGAGTTTAAACAGACCCAGAGATGGGTCTGAAGACCCTGGAGAGGGCCAACTGTTTGTTGGACTGTGTTACCCCAGAAAGGATTCATCCATTTTAGATTTTGTGTGACTTAGTTGGAGGGATGATGAGGGCAACAGCTGACATGGGGCACTGCAAAAAGAGAGAGTGCAGATTTGTGCCCACCCAACAGTCGCTCATGAGAGGTGAGGGTACACCATCACACAATTCCATCAGGTTTACTCACATTGAATAATACCTTTGTGATGGGTTGGAGACCCTTCTGGGATGTCACCTGATGTACTGGGATCTGGGATTTCACTGAGCCTCTCTTGCTCAATCAGCCTGGGTTCCCTCTCCCTGCTTTGCTGAATTAGGCTCTCCGGCCTCTTGTGGCCCACACACACATATAGGGCCACACCCTGCTGCAGTCACAGACTGAAGTCAGCTCTGTGTGAGAAGACTCCCCCAGCACTCACAGGCACACCCCTTTTGGGAGATAAACCCCAAATAATACTGTCTTGCACTGTGTAGAAAAATCTGCACAGTGCAAGCTCATAAAAATCCTCCTTCTTCCTCAATGTGAAGAGAGATGTGCACGACTTCTTGCTCCCCACCAGTTAAAAATTATATTAGGGTTACCATACGTCCGGATTTTCCCGGACATGTCCGGCTTTTTGGGCTCCAAATCCCCATCCGGGGGGAAATCCCAAAAAGCCGGACATGTCCGGGAAAATCGGGACATGCGGGGCTGGCAGTGCTGGACCGGGGGCCGGGTCGGCGGTGCCGGGCCGGGGGCGGGGGCGGGGGCCGGGCCGGCGGTGCCGAGCCAGGGACCGGGCCGGTGGTGCGGTGCCGAGCCGGGGTCCGGGCCAGCGATGCCAGGCCGGGGTCTGGGCCGGCGGTGCCAGGCCGGGGGCCGGGCCGGCGGTGCCGAGCCGGGGACCGGGCCGGCGGTGCGGGGTCGGGGGCCGGGCCGGTGGTGCCGGGCCGGGGACCGGGCCGGTGGTGCCGAGCCGGGGGCCGGGGCTGGGGGGTGCTGAGCCGGGGGGCCGGGCCGTGGACTGGCAGTGCTGGGCGGGCCAGGGGTGCTCGGCCGGGGGCCAGGCCTGGGGCCGGCACCCCAGGGCCCGAGCCGACCCAGGCTGGAGATGCCGGGGGGGCCAGACTGGGCTGCGCCTCCTCCCCCCACATCCCCGTTACCTGCTTCAGGCTTCCCGCAAATCAAATGTTCACGGGAAGCAGGGGAGGGGGCGGAGTTGGGGCGGGGCTGGGGGTGGGGCCGGGGCCCCGTGGAGTGTCCTCCTTTTGGAGGCTCAAAATTATATAAACTGGATTTAATAATAAAATACATTTATTAACCACAAAAGGTAGATTTTTAAGTGGTTAAAAGGATAGCAAACAGAACAAAGTAGATTACCTTAGTAAATAAACAAAAGTTGCAAACTGAACTTAACACACTAGATAGGTAGGATACAAATTAGCAAATTCTCATCCTGAGTGATAAACAGGCTGGCAGATTCTTAAGGCACAAGTTGCCTTGGCTTTCCCAGGTTTTCATGCAGATTAAAGATCTTAGCCTGGGACCATCACTTATCACAGTTCAGTCTTTGTTCCTCAGGTGATTTCAGGTGTGGTGTTGTAGGGAGCGTGAGGACCCTTCATCTTGTCATTGTCCCTCTTTTATATCTCCCTCTCTCCCCCCCCCCCCACCCCGCCTTGCTGGAAAGCTTTTTTGCTGTGATCTGGGTCAAACAGTTCCCATTGTGTAGAGCTATCTCTGAGAGGTTTCTATTGCACACAGTTCCTGGGGTGATCCTTATGCTCGTGTGCATTTCTTCAATAAGCCACTAACATTGTTTGGCCTCATCCATCATAGCACATTTGAAGTACAGAGACATGTACTTTATTTAATTTATTTATTTATTTTATATGGACAATATTCCCAGCTTCAGATACAAAAATGATACATGCATACAAATTGGATAAACACATTCAGTAAATCATAACCTTTCCAGTGATACCTTACATGAGTCATCTTGCATAAAGTACATCTCAGTTTTGTCATATCCATATCATAAGCATATTTCCATAAAGAGTATGGAGCGTAATGTCACAACCTTATTCCACAAATAATCCCACTGAATTTTGCTCTGTTTTTGTACTACATTACACCGGGTACCTAATCTATAGGAAAGCAATAAATATTTGCTTAGGGACACAAACTCCTTTCAGAGATATTTCTTCTCATCTTGTCTTCCTCTTGCTGCAGCCTGTCACTATCAGATGATGCTGTGCTGCATCACCTCTCCTCATGAAGACCTGAGGTGACAGCCACTGAAATTGATGTGCTCCCCATTAAATTCACATGAATAAATTGATTAGAAATAAACTGCTGGACAGCTTAAAAAGTAACCCTAGTCCTGTGATAAATCATTATGGGCCCAATTCTGCCACCTTTACTCGCACTGAGTAGTACCTTACCCCATAAATCATTTCACTGACCCACTTTATATTTCTGTCTCTGTACTCTTCTTACTTCTTTACAGATTGGTCATCAAGTATGATATAGGACTAAGGCAGATACTAAATCTGCTGAATTCTAGATTGAAGGATAGTGAAAAACCTGACTTGTAATAAAACACTTGACATAGGAACTCTTCCTATTGTTGAGAAGCACTGGCTTAATCTGTAAGGTTTATTTTTTACATTAGGACCCACTATGCAGATCTTCAAGCTGGAGCTGTGTTCAGTATATGTTGGAAGTCTTAACTTTGGTTTTAGTTTCGTAAAACTACTCCATAAGAATGAATCCCAACTGGCTTTTTAGAGAATGAATATTAGTGTAATTACAATAAAATCATATATGCATTGTGGTTTGTACATTCTGTATTATACGGAATCTAAAAATGAACAAGTATTTTATTAAAAAGTCAGATCTCAGTAGTACTACCAATATGTAGCCACTAACTGCAGACACGACAATTTGAAAATTATATCCATTCCTTACTTTTTGAGTTTTTATGCAATAGTTTCTTTTACAAACAGACTAAGCCTAAGAAAACTTTAATAACGTGATCACTTATTCAATAAAGTTTGCACACTTTCTGTGAAAATCTCTATAAATCTGGATTCTTTCAAATCCCCAGTTACTACTAAATGGCCAAGCAGCAGCATTAGCTAAGAATTTTTTTTATCATTTGTGCCTGGGTAGAAGGTTGCAATCTTTTCATTCAAATACAGACCTCACCACAGCAATTCATTCTTTTATAATCTCTAAACAAGATTTAATGTTGTGTGCTCTACATGGAATACCTTTCTTGCTGAGTCAGAGTCCCAAGAGCTCTGACTTTCTTAAGAAACAAAAGTTTTTTTGTGATCTTATCATTCTAGCCATCACTGGCTAACATCACTGGGTAACATTTTTTCTCACAGTTTTTAGTTCTCAGCCTTATGGAGTGTTATATCTCCCTTACTCACAGAGGGCTAGATTGTGCAACCATTATTCATTTAGTGAACACTTAAAACTCTCACAAGTAGCCTCATTGAAGTCACTATCCATGTGGGTAAGTGCTCAACCAAAATAAAGGTTGCAAAATTTAGCTCACAAGAACTGTCAGCTGGTCATCATGGAAGGTTTTTCACCTGTCACCATATGTTTTTCAGACTTCACTTAATCTTTCATCTCAAACCTTCATGTATACACAGGTTCACACATCCCACAGCCTGTCACTTTACCTGTCTTACTAGAATAGATTAAGAGGCAGGAGTCAGCATGCAATGGGATGAGATACAGTACGCAGTTCACCAGAGAGAAGACAAATGGAGTAAGCTGTGAATGGAAAAGAGAAGATAGAATTATGGGGAAGGAAAATTTCCTCCTCAGAATGGAGCACATCCAGTAGTCTGGACATTACTCCTGTTTCCCCACACACAGGAGACAGCTTGACTTTATCCTTCTTTCCTTCCTCTTTTAAATTCAGACTCCCTCTTCTGGAGTGGTGCAGCCCAGCTTTTGATTCAGGAGATTACTTCCATATCTTAAATTGCATAGCCAAGTAGAAAACATGAATAAAATAATTATAGACTGTAGGATTAATAGAACAAAAGTCATAACATTATAATTTTATCAGGAATGTTTGGTTATGTAGTGAAGTCCAGACTAGTGAATGCCCTCCATTATGAGAAATAAAAATGATAGGCAAGGAAACTAACTTTCTCTTACTGATAGGCATCCTGGAGTCTGGACATTATTCCTGGGAAGAAGCAAGCAATAAGAGCCAATTTGTAGGTAGGAAAGAAACATTAAATATATCCCGCTAGGAAAAACAAAAATGGAAAACTTACTTAGTTTACTTTTTGTCATTTCACTTTTAATTAAGAACATAAGAATGGTCATAGTTGGTCAGAACAATTGTCCATCTAGCCAGTATCCTGTCTTCCAACAGTGGCCAGTGCCAGATGCTTCATAGGGAATGAACAGAGCAGGGCAATTTTATGAAGTGATCCATCCCCTGTTGTCCAGTCCCAGCTTCTTGCAGTCAGAGGTTTAGGGACACCCAGAGCTTGGGTGACATCCCTGACCATTTTGCCATTGATGGACTGATCCTCCATGAATTTATCTATTCTTTTTTGAACTCACATATACTTTTGGCCTTCAGAACATCCCATGGCAATAAGTTCTATTGGTTGACTGTGCGTTGTATGAAGTACTTCCTTTGGTTTGTTTTAAACTTGCAGCCTATTAATTTCATTGTATGACTCTTGGTTCTTGTGTCATCAGGGCCGGCTCCAGCTTTTTTGCTGCCCCAAGCGGCGAAAAAAGAAAAAAAAAGCCGCGATCGGCAGCACTTCGGTGGCAGCCCCACCGCACCACTTCATTCTTCGGCAGCAATTCGGCGGCGGTCCTTCCCTCCGAGAGGGACTGAGGGACCCGCCGCCGAATTGCCGCCGAAGAGCCGGACGTGCTGCTCCTTTCTGTTGGCCGCCCCAAGCACCTGCTTCCTGCGCTGGTGCCTGGAGCCAGCCCTGTGTGTCATATGAAGGCGTAAATAATACTTTTTCTCCAGAGCATTCATTATGTGGTTTGCCGAGTCTTCATTTATTCACTCTAATTTAAGGTTTCGCGTGCCAGTAATACATTTTAACATTTTTAGACGGTCTCTTTCTATAAGTCTATAATATATAACTAAACTATTGTTGTAAAGTAAATAAGGTTTTTAAAATGTTTAAGAAGCTTCATTTAAAATTAAATTATAATGCAGAGCCCCCTGGACCAGTGGCCAGGACCCGAGCAGTGTGAGTGCCACTGAAAATCAGCTTGCATGCTGCCTTTGGCACGCATGCCATAGGTTGCCTTCCCTGTTATAAACTTTGTCATACCTCCCCCCTGTTAGTTGTCTCTTTTCTAAGGTGAACAGTCCCAGTCTTTTTAATCTCTCCTCATATAGAAACTGCTTCATACCCCATAATCATTTTGTTGCCCTCCTCTGTATTTTTTCCAATTCTAATATATCTTTTTTGAGATGGGTTAACAGAACTGCATGCAGTATTTGAGGTGAGGGATACCATAGATTTATACAATGGCATTATGATATTTTCTGTTTTATAATAAATCCCTTTCCTAATGGCACCTAACATTGTGAGCCTTTTTGACTTATCCACCTGACTCACTGCTTTGCTATATTCTTCTTTTGTCTCCATTCCAGATCCTGTCCCACACTATACTCTCATTGATTTCTATGGGATGAGGATTTCTCCCTGATTATAGAGCTCTGACTTCCCAGAAGCATTCTTTCCCCTCTTTTTTTCCAAGCAGCCACTCTTACAATCTTTGCTCTGAGCATCTGTGCTAAGTGGGTAGGTTTTGTATGAAGAGATATTAAAAAGACCGGGACTTCTCAGCTTGGAAAAGAGATGACTAAAAAGGGATATGATAGAGGCCTATAAAACCATGACTGGTGTGGAGAAAGTGAATAAGGAAGTGTTATTTACTTCTTTACAGGTTTCAGAGTGGTAGCCGTGTTAGTCTGTATCAGCAAAAACAACAAGGAGTCCTTGTGGCACTTTAGAGACTAACAAATTTATTTGGGCATAAGCTTTCATGGGCTAAAACCCACTTCATCAGATGCATGGAGTGGAACATACAGTAGGGAGGTATAAATACACAGCATATGAAAAGATGGGAGTTACCTTACCAAGTGGGGGGTCAGCGCTAAAGAGCCAATTCAATTAAGTTGGAAGTAGGCTATTCTCAACAGTTGACAAAAAGAAGTGGAAATCACTTCTGTAGTGTTAATGAGGCCAATAACCAAGGATCCACAATGAAATTAATAGGCAGAAGGTTTAAAACAAATAAAAGGAAGTACTTCTTCACACAATGCACAGTCAACATATGGAACTCATTGCCAAGGGATGTTGTGAAGGCCAAAACTATAACAAGGTTAAAAAATGAACTAGATAAGTTCCTGGGGGATAGGTCCATCAATGACTATTAGCCAAGTGGGTCAGGGATGCTATGCTCTGAGTGTTGCTAGCCTCTGATTGCCAGGATTGGACAACACAATGAATCACTCAATGATTGCCTGTTCTGTTCATTCCCTCTGAAGCACTTGTCATTGGCCACTGTCAGAAGACTGGATACTGGACTAGATGGACCATTGGTCTGACCTAATATGGCCATTCTTTTGTTCTCAATCATTCCTTCTGCCATTTGGTAGCATTTACTGGGAACTGAAGCAGGAAGCCAGGTTTCAGTATCATCCATAGGTTGAAAGGATTATATGTAACCAGGGTACATATGCAATGATATTTTCCCCTGATTTCCAGTATCAAGATAGGGAGCAGAATGTTTGGAGTCATGACCCTTTAAGCAGGTGAATAATAAATTAATAATATAATCCCTAAAAATACTTAGTATGCATACAGTGTCTTTTCATCTATAAATCTCAAAGTCAGACATACTATTGGAAGCAGCAGGTTCTGGAAAGGTCTATGGCAGTTGAGCATGGCAGTTATAAATTGCAAGTTGTAACTGGAGGGTGGAGAGAGAAGGAAAGAACTGAAGAAAGTGCGGTGACAGAAACAGGGCCCCCTAATGGAGGAGACAAACAGGGAATGATCAGGAAGAGATGGTTAATAATGCAGCAATAAGGATGTGGTCACATGGACATGCAGAGACACCATGGTGAGAGTGGTATGATAACTTGAATAGAATAGAAAGTGACTGGAAAAAGGGAGACAAGAGGAAGCCAGCATAATCAGGGAGAAAGAGAGTGCAGAGAAAGAGAAATGGAGTCAAGTCACCATGAACTTTTTTTTTTAATTCTCTCTTTCTCTAACACATTGAAGATGCTATTGGATGTGCATGGATTATCATATGCCCTGTTGTTGATTAATGAAGCTAAACACATTGAGCCCTTTAAATTTTGTTGCATAAATCCATCCCTCTAATCCAGAGGGACTGTCCCTTCCACAGAAAAACAAGTGGTTGGGCCCTGAAAAGGAGGACAATGAGTTTGGCCAAATTTTTAGTCTGTGGAGGTTGTCTGGCACCACAGAGCAAACAGGGCTTTGGCCTTCAGAACCTGTGGATCTCAGGAATCTGCCAGAGGTTCAGGGCCATTCTGTCTCTGCATCAAGTCTCAGTCCTCTATTAACTTCTTGGGAGCTCAGTGCAGAATAATTCATAGGATTGTTCGACCAGACACAATCTTTTAAAGATGTGTTTGTACAGCCCCCAGCATAATGGGGCCTTAGTCCTGAATGAAGTCCCTGGATTCATACGCAAAACCTTGTCACTAGAGGGAGCTGATATTGCTTCCTGAATGCAAAAGAAACATATTGAGAATTACAAGGAAAAATCATTTAAAATTCTCATATACTGTCTGACATTCAGTGTGTTCCATAGTTCACAGCAAGAGATTTTGTATATGTATATACAATGTCATGAAATCAACAAAGGATTTTTCTACATCACTTATACAATTCTACACAAATAGGTCACCCAGTAAAATGGACTTTTGCATGTGATATGGGAGAATATAACTAATAGGCAGGATGTGGCCCCTTTAAATCTCTGTGTTCTATTTGGTTGCCCAGGACAACTCCTGTAAACATCAGTGAAACAATATATGGTCTTTTAAAAAGCTGGGAACTGAACCTGATGGAAAAGGTTAGGTCATTTCAGGACTGATTGAGTCAACTGTGAGTACACACCTGTACTAAGAAGGTGTATAATTTTTTGGGCTGCCTTGACATTCTCTTGCAATACCTTGCTTTATGTTTCTGGGTTTTTACATGTGATATATGATAGATATATACATTGTGTTTTTAGGCAAAATCCTTATTTTATTTTCTATATTGCTATGCTATTTATACTTATAAATTAATGTATATTTGGTTCCAAATTACTTGAAATTAAATGTTTTTAACTAGGAAAGGAACAGCATTGAAAATGACTATTCACCCTGCTGCTGTCATTCTGAGAGTGTGATTTTATTGTTTCCTGTTAGAGAAGGGCTTGGAGAGAAGTTGAAGAGCCTCTTCACCTTTTAGGTGCAAGATACAACATGTTCATTGGAGGCATCTACAAATAATAATAAAAATAAATGACACTTTTGTGGTATTAGTCAGTAACGATAGAGGCATTAAGAACTAACTAGAGGAAAAATGTTTCAAAACTTGGTCCTGCTGGGACAAATCTCCAGATTCCTCATCACATTGGGTCCTGTACATCTAGAAAGACTATGATTGTGATATCCTTGTGTGCTATTGTATCATCATGCCACAATTACTGAAACATTTAGCCATTATTGTTCTTGATATTTTAGGGCAAAATTCTCCTTTCAGATGGGATTATAGGAAATGTAGTTCTGGATCAGATGAATGGTCCATCTAGTCTGTTATTCTTTCTCTGGGAGTGCTTAGTAGATGCTTCAGAAGATGATCATTAAATTTTTGGGGATTTTGAATCTGATAGCCTCTTCTTGGTTGGTTGGTCTTGGTCCTGCTTTGAGCAAGGGATTGGACTAGATGACCTCCTGAGGTCTCTTCCAACCCTAATATTCTATGATTCTTCCTAGATGTACAGATCTCCCATTGTATCAATGGGAGATCTGCTTAAAGAAATGCAGAATAACCCAGATCAGAGAGGAGCACTTGGCCTTAAGTGAGGTAGCCAGTTGAATTTCAAGTTTACTTTGAACTTCTACTTTACCTTGGCTGCTGAAAACTCCTTTAAACACATGTTATGTATGAACAAGCAAAACTGTTCAAAGGGAGAAGTAAAGTTTTTCTGTGTTATTAAGGGCTTGATCCTGCCTGGTGCTAAGCACCCTGGTCCTGATCCAACAGAACACTTAGATACATCTTTAATTTTAACCATGTGAGTTGTCCTCCCACCCATCCTTTAGGAATTCCTCCTAAAAGTTAATTCTGGTGAAGAACTACTGGCTATTCTGCAGGAAGGAAAAACCCCAACCCTTCCCTCCATTTCAACAATCCCAGGAAAGCTCAATGAAGGGATCCTCAGAGTTTTCTTCTTCATGCTCCAAAACCACTTGAGCCCTTTCCTGTCACAGAGACGACTTTGGTCTAGATGCTTAAGGTACAAGCACTATGACAAAGGAGCCTTCCTATTAGCTTTCACACACCCTAATCCCCCTTTCTGAAAGTTGATTTTTACATAGGTAAAAATATATTCCAACTAAGTAAAACGATAACTTCAGAATATTATTCCTTCATACAGCTCTCTTAAACACTATTTTAATTTGCTGTTTTTATTAATTCATCATTTACAGTTGCAATTTATTAAATATTGCAGATGATATTTATAAGTTTTTATAAGTATTTATAAGAGACTGAGTTTTCTTGAAAATCCTTTATTGATGTAACTCTTCCAGATTGTAAATTCTGTTGTTTACAATACATTTGTTAAGTGTGTGCCCTAAAAGGTGCCCTAACCTAGATTCATAGAAGTTTAGGGTTGGAAGAGACCTCAGGAGGTTATCTAGTCCAACCCTCTGCTCAAAGCAGGACCAACACCAACTAAATCATCCCAAGCCAGGCCTTATAAACCTTTAAGGATGGAGGTTCCACCACCTCCCTAGGTAACCCATTCCAGTGCTTCACTACCCTCCTAGTGAAATAGTTTTTCCTAATATTCAACCAAGACCTCCCCCATTGCAACTTGGGACCACTGCTCCTCATTTTGTCATCTGCCACCATTGAGAACAGCCTAGCTCCATCCTCTTTGGAACCCCCCTTCAGGTAGTTGAAGGCTGCTATCAAATCCCCCCCTCGTTCTTCTTTTCTGCAGACTAAATAAGTCCAGTTTCCTCAGCCCTCCTCATAAGTCATGTACCCCAGCTCCTTAATCATTTTCATAGCCCTCCGCTGGGCTCTCTCCAATTTGTCCACATCTTTTCTGTAGTGGGGGGCGCAAAACTGGATGCAATACTCCAGATGTGGCCTCACCAGTGCCGAATAGAGGGAAATAATCATTTCCCTCGATCTGCTGGCAGTGCTCCTACTAATGCAGCCCAATATGCCGTTAGCCTTCTTGGCAACAAGGACACACTGTCTCATATCCAGCTTCTCATCCACTGTAATCCCCAGGTCCTTTTCTGAAGAACTGCCACTTAGCCAGTCGGTCCCCGGCTGCAGCAGTGTATGGGATTCTTCCGTCCTAAGTGCAGGACTCTGCACTTGTCCTTGTTGAACCTCATCAGATTTCTTTTGGCCCAATCCTCCAATTTGTCTAGGTCACTCTGGACAATAACCCTATCCTCCAGCGTATCTACCTCTCCCCCAGCTTAGTGATATCTGCAAACTTGTGAGGGTGCAATCCATCCCATCATCCAGATTATTATTGAAGATGTTGAACAAAACTGGCCCCAGGACCGACCCCTGGGCAGCTGGTATCAAGCAGAGTGCCCAACTAGACATTGAGATGTTGATCTCAACCCATTGAGCCCGATCTAGCCAGCTTTCTATCCACCTTAAAGTATGGATTGGATGAATGGACTATAACTTGCTGGCAGGCTACATTTAAGTGTATCCTGGCAATCAGAGACTAGCAATACTTGCTGGCAGGCTACATTTAAGGCTACACTTAAAACACTTTTGCTGCTCACCTCCTTCCTATACTGTGCTGCCTAGTGGAGCAGTCTGTGAAGACTGAGGGGAAATAAATAAAGCATTGAGTACTTCAGCTTTTTCCACATCTGTCACTAGGTTGCCTCCCCCGTTCAGTAAGGGTTCCACACTTTCCCTGACCACCTTCTTGTTGCTAACATACCTGTAGAAACCCTTCTTGTTACCCTTCACATACCTTGCTAGCTGCAACTCCAATTGTGCTTTGGCCTTCCTGATTACATCCCTGCATGCTCGAGCAATATTTTTAATACTCCTCTCTTGTCATCTGTCCAAGTTTCCACTTCTTGTAAGCTTCCTTTTTATGTTTAAGCTCACTGAAGATTTCACTGTTAAGCCAAGCTGGTCACCTCCAATATTTGCTATTATTTCTGCACCTCAGGATGGTTTGTTCCTGCCCCTCAATAAGGCTTCTTGAAAATACAGCCATCTCTCCTGGACTCCTTTCGCCCTCATACTAGCCTCCCAGGGGATCCTGCCCATCAGTTCCCTGAGGGAGTCAAAGTCTGCTTTTCTGAAGTCCAAAGTCCATATTCTGCTGCTCTCCTTTCTTCCTTTTGTCAGGATCCTGAACTCTGGGACCAGAAGCTGAGGAAGGAAAGCAGTGGTAGGAAGCGACCCAGGCAGAGTAACTCAGAAGCCCCCCTCAGAGGCCAAATGCAGCTGACCCTCCTAGGGCTCTGGGTTGCAGCCCAGTGGAGCAGGCAGGGCCAGGCTCTCCTAATCACTAGGGTGCTTTGCCCACCAAAGAACCCTCTTACAGGGTAAAAGGCAACCAAATCAGAATCAGGCCCAAAGTACAAGCTAAGGATGAATCACACCCAGTTTTTCTTTTTGATGTGACTTTAAAATGCTAGGTCTTGTCTGCTCTTCATGGACATTGATAATCCCATGGCACTTTTATTAAAAAAAAAAGTAGAGGTTTCCCTAGTGTTATTGCCAATTTTTTTCTCCCACCACCAGCTTTTGTGCAATGTGCTGTGTTTCCTTTGGTGGTAGTGTATGTATAAGGGGTCACATGGTATCCTTCTATAGATAAATTAGCCAGATGGTAATGCTGGTAATCAAAAGCCCTGTGAATTCTCTTTCATAAAATTAAACTGTCCACAGGGAGGAAGAGTTTAGCCCAATGTGGGGATGGATAGGTGTGCAGCCTTTGAGGAGAGGATATCTGAAGGGAACTCAAAATCCACCCTGCCTGTAGATTCTGAACCATCCACTGACAACCCTCCCCTTCCCTCTGACCAGCAGCTCAAACTCCTAAGGGAACTGTGCTGTCATTGGCTGTCTTCCGCAGTCTTCCACAGGGGTAGAAAGCATGGAGGAGAACTTACTGCTGGTTCTATTAGTAACCTCAGAGCAGATTTCTGCCTGCTCTCTCAGGAATTAAGCCACAGAGTGGCTATTCTGCATTCCCACAGCTATATGCAATTGGAGTGGAAGGGCCTTTGCAATATCTGAGGTCAGAGTATACAATGAAGCAGCTGTTTGCCTTCTGTATGTCTCGGGCCTTTCCTGCTAGATTTTGCTCCTCTCCGCAGCATGTGGTAGATAGATTTGGAAAAGTTGGGACATATGCTCCTTCCTGAGATCCTTTGGGATGAAAAACACTACATAATTAATATAACATTACATTTATAATTACCATTTTCTGTTTTATTATGTAACACAAGCTGTGTTACAGTACACCATAACTACATTTCACTCTTTACTGACATATCTCCAAACAATGATTGTATTGTCTTAAATAAAATTGTGAAAAAATTAGCTATTTATGGAATACAGTTTACTGAAAATCATTACTGACTCTTGGGTATAGTAGGAAGATATCAAAAAAATTACAGCTGCTGCAACGTTACTTAGACTTCCATATTATCTCTTTAAAAATGGGCTTTAAAAAAATTATTCTGAAAGTCCTAATCATAATGGCAAAGGCTACCAAACTATTTTATAAATGGCTTTTCTCAAAATAAGGGTGCTTTAAAATAAGAATTTGATATTGATATTCTACTACCACCCCCTAGTGCTGCTAAACAAAAACACATTTTCACCATTTTTCAAAGCAGCATTTTATTGTATTACATGTGTTACTTTTAAGGAAACAGCTCACTTTGCTTGAATAATGGAGACTAAATACTAAATTCTTCATAACCTTACAACTGATAGCAATTCATTCCATGTTCAGTTTGACTCTATAGAAATGGCTTCTTTTTGAAATGAACGTCCTATAAAGATACTAAGAATTTATTTGCTATATTTGGACAGTCTGAGATTACCTGTGAATTGGCATTATGTTTATCTGTTTGAAAACCAGAAATTCCTGATTTGTATAGCAAGTATGCATGATTGGTCTGAAAGGGAGAGGTAAGGAAAAAGTGTATGTCTAGAAAAGTCATGAATTTGATCAATAGATACAGGGTGCAAAGTTTTCTTGCATACAAAAGTTTAGCAATCTCCGGGAGGAGGGGGGATTGAATGCTTTAAATCACCTTTTCATCTCCCAAAATCTGGGCTGCTCTGAGCATTGGTGCAGCCTGTGGTGTAGGTTAGGCTTGGTCTACACTTAATTACGTTGACATACCTGTGTTGATCAAGGATGTAAAAAAGCCACACCCCTGATGGACATAGCTTTGGTAAACTAACACCCAGCATGGATGCAGAAATGTAGGTGGAAGAATGCTTCTGTTGATGTAGCTAAGGCCTGGTCTAGGCTTAAAACTTAGGTCGACATAGCCATGGTGCTGAGGGGTATAAAAACCCATATCCTGAGTGCTATCCTATGTTAATCTAACCCCGGTTTAGATGCAACTAGGTCAATGGAAGAATGCTTCCATCGGCCTAGCTACCATAGCTCAGGGAGATGGTGTTCCTAGAGTGACTGAGAAACCCCTTCTGTCACTGTAGCCTATGTGTACAGTATGCAGTTATGCTGGCATAGTGATAGTGCCGTAACTATGCTGCTACAGTCCTCATAGTAGCGACATGGCCGAACTTTGTTCAGGGAGGTAGTGTTCTTACACTGAAGGAAAAAACCTTCCATTGGTGTAGACTTATGTCTGTGGGATTATGCCAGCAAAGCTATGATGCTACAGTCTCTGAAGTGTAGGCATATCCTTACAGCAGTCCCAGAGGTTACTCTAATTTACAGCAATGTACAGGGAAGCCTATGTACTTCTGTTGCCCAAAATGTGCTGGAGTGCAGTTCTCTGGCCACTCCAACTTCTGCCCCTCCCCCCCAGCACTCCTTAGTCTTAGAGGCTGAAAAGACAGATAGTCTATGTCCACATATACGTCTGTAGAACTTGTGCCTGGAGAATTCCACAAGGAATTCCACAAGGAATTCTCCAAGCACAAGTCCCCTTGATATTCCCTGTATGCCAGTGGAGCAGAGTAATGGGGCTGTAGTAAGGTTTAAAAGCTGCCCTCTGTCATTCTTAAGATATGAGCAGCTTTTACTTTAAAAAATAATTGGAGTTAACGTAACAGCAAAGAGACTGCTGTGAGCTTCAGCTAGCCACAGTTTGTTCTGCCCGCTTGCAGTCCAAAACACTGCCTCCTAAAATGGAGGAGAAATGAACGTTGGCCTCTGCAGCCACACCCTGCATTTTAGGATATTACAGTTATGACCTGGGTGAAACCTTGTTATGGGGCAAGTTAAAAACGCACTGAGATTGATGGGTGTAGCTTCACCTATCAATTAACATAACTGGAGGAATAAGTTAATTAAAAGCTGCCACCTAAGACAAAAGCATTATTTGAATTTGCCTAGGAGGTTTGGGCTAGTGCGTGTGAGTGTGAGCAGAACACAGAAAACCAAGGAGTGAGACAGCCTGAAGTAGCAGCTGAAAGCATGGGGCTAGGACCTTGTGAGAAGCCAGGTAGGACGTTTCAGGAGTGCAGGCTGAAAAGAGGGTTCTTGGTTCTATGAGCAGAAGCAGCTGTTTCCTGCTATTTGATTCCTTCTGTGCTCAGATACACAGGACTTTGTACATAAATAAAACTGCATCAAAGAAATATCTATCACCAATTTCTCCTCATAAGTGGGTGGGATGGAATGGGTCTTACTATAAAAGTTAGATATTAACTCTATTATAATATCAGCATTTATATAACATTTTACATTTTCAAAGATCTGTACAGACATATCCAGCTTCTGCAAAGTTAATTAAGTATTCCCATTTTATAGAGCAGGAAATGGAGGCAGAGAAGTGAAAGGTGTGTCCATGACCACGCAGCAAATCAGTGGCAAAGTACAGAATGATTTTCATGGTCCCATCCTAGTCTTTAGTAAATGTTTGTCTTCATCACAAAAATCAGTGCACAATTCTGCACAGCTAACAACCATGGCTTAAGAGACCAAAGACTAAGTTTTCAGAGCTGTTGCAAGTTGGTTGGAGGTTGACCTGCATAGGGAAGTTTTCACAACATATGCCCAGCCTTTGTCCATTATTATAAAATCCATCATCTTAATGAGCAGAACATTCACACAAGACAATAAATTGAAGAACTTATTGGAGTTCCTTGACAGTGAATGTTAGCTAACTATGCATGCCAGATTTTAGATTATGGTCCTGCACACATTGCTATTCTGCTTAATCAGATAGCTGTCTTTCAGTGATGTCAGACTTTGAGGAAAAATAATTAATTGCTTTTCATTTTTATGCAGCATTAGACATTCTTTGCATTTCAAAAAATGTGAAGAATTTAACTGGAACTGAAGTTTCCCAGAAATAGATTTACTAGTTAACTATTGCATGAATTGTGTGCAATATGAAAGCCAAAGATATGAGAGTCAAATTACTATTTTAAAATCTGGCTTTATTAAAAGACATGCCAACCATAAATTAATCCAAAAGCGTCCTTAGGATCTCAACATTTCTTAGGATCAGGAGGGGGGCTGTATGATCTAGTGAACTGAGCATCGGAGTGGAATCCTGGAACAGTTCTACTCCTGGTTCTGCCAGTGACTCACTGGGCTACATTCAAAAGTGATATGTAAGGTATGTAGTAAATTATATTAACACTGAGTAAGACTCCCTCAGACTGATTTCTGAGTATGGTTTACTGTGTGGTCTTGGGCAATTAACTTTTCTGGCTGTGATGGACATTGCAACAGGGTGCTCTACTTAATGCAAGATGGCATCTCCTCATGGTCACTCTGCAGACTAGCTCACCAGGTCAACATCACTTCCCCCAGTTGCACACTGTCCTCCACCTCTCTCACTCCATGAACTGCTGCTGCCTCTTCATGACTCAGCCCTTCAGCCAGGTCACTACATGTGTTTTCCCCTTCCAAGGTACTAAAGGGTTTCAAAATCTCTAGCCAAACTAGCAGTCTGAGGTAGTCTTCCCATTCACTGCTCCCTCAGTGGCCAGCACATGAGCCCAGGCCAACCCTTCAGCCAGCAGTCAAGGTTTGTTCCCTTTTAGACCTTACTGCCTTTCCCTAAACCCTCTCCTACCATCTGGCACTCCCCACTCTCTGGGGTTTACCATCATCTTAATTCCCTCCCTGGGAATAACAATGGGTTACCTATCCCTACAACTACCAAATACTTCTCCCAGGGAGTGACTACAGGCTTCCCTCGTAGTCCCCTTCTGCTTCCAATTTCCTAACTTTATAGTCCCAGCCCAGCTTGTTCCTCCTTAGCTAGTCTCCCTTACTCAGTCAGGGAATTACCTGATTCCCCAGCTGTGACTTATTGGGCTAATTAGCTCTTGGCTCACTCTGCATTAACCCTTTCTGGGTAACTGTGAGGTGAACACCCCTTAACATTGGCCCAAATTCATTCCTGGTATAATACCACAGAGCTGGGAGGAATTTGAATCTCTGTGTCTGTTCCCCCATCTGTAAAATGGAGATAACAATATTTACTTTATAGGAATGCTGCAAGGAACATTATACAATGTTTATACAGTGTTGTTAAGTAGAATTATTAAAAGACACCTGATTATTTAGGTCAAGCTTCTCTAAATTTTTTAGGGTTCTAGATTAATTTTATCTGTAACCAGGGCTTTCAGTGGTTCTCCTACCCTAAATTTAAATGAGCTGCAGGCAGCTTCAGAGGCTTCAGCCATGAAAATATGTGTCCACTTTCCCCCTCAAGTTAAACCAAATGATATCTGTAAGAGAAGGAAGATTTAGAAACCACACTTGGTCATGAAACGTGTATATTCATTGCCATTTCTAAGAAGGGTCATGGTGACAGCAGTAAAATCTCATACAAAACAGTCATTATGTCTCCACAAATCAAACTGCTGGCCTGATGGTTCTCTTCAGATTTATGGCAATGTATTTTATATTCCTATCACCTAATAAGGTGCAGCTCTAACAATGACTGAGAACTGATAAAATATACTTTACAAACAAACACGCTAACTACCATGTTTTACACAGCAAGATACATCCTGAGAAGTGTGAAGCACCAAAACTTCTGTGGGGTAGGATGCCCTATCCATTCTCTCATTTCATCTTGATGATCCCTCATTGGAACAAGAGCTCTTCTATTCCCTGTTGGCTACTGACAAGCCTGAAACAATACTGGCAGAAGAGCTGTTCAAGCACCTCCACATTTAGCCAGCAGTCCAGCAATGATATAGGCAGTACTGGCTAATGCCATATGCTCTAATTCCAGCTTGTGGGTGGATAGTTTATGTGCAGTAAGCGTATTGCAGTTTCATTATTTTGAGGGACCAGCATTGATTCATAGATTTCATGGCCGGAAGGGTCCATTATGATCATCTAGTCCAGGGGTCGGCAACCTTTCAAAAGTGGTGTGCAGAGTCTTTATTCACTCTGATTTAAGATTTCGTGTGCCAGTAATGCATTTTAACATTTTTAGAAGGTCTCTTTCTATAAGTCTATAATATATAACTAAACTGTTGTATGTAAAATAAATAAGGTTTTAAAAATGTTTAAGAAGCTTCATTTAAAATTAAATTAAAATGCAGAGCCCCACGGACCGGTGGCCAGGACCCGGGCAATGTGAGTGCCACTGAAAATCAGCTCGCCTGCCGCCTTTGGCACGCGTGCCATAGGTTGCCTACCCCTGATCTAGTCTGACATCATGTACAGCATAGGCACTAGAACTTCCCCAAAATAATTCCTAGATCATATTTTTTAGAAAAACATACAATCTTGATTTAAAATGTCAATGATGAAGAATCCACCACGACTGTTGGTAAGCATGTGTATAGTTTGCCAGCACACATAGGTTTACTACATTCACTTGCTTTGAATTTGTGCTTCTTTCTTCAATCTTTCACCTCCTAGATGACAGAGAACCTGTAGGCATGGACTTTTCATGGTCTGTCTTTCATTCAGTATAGGAGAGTAAAAGGATGAGGTCCTGAGATTCGCTCCCTTTCCCCCTCTTAAACAGGGGCATAGGACAGGTGAGAATTTGATATGGGTCCTTGAGAAACTCTACATCCTAACACAGGGTTGCTAAACAAAATAAATGAAGACAGTCTGTTTTGAAAGGATATTTTATGTAGTTAAAGAAACAAACAATTCTCAAGTTATCATGGCAGATTTAATTTGAAAAGATGCCTGAAGTGAGGGAGCCAAATTCAGCCATGGTATAACTGAATGCAACTCCATTGACTTCCTTGATATCACAGTACATCTGTTTACACCCATGATTAATGGGTCCCAGAGGGAAGTTTAAATGGCGAGGACTGTAAAGTTGCAGTTTATTGTATATGAAAAGGATATGTTATGCTTACAGCTTGTAAAAGCACATTGTTCCATATAGTAAAAAATGTTTACAGCAGCAATAAGTCCAATAAAGCACATAGCACACATTTGGTGCTATATAAAAATACGTCATGCATCAGGGCATTTGATTTTCAGCAGATAGTACCAGATAGTACTTTGAAGATTAGACGGATAGAAGATAAGAAGCTGTAACAGTCTGGCAGGGTGTGCCTGAAATCCCAGACTCTGTTAGCAGGTGTTGATGCTGCTGGGAAAGAGTTGCATGGCTTCTGCTTACTCACTGAGCAAGTGGCTTTTATAAGGGAGGACGGTGTGGCTCTCTGAAGGGGGAGAGGAAATTTAGTCTGAATTAGGAACAATAGGAGAGGCCAAGCCTAGAGACAGAGTTTGAGATTAACCTTGTTATTTTCCTATTAATTTCTTTAATAATGCCAAACCCCAGCAAAGGTACTCTACAGTGTGTGTGTACTTTGTTTTAGAGGAACTTGGAAAAGACACTTCCTCACAAAAACATAATTAATGACTAGCAAATATTGTCTAAGAAGGCTCTTTATAAACAGCAGTAGACAGCACTTTTGAAACAACCAGCTTTCATCCTGTACAACTATAGCCTGAGCTACACTTTCTCTGTCAAAGTTAGACGTGTATAGAGCCTTATAGTGGCCCTTAGCTATAGCCTAGATTAAGGGTGGCATGGAGCTATACCAACACATTGGTAGCACCTCAGGAAGGCAAAATGCAGCCTGAAGTTCCCAGGAACACGAGGGCATGCCTACAACTACATCCTTCAGACACCATGGTCTAGTGATTGGGGCATGAGACTGAAAGGGAAGAAAAGAAAAATATGTTATGATTTCTCACTCTGCTACTGTCTTCTTTGTTGTCATGACCAAATCACTTAAGCTCTTTGCATTTCATTTTTTCCTATCTGTAAAATGAAGGTGATGCATACATACTGTACTTTGAGGCCTATGGAAAAGTATATGGATGATAAGTGTGGAGTACAATAATGATGATCATAATTATTCAGGGAGTACATCATGTATGGAAGGATGGACTTGGGCTCTGTCATGTATGGTAGGAAGAATGGAACAGGGGTTGGATCATAATAAGTAATTACCCTATACCCTGAAGTATAGTATAAGCTTTGATTGACCTTATCATTATAGTACTATTTATAGTCATAAAAAGTACCCAGTCCTACTTGGAGCACAGAAAAAAATAGAAGCATTAAAAGTTTGTGAAACAGCTTAACCACTCCTGATCTTTACTTCTTGGTTCTGCTTACATTTCTTCAAGCATAGAATTCACAACATGACTCTTACAGCATAAAAGGCATTCCTTATGGAATGTTTTATTTACAGTAGTAATTATGTACACACAGCTGTTATCTCAAAAAGAAAATTGGTTTACAATTTATAAAAACAAACAATCTTATTTTCCACTTCCACGCAAACACCTGGGCATTTAATACCCTGTTTTGGTTTGTTAATAAGTAGAGTTTCATTTCAAATATCCAGTGTTCTAAATGCAGTCCACATTAGAAGTGATTCAAAATAATGAGGGCTGTATCCAAGTTAAAAAAAAAAAAGTTGGTGAATTTTGGTCCTTGCTGTATTTCACATCCCAACTGAAGACCAAGAAGAGCTCAAATATTTCATTAATTAAACCTCTGCTTTGTATTGTTTTAATTGATCATAGTTTCTCTGATGGCTGAAAGCAACTGTAGGGATTCATCTCCCTTTTCTAAGGATTTTTTTGTGGCTAAAGCACAGGCATTTTTCTTCCACACACTTTCTTAATGATGTTGGACAAGTTATTTAAACCTCTCTGTGCTTCATTTTCACCATCTATAAAATACCTACCTCACAGTGGTATTGTGAGGTTTTAATTCATTAATGTTTGTGAAGCGTTTTGTTATCTTTGGATGGAAGTTACTGTATGAGTATGTTTGGTTACATTAGCAATAAGTACAACACTAAAACTGTCTACACTATCATGAAAAAAGAACAGGAGTACTTGTGGCACCTTAGAGACTAACAAATTTATTAGAGCATAAGCTTTCGTGGGCTACAGCCCACTTCTTAGAGCATAAGCTTTCGTGGGCTACAGCCCACTTCTTCGGATGAAGAAGTGGGCTGTAGCCCACGAAAGCTTATGCTCTAATAAATTTGTTAGTCTCTAAGGTGCCACAAGTACTCCTGTTCTTTTTGAGGATACAGACTAACACGGCTGCTACCCTGAAACCTGTACACTATCATGGTAAGTCGACCTATGCTATGCAACTCCAGCACTTAGCTGGAGTTGATGTACCTTAGGTCGAGTTACCGCGGGGTCTACACCATGGGGGGGTCGATGGGAGAAACTCTCCCGTCGACTTACCTTACTCTTCTCGTTGGGGGTAGAGTACAGGGGTCGACTGGAGAGCGATCTGCTGCCGACTTGGTGGGTCTTCAGTAGACCCGCTAAATTGACCGTCGGTGGATCGATCTCAGAGAGTCGATCCTGGCTGTAGCGTAGACATAGCCTAAGTCTATCTTCAGCTACTGAACTAGAGAAAGTTTTAAAAGAAACTGCCTGATCTGAAGCAGAACATGTAAGCATTGTTACCATAGACTTAAAATAACTTTAGAATTGTCTCACCTGCTTTGAATCTGGGTATATTAAACATTTTTATTAATAAAAGTTTGATTTTCCCAATACAAAGCAATGGATTTCACTGAAGTTAGAGCAGAGCATATTTTTAGATGCTTGAATTGAGAAAAGTTTTATTGTTAACATACAACTGCCTATTGGATAACTCTTCTGCAAAGTTTGCTACAAAATATTGAGGGCCTCCTATCATCTGCATTGGCATCTCAATTCCTATTTAATTAAATGGGGGATGGAAGGTGCTCAGCACCTCAAAAGTGGTGCTTACCTTGAAGGAATGGTCCTTAATACCTATTATGATGGGAGTGCATGACTGGTTGGAAGACTGTTCCCAGACAGTAGTTAGTGGTTCACAGTCAAGCTGGAAGGGCATATCAAGTGGGGTCCTGCACGGATTGGTTCTTGGTCCGATTCTGTTCAATAAATGATTTAGATAATGGCAAAAATGTAATGTACACTTACAAAGTTTGCAGACGATACCAATCTGGGAGGCGTTGCAAGTGCTTTGGAGGATAGGATTAATATTAAAAATGATCTGGACAAACTGGAGAAGTTGTCTGAAGTAAATAGGATGACATTCAATAATGACAAATGCAAAGTACTCTACTTAGGCAGGAACAATCAATTGCATACAAAATGGAAAATGACTGCCTCGAAAGGATAGAACAAGAAGCAATGGGCTTAAATTGCAGCAAGGGCAGTTTAGGTTGGACATTAGGAATAAATTGCCCAGGGAGGATGTGGAATCTCAGTCATTGTCAGTTTTTAAGAGCAGTTTAGACAAATACATGTGAGGGATGGTCTAGATAATACTTAGTCCTGCTTTGAGTGCAGGGGACTGGACTAGAAGACCTCTCAATGTCTCTTTCAGTCCTACGATTCTATATTTTATTAATTGTGAAAATGCCTTACTTCCCTCTTCCAGCAGCTAAAGAGACATTTCGGAATGAAAATTTCTCACCCCTCTACATTCAATATATTTCTCTTTAAAGAAAAATCTAAGGAATACATTTCTACTTTTAAAAAATGTAAATTGTTTTAATTTATGTAGGATGAATACTAGAGCAAGATTGATTAGGTTAGGAAAGTAGCATAAGTTCCACTGCTTGAGAAATTGAAAACTATATTGGATAATGCATCAGTAAATATACTGTAAGAACCAATCCTGAACAGGTAGGAAGAGGCACTGGATGACCAAATACATCTTTTCCATTCTGAAATTCTTGAAAAATATTGAAAATGCAAAATGGTGTGAAAATATTGAAAGAAAACATTCAATTATTATAAAAAAATTGCTTACTTTTACTCTCAATGGATATAGAAAGTTAGCAACAGATTCAGATTGGAGGCTTTCTTTAGAAATTTTTGGCAAAGGAAAAGGTTTGTGTGGAATTAATTTTTGCCATTTTATAGAAAGCTAGAATGTGATACACAAAGAAAAAGCATTACATTTTTTCTCATGCTTTTAATCATGTGGGTTTTTTTGTTTGTTTGTTTTTCAAAGCAGATGCAGAACACCAGGAGTGATGCCAGAAAAATTAGCTTGATTCCTTCAGATTTTTATATGACAAGTTTGTAAGATTTTCTATATTGCTTTCTCATTCTTTAAGGCGAAGAAGATTCTGCTATCAAGAAAACTTGCCTGTTATGCAAAATAAGGTATTTGATCTTAAATATTGTTTTTTGTATGCGATTTTGGAGTAAGCTGTTGTGTAGTATGCTTTTACAGAGACAGGATTCCTTTTTATGTCACTGTTCACAGACACGAATAAGACATTGGAATGTAAAATGTTTGTTCCATGTTCCTTAAAACTTGCCTTTCTATGCATCTGTGGGCCAGATCTCCAGCTAGCATAAATCAGCATAGCTCTATTATACCATCTGAGGATCTGTCCCTTTGTTCCAGGATATTCACAATATCTTCATCACTATAAAAATGTAAATCTTACTTATAGTTCTGTTTAACATACAACAATTTTTGAACTAAGATTTGTAAATTTGAGTTGTATTTTTAAATGCCTAAATAAAACTAATAATGTGGGTTAGAATTCACAACTTAATGTATCAAAAGCCCTTTAACCAATTACTTATACACATTCTTTTTATTGCATTTTTTATTCTGGTACAGAGCAGATAAAACTGAAATCTCAAATACACATCAAAACAGTTTCACACACATTTTCCAGTGTGCTAACACTAGTGATACTCTCATCTGCTGTGCCTGATAAATAAGGTGCAACTAGAATTTCCCTTCCCAGTGAGCAGCTAATATTAGTGCACATCAGTACAAGAACAACTGAATAGGAATTTTTAAAATGCTGCGTTGTATCCAACTTTTTCATATAAAGTTTTTGATTTTCAATTACAGATGTAAGTCAAATCCATTCTGCAAGTATAAAGCTAACTCAACATATTTATGTTAAACATATTTGGTGAAAACCAGGAAAGAACTAAATAGAACATGTTCGTCTGATATCAAGAAATGATTACCTTTCCATATAGAATATGGAAGTTTCCCATCCAAGTCTGACATACCTTGACAGGGGGTGGATCACTTGGTGATTACCTGTTCTGTTCATTCCCTCGGGGGCACCTGGCATTGGCCATTGTCAGAAGACAGGATACTGGGCTAGATGGACCTTTGGTCTAACCCGGTATGGCTGTTCTTATGTACCTTGCAACAGAGGGTCCTGTGGCACCTTTAAGACTAACAGAAGTATTGGGAGCATAAGCTTTCGTGGGTAAGAACCTCACTTCTTCAGATGCAAGAAGTGAGGTTCTTACGCATGAAAGCTTACTCTCCCAATACTTCTGTTAGTCTTAAAGGTGCCACAGGACCCTCTGTTGCTTTTTACAGATTCAGACTAACACGGCTACCCCTCTGATACTTATGTACCTTGTTGAGCCTGAGAAATGTTGTTACTTTCGTTGTATGAACAATCCAGGTGGTAATGAAATCTACTTGGTTATTAACAGTTTATTAACTCTGCACGTTACAGTACTTCATTTGTGGTGGATATTTAGGATTGTGTAGTGAATTTCCGAAAAACACTATTTCCACGGTTTTATATCTATGAAAACAGAATTCTTACAGGCTGAAACCTTGTTATGGATTGAGTTGAAACCTGATTGAAACTGACATATGTGAGATGACCTGTCAATTAACATAACTGTAAGGATAAATTAATCACAAACCTCCACCTAAGACAAAAGTGATGTGATCCCACCAGGAGTTTTGAACTGTGTGGTTAGAGGCACTTAAACTAAGTATTGTTGGTGGGTGAGGGGAGAGAGAAAGTAAAAGACAGAACCAGAAAGTGACAGAAAACCAGAAGAAATCCAAACAAAAGGCTATAACTAGGGTGTCGCCCTGGCAGAAGGCAGAGAGAGCTTTTGGGTCTGGACTGGCTAAAGAGGCATGGGGGGGGGGGATTGTAAGATAAGAAACGACTCTGTTGGCCTTTGGTTCCTCCTGTGTTTATATATCTAGTAAATAAACAAAAATGCATCAAACAAAATACCTGTCTCCACCATCAATTTCTATTCCCATTCATAGCCCTGAATTCTGACTAGTTACTCGAGTCAAAAGGGGACAACAATTTTCTTAAATCATTAGAAATTAGGAATTTTACTGTGAGGGTTCTTCTTGTTTGAAGTCTAGTCTCCCATATAGGGGATCTCAGACTTATTCCTGTTCCTGGCTCAACCTTGCCTAAGCCCATTCCTGTCCTGTCCCAGGCTTGCTTCAGCCTAGACCCTGTCGGCACCTAGCATTGCGTCCCCCGACCCTTGTACTGATTTCCACCCTGTAGTCAAGGGGCAGCTCTTTGCACTAAATTTCCAGTCTACCTATCTTGCAAATTCTTGTATGGCTGCATTCTTATGGTAACTCAGCATCTCATAAATATTAATAAATTTGTTACAACACTCATACATTTTACAGATGGGCAACTGAGAGATGAAGTTGTCATTGTTGCAAGGCTAGCTGCAACTTCTTCCCTTTCTTGGATGGTCTGCCTCGGAGTGTACTCTCAAGTCTCATGCCTTTATCTCTTCTGGAGTGGAATTCCACAATTCTCCCACTCTTTGACCATGCCCTGGGCTATGGTACCTGGTGTATTCATTGTGTTTACCCAGCATATCCAACTGGGCTTGGCACCTGCAATTCTTCCTGTTGGCAGTCTGCAACCAGCGGAGTCTTGTCGTGACCAGACAGCCTTCTTAGGCCTGGTCTACACTACAAATTTAGGTCGACTTTAGCAACGTTAAATCAAATTAAGCCTGGACGCGTCCACATGATGAAGCCCTTTCTTTCGACTTAAATGGCCCTTTAAACTGGTTTCTTTACTCCACCTCCGACGAGGGGATTAGCGCTAAAATCGGCCTTTGCGGGTCGGATTTGGGGTAGTGTGGACGGAATTCAACGTTATTGGCCTCCGGGAGTTATCCCACAGTGCTTCATTGTGACCGCTCTGGACAGCACTCTCAACTCAGATGCACTGACCAGGTAGACAGGAAAAGCGCCGCGAACTTTTGAATTTCATTTCCTGTTTGCCCAATGTGGAGAGCACAGGTGACCTCGCAGAGCTCATCAGCACAGGTAACCATGATGGAGTCCCAGGATCGCAAAAGAGCTCCAGCATGGACCGAACGGGAGGTACGGGATCTGCTCGTCATGTGGGGAGATGAATCAGTGCTAGCTGAACTCCGTAGCAATAAACGAAATGGCAAAATATTAGAAAAGGTCTCCAAGGCCACGAAGGACAGAGGCCATAACAGGGACGCACAGCAGTGCCGCGTTAAAATTAAGGAGCTAAGGCAAGCCTACCACAAAGCCAGAGAGGCAAACGGAAGGTCTGGGGCAGAGCTGCAAACATGCCGATTCTACGCGGAGCTGCATGCCATTCTAGGGAGTGCAGCCACCACTACCCCAACCGTGTGCTTTGACTCCGTGGAGAAACACACAACAGGGAAGCGGGTTCGGGGTACGCGGAAGATGATGATGATGAAGACAATGAAGATAGCTCACAGCAAGGAAGCGGAGAAACCGGTTTCCCCAACAGCCAGGATATGTTCATCACCCTGGACCTGGAACCAGTATCCCCCGAACTCACCCAAGGCGTGTTCCCAGACCCTGAGGGCACACAAGGGACCTCTGGTGAGTGTACCTTTGTAAATATTACACATGGTTTAAAAGCAAGCATGTTTAATGATGAATGATTAATTTGCCCTGGCAATCGCGGCCAGTACAGCTACTGGAAAAGTCTGTTAACATGTATGGGGATGGAGCAGAAATCCTCCAGGGACATCTCCAGAAAGCTCTCCTTCATGTACTCCCAGAGCCTTTGCAAAAGGTTTCTGGCGAGGGCTGCCTTATCCCATCCACCATGGTAGGACACTTTACCATGCCAGGCCAGTAGCACGTAGTCTGGAATCATTGCATAACAAAGCATGGCAGCGTATGGTCCCGGTGTTTGCTGGCATGCAGATAACATCCATTCCTTATCTCTCTTTGTTATCCTCAGGAGAGTGATATCATTCACGGTCATCTGGTTGAAATGGGGTGATTTTATTAAGGGGACATTCGGAGGTGCCTGTTTCTGCTCGGCTGAACAGAAATGTTCCCCGCTGTTAGCCACGTGGTGGGTGGGAGAGGTGAAGTGATCATCCCAGAGAATTGGGTGTGGGTGTGTGTGGGGGGGTAGTTGGGTTTGTGCTGCATGTTAACCCGGAAACCCCAGCCCCTCCTTTTACATTGCAAACCCATTTTAAATGGCCAACCCAACGGGTGCTTGGTATGGGAAATGAGGGCGCTGCTGTTTGAAACCATCCCACATGTTATGAAGGTTAAAAAAACCAAAAGACTGTGGCTTACCATGGCTGCCTGCAAGCCGAATTCTGTTGCCTGGCACTGCATGAGTGATCTCTCACACCAAACCGGCAGGCCCTCAATATAAGAGGAAAAATGCGACCTTGTAACGAAAGCACATGTGCTGTGTAATGTGAACAGCAAAATTTAATGTGAAAGAGTGTACCCATTGTTTTCTAAAATGTGTCTTTTTTAACCACCTCTCCCTTCTCCTCCACCAGCTGCAAATGTTTCTCCTTTGCAGAGGCTAGCGAAGATTAGAAGGAGAAAACGGCGGACTTGGGATGATATGTTCACGGAGCTCCAGATGTCCTCCCATGCTGAAAGAGCACAGCAGAATGCGTGGAGGCAGTCAATGTCAGACATCAGAAAAGCACAATATGAACGAGAGGAGAGGTGGCGGGCTGAATCACAGGCTGAACAGAGCAAGTTGCGGGCTGAAGATGATAGGTGGCATCAGCTTGCAGACAGAAGGCAAGAGTCGATGCTCCAGCTGCTGGAGCATCAAAATGATATGCTCCAGCGTATGGCTGAGATGCAGGAAAGGCAGCAGGAGCTGAGACCGCCGCTACAGCCCCTGTGTAACCAACAGCCCTCCTCCCCAAGTCCCATTGCTTCCTCACTCAGACGCCCAAGAACACGGTGGGGGGCCTCCAGCCACCCAGCCACTCCACCCCAGATGATTGCCCGAGCATTGGAAGGCTGGCCTTCAATAAGTGTTAAAGTTTTAAAGTTTTAAACTGCAGTGTGTCCTTTTCCTTCCCTCCTCCCCCACCCATCCCGGGCTACCTTGGCAATTATCCCCCTAGTTGTGTGATGAATTAATAAAGAATGCATGAATGAGAAGTAACGATGACTTTATTGCCTCTGCAAGCGGTGCTCGAAGTGGGGAGGGGAGGGTGGGGTGGTTGGTTTACAGGGAAGTAGAGTGAACCGGGGGTGGTGGTGGCGGGGGTGGCGGGGGGTTCATCAAGGAGAAACAAACAGAAGTTTCACACCGTAGCCTGGCCAGTCACAAAACTGGTTTTCAAAGCTTCTCTGATGCGCACCGCACCCTGCTGTACTCTTCTAACCGCCCTGGTGTCTGGCTGCACGTAATCAGCGGCCAGGCGATTTGCCTCAACCTCCCACCCCGCCATAAATGTCTCCCACTTACTCTCGCAGATATTGTGGAGCGCACAGCAAGCAGCAATAACAATGAGGATATTCGTTTCGCTGAGGACTATCCGAGTCAATAAGCTGCGCCAGCGCGCTTTTAAAAGTCCAAATGCACATTCCACCACCATTCGGCACTTGCTCAGCCTATAGTTGAACAGGTCCTGACTACTGTCCAGGCTGCCTGTGTACGGCTTCATGAGCCATGGCATTAAGGGGTAGACTGGGTCCCCAAGGATAACGATAGGCATTTCAACATCCCCAACGGTTATTTTCTGGTTGGGGGAGAAAGTCCCTTCCTCCAGCTTTCGAAACAGACCAGAGTACCTGCAGACGCGAGCATCATGTACCTTTCCCGGCCATCCCACGTTGATGTTGGTGAAACATCCCTTGTGATCCACCAGGGCTTGCAGCAGCATTGAAAAGTACCCCTTGCGGTTTATGTACTCGGTGGCTTGGTGCTCCAGTGCCAAGATAGGGATATGGGTTCCGTCTATCGCCCCACCACAGTTTGGGAATCCCTTTGCAGCAGCGCCATCCACTGTGACCTGCACGTTTCCCAGAGTCACTACCCTTGATATCACCAGGTCTTTGATTGCCCAGGCAACTTGGATCACAGCAGCCCTCACAGTAGATTTGCCCACTCCAAATTGATTCCCGACTGACCGGTAGCTGTCTGGCGTTGCAAGCTTCCACAGGGCTATCGCCATTCGCTTCTCAACTGTGAGGATTGCTCTCATCCTGGTATTCTGGCGCCTCAGGGCAGGGGAAAGCAAGTCACAAAGTTCCATGAAAGTGACCTACGCATGCGAAAGTTTCGCAGCCACTGGGAATCGTCCCACACCTGCAACACGATGCGGTCCCACCAGTCTGTGCTTGTTTCCCGGGCCCAGAATCGGCGTTCCACGCCATGAACCTGCCCCAGTAACACTATGATTTGCACATTGCTGGGGCCCGTACCTTGTGTGAAGGCTATGTCCATGTCAATTTCCTCATCACTCTCGTCGCTACGCTGCAATCGCCTCATCGGCCGGTCCTGGTTTTGCTTTGGCATGTCCTGGCTCTGCATATACTCCAGGACAATGCGCGTGGTGTTCATAGTGCTCATAATTGCCGCGGTGATCTGAGCGGGCTCCATGATCCCAGTGCTATGGCGTCTGGTCTGAAAAAAGGAGCGAAACTGATGGATGGAGGGAGGGAGGGGCAACTGACGACATGGCGTACAGGGTATTAAAATCAACAAAGGTGGCTGTGCATCAGGGAGAAACACAAAGAACTGTCACACAGAATGGCCCCCCCAAAGATTGAACTCAAAACCCTGAGTTTAGCAGGCCGTTGATTTCACGGAGAGAGGGGGAAGCAAATGAATACATCTATTTTTTACATCTTAAGCTGGCAGCAGACGGTGCAGCATGACTGATAGCCCTTGGCGTCTTCTGGGTGCTTGGCAGAAGATACTGTACTACGGATGCTAGCCATCATCGTGAAGACGGTTCAATAGGACTGCCGGCAGGACTGAGTCTCCAGGAGACAAAGCATGTCTGCCCAGGTGCCTCTAATTGAGCTGGAATACAACGATGACGGATAACAGTCGTAATACACCATCTACTGCCAAAAGGCAAGGGGCTGCTGCTGTGTAGCAATGCAGCCCCACGTCTGCCAGCACCTGGATAGCCGATGAAGGCTACCAGTCATACTGCACCGTCTACTGCCAAAAGGCAATTAGCTGCTGCTGTGTAGCAATGCAGTACCACATCTGCCGGCACCCAGATGACATATGGTGACGGTGAGCTGAGCTGAGCGGGCTCCATGCTTGCCATGGTATGTTGTCTGCACAGGTAGCCCAGGTAAAAAGGCGCAAATCGATTGTCTGCCGTTGCTCTGATGGAGGGAGAAGGGCCTGACGACATGTACAAAGAACCCCCCGCGACACTGTTTTGCATCATCAAGCATTGGGATCTCAACCCAGAATTCCAATGGGCGGCGGAGACTGCGGGAACTGTGCGATAGCTACCCACAGTGCAACGCTCCGGAAGTCGACGCTAGCCTTGGTACTGTGGACACGGTCCGCCGACTTCATGCATTTAGAGCATTTTATGTGGGGGGACACACAATCGACTGTATAAAATCGATATCTATAAGGCTTGGTCTACACTAACCCTCCAAATCGAACTAAGGTACGCAACTTCAGCTACGTGAATAACGTAGCTGAAGTTGGAAGTACCTTAGTTCGATCTTACCTCGGTCCACACGCGGCAGGCAGGCTCCCCCGTCGACTCCGCGGTACTCCTCTCGCCGAGCTGGAGTACCGCAGTCGACGGCGAGCACTTCCAGGTTCGACTTATCGCGTCCAGACAAGACGCGATAAGTCGAACCCAGAAGTTTGATTGCCAGCCGCCGAACTAGCGGCTGGGTATAGACGTACCCTAAAACCGGCTTCTATAAATTCGACCTAATTTCGTAGTGTAGACATACCCTTTGCTACACTGGCAATTCACAGCGCTGCGCTCAGGGGTGTGAAAAAAGTGAGTGCAGTGCTGTAAAGCGCCAGTGTAATCAGCGCCTGCAGCGCTGCACGCTCGCTCGCAGCGCTGCAAACTATTCCCCTCGGAGAGGTGGAGTACTTGCAGCGCTGCGAGAGGGCTCTTGCAGCGCTGGCGGTGCAGCTACACTCGCGCTTCAAGGCAGCGCTGTGAATCCGCAAGTGTAGCCAAGGCCTTAGATTGAACCAAAGTATTGTTTACTTTAACAGTAGGAACAAAGTATTGAGGGAGAAAGGATTTTAAAACAAAGTCTACATGCATGTCTGTCTTACCTGAACCCTTACCATCCCCTGCGTGCCCCCAGAGGTCCCTGTACCCCTGGTGAGAACCACTGACCTAAAGGCAGATCAGATCCTTACGGGAACAGAAGGTTTGCACCCCTGGTCAGTTTTGCTTTGCTTTGTGCAGGGGGCCGGGGGAAGAGCAGTGATGGGGGAGCTACTCCGGGAGCAGCGTCAGGGATCCGTAGGGAGCGGCCCGCGGGGCGGTCAGGAGCGCTAGGATGCGAGGGATGCGGCGCGGGGCTCCTGAGCCGGGTACCGCTAGCCGGTGCGGCGGGATCCCGCGGCGGCCCCGCAGCGCAGCGCAGGGCAGGGCAGGGCAGGGCAGGGCGCCCCCTCCCCTCCCCTCGCTCGCTGGCTCGCTCACTGCCCCAGCCGCTGGCTCTGACGGGGCGAGGCCGGGCGGGGTGAGCGCCGGACGAGCCCCGGCCCCCGTGCCCGGGCAGGGCGGGTGAGAGGCCCGTCGCGCCCGGGTTGCTAGGTCCTCTGCGTCCGAGGGCGGAGCAGCCGCGGGGCCGCCGCTACCCGGGCTGGCGGAGGAGTTCGGGGGAGGTAAGACACGTCCCGGCGGCGGGGCCCGCTCCGCAGCCCTCGCCCGCCCTTCGGGAGCCACCGCCGGCTGCCTCGCGCACCCACCGGCCCCGCGAGCCCGTCTCCGCCTCCCTCCGCCGGGCCGGCAGCTCGCACCCCCCCCCCCCCCCAGCCCGCCAATGGTTTGCTCCGGCAGCCCAGTTGTCCCCGCCTGCCGCCGCCGCTGCCTCCAGCGTCCAGCCTTGGCAGGCTCCGGAGCAGGTGCTGCTGGCCGGGGAGGGACCCCAGACACCGGCACGAGAGCAGGCGGGCGGGTGCAGCGCAGCGACCCTGCAGAGCGGAGTGTGGGGGGGACCCTCAGCCTCAAGGTACAGGCAAGAAAGCCGGGAAATCCCGGTCCCTTCCCACTGCCCTTCACCCCCTCCTGGTCCTGGGCGCAGCGCGGGGCGGCTGTAGCAGCCGGGTGGGGTTGTTCTACCCAGAGCCCCCTGAACCTTCCCCCTCCTCCCAGCTCCCCCGTGGTAGCAAAGGTACAGGGGCGCGAAGCCTCTGCTGCGGGGAGATGGGCGTCGAAGGGAGAGGCCAGATGAGGAACAGCTGCTGATAGTGATTCAGCATCATTCCCTGCGAGCCACTGGGGGTGGAGGTGGAGGTCGGACACCAGAAGGGGCCCTTTCAATTACCCAGAATAGAAAGAACTCAGAGTCAAAGGTGCTTATTCACCCTCTCTCCTTTCATGCTTATATGTGATGCGCAGCTGGGGTCTTCTCCCCATAGAGGTGTAATGTTAGCTTTGCTGCTGCTGGGGGGTGGAGGAGAAGGGAGAGGGAGCATCTGCCTATACTGTATCTTAATTTCTCTCTCCCTCTGCTGTTATTTGGCTTGTTAAGTGTTGGAGTACAATTTATGTAAAAAATGCCCCCCCCCCAAAGGCCCCCTTCCAGTAAACCTTTCTCTCATAAATAATGACTTACATGATAATATGATTGATCTCATTGAAACATGGTTTCAGGATTGGGCCCCAAATGGGATGCGGCATATGCTTCCGGTCAGTTTAGACTGTTCTGAAGAGCTTCATAAATGCAGCCGGTTTAATAATTTATGTTAGAACATCTTAGGACTATCATTTCATCTGAAGAATGACGAGCAAGCACATCTTTTTGTCTGTGAGCATATTATATTTTTAACAAATCAGCTGGTTTTCAGAATAAAATTTACTCATTACTGATGTGTGTATGTGTGTGGGGGAGGAAGTCCATTTAAAAATAGCTTATGTAAGTTATATTAGAGAGCCTAATTAAGGTCTCTGCAGAGAAGGGCGAGGTTATGGTGGGGTCATTTCTTGGCAGTAGCATTTAGTGAATGCTCAAATTTAGAACAAATGAAATCCATGGACATGAAAAAGTACTTCTTTTTCAGCTTCCTGATGGTAGACCAACATCTGTCATCGGTAAAGCTTCTTTTTGTAATTCATATGGTCTTAAACTGCACATCAGTTTAAGCAATATACCTGATAACCTACATACAAATATTTGATGCCAGAGTTCAAATATATGTTATTAGATTCCACCAAACTAATGTGAGACTTTTCTGTGTGTATTTGATATGTATTTGCAAAGTAAAAACCTAATTTGGGCACTGTTCTTCCTTATAACAAAACTAGTGCTTGATACTATATTTCTTGCCCACCCAAAGATACTATTGATTTCATGTACCTGGACATCTGTATTAATATTAGTTATAAATAGAGCAGCACTGTCAGGAGATCAGAAATTCCTTCTCCAGGGAAGGGGGGGGGGGGAACATGGATTCTAGAGAATATATCAAAATGTGCAGAATGACTGTACAAGATGCTTTGGGCCCTTGTTGAATTTCCAGGGTAAAGGTTTCCTGCAGGAATAGAATAGGCTCAAAATAGCACTTCAAAGGACAAAGACAGAAGGCTGTTTTTCTACCAGGGTCTCTGTCACATTGCAAACAAGGGTATTGTCAGCAACTTCATGTTCGTTATAGCAGCATCTGAAACTATTTGCAGAGGTAGGACACTTAAGACACTTGATGCACTATTAAAAATATAGCAGAGCAGAGAAATAAAATTGTTTTCAGAAAATAATATAAGATATTCTAGATGCTTCTTAAAGAAGTGTAGTCTTACCTGTAACTATGTGTTCTCACACTGCTAGTGCAATGGGGTCCTGGTTCATGATTAGGGCTCCTGAGCGGTAAAGTAACACAAATAATAAGGACATCACCAGTCTAGAAGATGCTTCTGGGTCCAATCTGGTAGAAGTGTGGACAGAGGCAGCAGCCTGAAGAATTTTGGAGCCCATGCTCAACTAGTAGGCAGGAAGTGGTTGACTCCCAGCATCTTCCAAAGCCAGTAATGTTAGAATTGGAAACGCAGAATAAGCTATGGTCATGTCTGAAGCCGAGAAAGATGAAGAAGTTACAAATGGTGGGATAATAAATCATTTTATAATCTGTTATATATTAAAGTTTTTTTTCTAGGATCTTTATATTTGCTAGCAGTGAAAGACATAGTAAATATTAAGGATGAGATGTGAATGCTTAATGCATACTACTGAATGCAGTGCTTACTACCAGTAGTTATTGTCGCCAGGATTAAGCCTCAGTTTCTCGTTAGATGTGAATCTTTGATTTAATCTATACTGTAAAATAGGATACACAAAGGGCTTTGGATCAGACTCTTAAAAAGGAATGAACGAATAAATTCCAGACTGAAAAAATAGCAAAGTATTCTTTTTCTTGTGGTTTGTCTTAAAGAAGACCAGAGTTGATACACTCATTGATTAATAATAAGGCATTCTTGTTCTTATGGTCACTGATAAGATGAAGGTCTCTATTATGGATGGATAAGGTAGTATACGTTTTTAGTTTTTTCGAAGTGCATTGCTACAAAGGCAGAGAAGGTAGTTTGGGTATCATACCCATGTATGTCCATGCTTTCAGATGTCTGGGTTTCTTGTAAGTCCAACCTTAACTTTGAATTTCCTTGCATTTTAATGGAGTGGTTTTACAAACTGCCACATTATTATAGGGAGATTTATACTTATATATGTATACTCTGCCTTAACTTCACCTTAAAGTTTTTTTGTCTGGAAGTCCCTTAGTTTTTTAAATAGCCCTAAAATGGGAGTAGGGAAAGCAGGTATTGAGATAGAGAGGGCTCATTTTCCTTCTTCTTGCTGACTTCATGAAATCTGTAGGAGTGGATCTCCCACTCCTGATAATCTCGGGAACTGTACAGGAGAAGGGATCCCTTTTTGGGCACCTTATTAGGTCTCTAGGATGAGGAAGGGACTCGAGAAAGCAAAGCATATGTGATAGGGCATGGCTCCTCCCATTCCTGTGCACCTCCTGAGGCCCACATGAGGGGAGCCCATTTCTGAAAATGTTAGGGAAGTTCACTACACCTGTACAAATGCATCCAATCTGTCAAAACTTAAGAGGCTGATCAGGGTCTTCTCAACCACAATGTTTGGAGGCTTGTGAGCTCCATGTTAATCTTGACTTTTAGCAAGCTGGCTTGGGGGCAGGGTAGAAGGGACCTTTCAAAATCCAAACTGCAGGCATTGGGAGGCTAATGGGATCTCCATAAGCATTAGGAGGCTCTTTGGAGTCCCCTAGCCCTCCCTCCCTTCAAAGCTTAAGAGGCTTCTTATGGGGATGCTCTCCAACCTTTTCTCTGCAGACACTAGGAGGGTCCCTTCAAGCTTGTTGGAAACAATGAGCTATTTTTACATTAGTGTTACATTCCAATGATAAAACTGATTAATATTGTAATCAACTAATCTTTGGTTTTGTGCACTGGATCTCAACCAGATGAGTCTAGTAAAGTAGGTATATCTTTCTCCTTTCCATTTTTTGCTATAAAGTTGGCAAAATTAAATAAACAAAACATCAGTGGCTATTAGCCAAGATGTATAGTGATGCAACCCCATTTTCTGGGAGTCCCTAAGCCTCTGACTGCCAGATGCTGGAACTGGACAGCCGGGGATGGATCACTTGATAATTACCCTGTTCTATTCACTCCCTTTGAAGCATCTGGAATTGGTTAGTGTTGGATGACAGGCAACTGGGCTAGACGGACCATTCGTCTGACCCAGTATAACCGTTCTTATGTTCTTATGTTAATTAGTGAGGGGTTTTTTGTTCTCTAATAAAATCAGAAAACAGAGACCCCTTTGTTTAATTCACTTTCAGTTAGGTAAAATTTTTTTACCTTGATCCCAAATGTAACTTATTCATTTTGAATCTGATTTTTTGTTCTTTTTAAAAAATGGGTTTTGGAGGGCAGGGGACAGTATGTGGCAAAATGTGCTTAAAATAGGGACTTAATTGCAACTTTAGCTATGGCCTTATTTACATTAAGGACATTGATTACAATTCTCTGCACTCCCTAATGTAGACATTGTGCGGTAGCATAATGTGATCTTACATCAGTATTACTATCAATTACTACTCCAATTACAAATAATTGAAAAATCATGAGTTAGCCCCCCTTAAAAATGAAGATTAAAAATATAAATGTTGGGTCCTTTATATTTTGCTTTATGTTTTTTGAGCCTTTAGGGTTCACATTTTCCAGCTCTTCTAACCATGAGGGTGAGAAACTTTTCTTTTCTCTTAACTTAATAAAAGGAGGGGTGGGGGAAAGGAGTGGTGTTGGAGAGGAAAAAATAAAACAGAGATTCTCACATAATAACATGGCTCAAGCAATTGGGACTTGAAGCATCAAATATTGAGACCCATGATAAAATCATGAGTTGACAACACTGTTCAGTGCATCTTAATTCAGAAACATATTATTACACCTTGATGTTTGTAACCCATTCATCTCTCAGTTATGCTTCAGACCTGTCCACACCTTAATGTGTGTTTCAAACAATATTGGTTTTGGAAGATGCTGGGATTGAACCGCTTCCTGCCTACAAACTGACCATGGGGTCAAAATTCTTCAGGCTGCTACCTCAGTCTGCAATGTGTGCAGACCAGACCCAGAAGTATCATCTAGGTTGGTGACTTAGTATGAGAAACCATAATTTTAGGTAAGAATACATTTCTCCTTTAAGAAAGCAGTATCATATTACATATGACTATTTCACATAGCTTTCTGCAAACAATTGTATTTCTGTGCTCTGCTACTATTGTTGGATACTGAATAATTGGATACCCGTTGTTAAGACAAGAAACTAAAGGAGAAAAGAAGAAGCAGCATATTAAATAAACTATAGTAGAAGACTGTCTCTCTCTTGTGTGGAAAGTAGAAAACTATTAAAGAAAATATAGTCTTCTTAAAAGGTACCACATTAACAGCCTGAGATACTGAAGTTCTGTTTATCCACAGTACACACCTACCCATGTTGTCTTGCTTATGTCCCTCCACCCGGGCCACTTCTAATGGGTAAAAGATTAGGTCATTCTCAAGCACATTATTCTTTGTACTGTACTATCTTCTGACAATGCCCCAAATAGCACTTATTAGTGTCCATTTTTGTGGTGGTTTGAGTGATGTGGACTGAGTCGTGTGGACTGGGAAATGGACTGAGATCAACAACCAGCTGATAGGTGCCATGAATTTTTACTTACTGTTAACCTGGTCCAGATGTGAGCCAGTAACCAAGAGAAGAAACATTCCATATTGAATAACAAATTTCTTAAACCATCTTTTTACTCTCATCATTTTTAATACAATTCTTTTTCTTTGCTTTCTTCTGTTGCCGTGTTTCTGAATGTTCACCCTTTTCTTCAGTGACTGAGGTGGGGATAATTGTTGTGGTATTAAATGTAGTATACACAGCTGTGTTACTTGTTCAATGACTTATGGAGTAAATGGCAAGCCAGAAAAGGCTGATTTAGTTTCAGCCATCTTTAGTTAGGTTATGACTTGTAGATTTGTCCATAGCAAATAGATAAAATGGAACATTATTATTAATTACTTGTACTGTGATGACACCTAGGCAGTGCAGTCGTGGATCAAGAGCCCGTAGTAGTAGGCACTGTACAAACACAGAGCAAATAGACTTTCTCTGCCCCAAAGAGCTTACAGCACCATAATGATTATTGTGAAGCTACATAATAAAGGTTAACAAAAAACCATTAAAAATTGAAGTAAGAGTGTAATGCTGTAACAGTGCTTTATTAAATATCACTGTCATCAACATGAGTACATGATCACTTTTTATAGAAAGTAAAGTTAATAAATGGAGTTACACCAGGAATGGCTTTGGTCCAGTGTTTAGTAATGACTGTAAAAAGTTTAAGGAAACAGGGGCATAATCATCTATCTTCTCCCCCTCAAATAATAGAAGCTGGATAATTAAAGAGATCTCTAAAATATAAGTAATGTAAACTGCAGTGCTACATTCCATTACCTATTTCTGCTGCAAACAATTTTTTTCTCTAAGTACAGGTTATTAAGTTGCTAAGTGAAATAACTTCTTAATGCATAACTTCTAGTGAGGAAACAGAGGCATACCTTCAGGTTCCAGTAGTTATTTAAAATAATGGTTTGTTGTTGAATTGATTTACTCTTTAGTGTTCTAACCATTCTGTTAATTGGCCATAATAAACTAAACTATTGTAATCATGTAATACTAAAAAAACACTACTTTGGAATTTATTGCTGCAAGAGTTAGTGTAAAATGATAATGAAGGCATTTTATGAAATGTGCATTTTTAAAAGAGAAGACTTTTATCAGATTTAAAATGTGATTTATTACAACAGCAAATTCATCCAATTCCCTTATTATCGTATGCCTCACAGCATATATTATGTATATTGGTACGTAAATATTGTATCATTATGCAACTACATAGTGGTATAAAGATGGCTTTAAATGAGCACAGACTCACATACATCATACATTACTGTGTGTGCAATACTGGACTGATTTTTGTCCATAAAGAGATTACTTGCTCCAAATTTAATTCTCAGTAATTGTACACTAATCCACAGTATGAAGAGCTGCGATTGTATGGCAATTCTGTGGTCAAGACAAAACCATTTGAGAAAAAGCATACTTTTTATTGCACAGATTGATACCTCTTGTATTCATTACTCTCATCTTTCACAAATTATAATACTTTGCCACTTTTAATCGCAGTAACTTGTTGAATGCTCACCATAATCTATGAGCTAAATATTATGCTGCAAAATAAGCATGGAAGTGCAATTAACACTTTCTGAAAGTAATAATAACTTTTCAAATAATTTATAAAATAAGCTGGACAGAGGGAGTAGTCCGACTAATTAAAATGCATATTTCAGCTCTGGTGATTTTGGGCCTAATGCATTCTGCAGGTGAATGGGAAGAGAAGAGCAGGTAACTGGGAATTGGGCAGGGAAGGGAGGATCATGGAGTGTGGAAAGAGGCTCCCATTTAAATCTAGTGGACATCTGAGCAAAAAGTCATCTAGCACAATTGAACCCGTTTGAGAGGTGGAAGCTTTGCACACTCAGGAAGTCTGTGGGAGCATGGCTAGGGTTACCATTCGTCCGGATTTACCCGGACATGTCCTCCTTTTGTGTGCTAAAAATAGCGTCCGGGGGGAATTTGTAAAGCACTCAAAATGTCCGGGATTTCCCCCTCCCCCGGCAGAGCGAGCGGCTGGGAGGGCTGCAGGAAAGTCCCGGGCTGGACTCAGGAGCAGCTTCCTCCTCCCACCCCCCCCCCCTGCATTCTGAGCCGGCCGGCAGCTCCTCCTCCTGCAGCCCGCTCCGGCAGCCCTGTGCAGGGCCAGGGACCGGGTTTTGTGTTGTGCAGGGGAGCTCAGCCATGTGTCCGGCTGGCACAGAGCCCAACACCCTGTTCTGAGCAGCAGGGTAAGGGGGGGCAGGAGAAGGGACAGGGAGGTTCTGGAGGGGGCAGTCAAGAAACGGGGGGGGGCTTTTGGAGGGGAGTGGAGAAAGTTTTGGGCAGTCAGGGTACAGGTAGGGGGTAGGGTCCTGGGGGGCAGTTGGGGGGGGTCTTAGGAGGGGGCAGTTAGGGGACAAGGAACAGGGAGTCTTAGGTAGGGGGTGGGGTTCTGGAGGGCAGTTAGGAGCAGGGGTCCCAGGAGGGGGCAGTCAGGGGACAAGGAGCAGGGGGGTGGGGGGCTGGGAGTTCTGGGGGGGAGCTGTCAGGGGGCAGGAGTGGGGAGAGGGATCGGAGCAGTCAGGGGACAGGGAGCAGAGGGGTTTAGATGGGTTGGGAGTTCTGGGGGGGGCTGTCAGGGGGCAGGAGTGCGGAGAGGGATCGGAGCAGTCAGGGGACAGGGAGCAGAGGGGTTTAGATGGGTTGGGAGTTCTGGGGGGAGCTGTCAGGGGGCAGGAGTGCGGAGAGGGATCGGAGCAGTCAGGGGACAGGGAGCAGAGGGGTTTAGATGGGTTGGGAGTTCTGGGGGGGGCTGTCAGGGGGTGGGGAGTGGTTGGATGGGGCGTGGGAGTCCCAGGGGTCTGTCTGGGGGTGGGGGTGTGGATAAGGGTTGGGGCAGTCAGGGGACAAGAGGCAAGGAGGTTTAGATAGGGAGTGGAGTCCCGGGGGGCAGTTAGGGGCAGGGGTCCCAGGAGGGGGCAGTCAGGGGACAAGGAACGGGGGGAGGGTTGGGGGTTCTGGGGGGGCGGGAAGTGGGAGGGGCAGGGGCGGGGCTAGGGCGGGGCTCCTCCCGTCCTCTTTTTTGCTTGTTGAAATATGGTAACCCTAAGCATGGCTGAGTTAGTCAAGTTCTACCTGTGGACCATGGGATCCATGGGATGTCTTCATGAATCTTCAGGTTTCATGGGGATTAGAGGCTTTGCCTTTTGCTTGTCCTGCAGGGCCTCAAACCCTTCCTTTTAAAGGAGAGCATGCAGCAGAAACTCCATGGAGTAGGTGGCCATTTACACCTGTACAAAGCAGATGTAAAACTCTACCAGATCAGAATTCTCCACTCATTTACATCAGTACTAAAATTTAGACACATGTCACGATCCCTTTGCCTTTATGTGGCTGATGAGACAACTTGCAAGACAATGGAGAATCAGGCCCCATGAATTTGATAAGAGTCTGTTCTCCCTTCTGCCTGATGTTTGCAGTCAGAGTCAGAATTGGTTAGCTCCATTCCTTCATGCAGATTATATGCATAGGAACATTATTTCCCCTTACTTAATTTATGTTTTAAAGGAATAATTAAAGTGGGCATCATGCCTGTTACCATTCTAAAACCTTCAGTGTCAGCAGCTTTAATCTGAGCTGCTCAGTGTCTCCAGAGTGAAGTCACTGAAGTTGATGATAGTACTATTTCCCTTTCCATATGCAAGCTTCGAATACAAAGCAGTATGGGTATTTCTTTAAGAATATCTCTATTTCAAAGGCAGGATTTATAAATATGAGCTGCAGGTGTGGCCTTGATAAACTCTCACTTATGTGGGGCAAAACCATATCTGCTTTATGGATAATACTTTAAATCTGAATTGAGGCTAATTGAAGATGTTACCTTTTTAATGAATGTTTGAGTATTTTATATTTTGGGACAGTGCCACTGAGGTTCCTTCTTTCTCTTTCTTTTTTTAATCTCTCTCTCCCAGGACTTGGTCCATGCATCCTTTCATTTTAACATTGGTGAAGGTGCCACTTAAGGCCAAGAGATAACAAGGAAAAATCATTTTAATTTGAGAATCATTTGCTTTTGTTTTCCTTCAGAGTAAATGTCAGGGCAAATAAGATTTCTGGCTTTATTTATTTTTCAGGGAACTCAATAAGAGGTCTTATATCTATCAATGCACTGAAAGTTTAAATTGGTGACTTGCTTTCTTGATAATTGATGGAAGAATACAGCTGTGTATAGCAAGTAGAAACTTTTAAATTTGTATTTCACATTTGTGGGCCAACGTGGTAGTCTTGTAGTACCACACCCAGTACCATGCTGTAATCTGAGTTCGAGTCCTTCACCACCTGGATCATTAGGAGTGAAATCCTGGCCCTACTGAAGTCAATGGAAGTTTTGCCATTGGAGCCAGGATTTAATCTCTGGAGAAGAGATGTCATGCTGCACTCTTAACTCCTCTAGGTTGTGTTAGGAAACAGGGATTGAGGTCTAAAGTGAGGGGTTCAGCATGGAGTGTGAGAATTGTAATGGGTGGGGTCTCACATAACCCACAATTGAGTAGGGCCTGTGGTTGTTCTGTTGAAGGGCTACATAAACACCTTATCTAGAAGGAAAACTCCTTACTGTGGGTACTGGAAAGAGTGGTCTAAAGGGAAACATTGGTAGTTTTTCATGAAGGACGGAGCAAGTCTTTTAAAAATGTAAAGCACGATTGATAGGTATTCACGAGGGGGCTTTTCCCGTAGTTTTAGTTTAGACCTACCTATGTGTTGACAAAGTTATTTTCATCTTTGCTTAGTAGCAAAAAGTTAAGTATATTCTTCTTTGGTTACATTAATGCACGTTTCCTTCCAGCTTTGTCCTTGGATTGACATTTGTTTGTATTATTTTTAGCATCTGAAAACTAGCACAGAAATATCCCTATAGGCTATAGTGAAAGAATTGGAGTATAGCATCCGCAAATAGAAGCTTAATACTGAATTCATGTACACTAAAACAGTCGCATGTAGATATTGATTGAGATAAAAGAAAAACTACATTGCAAGGTCAGTAGATTGTAAAACCAATCTACTGGTGTAAGGACATTTCTCTCTGTACTTGTTTACAACATCCTTTTTACTAATAATGTTGAAGAATATACATTGGACCTACGTGTTGGTCTAATCCATAGCTTTTATTTTCGTTGCTTTGGTAGGCTTCTCTTATGTCTTTAATGTTCCTCAAATGCATTTTTCCTGTTAATTTGTTATATTGTTTTTTTTCCCCTATGAATTGCCTTTTGGTGTTTTTTGTCTTATAAAACAACACACATGAAAAGAGTTATTAGGTGGTAGGAGAGTTATGAAAAATTTGTTTTTCCCCACACCCAGAAGCAAAATGGACCTGTTGAGTCTTGGTGTGGGTGAGTGGGGTTGGGTAGGGTGTGTAATTTCCCCCTCCCATTTCTTTAACTTTTTTATGTTACTCTGAAGTATTTGAATATAACATATTTGAAAGTCACTTTAAAATATTTTAATTTTGTGAATGAAAATGTTAGTTATTAAAATGTAAAAGGGAAGTGATGTAAGTAATTGAGGTTCTTGGTACATGTAATAAGAAAGCTACAGAATTGTCTAGAGCAGTGGTCGGCAACATTTGGCACGTGGCTCTCCAGGGTAAGCTTTCTAGTACTTATAGCCTAATTCTTCATTGCCTTGCACCTTGTGTAGTCTTTTGCATCTCTTCAAAGTGAACGTTAAATGCCACCAAATTAGAATGAGCTCCATCCCTCGCCCGTGCTGCTTCCCGCTGCCCCCATTGGCCCGGGACGGCGAACTGCGGCCAGTGGGGGCCACGATCGGCTGAACCTGCCGCGTCAGCAGGTAAAGAAACTGGCCCGGCCCGCCAGGGTGCTTACCCTGGTGAGCTGCGTGCCAAACGTTGCCAACCCCTGGTCTAGAGGCGTCACTGGTGATTGGAAAGGTAGGTGTGACTATTAGGTGGAATTAATTATCATTGGATATTGAAAAGATGGTAAAAGTGTATCAATATCTAAAGGCAGATACAAGCGAGAAAGGTGTATCATTAAATAATAGATTGGGGACATAATTTTTGTTTTACTTAGCAAGATTTTTATTTTGGACAATGTGTGTCTTTGTTTTGAAGAATAAATTTTGTTGCAGAGTGATTTGCATAGTGTATTTTGTTTCATTTCAAAAACTCTTTGTACTTCTCCTTAGCCCCCCTACATACACCTTTTTGGATTGAGGAAAATTGCAACAATCCTTATTGGTGGAATTACTGTAATTTAGATGATTTATCTTACATTGATGGAGAAAATGTAATTAGTTATTTTAGTTTTTTATTTTATAAAGCATTCATATAGACATCTAGATTTTTTTTCTACACAACTAAATAAGAATTAAAAAAATTGTAGGTGTGTGGAATGAGAGACAGCTGTTCTTAGAATTCACAATACGGGGAAATAGGAGACCACTCATGTTTGTTTGTAGATCACGCTACCAGCATTGTCTGCATGTGCTTATTGTGATGGAAAAGCAGTGCTACCGTTGTTAGCAGGGATAACACATTGTGTGTGACTGTAACATTCCCAGCCCTCCAAACTGTGTCTCTGGGCCTGATTCACCACAACTCTTGCCTCCTTGTAACAAGCACAGATCACTGTATGTGCCCAGAGAGCTCTAGGAGTGAGGGTAGTACAGCTTGTCCCCTCTCACAGGTCTGGCATTGCCTGGCTTTCTAGTACTTATAGCCTAATTCTTCATTGCCTTGCACCTTGTGTAGTCTTTTGCATCTCTTCAAAGTGAACGTTAAATGCCACCAAATTAGAATGAGCTCCATACCCCCATGCCCCAAACTATTTCCCTACTCTGACAGTGAGATGCCCTTACCTTTCTAGATCTGCCTCCTTTGCTTTGAAAGTGTGTGTGCATAATCTGCCAACCTTTAAATTACTTTTAAAGTTAAGATTACGCTTAAATTTTTTAAAAAAATTAGAAATTAAAAATTCCCTTGTGGGAACTGAACCTGAAATCAACTCTAGCCATGACCACAGAGCATGCTTATACCCAGCAACAGGCATTAAATCAGTGGTGGGCAACCTGCAGCTCACAGGGATGTGCTGGCCGCCGCTTCCCACAGCTCCCATTGGCCGGGAACGGGGAGCTGCGGCCACTGGAAGCTGCGGGTGGCTGTATGAATGTAAACAAACTGTCTGGCAGCCCACAAGCGGATTACCCTGGTGGGCCGCAGGTTGCCCACCACTGGATTACACCTTCAAGAGTGGGCCTGCTCTTTTTTGGGTAAATTAAGAACAAAGTATATATCTCAAAATTGGTAGCGAGTTCTGTGTTAGTGTACCCTAGATAACTAAAACAGTTCATAGATGGGCAAAAGAATTTTGATTCTCAGGGATAAAATAAACAGTTGATAAATGGATGATGGTGAGTAATTTTAAATGCCGTAAAACAAAAGAAATTATTTAAATAAGCAGGGTTTTTTTTGAGGCCGGAAAATTAATTAATATCAGGAATCTTAAATTCAAATTAATTCCCACCAATTCTTTTTGTTTACCATCTCTAATTTATTTCTTCTCTCTAGTAATACCTGGTCTACAAAATTTCATATTTAACAGGAGAAGTTGTTAATATTTTAAGATACAGTAGCATTTCAATATCAAGTTAAAAGAAAAAAATAAATTTTAATCCTTTGGCTGTGCCTTACAATTCATCTCACAAATCCATGTTGAAGTATTGGTTATGTAAAAACAACGAGGAGTCCGGTGGCACCTTAAAAACTAACAGTTTTATTTGGGCATAAGCTTTCATGGGTAAAAACCCACTTCTTCAGATGCATGGAGTGAAAATTACAGCTGCAGGTGTGACAGACCCAGACCAGTGGGGTACAGGAGTCTGGTAGAGGGCAAATATACTGGTCACTGGATGAGTAGTTTTCTGTTCCCTGTGTGACCAGAGCAGGAGCTGCACTAGAGTAATCAGGAACCTGCTAGAACCAGTTAAGGCAGGCAGGCTAATTAGGACACCTGGAGCCAATTAAGAAGAAGCTGCTAGAATCAATTAAGGCAGACTAATCAGGGCACCTGGGTTTTAAAAAGGAGCGCACTTCAGTTTGTGGTGCATGTGTGAGGAGCTGGGAGCAAGAAGCGCAAGGAGCTGAGAGTGAGAGGGTGTGCTGCTGGAGGACTGAGGAGCACAAGCGTTATCAGACATCAGGAGGAAGGTCCTGTGGTGAGAATAAGGAAAGTGTTTGGAGGAGGCCATGGGGAAGTAGCCCAGGGAGTTGTAGCTGTCATGCAGCTGTTACAGGAGGCACTATAGACAGCTGCAGTCCACAGGGCCCTGGGCTGGAACCCGGAGTAGAGGGAAGGCCCGGGTTCCCCCCAAACCTCCCAATTGACCTGGACTGTGGGTTCTTCCAGAGGGGAAGGTCTCTGGGCTGTTCCCCAACCCACATGGTGAATCTCTTAGGCAAGAAAATCCGCCAATAAGTGCAGGACCCACCAAGATAGAGGAGGAACTTCGTCACATAGGCATAAATATACTGCACACGCACACACGAACAAATCTAGGGAAGATTAGGAAGAAGGAAGGTTAAAATAATGGACTGGATTTGTGACGGGGTGTGTATACCCCGAACTAGCCAAGACAGGGTTAAACCCACGTTATGGACAGCGGAAGTCCCACCCCCTAGGCCAGACTCGGCATGCTCCAGATGCTGCAGCAGTATAAAGGGAGGAAGCCCAGATCATTTGGGGCTGGATGCTGGAGGGGAAGGACCTGTGCTGGAAGCTCCCACTGAGGAGTGGCTATGGCTCCTGCTTGCGGAGATTGGATGCCCTTGCGACCAATGGAGCCTCCGGTGACCAGTGTGGCAGAGCCTGGAGACCCCGAAGACTCATGGACTGCCATGCCAGAACAACGTTAGGAAGTGACCCAGGGAGGGTGATGGAGTGGTATCAGACACCCAGGTAAACTCAGCGTGTTTCGGTGGGATTCCCCACTGAGCCAGTGACAGATTGCCTTGCCACTGCCAGGGCCCTGGGTCGGGGCCTGGTGGAGTCGGGTGGGCCCGGACCCCCCTACCTGGGCTACCAGCCACCCTTGCTGGTGGCCCCTCAGGTGCTGGCTGCTAGGCAATGCGACCCTGCACCAAAGGGCCCCGCTATTGACTCTGGCCTCTAGGCTACACCACCCTGCACCAAAGGGCCATGCTATTGACTCCGGCTACTAGCCCACGCTGTCCTGTATTGAAGGGTAGCTCTATTGACTCTGGCCACTAGGCCATGCTTCCCAGGCACTAGGGCTATTATCTTTATGCTGGTCCATAGACCCCGGGGTGGCGAAGTCCGAAATAGATAAGTGGACTTAACGGTGGTGTCTGCGTACCCCCTGATACCCCTCTTTCGGGCCAGGGTGTGCATACACTGCCACAGGCCTAAATAGGAAGGTGCTGCAGCTAATATCACCCTGATCTATCAGCAATGCAAGAACCTGTGCCACTTCTCAATCACTGAGAGAGACTGTTTTGCAATATTTATCCCAATCAGTTAAATCCTTGAGAAATAGAGGTTTTGAGCTTCCATTACTAGTTTGTATGTAGAGGAGTTGGTGGATTAGGTTGCATCACACTTGAGTTTTTGCACAATTGCTCTGTTGTGTTCTATTTTAGCTGAAGTATGTTAATTTCCCAATTTTATTTTGACAGTTTATTTACTGTAAATATCAAGTACTTCTTGGGGGAGGGCTTGCTCCAGCATTTCCCCTCCTTCTTTTCTGTTTCTTTGCTTTTGCCCATATTTCCTTGGACTTGTATCATAATGGCTTTTTCTTCTGGTAAGGAGGATTGGCTTTGGGTGGGATCTGTCCCGGACACCTTTCCTAAACATTGCTTCAAACACACAGTGAATTTTGCTATTAAAAAGAAAATCTTTCCAGACCAAGAAAGAAGAAGACTAAAGGTAGCGTTTTTTCAGCATTGTTCCCTACTTGGAACTGCGTCACTGCTGTGATTAAAGGCATGAGGAGAAATGGGCATGCTTAGGTCAGTCATCTCAAACTTTGTAGTTATTTTAAACTACGAATTCAGAAAAACCTACAGTGTCACTGTCAGCATGTTCAGTGTTCGTAGCTTAGAGACAGCATAAGGTTAATCTATAAATAGAGCTGTTCAATATTATAGGGTGGCACTAGTAATGCTACAGTTGTGGCTGATAAAGCACATTAATTCTGTGCTGTGTTTTCAGGCGCTTCCTAAAAAAATGACCCATTTTGGGCAGAAAATTCTCATGCTGCTTCATTTTTCTCAGCACAAAGGTAAAACAATTTGTGTATGGAAAGTTTGATATACGTTATTTTTCACGCTTCAGGTATTGCATTTTTCAATAAATAAAGGAATTTTTCAGAAGCTTTGATCACATGCTGCCTTCTACTGTATAGTGTGGAGTGTAGCAAAATGTACCTATGACAGGGGTCTGCCCTCATTACGAACAGATAGATGTTAATTCCTGCTTAGATCTCCTACAGTGGATAGAGTGGAGAAATGAAGCAGTGCTGAGGGACTGAAGGCCAATCGGGCATTCAAAGGAGATTCTATAAACCAGCTCCCTGGTAGTGAGAAGAAAGAGACTTTGGAGGAGGCAGAGCTCCACATGCCATTGTGAAAGAGCTAGATTCCTTTTGTTTTATATATACAAGCTTTAGTTTTTAGATCAACTATGCATCTTGAACCCCAAGAAGAATAAAGCTGAGAGGAGAAAAGCTTGGTCATGGGATACTTTGTTGTTGTTGTAGCTTCTGGCCTGCTCTACCAGTGTACAGCACATTTGGGTCCATGTCAGTGAAGCGTTGGTGAAAGGAGGTGTTTTGCTCTATTCTCCCCCTGCAGATAATGCACCATAAAAATCCCTTTCCATAGCAGGTGCTGTGGGGTACCAAGTCTGTGGCTAGAGAAAAGCAGCTGGTCTTTATGGCACGTTCCCCTCAGATCTGGTTGAATTTCTGAATGGCAATTAGGCCATGTCTACACTACAGAGTTAAGTCAACTTAAGTTATGTTGACGATCATAAACCTCTGTAATTATATCTCTTGTGCATGTTCACACAACGCTACTTGTGTCAGCAGAGCACGTCCACAGTTGGTGCTCTAGCACCGACAGAGAGAGCAGGGCACCGTGAGTGGCTATCCCACTGTGCAAATCACCACCTTCTCCCACTAGGTGTTCTGGGAATTAATCGCAGTTCATCATGGGGGCAGGATCACCACCTCCATGATGCAGTTTTTTCCCTCCCGTAATTCCAAGGGCCTCCGACTGCATTTTGCGTCATTTTTCAACTGCTCCTGCAAACTTTGCGCCTGCGATCTCTGCCTGAAAGCATGGATCCTGTCTTGTGATCAGCATTATGAACACAACGTAGCTGATCCTGCAGTATTTCAAGAGCTGCGATTCTGAACAGGAATCCGTGCTGCCTGCCCTGCTGCATGCCAAGTTGGCATTCATGGAGCAGCTGCACACAGTGAACCATCGCTTTTGGGCTTGGGAAACAAGCACCGAGTGGTGGGATCGGATTGTGATGCAGGTATGGGATGATGAGCAGTGGCAGCAGAACTTTCGTATGCGCAAAGCCATCTTCCTTGAATTATGTGCAGAGCACGCCCCGCCCTGAGGCACAAGGATCCAAAATGAGAGCTGCCCTAATAGTGGAAAAGCAAGTGGCGATCACTGTTTGGAAGCTGGCAACTCCAGACTACTACCAGTCAGTCCGAATCAGTTTGGAGTTGAAAGTTCACCGTGGGGGTTGTGGTGATGCAAGAGTGCAGGGCCATTAATCGCCCCCTGCTACAAAGGACTGTGACTCTGGGCAATGTGCGGGCAATAGTGGATGGCTTTGCGGAAATGGGATTCCCTAACTGGGGCGGGGCAATAGATGCACACATATCCCAATCTTGGACCCAGCCCATCTTGCGACGGAGTACATCAACAAAAAGGGCTATTTATCCATGGTACTGCCGATGCTGGTGGATCACCAGGGTCATTCTCACTTACATCAATACAAGGTGGTCAGAGAGGGTGCATGACACATGTATCGTCAGGAATATTGGCCTGTACAGAAAGCTGCAAGCACGGACTTTCTTTCCAGCCCAGAAGATTCCAGTAGGAGATGTGGAAATGCCCATAGTGATCCTAGAATACACACCCTACCGCTTACTCCTGTGGCTCATGAAACCGTACAACGGAAACCACAGCAGCAAGGAGCACTTCAACAACAGGCTCAGCAGGAGCAGAATGACTGTAGAATGTGCGTTTGGCAGATGAAACGGTTGCTGGCGCTGCCTTTTTGGCAGGTTAGACCTCAATGAAGAAAATATTCCCATAGTCAGAGCAGCCTGCTGTGCTCTGCATAACATTTGTGAAGTCCAGGGGGAAACGTTTCCCCGGGGTGGAGTGTTGAGGTTGATCACCTGGTGGCTGATTTTGAGAAGTCAGACACCAGGGCTATTAGAGTAGCTCAACAAGAGGCTATTTCAATCAGGGAGGCTTTGAAGCAGCATTTTGACAATGGGCCCAGTAATGTGTCTTTCTGTAATGAATTGAGCTAGACATTGTTTACTTGCCATCTTGAATGATCCCTGTAACGGTTCATGCCTGAGCGTTAATTGTAGTCTGCAAATGTGCCAATTGCCACTGTGTATGAATTTCTGTTGCAACCACCCTGTGTAGGTCCCAAATAAAGAATCACTGTCTTTGTAAGATTAAATTTTTATTAAACAGCAATACACAGATTAACATTTTTTACAAGGGACGTGACAGTGAGCAGCACTCTCTGAAGTGAGGATCTCACAGCTGCCTCTAAGTCCAGCTGTTGTTCTGGAAAATGTCCCTGGGGGATGGAGTGCAAGGGGTACTGTGATGGGCCAGGAACATGAGAGGAATATGTGGGGGGAGTTTGTGCTGTGCAGGGCAAGGAAGGCAGCTCTGTATGGGCTGTGGAAGGGCTGTATGTGTTCCGCCTGCAGCACAATCAGGGACCTCAGCATCACTGTTTGGTCCTCCATGAGCTTTATTATCCTCTCCTTCCCCTGTCTCCTCTCCTGGCTCTCAATTTCTCGTTTCTTATTTATTGTCTCTCTCCATGTTCTGTGCTCACTATTGGCCTGATCTGATGATTACAACGATTCATGAAACATGTCGTCCTTACTCCATCTCGTTCGCCTCCTTATCTGACAGAGGTGCTCTGCCGTGTGTAGGAGCTGGCCCTCAAGGGTACATCTGCCAAAGCACAAGAAACAATACACAGAGTCAGTATTGTGTGTGTGCTCACAGTCTTGAATCATAAAAGTTACATACACCTCTTTCTCACTTTCCCTTGGCAAGCACGCAGCATGGCCAGAGCACTAAATATGGTGAATTTGGCCTTGGGGTGGGGGTGCAAGACAGGACAAAGGGTCTGTGTGGTTTCAGAAGGGGATCAGTACAAGCACCTCGAGACACTATTCTGAATACTGGCACCATTTTCCACAGGTGGGGGTGATCGAAGCTGAAATCACACTACTGAGGGTAACCGAAGATGTAAGGGTGCATTTCCGCCTGTGTGTGGCTTCAGAGCAGGTCCGTATGCCTGTGTGCCGCTTTGTTTCCTCCAGAAGTAATTGCTGATTGGCACGGCAAAGTTTCCCATGATGGAGGAAGAAACAAAGCAGCTCTGCCAAGGAACCTTCAGCAGAGGATTGCAGAGTATCTGCAGAAAAGTTTCCTAGAGACCTCTAGGGAGGATTCCCAGGAGAACTTGGTGTGCATTAACAAATTTTTCTGCAGAGCCCCATTGTATAGCTGCACAGGGGACTATGAAGCAGATGCAAACAGTATCTAGTGTTGTTAATTTCGATTCCTTCTCTCATGTGCATCATGTAACAAAATAAAGGACACTGCTACCTCATGTAACCGTGCAGTATCCAAGAAAAATGAATACTTACCAGAGCTCCCCTCTCCTGCTTCAGCCGGACTGCTGGGTCTGGGAAGATCCTTCCAAAAAGAGGTCTTGGCTCGCCCCCGGACAAACCAGTCACCTGTCCCACATCCTCCTCCAACTTGACCTTCTTGTCCACCACTTCGTCCTCGGGGTTGACTCTGCTGGCTGCTGCCTCCAGTCCCACTGACGTATCCACGGGGCACGTGGTGGTGGAGGTGGGGTCCCTGCCGAGGATGCCGTGCAGCTTCTTATAGCAGCGGCATGTTTTCAGTGCTGCACCAGAGCGACGGTTGGCATCCCTTGCCTTCTAGTATGCTTGTCTCAGCTCCTTTGACTTAGCACACCACTGCTGCATGTCCCTTTCGGACCCCTTCTCCTCCATGCTCAGAGGTGTCAAAGTTCCTACGGCTGGATTGGAGCCGCAGCTTCGCAAACTTCTCTCCCCACGGACCCAACAGATCCAACAACTCCGGTGTACTCCACATGGGAGCCTGTTTGCTGCAGAAAGCTGGCTGGTCAGCTGGGAAGATGTGATCTGAGCTGTCCACACTGAGCAAACAGGAAGTGGAATTTCAAAAACAGGGGCTTTAAATTGGGAGGGGTGCATGCCTGTGTACCTGGCTGCAGGGCAACGAAGTAGAAACTGCTTACCAGAGCGCTCATGATGAGCATTGTGGGATACCTCCTGGAGGCCACTTAGGGTGACATAAGCAAGTACTGTGACACTGTGTTGCTCGAACTTTGTTGCAAAAAGCTCTATGCCGCTCACTGAGGTGGGTTTATTATGTCGGCATTGCAGGAGATTTAAATTGGCAGGAGGTGTGTACACCTCCACTGTTTTGTTGATGAAACCTGACTTGTCAACAAAACTGCATAGTGTACACAAGGGCTTAATCTGGAAGTTCTGCTTACTAAATCGGAATAACTCTACTCTGGGGGTACAACTTCACACATTGCTCTGCTCGGGGGATCCGGAGGAAGCAGTGCAGCCTTCGGGGAGGGACAGAGCCAGGGGAGCTGTGGGTGTCCTTGACCTCCGTATGGATGCTCCTGTTCCTGTTAGCGTGATTAGAGCAGGGATACTCAGACTGAGGCTCGGGAGCTGCAAGTGGCTCTTTAATGTGTCTCCTACAGCTCTTTGCAACGCGTGAATTAAAACACGGTGATTTAATTATTAACCAGTCTGAGTTATTAACCAATTAGGATGCTTTTACTATGTTATTAACCAATTGTAGAATACTTGTCAGTCATTTTGCTGTGAAAATAATATATATATGAAACCATGAATTCACACTAAAGTGGCTCTTTTGGGTAATGTTGATTGCTAATTTGGCTCTTGAATCACTGAAGTCAGAGTATTACTGGGTTAGAGCAAGGGAATGGGAGCCAGGATTTTGTTGTTGTTGTTCTGTTCCTTGTATTGCCACTGTGTAACCTTGGACAAGTAAGTCAATTTCTCTGTGTCTCTGTTTGCAGTTCTATAGAATGGGCAGAAGTGTCCTGCAATATTTTGCAGGGTGTTGTGAGACTGAATTAACACAATTGGGTTGCGAGGTACTTTGGGTCCTTGGGATGAAAGGTGTTAATTAAAATATTCATTCTTTTCTCTTTGATTAAATATTTAAAGAAACTGAAAAAAGATTCTTTGGTTCTGCTGAAGCCTCTTTTTCATTTTACATCAATACTAGTCGGAACCGCCAATAAAATCAACTTTGCATTGATTTTATGCAGTACTATGGCAGTGAACATGGGTAGAGTCTCCTTGCTAGTACCCTAATATTAATTTTTCATCACTTACCAAGGTTTTTGGATAGCTTTTGTACAATATGTGTATTAGCTGGGCAGTACTACTAAATTCTATGTATTTCTCACGTGTCTGCCTGCTGGGTTTAAAATTGTGTGGATTTCTTTGTCTTTTTGTTTGGAAGAATGGGAGGGATGTTGAATAGCATTTTTTCATATTGTTTGGCATGTTATAGAACGATGTGTACCCCAGAGGGTTTGAAAAAATGCCCACTGGATGCAAAGGATCCCAAAGCAGAAACAGGTAGAAGCTAGGATTCTCCAAGGAGGGTTAGTTAGACATCTGACTCCCACAGAAAGTCAATGAGACGTGGGAATCTAAGGCTAGGTCTACACTACCTGCCTGAATCGGCGGGTTGAAATCGATCTCTCAGGGATCGAATTATCGTGTCTCGTCGGGACGCGACAATCGATCCCCGAATTGACGCTCTTACTACACCAGCGGAGGTGGGAGTAAGCGCCGTCAACGGGGAGCCGTGGAGGTCGATTTTGCCGCCGTCCTCACAGTGGGGTAAGTCGGCTCCGAAAGGTCGAATTCAGCTATGCTATTTGCGTAGCTGAATTTGCGTATCTTAAATCTACCCCTCCCTGTAGTGAAGACCTGCCTTAACTCTTTCAGGTCCCTTTAAAACCCTAGCCAAGGTGTTCCGTTATTTTTAGAAACTGTTTTTATTTTTTTCCTGTTGTGCAATGTTTAATTTCTTTCCTTTGTTCTCCTGTATTTAAACAACTGGGTATACACTACATTTTTGCCCTAAAATTTCCCACCATTGCTACCACTAGCGCAGCTAGCACCAACCAATAATACTCTGCCAATCACTTTATCCTGCTTAGAGCAGATTTGAATGTTGCAGTGGTTAAAATGTTGGCAACTACCAATCTACACAAGTACTCCCACCATTGCTGTTCCCAGTTAAGCTATACTAATGGTAGCAACAGTGGGGAAAGTTCAGAGTAATTACTGTAGGGTGGGCAGGAGTTCACTATGTACACAGGAGCCTCCTAGTTTCAGTTTCATATGTTAGAAAACCATAGACAGATCTTTACCCTCAGTGTTGCCATTAGTTTGTGCCCAGACCTTGGACTTTGAATGTGTTACTTGACATTTTGAATCAGAATCTGGGCTGCAGGCCAGTGTCTGTCAATTTGCATTTCATCGTGCTGTCGGTGTGTCATCCTGGGTGCTAGACTAGCAACCATTCTGATGTGCCTGGACCTGAATTTAGATGATGTAATTCACAACCATAGACTCTGCAAGCCTCATTTAGAAATTGCAGTCTATGTCCAGAAACACTAATGGAGCTAGGCCTGGAATATATTAGAGCTAATAGTCCAGATTCTGTGCTGTGGATAAGGAGTACTTGCTTTAACTCATCTTTGTGTTTATATCCCTGATCCTGAGGCCATCCTGGCAGTTGGCATTTGACAGCATTTGAGAAGCCTTCTACTCTAATTTATACCATCTGTCAGTGACTCTAAGAGGTTATTTTGACAACCAGGGATCAGCTGGGCATAAGAAAGCATGTAACAGATGCAGAGGCATATAGGGTGGATGTTGACTATGGGGGCCAGGTGTCTTGCTGAAAGACACAGGACTGCTGCCAGAAGCACAGGGGGTCTGGGTGGGAAGGAGACACTTGGGAATAGAAGAAGACAGTAAAGCTCTAGTGCTTCTTTTCTTTCTCCATCCAGCAAAACTTTAGAGAATTTAGGCTCTTAAATTTTAGAGGGAAGCAGGGTTTGAGTGGGATACAAAACTAAGTGTATAATGGAGACTTAGTTACAATCTAATGAAGATCTGAATTCTGTAAATCTGCAGGAAAGTGACATTCACCTGAGAGACGAGCTGGAGAATGGATTAGTAATGGATTAGTAGAGTAAAGATTTTGTTTTGCTGGATCAGAAATTGGTCTTAGAGCTCTTTCTCCACTGAAACATTTAAAACCAGCCTTGCCAAATCTACTCCATTATCTTCTTGGGAGTGATATTTTTTGATAGGTGAGTAAAATATCATTAGTCTTATTTTCTTCCGTCATCATTTTAGTAAAGTTTTGAGCCTGGCTGGTAAAGTTACATGCCAGTTTGCCTTCACACTACGGACATTCTTACACAGAATTGTATGAGTTGCCATATTGGATTAGCCCATTGGTGCATGTAGTCTGGTATCCTGCAAAAAATGTGTCCAATCCCTGATGCTTCAGATGATGATGCTCCATCACTCCCCCCACCCCCCCAAAAAAACAACAACAAAAAAACAAAACAAAAACCCAACCTCCTAATGAACCTTGCCAAATATGCAATGCTGTGTATGGGAATGCAGAAAAGTTATTCACTCCTTCAGTGATCTTAAGCACAAGATTTAATTACCTTAACAGAAGTGAGTTTTTTTTATTCTGCCTATGTTTGTTCTAAATTCACTTCCATTTCATTTAGTGATTCTTTGTTCTCATGTTAAAGGAAGGGGTAAAAAACGAGAACTAGTCACTTCTCATTATGCCCATTTCATGTACCGTGTGTTGGATAATCACGTGAAAGGGCTCCATGCTTGTATAACTTAACTGACTCTTTATTAAGAGAACTATTTAAAGAAATACTGCCCTTAGGAATCTAATTATGTGCACACAGCAGACTTCCTGGTGCCTCCTGCAAAGTCTTCTCTCTGGCAACCTGTGTTCCTCTCTTAAAGTTCTCAGCCAACCTGGGTTGAAAAGCAAAAGACTTTGGATGAAATAAAGCAGGTTGCTACAATATCTTTAATAATTTAAAATACTTAATTCAAGTCTCCCCTAACTCCTTCTTTTTTCCAGACTAAATAATCGTAGTTTGACTAACCATCAAGTGAAATCTTTAAATCAAGATTGGATGTCTTTCTAAAAGATTTAGCTAAACCAGAAGTTACAGTATTGAACTTCTGCAGAAATTAGTGGTCTATAAGTCCTAGGCTATCCCTTGACTCCAGGTTTGTAACTATAGTTCTATTTAATGTATTAAGTGTACTGAGCCAGTCATTTAAGATGCTATTTTAAATTAAGAGCGTGAGGAGTGAAAATGCAGGCAGTTTTTAAAAGTCTGTACTTTCCATTTTTTGTTTCAAGGATTCTACTCCAAAGTACATAGTTGGGAATCTCAATAATAATAATAATTAATAATAAATAATACCTAATTCTTATTTAGCACATTTTATCCATAGATCTCAAATTGCTTAAAAAGGAGGTATCATTTCATCAATATCTACTATACAAGATGCAAAACTGTCTTTTTTTAAACATGCAATACATGTCAATATATACTAATATAACTAAGAGACTTTCTGTATGAGACATTTATGAAATATAAAGCAAAACAGAGTCTAGGCCATTATAACACCATTTCAAATGGAGAGAGATAAAGAATACAGATAAAATGATTATTTTCATTTCTAGGTAATTATCTGCAATAAATTATCTGTTTTGCTGAACAGAACTCTAATTGGTAGTAAGGGGCTAGGAAGCTATTTCTATTTTAGAGGCAATGAAGGGCTGCCCTGGATATAGTTTCATAGAATTATCAATCCTTCTGAAGTAATGGACTGTAATATGACTGTCATGTCCATGCTACGTGCTGAAAGAGCGCACAATAAAGAAAATATGAGACAGCCTAAAGTGGTATTTTATATTCGCTTGTGATGGTAGGAATGTGTTCTGTAAATTTATTAGATTTACCAGACACAAGCAGGGTGGTTGCTGGTTTACTTTTAGGGGATAAGTGAAAAATGTACCTTACCAATATTTCTTCTCGTTGTGATTACTGACTAAAGCTGGTGTTCCTCAGCATTTCTCTTGCTTTTGACAGACAGGAGAGATTCTATTCATAAGTCTTGTCAATTAGCACATTTTCTAGTGTTTAATTACATGAGCTTATACAAATAGAAATGGGTATAAGCATGTGCTGCTGTAGCATATTGCTTTATACTACAGTCTTCTAGTCTGATTTTAGCTTTTAGTGTACTAATTCTTAGACTGCAAGCAGAATATAAATATGCTTCTCCAAAGTATGCATTTGGCTGGCAGTCTGAAGCATGCTATCACTCTAATGCTAGTCTCAGGGGTAGGGTCGGAGCAAGCCAATAAATACTCGGGTTGTGCCCCAAAAGTGGAAGACATCTTGGAAGCAATATTTTTTTTAAAAGGCTTAACACAACTTTCAACAAAAAAATGTACTTTAGATCTAGTTAAGGGGTTGGGAGAGCCCTTTTGGAAAAGGGATGCATGGAGGGGCAATCTTGAAAGGACTAATCTTTTGTGCCTGTTTCTGATCTCTGGTACACTGAGAGTATTGCAGTGTAGTTTATAAGAGCAGTGTTTACTTGTGAAAAGTATACGTCATAACATTTGTCACAGCAGACCTCCTAACTTTCCCCTTTGTGCCCCCTTGAGGACACCTGCTCATTGCCATCAAATATTTTACATGCAAAAACTAACCAACCAAAACAGTATAAACACAAAGACAGGACGTACAAAAGATAAGGCTTTCATGAAAATGTGAGCGCTCCAAAATTGCAGATATTGTATGGACTTTTTATTTCTGGTTAATATTTGTGTACACAATTAATGTGTTATATGTATAATGTGTGTGAGTTCCCAAGGAAGTTTCACCTCCAATCAGAGTTCATTCTTCCTTATTTAGGTAACACATCTTTATTTTCCCCAAAACAAGCATTCCTTTCATAACCAAGGTGACAGGTGCCATGTTCCATCACTTTTTGAAACCAGACCAGAATGGTAAAACTAGTCTGAATCTGGATCAGATACTAGTTTGTGCTAAATTATATATAATCTTTCCCCCAAATATACATGAACATCAAGCAATATTTTCTTTTAAGCTTCTGCTTCCAGTATTGCTTAATAGCCATCAGAGTGTTTTGTTTATTAGGAGTTAAACAGGCCTTAGAGGTGTACAACTTTGGAGCCCTTGACTCATGTGGGCTGAAAGGTTACACAGCAGCAATAAGACTTAGTTTAACATTGGCTCATCACATACCTGGATTCATGTGTTATATTGTACTGTCTCACTGTAGCTACAGTATTTAGCAAACTTAGAACAATTTAATATATATCAAACATTCTGAAACTGTTTACTATCTGAGTGTCAATGTGTTACATGAGCTTAGTTGTAGGACCGCACATGACTCAAAATGTTTGAGCTGTGCTGATGTCAGTTTTTATTCTGGTATTACTTTTTTCTATCCATTCTGCTATATTAAACAGGTGAGGATTCTATTCTTTAACTGTAGATAAAAGAGTGGATAACTAGTCATCAGCCCTCTTTTCATTTTTGGCTTGATATAAAGACTGTTGAAGTCAATGGAAAGTCAAGGGGATCTCAGACAACCTGGGTTGAAAAGCAAAAGACTTTGGATGAGATAAACTTCTTAAAACAGGAGGTTAACCTGTTATACTCCTGAGGGAATTCTGCACTAAAAAATTAAAATTCTGTGCACAATATTTTAAAATTCTGCATATTTTATTTGTCAAAATAATGCAATATAATCACTCTGGTTTCAATTATTTCTATAATTTATTTAAACTACAATACAATGGATGAAGAATGGGAGTGGGGAGCATTGGAGGAAATCCCCAACCCCCCTTGCCTAATAGTCATGTAGCTAGGTTTGACCCTTTATTAGTCAACAAATATATGCAACCATATGCTCAGTGTTGCATCGTAGGATACTGAAGAGCAAGTGAGGGCTGGGGAATCAAACTGACAATTTATATTGACTACTGGCCATCTCCAGAAAGGTCACAAGCAAACAGTTCATGGAGCACATTCTTTCAATCCAAAAATGTAGACCAGTTCTAATAACTAAAACACCATAAGCATTTGTAAGGCCATACTGTCCTTTACACCACTCTGGCAATGTAAAGGAGCCTTAAAACTTTTACACCTGTTTTATACTCCTGGGAGAATTCACAAAGACAATGGGAACAATTCACTAAACAAGCAGGCTGCTACATTCTGCTCTGAGTGAGGGGACAGAGCCTTCCCTTAGAAACACCCCGAAACCCTGCCCCTCTACGCTGAGTGTGCTGCAATAGCGAGTGAGAGCGAGACAGAATGTCTCTCTTTCACATGCATGACTGCCACCCCCTGGCAGTGATTTACATCTCTACCGGCTGCTCCAGGTGCCCAAACTCCCCAACCTGCCTGCACTGCCGGGGAGAGGCATATGACTGCTCTTGCGCCTTTCCTTTGCTTCCTCTTCAGAACTCATTTTTCTGTGGGGAAGCAAAGATATCTGCGGGGAACATGAATTAGGCGCACGTGCAGTGATTCAGAATTCCCCTAGGAGTATCTGTTAGTTAAGTTTAATCACTAGAAAGCATGTTGTGATTGTGTTTTATATATAACCTTTTATTTCCAATATCCTTACTCAGTACCTCTTGAACCTTTCTTGTTTTCGCTGTAAATATGTTTAAGTGCTGAAATGCTGGTCCTCAGTTGAATCTTGGATGCTGGTGTGTATATGGTTCCTTTGGGGACAGCAGAACAAGTGAGTAGCTAGTAATGGGCTGGATATCAATGGGAACACTTCGAAGGGGTGCACCTATTGTTAACCTTCAAGGCAAAGTGGGCTTTGAATCAGATACCAGACTTGTTTTTTAAGCCTAACTGTGCCTGCTCTCTACTTTTGATTTGAGTGATTTGTTTTAAGCATTCTGTTTATAATCTAGGCTCAGAGACTTTTTGCATAGAATTTCATCATTTGTGGGATGTGTTGTTTTTATAATAGCAAAATATCCCTTTTAAATTATTTTGCTGCAGTGTCATGACTTTTTGGCCTCTGTTTTTCCCAACACAGAGTACATCTGAAATGCCCATTTTGGCACATGTGTAGTTTATTGTACAGATCTAAGCCTAGATCTGTAAAAGATCTTTTAAAAGCCATGTAGTTTATACACAAGAACAAAAGTTATTAAATGGATCCCCTTCATGAAAACTGGCATTTAAATATCAACATGAGAGACAACTCCTATTAATTAGGTAAGGCAGTTTGTCTTCTACCATATCTTCTCAAATACCCCTTCTCTCCTCTGTAAAAAAAAAAAATAAATAAATAAAACAAAAGGAGAAACAAGTCACCAATCTGAATAAATTTTGGTCACTGCTGACTTGAGCCAGAGTTGAACTGGTTGCTTAGAGGTGAGAAATGCCTCATGCCAGTCTGAGCCATCTAGTTCCCAAACAGAAAAATTCTACCAAAATTGTACCATTGTGTACACACTAAAAAGAAGAACAGGAGTACTTGTGGCACCTTAGAGACTAACAAATTTATTAGAGCATAAGCTTTCGTGGACTACGAAAGCTTATGCTCTAATAAATTTGTTAGTCTCTAATGTGCCACAAGTACTCCTGTTCTTCTTTTTGCGGATACAGACTAACACGGCTGCTACTCTGAAACCTGTGTACACACTGTACCACACTTCCCTGCACTTGAAGTGAAGATGTAATTAGTTTGTCACTTGGAAAGAGATATGAGCAAGGGTTCTGAAAATATTCTGTTCTGTTAAAGGGCTATCAATCATGTCAGAGTCATTAGCACAAAGTAAACACTATGGGCTTCACCTTCAAAATTTGGCACTCCATATTTGTATGTAAGACAGGAAAATGTTTAGGAACATATGCAGAGAGTGACATATAATTAGACATGTATAACATTTAAAATGTGAGAATTAATACATGCATATTTATAACCATTTCTGCACCTCACAACAGGTATAAACTGAGTGGAGCAGTGCACAGTATTCAACTAAACAATTGTTTAAAGAGCTTCTATTATGTCTATGCAGATTTAGACCCTGAAGGAGTTGCAAGACAAATTTGATAGATATATAAATTAAAGCATGAATGCAGCTAAAATGGTTCTAGAGATTTACTTTAGGACACTTTAGGACCTTTAGGAGATGCTCACTTTAGGACAATAACCCTGAGAAGGCAAAATCCTACAGGAACTGAGTTGGTACATAAAGTATAGTAGCAATTCCTTTTGGTCCGTGAAGAAAATAGTTTACATCAAGGTTTGAAAAATAGATTATTTTGGATTTTTGTAAAAAGATTTGAAATCTCTTACAGAAGGACCATGTCTTAGCTGTAATGGTAAAAATTATGTAATCCATAATCTTGTTATCAAACGACTTATTCTGAAAAGCAATTTAGATACTTTTTTTGAGGAGAACTGGAGAATACATTTGTCTGGGGCTTTTTTTTTAGATATATGGCCTCAATAGCAAATCATGCATAAAACATATTGATGGTGACCTGCAGATCTTTTCCATCAACTGCAAGAGATGTGCTGAATATCCTTAGTAGCCAGGCTAAGGGTGGCATTCAGGACAAATTTAGCTCAGTTACATTAGGGTAACTGAGGGCAGAATCTGGCCCTTTAACTAATAAACTTACTTTTTCTCTCTTTGGTTTAGCAGCAACCATCTTGTCTGAAGATACTGACTGTTTCCTAGATGATGGTCTGGCCACCCAGTGCTGTGATGCCACATCAGCTATGGAGGAACAGTGATCTATTAATCTAGTAACCCGATGATCAGTAATATGTCAGCAGAGTGCTGTGTGGTGAATCTGCTGCTGTTCTTCTGGCTTTGGCTAGAGGTTGATAGGGCAGCTAAGAGGGGAAGGTTCCATGGCAACTGGGAGGACAGTTCGAAATCTGGAGCGACTATAACTAAGGCAGTTGTTCCTGGTGACTGTCTGGGAATTCTAGGTTGCCTGTATGCAGCTGGGTCCATTTTGGTTTAAGAATACATAGCATAAACAAATTGGGGAAACTATAGTTTTAATATTTACAAAACTTGCAGAGAGACACTTATCTGACACTCCTATTTGGCAGATTCCCATGGTGATGTGTAGGCTTGGCAGAATTTGTTTTTTATTTTTTATAATTTCAATGGATAATACCAATTTTTTGTTCAAGCATTTTTCCCCAATTTTTATCTATTTAAATTTAGTTGCATGAAATTATGGGTGTATGTGTCAGACAATTAATGACAGACATTGAAATTTAAAAAATTAAAGCTTTCTAACTGTTAAAACACAAATTGTCAACACTAGGGTTGCCAGGTGTCTGGTTTTCAACTGGAAAGTCTGGTAGAAAATGGCACCGGACAGTGTCCGGTCAGAAACACTGACTGAACATCAAAAGTCCCGTTGCTACCTGCAGGAGCAGGGGCTATGCATAGAGGGGACATGCGGGGGCAAGTGCCCCCCAGATTGGCCTGCCAGGGTGTGGAGAGGGGGTCTGTCCTTCTCCCACTGCCGCTGCTGTGGGTGGGCTCTCACGCTGACCCAGAGTGGAGCGGCCAGCGAGGGAAGTGGGTGGACCCGCTCCTTGCCCGGGCACGGCTGCCAGGGCTGGAGGCTGAGTGAGCTGGAAATGTACCAGGGGAGCAGAAGGCGGGACCACCCACTTCTCTCATTGGCCACTCTGCTCTGGGTTGGCATGAGAGCCCAGCCACCCAGTGCAGCAGCTGGACTGCCTGAGAAAGAGCCTGGCTGTGGGAGGCAACGGTGGCAGGCCGCAGGTAACTGGTGGGGTGGGGAGAGAGTAGTGGTTCCTGGGCTTGATGCAGGGTGGAGGGGAAAGGAGTGAGCAGAGGCCGGGACCTTGAGGGAGGGGTGGAGCAGGGGGCAGGGCCGCAGGGGTGTTCAGTTTCCAGAAATTGGAAAGTTGGCAGCTCTGTCAACATCACATATCAAAATATACAGCATAAATAATATCCTTAAATCAAACTTTGAAGTTCTCGTGTAGCATTTTTCGTATTTTGCCTGTCTGTAAACTTTAGTTATCTATGGAAATATTTTTGCCAGTTTGTGTGTGTACAGTGAAATTGATGTTTACTGACACTGATAAAAATTTAATCCTTCCAAGCCTAGTGGTGTGACATAATAAATTCATGGAGGATAAGTCCATCAATGGCTATTAGCCAGGATGAGAAGGAATTGTTTCCCTAGTCTCGGTTTGCCAGAAGCTGGGAATGGGCGACAGGGGATGGATCATGTGATGATTACCTGTTCTGTTCATTCCCTCTGGGGCACCTGGAATTGGCCACTGTCAGAAGACAGGATACTGGGCTAGATGGACTTTTGGTCTGACCCAGTATGGCTGTTCTTATGTATCTCCTTGACACCACATTGTCAACTGCTGGGGCTTCTCCTGCAAGCAGAACACAAGTGAGAACTGGGTTTGCTATCCACAAAAAAAAGTAGGTATTAGTGCCTAAACAAATGACACAGAGAATATCATTTTATGTTCAGAGAGCACTTATAATGGGAAAGAGAATAATCCTTAGTCAGAATTTGGGTCAGGTAGTACTTAAAATGCGTGTGCCTCACCCATGGAAGAGTGCCCAGGCTAAAACTCCATGAGGTTCCTTGGCAAAGTTTCTTCCAAATTCTTCTGTCAAGGGGTTTTCTTCCCATGGAAAAATCAGTATGTCCAATCTCCAAATCTCATAGGTATCTTGAGATCTATGTGAATATGGAGGTTGGTTCTGCTGAAGGTTTCTGTGCTGGCTCCAGAGCCCTCAGCAATTCTTACCAGCAGCTTGGGACATACAGCTCCAACAGAGCAAAGAAGCAGCAAGGATCCAGATACAGCGTGAGATCTGCAAGGCGTGTTTTTTTCTGTGCATTCCCACAGACCCCCAGGCTACATAACAAATCTTGGTGGCACAGCCTCCACACAGCTGCTGGCTTGCCAGTCTCAAGGACCAGTGGCTTCTCAAAAATGATGCACTCTGAATGTATATTCTCTCTTTTAAATGTGGATTCATGTCAGAAAAGAGGACCAGATAATCCATGCATTAGGAATAATAGTATGGCAGAATTTAGTGCAGATTTAATCATTGTGATCCAGGTGGAAAACACCGATGTATTGATGGTAAACTCTGGGAAGATATTTTCTGTATGAGTGAACTGGTTGGGTAGGTGCAGTTTGCCTTCTGATGGTTTTTATAAAACATATTTAATAAAGGGCTACCAACTTGTAATTAGTTGGGATTAAAACAGTATTGTATTGGTAAGGCTGGTGTTTCTCAAGAAGCAATATCGGGCTCCTTATCACTTCCCCAAATTTTCAAAGCCTTTTGCCAGCATAGCTGACGAGCAGCTACCAAGAATTTGTGTGTGCTTCTTAATTGATCAACAGAAGTGCTTCAGGTTTGTCTTCCCAGAAATGAAACTTCTCTCTCACTCTGGCAATATCCTAAACCTGAGAAACAGATGAAAGTCAGCATGTCACTGTGCACTCAGTGCTATTTTCCTTTAATAGTGGTTTCAAAGAGGCTTTTCTATTGCCCAATGTATAATGAACTAAAATGGAAAAAGGAGTGGGGGCTTTTTAATTTTTGTATGGTATACATTTGGCAGTAGAATCATTGGGCCACCTTCTTGGTTGACTTCACCCAGAACAATCAATTGCCAAAGAGGCACTTTCAATCCAACTGGGGATTTTCTTGCAGAGATCAGATGGAGTAAAACTCTTTTGTGGGGTGCGAGTGAGAGCTACTGTAACTTACATCCCAACCACTTTTGCCAAAATTACATTTATATATCAAAATCTATCTAGGCTCTTGGATAAATATAGAGGCAGATCTCAGCCTTGGTGTTGGCAGGTGCAGCTCCACTGATATCAGTGGGGTTGCCTCAGCTAACATCAGAGCAGAATTTGGCCCCCAATGGAGTCTCTAATTGGGGCTGGTTATATCAATCTGTTCCTATTATCCCATTGCATTAGTAGGAGTTTTCAGGATAAATCCCCACATTGAATTGCAAGTCAACCTTTTTTTTTTTTTTTTTTGCTTCTTATTAAAAGTATCCGATGCTGCGATGCTGACCTGTCCAGAAAATGATTAAGTACATTATGATTGTATCTCAAACAAAAGGAAGAGGACTCAGAGTTAATATTCTGGGCCAAATTCTGCTCTGATTTGCATAGGGTTACCATATGTCCTCTTTTTCCCGGATATGTCCGGCTTTTCGGCAGTCAAACCCCCGTCCGGGGGGAATTGCCAAAAAGCCGAACATGTCCGGGAAAATGGCGGCTCTGTTTAAGAGCCGGGCTGCCTGAACGCTACCGGCTTCGGGCAGCCCCGTGCCTCCAGACCCTGCGCCGCCGGAGCCCGGGAGGGGAAGTGCCCGGCTGGGGGCGCAGGGTCCGGAGGCAAGGGGGCTGCCCGAAGCCGGTAGCGCTCGGGCAGCCCAGTTCTTAAACAGAGCCTCCAGCGGCTGCGGCTCTGTGTAACTGACACTGTGTCAGTTACACACAGCCCCGGCGGCTGGAGGCTCCAGCCACCCCCGCTCTGTTTAAGAGCCGGGCTGCCCGAGCGCTACCAGCTTCGGGCAGCCCCGTGCCTCCAGATCCTGCGCCCCCAGCCGGGCACTTCCCCTCCCGGGCTCCGGCGGCGCAGGGTCTGGAGGCACGGGGCTGCCCGAAGCTGGTAGCGCTCGGGCAGCCCGGCTCTTAAACAGAGCGGGGGCGGCTGGAGCCTCCAGCCGCCGGGGCTGTGTGTAACTGACACAGTGTCAGTTACACAGAGCCGCAGCTGCTGGAGGCTCTGTTTAAGAACTGGGCTGCCTGAGAGCTACCGGCTTCGGGCAGCCCCCTTGCCTCCGGACCCTGCGCCCCCAGCCGGGCACTTCCCCTCCCGGGCTCCGGCGGCGCAGGGTCCGGAGGCACGGGGGCTGCCCGAAGCCGGTAGCGCTGGGGCAGCCCGGCTCTTAGAGCCTAAGAGGAGCAGAGCCTCCAGCTGCGGGGGCTCTGCTCCTCTTCGGCTCTGTGTAACTTATACAGTGTAAGTTACGCAGAGCCGCCGGAGCCCCGGAGGGGAAGTGCCCGGCTGGGGGCGCAGGGTCCGGAGGCATAGGGGCTGCCCAAAGCCCGAGCGCTACCGGCTTCACGGTTTGCTGGGCAGCCTCCAGACCCTGCGCCCCCGGCTGGGCGCTTCCCCTGCCAGGCTCCAGCTGCACTGGGGAAGCGCTGGCTGGGGGCGCAGGGTCTGGGGGCTGCCCGGCAAACCGTGAAGCTGGTAGCACTGGGGCAGCCCTTTCCCCCTGGCTGGGAGTGGGAGGGAGGAGGGGGCGGAGTTAGGGTGGGGAAAGGGGCGGAGTTGGGGCGGGGCTAGGGGTGGGGAAAGGGGGGGGCATGGCCCGTGGAGGGTCCTCTTTTTTTTATTTATGAGATATGGTAACCCTAGATTTGCAGCCCGTGCAACTCCTCTGAGCTCATTGATTTCATAGGGTGTAAATTAATGCAACACTTGACTGCCACTGGTTTGCTTTTTAGTTTACTTGTGGCTTGAGGAAAGGGCAGTATCAGACTTGATTTCAAGTTTCTGATTTTGTGACAAAGCCTCCATGTTTTAATATACTTTGTTGTATTTTTGCATTGCTGCATTTGTATGCCTGAGGTAGAATGTGTGTGACTTAATATCTGCATATTGCTTCAGCTTTAGAAATCTGTGGTTTGTCATCACATTTATCCTAGACTGGAATCAAATAAAGCAGGAGTGCTTCACATTGTCTTACAGTTATTTTAAAGCATTTGTGCAAATACAACATACTTAAATTATATATAAAGCCATCCCAAAGCACTTTTAACCACATTCATAATTGCATGAAAGAAATTCAAGTACTTAAAAATTATAGAAGCAATTTAAACTATTTGTCTTTCCATGCAGAATTCATGAATTTTGGGTCTGAATCACTTTTGGGGGGCATTTTGCCAAACAAAGCTTTTTTTTTTTTGTTCTTATAATTTTTTCTGTGATATGGAAGCACAACTGAATGTATACTGCCAGTGTAGTAAAATATTTAGGGCAATGTTTGATCCTGATTCAGAGTTGGTCTTTTAAGTTTTTGCCAGGCATTTTGATGTGTTTAGGAAGATTTTTAAAAACACTTTAATATGTGAGATTTCAAATGTTATATAAATACAGTATTCCCAGGCCAAAAATAAACTAGGAAGGAGGTAAGGTAGAAAGTACATATCAGTAATATAGGGTAAAACAAAATAGTACTTTATAAGGTTGTGATTATACCCAAAACAAGCATTAAAACCCAGGAAATTGAGTTATGGTTACCCTTAAGAAATATAAACATTGAAGTATGTAAATGCAGAATTCAGGCACTTAAACAACCTAAACCAGCGGTGGGCAACCTGCAGCCCATCAGGAATATCCACTGGCGGGCTGCCACACAGTTTGTTTACATTTGTATGGCCTCCCGCAGCTCCCAGTGGCCACGGTTCGCTGTTCCCGGCCAATGGGAGCTGCGGGAAGCGGCGGCCAGTAAATTTTCAGCGGATTACAAGTTCTTACTGAATGTGTATTTCCAAAGAGTCAGTGCAGCTGACATGCTAAGGCAACTGCTAGAAAAATGTCGAGAACAAGGAAGACTTCTCTATATGACTGCCCTAGATCTTACAAAGGCTTTTGACCTGATCAGCATAAAGGGCATTTTTCAGTTGCTAGGGAGAATTGACTCTCCCTGCCGCCCCATCTTTAGTTTGAGTCAATCCTTTCATAATGGCATGAAGGCTACAGTCCACTAGGATGATCAATCTGAATCCGCAGCAGCATCAAACAAGTTAAGATTAATGCATGTGATAAGGCAGGGCTTCTCCCCAGCTGCCAAATTACTCATTGCTATACCCATGCTCTCTTTGATGCAGTTTTATTATTTATCTTAACAAACAAACAACAGGTCCCCAGCTCACACTTCACAACTTGAGCTCTCCCTGTCAGCTCTCCCAGAGGACTCTGGCAGTCCTGGTTCCTGCCTCTCTGTGGCTCATTCTACCTGAGCGAGTTCTTTCTCACAGTATCCCTGTTCCCTTCCAGATTTGTTCTCACTGAAACTCCCTTTGACCCTTTATAGCCCAGAAAAAGTCCCATCCCATTAATTAATGCAATGGGTTACACCTGCTCTGGCACAGGTGTGCTGGACCTACTTCAGTCACAGGGGCCAGTCACCCTGTGACAGCATGTTAGTGTCTGTGGTCCCAGGTTATATGAAACTGATTTAATAAACGTTCAACAAATGGTCTCACTTTTTCCCCCTCATGGTGATGGGAGCGTGCATAATATTGTACTACATTATTTAAAACCATGAAATTTTCAGTATGATTGGAACTTACCAGGAATTCAGTGCACTTTGCTGAGGATAAAAGTTCCCAGAGTTATTGAATCTAATAACAAATCATGTAAACATCTTAGATAGACAAACTGTAATAAGTGAAACCTTATAAATCCCTTTCAAAGAACAGAGACAGCTAAAAAGTTTTTATTCGCCATAGATTAAACAGAAAACTACCTTTTGGGATTCTGCATTTTGATGAATAAATTGGCATATTTTTGCTAACTTGCTTACTTTTAGAGGCTTAATCATCAGTTTTGGGTACACACATTGCCAAAAACAAAAGGAAGAAACAGTTTTAAATGTGCTTCTATACAAGTTATGCTTTATCAGTTATTCCTTTATAATCAATCCTTTTTTAATGCAGATACCTGTCTCTTCCATAATTGAGAATCACCATAATCAGAGGTTGAAATGGTATGACACAAGCTTTGAATCATTTGACTTTGAAGGCCTTCATGGTTTTCTGAGAACTTGGAACAGAATTTGGATACCTGGTTCTGTGCAGCCCGATGTTATAATGCCATCCTTGCCTAATGAAGGAGGTAGGCAAATTGATTAAAGAACTCTTGTATTTTTAATATGGCTCATTAATGATGGTGTTTCAGCATGCTTGTAACTGTTAATCAGTCTGAATCAAAGTTTACTAATACGTAACTGACTAGTAATTCGCATTGCTTTTGTACTATGGTTCTTTTAGTTATGGGCATTATTTTATGTATTGTTATCATAAATTGAACAATATGAATTCCATTAGTTTGTATGCTAATATTGTTCTGTGACCAAGGGTGAATTTGTACTGAAAATTAATATTCTATTTTACATGTGGAAGATTCGTTTCAAAATATCATTTAAATGTATCACTTTTGTGTAGTTCGTTTAGTAATAGATGAGTTGGGGTTTGTGAAGACAAGAGATGAAGATGAGACTGCTAATTTATGTATTGTTGATTGTTACACACATTATTTTTCAAAGATAACCAAGGAACCTCTTGTCTGACTTTGAGTTCAGAACTGCCTTACCAAAGCACAAGTAAAAGAAAAGTCAGAAAGAAGAAAAAGAATGGAATCATCACTGCAAACGTTGCTGGCACAAAATATGAAATTGGTAGGAGGCTACAGATTCTTCTTATTTTTAATAGCTACTGGGGTTTGTGAAAAGGGTGAAATCAGACTGAAGGGGTAAAATAAAAAGTAGAATCAGGAAGGAAAGAGAACTTTCACTGTTGTAAGGCTTGATCCAAAACCTATTGAAGTTAATGGAAAGACCCCAGTGACTTTAATGGAGTTTGGGTCAGGCCCATAGTGAATTAATGCCATTGGTTTTCTTTTTGAACATAGGAATCTTTCTGTGTTGTGTTATATTATCTACCTGCTGGTCTTGCATGCTTTGTGCACCCATAAATCCTGTTTGTTACTCAGGATTAAGTCTGTTATTAAAATATCAACAACCAATTAATAAAGCTTTAGGAAAAAATCTCAATTATGAGTTTAGCTAAATAATTTAGAACTTACACCTTGCTTTACTTAATTAAGATTTTAATGTCAAATTCTCTAATCATTACATATAAGACTCTCTAAGAAAATGATTATGTTCATGCATTTCTTACACTTGAAGCCACTATTCCATTAATTTTATACATGGCCTTCATGGTGTGTGTGTGTGTAAATACAAAACTAGATTAGTATCAGAGGGGTAGCCGTGTTACTCTGGATCTGTAAAAAGCAACAAAGAGTCCTGTGGCACCTTATAAACTAACAGACGTATTGGAGCATAAGCTTTCGTGGGTGCACACTCACTTCATCAGATGCATATTTCTTAGCTTCAGATTTAAAAATAAAGTTATTGGGGATGACATTTTAGCTTTTTGGAGATGGGGGTGACCACTGCTGTTACTTGATGAAAACTGAACAATGACCATGTTAAAAATATATTCTCCTATTCATGTAGCAATCTTCATAGTAGTCTTTCTCCGACATCTCTCCAGAGACAAATGGGCCAGTCTCCAGATACAAAGCATTTCCTTGCCCAATGGTGGTCTCCTTAGTGAATGGCTGAGGTAGGAAACCCCTGTCTCCTTATACCTCCATCAAGCTATATCAGCATTTCAGGGAGTGGTCTAGGAGAGTATAAAATTGTTTCTGGACCTTATAGTAATATCTGTGAGGCCTGTTCTGCTTGTTACCCATGTGGACTGATGGTCCAGGATCTTCTACGGGCCCAGGGTTTGAATTGGAAGAAAAAGGGTAGTAGTGGAATTCTTCTGAAATCTGTCTGCAAAATAAGCTCCATCCACAGATGATGGTGCAAATGATCAAAATATACGTACTCTGCTGGGCTCTGTGGGCTTATTTTCCCTTCATTTGGGGTTCAGATACATCCAAGGGTTCTTCTGCATTCCTTGGGCTTGATTTCCCCCCTTGGTAGGGCTTCGGTGCTCTGCTGAGCTCTGCTAGGCGTATCTCCTTGCTTAGGAAAAGTAAGAGGATGTATTGAGCCAGGATAGGAAAATGAACTGTGACTCAGACTGTAAAATCTTCATAGCATGATTCTCCCTCTCCTTTCTAGCATGCTTTGGTTAGCATTGAAACAGTTGACAAATTTAATTTAGATTCCCAGCGTTCACACTTAACAACCCACTGCAGCTGCACAGTTATGAGGGCTAGGTTCACAGTTAGAATGTAGGTGCCTAACTTTCACTTCAAGTGCCTAAGTCCAACATTTAGGCATAATTGGCATTCACAAAACCCAGGGCCGGTGCAACCCATTAGGCAACCTAGGCGGTCGCCTAGGGCGCTACAATTTGGGGAGGGGGGGTGACCGCGGCGGTATTTCGGCGGCGGGACCTTCCGCCGCCTCTGTGGGGGGCGGCATTTCGGGGCGGGACCTTCCGCCACCTAGGGCGGCAGAAAAGCTGGCGGTGCTCCTGACAAAACCACCACTCAGCTGCTGCCTATCCCTGTAGGTGCTTAAAGTCTCTAGATACCCACGTTTTCACTAGTAAAATCTTCTAGGTGCCTAAATTTCAGCAATGACCATGTGCGCAGCTACCTAAGTCCTGACACCTCCCAGCAGCTCGGCACCTTACTTACTTGGAGACGTTTACTTATGCTTAAGCCCCAGCCTTTGAGGCCTGCTCTGAGCATCCCTAAACCTGTAAAAAAGATGCCAGTGGTGGTGCTCCCTTTATCTGTGAAACCCCTTTTTAGGTGCCTAACTCTCCCCAGGCATTGTACAGGGAGCCTGGGAGCCTAACTCAGGGTAGGTGGCAGGGTGCCTAAAAGTTAGGTGCTGCAACACTGACAAGCCCCTCTGTCCCTTTTGTGAATCTGGCTCTTCATTTAAAATAATGCAACTTTGAGTCTAGTCTACAACATGGCAGGTTGCATATGCAGTGTCTCCACATTCCATCAGTTAGATTCTTGCCTTTTCCCTGGGAAAGGAGGCCTCTCAGCTGCTCAAGGAATGGTAACAGGTCAATCCTGTTTCTTCACTCCCCTGCCAATTCCTCCTTACTCTCACTGGTATGATGGAGCCAGTTTTCCCAGCTCCCTTCTCACTCCTTCACCTTCTAGCACAAGCAGAGACAGACTTGGATCCCATGGTTCCCTGAGTTCTGGCACACTGCCTTCAGCTCTCCTTCAGTCTGGGCAGGCAGACTGATAAAGTCTTTGGACAGAACAATCCTCCCCCACCAGATACAAGAATTTCAACAGCAAGTAGCCCAGTAGCATATAACAGCATATCCTCTTCCATTCATAGTGACTGCTCTTCAGTGGGAAGGAGTTGAAGTGCAGCCACATTTAGATGACTGGTTGTTAGAAGCCAAAGGTCCAGATTGCAGTTCAATAAGTGTGTTTCTCTTCTTTTATCATTGGAATTTATCATAAATCTAGAATACTCTAAAACCAGCCTAGGATCTAGTCCTTCTTTTAATTGTGGTCTTCATTGTATAAGCAGACCCTAGTTCAGCAGGGTGGATGGGAGCTGGCCCATTCTGCATTCAAGACTATTTGCAGCAGTTGGGAAAACTCTAGTCATGGACTTGTTCACCATGAGCCAACAGGATGGTTCTCATGTTAAACAGCTAATCCAAAGAAAGAGGAGGACCAACAGGCATGGATGCATCCTCTATCTCTGGTCATGATTCTTGGAGACATTTACTATGAATCAATGGGAAGGGGAAAAATAGCAGTACTCTTCCAAACTCCGCCTACTGTACTGACCAAGCTCTGCTTACATCCCATACCAGAATGAGTTGCCACTCACAGTAGTTTATGTTGATGTTCAAAATAGCTTCTGAGCACTGGTAGGCTTCCTGGCCTTGACTCCCCTCAGTGGGGCTTGTGTGTACTGTGCATATCTTCATACTATGACTGCTGTCACTCTTCTTTCTTGTATGTTTTTGATCAGCAATAAAATCATTTAAATTTCAGTACTTTAAATGTTCATCACTGGGATTCAGTGTTAACACCCAGTGAGGTCAGTAGGGATATGGTATACCTCTCAGAGCTATTGCTAAGAGTCAGTTATGCCAATTGCTGAATGAATATGAGCAGGAAGCTCTTTAAAGCTCCCTACCTGTAAATCCAGTCTCTGTAAAATGTTGATATAGCAATACACAACCTTCTATAGAATTTTCTATAGATTGCCTTGTATGGTTTTAATTAGTTAAGGACTTTGGCTGTTGAAATGATTGAATGTTTCTAATCTCAAGTGAATTATATAGACTTTTGATGGCCATGCAAATACTCAGCTGGAGCTCTGGCCACTAGGCCAAGTTTTGTCACATGGGGAAAGCTTCAAATCCAGAAAGGGACAGTCCCCTTCTGGAGAGAAGATATCAGAGCAAGTCTATTATGCAGATTGCTGAATGAACAGTTTTTAAAGAAATCGTACTTACATTTGGGGAAATGTCTTCTCCTGCAACATTACTTATGTGCGGCACGTCCTTAGACTTATTTTTTTACACTAGAACAATGCATCAATTTGTATTTGTAAGTATTAGACCCTTGACTTAAGGGGCATCCTTGTCTGCTGGCTTCAGTGGCACCTATAGTCATTGTTGCTGTAAAATTAACATATGTAATAACAAAGCTAATCTAAAATCCATTTGAGTCTAAGTGGATTGTTACTAAACTATTTTTGGACAATTTAGAAGCTCTTTGCAGTTCCCACTGCAGATTGCACTTTGCTCCCAGCTACAGTACAAGCAGTAATGACACTATAATTAGTTATGCAATAGACAGATGGAGACTGTCCAAATTATCATAAATTGAACAATATGAACTCCATTAGCTTGTATGCTAATATCGTTCTGTGGCCAAGGGTGAATTTGTACTGAAAATTAATATTCTATTTTACATTTGGAAGGTTCATTTCAAAATATCATTTAAATGTATCACTTTTGTGTAGTTCGTTTAGTAATAGATGAGCTGGGGTTTGTGAAGACAAGAGATGAAGATGAGACCGCTAATCTCATATGGAGTGATTCTGCTGTGCAACAAGACAAGATTGCTGAGCTCCGAAACTACCAGGTAACATGCAGCATGCTTAACGTTTCTGAATCAGTTTTTTAAAAAACATTACATTCTGAAGTCATGAATTAATCACTTGGTATTCCTGGGTCAGTTGAACCCATCACAGGACTAGAAGGCAGAAACACCAGCTGCACCAAATATTTTGATACTAAGGATTTTTAATTTCTATCTTGTTTTCCCAGTATGAAGTTTCTGTATTACTTGGCCTTTAGTGTGAACATCTTTTGGTGTTTTAGGAGTGCTTCTGCTTGCCAATGGCCCATTGTGAGTGATCAGAGATGGAGTGTTTTATTCAAAATACAGAAACATTTATAGGATAAATTGGATATGAGCTTGTATATTGTTAGATAATCAGAGCCCCTCTCCCTAGTATTTGTCTGTAAGTCATCTCCTTCCTTTTTAACATTAGTTTGTGACAACTGTATTTGTTTACATATAGCTCTCTGAGTAAAAGGATCTGATTCTCCTCTCACTTGCCCTGAAGTCAGTAGAGATACATAGGAGTAAATCTGGAGGGAAAGGAGAATGCAGCCCATAACATTTCAAAGTTGGTCCGCCACTTGTTCAGGGAAAGTCCCTGGTGGGCCGGGCTGGTTTGTTTACCTGTCGCGTTCGCAGGTTCGGCCGTTCGCGGCTCCCATTGGCCGCGGTTCGCCGCTCCCGGCCAATGGGGGCTGCGGGAAGCAGCGCGGGCCGAGGGATGTGCTGGCCACCGCTTCCTGACGCCCTCATTGGCCTGGAGCGGCAAACCACGATCGGCCAAACCTGCAGACGCGGCAAGTAAACAAACTGTCCCAGCCCGCCAGGGGCTTTCCCTGAACAAGCGGCGGACTGGCTTTGAGAACCACTGAAGTACTCTCTAGGATATCGAATATAATTTAGAAAGTCTTTACCAATTAATGTGTAATCTGATACTAATTTAATTGACTGTTTGAAATGTTTGTCTATAATATTTGTGATAGAAATGCATACAAATACCAACATTCAATTTTTTTTTTCCAGAGAATCAACCATTTTCCAGGAATGGGAGAGATCTGTAGGAAGGATTTCTTAGCAAGAAACATGACCAAGTAATTTACTTCTTACTAATCTAGGAATGGTGTTTGGAATGCAGATTTAAATTCAGTCACTTTTCAAACATGTTTTTTTGATGTTGTACAATATTGAATTGTCTCTTATGAGAACTGTTCATTTCTACAGGGTACAATAACAGAGCCATGAAATTATTTCTGAGGATCTCAGTAGTGTGTTGGCCCCAATCCTGTATGCTGTAGCACATAGGTAGACTTCTGTGCCTGTCCTGTTTACTTCATTGTGGCTCCACAAATGCACAGTAGTCTGTCCACACAAGGCAAGATTGGGGCCTTACATGTATTATAACATGTGCTTTAAGCACACTTGCACATACATGATTTAGCAACAGAAACAGGAGTAGTGGGGACAAAGTATTCAAATATATTGATGTATAATAACTTAATAATATATTATCTATTTAGAATAACAAGCAGTTCTCTGTATCATGTTATTTATTTATATATATATATATCAAATACATAAATGTAAAGTATCTTATTAAGAAACTAGTCCTTCCCTTCTGTGGACTATCTTCTAAAATGTCAGTTGGGTTTTTTTTTTCATTATTGAAAAACATACAAGGTACTGAATAGAGACTCAGTGTAAATTGGCACTGCTCCATTGAAATCAGTGAAGCTACAATGATTTATGCTGTCTGAGGATCTGGCCCAATGAGTATAACCTATAAGAAAATAATATTAAATGGTGATTAATCAGCCTGTTACTAAGATAAAGAAGAGCTTTCCAAATGTGTACAGAAAGGTTTGTGAATATATTGATATATGTACAGTAAATTAGTTCAAAATAATTTAAAAATACAGGGTACTATTAATCTTTAGACCTAAAATTTGACCTACACTATGTCTGTTTTCTTCATGGAAATTTACATGTGTGTTCCTGTTTTTACATGCGCACTCACACAGCATACTATTATTTATTTGCATTACCAAAGCACCTAGGAGCCCTAGTCATGGATCAGGACCCACTGGACTAGAGGCTATACCATCACAGAACAAAAAGATGGTCTCTGCTTTGAAGGGTTTACAATCTAAGTGTAAAACAAAAAGCAGACAGAATACAATGAAGCAGTATTGGTCAGCATGATGGGCAATGTTATGTTAGTCATACTACTTCATGTCTGAGATTTTAAAAAAATGTGCAGAGCAATAAAGTGCTCAAGTTATCATGTATATTAGCAGGTTCAGGCTGAGAACTTGTGTCTCAACCTGCTGAAGCCCAAGTGTGGGACACAGTCTCAAAATGATGTCTGTGACAATGCTACAAGAAACTGTAAATAACGTGGGCTCAATTTCTTAAACAGAAATATTTTGGGGTCAAATATATCTCTGGTGTAACTTTACTGAAATTAATCCCTGCTGTAATTCTATTTATCTAGCCTATTTTCCATGACCTCAGTATTGTGAGTCAACATTTAATCTTAATAATTTACAGTAATCAAAGTGCCATACCTCAAGACCATTTTGTGAAAGAGGCAAATCTGTATCTAAAGTTAAAGGGAGTTGTGAGATATGGCTGGGAATACTACAATATGTAGAGTGGGGGCTTTGGTTCCTGATTGCTATTCTTCTGTGTTAATATTTGTGACTATGTATATAATAGTACAGAATTCTTATTTCTGGTCTCTTGCTTTTCTGCTGCATACAGACTCTTCTATTCCCTTGTTTCCTTAATTGTAGGATGGAATGATGCACAACTGCTTTTGTTTATGATCTTACCTCTCAGCTCTGCTTATCTTTTTTTCAAGAGTGCGCTGGAATGTTGCTCAGTTTTTTTTTTAAATTGTTTTCTTTGCTCTATTATGCAGTTCTTTCAATGATAGTCACGCTTGCAATACAATACAAATACTGCTCTTGTATTCTGTTGAGACAATGGGGCACCAGGGCAAGCAGAAATAGAGTACTGTATTTTGAAAATAGAAGCAGCAAATGTCCAGAACACAGTATTATCTCTAAATCCTTTCTTTAAAGGAAACAAGCAAGCAAGTAAATAAAGCGGAGGAGAAAAGCTTTAGAATAAAACTTTATCCTCACAATAACATAAAGGCTTGGAGCTTAGCCACAAATAGAAAAAGCAACATATTAATCTGGTAGCACGTTTTGCTAAATATGTTGCTCATAAACACAGAGAAAAAAGATGGTAATTATATATTAAGGTTCAGAAGAACATAGTGCATTGTTTAGGGATTTAATCATATGAAGGACAAAACAGGTCGTGCGGGGGGGGGGATTGGCACTATATGTGAAAGAAAATGTACAATCAAATGAAGTAAAAATCTTAAGCAAATCCGCATGTTCCATAGAATCTCTATGGATAGAAATTTCATGCTCTAATAAGAATATAACATTAGGGATCTATTATTGACCACCTGACCAGGACAGTGATAGTGATGATGAAATGCTATCAAAATTAAGAACTCAATAATAGTGGGGGATTTCAATTATCCCCATATTGACTGGGAACATTTCACTTCAGGATGAAATGAAGAGATAAAATTTCTCGATACTTTAAATGACTGCTTCATGGAGCAGCTGGTACGGGAACCCACAGGGGGAGAGGCAACTCTAGATTTAGTCCTGAGTGGAGCGCAGGAGCTGGTCCAAGAGGTAACTATAGCAGGACCGCTTGGAAATAGTGACCATAATACAATAGCGTTCAACATCCCTGTGGTGGGAAGACCATCTCAACAGCCCAACACTGTGGCATTTAATTTCAAAAGGGGTAACTATGCAAAAATGAGGGGGTTAGTTAAATAGAAGCTAAAAGGTACAGTGACTAAAGTGAAATCCCTGCAAGCTGCATGGGCGCTTTTTAAAGTCACCATAATAGAGGCCCAACTTCAATGTATACCCCAAATTAAGAAACACAATAAAAGAACTAAAAGAGAGCCACCGTGGCTTAACAACCATGTAAAAGAAGCAGTGAGAGATAAAAAGCCTTCCTTTAAAAAGTGGAAGTCAAATCCTAGTGAGACAAATAGAAAGGAGCATAAACATTGCCAAATTAAGTGCAAGAATGTAATAAGAAAAGCCAAAGAGGAGTTTGAAGAACGGCTAGCCAAAGGTAATAACAAAATGTTTTTTAAGTACATCAGAAGCAGGAAGCCTGCTAAACAACCAGTGGGGCCCCTTGATGATCAAGATACAAAAGGAGCGCTTAAAGACGATAAAGTCATTGTGGAGAAACCAAATGGATTCTTTGCTTCAGTCTTCACGGCTGAGGATGTTAGGGAGATTCCCAAACCTGAGCTGGCTTTTGTAGGTGACAAATCTGAGGAACTGTCACGGATTGAAGTGTCACGAGAGGAGGTTTTGGAATTAATTGATAAACTTAACATTAACAAGTCACTGGGACCAGATGGCATTCACCCAAGAGTTCTGAAAGAACTCAAATGTGCAATTGCGGAACTGTTAACTAAGGTTTGTAACCTGTCCTTTAAATCGGCTTCTGTACCCAATGACTGGAAGTTAGCTAATGTAACGCCAATATTTAAAAAGGGCTCTAGAGGTGATCCCGGCAATTACAGACCGGTAAGTCTAACGGCTATACCGGGCAAATTAGTTGAAACAATAGTTAAGAATAAAATTGTCCGACACATAGAAAAACATAAACTGTTGAGCAATAGTCAACATGGTTTCTGTAAAGGGAAATCGTGTCTTACTAATCTATTAGAATTCTTTGAAGGGGTCAACAAACATGTGGACAAGGGGGATCCAGTGGACATAGTGTACTTAGATTTCCAGAAAGCCTTTGACAAGGTCCCTCACCAAAGGCTCTTATGCAAATTAAGCTGCCGTGGGATAAAAGGGAAGGTCCTTTCATGGACTGAGAACTGGTTAAAAGACAGGGAACAAAGGGTAGGAATAAATGGTAAATTCTCAGAATGGAGAGGGGTAACTAGTGGTGTTCCCCAAGGGTCAGTCCTCGGACCGATCCTATTCAACTTATTCATAAATGATCTGGAGAAAGGGGTAAACAGTGAGGTGGCAAAGTTTGCAGATGATACTAAACTGCTAAAGATAGTTAAGACCAAAGCAGACTGTGAAGAACTTCAAAAAGATCTCACAAAACTAAGTGATTGGGCAACAAAATGGCAAATGAAATTTAATGTGGATAAATGTAAAGGAATGCACATTGGAAAAAATAACCCCAACTATACATACAATATGATGGGGGGCTAATTTAGCTACAACAAGTCAGGAAAAAGATCTTGGAGTCATCGTAGATAGTTCTCTGAAAATGTCCACGCAGTGTGCAGAGGCGGTCAAAAAAGCAAACAGGATGTTAGGAATCATTAAAAAGGGGATAGAGAATAAGACTGAGAATATATTATTGCCCTTATATAAATCGATGGTACGCCCTCATCTCGAATACTGCGTACAGATGTGGTCTCATCTCAAAAAAGATATACAGGCACTAGAAAAGGTTCAGAAAAGGGCAACTAAAATGATTAAGGGTTTGGAATGGGTCCCATATGAGGAGAGATTAAAGAGGCTAGGACTCTTCAGCTTGGAAAAGAGGAGACTAAGGGGGGATATGATAGTGGTATATAAAATCATGAGTGATGTGGAGAAAGTGGATAAGGAAAAGTTATTTACTTGTTCCCATAATACAAGAACTAGGGGTCACCAAATGAAATTAATAGGCAGCAGGTTTAAAACAAATAAAAGGAAGTTCTTCTTTACGCAGCGGACAGTCAACTTGTGGAACTCCTTACCTGAGAAGGTTGTGAAGGCTAGGACTATAACAGAGTTTAAAAGAGAACTGGATAAATTCATGGTGGTTAAGTCCATTAATGGCTATTAGCCAGGACGGGTAAGGAATGGTGTCCCTAGCCTCTGTCTGTCAGAGGATGGAGATGGATGTCAGGAGAGAGATCACTTGATCATTGCCTGTTAGGTTCACTCTCTCTGGGGCACCTGGCATTGGCCACTGTCGGTAGACAGGATACTGGGCTAGATGGACCTTTGGTCTGACCCGGTACGGCCTTTCTTATGTTCTTATGAATCTCTCAAACACCATTGTGAGTTATATGCAGTTGAGTGTACCCCATGCAATTCTCTGAAAAGGTTCCTATGTATAGTCTCTTGAAGGTTTCTATTCTAAGCTTAGTTACTGACTTTGGGCAAATCACTTAACCTCTTGCTTTAGTTTGCCCATCTGTAAAATCAGTATAATACCTCCCATGAGAAAAATACTGATAGTTAGCCCTCATAAAACCTAAATAATGGACCAAACTTGCATAGTATATGTGCTAGTGCTTTGACATGTTCAGATGAAATTCCCTATAGTAGTGTAAACTTTTTATTACAAATATTCTTTTATTAAATGCTGTAGGGGTTTTGTACTTATTGGCAGTGCGCAATTAAAAGAAAAAAAGATGAAGATATTAAAGTTCTAAACTGTTGTGCGTAGCATCATATGCTGTATAAATATATTTGAAATTGGTTCTCTCTAACAATTGCATTTCATAGAATATCAGGGTTGGAGGGGACGTCAGGAGGTCATCTAGGATCAAAGCAGGACCAATCCCCAGACAGATTTTTGCTAGATCCCTAAATGGTCCCCTAAAAGATTGAACTCACAACCCTGGGTTTAGCAGGCCCATGTGCAAACCACTGAGCTATCCCTCTCCCCACTTATATAGCTCTACTTCTGTGTGTAGAGATACATAGGAGTAAATCTGAAAGGAAAGGCGAATGCAGCAGGTTTCTGTAATGTTTGTTGTATACTTAGCCAATGGATTCAGTGACAGTGTGTCTATTGTACCAATATTTTTAGTATTTTGGCTCCAGTCCTAGTCTTGCAGATGTGCTTGGTAATTCTGTCATTTCTGTTACCAAGTAACAATTAGAAGTCTCTCATGGTCTCATATAGTTGGACTGAAATGATACTTTAAGTCCACTTACATCGAAGGCATCCTGACCTTATTGCTTACATTGACAGAGTAAGAGTATAACTAAATCTGTGATCTGTTAGAGAATTCACTGCACAATGTTATATTTATATTTTAAAAAATCAATTTGGGTCATATACTGCTGCCAATTTACTTTTGAAACACCCAAATCTTCTTTGAGTGGCCTCTGCACATTCACACTTTTCAGATGTGTCAACTTGCAGTGTTGCAACTTCTAGTTATGGCTTTCTTGCATTTTTTTGTTTCCCCTTCATTTTCCTCCAGTGTCTCATGACTTCCTGGTATCATTTTGTATCCTCTTTTGGGTGTCATAATTTCCAGTTTGGGAAATGCTGCCATAAACTTCTTGTGGTCTGGGTCCTCTTTCTTCCCTGTCACCACGCACACTTCTTCCTCCATCCTGGAGACATGAATTTAGGTCTTTTGGTTCCTTCTGACCTTTATTTCACTAATATATATACCGGTAATATATGAACTTTCCCTCCTTCCCCTCTTTGCCACCCAAACACACACAATTGTCAATATGTATTCTTATGAGTATCTTCAGTATAAACATACCATGATAGCATCCCAGACTGGCACAAAAATGAAATTAAACCAATGCAGTGGGGATAAAATATGGCCAAAATTGTGCTACCAAAATGTGATAATTAGGAGGATGTCTCTGCCAAGGGGAGAAGGATCTATGAACTGCTATATATCTTAATCACATTGTACACTTTAATATAGGAAGGATAGCATATCACCAAGGATTTTTATTAATTGAGCCACATCTTTTGGAGAAATGAATCCATGCATGAGGATATGCAAAAATGCAATATAGCCCATTTTATAATTCTGATTGTTTGCATATTAATGCATCATAGACAACTATTCTTAACTGTTTTGGACTTGTTTTCTTGATACTCTATTTTGTCAACAAACTTGCTTTTCAGAGTCCCCATTCAGAATACAATTTAGTCCTGTAGACTGAAGTGTAACAGGTTTAAACTTGAAGGTTGAAAAAGGTTTCTAACCTCAGTTTTCCGTTTTGCAGAATGATCAAGTCTCAGCCTCAGGAGTATAGTTTTATTCCTCGAACATGGATCTTCCCTGCAGAATATATGCAATTTCAGAACTATGTGAAGGAACTGAAGAAGAAGCGAAGACAGAAAACATTTATAGTCAAACCAGCTAATGGTGCAATGGGGCATGGGTAGGTTGATTGAATAGATTATTCATGTTATCTAAACAAAGGTGAAATGTTTAAAAAAATATTTTCCAAATAATGGGCAGTTTTTGAGATTAAATCTTAACTTTTGTGCATCTTATCCCAAACTACTGTCATTACCTGGAAACTCTGGTAGCAAAAGGTTTAATATGTGAATAGTAGTGTCCGTATAAGAAGGCTCACATTTTGACAAAGGCCTACAGACCAATAACAGCTGAGATAGAAGGCTAAATGGAAATGGTAAAAGGGGAACTTTGTTTTCCGTGTTACAGAAAGCTTTTGCTGATAAGGGGCTCAAATGGGACTTGAGATCAGGATTCCTTTTGTGAAAATACATATTGGCAATATGCTCTTTTATCTATGGGATGGGATGTTACAGGAACAACCAGGTGAGATAAGTATATCAGGTTCAAGTCTCAACTCTGAATTTTCACAGCTTTGTTACCTTAACTCCAAACTTTAGTATTTTTAACATAGATTTTAGTGTCCCGGAGTTCATAATATCAGTTAGCTCAGCCACTTGGTTATGTGAAACATATTAAATGAAACATGAAAAATCGGGATTGATTCTGCCACCTGTACTCCTATTACTCTGCAAGTAGCCCCATTGTAATCAGTTCAGCAGTGAAGTGGCACCGAATCCTGGATCTGGGGCAGAAGATGAGCTGAAGAAAGTATAGGAGCCAGTCTCTAGAGCTGCATGGCAAGAAATAATCTTAAAAGCCGGTGGCTGGTCACTCTGCCTAGCATTTCTGAACGGCAGAGGGAAACCCATTATTCCAACTTGTCGGATGAATAGGAGCAGAAAGTTATTTTTAAATGGTGCATTGATTTTCTTCATCCCATTGTAGCACTGTCAAGTGCAGGAAGCAATAAAAGCACGTAAGTGAATGGCATATTTCTGTACTATGCACATAAGATACACAAATATCCACATAGATAATGGAATTAAGATAGTTCTCTGGCTGGTCAGCTATGAAAATGTACTTCAAAGAGTTGTGTCAAATTTCAGTGTTTTAAATTAACCTTTGTTTTAAACAGAATCTCTCTGATAAGAAATGGAGAAAAACTACAAGCTCAGGATCACTTGATTGTTCAGGAATACCTTGACAAACCATTTCTTATGGAAGGTTACAAGTTTGATTTACGAGTGTATATTCTGGTAACATCCTGTGATCCATTAAAAATATTTTTATATCATGATGGACTTGTGAGAATGGGCACAGAGAAGTACCATCCTCCCAGTGACTCTAATTTGGTAAGTGGATGCTAGTCCCAATGTATCACTTGCAATAATAGCACTAAATATTTTCTAAGGGGATGATTGAATGAATGTCAGATGCATAGCAAGATTAGCATTCGGAGAAGGGAAAACAAATGTCCATATTAACCTATAATTTAGATTAGGTTTTCAAATCCAGAATTAGTTTTATATTTGCTAGGCAGGACCTTTCTGTTGTTAGCTTAAAGTTCAGAATGTAAATGAGAAGTTAAAATAAAAGACAGCCTTCAAGACATTTAACTCATTATTGGCTCTGCAGTGCTAGAACATGATGACATATCATTGCTTATATAATAATCTTCAAACTAATCTGCTTCTTCTGTTGTCTCCAAAAGACGTTTATTTCCAAAAAGAGAGAAAAAGGCAACAATTATTAACCATCAGACCTAGACCAGGGAGAACTAAAGTGGATCCCATCAATGACTGTTATATTGAATTTATATTTATTCAATACTTTGTCTGGTGGTGAGAAAGGGGCATCTCTTGCCTTATCCTGCATCAGGGAAATCTGTGAGTTTTGATTTGAAAGGGCACAGAATCAATCCCTCCAGTGTGTCAGCCAGGGGTCTGGGAAGCTGTGCAGAAGAGGGATCAGAAAATGAGAGCTGGTTCGTGGGCTGATAACGGTTGCCATTGCAGTCAGGAGTCAGAATCACTGCAAGTGAGGGGTGGTTACTGTGGGTTTAGGGGAAGGAAGTATTATCAGGACCAATGGTCTACAGGGGAATGGTTCCTACAGTGGAAGAGAGGAGTGAACAGCAGAGCCCAATAGCAACAGCCACTTCACATGTACCTGCTTGTGGAAATATATATTTGGCTGCTTTACAGTGAGACTGTAGAAGACCACCTGCACACTTGGAGGAATGCACCAAATCATGGGAGACGCATATTAATTCTACTACTCATTGTATTGTGTCTGTAAGTGAACAGTAGCAGTATTCAGGCCCTCTCAGTGTGACACAGAACAGAATACGAGTGGCTACTGAGAAGCAAGTAATTTTGAGGCATCCCAGGTATAAGTGATTTCAGTTCTTGCACTACTCTGTTGCATAGGGAACCTGTTGTCATGCCAGCTTCCCTATTCCCAGGGCCGGCTCTAGGCACCAGCAAAGCAAGCAGTTGCTTGGGGCAGCGAATTTGCAGGGGCGCAAGAATCCAGCATGGGAGCTGAGAACCAACAGGGGGCCCTGGGAGCTGTAGTTCCTTGGTTAGCTCCCTGCCTATAGAGTCAGCCCTGGAGCAGGGAAAGAACTATATTTCTCAGCATTCCCTCGGCCGCAATTAACAGGAAAGGGAGGGGGAAGGAGTGTGGAACTGAAACCTCATGCTGCAGCTTGCTTTGAATGGTAGGGACAGAGCCAGCTCTAGGTTTTTTGCTGCCCCCCACCCCAGCCCTGGGCTTCCCCTGCACCCCTGTGTTGCCCCAGCCCTGGACTCTCCCCTGCCCACACCCCCTGCTGCCCCAGCTCTGGCCCCCACCTGCACCCCCCTGCTGCACTAGCCCTGGGCTCTCCCCCCACCTGCATCTCCTGCCACCCCAGCCCTGGGCTCTTCTCCCCCCACCCACATCCCCTGCCACCCCAGCTCTGGCCCCCACCTGCACCTCCTGCTGCCCCAGCCCTGGGCTCTTCCGCCCCCTCCCCCCGCACCTCCTGTCGCCCCAGCCCTGGGCTCTCCCCCAAAGAAAGAATTGGGTGGACTAAATGAACAGTGCACCTCTCTATCTGAAGCCTAGCAAGGGAGATCCCACTAGAATTTAAAATGAAAAGTAAGGGAGGGGAGGCTCTACAAGACTGGGCAGCTTTAGATACAGTACCAGGCACATAGGAGGATTTACACTTCTGAGCCATGGAAGCAGAAATTGACTTTTCTTTTCCAGATTTAGCTAATATTCAGAAAGGGAATCTAGCACCTGCCTTCCAGATTTGAACACCCTCAAAATTCAGGAGTGCTCAAGCTCAATTTGGGCAGCTGTTACTTCATTTCTCCCAAATCAAATATACTGATCCACTGTAACTTGCTGTAGAAAAAGTAGAATAAATTGAGCAAGAAATGCTTCCCAGTGGTTATTAGGACTGGAATTGCTATTTTCAACAGCCATTGCTTTTTTTTTTTTTTAGTTTTAGTTTTAGTTTTATTTGTTTAAAAGGAAGACAGTGATATTGCACTGGCAAATTCCCCATAGAAACAAAGAATGGAACAAAAGAATAATAAAGGCACCTCAACTTTTCCTCATTTATGTAGGACAGTTTTATAATATGCATCCAGATATCCTTCAATCACACAAGATGAAAATTGTTCCACTTTACTGCAGTTCTGTAACCATATGGGAACCAATCCTGTCTGTGTTCTGTGCACATCCAAAATTCCTGCTGAATGACCCGCCGTGGGTGTGAGTTACCAGTGACCCAGGGCTGGGGCGGCAGGAGGGTGCAGTTGGGGTGTGTGTGGGGGGCAACAGCCAAGGGCTGGGGTGGGTGGCAGCCAAAAATTTTTTTGCTTGGGGCAGCAAAAAACCTAGAGCCGGCCCTGTCTATTCCACACCCATGCACATTTCATGGGCTAAATTATGGCTGTCTCAGTATGGGTTTGCTGGGGTACTAGTGCGTTCGGAGAGTCTTCTTTCCCTCCCTGCCCTCCTTCCCCTACTCCCCTCTCACTGCTCTGGTGGAGGACATAGTTATAATTTGGCAGCCAGTGTGCTCTGATGTTAAAACTGGGATGTACAGCTGCTGCCACCAGTGCTTATGTGTGATGGATCATAATCCTGGCACTGCCCCTCTGCCCTAGGATTGCTATGGGAAGAGCACATATTGTATCTGCAGTAATTTCACTTGTCTCAGTCCGTTGGGAGACATTATCCCTGTTCCTAGCCTCTGCAGGCATTGTACCTTCAGCGACCATTGCTAAGGAAGTAGTGCCCTTAGTATTTTATTTACAACAATAGCAGTGCCCTTAATATTTTGTTTGTCAGTTGGTGATCTATCTCACATTTCATCTCCTGATACTATTTTCAAATGCTAAGGCACTGGCTACATGATTTCTTATAAGATGTTGCATGAAGTTACTTTGTGCATTGCTTCTGTTAATATTCATCAGTAAATCAAGCCACCCTCATCTCTTGCATGTAATTATCAAAATTTATATTCAGAACTAGTTGCCTTGAATATTGTTTGCATTAATATGCCACCAATATCACTGAAATATGCTTTGTGACTGGGCAAGTGAGGTGGAGAACAGTCAGAGTTCTTTTGGTACTGCCTACTTCAGCATTCTCTTTTCTAGCATTGTTATCATGCAAGGACTTTTTTTCCTTAGTTTGGACGTATAAAACAACTCTTTGCTCTTTTCTGAAATCTGCTGATGCCATAATCCATCAATTACTTGAAGTGCTTTTGAGTGGCCTGGCTCATTTCTAATAATCTAAAAATCCAGACATTTTTAGAGCGAAGATTGTTAAACAATTTAACTAATGTTCTGAAAAGGTTTTTATTTCTTTGTAATCTGCAAAACAATTAACTTAGGATAGTTGGCATTTTATGGAAAGATGACATCTGTGGCTAGTCAAGACTATGGACTTTGATCTGATTCTCACAACAGAAATTAGAAACCATAGCAGAAAGCCATTTTGTATAGTGTTAACCCAGTATGTTGTCAGCTATCCTGAATTTAGGCTATTAAGTTTTTCAAATAAAAGTAACTGCGGTGAAATAAACAGTATGACAGGGGAGAGCTTGAATTGTCTCCTTTCCATCAAATCAGTATGGAATTGGGGCAGAAAGATTGTAGCAACATCTACTGCCCTCGATTAAGCAATAAGGTAAGACAGATTGTGTGGTAGTGCAGCAGTAAGGCTGATTAATGCTTACATTGGAAGAACATGCACATAAATCAGTGACTTATAAAATGGCCTTTAAAGGAAAAGCAACATATTGTTAAATTTAGGCTCATTAAAATGGTTCTTCAGGAAACAAGTTCTGTTAACCATCAAAAATGTTACTTTGAAAATACCCTCGAATTTGTGTCCTTCTTTTGAAAGCAGGTTTTGCTTTTATTCAATGTTTTATCTCCTAGTTAATCTTCTGTGTGCCTAGTATCCCCCTCAAGCTCTCAGTCTGATCAGTTCAATTCCATTTTCAATGGCAAAACAGAATTGAAAACATAAATCAACTCCTGTTTGCATTTTTCCATATAAAATAAAAACAAACATTATTGGGCTACATGTTATTGATGTTCTGCCTTGGAACTTCGGTGCCTCTAATGTCTGGGTACCAGCCGCCAATCCTGAGCCTCACTGACAACTGCAAGGGTGAGGGAATAGAGCTCATGAGTAGTAGATATTTTTAAGGAGATAAACCGGATCTTAATCATGAGAACATTTCTCATAAACAGAGTACAGTGAAAACTGAAAGGGGGATTGTCTCAGAATGAGACAGGTGGCCAAGTACATTTTCCTGGTCTACAGACACCTCTGATAGTGGGGATGTAACCATTCTGTATGTTAACTGCTCTGTAGATACTTTTCTCTAGTCAGGGCCAGCTCCAGGCATCAGCAGAGGAAGCACGTGCCTGGGGCGGCACATGCGAAGGAGCAGCATTCCGTCCCTTCTTGGGGTGGCACAGTCTGCAGTCCGAGCGGCTTTTTTTTTTCTTTGCTTGGGGCGGCAAAAATGGTAGAGTCGGCCCTGTCTCTAGTTATTGTTTATGTATGGACATATAAAGATTGGCAACACACATAGGCCCCAGTCCAGCAAAGCAGGTAATCTTATTCTAAGTAGTCCCATTGACTTCAGTTGGCTTAAATTTAAGCATATGCTTGAGTTCTTTGCTTTATCAGGGCTGTAACATTCAGTATATAAAGTCTTCCCAAGAGCTAATTATACTTGAGCTTCATGTAATGGTAGTTGTACTGTGGGTTTATTTCAGTAAATGTGATATGAAACTCAAAATATGAATCATATATTTAATAGAAATAAAATAAATATTACAGTATGCCATGGTTTATATAACATTAAAAGGCTTTATTTCAGTTACTTGGGTTTTCTTTTTAAATTATTTTGAACCACATATTCTGGATCCGTATTTATGAGATATCTGTTACCTTTCCCTGCTTGCAGAGCCAGTTGTATATGCATCTAACCAACTACTCTGTGAATAAACATAATGAGCACTTTGAACGGGATGAAACAGAAGATAAAGGCAGTAAACGGTCCATAAAATGGTTTACTGAGTTTCTACAAACAAATCACCTTGATGTTTCCAAATTCTGGAGTGATATTTCAGTAAGATAAAACTAATGTGCAATTAATGATTTATGTATACACAGCATATCAATTTAGAAAATTAATGTCACCTGTCATCTCTTGACTTTGCTTGGAAACCACCATGTGTATTGCAGCGTTATTAATCCGAGCTCTCAAGAATGCACATCACAAAGCACATACTGTAAAGTGGTGCTAAGGGCAAACTGTTGTTTTAAATTTTTTTTTTTTTAAGGCTTATAAGTAGGACGGCTTTCAGACTGAATTAGCCTTCTTTATGGAGAGACTTTTTTCTGCGAGGTTAGCATTGAAGTCATTTTGCTAGACAATGTAGGACAGAGTGAATTAGTTGCAATAAGAATAGCAGGGGAGATATTGATAAATCTGGAGAAAACCCTGCCCTGACCTATATGTCATGTAACCCTTAATAAGACTAGAGTTGCCCAAGATATAAGGCAGGGCAAAATTAGACTTAATGCTATTTTCAATATCTGCTTAAACAAAGGGCTAAATTTATGCTTAAATCCCTTAAAATGGATTTGTTTATATAATTCCCTCAGACTGCTTTAAAAATATAGCAATCATTTGTTCAGCCTTTTCGTAACCACAGATGACAGATCTAGACAATTCCTCTTGTCATGAATGTATTAGAAGACTTGAATATGAAAAAAACTTGATTATGATTTATCTCAAAATATGCTGATATTATTCCCTGCAGTTCTAATGTAACTTTGTGAAAAATCCCCACAGGAACTAGTGGTGAAGACTCTCATAGTAGCAGAGCCACATGTCCTTCATGCTTATCGTATGTGCAGACCAGGCCAAGCTCCCGGAAGTGACAGTGTCTGCTTTGAAGTACTGGGATTTGATATCCTGCTGGACAGAAAACTAAAACCCTGGCTCCTGGAGGTAAAGCACTTTTGTTAGACTGTAAAGTCTGCTTATACAAAATTAAGTACAGTCATGCCTAGCCAATACCTTCATGGGAAAACTTCCAAGGAAAATCCAAGCATTGTAGGAAGGGGTACTGGTGATTAAATAGCTGGCACTCATCCTTCTGAGTGTCTGTGTACACTGCATGCTTCTTTCAGCAGCAAATAGCAAATAAACATGGGTAGCCCCCCCTAGCACAAGGTAAGCTTAGATGAGTAGAGTGAGTACAAACCCTACACTGCTCTCTACTCACCCAGACTGTGCCTCCCCATCTACTCTGCTATTTTTAGCAGTATAGTGTCCCATTGCCTCCCGCTGTTGGAGCCTTTCCCCGCCACAAGAAAAGACTCTGACAGTGGGGAGGTGGGCAGCAGGGAAATAACGCTCAGGCTCAGCCTTTCCCCACTTACTTCCCACTGCCAGAGCCTTTAACTGACACATGTAGCTACACACGGCAGCATGGATGCTGCTTGCTTTTTACTGTGGCATGTAGCTGCCAGCAGTGGCATGTAGTATAGACGTAGCCTGAGCTATTACTGAATCGGTGCCCTTGAATGATCCTGGGGTTGGAAAGTTTGGGGTAAGGGAAGGATATTGTTTTGCTGCAGGTGTTGTATTTCACAAGCGATGTAAAACTAAGGTCCTGACCACTTTAAAGTTCACATACAACTTTTTGTGAGAGGAAGGGTGTAACCCTGGCTTCCTGAACACGTGCCAGCCTGAGGACCACTCTCACTCAAACGGAGTACTGTTTTCCTCTGCAAGGAGTCCCACTGGCTTCAGTGCAACTGCTCAATGTGAGTAAAGGTGGCAGAATCAGCCCTCCATTCATTAATTACATTTTGTCCAGTTAGATTCAGTTAGATGTCTCTGGCCAGTTAAGTACAAATATTTGATAAGTCTGAATGGCGTCTAGTGCAGTCCTCCCTAGCTGGAAGGACGGTGGCTGTGAATGAGTTCAGGCAGAGGGAAAGATACTGCCTTCCATAGGGTGAGGTGAAGAACATCCTCAAGCGTTTTGCACCTTCTCCGCAAAAAACAATAAGAATATTGACAAGTCTCAGCATTTTAAACATTACAGTTAGTCTGTGGAGGAGGAGACCTATAAATCGCTTTGGAAAGATTTATTTTCCATTTCTAGTTTAGAAACTAGCTTTTTATTTTGTCAAAATATTGTCATCTTTTCTCAGTTAAGATAGAGAACATGCTTGTCACTTTCAACATACAATATAATGCCATGAATCCATTATTTTGGAGATGGCATTTACAGCTTTTGGACTTGATCCCTCCAGGTGTTGAGCACTCTGATGTGATGCAGCAAAACGTGTAAGCGTGTGCTAACTTCAAGCATGTGAGTAATCCCATTGACTTCAGTAGAACTATTCAAGTACTTAAAACTAAGCCCTTGTTTAAGTGTTTTGCTGGATCATGCCATAATGCTTGGTGCCTTGCAGGATCAAGCCCTTTAGTGAATGAACCTTTTCCCCAAGATAGGCTTTAGCTTGTCCGTTCAGAAAAGAAAATGGCACCACTAACCCATCAGATGCAGCAGGAATTTTTTAAAATTTTTTGACTTGTAATGGTTTATTCTGTATCAGTTTTTAACAAACTGCTTGACACAGAAGTGATGCATTTTCCAGACGGAGGCAAGGTCACCGAACATTTTGTTTGACTTTAAAAGTTACTTTAACTCTACACAGCTTCTCTATCACTCTTTGCAACTTCTGTTTGACAAACTACTTTGAAGTACATAATGCAGCTTTAAGCTATTAGCACTTCCAGTTCTGCGGATGGAAAAAAGGAGTCATACTGAACAGAACGTTGGCTGTCTTTGGTAACCCAAAAGACAAACACCAAAGCAAGAATCCCTTGCACACACATTGTTACTAACTACTTGATACACTATTTGGGCATACAAAAATCAATTGCTGCTTGAACAAAGCAACTGTAATAGGCGTAACTGGGAAGCATAGAGGCAAAATGTAGGCACCAGCATTAAAACAATTTTTCACTCCACAGTGTGGATTAGTAAAACACTTTATTAGTAGTACTTGGTCTACACCTAAAATTTAGGTCAACCTAGCTATGTTGCTCAAGGATTGAAAAATTCACACCCATGCAAGATGTAATTAAGCCTATCTAAGCCCCTGTCTGGACAATGCTAGGTTGATGGAAGAAGTTTTTCATTGACCTAGCTACCGCCTGTCAGGGTGGATTAATTACAGCGATGGAAAAACCTCTTCCGTTGCTGAAACAAGTGTCTGTACTACAGCGGTATGGCAGCAGCTTTGCTGCTGTATCACCTGTAGTATAGACATAGCTTAGGCCTTGGCTACATTTGCAGCTGTATAGCGCTGTGAGGTAGACCTGTCTTCGTACAGCTGAGAAGGGAAAGCGCTGCAGTCTGTCCACACTGACAGCTGACAGCGCAGTGGCGTGGCCACACTTGCAACATTTGCAGCTGTGATGGGAGCGGTGCATTATGGGCAGCTATCCCAGCATTCATGTGGCTGCAACGTGCTTTTCAAAACCGGGGGGGGGGGAGGGGGGAGGTGGAGTGTGACAGGGAGTGTGGGGGGAGAGAGAGTGCTTTTTGGAGCATGTCAGCTCTCTATTTTGCAAGTTCCGAACTCCCTGCCCCCCCGCTCATTCATTCACTCACTCAAAGCAAACAGCAAACTGTTTGCTTTTTCTCTGTGGTATGAGCTTTGAAACCGACACTTCCGCATTCCTGCAGCGGGTCACAACAATGGAGAAGATTGGCCACTTGACAAGGTGATCAGAACAGCGCTGCAGGTTGATTCCTGGCACACACTCACAGGGGAGAGTCGTAGCCACTCCACTGTATCTCTTATGCTTCTCGGGGAGGTGGAGTACCTGCAGCGGTGTACCCAGGGAGATACAGCGCTGCAAGTGCCCTGCCAGTGTGGACGGGGAGTGAGTTACAGCTCTGGGGGAGGCTTTACAGCGCTGTAACTCGCAAGTATAGCCAAGGCCTTAGGTTTACAAATGGATTACTTCTATTCTTGAAACCTAATCTGTTTACATGCAGTCAAAATTAGGTGCAGGTTCGGTACTGCCTGTGGCCTTGCCAATATTTTATGAATTTACAATCACAATTACCTATTTCTGAGAGACAAATTTTTCCCTTCTCTTCATGAAAGACCCACATAAACAACAGATGGAGCTGTTTGACTGATTAAACAGGGGAAACAGTTAAACTGTTAAACTGACTCTATAAAGAGGGCTGTCAAGTGAACAAACTTAGTTTCTTCCTCTAATCTCTCTTCTATAATAAGCTGAAGTGTTACTTGTGAAAATAGTAGTTAACAAGTCTCAGAAGCGTGTGTGTGTGTGTGTTGTTTTTCCTTTTGTTTACATGGTTAATGCATGTTTGGAGCTTTGTCTTTTTCAGACAAACTGGGTGATGTCATTATGGCAACTGCTTGCAGTGCTTGTATAGCTTGAGGAAAAACCAAAGCATTTTAAAAAAAAGTTTGCCTACTGACAGTAAAACATGATGATGATGGTTGATTGGTTGATTGATTGATGGTATTGATGAGTAAAACATCCATAATTAATATGCCAAATGATAGCCTTATTCTCCAACCACTGACTGTCATTGAGTAGTTTAGCAGGCATATTTCTCACAAAGGTTGGCATAACTTTAATTAGAAAAACATATATTCCTTCCCCCTCTTCCCTGTAGAGAGACTAATTTGCTGGCATTGATGCCTTGACCAGAAACAGCACATGACGTACAATGCTGTATCTGCATTTTAGAAATGGAAATGTCTGTGTTCATACAAGTCACCAGCTCCTAAGCACTAGTAACATATATGTAATTTCTATCATCCTAGCCTGCTGTCAAATGCAGGTGCATGGGAAGATGAGAGTTCTGGAGGTTGCCACCCATGATAATAGTTGTAAGGCTAGAATCCCACTGCTCCTGGATTCTGTGTGTGGGGTGTGTGCATATGGGGCGGTATTAGTAAACACTGCTGTGGTGCTGGAATTATTGGAGCTGTATTACATATGGGCATGGGGAATCTTATACTCTTTATTTTATTACGTTTTCATATTTGGTTTCAGTTCTTTCCCATTTTGCTAGAGGTCAGAGACATGACTTAACCTTAAATCATATTTGCCAGAGACATTGAACTAATTTAATTCACCCTTTGCAGTAGATACAAACATTATACCTCACATCCACACCTCCTTTGTGAACACTCACTCTGCTTGTTCAGCTGTTTGCTTGCAGTACCCTCAGGTCAACATCTACTACGGCCGTTATCCTTCTATAACAATTTTGGTTCCTTCTCCAGATTCCCACTCTTGTCCCTTTCCACCCATTTCCCTCCTGCCAAGAACTCCTTAAAAGGAGTGAATCACTCTGTAGCACTGGTGACAAGCACAAACATCGCAAGTCCATGAGATTTCCCAGTGTATTGGGAGTGCTGCCAAGATGGCATTGTGATGAGGGATGCAGCCTCCACATGTTTCCTTAGCTCATGCGGTTTATTTTACAAAGGCAGCTGCACACATTATTACAAAAAAACTATTGTGATTGTTTCAGTCTTGGGGAGACCTCTGTCTCTGCATGCCCATTTCACACGTAGTCTTGATTGGACCCAACATTTGAGGACACCTCAGCTCACCTCTCCTCTGGCATCAAGCATAAGGTTTTGATGAAGCAGAGAGTAGGGCAGGGTCTTTGTGATGGGGGCCCAGTGGTGTTACCAGGAAAGAAGAAACATTAACCCAAATTCAGGGAAATATGGGGGCAGAGCCACAGTCTTGGTTCTGAGAGGGCTCCCATGTTGCCAATCCTCAGGGGACACTCTGGCTCTCCCTTTTGGGGATGACATGGGTTCCGTGGCGCTAATGTACTTCTGCTTTCCACATGACTCCCAAGCCTGCCAAAGGGATCCAATGAGCAGAAGGAATTGAGGTGTTTGGGACTGCGATTCTTCTTACAACCTCATCTCTGAACATTTGACTCTGCATTTTTCAATAGTCAGTCCTGCAAAATTAGCTTTGATTACTCAAATACCTGTTTGTCTCCAAATAGGTGCCCTAAAACATAGATTTAAATGGCAAAGTTAATGCTATGCAAACTTACAAAAACAAACCCAGATCAGTGGTTTCGGAGACAACATCTACACTTGGAGCTAGGGCTGTGATTTCCGGCTTGCATACACATACTTGTGCTAGCTCTCATTGAGCTAGCACGCTAAAAAATAGTGTAGCCTCATTAGCGTGGAGAGCAGCAGCATGGGCTAGTTGCCCCGAGTATGTACACCTCCGGTCCAGGTGGGTTTGTATTTGGGGCACCTAGCCCATGCTACTCACAGCTGCCTGTGCTACCATGGCTACACTGATATTTTTAGTATGCTAGCTCAATGAGAGTTAGCACAAGTTTGTCTATACAAGCTAGGGAATCACACCCCTGGATCCAAGTTTAGATGTAGTCTCAATGGTAATTGTTATCCATTCACATCATGCTGTGCTTTCTGGTGCCTTTCTGTTTTGAGAGTAGGCAAGATACTGACATTCATACAAATCCTACTCTCTCTGAGGCACTCCACTTCAGAGAGCAAGTGTGTTGTAAATATGACTCTCCTGCTGTCTTAACAATGCATACTGAGCAGAGGATTGTTTCTGGCTTTTTTCTAATCCTGAGGGCCTATGAACCGAAACAGAGTGAGTTTTAGGTTCACTAGTGTTCTTTTAAAGAAAAGAGAGAACTCAATCTACTATGAAATGAGGCATCAACATTCCTTACATGTAACAAAAGGTAGAAAATACAATCTCTAAAAGACCTAGAAAATTTAGGTATGCTTTTAAATGCAAATTGTTGGAAGACTGTCTGAATGAAGAAGAGGACAGTAAATACCCATGGAAATTCTGGATCGTCTTCTGGCATTTCTGTGATTGTTTGAAATGGAAAAATGAATTCCTCTTCAAGTGATTGCATATGTCCCTTCCACGCCCAGTGCACTAGAGTCTGAGACTTTTCCCTTTACCCATTGGGCTGTGCTTCAACCACCGCATGCTGCTTCATGATGGTATAAATGGTGTACCCTCTCCAACCTCCACCTTAGTTCCTTCTTACCACCTACGATCAGTAGTCTAAGCACATCGTCTTGCTACAGCAAGTTTTTCCCTTTACAGGGAAATTTTCTTCTTGTCTGTAAATAGTTAAGTTAGTATTTGTTAGTGTCAGATTAGTGTAGGTTTTCTTTGTTGTTTTTCTTTGGATCTTAGTACCCCATGAAGAAGGGGGAACCAAACAGCTGGTACTGGGATATGCCTCAGTCTCTGGCTGGCTACAGGAAATCTATGCCGGTGCGTGACCCTCATTCCACCTTCCTGAAGTGTCTCAGTGAGGGTAACATTTGTGACTCCTGCCAGATTTGCAGGGACTTCAAACTCGGGACAGAAAGGTGAGACTGTGCCACATCCTCATGGTTGCTGCACTGCATCCACTTTCTGAGCCTTCCCTTTTGGGGCAGGTACCGTGTACTTTAACACCGGTGAGGAGTGCCCTTCTGAACGTTGCTTCTGAACGTCAGCACTGATCCCTTTTCCTGGGACCAAGAAAGAAGCACAGAAGATCAGATCATTTATGGAAGGAGCTGAATCTTTGTCTCTGCTCAAAGATCAAGATCCCTGGTACTGTTCACCAGTAAACAAAAATGAGGAGGACACGGTAGAGCATTCTCTAGGAAGAGACGCTCCCTGGTACTGACTTTTCATCAAGGGTCATCTATTATGGCACTGATGCCTGGCCTGATGAGACTGATGCCCGCTATGGTGCAAACCTATTACCCCCCCCCCCAACCCCATCCCAATTTTTCACACTTGCTGTCTGGTCATCCTAACATCTCCAGAGAGATGCCCCTGGACTTCAGCACTGCCTGGCACAGCACCACCATGGTCAGGCAACTCAGGGTTCTCCCAGAGTCTAAAGTTGGTTTTTATGCCCCTTTCTCCCAGAATAGATGTCAACACCGTCCTTCCCATTGAGGGAATTCTGTTACTGGTACTCAGCAGATTTCCAGAGACATGGGTGCTTGGAGCAGTTGTGGTTGGGGTCCAATGCCATAACCAATGGGGCATGCTCTTCCTTCCAGATCCTCACCCTTTCCTCAGCCTCTGGATTGAATTGCTTGGGAGTCACCTGAAGTAGAGTGGACATATGTATGGAACATGCACTGTCTCCTGAGCATTTCTTGTGGCTGAGTGTGGTTCTGCAGTGGCCTGCCTCAGTTGCCCCTCCTTAATGAGGTAATAATGAGGTCACTTAAACAACCTGGTCAAGAAGAAGCCACACACTACAGGAGTATATCTCCCTTTAATACATGCTCCTGAAAGGAGTACTTCTACAGGAGTTTAAAGGCTCCTACCTCAAAGGCCAGATAAAACTCAAAAGTCCCAAAGTAAACGTTTTTGGGTTCCAGCAGTAGCTTCTTCTGCTGTAAGGCCCCAGGCTGCTCCACAGCCCAGGGAGCGTCTGCAGTTTTTCCCCTACTTGTTCAGAGTCTCTCCCAGGACTCCTGCCCTGGAGAACGTTTGCCTAGCTCAGGCTCTATAGGAGCTCCCTCCTCTGGAACTTCCCTTGTCCTCAGGAACTTTCCTTTAACTGAGCTCTCCAACCTTTTAGACCTATTAGATTGAGGTATTTGTTACTTAATTAACAGCCTTCCATCTACTTAAGCAGTCAGTTATCCCCAGGTGGACCTGGATTGGCTCATTCCCTTCAGTATAGTCTGTTACAGGTAGGCTGGGTACCGATTCCCTTAAAGGGACAGCCCTGTGACACAGTGCAGTCATTCGAAGAAAAAAAATGCTTACTAACCTGTTCTGTACCTGTTCAAGTTGTGTTGCACATGTCCATGCTGTCACCCAACCTCCTTCCCCTCTGTTGGGTAAGAAGGAACTGAGGTGGGTCTGGAGTGGCCCTGCCCTTTATACCACCATGCAGGAGGAGAGAGTAGCTGAGGGAGGATGTGCTGCCCTGATGGGTACCACTAAGGGAAAAATCTCTGACTATGACACACTGGGCACACACACACCTGAAGTGGACTGAATATGCGCAACACACCTTGAAGCACAAGTTACAGAACAGGTTAGTAACTGTTTTATGCACTTTGTTTCCTCCTTGGTGCTCTGGAAAGGCAAATAGTTGAATTGTGGGAGCTAAATTCAGCTCATGCTATTTACTAACTTCATTTCAAATAAGGAACAGAGCATGCAGTTCAAATAAGGAACAGAGCATCTGAAAAGTGGCTGAAGTGGCATGGTGGGGATCCAAGTTTTTTGTGCCTCAATGGTTTCCATATGCAGTGTGCTGAATTTACAAAAATAGAGGTTTTTGGTTTTTATTGTGAGCCCTGCCAACTAATCCTTGGGGGTGGTGGAATAAGCTGGGTCATCTTCCAGCTCATCTTTAAATTTTGCCCTTAGTTACGCTTATGCTGCCCTAGTGGGTACAATTCATGTTTGCCCTGCAGCCAAGCCAGCTGCACCAGAAAAAATGGGCTACAAAGCAGCCACATAGGTTCCTAGGATTTCTGGTTCCCCTGTCACAGAGGGTCTTCCAGTCAGGGCATGAAGGAGTGGTGTAGCCTCTGGGATTCTGCACCACTGCAATGGTCTATAGAATGCATTACAGTTAGAGCACGTCTTAAAGCAGCCCTGACCTAATTCTAACCTGTGCCAAAGGCGAGCCCGTAAGTACCCTGCACCTGTGCTAATGCTGGCCTAGGGATGTCTTTCCTTCATTACCTTCAAATTATGCTCTTAATAAAGATTTTGCAACTCTATTGCTGTTAGGAGATTTGGACAGGGGTAACTGATTAGAATTCATTGAACAATTCTGCTGAAGATGTAGTAGAAGGAATAGATTCCATCTCATCTTTTCTCAGCTGTGATGGCTCTGCAGTGCTATTGGTAGTGAAAAGTAATAAAAACTTTAATGACTAAAAGAAGTTACCAAGTCAGACTCTTAATACACAGGGGACCATAGTTCAGCAAAGTACGTAAAATGTGCCTAACTTTAAGTGTCTAAATCAGTGGGATTACTCGTGTTCTTAAAGATAGGCACATGTTTAAGTAACTTGCTGATTTGGAGTCTGAGAGTAGACCTGTTAAGTAACAAGGTGCCACTTTTATATAGTGACTTTTCAAAGTAGAATTATACTTCAAATGATTAAACAGAAACAATTGACAAAAGGTAGACAAGCATTGTAGAAAATCTTGGGCACTGATAGATGAAGATACATTCTGTATGGTCCAGCAAGGTTCAGCAAGAAACTTATTAAAACTACTTTGCTTAACTTAATGCTTTTAAATAATAAAATACACTTGACTCTTAAAATAAAAAAGCAGTATTATCTACAGTAGAGAGATACACAAAAGGTAGAAAGGATCCAGCTAATGTGTAATCAGAAATATATCCTAACCATATATCATGTATGGTCGTGATTATTATTTAGTTGTATTACAGTTGCATTTGGAGGCCCCAACCAATATTGGGGTGCCCATTGCACCAGGCACTGTTCCTAAACACAGTGGGAGACATTCCTAGCCCCTGAGAACTTAGGCCAGATCTTCAAATGTATTAGACACCGAACTCCTATTGAAGTCAATGGGTGTTAGTGCCTAAATGCTTTGAGGATCTTACAGTGTAATCAGCAGTTCTCAAACTGTGGGTCGCGACCCCCTTTGAGTGGGGTCGCCAGGGCTGGCTTAGACTTGCTGGGGCCCGGGGTTGAAGCCCAAGCCCCACTGTCCAGGGCTGAAGCCAAAGCCTGAGGGCTTCAGCCCTGAGTGGCGTTGCTCACATTACAGGCCCCCTGCTGGGGCTGAAGCCCTTGAGCTTCAGCTTTGCCCCGCAACCCGAGGCAGTAGGGATTGGGCATGCTCAGGCTTTGGTCCCTTCTCCAGGAGTCGTGAAGTAATTTTTGTTGTCAGCAGGGAATCGTGGTGCAATGAAGTTTGAGAACCCCTGGTAGACAAGACAGATAAAAGGTATAAAGGGAAAGAGATTTGTCCAGGATCACACAGCAGGTCAGTGGCAGAGCCAGGAATAGAATGCAGATTTTCTGAATCCCCTTATTCACTGCTTGTCTAGTTCTGTTTCATGAAAATAGACAAATATGCCTTCATTTCTGGGTAGGTCTGCATGAAGACAAACACAGATTCAGTCATGAACACTGTTTTGATGTAACTTTAAAAGTGATATTTAAACCTACAAAACTCAAATTAAGCAATACACTAAGATTGTCTCCATTTCATCTCCCATTAGTTATTAGAAATATTCTTGAGCACCAATGTCTAGTCAGGAATATCTTCCCAGCATTCATTATTCTAAAAATAAACAGAAATCACAGCGTCCTGCCTAAACTTGACTAATTTGACCTTTGCAAAATTCACAGAAATTGCATGTGGAAGAGTGCTGACTCATTCAGACTGCCTTAAAGCAAACCACATTGCGCCACCTAGCGTATGAAAATCAGGAACATCTTTTTCAGATTCTGTATTTAAACCGATCTGTGTTTTGCAGAGAAGGATACATATTACAATATACTTCATGATATATTGATAGATACTACTATACCAGTATAATTTAGAAAGAAAATTCCCTTTTGGGCATGAACTGTGTATCAGCTTTGCCTGTTGCCATATATTACATTCCAACGTTTGAGAAAGAGCATTTGAAGAGTGAGCTTGTAGGGTACTTGACTGCTCCCTGCAATATGCAGATTGCTCTCAACTTTCACTGAAGTTAAGGGAGATTTAAAGGTACAAAGCAGTTTGTAGGTTGTGTTTGGCACTTCTTAGCAAGTAACAGTAGGGCGCAAGCATTTCTGGGGGCAGATGGCTACATTAAGGAAATACTTTAAAGGGGGATCATAAGGCTTCCTTCCCTCTGAAAGTATAATTATTAACCTCAAAATATTCAATTTCCTGCAATCAAGAAAGCATGTTTTCAAATATACATGCAGAGAACCATACCAATCCATACTTCAGCATGTTGCAATTACACAGTGAAATGGATGGTTGGGTTTGCTCTTCACTGAAGCACAGGTCAGCAAGTTTTCCTACCGTGTCAGGGTGAGTGGGCCAGTAGAAGAGCAGTGTGTTGTCCCCCACCTAGCCCTTTGCACACAGCAACACGGCCAACACCCCGAACAGGACTATGATGTTAACTGTTACCTGTTGGTTCTTCCTCCCTTGTGCTGCTACTCTGAGAAGATGGGCAGGACCAGGCTCTCATTGCTGTGCAGCTCTTCTGGGGTGCTATAGGAGAGAAAGAGAAGTCATGGGAAGGTGCCTTAGAAATTCCTCCCAGAGGAGGGAAGAGAGGTAATTAGGCTGTTGCTTTGCTTCTCTCCTCTTCAGCTCTTAGAAGGAGCACTGCAGACATTGCCAGTGGGATTCTGTGATACTGAGGCCAGCCACTGGAAGTGAATAAACATGGATGTTGAGACCTTGTTGCTGTATGGGAGAGGTCTGTGATGCAAAGTACTCTGTGTTAGCCCAGAAAAACTAGTGCAGTCCCAGCAGAATTGTGCAGTGGGCATATATAACATACTCCGGCATGTTCAGCAGAAATATTAACAGAAAGCTGTACTTCCCTGTGGCTTCTGTGGTTTGTGATATCAAAGGAACCCCAGCTTTATATTCCAACACAAAAATGCATTAACTTGGAGTAAATTCCATCCAATTTGTGAAAAATGAGTACTAACGAAACAGGAAATCCTAAACTTTAGAATGCATTTGTTGCGGGTTTTCATTTCTTATTTATGCTTTTTAAAAAATACAGATAGTTAATTGACATATTGTGTAAGGAACATAATTGGTTTACAGAGTTTATGGAAAACCCTTAACTTTGGGTTAAAGTCCTGTATTTTAATGTGTTCTGTTATTGAGGAATGGACTTAAACAATCTTAGCCCCAGGGTAATGCATTATTTGTGCTGGAAACTGACGTGGCTTTTTTGGAGCATAAATGCAGAGTTAAGACATTGAACATATGGATACCCCCCCACCCCCCCAAAAAAACCTTAAAGTACTGTCAAATCTGAACTTTTTTTACAGTTGTAAGTCATTGCTATTAAGGTGAAAAACTCACATTTATATGCAAAAATAGTGGGGCTCCTGCCAGGAGCCTGACAGCATAGGGCCCTGCTGCAGAATCTTGTCCCGGTTCTATAAAATGCATACTCCACTGGCTCATGGTAGTAAATGTATTTTCCACCCATAAAGGGTTTCTCTTGATCAAAGTAAGAACAGTTATGCTGAATAATGAGGAATGATTACTGAATAGTATAAAATATATTTTATCACCAGCCTGTTATCAATAACTCTCTAAATATGAGAATTTTGAGGTTTGTAAACTTCATCAGTGTTCAGCTAGAGGGACTTTAAACCCTCCCCGCCCCACCCCAGGAAATTATTGTAAAACCAGTATGAAATCTGAAAAATTAGCAATTTTTAAATGTGTCTAACTTAAAATATTCACTGATCCATTTAACAGGTTTCAGAGTAGCAGCCGTGTTAGTCTGTATCCTCAAAAAGAACAGGAGAACTTGTGACACCTTAGAGTCCCTTGATTAGAATGCTCCCAGTAGTTCAAGTTCATAGTCCAGAGGTCTGAGAAGGAAAGAGGCAAAATGCAGATTCTTCCAGGGCCTTTTATAGCTTCTGCCAAGTGAAGGGAAACCCATTGTTCTAGTTTGTGGAAAATTACAGGCAACAAGATGGGATTTGGAGTCATGTGGGCAAGTCACATGTCCATACATGCTTTGCTTAGTCATAGCAGAGGCCATTACCCATACTCTAGACAGAACATTCACATGAAAGTCCATCAGGTGCGGATGGGCGTCTTCCATGGTCCATTGTGAGTTAAGTGTTCCTTGATGGGCCATTTAACTTGAATAGTCGCTTCAAGATGTGCAGGCTAAATACCTGGTGGGTGTTACCACAGGAGCAAACATTTGAAATACAGGTACATAGTTAATATTCATAACTTCAGATACAAAAATGATACATGCATACAAATTAGCATAATCATATTTGGCAAATCATAACCTTTCCATAGACACCCGATTTGACATACTTTGTACAAGATTTGTTGCAGTTGTATAACAGTGGTAGCAACAATGATATATGTGGGATATTTTAATCAGATAACATGACAGTTGCTAAATCCTAACCCCCAGTGTTTTGGTTTTGTGGGTGATGTGGTTTCATTTGACTTACTGACTTCTAGACAATTAGTGTCTTATGCATTAGCCAGAGGTTAAAAACCATTCCTTTCATCTTATAAAGTCAGATCCCCTTGCAAATGAAAACAGATGAGATCTTTAGATAGCATAAGTAGCTATACAAGTTTATAGCTATTTATACTAAGAATTACAGATTTGGCAATTGTGCCATTCTTTCAAATTTGACAACAAGTATACAATTACGTAATATGCATGGCAATAAAACTACAATCTAACTGTGTATGCCTGACTTGTGCAAATGTATGCACAACATTTGCGCAACTTTTAATTTTAGAAACAAAGTTTGAGGACTTCAGCTGGAGAAATTACAAACTCACACTGACAATTCTGAAATAAGTTCAGTAACTGTTTAAAAATCAGAGTAACTAAAGAATTATTAAAAAGCAACAGAGGGTCCTGTGGCACCTTTGAGACTAACAGAAGTACTGGGAGCATAAGCTTTCGTGGGTAAGAACCTCACTTCTTCAGATGCAAGTCATCTTGCATCTGAAGAAGTGAGGTTCTTACCCACGAAAGCTTATGCTCCCAGTACTTCTGTTAGTCTCAAAGGTGCCACAGGACCCTCTGTTGCTTTTTACAGATTCAGACTAACACGGCTACCCCTCTGATAAAGAATTATTAGTATTAAACAAATTCTTCAGCAGATAGGATTGTGAGATTATAAAAATATATTCTACAAAATGTCTCAACATACTGGACTCTTGTAAGCAATAATGTGTTGTACACATCTATTATTTACCCAGCAGTTTTTCTCTTCTCTGTGTTATCCCATATGCTTAATGACTATAAACTAGCTTGGATGTTGATTGTTCAAATCTGTTTTGGTGATGGTCTGCCCCAGGAAATCTGGAGTATGACATGGCTAGTATCTTTGTGGGATGAATCCATTTATAAATTAGCACCAAAACGTTTATTGTATAAATGACCCACCAAGAAAAGTGCTAATAGAAGCAGATACCAGGGCAGATTAGGCAGGTGGAAGAAAGGTGAAGGAAAATCAGTTTAAAAGTTTTAGTTAGAGAGTTTGTTCAAAGTAGGCCAAAAGGGCTTTTGTGGCCAAATGGCTCATATACCCATCCAAATGCAGAGTCTGTCAAACTTTTTCTCTAGTTCCCTATTGGTGAAGAATTCATTCCAACTGAGGTCAGCCACTTCACTCTCTGGTTAGGTTCCCTGGCAATCTCTGCCTTGAAGAAAGACACTAGTGGTCATATTCCATTTAGGTAATAGGGTATTAGTTCTTTCTTGGCAGCCATTGGATGGAGCCTGGAAAAGGTATTGTCATGGGTTCTAAAGGCCTGTTAATGCATTGGTAGAGGCTTAAGGACTACTCAAACAGGGAGATTTCTTCCTCAGGGCTTGTCTATACTTACCATGCAGCTGTAGTGTTTAGTAAAGACACTATCTATGCCAATGGGAGAGCTTATCCCATTGGTGTAGGTGCTCCACCACCCTGAGAAGCGGTAGCTATGGAAATGGGAGAAGTCCTTCCATAAACATAGTACTGTTTACACTGGGGCTTAGTTTGGTATGACTACATTGCTCAAGGGTGTGGATTTTCCACACCCCTGAGCAATGTACTTATATTGACATAAGTTACTAGTGTAAAACAAGCTTCAGACTCCTGTTTCCACTCCTTTCCTCCTCTGTGTGCCCAACAGCACAAGGCAAACAGCAGGGCCTCTGAAATATTACATTCACATGTAGAAGCTAAATTGAGAGCTGCTTCCAAATTAGTTTCTGGAGTAAAACTTGAGAAGAAGCCCAGCCATCAGCAAAGTGGTGCTGAGTGTAGTGGCCAGGCTGGAGGAAGAATGTGGCATCCTGCCTTTGAAGTCTGGTGGCAGCACTTAGCCACAGATTTGAACTGTCTGTTTACAGTTTACAGATAGCAGGCCTCTTGCATCTTAAATACATAAAGTAACAAAGCTTATGAAAAGAAATATGTGCAATATCCTAGATCAGTAACAGAATAGGTATCCAACTTTAAGCTGATAAAATGAATAATACAAAAAAAAATCATTTCCTTCTTCGTTTTCCTACTAAGTCAGGGGATTAGAATTAAGTGTTTCCTTGACATCTCAAACCCCTAATGCAGGCAGTACAGCAGGCATTTGAGATGGCATCAGCTTTGTATTGGAAACCCAGAATCCTTGGCCTGAATTCGGGACTTCGTGCATAAATGAAGGAGGAAATGATTTTCCAATCTCTATTTTTTTAAATGTAGCTGTTTATAATTATGAAGTCTGTACTAATTTTCTGTCACTTAGTGTGAATCTTTAACAAAAGGTTTTGCAGATCATCTTTACTGCTTCTTTCTAAAACATTATTCGAATGCTGCATACAATTGCTTTTTGTTAGGGTCATTTGTGTCAGAGCCATCGTGTGTGTATCTATAATTAAAAAAACTTTACTACAGTAAATAGGTCTCACAAGTTTCCTTTTTGTTAAAATGAATTTAATCATCACCTTGATCACCTTGAAAGATCGGTCCTTCAGCCTTCATATAGATTGCGCAGATCACAACACGTCTTCCATCCTTCTCTTATCCTGGCCTTCCTTCTCCATGTGCGGCCAGGCCTTTTCACGATAAAATCTTCCCATCTCTTTGAAGGTCGGCCGAGTGGTCATTTCAATTCTCGTGGGTACCACTCGTGATAGCTGCAGTCCATCAATTGTCAGTGAGCCTAGATAAATGCCCGGCCCATAGCATTTTACTGTACCTGCTTTCAATGACATCTCACACTCCACTCTGCTGTCTGATCACTTCACTGGGGACTCAGTGGCAGATTGAAATCTCCAGAATTCTTCTTTCCATCGCCCTCTCTGTGACAAGCAGTTGTTGCTCCTCTATCTTCGTCTGTGCCCATGTTTCGCCGCCATACAACATTTCATAGTAGCATTAAGATACTGTACTTTAAGCAGTGCATTTCAAACTGACTAGTGCACTTCTCAAGTAGTTGGTCTTTTGGCTTTTGACCTTGTGTCTCTTAATTTTGGAGTCTTCTTGGGTTGTTGAATGCTTCTGAATATCTATTCAGTGGTTAGAAAAAGTCAAAGAAGCAATTTTCCATCCCCTCGCTAAGCGCGGTCTTTACAGCTATTTTTTAAGTGCTAGTGCGAGCCCCACTAGCCCACATCTCTTGTCTTGGGCTGGGAATCTCAGTCCAAAATGCTGTGTACACATACCCACAGAAATCTTAGTGTAGCGTTTTGTACACTGTGTGTTTTATAATAACAAAACCACCTTCTTCCTTCATAAAACACAACTAACATGGTTATGTTTGTTCAGGTTTGCTGCAAACCTTTTTCTTCCATATCACCACTTTGTAAGAAATAAAAGGTCATTTAAATCGAGTTAGTTTTCAGTGTAATAGAAAGGAAAATTCAATCTTAGATACATACAGGTCTGTCTCATCTTATGCGGGGGTTCCGTTCCACGGTTAGCGCGTAAAGCAAAAACCGCGTATAGCCAAAATTCCATTGAGTTCAATGGCGGGCGAAATCGCCCGCACTACAGGTATAGTATTAAAATTGTTATTTTTCTCTTTTTTGTTTGTTTTTTGCCAACCGCCTAAAGTTGAAATCGTGCATGTTAAATGCGCGTAAGATGCGACAGACCTGTAGCACAGATCATTTTTATAATAATATCTGTTAATCTATATTAACATATTAAATATATTCCCCATGTAACTATATTATTCACTTGTATTACATTATTCAAGTAAAATGACAGGATATAAGATATGTAAACAGTACAATGTGTTGTAATTACTTCTCACGTTCTCTGCAGGAATGCTGCTGTTAATGCTGCAGCTGTAATCTAAAGCGTTAACAATACAGGGATATTTGAAGGCCCACAATTTCAAAAATCAGCATGAACTTCTGCATGCCATGTTCCCTATTTGCACATGTGCAATCCTGTGTGTGGGTGGGCTCATGGGCTCTGGCTATTTCTATGTACTATGGGTGCATGCAATCATGACTTAAAAATTTTGGGCCAAAATAGCATTTCAAAAGTCCCAAAATCTAACTACAATTTCACTGGTATCTGGGCATACAGTGTACATCGGGGTCGGCAACGTTCAGCACGCGGCTCGCCCGGGTAAGCACCCTGGCGGGCCAGGCCAGTTTTATTTACCTGCTGATGCGGCAGGTTCGGCCGATCGCGACCCCCACTGGCCACGGTTCGCCGTCCCGGGCCAATGGGGGCGGCGGGAAACGGTGCGGGCGAGCGATGTGCTGGTTGCGGCTTCTCGCCACCCCCATTGGCCCGGGACGGCGAACCGCGGCCAGTGGGGGTCGCGATCGGCCGAACCTGCCGCGTCAGCAGGTAAATAAAACTGGCCCGGCCCGCCAGGGTGCTTACCCTGGCGAGCCGTGTGCCGAACGTTGCCGACCCCTGGTGTACATAAAAGCCAGGAAGTTAACTTACTGGAAAAATGAATAAAACTGCCTGGTGTTTACCTTTAACTTATCCAAACATATCTAATCAATGTAGTTTTACTTTAAATATTTTACATACATAAAATCTTATTTAAAATGCATCTGCCCTGTCGAGTGACAGTTTTCTGTAATATGATGTATGAGAATTGGGTTTGAGTTCTTGCCCCCAGAGGCCCATTGATTAAATGCTCCACTTCTTTCAACGTTTATTTACATGATTGATTTTAAGCATGGACTACCCACATGCTTAAAGTTAAGCATGTGTGTAAGTGTTTGTACTATCAGGGCACTGAACAACAAAAAATCTTTGGCCCGCATGCTGCCAGAGGAGGCGAATCTATCAGACTATCTAAGAAAGATTGAGCCAGGTAAATCCTTGGATGGGAGACCTTCCACGAAGAAAGTAGCTAAACTTCTCCCACCATGTTTTTAATGACTTTTCATGGTTTTTCTTTTAATTCCTGTATAATTATAACTTTCGTTTTAAATGTTCTCTCTTTCAGTTTTCATGACATTAACTTCCTAACATTTATTTTATTAATCTAATTATTTTCATGTCAGTAGATTTTAAAAGAAGTCTTTATGAAAAATGTGTGTATATTTCATACACTGAAGTTAAACATTCTTGTATTTTCTGTGTTTCAATTTTTCAGATTAATCGAGCCCCAAGCTTTGGAACTGACCAAAAAATAGACTATGATGTAAAAAAAGGTGTTCTACTAAATGCACTAAAGCTTCTCAATATAAGGTAAACTTGCATTTTAATCCTCACCCTAACTTTTTTTATAGGAGCGTGACGTTTACTGCCCTTTTTTCCTATTGAATGTGGGAAAATCATGGGATATGTGCAGTATGGCAAATTTGTTACCAGTCTTAAATTGTGTGAATGGCAAAGTTTTCTTATTTACCAGTTTTACTATGTGTACATGACTCAACTTCAACTTTACTCCTCATTAGTGTGCATTACAAAAAAAAAAAAAGGTATTGATTACCATTCCTGATTCTTGTTTTAATAATTTTTCACTCAGGTCTCAGAGTGTGGATGGTAAGTGCTGGCATGGGTTCACTGTCACTTTGGTAGTTTGATCTGATGGCACTAGCATTCACAACTGCAATCCATTTCTACTAACACCAGAACACAGAGGCGGGGGTAAACTGGAGGAAATGGTGCAGTTTTCAGTTGTAAACCCAATGGAAAATAATTACTGTAAATTAAGGCCAAGGTTGCACATTGGGTGGTAGCACAAAATCAGTACAGTACTGTACTAAAAAGCATAGAGTTATCACAGCCACAACAATTGATATTATAAGAATTCATTCTTAAGCAGTATTTATTTTTTCTCTTTTCTATAAGATCTACAGCATAGTGTGTTTGATAGGAAAAAACAGGGGGTTTCTTTTACAGTGAAAGTACCTCTCAGTTCACATGTGTTGTAAGAGGGTATGGAGTGACAACCTCTACACAGAGGTTTAATACATTATACCCTAGTCCTGGAATTGGATCTGTGAGGACAGACCCCTGTGCCTGTGCAGAACCCCATTGATTTCAGTGGGATTGTGCACAGTTATAGAGGTCTGCCTACATGGAGTCCCATTAAAATTACTGGGGGTTCTACACCTGTGCAGGTCTGATTGCATGTTGGGACCGTATCCTGTGACTGTGCCAGATAAATATGTACAAAAGATTTCATTATAAAAAACTAAGAATTCAGCTATGTTTATAACAATGTAATGCAGTCATCTCCTAATCCTGATTAAAAGCTATTGCTTTCCGGATTAATTGAGTCATATTTGAATGTAATCTCTATTTTAGGACAAGTGATAAAAGGAGAAACTTAGCCCAACAAAAAGCTGAGGCTCAAAAGAGACTTTATGGTCAAGGCTCAGTGAAAAGACTGTCACCAGGATCCTCTGACTGGGAAAAACAGCGCCACACGCTAGAGAGGAGAAGAGAAGAACTGGTATAAAGGAATTTTACAAAGCTACTCCTCCTTCCCTCCCAAGGCTTGTACTCAATCAGTTTTAATTCTTTCTTACTTGATTTCTAGAAAGAAAGACTTGTGCAAGTTCGTAAACAGATTTCCAAAGAAGAGCATGAAAACAGACACATGGGGAACTACAGGTAACTGTGCCCTCCCTCTTCTTGCTTGAGTCCAGAATTGAATGATTTATTTAAGAATAATGGAAATAGGTATTGTGAGGCAATGATAGATTTTCTGCAGAAAAATTATTTACAGGAATTTATTTTAAGTATTGATGTTCACCAGATGCTGTCTTTTCCCAGGTAATAGGACTTCTAATCCAAGGTCTGTGTTTGCATCTGGCATTTATAAGGCATCAATTATATGGTCTATAGGCACCAGCATAATTACTTGAAAGATTTGGACTTAAATCTTGAGTGCACTGAGAAGCATGGCTGCAGATAAAGGGCCTGTTCCTGCAGCCAGGCAACACTCCTATTGCTAGCAAATTGGAGGCAGAAAGGGGGTGATAATGATGAGGCCTATCTATGGTATGTCTTTAGGTATTTTTCCTTTGAAAATAACAAACAACAATTTTAATGGAGCAAAGGTCCCAGTACTTAGATTTTGTTATGTTTTAGACAAAGCACACCATGTTGATTAAATACTTGAAAAGACAAAATTTAAGTAGGCAACAATTTTATTCTATCGTAAGTATCTATGGTAAATATTATATTTGAAAGTAACATCCTAAGGAATAAAGGCTGTTTTTAACATCAACTCCAGGACTGAGGGAGTACGTATGTGAGCATTATGCCACCTCTGTATAAGTGGATCTGACTCTGTACTTTTAAGATACAAGTAAATAATTGTTTAAAAATGTTAATGAAAAAAATCTAGATTTAAAAAAAAGCTCCCTTACAATATGGAAAGATGAACAATCCATTACTATTGTTGCATGGCATGACAATAAATCTCATGTTTTAAATGAGAACCGCAAGAAACTTGTATGTCTGCACTGACTTCAGACCTGATTCTGTGAATGGGAGTCTTTCCATTGACTTCAGTAGGTTTTGGGTCAGTTTCTATATCTTCAGGTGTCGATTCAGCAAGGTACTTAAGCATGTGCCTAACTCCAAGCACATGAGTAGTCCCATTGACTTCAGTGGGACTACTCATGTTTAAAGGTAGGCATGTGCTTAAGTACCTTGCTGAATTTGAGGGGCTTAAGGAGTGTATAGGTTTCATGTGGGCCCTTTGCAGTGGAGTATATTTTCCTCATATTGAATTATAATGCCTGTCCCTCCAATGAAATTATCGTTAGGCCTCTTTTAAATCAGCAGAAACACCACTTTTTTCCCCCCTTTAAAAAAAATTGATTGCTACCAAGGAGCTCTGGCCTGCTCTGCACTGAGACCAACAGGTCTGTACTTAGGGCTAAATCCTGGTCCTGTTCACTTCAATTGCATAACTCCCACTGACTTCAATTGGACCAGTATTTGTCCCTTTAAAGCAAAACCTGAAACAGAGAGACTAGATTGCTGAATGAGCCTTCTCATTAGCTGAACATGTGTAAATTATTTATATTTAAGCAGAGGAGCATTTCCAATCACAATAGACTGTTCCTTTGACCTTACAGTTAATAGTCTGTTTATATGTGTAAAGTACAATAAATAAATGCAATTGACAGACGTGTTTTAGACCTTTGAGTGTAATTGTTTTGTGAACGATTGGTCTCTTTATATTAGTCAGAAAGGCATATTTTTTTCTGCCTTTGTCTTGCACTGAAATAGAAAGCACTTTGGACCAGATTCTTCACTCATTTTCACTGATCTAAATGCACAGTAACACTATTGGCGTCATATAATGCCTGTATAATTGAGAGCAGAATGTGGCCCACTATCTTCTCAATGTATAAATATAAGGCAGTATCCTGAGAAGTACAGAGCATCTATTAGGCAACTATAACTCTCACTGATTTTAGGACCAACTCCATCATTTTTACTGAGGAAGATATTGATTTGAAATTCAAATTTATTATAGAAGTGATTTTCCAGAAATCAATTATCTGAGGTTTTGTGCATGCCAGTATCTGTGCAATAGAATATAGTCTCAATGCTTTTTTGTTGTTGTTGTTGTTGTTGTTAATGGGAGAAAATTTACCAACAGATTCATACTGGCTCAGGGTGCCTTTTTCATGAAATAAGTCTTCACACCTTATATTCACTCTCCCTAACAGTCCTCTTAACGCTTTGGAGATCCTTCAAGAAAAATGAAGTTAACATTTGTGACAGAGTGGGGAAGTTTCTACTAGCTATTTCCCTTGCCTTCTCTGATGCACTTCTGGCCCCCACTAAGGGCTCCCTGACCCTCTCTAATTCTTCCTTGCTCTCTGTGGAACTTCTATGGTTGCTCCTAATTTCTCCATTGACACAGCCTTGTCTGTAACACACACACAAAGTTTAGCTGCTGCATGGTTATGAATTATGCTAAGTTTTAATTTGTTTTAGACCAGTGGAGAATTTTCCATTGGTCTGAGATCACTGAATGTTCACCATAGCATGCAAAGGGAAACTGTACAAGAGTATATCTGAACCAAAGCTACTATGTTCATTTTAAACTAATATGTGTGAATCAAGACTAATGCGATTCTATGAAAACTGAAAACCAAAAGGTTTTTTCACATACAGCTGGGAAAGAAGACCATTTGTCCAACCACTAGATAAGGGAGTGCTACAGATTGCTCTCCAGCAATCTTCTCTGGCAGATGCCTGGATTATATTAATTAAGTCTAGTGAGAGCATGACCACTCTTCCCCATCTGAGTGAAGGTCACTTCAAGAGGTAGTTTTTCAAGGAGCCAAACATTGTGAGCAGGCAAAAGGGGAGCGATCCTTTTATGGTCTTTTTTACAAAATTTTTACAAAATTCACAAGACTTAGTGTATGTCTACACTGCACTGTAAACCTCCATTTGTGGGACTTGCACTAGTGGAGTTTGTGTTTCCAAGCCTACGCTTGAGCATGCACACTGCATTGTAAACCCAGGCTTACAGTTGCTGGAACTGAATCTCTCAACTATGCTAATGCATTCACACTGTACTATGCAAATCTTCTGACTTGGGTCTATGGCTTGCGCTGCAGCCACACTTCAAAATGACAGAGCTTGGACCAGAGTCACAGTGGGACTCTGCCTTGGACCCACATCCTGCTCCTGTGTGCTTGCTTACCCAAGTCAGAAAGGCTTGTGTGTGGACAGTAAGGGGGCTTGGGCTCAAACCTGAACCTGAGCCTGGGTTTACAAGTGTAGACCTACCCTTAGAGACCCACTAAAATACACCAGTTACACGATGCTGACTGATTATAATGTATTTGCCCACTTAATGTAGGTTAGAAATTAGTCACCAGGTTTTACAGTCTCTGGCTATGCTTCAGTTTTTCCTGACAAGTAGATTAGGGATGATTCTCTTCAAAGCCAATTGTTTCTTTGTAAATGTGCATAAATCACTCAGTCCTAGTTTTGCATTGTCATAATCTCCCTACCCACAGTTGTAAAGAATAATGATCATAGCTGCTATAATGGAAAATCGGAGCCACTCTCCATCTTTGTTAGATAATGTTTTTCTAATAGTGAATGTTCCTGTCCATTATGTTGAAAGGGTTACTGGGGTAATGCAGTACATCTCTAAGATTTAATTTATAGCAGGCCCATAAAAGCATAGTAGTTAATCAGTAAGATTTTCAATCCTTTTGTATTGCTTTGTTTCCAAAACAAAATATTTCATACCTCTGAATACAGTATTTTGTTAATGTTTCATGCCTCATTCACATCTGAAGTTGAAATTTCAGTGAGTATTCCAAGATTCAGTCATGATATTTCTGTAGAAGAACCTGCACTGTCTGTGTGTGTGTGTCTCTCTCTCTCTCTTTCTTTTTTTTAAAGCAGCCAGTTGCTGGCTAAAGCATGTATATGTCCACTGAGCTAAAGTTAGGTGAGAGAGTCTTATTCACAATATGCATTTAATAATAATTACAGACTAAATAAATCTCCTACATAACGAGTTTTGTGAATTAGTTACTTTAGTTGTATTCCTTGTGTGGTCAGTAGCTCAACTTTGTTTTACTCTTGTCTCCATTTCATTTTTTCTAATTGTAGGCGAATTTACCCTCCTGATGATAAGCTGTTACTTGAAAAATATGAGAGTTTGTTAGCCATTGCTTTCCAGACGTTCCTTGCTGGGAGAGCAGCTTCACTTCAGCGGGAGCTGAATAACCCTTTGAAAAGAATGAAGGTACTAGTGTGCAGAAGTATTGGCTTTAAAGTTATGTATCTTGGAATTCCATGACCCAGCATGAAGTTTTGAATCAGGTTTGAATCATCTTTGCTCCATCTTTGCTCATGTGTCATTAATAACAACACTTTACAATTTTTCTGTAGTTTTATTGTTGTTCTTCATGCAGCTTGTTGGCCAAATTCCTGAGTCTGGCTGAACTGCACTGGACATAAGACCGAGGATGGAGATAGGACAAGTGGCTTTAAGCCATTTTCCTGATCCTCTGCCTGCCCCATGGCCAACTAAACCCTGGCATAAACCCCCATAAAGACCACTCTGCCTACTGATAATTGCCTTCTTTCTCCCCCAGTAATGGTCCCAGCCTGCTCAGATGCCCACTATAGCTGGGTGGGACAACAGCTGTCACAGAGCCAGCTATGGCCCTCAGGGATCCCCCAGCTCGGGAAATTCCTAGAGATAGCCACTTGAAGAATGGATATATTTGAAATGGCCAATTTATCATGATTTAAAAGTCATTGTTCAAATTGGAGAAATTATTACAAACTTAGAGGAAATAACCTTTTCAATAACATATCAACCAGCAGTCTAACAGAAGATTATGTCCAACCATTCGCACAAATAGCTATTAACAAACTATAAGGGTCAAATTCAGCTTGCATTCTTGCAGGTGTCGTTGATTTCCACTGGAATGGCGTACATCAGAGGAAAGAATTTAATATCAAGATGTTATTATTTTATCAAAATAGTCTTTGGAAGCATGTGAATACACGTTCGTGCACACACAGGTGTTTAGTGATTATTTGATCAGAAAACCACTTTAAAATCTCAATCCAAGCTGCCACTTCACCTTTGGAGGAAAGGTGGGATCTGTTTTGAATTGTCATTTTTAATGACATCGCTTTGCATTAATCCTAAACATATTCACGTTTTCAGGAGGAAGACATTTTGGATCTTCTGGAGCAATGTGAACTAGATGATGAAAAACTGATGGGAAAATCCACCAGGCAACGAGGACCCAAGGTATTTGACTGATTTTTAAATTAATTTGTGCCAAAGATGATTAGGCTAAGCAAGCTGCAGGCAGCAGTGGATGGGTTGGATACAAGGTACATGTATATTGTTCCCCTCCAGCCTTGTGGAGCTTAAGCTCAAGAAATTTGGAGGTGAGCTCCTTGGCCCATCTGTGAGGGGGCAAACCATGACTTCAAATGGAATTATAAAGGCGGAACTACATGTGGGGATTCTTGTGGGAATTTTCTTTCTCAGAGCTCCCTTGTATAGGTTTTTTTTGGGTTGCAGCAGGGGCAAAGATCTGGGCCCAGGAAATTGCGATCTGCCCAACTAAATTCCCAAGGACATGCTGGCCGTTGCTTCCCGCAGGTCCCATTGGCCAGGAATGGCAAACCATGGCCACTGGGAGCTGCGGGTGGCTGTGCAAATGTAAACAAACTGTCTGGCGGCCCGCCAGCGGATTACCTTGATGGGCCGCGTTTGGCCTACGGACTGCAGGTTGCCCACCACTGCTTTATATCCTTAGTCTATCTCAAAGGGGTGTTGTGAGCCTTAATTTATTAATGTCGTTAAAGAACTTTGAGGTCATGGGATGAAAGGCACTCTGGAAGTTCAAAGTATTAATTATGATTATTATTATGTGTGAGACTTTATGTACTGCAAAAAGTGTCATCCTGCAACAGAGGATGTTTCATATCCAGAATCAAATTTTAAGTGAAATATGTATTAGTTTTAGTGTAGTTTCTGCTGATAGTGCACAGTTCATACGAAGCCCATTGCATTAAATTCATCTTCTCACCAGTCAGCAAAGATTAATTATTGTATTATCAAGCCTAAATTATTTATTTGCCTACATTCTGCAATCCTTCTAACTCATAACTCAGTTTAGAAAAGCTCATATTTTAGGTGTTTGAACTCAGCTGGATTTGTGTGTGTGTAAAGGAATAGAAAAGCTTCACAGCATTTTCTGTTCCTCAGAACATTACCCTTATGTACAAATCTGGGACTACACTTCCTTACAAAAACCAATGCTAACTATAGACCTGATATTGTAGTACAGTGTTTCCCAAACTTGTGATGCTGCTTGTGTAGGGAAAGCCGCTGGCAGGCCGGGCCGGTTTGTTTACCTGCCCCGTCCGCAGGTTCGGCCGATCGCAGCTCCCACTGGCTGCGGTTCACAGCTCCAGGCCAAGGGATATACTGGCCCACCAGGGGCTTTCCCTACACCAGGGCTGCCCGGGGGTGTGTGTGTGTGTGTGTGTGCGCAAATGGGGCAATTTGCCCCAGGCCCCGGGACTTGTGGGAGCCCCCAAGAGAGTTTTCAGGGGGCCCCACGAGAGTTTTCGGCGGGTCTTCGGCGGCAAGTCCTTCAGTGCCGCCGAACACACCTGGAGCGAGTGAAGGACCCACTGCCAAAGACTCGGAGCTTCTTCCACTACAGGTCTTCGGCGGCGAGGGCTTCTTCCGCTCCGGGTCTTTGGCGGCAATTTGTCTGCGAGGGCTCCTTCCGCTCCGGGTCTTCGGCGACAGTTCGGCGGCGGGTTCTTCACTCGCTCCGGGACTCGCTGCTGAAGTGCCCCGAAGACCTGGAGTGGAAGGACCCCCGCCGCCGAAGACCCTAGGCCCCCTTAATCCTCTGGGTGGCCCTGCCCTACACAAGCAGTGTCCCAAGTTTGGGAAACACTGTTGTAGTGGAACCTTATACAAGAGTAAGAGTCCATATGGGTGGATCTGTATGCAGGATTGGGACCTAAAAAGGGATCTATGCATACCCAATTGATATTAAAGGGATTTCTGCAAGAAACTTATTAAACTTAAAGGGAGTTTGTAAGCAAATGGGTTAACTCATGCACCAAAGATCACTCTCTAGCCCCAAGATTTCAATTCCTTTTTCTAACTGGGGGTGGATAATTTAAAAGCCTCTAGAAGGTGCCTCACACACACTGGAAGGTTTATTTCCTCATGTTCATTATGTTGCACTGTTCTTTGTACAGTGTGTTCACAAGAATAAAAAAAATTAAACTATAAAATACCAGGTTTTTAGAGGAGATTAGTAACTGTCATTTTTTTGTTCTTGTGGAACAAAACAGAATGGGTTTAAATAGGGACAATTTAGATTTAGCAATTAGGAAACATTTTCTAATAATTAGAATTACTAAGCAATGGAATAAGTTGTCAAGGAAGGTTGGTAAATCACATTTACTCCAGCCTTTAAAACTAGATCTGTTGTTCATTTATCATCGATGTTTTAGGGATGTTGAAGTCAATCTTGCCGCGATGCAGAGAAAAGGTCCAGATGATCCATAAGAGATCACTTTCAGCGCAAATGAGTCTCTGTCATTTGTGTTTTTTCTAAATTTCTTTGAAATTCTTTTTGTTTTTACATTTTTGTCTTCAACTTTTCTTTGTATTGCTGAAAATCCTTCTTAGTTAATTGACCCAGGGAAGGTACTTTCTGTTTAGAAATCTGTTTTTGAAAAAGTACCGACCCAATAATGTACCTAAATTGGTCCTTGTGGCAAGAAAGTGTTACCCTCAAAACATACTTCATTTAACTTGAATAATTACCAAGACCATACAATGGCAGTACACTAGGGAAACCAGACAGCAAGTGTGAAAAATCAGGACAGGGGGTGGGAGGTAATAAGCGCCTAAATAAGACACAGCCCCAGATATCGGGGCTGACCCTATAAAATCAGGACATCTGGTCACCCTACAGTACATTTCTTCCACAGTCTCTTAGCTGGTTTGGATTGATAAGCAATACCGTGCCTGACAGGTTGCTATTAGAAATTTTTCGCCTTACCTTTATGGAGAAAAGTCTTTGAAAAGAGGTGTCTATTTGTAAAGTACATGCTACCTAAGTACTATTTAACGGGGTTTGTACTGCTGCCCATAACCAAAGTATCTGAGCACTGTAAGGCATATAACATTTTAAGTTCATGCTGAAATATTTTTCAGCATGACTATGACCTTCCCCAAAACAAATTCAGTTACCATGTTCCTATGTACCATGTTAACTTTTGCTTTATAAACTTAATTTGCTATCCAATAAGCGAATAGGAAGATGAGATAGTGACAATATGGTATAAACATCTGCCTTACAGCAGTCATTGGAAAGCAGACATATAGACATCATATGGCTGTTCAACTGGGAGAATGGTTAATTATCAGAAAAAAATAACAATACGAGACCTCTTGTGGTGACAAATATAACAGAGGGGATTATTAGCACTGATGTTCCTGTTTTCTGTCTGCTTCATGGTTGGTGGAAGAAGGCGAATTCTCAGCCTGTGCTTACTGTTTCTACAGCTGTTTCTCAGTCTCCTGCTGGCTTTTTCTTATCTCCCAATTCTTTTTATGATAGTGCAAGATTAATTACCTAATGGTATATGATCCCATATGCATATGGAGCACCAGAGTGATACCTAGTGGAGCATGCTCTCTTCTCTCTGCTTCTGTTTTTTGTACCATTTGTTTTTATTTTCTCTTTCAAAACTGTATTGACCAGAGTTGTCTGCTGTGCTTATTGTCTGCATGTTACTGACATTGGTAAGGTATAGCTCGAGCTATTTATAAACATATGTAGTGACTAAAATCTATAAAAAATATTACATCATTGACTTATACCCCCTTATAGAAATTAGATGTGTGAACTGTACAATTAAAAATCCCTTCATAACATACTGTAGTATTGTGGGAAATAATAAACCAATTACCATAACACATATTTCTGCCATCAGTGAGTGTGAGAGAGAAAGAGTATTAAGTCCCCAGTTCCGGAAAGCACATACTTCAAGTTTACTTCAGTAAAACCTGAAGCATGTGCTTATGTGATTTCCTGAATAAAGGCCTACGTATGCTCCTTTTGGGCAATGGAGGAATTTACTATACTTTTTATTTTTTTATATTAGCCCCTGTCTTCTATGCCAGAAAGTTCACAGACCTTAAAAAAACAGAGGAACTACAGTAGTGAGAGTAGCTGTGACAGCAGCAGCAACACATCAGAATGGGAGGAGGAAACTGAAAAGGAAGATCACAATGAGAAAAAAGAGATGAAAGTGTCATATGAGCTTGAAGAAAACAAGTATAAATTATTAGAGCGATCCAGTAAGTGAATGATCATAATTTTGATTAAATCTAATGTGCACAAAAATCAGATAAGTTCTGCAGCACAGGAATATCTTAACAGTGACAAAGTCTTTATGCCTGAAAATTGATCGTCCGAACCTTGGCACTAGACCGTCTGGATTCACAAATTAGCTTGTTTAATTCTTCTTCTTTAAAACCCAGTTCCAGCTTGATAGAAAAGCTGGATCAAAATAACCTATGCATGACTTGCTGCCAGGTTACTACTTACTAAAGAAAAGGATGAACATTAGCTACCAATGGATGTGTTGTGTATGCGCCTCTTTGTTTTCTTTACTTCTGACAAAGTTGCCATCAAATTTATTCTTTGTTGTTGTTGTTGTTGGTTTTTAATTTCTGTTGAACATGATTTTGTTTGGAAATAAAAAAAAAATCTATCTAAGGAAGTGCAGAAGGTAAGATTTATAGATGGGTCACTCTCCAGGTAAATAAGAAGAACAATAGCTAGGCAGTGTAACATTGAATATTAAAGTGCTGACATGGTTTGTACAATGTTATTTGTGTTTTGTAGTATACAGTTTAGAAGTATTGCATCGAAATTGTCATTATATAGCAATGTAGTTATGTTTGCATATGGTACTGCTGCCAAAAATTTGTTTTGTAACAGAATCTTATTTTTATTATGGGCTGCAGAAGTCCTAAAATGTAGAGGATCAGTGTAGTTCTGCTGTCCAGAAAAGCCAAAGTCCCTACTCCGTTCCCCCAAATCCTCTGCTTATGTTCCATCTTACTGAACCACAAGATGCATGCACCCTTTGACAAATTTATTGTACATGGGAGAGGATTTGAGCCTAACTGAAGAAGACTGATTTGGGGGCAGGAATGGGTACTTTTATGGGTTGCATAAAGCATTTATTACTGGAGAACCGTATGATTTCCAATAGACATGTTCTCTAGTCAGTAATGACAGAGGAATGTACAGTAAATGGACAGAAAGTAATTATATCCTGCATTGTCTTTGTCTTCAGGCAGATTACACTGGAAACCTTTAATTAAAAATATAAAAACTCCATCATATTCACCCTCCACATCATCCACAGGTCCTATAAGGCGTTCTGTAAGCTGTCCCCGTTCAATATCAATCTTCGCTATGCAGTCACAAGCCGCTGAGCAACGTCCCTTTTCAGCCAAACCTGCAGTGCAAATGCCACGTCCATCGTCAATGAATAGGTCCCATTCTTTAAATCGTAATTCATCTTCAGTCAGAATGTGTAATACTGCTAGTCTGGGCACAGTACACTCTTCAGGGGTAAGTTAATAAAAACATCACAATGTGTTTTATTTATCTAAAAAGTGCATTGCAGTATTGCTTTGTGTAATACTGCTTCAATAAGATTTTGAATTTCTTTCAACACAGTACTATTGTCATCTTGGTGTATAATATTAGTTTTCCTACTACATTACTAGTTTTCTTGATACAATGTCAGAAATCCTGAGGTACTGAAGTAGCTTGTGTTTTAATAGAATCTCAGGAGTATTGGATTGCAACACCTTTATGTTCCTTAAAATTAGCTCTTGCAGTGATTCTTTCATGTTTCCAGTGCATCCATTAGATTGCAGCCCTGCAAACACCACAACTTATGGGAAAGGACTTCTTAGTCTGTGCCCTTGTGACTGAGAATCCTGAGCTCCAAACACCCTTCCTGCACTATGTCTAAAAGATGGAAGGGTTTTCTCTTCTCCAGGACAGGCTGTATAAATGATTTGGAATTATTGATTTCCCAAAGAATATAAGGGCTTATCTACCTAAGAATTTTTACACTGGCAGAACTATGGTGTTTCAACATCCGTATAAATCCCCTACATTGCATTGGAGAAAAGCAGGGCTTGCATTAGTAAGACTTAGGCTATATCTTCCCTGCAACAAGAGGTATGTGTATACATTGAGAAACCTATCTTGGTATAAAAACCTATTTGACAAGGTAAAGCTAGTTTTGAACTCGATGTAGCTAGCTGAGGTAAAATCTATACCATCCACTCCTGGGATTTACCTCAACCAGCTATATAAAGTTAAAAACTACAGGACCTTGTCTCTGTTAGGATTTTACATTGAGATAACTAATTTCAATTAGCTGTCTCTGTGTAAAAAACACACGCCTCCCCCCCCCCCAATGAAGACAAAGCTTTTCCCCATTTTGAAATGCATCCCTAAGTAGACAAACCTTAAAGCCCAAGTGGCCTAATTAAAAACAAGACGTATTTAAGAATAAACGGAAGATCAGATTAAAAGAGTTTTCACCACATATATAGTTTTACACGTGGCAGGAATTAAGATAGGTAGGTTCATTGTTTTTTTGTGGTTTGTTGCAGTTTAGTAACAGCCTTACAGTCCTAGAATTGGATTTCTCCCCTCTCTGTCCAGCCTATCTGAGATCATCCTCTTTGGTTTCTCCTTTCACAGTTCCGTTATTCCTTACAGGTTTCTGTGATGTGCTGTATGCCCCACACATACCAAAGTGGTGTTCCCTGGGATCTGTCCCCAAATTAATTTAGGAGTATATTAAGTGCTGTAGCTAAACCATTTCAATTCCTGTTTTCCAGTCCCCTTTATATCTTATCACCCCCAAATAATCCTTTGGAGATATGTCAATTAAAATGGGCACTTTCAGTCCACATATTCAATCACTCTCCCCGTCAGAGGAATGTCTGTTGTTGTGTGAAATTATTTTGGGATGCTAATTAACCTTTCTAACATTTGTTCACCCTAACCAAAAGTTTTAATTTGGCAAAAAGCTCATTGCCTGCTGCCTCTGAGGCTCTGTCTAGAAGATGAAAAAAGGTTCTTTTTTTAAACTGAGTTAGCTGATGTGATGTAAAACATCCCTGACCATCTTTTGTACATGCAGTTTAACAACTTTAAAGTCAGCTAACAGGATTATAAAGGTATTAACCTGTGTCTACAGACAAAGTGTTAAGAATGTTTCCCTTCACATTAGCTAATTCGAGGTTAAAATAGCTCCTTTTTATTATGAAGACATACCCTGAGAATTTATTGTTACAGGGCTAGTATAGACTTCTTTCTTCACGTTAATTCTGATCTGATCAAATACAAATTACTGAGACATTAAAATGAGTCTGTCACAGTATGCCACTGAAAATGAGCTACTCACTTAAATAAACATAAGTAAGAAACCAGATTTACTTTTTCATTGAGAAAGCTTCAACTACTGGCAGAGATCTTGTATTACAGAATATCCTTGTTTCTGTGACAAAACTGGGGTCATATTCCTTAAAATAATGCAAATAAAGTTACTTACGGAATAGCAGTGGGAAAGATTTAATGATAACTTTATGGACTGAGTTCCATGCACAGTACTGTATGTTTTTTTTGCAACCAAGTATAATATACTGCATATTGCTGATAGAGTAAAAATTAAAAAGGATCATCCATAACTTTTTAATATACTCAAAATAAATTATTTGGAAAGTGTATGTTTATCAGCCCTTTGGGTAGTGAGAAGAAAGTATGTTTTTAGTGATTTATATTACCATTAATTAGATTGATTTAAAAACCAAATGCATAAAGATATGGAACCTAAATATGGAAAAACAACCTATACTTGAGCTATAAACCCAGAATTATAAATAGAAATAAACAAGAGGCCTTAGATGCCTCTTTATTTCAGAGCCAAATTATTATATATTATATGGCAAAATTATTTTGTTAAGCTTTAAAGTATCTATCACTTAATTCAGCCAAGAAAAGCCCTAAGAGAATAAGGGCTGTACTTCTCTCAAAATCCACAGATGTCAGAAAGCCTGGAAATTCTAAATTAATGTTCAACTTTTAACAAATAGAAAATCAAGCCCCATCCCAAGCCTCCAAACGTTCTGAAGTATGCAAAAGCAAAGTTATGAAATATCTATCTATCACAAACAACCTTAATTCTGCCCCTATAGCACCATCCTGAGGGAACTAGAACATCTTAGACAATCTTAGCCATCTGTCATACAGGCTTATCTCAATATTGATCAAAAACATTCATAACTTGAGATTGAAATCCTGCCCCCATGAAGTCAATGGCAACACTTTTATTGACTTTAGCAGGATTTCACTCTTTAATTTACGGAACCTGGGCATGGAAGTTTGGTATGATTTCTTTCATACGATTGGCAACTTGTGCTCATTGAGACGCAGGACTGGATAGCAAGGGATGTCTCAGCTCGTATTGGAGGTGCAGTGGTAGAGTTCTGTGAGGTTTTGTTAGTGGCTGCATAGAGAATCCTCTTTGCTCATAAAATAATAGTTAAATTTAAATTTGTTGTGTTTCAACTGTATATTTTAAATGGGGTATATCATAAATATATAGCAGATTTTGCTCATCTGTCTGAAACAAATTTACCTTCAGACTTCACTTCTCTTGCAGTGTTTTATAAGTTCTAGCCAATACTTATATATGTTAATGTACACATAAAGTGTATGTATTATATACCTATATCATTTACATTCTTTTAAAAAAGTCTATTTATTTTCCTCTGTTTGGGAATAAATATTTTTTACCATGAAAATATCTTTCATATAAAAGATACACATGAAATCACTAACTCTATACTAAATCAATTCCATATCAATTTTTGAATGAGTCTTTGCTTCAACAGAGAACAAAAGAGCAAGAAGAGGCATTGACAAGAGAGACACTGTTCATTTTCAATGATATGAGGATCAAGTTCCCAGGAAAAACAGATGAAGAGGCAGAATTAATTATAGAAAATGTAAGTATCTATCAATGAGAAAGATGCATCACAGGACACTTATTGTTTTATATTAAGCCCCTACGAACTTTGGAAAATAAAATGTACATTTAATGATTCATGAGCTCTTGGGGCCTTAGAGCTCATGGAATCCATAGATCAAAGCATTCCAAAAGCTCAGATTTCTACATTCTACCTGACCTTAAAAGAACAACACAAATCATTTTTAGGACTCTCTAAAATGTGACAAACATTTATAATTAGGAAGTTTGAGTAACTTAAGTTTATAATTGTGGAGGTTTGTCCTGTTAAAGTTCAAACTTTTAAGCAAGCAAAGAAGAATGTTACAATTAATTAATAGTTATGTTTCATAGAATATGAATACGGATTGTGACATGTTTATCACTACCCCTGAATAGGCATGCTAAGGAACTAAGAAAGGTAAGGTGAAGTAGAAGCCTGAGTACAAGTGCCAGGAATACCATTTGCATTCTTGCTGGCTCCTTCAGTTTGCCAGCTTGGCTTTTCCTTTTATCTAACATTCTTCTGAGCCTTAGTAGTTGGCATGAAACAACGAATATGAAAGGAGGTGAAAGAATAAGAGATGAATACTGTGCTTGATGCTAAACAGTAAAGGGGAATCTTAAAAGAAAATAATACCAAATATGAAGAGATACTAGGAGAGACAAAGTGCAGATTGGAAAAACATTGAAAATGCCGAAGAGCAAAGAAATAAACATCAGTTTAACAATGAAAAAAGTAAATAGCAATGTTGTGCTCTGCTCTTTGTCTGGCAAAGATGTAACATACACATGTTAACATGTCGCAGATTAAACCAAATGTATCCTGGTTCAGTCAGGGGTCCACTTGCAGGGAAACTGAGTAGCTTTCATTGTTATTGGTAGGGGCTGCACAGGCAGTTTTCTTTGTTATGATGAAGATGTACGCAAAGCTCTTCCTGACTCCAGACACTATCCGTTTGGAAATGTCCACTGCCTTCTGGGCCATGCAAATCCTGAATGGCCATTGATACTGCCTCCATATAGTAATCCAGCCTCTCTGAGAGGGCAAAGATACCCCACAAACTTGCATATAAAAGAGAGATTTCTGAAACAATTTTTTAAAACTCTTTTTTGGGGGGGAAATTTCAAAATTTCCAGTTTTCCTTCTGAAAACAAAAACGTTGTCAAAATTTCTGAATTTCAAACAGAATGGAAATTCTGAGTTTGAACCAGCTCTACTGACTATAGCTCCAGGACTTAATTCCTGTGTGTGACCCAGAAGCACAGGCATCAGACAAACCTTGGTCAGTCTATGGGTAGGGCCCTATCAAATTCACAGCCATGAAAAACACATCACGGACCATGAAATTTGGTCTCCCCCCGTGAAAGCTAGTCTTTTGTGTGCTTTTATCCTATACTATACAGATTTCACGGGGAGACCAACATTTCTCAAACTGGGGATCCTGACCCAAAAGAGAGTTACAAGGTTATTTTTTGGGGGAACGGGGTGTTCATGTTATTGCCTCCTTTACTTCTGCACTGCCTTCAGAGCTGGGCTGCCAGAGACCAGTGGCTGTTGGCCAGACGACCAGCTCTGAAGGCAGCACCCCGCCAGCACCAGTGCAGAAGTAAGGGTGGCGATACCATACCATGCCACCCTTACTTCTGTGCTGCTGCCTGCAGAACTGGGAAGCTGGAGAGTGGCAGCTGCTGACTGAGGGCCCAGCTCTGCAGTCAAGGTGGCAATGCCATACCATGCCATCCTTCCTTCTGCGCTGCTGCTGGCAGTGGCTCTGCTTTCAGAGCTGGGCTCCTGGTCAGCAGTCGCCGCCGCTCTCCAGCGGCCCAGCTCTGAAGGCAGTGCCGCCACCAGCAGCAGCACAGAAGTAAGGATAGCAGTACCACAACCCTCCCTCAACTAACCTTGCAAGCCCTCCACACTTATTTTTGGGTCAGGACCCCTACAATCACAACGCCTTGAAATTTCAGATTTAAATAGGTGAAATCATGAAATTTACGATTTTAAAAATCCTATGGCCATAAAATTGACCAAAATGGACCATGAATTTGGTAGGGACCTATCTACGGGCCATCCGAAAAACCAAATTCCCTGGTATGTGTGGGGCCTCGCCTAATTCTTGATCACTGAAGAGGAGTGCAAGGCCTGTTATGCCAATTGCTGTGATAGGAAAGGCCCCCTTTATAGTCTTAATTTGAGAGCTCCCTTTGTTCCTAATTGCTATTTGTGACGTATGTGAGTAAGTATGCAAAAATTCAGCTTGATAGGCTCCTCTTTTCTCCCTGGATAAGCTGTGGAATGGGGCTGTGAGCCTGAAAGACTTTTTGAGCCACACATTTCCTTTAAAACATCTTCATTGACTGTACAGCATAGCTAGCGAAGAACCTGCCTTCTACATTAAGTGAATCCCTATAACATGATTGCCATATGCCTAGTGTCAAATAGGCTGGGTAAAATCTCTGGCTTTGCTCCTGGGAAATTGGTTCACTTGGGTGATAATACTGGGTAAAATTTTCAAAAGCACTTCAGTGATTTAGGAGCCTGAGTCCTATTGAAAGTCAATGGGACTTAGGCTCCCTAGTGACTTAGATGCTTCTGGAGCATCTACCTATAATGTCTAAACCAGCTTTGAGCCAAACTGGCTCTCGGTTGTTTCCAAGGCCTTTTCCAGCAGTCAGTGATTACCAAGGTAAAGGAGTGCCACATAACTGCCTCCATTCCCCTGTGAACACCCTTATACTGTGGGTTCAGAAGAGGGTGACATAGGGGCTGCAGCAGTGGTTCTGCATCACTGGATCCTCTGGTAGCCAAATCTACCAGTTTTGGGTCTGTTCTAACTGATCACAGCATCTGGCCCTTCAAAGAGTGTTTTGCCTGGATAGGAATTGAGGCATAACTTGAATAATTCACTCATAGGTTTCTCCCCCTAGGCTATTTGTTTTCTAGACTTTGAACTAAAGTAAAATGCTTCTTCAACATTTTCTTCAAAATGTACTCCATCTAGTGGCACGTCCTGATATAACATTAAGCATGACAATATGCTTCCTTATTGCAAAGTCCTCTGTAAAGCCACTTAGCAAACTTCTCTGGGAAAATAAGAATCTCAAGGTTGGAAGAGGTCAGATAACAAAGTGATGGTGTGTTAGATGGCTTTGAGGCAAAATTGTTAATAGATACTGATCTGGAATACAGCCAAAGGTGCAGAATAGCAAGACATTTAAAAGGTATGTTAATAGTTCATTAATATTTAGATGTAACCAAGGAAAAATAAAAATACATTAGGAAGGGTATTTTAAAGTTACATCTAATGACCTACATGAAGCACAAAACTTCATATTTAATTTAATTTAAATATTTACTAGAATAAACAATGGTTATATAATATTGAACTCTGTGCCCACCCCCATGCTTTTGCTTGCACTGCTAGAATGGCATGATCAGGTAGAACAGGGGCCAGGATCTGGCATAAAGTCATTACCTCTTTTCCTAAATTTGAAGACACTCTTCCATTTCTTATAGAGAATTAATTTATTTTTTACACAAAATGCTGGGATTGTTTTTAAACGATTGAAGTATTTTACCAATGTAATATTTTTGCTGGAAATGTCAGATTCCACTCTTTATAGATGTTTGTTTTTATCTTTTGTTTTTCAACTAATTCAGATTATGGATAATTGGAAATACCATAAAACAAATGTGGCTTCATATTGGCTGATAAAACTGGACTCTGTTAAACAACGAAAGGTGAGTGATGCACACTTCAACCTTTGAAAATGCTATTAAGTAGTGAACATGCACTTAGAAGTGACTGCCATGGAAAAGTTTGAGATGTCAGAATATGGGCCACCGTGTGTGTTCTTATGTCAGTGACACCACTGTATATACAGAATAATTCCATTGCAGTTAATGGTGTTAGTTCATATTTATACCAGTGTAACTAATGTCAGAATCTGGCCATTGGATAAGATTTCCAAAACCAGGTGTTTAAAGTTAGGTAATTGTTCAGTAGGAGTTGTTGTATGTGCACCATTCTTGAGAATATGGTTACTCGTTTAGGAGCCTACATATGGATTGAGGTGCCTAATTTGGGGTACCAATTTTTTAGTATTTTAGTGTAGAATTGTATGCATAGTGCCAGGTGTTATTTGGAGTATACCTTGCACAGCTCATGTGTGGTTGCAAGTCAATATGTGGGGGAGAGAGAGGTCTTGTAACTGGAGAGTCAATAATGTGAGCCTGTGGAAAAAATGATTGTTAGAACAGTAGAGAATTGTCACTTCTAGTACAAAGAAGCCTGTGAAGCAAACTCCTTCTCCCACCCACCAAAAGAAAAGAAGTAAATATAGCTATTGGGTGTCTGAGTTGTCTGAGTCTGAATTTGGCCCTTTGAGTGTAATATCTTAGCAGATGGCTTGTTAATGACATGGCAGTGAATTGGAGGTAGAGCTACAAAGATTAACAATGTTGTAATCTTCAATTGAATTTACAAATACTGGTAATTATTCCTCTTCTTTTGCCAAATAGTTTATTCCCACAAAAGATTAGTATTGCTTGTCATGCTTTCTCCAGTTCACAGAAGTAGTACATGGGTACTGGTCTTGTTTATAGTGTGCTAATGGCTTCATTTTTAATCTCCATTTTTTAAAAATGGACATATTTTAGTCAATCTCGGCTTTGTAAACCAGTATCTCTTTTCCTTAAAATAGCTGAAATTTGATTTGGGAATAGGTGAGATGGTGTCAATATATCACTGGACTGGGAGTCAGGAGATTTGGATTCTCTTTCTGCCCTTGAAAAGAACTTGCTGTCTGACTTTGGGCAAGTCACTTAACCTGCTATGTACCTCCGTTTCCCAATCTATTTTTTTTTTTAAGAAAACAGTGGAAAGCACTGTTAGGAAGGGTGAAACATCATTATAAAGGAACAGGAGAAATATGTTGTAACCGCATTTCAAATTGCCCCTACAAAATCTGCAGTCTCGTGTTCAAATTTTTTAATCTCTGTAGCGCTGAATACTACATTAAACTACTGCTGTTTTTGGATCTGGGCACAGACAAGCTGCTATAAAGAAAACTTGTCCATTGTGATGTGATGTAATTGGCCATTTGACCTCAAGTTCATACGTTAGATGGAAGATTTATGCATACAGTTTTATAAAACTGGCATAGCTGTATAGAGACAAAGACATGATGAGAACTTGATAATGCAGGTTAGCTGTGAACTTAATTAAAGGTCTTCTGCAATTTTATAAAGTGGCAACATAAATCCACATTTCTGCAAAGATTTTTTTAAAAAGTATAGAGTGCATGTATTGTAGTAGTAGCAGTCACCATTGATTGAGACTGAATTATTTTATTATTTGACAGCTACTGGTCCCTCTGCTGAGTACCCTTTGCTAATTATCTCTTACCTGTTTGTAATGCATTGGCGAGGGTCATTATCCCAAGATCCAGTGCAGAGACCTACTCCATCCTTTGCAGTAGGGGCGCTCAGCTACCTCAGCAGCACTCTTCCCCATCTTTCACCAAACCCACAGAGGCCTCTCTGCTGATCTGACAGTTGGAGTGGTGGGTTATAGGAAGAGCGGGAAGATTTGTCATGACCCACAGGTCTCAAACCTGGGCCTGCAAGATTTATGGGAGCAGCCACTCTCCAACCCTCCACCTTGCAGACTGCTAGCAATAGCTTACCTGACACTTACAAAGCCCAGCCCCTGCGTGAGGTCCAGTTGTGGAGTCCCAAATTGGCTGATTGGCCTGCTGGCCCTATGTAAGCCAGCAGCAGGAACAGGAAGTTGTCCAAACAACTGGGGTCTGAACTGTGGGACATGTGCCTCCTGCACCCTGCTTAGGGTTGCCAGGCACCCGGTTTTCGACTGGAACGCCCAGTCAAAAAGGGACACTGACAGCTCCGGTCAGCACTAGTCAACGCCATTAAGGCCTTGGCTACACTTGCGAGTTACAGTGCAATAAAGCCGCCCACAGCGCTGTGCCTCATTCCCCGTCCACACTGGCAAGGCACGTACAGTGCTGTCTCCCTGGCTACAGCCCTGCAGGTACTCCACCTCCCCGAGAGGAATAAGAGATGCAGCGTAGTGGCTACAACTCCCTGGTGTCAGTGTGAACGAGGAGTTAACTTGCTGCGCTGTGATAATCCCCTTATCAAGTAGCCACTCTTTTCATTGTTGTGATCTGCTCCAGGAATGCGGAAGTGCCCTTTCAAAGCTCCCTACCAGAGAGAAAAAGCAAAGATTTTGCTGTTTGCTTTGAGTGAGTGAATGAGAAGCAGGGGGGGTGGAGGGGTCGAACTTGCAAGGCAGGGTGCTGACACACGCTCAGCACCCCAAAACCCAGTCTCTCTCCCCCCACACTCCCTGTCACACTCCATCTCCCCCCCTTTTGAAAAGCACATTGCAGCCACATGAATGCTGGGATAGCTGCCCATAATGCACCACTCCTAATGCAGCTGCAAACGTTGCAGATGTGGCCACACCAATGCACTGTCAGTGTGGACAGACTGCAGCGCTTTCCCTACTCAGCTGTACGAAGGTGGGTTTAACTCACAGCGCTGTACAGCTGCAAGTGTAGCCATACCCTAAGAGTCCGTTCAGCAGCGCAGCAGGGCTAAGGCAGGCTCCCTGCCCGGCTCCCAGATGCAGCTGGCATGTGCCCCCTCCGGCTCCTAGGTGCAGAGGTGGCCAGGAGGCTCTGCATGCTGCCCCCGCCCCAAGTGACAGCTCCGCAGCTCCCATTGGCTGTGGTTCCTGGCCAATGGGACCTGTGGGGGCAGCGCCTGCAGACGGGGCAGTGCATGGAGGTCCCTGGCCCTTCCCCCTAGGATCCAGACATGCCAGCCCCTTCCAGGAACCACCTGAGGTAAGTACCGCCTGGAGCCTGCACTCTGCACCCCCTCCCACACCCCAATCCCGTGTCCCAGCCCTGAGCCCTGTCCTACACCCAAACTCCCTCCCAGAGACTGCACCCTCTCCCACACTCCGAACCCCTTGGCCCTAGCCCAGAACCCCTCCTGCACCCCAAACACCCTCATTCCCGGCCCTGCACCAGAGCTCGCACCTCCAGCCGGAGCCCTCACTCCCCCTCGCAACCCAATCCCCAGCCCTGAGCCTCCTCCCACACCCTGAACTCCTCATTTCTGGCCCCACACCCCCAGCTGGAGCCCTCACCCCCTCCCGCACTCCAGCCCCCTACCCCAACCTGGTGAAAGTGAGCGAAGGTGGGGGAGGGGATCGAGTGAGTGGAGGGAGGGCCTCGGAGAAGGGGTGAGGGTGAGGCAGTGGGCGGGGCAAAGGTGTTCGGTTTTCTGCAATCAGAAAGTTGGCAACCCTAACCCTGCTCCTGCTTGATTTTTCTGGCATTCCAACCTGGTTTGACTCCTGACATCTGACTTGTGGTTCCTGACTTCATTTGTTTCCTGCCCATGACTCCCTGGTATCCTCACCTGCCCTGACTCTGGTCTCTGACTTGTGGTTCTGATCTTCAGATTGTCTCTTGCTTCTGATCTCCCTGTATCCCAACCTAGCCGACTCTTGACTCCTGTCTCATAACTGCAGACTCTGGCTCTGACTACTAGGTCTGGCCGCGTATGACCTTGTCGTGACAAGATTGCACATTATCCTCCCTTCAGTGGAGTGTACAGGAAAAAGATAATGGAACCCAGACCCCAGACTTCTCTGAAGTGGAGATCCCTTTTGCAGGGGAAGGTCAGGGTCCCCGGGGCAACTGTAGCTAGGAAGAGTCCTTGATAGCATAGATCTTTTGAACCTAGGCTGCTAGGAGTAGAGGGAAGGGACATCAGCTGGGGGTCAGAGCTGCAGCAGAGATGTGGGTTCTCTGCACGGAATCTTGGGGATTCTCTCCAATATGTTAACAGGTATCTCAGACTGGGAATACTATTTCATTGACCACACAGTTTTCAGTTGCCCCTGGGTTTTTTTTTCTTCTTCTTCTACTATAAGAGATTCAGCCATCCAGTTTAATTTTAGCTGTGGCTTTATCACTCCGGCTGGTTTGTCCCCTGTAACTGGTGTTTTAAAAAGCATGCTAGTGGGTCCTGTGCTTTCTTTGACTGATGCTTGTGTGGCACCCAGGGCATGTACCGTATGTCAGGATAAGACACTAGGTTATTAATATAAAATGCAGTACTGAAAATGTGGATTTCTTTCTTCATGTGACGACACCTTTGATGACTTAGGAGACTAATACCACCTGAAGCATTGGTGTGCTCTTGATATTTTGGCAGCAGGGGAAGTGATTTGCTCTATGTTTCTCTACCTTTTTAACCTCAACCCCTTCAAGCAATCAGATAGGTATTCTTAGGGAAGTAGTTATACAAATGGCTTATCTTGGAGATTGACATTGCAGCTAAGGATTTCCAAATGTGACATACGAGTACAAAGCTTTAATGGATCTGAGAGCAGAGTGTTTTATATTCTAGCAGGGGGATGGGGGGGGGGGGTAAAAGCAAAAAAAGAACCAGAGTTAGAGAATATTTCTGAAAGTATAAGTATGTAGTTCAAAAGCAGCTCTGCAATTATATGAAGTTTAGAACAAAAACTCGGACTATGCACTCTGGGATTACTAGGAAATTCCAGAATACGGGAAGGAAATATCCACCAAATATGCTAGGTTTTCAGAATGTCTATCCCCAACAGGTATATCTTCTCAATGATTTCTCCACTCTTGCTCTGGATAAATACAAACACCTGTACATAGCCATAATCTCTAACATCAATCAGTGATGCGTGCCAAGGACCATTTAGCAGCTGTATTACCTCAGCTTGCACAATTTCTGCTGTTTCCACTGCTGGCACACTCTGTCTTTGACTGCTCAGTTTATTCACCCCCTTGTTCTGTTACATCTAGATGATTTGTTGTGTTAGTGTAAAAGAAAAGGACATTTTCATTCTGCACAGGGAAATTAATTTGGTTGGAGCTAAATGGCTGTGCCCTTGTGCAGTGCCTGAAAGTTCTTGTTTGGGTACTGCTCCCTAGAAGTATTCATTGTGGGTCTACATGCACTCTATGTGCTCGAGCCCAAAAGACTCTTCAATAGCAACGGTCATTGGTGTAGTAAAAAGATAAAGCTCATCTTACCATGGCTAAATTCTCTGCTTGGTCACTCCCTTGTCAGGTATCTTAGGGTTTGGATACCATCTTACTTGCTGAGCAGTGGGGGCATCTCCTTTCAGAAAATCACTTTAACAGGCTTTATTCTGTGTGATGCTGTAGGCATTTTGGGGTCTTTTTGCTTTTGGGTGAAATTTGCCTCTGTTCAGCACAAGGCCTATATCAATGATGGGCAAGCTGTGGTCCGCAGGCTGCATGCGGCCCTTCAGGGTAATCTGATTGCGGGCCGTGAGACATTTTGCTGATGTTGACTGTCTGCAGGCACGGCTGCCCGCAGTTCCCAGTGGCTGCGCTTTGCTGTTCCCAGCCAATGGGAGCTGCAGGAAGCGGTGGGCCGCAGGGACTTGCTGACTGCCGCTTCCCGCAGCTCCCACTGGCCAGGAACGGCGAAGCGCGGCTACTGGGAGCTGCGGGAGCCATGCCTGAGGACAGTCAACATCAGCAAAATGTCTCACAGCCCACAATCAGATTACCCTGATGGGCCGCATGCAGCCTGCGGGCCGCAGGTTGCCCACCACTGGCCTATATACTACTAAAATCACACTTACGTTCTCAGAAAACATGTTACAGGCAGTATCTAATAGCCATGATTTAGCCCACATTCTATGCTGCAATTCTGCACCAATATATCCATACACAACTCCCATTTAATTCAATGGGAGTTACACAAGTGTATCGGAGAGCAGAATTGGGCATCATGTTCTAATGAGCTACTTCCTACTCCATAGTCTACTGGTGTATGTATGCATGGAAGAAAAAACATGAGACATCGAGCTAAGATGTATACTAGACTGAGAGACCAACTTATACACTGTGCAAAAATGTCCAATTTTCTTCTTTCTCCCCACAAACAGTATTCAGATTAACAATGTATTACATTTTTAAAAAGCATTTCCTTTTCAAATGTCTCTTAATGCTGATTTTTCTTCAATGCTATGACATACTATTTCCGGCATAAAAGCCAGTCTTACTAGTGTCTTATGGTTTGATTCTGAGCAGGGCTAAGCACCTGCAACACACACTAAAGTCAGTATAGACTGTGGGGGCTCAGCTCCTCTCAGGATTATTCTTTTATGAAGTAGAGGGTATTCTAAACATGGTAACCAATTTTAAAGTATTCAGTATTGCTTAAGATGGTATTAATCACAAGGCTCCTTATCAGCTGTGTGTGTATCTGTGTGTGTCTGTCTCTCTTTTTACTTGTTTTAACAATCTTTTTTACTTGCTAGTACTGGAAAAGGTGGGGGGAGAGATACTAATGCAATAAATATGAAAACTTGTTTTGTTTTTGCAAAATGGTTTTGATGGAAAATGATACCATAACAGAGTTAGTAAATGAAACAGCTTGTTGAAATTTAGAAGTGATGATGCTATATGATAATTCTCTCTTACCATTTTTTCTGTGTAATGAAAGGACAGATGTTTGGTTTTGAGATTTTGTCATATGTGCCTGGATTTTTTAAATGCTTTGATTTGCTTGAAATATTCTTTTCTAGGTTTTGGACATAGTGAGGACAAGTGTCCGTGCTGTTCTGCAACGTGTCTGGAGGGTTTCTGACGTTGAATGTTTACATTTATACCGTATTTTTAACCGTGTGTTTAATCGCTTACTCTGGAGCCATGGCCAAGGCTTGTGGAACTGTTTCTGTAATTCAGGGTAGGCCCAATATATTTATTATTGTAATCCTTTTAATAATTTCACAGCTATAGTTAGAGCTAGCATAGTTTAATGTTTACTTTCATTCAAGAAATTATTGTAATACATAGAACTGTTTTTAAAACCATTAATCAAAAACGTACCATGTAATTACCTATTAACATAGGCCAGGCATTTCACTAATGAGTCCATACAGTTAGGCTCTTAGATCCATCTGAAGGCATCTAAAGTAAATGATTTGATTTTTCAAGAATGCTGAGCATCCTGCAGCTCCCATTGATTTCTCTCACTGAGAGACCCTTCTGGCTCAGCACTTTTGAAAATCAGGCCAACTACTTAAGCAACTGTGCCGGGGTCCCCGGGGTGCTATCTGGATTGTGGGACCACCGAGCCTCAAAAACCCACCAGCCTGGGGTTTCCCTCTCACTACAAAGCTATTGCACTGACACAGACATCCACAGGCAGGGACACACCCAACTGAGTTACATGAATGCTTCTCCCAGCCACTCATGAACCATCAATAGAGAAGCTGCAGCCTTGCACCTCAGGGCTGTACTCGGTGGCACTGGTCAGAAGACTGGTCAGTGTAAGCTCCTTACCTAGTGGGCCACTCTGACAAAAGGGTAGTGGTCGTGCAACAGCCCTTGATAATCTGAGCTGAGATTTCCCGAGCACTTCAACCAAAACATGCTGTCTTAGGTAAAATATAAAACAGATTTATTAATTACAGAAAGATCGATTTTAAGTGATTATAAATGAAATAGTTACCTCAAGAAATAAAAATAGAAACACACATTCTAAATCCTAAACTTTTAATCTAAGCAAGCATTGAATCAAATAGCTTTTCTCACCCTGACAGATGGTGCAGGAGGTTACAGTTCCTCAATACACAGACTGGATCCTTTTATAGCCTGTGATCAAACTCTCCAGTTCATATTCTTTGTCTTGCAGATGTGCTTCCAGATGTTGAGATGTGGTGGGAGAGAGGCCAAGTCATGATGTCACTTCCCCTCTTTTATACTTTCTTCCAGTTTGCTGGAAACATCCTTGCAGTGAGGAGGGGATCAGGCAGTCACCATTGGTCAAATCAGTCTCCATTGCAAACATACCTTCTCTAAGGAATCTCTGGGATAGTGGATTATTTTATTGATGGGTGTTGATGAGCCATTAATGCTGTCTGGCTATTGCTGGCTACTATTTTGTTGTAACTGAAAGGCTGGTTGTGGGTCTTCCCAACCTCACAACATATTTCAGTAACAGAGATAGCAATACTTCATAACTTCACATACAATGATAGCACATACAATCCAACCAGATATTCATGTTCAACAGATCAAGACTTTTAAAATAATACCACAAGGTATACTTGCAAAACATATTATTACATTACCATGGTGAATATGGGATTCCAGGGTGCTACTTTGAGGTACAGAGAGTCACAGTGACTTAATTTTAATGTGAGTTGGCCACTGACAAAAATCATGGCCCTATCTGTTTGATCCCTAGAGTAAAACAAAGGAGAATCAAGTAAAGAGTCCTGCTGACATTTTATACCTCAAGTATTCAGCTTCTGTTGTGTGGTTTAGAAATACAGCAGAATTTCTGAATTGGACTATATTTGCTCTTCATTACATATCTGAAACAATTATGAGAATGTAAGCGTGTGAAAAGTAAGAAATTGTGACACTGATAGGTAAGGAAATGGGTTTTTTAGGCTTGAAAATTAAGGATGCTTACTGGAAAACAAGATGCCATATTTTTAAAATTAAATCAGCCCATTCCCCAGCCCTTTACGCTCATGCAGTTGAAGTCAAGGTGACTATTCATGTGAGGAAAGGTCTGCAGGATTAGATCATATATATATAACAAAACAAAATATGTCAAAGATCCTTTTCATAGTCTTCCTTATGGGGGAAAAATGTATGTACAAATATATACCATATCTGGAGAGCATATAAGTTTCTCTGTAAATATATAGAGTGAGGTGACTAATGGGATGTTTTTGATTAGCTTGCAAAAGAGGATTGAAAAAAGATTTATTGAAAATGAGCATCAACAAATATACACATTATGATGATGGGTTTCATATGTACAAAAGGAAATAACTCATTTGTCACTTGTAGGGAATGCATGCACTACATTTACAAATGTAATAAGAAACCTTACCTGTATTCAACACAATGATAGGAAAAGGGAGATGGAAAAATAGATTATTAAAAGCAACAGTCTCAGAGAGTGAGAGATACTCTGCTGACATAAATTGGCATAGCTCTATTGATTTCAATTGACTTTAATGGTTTGATGTCAATTTATACCAGCTGAGGATCTGACCCATAGTATGATTGATTCTTTAAGTGCTTTCATATGTCCATTACACTGTAGGTGTGGGATCCTAACCTTAGCATTGTACCTAGTGGTACCTTTTTCCAGTCTTGAGGGCCTTTGGAGGAAAGGGAGCCTATACTAAGGTCCCCAGGGTTCAAACCTTGCATGCATTGCAGAGCGCCTATGTCTATGAGTGACCCTCATTCACACTGTCTGAAGTGCTTGGAATGAGGGTCATGTTACAGACAAGTGCTCCATTTGTCATGGTTTCAAAACCATGACAAAGAAGGTGAGGGAGGAGCGTCTCTGTTACATCCTTCTGGAGGGTGCCTTTAGACTGGCATCAGATCCTGCCCAGTCATCCAAGGGAAGTTCTTTGGTGGCTCTTTCCCAAAGTGCTCCGTTATCTTTCCCACAGACATTAGCAGGAGGAGATCCCCATCAACAGGACTGTCTTTTTCAAGGTCAGGAACTTCAGAGTAGGTCAGGCCTCCAGAAACACAAGAAGTCGTCTGCATTGGGCTCTTTGAAGTCCAGAGTATGGGACTCCTCCACTGAAGGTCGATCAGAGTGAGGCATTTGGCTTGCCACTACCCAGTACTGACTCATATAGACAGAGTCGAGCTGTTGATTTTGGTGCCCTCCCAGAGGCCATTGAGACTGGCTACCTCTTCACGGCAACACAGCAGTTATCTCTGAGTACTGCAAGACAGCAGCCCATGTCCCTTCTCACTATGCCGGAGGCCTATTCCACAATCAGGCACATGCTGTGCCTATCATGACCATGCCTTGCTTCAGGCTTAAGACCTTTGTTTGGCCCTGGTGCAGCTGCTGAGCTCATTGACATTGGATCACTCTAGTCTGGGGCACCAGCTTTGGGTTTGGTACTAGCCCATGCCTTCTCTCCAGAGCCAGTATCTGCTCCTCCACTCCAAATGGTATGGCAGCTAGGAAGCCAGCCATGCTTCCTCCAGGACTGTGTCCACAATGCAGATTGATCTCAGTCAGCCCTCATTCCCAGGGTCATTCTCATGCTCATGTAAGTTCATGATAGAATGATTGTAGGTTTTTAAGACGAGGTTAGACAATCTCGTGTCAGGAATGGTCTAGTTATTACTTAGTCCTGCCTTGAGTACAGGAGACTGGACAAGATGACCTACTGAGGTCCCTTCCAATCCTACACTTCTATGATTCTATTATCCTTATAGCTTCAGTCTGGTTGAGACAAATCTGGTATTCAGACTTCCACAAACTGTCCACTTGGGAACCTTTGCTGTTATCGATAACTAGAGACCATATAATTCAGAGCTGAGGCCAGGCGCTGACCTGAATCATCAAGTGCTGCACCTCATGGCATGGTTCATAAGTGGTTGAGTGCAGAGGAGGCACATTGCTCAGTGGCAGTCCAGAAAGTGCTCTTTAACATCAGAAGACCTTCCATGAGATCTGCCTACCTGAGTAAGTGGATGTGTTTGTCGGTCTGGGAGGCCTCCCACAATGAATCTCCACCTCAAAACAGAATTGCTTGAATCTTAGCCTATCTTTTGCACTTTAAGGAATCAGGTCTAGCCCACAGCTCCATTAGGGTGTATCTGGTGGCCATCTCAGAGTTTCAACCTTGCATACATAAGACTATTTTCACTCACCCTATCACACCCAGATTCCTGAAAGGTCTAGATAGTTTCCACCTATCAGGCACCCAGTGCCTTCTTGGGATTTGAATTTGGTGTTGTCTGCTCTTGTGGATCCTCCTGTTGAGGCTTCATCATCATACTCGCTTCTATACCTTTCAGTGAAGGTAGCTTTCTTAGAGGCCATCAGCTCCGCTAGAAGGAGGGAGAACTGAATGCACTGGTCACTGATCTGCCATACAGAGTTATCTACAAGGACAAAGTTCAGCATAGATCATGCCCTAAGTTTCTCTTAAAGGTGATATCTGATTTTTTACCTGTCAGTTTTCTTCCCAAAGCCTCATACTTACAAGGACGAGTGAAGGCTCCATACCCTGGATGTCTGTCGAGCATTGGTTTTTTTTTTTTTTTTTGCCCGGGTAGGACAAAGCCCTTTCGAGCTTCTTCACATTCCTTTGTTTCTTATACAGGGGTGTGTGAGAGATCATCCAATCAGATCTTAGACTCACTACATGGATTACCAGCTGCATCATGATGTGTTATACTGCCAAAGGGATAGTGCTTCTGATAAACTCACAGCACACTCAACCAGAGCATGTGCAACCTCAGCAGCATTTGTGGCACATGTCCCGATTATGGACATCTACAGGGCAGGGACATGGTCTTCCATTCATACGTTCATCAGACACTATGCACTGTCAGTAGTGTCAAGGGAAGATGGTAATGTAGGTAAAGTGGTCCTACAGTGCCTCTTCCAATGAGACTCCAAGCCTTGCTGCCTGGGTTATCAGCATAGGAGTTACCTACAGTGTAATGGACATATGTGAGCACACAAAGAAGGAAAAAAGTCACCTTCTCTAAGTCTCACCTTCACTTGTTCTAAGAAATGTGTTATGTATGTCCATCCTCACTCCCCAGTGCATTGGAGTCTGCTATAAACTTCTGGTGCAAAGTAACCTTGCTTCAAGGCATGAGGAACTCATTTGAAGGTGGTGCTGAAGATGGTACCTCTAGAGCAGTGGTTCCCAAACTTTAACAGCCCGCGAACCCCTTTCATTAACTGTGAAATCTCGTGAACCCCCTCCTAAAAATGAATATTTTCAGGGATTTAAGTTTAAATTTCCTCAGTGTGATGGATGCCCCAACTGCCCGGCCCCTCTCTTCCTGGGGCTCGGGCTGCCAGTCCCGCGCCGAGCACTGGGGTTTGTGCTGCCGGCTCCCCCGCTGACGGGGGCAGGGCTCAGGCTGCCGGCCCCAACTGCCCAGCCCCACTCTCCTTGGGGCTTGGGTTGTCAGCCCCACATGGAGCACTGGGGTTCGGGCTGTCAGCTTCCCTGCTGAACGCCGGGACTTGGGCTGCCAGCCCCAACTGCCCGGCCCCGTTCTCCCTGGGGCTCGGGGTGTCTGCCCTGCAACCGGGTCCCACCTGCTGTCTCCAATGCCCAGGGTCCTCTGTCCGCCATTAGTGATTTTTTTCTGGCGAACCCCCTGTAACATTATGCAAACCCCCAGGGGTTCGCGAACCCCAGTTTGGGAACCACTGCTCTAGAGAAAACTCTGTGGCACTGTTGCATTGGACAGATGCACAAACCTACAATTTAGTGGACTTGGGTCAGTGTAATAGAAAAGGGCCATAGTTCCCCAATCTTAATTTACTTCCTTTACGTAGCCACTTAGAGATGTAGGTACGCACTTCATGCCCCCAAATGATTTTTGGACTGCTGATACAATAATCCCTTAATTTTTAGTGTTATATAGTATTACAGTTAGCATTGCTTTACACAAGATGTATGTGAACCTCTTGCTTTTAATATTGCTTTTTAATATTTTTAACATTTAATATTGTTTTAGAAGCTTCAATTTGTGATGATTTTTATTTTCAGAAATCAAACATTTTTCTACGAAAATGTTTTTTGTTCAAAAGTTGATCAGCTTTCCTGTTCAACTGATTCAGGAACACAGCAATGGAGCCCACTGAACAATTCAGTGAAGAGCAGGATCTTTGATATAGCAACAGCTCCTTTCACGCAGAACAGTGCCTTTGTCAGAGAGCCCAGCTGGATCAGTAGGGTTGTCAACCCTCCAGGATTGTCCTGGAGTCTCCTGGAATTAAAGATTAATCTTTAATTAAAGATTATGTCATGTGATAAAATCTCCAGGAATTCATCCAACCGAAGTTGGCAACCATATGGCTCAGAAGTCGAGCTGAAGTCTTTGACAAAATTCCTGTTCCTTGTTAAAGGAGTTATTGCTTTGTCAAACATCCTTTTAAAAAAAACCTAGGAAACTAATATACGCAAACACTTGAGGGGTGAGGGGGGAAGTGTCACTGTGGGGTGTTGAGGTTGCTCTACATGCAATATACCTAATACAGAACCTACAAAACAAGGAAATAGAAAGTTATGGCTGTCAGCAGTACATAGCCTCTGTTTTCTCCAGCCAGAGACATACTTTACCACTAGCCCAGTCACCATACCCCAAAGAGAACATGCTGGAGCCTTAACTTTGCCGCGTAGGGTGTGTGAAGTTTTACAGAAGTGAATAGTAGGGACACTGGGGGAGCGAAGTTTGGTGCCTCTGTGGTAGAGGTGGGCAGATGGAATTTGGGGAAGAAGATGCTGGTTTCCCTACTAAGGCAGAGTTAAAGATGTGGTGCATGCTCTGTGGTGTATGGTGGTTGGGGGCTAGTGATAAAGTGTCTCTCTCTGGGCAAGGAATAGAGGATAGTTATTGTTAGTAGTTTTAATTCGTCATGCCCTTCCCGTCATTAGGTTTTGTGTTAGTTATATTAGGTGTATGTAGAATGACTTTAACATATGCACAAAAAACACTTGTGTATTAATATATGGTATCTGTATGGTATAATCTAGACATAGCTAATTAATTAATGATACATTTGCTTTAATTACCTGCACAAAATCAAAAGGAGTACTAGAAAAGTGATAGTACCAGTTTGATTAAAAATCAAATTTCAAATAAAGGTTCACACATGATTTAGAATATTGCATACTCCAGCATGGCCTTCCCTTGTTGTCTTCCTGTATCCCCTTTCCATGGTGGTGTGCCATGCCAAAAGCGAATTAGATATACCCCAAATTACCTCCGATTTTACTTGTCACATTTCCTGTTCATGCACTGATATAGCATCAGCCCTGAATTTTCACTAAGCCCAAACAGACATCTTATTTTATTACTCTAATTCAAAACCCCTATGTGGAGGATAAAATCCTGGCTCCATTGAAGTTTTTGGGAAAAAACTACCATTGACATCACTGAGGCCAAGACTTCACTCTGGTTACACTTCCAATGCTTAGAACCTGGAGGAGGGATGCAAGGAACCCTCCCCCCACACCTCTCCCACACACATACTGTATGAAATGATTATTTCATTAAAAAAAAAAAATCAAACCCAAGCTTGCCAGCCATCTAAGTCATCATACAGGGCTTTCATTTTTTTATACGTAGGGAAAGGGGTTTCAAGTACAAATTTTGCCTTTGGACACCCATATAGTTCTCTGTATTCATATCTGAATATTCATATAGTATTCATGTATGAATATTCATGTAATATTCATATAATAAGTTGTGAATAAACACAAATACTGAGTGAGCCCTGTGCACAAGACTAATTCCTCCTTACTGTGGTGAAATGCACCTAGTTAGACTAGCGTGGTAGCCTTAAAATTCTGTGCACTGAAAAGCTGAAGGGACTAAACCATTTTGGAAATAAAATGTTAATGGAAACAAAAGTACCAGGTGTGTGGTTATTTCAGATGGAAAAATTTACCAGACACAAACTGAAAGTTTTAATTATACTTCTCTGACTTGATAAAGAGCAGTCTCCCCCGCCCAGTTAGAGCAATGTGCTAATGTTCAAATGGTCTAGACTGAGAAACTCCCTTCCCATGACTTTTTGAATAGTTCTGGTAGAGAAATGAAAGATGAAATGCTTCCATTTATCTATTTTTTTGGAAATGTTGAAACAGAGCACAGTATTTTGAACATTTATATTCAACCGTCATATGTATCATTTGTTATTCTCTTCATGCTTAATATCATGGACTCCTGAATATGACTAATTAATGAAAGTATTAGCATGCTATATAATTACTTTGGCAACACAGGCTATTCAGATAGTAGCTTGTTAAAAATAAATCAGTATTTTGTGTGTCTCATGATGTAGAACACCATTTAAAATTACATGGCAGTAAATCTTTATGTGCTAAACCTAAACAATGGTCCTATAAATGCTTTAGGGGACATACTGAATGAAAAATGGGTTGTGATCATTTTGCAATATGAAGATTAATTTCTTAATTTGTATTTTATATTCCCACCATCTGTCAGTATATGGGTTAAATAGCGCAGGCCTTTCCTGTAAACAGGCAAGGTCACACTTTATTTCTCTTACTCCTCCACTGCTAAATCTCATGTGCAGTAGTAAAGCTTTTAGATTGCCATTTGCAACAGAAAACATGAGGTCATGTCTGTTTCCATGCCAACAGAAGTTCTTGGGAGACCATATTCAGTAAAAGGACAGAGGTGGTGACTCCTGAACAACTCCAGTGTTGTCAACGAATTGTACAGCTTTGTAAACACTGCCTGCTGGTGGCTTACAAATATTCAGCAGATTCAAGAGGATCTCTTACTGGAATTAGCCCTGACTGGGATGATACAAGGTATATACTTTCATATTTCTAATTATGAGACATATTGGAATGTATGATCAGATTTAAATTATATGCGTATACTTCCCTCTAGGCTAGTGGTCTCAACCTGCGGCCTGTGGGCTGCTTGTGGCCCAACCTGCACATAGCTACAGCCCATGTGACCTCCTCAGTGCCATACAAGTGTATAGATATTGTGTGGATGTGGCCCATATAACAAAGAGAGAGCTGCATATGCACCCACAATGGTAAACAGGTAGAGAACCACTGCCTAGGAAAAAGCTACAAGAACTAGTTCACTGTCTGCAACATAAAGGATGAGCATTTCCTTCCAGCCCTACTTCCTGTCATTATGATTTCTATAGTGCGGTAATGATCGCAACAAGAATTATCCTTGCTGGGTTAAGAGGAGATTTACCATACTCATTTTATTTGAAACTAACTTATTAAAAGCTTTGTTTGCTTAATGCCCCAATAGCCAGGGTAAGAAAGGCATTCTATACGTAACTGAATTGAAACTTGCCTTTCTTCCTTTTCTCAGATTCCTCAGAATAATTGATTCTTGGTTTGCATTCCTAGGAGTGCCCTAACATGTATGACTTTGCTGGCTTCGCAACCACTATGCAATCCCCCAGGAGCATAGCTCTAGGCCATGGTCAGGTAAGTGCCATCTGACTTACTGTGTTGCACAGTTTTGCAAAGTTGACTTCTAAAAACTGCAGACATGAAAGTTTTTCTTATTGTTTTTGCCAAAGGGTATAAACATTTTGTTAAAACCTTGCAAAACAGCACAATATAGTAAAAAAATATTTTGGCACTTACCTGACTCTCCATGGGCAGGGTCAGTTCTTCAGCAGAGTTATAATATTGTCAGCATGCTGACTCTTACTGAAACATCACTAGGAGTGGGGAGCCAGTGATCTGTGACGTAATGGTCCTGAAATGCCGAATTAAAGGTAAGTTTCAGATTTATGTTCTGAATGCTTCTCTTACCCTAGTAATTTGGATCATTCAGTACATAAACCTACAAATGGTTTGTTCATTTTAAAAGTCATGCAGTTCTCTGCAAGGGCAGTGTTTATTCCTTAAAATAGCTACTACTATGTCATGTAGAAAATAAACTCAATATATATTTTCAGTTAAACCTACTGTATGACTTCATTGCTTAAGCAATATGTCTTTAACTAGTTATTTGATATATTAAACTTTCTGCTATTGTCATGTGAATGTTTCAGGGGCTCTAACATAATTTAATACCAGCTGGAAACAGAAGTTGATTGTTCACAGCAAAAGTAGAGGTAATTTAGCCACAAAATGAACCATATGCAATATTCATATACAAATGAGCTTATAATAGTAGAGTGGTAAAATCAAAAACGATGAAACAAAGTAATTCTTACTGCCATTGTTAATACAGGAGGTAATTTTTTTCAATCAAAAACCAGCCATAACTGTTCAGACCAATCAAATCACTCTAGAGTATTGCCTAGCTAACAGGCCTGCTTTGGCCATTTTCTGTGACTATTGAAGTCTCAATGGAAGTAATAATCATGGATTTCAAATATGAGCAGAATCTGGCCCTCTGTTTTAGATAAGTGCATAGCAGTTACAAAATAGTAACTTTTATATCTGTAGCAGCATAGCTGTCAGGATAACTTTGATTAAAAGCTACAACCAGTCTGCATTTATCTCAAAAAACATTACATTTATACACTACACTACACTACACTAACCAATATGTTCTGCATAAAGAAGGGGCTTCCGATTTTCTTTATGGGAAAAAAACCCTTTTATATCAACTGGATTTGCTTTTATTTGTCCAGTCAGCCCTAATATGTACAAGGTAACAGTGACGTTATTTCCCTTAAGAGTAATCACTACACAATTTCACGTTGCACCTGGGTTTGTATTTTTAAGCTATCAAGGAAATTATATTAAAGGATTTTTACTGCTAATAATAATTTTGTTGACTGTTACTGTGATATAGTATGAACAAGACCCTGTAAACTGCAGCATACGGGCAGAGAGTCATTTAAAGCTATTTTTTTTTCATAACTCTGTAACGTTTCATTTGTATAGCTCTGTTGGGCTTTCTTGAGAGGGAAACTATTTTCGGGCTACGTTTATGTGCACTTTTTTGGCAGCTTTGTCAGATACATCTCCAGTTGCAATTGGCTATTTGTACGTATTTGGCACTTTACACATTACTGTATGTCTAATTCCCAGTGATACTGTTCCTGATGGAAAACCAGTCATTATTTTAACTTTATTGCATAGAACAAGCTCAAAAATTGTTAAACATATTTCAAAAATAATTTTCACTGTACAGTTCAGTGGTCCCAGAGCTCTGTTATCAGACATTATTGGGAATACCAAGGTAAATGATCAATTATGTTTTCTTCACAGACCTTCAAAATAAAAGTAAAAATGCTGTGAAAACACAGCCAGACTTCTTTTCCAGTCAGGATACTCAAATCTCGTAACACAAGCTTTTTTTTAAAAAAAAGCCTCTGACCTTTTGAATCCTAACAACATTCACTTCTAAAAGAAACTTCAAGGAATGTGGTCATCCCCAACCCCTCTTCCCCCTGCTGGTTAGATCCTTAAACTTTTCCAAACAAGCATAGATGTAACATCTCAGACTTCATCAGAACTGCTCAGATGTTCTGTGAGATAGTGAGCACCTCCGCACAAAAGGTGCTTAGCCTCCCCTAAGATCAGGCCCTTTGTTTGTAGCAAATTGATTAGCCTTTGGCAATAATGGCCTTCCTTAGGGCTTAAACAAACCAAACATTTACACTTTCTCATAGAGCAGATGTTTCCTATTAACAGTCATGACATTTCCCCTTTCCCTGTGATTAGTAGGATTAATCCTCAGAACTCTTTCAATGCACTTGCTCATCATTAATCAATATGATTCCCTAGAATGATGCTACACTTTTTAAACAATACATTATATAATCTGTGGTGTATGTAATCTGTTCGGGCATTGCCCATCACTCATGAAATTTTGATTTAATGTGGATGTTTTGTATAGTTTTTTGTGCTCATCTAATGACTCCTCCAATTAATTATAAGAACTGGTAATAAGAAACAGATTTAAAAATGAATATTAAGCAACTGATGATGAATGAATGTTTGTAATGTTGTCTGAAATAGATCCTTAGCTAGTCTGATTTAAAAAAAAATAACCGAGTCACTGATTAATGATGAATTAGTAGATTGCAGAAATCTGGGGTGTTTGCATTACTTGGATAGTGGTGATGGCATGCCGATATTTAAAACAGCTAGGGATAGTCAAATGATTAGAACAGAAAACGGGGGTTCAAAACTATATGTATTTTTTTGCCTGTCTTTGCCACTGAATTACTGTTTCATTTTTTATAGGTCAGTTAATCTCTTCAGGTCTCAGTTTTTAACCCATTTTTAATCTGGGAAAAATAATACTATTCTAATTGAGATCTTTGGGTGACCGGTTAGAAATAGCTTTGGATAAGTGACTGGTCTTCTCTCCCCCACCCCACCCCCGTTCACCCCCATAAAAGGCTGGCTATTGCAAGCATTTAACATCTTTACCATTAAGAAATCAGTGGCAAAATATATGACCCAAAGTAGGCTGCAGTTTTGCTATGGCTGTCTATAGGTTGTAATAATAAATAAATGATAATAATAATAAATAAATGTTTATTTATTAAACCATTTCCTTTGTTGTCTGAGGCAAAGGCCTGCCACACAGTACTCCATGTGCGAATGTAAAAAAGTCTGACATACCAAGATTGTGAGGCACATGAATGACTAATTCCTTTGCCTTTGAATGTAATCTTTTCAGTTAAATTCCACTTTTTTTAAATCATTTTTAGGTATTTACTGCCAGGATCTTCACAGTTCATCATGAAAACATCCTCCAACTTTATCTGCACTTCATCCGGAATACCTCGCTCTAACATTTTGTTTACACCCAGGTATAGCCACTTGTGAAACAAAGAGAAGGGTGCCATGCTTGATAAATAATGGCAGTCCATTTTTCCAGTTTAAATTTGTGAGGGAGCTGAATATAAGCACTGTTATATATTTGCCACAGTACATAAAATAAAATTTAGCTGAAATCCGACTGTAAAAGCAGAGACTTTCTGGAAATGTAATAAACCTTGTTAAGTTGTTTACACAAATATGTGAATGTCTAGATCTTGCTAGGTTTATAAGTAATTCCTTCCTACTAGAAATGTTATTTTTGCTGCAATATATAAAATGGAATTAATCTTGGAGATCCTATTACAGTGTTAAATTTAGGTACAATATCTTTTAACTTGAAATATATTTATTGTAAATCATACTGTTTATTCTCTCCTAGATGATAAAAAGCCTGTTGTAGAACAGTAATAGTAATTAAATATAAGTAGTCTGATCATTTCTATAGCACATTTTAAAACATTGTAAAAGCAAGATCTAATATACAGACATATTTGTATTTCTCCTATGAAATTACAAGGTATGTGTAATAATGTTGTTTTTCAGTAAGGACATAAAGTATCTTTTAGTCTAAATGAAGGCAGTCCAGAGGGTAAATATTCAAATATACCAGTCCTGGCAAGTAGCTTCTAGTTGGAACCTTGTAATAAACCAGAAGGTAACGGTTATTGTCAGATCTTCCTTCAACCTTCTTGTGTCTTGTGCCTTTCAGTTTATTTGGGGTCAAGTAGTAACCTACAGCTCATAAAAGATCCATGCATATTTTCTTCTGTTCTGCTGCACAAGTGATGAAGCAGACATGTTTCAGAATTACTGCAGTTTCACGGTATACTCTCTAAACTTCAAAATAGTACCTTTTGGTTTGGTTTTCACTGTAAGGTGCATTATATATTGTATACTCTAATGGACAGTATTTTCTAGACTTGCTGAAATCCTAAGAAAATGGTCGAAGATACAATTAATTAGATTTGTTACTCAAATTCAGCTTTGCAGACCTGGCTGAGTGACACAATAAGAATTTGATATGGCCATGAGCTAGATCCTGAAGGCAGAGGTGATCTGAAGTGTGATCTAGAAACATAATTTTAAGAGTCTCTCAGTATCCACATTTGTCCCATTAATCCCTATACATCAGAGGCCCCCAAACTGTGGGACACGCTCCCCTAGGGTGGGGCACCAAGGAACATTCAGAGAGGGGTGTGGCAGGCTGGGCCAGCTCCCACAGGGGGCAGGGAGGGAGGGTCACTGAGCCCCGTCCACAGCTCTACTCCAGCTGTGGCCCCGGCTCCTGGCCCTGTGCCTGATCCCGTCTACAGCCTTGGCACAGCTCCGCATCTGGCTGCAGGCTTGGCTTCGAGCCCCCACTGTGGCCTGGCTATGGCCCCGCTCTGAGTCCCGCCCCTGCCCCAGTCTCGGCCCCTGGCCCCATCCTCGGGCCCAGACCCACCCCCAGCTGCAGCCGCATCCTCGGCCCCATACCCCTGTCGGCGTCCCCCTCCCTTAGCCCTGGCTCCACTCCTGGCCATGGTTCCAGGGGGGTGCAGATAGAGAGACGGGGGCACGACCCACAAAAGTTTGGGGGGACCACTGCTGTACATGTACATCCTAAGAAGTAATTTTAAAAAATGAATCCAGTTTGTAACCAATTAACTGCCTTGTTCCCATTTGGTGTCAAATGCCTGTTCACTCACTGGTGAAAGTGGATTTACAAATTTCTTTTGTAGTTATTTTCCAGAGACAATGTAATAAATAGGGTGGTAGCCTAATGGCCCTTCTGACAGAGCGTTACATTAAAATTTCTCTGGGATGGATTTTTGAAACCTTGGCCAGAGCCTACCAAATAGGGAATTTTGACACCTGTGCTTTTGCCTATCCAAGTTCCATACCTGTAGGATGACCATTCATAATAGCATGACTGTTCCCTAGATACGTTTTTTAAAATGTATTATGCTTTTAAAATTTGACTCCAAGGCTGATCAGATACAGGCAGTCTGCTAGTCTGGTAGAATCTCTTCCTCTTCCATGTTAATGCTGGTTTACTCACACAGCATGCTACCATCAGTCCACTTGATGTATCGCTGTGGGCTATACAGTGGTGACAGCTGATAATGCAAATTACATGTGATTACCTGTAAAACCTAACAAAATCTGTAAATCCGTCCCTCCAGGGAGTGCTAATGTACAGTAGTCTCCACAGTATTCTGCTTTTGGCCATGGGGAAAATTTGGATCAGTGTCCAAAGGTGCTGAGCAAGGGGACTGGGCTAATTCTGCCAGCAGTAGAATTTTTTAAAATAGGGCATTAAGTACAGATATGCAAACTAGGGAAATCAAGGATATGTGTGGGATGTACACAAATGTATCAAGTGATTGGTTTAAGTTTTCAAAAATGGTTTTAGTTTCTGGCTGATGTTATTTCATTGTGTTCTTATTTCTGATGAGCCATGCTGGAGTGGTATTAATAGTTATAAAATCAATATTTCAACAGAATATAATAATCCTAAATACTTTTTAATCTCTTCCACGTGTCCGGGCTGTCTACTCTATAGTTAAAGGGGACTGTGTCGGGGGACAGTTACAATCAGGTTCCATATGGTAGTATAAACCATCTCACCAGCCAGTGCATCAAATAAAGCTCCCAACAGCAGCAAAATTTCAGTTCCTTTCTTCCAGGATAGGGTTATGAATCAAAACCAAGACAGTCTAACTTAAATCAAACAAGTAAACCACATCCTGCTGATTAGCCCATTTCAAAGTCCTTTCCCTTCACCCAGGGCCTCCTGCAGATCTCTGGGTACCTGAGCTGATTTCTGATCTTTTATCTGAGGAGGAGGTAATCTGCAGGCTATCACCTGATTCCTGACCTCAAACCCATCCCCTGATAGGCAGCTAATTAATCATAGGTGGAGCTAAGCCTATCCCCCTTAAAGGGCCATCCCAACCTGTGAGCAGGACCACAACTATATTTCCAAATTGTATTAGAGTCTTAGACATGTTTTAACCAAAAGAGGGGGGACGTGGTTGTAATTGCACTAGAGATAGGCCGTACATGTACAACGAATGACTAAAATAAGACTAGTTGTATATAACTTATAATAAGTTATCACAAAGAAAATGCCAAATGATATAAAAATAAGATTTTGCATAGCTTTAGCATATGAATTCTATATATTTTAGATTAATACAATGTTTCCAAGTGTGTGGATAGACCTCCACTATAGCCCTTAGGGAGGCTTGGGAAGGGAACCATCGGAGGCAGGGAAAACTGCATTAGCCTGGATCTATTCTAACTGGCATTGCAACTCTGAACGCATAATGAACAGCAACAGCCCACATTCTCCTTCTTCTAAGTAAAAGTAGTCATTTTGCTCAGCCCACAGTGTGAGAGGGTTCACAGGATAAGATACGCTAATCACCACAAATACAAACTACAGATTTCATTTTTTTTTTTTTTTGAAAGTCCTGGAGACAGCCACCTTGCTAAAACAATAAGTCCCTTGTTGAGGGACAGACTAAGCCTTTTGCTTTAGTAACTTTACAATCTTGAAAAACTGCTGATATTTAGACAAAATAATACCTCATGATACCAGAAGCAAAGTAGCATGCCTACTGACCAGCACCATAGTTAGGGATGACAGTGTGGACCTAATGGGGCCCTCTAGATTCGGATAAGCATCCAGGCTTCAGGATGGTGTTTCCTCACTCGTTCAGTCAGTGTACTTTACACGGCTGTGTCTGTGCTTTTGTACAGGGCTGTAGCTTACACTGTGAAAAAATATTCTTGCAACTATTGATGCTACATCCCAGCACAGTGTGTGAGGCAGAAAATGTAGGATTTGCCCATTTCAGTGTTATAGCAGATGCTCGACGACCCAGTGCCCTACCATCCATTGGAAAACATAACTCATAACCATAGCTCCCACCCACCCTGCCAAAATCTAGCCCATTATGTGAATTTTTGGACTGATAGGAGAGCAGATGTTTAAAAAGTCTGAAACTGTCTGCTTATTCTCTCTCTCTCACGTTCCTCCTCCCCATGACCCTTAGTTTACCAGAAAGCAGACACAATCCTCAGGTATCTGGAGGCTTGTAGCTGTCAGATACCTGGGGGCTGACTCTGCACATGTGTTTGGCTCCCATTCTAGACTATCACCGTTACATGTGCTCTCCGGCTTATTTGGAGAATTGTTCCTGGAAATGATACTTACTCTTACAGCCTTTACTGGGAGAAAATTCCCATTGAAGTCTGTAGGTGTTTTGTCTGTATGGATTGTAGAATTGGCTTCCAGGAGTGAGCAAAACAGGTGCAGTTTTCCTTAATGGAAAACCTACTGGTGCAAATATGTTAATAGTTTGAGTGTTCTAAATAAAGCACTAGGCCCACCCCGTAATTTGCCTCCCTAAAGAAAGTGCAATATAAAACTGCTTCTGCAATTCTTGGTCATAAGCTCAGGAGTCCAAATACAAAGGCAGAACAGCATAGAAGACACTATATTTTAAAGCATTACTTTTCCTAGGTAATGTAAGAAAAGAACCTAATAATGATACCCACTTGGTGGACTTTGGCCTTCAGGGTAAAGTTCTGTTTGGAAATGATTTTCTTCTCTTCATTATAGAAAAATCAGTCTATGCTATGGCAGTTACTTTTCTGTGTAGGAAAATGTACTGCTAAAATCTGATGTGTAAGTCAGACTGAATAATTTCTTAGGGGCACGTCTTCACTACCCGCCGGATCGACGGGTAGCAATCGATCTATTGGGGATTGACTTATCGCGTCTAGTGAAGACGCGATAAAATCGATCCCCGATGGCTCTGCCGTCGACTCCGGAAATCCACCGCAGCAAGAGGCGGAAGCGGAGTTGACGGCGGCGCGGCAGCGGTCGACTCGCCGCCGTCCTCACAGCCAGGTAAATACTGTGCTATTCACGTAGCTGAAGTTGCGTATCTTAGGTCGACTCTCCCCCCCTCCCCACCCCTCGTAGTGTAGATCTAGCCTTAGTCAGGACAAAGACTTCTAGGAAAGTGTTTGTTTTTGAATAATAAGGTACAGATTGAGTTTACGTTTTATCTCTCTTTCCATATCTTCTAAATGTAAAGACTGAACTGTATTGGAGTTACATAACATCTAATTTAGGTATATCATATGAAATATTGAAAAAGAGCTAACTTGGAGTTCTTGGATTTATTCCCATTTTCAGATAAAGTTAATTTTTAAGAGTTCTGTTAACTTGAATATTTGTCACTCTTTTGACTTGCTACTATTTTTATTGCATTTTTTCTGTAAGAAAGTTTTCCTGCATTAATTGTTGTTCTTCATCTAAGTTCTTTGCTCTGTAGGGGGTCACCCCAGGCAGAAGGCCAATACAAAGTCTCTGCACAATTTAAATTCCTTATAAGCCCTCAAATAGTGCCTTTAGTGAGACTTAATGGAGCATGAGTTTATGCTAATCCTCAGCTCAGGCCTGAATTTCAATGTAGTTCAAGGGAAGTTAAAGGAGAGTGTTCCCTCAAAGGTAAAGAGTCTGATCCTTTGCTCCTGTAGCCAGATCCTAAAAGGTGCTGAGTTCCTACAACGCTAATTGATGCCAGTGGAAGTTACAAGTAGTCAGCACCTCCACGGAGGTAGCTTATTGAATTCAGTGGTAATTTTGCCACTTATGTCAGTGGGAGCAGGAGCAAGAGCAGGCTCTAATTGTGAGGATGTGTGGCTGGAACTCTTTTTTTTTTTTTTCCTCTCCACTGTTCCTACTTTCAGAAAAAAAGACATTGTGTGTTGAAGAGAAACCTAGAAATATTTTAGTCAATGCTGCTAACGTTTGTATTTATATTTATTAAAATTTTCTGATAGGACATACTGAGAATGGTGTCAGGGTCCTGCTTAGAATCTTGTTACATGGGTACAAGCACTGTGGATACTAGGCAATATTCTGATTAATGATTTGGATAATGGATCATAAAGTGTGCTTATAAAATTTTCAGATGGCACCAAGCTGGGAAGGGGTGCAAGCACTCTGGACGACAGGATTAGAGTTCAAAACAACCTTGCCAAATTAGAGAATTGTTTTGAAATCAAGAAGATGAAATTCAGTAAAGACAAGTGCAAAGCCCTTCTCTTTGGGAAAGAAAAATCAAATGCACAACTACAAAATAGGGAATAACTGGCCAGGTGGTAGTACAGCTGAAAAGGATCTGGGGCTTACAGTGGATCACAAATTGAATATGAGTCAACAATGTGATGCAGGTGCAAAAAAGGGTAATATTCTGTGGTATGTTTAGTCTTCAGAAGATTGAGGGGGGACCTGATAAGTCTTCAGATGTGTTAAGGGATGCTGTAAAGAGGATGGTGATCAATTGTTCTCCATGTCCAGTGAAAGAAGGATGAGAAGTAATAAGTAAAGAAGTAATCTGCAGCAAGGGAGATTTAGGTTAGATATTAGGAAAAACTTTCTAACTGTAAATGTAGTTAAGCTCTGGATTAGGCTTCCCAGTGAGGTTATGGAATCCCCATCATTGGAGATTTTTAAGAACAGGCTGGGCAAACATCTGTCAGGGATAGTTTATTAGTACTTGGTCCTGCCTCAGAGTAGAGGGCTACACTTATGACCACTTGAGGTCTCTTCTAGCCGTACATTTCTATGATTCTATGGATTCCTGGAAGCAGCCCTTACTCACACTATTCCAGACTCTCATAGGCTCTCTTGCACTGAGCAAAAGTCAACTCCACCTTTTAGACTGTAAGCTCTTTGGAAGGGACTGTCACCTTCTATTTTTGTTAAGTTACACAATAGGGCCTCACCCTGTTTGAGGCCTGTAAGCGGTTCTCACAGTACAAATGATAAATAACAGTTGAAACTAGTTTGCATAACTCCTTAAACACCCCTGATTATTTCTAATGTGTTTACAGCTGTGTGGAACAAAAAAGGGGACATACTGTTGAATGAAATTGGCTCTGGCAGATCCCAGAACAATTATTTAGTATTTTACAGTGGCTCAAATGGCTGCATAGCAGTCTTAGTCACCCAGAGAACTTACCCCAGCCAAGAGCTAGACTAACAGCCACTATTATGAAGTAGAGGCCTGTAATTGAGTGACACACACCTGCCTTCTCCTTTCCAGTGCATTAGTCAAACAGCTGAGCATTGTTGTTGTAGTAGAAACAACACAGGATCACGGAGACTGCAAGATGTGGAGTCTGTTGCTGAGCATGGTTTTGTACAACTCACAGCTGCAGCTTTGTGTTATAGCAGCATATGCACTGATGTAATGGTAGTAAGTGCAGTGATGCTGCCGTGAGGTACTGACTTCAATGAAAATTGAGGGTGTTCCCAGGATCAGGTCCTAAGTGGACAAGAGCTGTCTGGTGTGCCAGGTGCATCTTCTTGGATCTCTGTATAGCATTTTCACTTAGGTCTATTCTTGTTCTGGACACATGTATGGTCCAGGGGGAAAATCCCTCAGTAGGGCATGGAAGACACTATTTATTAAAGCCCTACTTCCCTACATAATGCAAACAAGGAGGGGGAATAAAACCAGTAAAACTAAGACCACCTATTAATGGGCAGGGAAGTGTGATTTTCTTCTACCCCCAACTGCCCTCTCTTAGTCAGCTCTGATTCTTCCTTCCCTTAGTCAGGCAGCTTCAGACTGGCATGCTGTAGAGCAGGATCACTCCTTTCCCTGGGAACTGGAGTAAGTTCTTGCCCCACACTAATGTAGGGCGGGCCTCTTGCTTTCTACTTTCCTCACTCAGAGTGTCAGAATACCTCCAGCCTGACTGAAACAACAGAATATAGGGAAGTGGGACAACCATCCCATGGTTTAAGGTCAGCCAGATTGTTACCAGTTGCTGCTGTTTTTAACACAGTACACAACCAAAGACACCCCAGAAAACATAGGTCAGTTTGGGGGTAGATCCACAGACTATGATGATCTGATATTTGTAACAATTGTTTTGTACCAGTGATGCTATTCTAAGCCTGTTTGCGCATCCTCCTGGTCTTTTTTTGTTGACTTGTTTTATTAGTGGTAAGGTCAGCAGCAGTCAGGGCCGGGTCCAGGGTTTTGGCCGTCCCAAGCAGCCCAAAAAAAAAAAAAAAAAGCCGCGATCGCGATCTGCGGCAGCAATTCGGCGGAAGGTCCTTCGCTCCGAGCGGGAGTGAAGGACCGTCCGCCGAATAGCTGGACCTGCCGCCCCTCTCCGGAGTGGCCGCCCCAAGCACCTGCTTGCCAAGCTGGTGCCTGGAGCCGGCCCTGGCGGCAGTGATATCATCAAAACCATGTATTTGGGTAACATTTAACATGAACCAAAACCTGCACCTGGCATGTGCCAAGTGTGGAGTAGCATAGAGACCCACATGTGGTCAGCAGCCCTTCCAGCACACCCTAATGTCTTGCTGTCGTCACCCCCATATCCTCCTTTCATCTTGAAAGCAGAACCCTGTAAAGTCAAACACACTGACTCAAATCTGTTGGCAGCTGTTGACTCCCTATCTTCTCCTCCCTGTTAACACCAATGCCCCAGGCCTGCTAATGAGAAGCAACTATTCCCTTCACTCCACAGATATGCTTCTAAGGGTCACTGGAGTCTGGCCATGCACCAGGTGTCTTTTCTTTGCTCCACAGAAGCTAGGGCCAGACCGAATTATAACTATATATTTCTGAAAAAACAATGTAAGAACTAATATTCTTTATACTTACTAGCTTACAAGCAACTGACATCTTATTTGCTCAAGTTATTACAACTTTCAGAGTACTGTGGCTGTCTAGCATGACAGAGGAAGGCAAAGATGCCACTGAACGTGCTTTTGGAAGTGCAAATATATTCAGACCTCCTTTTTCAGCCCGGTCAACGCATGCAAACAGTAAATATTGTATATGCTGTAACCTCCAAATATTAACAGGATTGATACAAATTTGGGGTTTGAGGATAAGGTTAATAATAATGAATTTGCTAACATGATTCAAACTGTCTTCATATGCTTTCCTATCTGTCTTTGAATGCAAATGTTGTTACAAAGAAAATGCTTGAAATGTCAACATAATATGCAATTTACATAGTTTTGTTATGGCCCTGTATATATGAAGCTTATTTCAGTTACTCAAATATGTATAATAATAAAAAAAATGTCTAACATAAGAAGGCTGCAGTATGTAATCAAATGGCTATTTTTGCTTTACAAACACTCACATTGTTTTAGCAGTAGAAAAAGCTTAGCTCCCAATTAAGCTTTCAGAATGATGGGATATATTTCACAGTAATTGTCGTCTTCTGCACTGACTTCAACAGCACTACAGGGATGACTTTACCAGCTATTAAAGTCAAGTCAAGTAAATAAAATCTGTATACATTTTTGTTTTAGTTGGCTGTAATATAACCTGTTCTAAAATTCTAAAAGGGCAGTTGTATATCTTTTTTTGGATCAAGCATTATAGCAACACCCAGTAGTGCTAAGATAGCTAAGGTTGTGTCAGCATTTCTGTTACATACAAGTTTATACCTTACTTGGATTGCAATTTAACACACAAAATCTCAGCTGGAAGTACAATACCTTTACTATGGTCATTTAAACAACAATAAATTTGGCAATTTTTAAGTTTTGCCACTGTGGTTTTCCTTCTTTAAAGAAACAAAACAAAACTGTTTGATACTTTTGTGTGTGTGTGTGTGTGTGTGTGTGTGTGTGTGTGTGTGTGTGTGTGTCAGTCATTCAAAAGCAACTTTGATTTCTTTGTATATTAAGTGATGAAGCACTTTGTTTTTTAATATAGTCCAGGCATTGACCGGGCCTAGTCTTGTTGTCTTCATGCAGCTATACTCCTATTAACTTCAGTCCACAGTTTTATTCCTGTGTGTGAGCGGGATTTTACATGAGGGACATTTTAATTTTGAAAACTGGCTACTGTACAACTGCTGCTTTTTGTAAGGAATCTTGCTACACATGCTCGTAATGCATTTTTATATGGCAAACAGTAATAGCTCCTTGGTGGCCACTATGGATAGAAATATGGTTTCTGTCTGTCTTGTCAACCCTTCCTTCAGACTAGTTTCTTTTTTCATTTTGCCATCCTTTTTAATGATTAAAGATAAATGAGGCTCAAACAAATCTCTTAAAAGATTGCTGAAGATTGGGCTTAAATGGACAATGTGGAACATTCAGATATTTGAGATCTGACAGTGTTGTTCATTAACCTGCTCTCTTGTGCCTAGATATTGTAAAACATGGCAATTACACTGATCACAACTGTGCAGTAACTCATAAGGATAGAGACAGTAGGCAGGTCCCAGGCCACTTAGCGATTTCAGGTCACATCCTTCTAAACTTTACCTTAGAACCCTAAGGCAACTAGTCCAGGTCACAAAGCATTGGTGTATGTGCTTGCAGTACATAACCTACAGACTTAACTGCCTAAATTGAGTCAGTTAGTTCTATGGTGATCATGGTGGCCATAAAACTGAGAGCTAACTCAGAAAAATCATCACCCATCGAAATGTTAAATTTACTATTGGCCTCAGTGCCTCCAGCAAAACAAAATGAAAGGGAGTAGGGGTGCGCCCATCTTAAACCCTGGAAGCCAAATCAGAGGGCACAGTTCAGAAAGGGGGTCTCCCAAAGCTTTGCAGAGTGTGGCCCACCGCTTAACAGAGATTTGCTTGTGAACACTTCCCCTCTCGTTGACAATCATGCAGGCCGCCTCGCTTCCAACTGATAGTTGAGTACCGTCCTTGTGGCAACTACAGCTGTCACTTAATGGAAAATTAATATTAGGAAAGTATTTAATCTATTTTTAGCATCTTTTAATGCAATTTAGTATATGGGAAGGGGGGAGAAAAAAATAGCCAGCACCATCTGACCAGCTGATCTGACTCCGCGGATCAGCTTGGTTCAGAGGAGGTATAGAGGAGGCCTTAAACAAAGAACTATTCAGCACTCCTTAGCCCTGGGGGGCTCTTGCCCCTCAAACTAAAAAAATAAATGAACAACCCCCTGTTGTGATATCACTTTCTGAAAAGCTTTGTGAGTCTGTGAAAGCTATAGGTAGTTAAGCTGCTGAAAAGGCTGGTTTCAGCAGCAGGTGCGAATGGGTTTAAGGCTTCAATATTAAGCTGGCAGGTTGTGATGAAAGCTGTCATGATGGATTCTGGAAAAAACCATATGTCTTGAATCAAGTTTAGTCAGGCTCTACTGGGCTGTAATATTGCTGAGGCTGTGCAGTTGCTAACATTAGGATAAGATGACTTTAAAAGGGTCAAGGGCTGAAACAAAACGCATTTCATGTGCAATAGGCTGGTAGCAGTGAAAATGCTAATATTGCTTCTCTAGCTTTGGTTGTATGCCAAGCTTTGAGAGAGATCAGAAGCATGAAAGCTATAGAGCCAGCTCCTGTCTGGTCCTATGAGAGCGCATAAGGAGAGGGAAAGGGCACATGTAGGCTACCCCTCTGGGTACAATCGCAACACAAGGACTGGTGGTTTCTAGTGCCAGCCCTAGGACTTCCCCCCAAAAGATACCAAAACATTTGCCTTCCCCCAATTTGCACTGGCCTGGCACAAGGATGGCACATCCTGCATTCTTTCAAAGGCTGTAGCACTGGTTGCAGAAACTTCAGGAGCTTTCATTGGGCACCATGGGCTGTGATATTGATGACAGTACCACCACTGTCCTCTGTATCTCTCTCCTCAGAGCCTTGCTCTGTTGACACAATCTCCAGCTCCGTGTATTCCCAAGTCTAGGGCCTATTTCCTGGGTGAGCAGGTTATTCTCCAACACATCTTTTCTCTGCATCCTTGAACTTTCATCTTTCACTGGTCACATGCCTAAGAAGCCTGTGTGTTTTCCTCGAATCTGCTATATTTTCCCCCTCTTCTCAACAGGCCTCCTGTTTCCATTTTTGCAATACCCTTCAGATCTACACTTATCTTTCCTCTCCATCTGCTGCCAGGCTCGCATATGCATCCATTATCTTTCATATGCATTAGAGCAACTTCACCTTGCCTGCTCTCTCAACTGTCTCCCAACTAAGTAGCCCATTTCCATCAAAATATGTATGTTTGACTGTCACGCCAACCTTTGCTTCACAAGTGAATACAGTGTCACATCAGCGTACTTGTACCACTTCACCTTGCCTTAATTGTGATCATCCTGCTTTTTCTCATCTGTGTTCCCTTTCCAGTCATCTTGCTCTAGACCATTCTCAGCTCTCACTGTCCAGCACTTTGCTCATATTACCCTCACCCTACCGAGCAGGCTTCCACCTGAACTGTTTCTAAGTGAATGTTTTGACTTTTTCTAATCCTGTCAAAGGCCCTGATCCTGTACCATTCATATTGAAGTCAATGGCAAAGTTCCCATGAGTGTATGTGATTGGGTGTGCCTGGCCTTTGCGGCTCCCTAGAGGAGGCCCTGCCATCCTACTACACCCTACCCCAGGAAAGGAGCAGTGAAGGTGGATCCTCCAGGCCTGCCTAGAGAAGCCTCACGGAAACAGGCAATCAGAGCCCAGCAGACTCAGACAAAAAGAGCTGCAGGGCCTTAGCAGGTCAGTTCCTGGGTGGGACCAGAGGGGCAAGGAAAGCTGCTCCTCGCTGGCCAAAGGAGCTTGAGGGATAAATAGAGATTTGTTCTGGTTGCATTTGCTTAAGCTGGGGGAGAGAGGACCTGCTTTGAACCCTGAGTTAAGGGGTGAAGATAAAGGGGCAACGTGGGAAGATACTCAGGGAATAGCAGCAGCAAATGAGAGTGATATGTGGCTGCTGTTTTTATAGGATCCCTGGGTTAGAACCCAGGGCAGTGGGCGGGCCCAGGTTCCTGCTTGGGTTGCCAGGCGTCCGGTTTTTGACCAAATACCCAGTCATAAAGGGACCCTGGCGGCTCCAATCATCACTGGTAAAAGTCTGGTCGGCAGTGCAGTGGGGGCCTGGGGCTAAGGCAGGCTCCCTGCCTGCCCTCGCTCAGTGCGGCTCCCAGAAGCAGCCGCCAGGTCACTGTGGCCCCTAGGCGCATAGGCGGCCAGGGAGGCTCCACGCGCTGCCTCCGTCCCAAGTGCCAGCACCAGAGCACCCATTGGCCGGGATCTGCGACCAATGAGAGCTGTGGCGGCGGCGCCTGCAGGTGTGAGGGCAGTGTACAGAGCCTCCCTGCCCGCCCATGCGCCTAGGAGCCACAACTAGTGGCTCCTAGCTGCTTCCTGGGAGCTGCAGTAAGAACTGTGGGGACCCCACAGCACCTCCCGCACCCAAACTCCCTCCTGGAGCCTGCACCTTCCCCCACACCCCAACCCCTGTCCTAGCACTGAGCCCCCTCCTGCACCCCAAACCCCTCATCCCGGCCCCACCCCCGAGCCCACAGCCCCAGCCAGAGCCCTCACCCCCCTCCCGCACCCCAACTCCCTGCCCCAGCTCAGTCAAAGTGAGTGAGGGTGGGAGGAGGGATGAAGCGAGTGGGGGGTGGGGCCTTGAAAGGACAGGCCAGGATGGGGCCTCAGGCAGGGCAGGGGTGTTTGGTTTTGTGCTATTAGGAAGTTGGCAACCCTAGTTCCCCCACTGGTAAAGTGGTGTGAACCCTGAGAAGGGGGCAAGCAAAGGACTGACTTTAAAGGGCCAAGAGATGGGGCTGAAGACCCTGGGGAGGGCAGATAGTTTTGTTGGACTTTTGTTACAGCAGAAGGGGTTCACTTTGATTGTGTGATCCAGCTGGAGGGCTGAGTCACTGAAGACCCGCTGTTGGGGGCACCAGGAGCAGGAAAAGGACTGTGGTACCCCACACAGCAGCAGAAGGGATTAGTATCCCGAGTTAGTGTATGATCAAGATCTATACAAAAGTTGAATGATTTTTTCTAATTAACAATCAGTTAGGAGGGAAAACACTTCTCAAGTTGTCGTCCCCTCCCTCCCCCACCGGGTTACTTATTGCAAACTAGTGATTGCAATTAAAAACATCAAATAAATTAATAATAAAATGCTTTTTCTACTAATATAAAATCTCCAAAAATCCAACAAATTTTTAATTAACTGGTAGACTGTAATATTTATCAACTACAGAAATATTGGAGTTACAGAGCAATGGCGTATAGGCCAACTTGGAGCTTTTAAAAATCAAAGTTAAAATAATGATGAAAAAGAGAGAGGCTACATATTTAATTTCAATTTTAAGCTGTACATTTCAATATTTTTTTCTAACTAGTATAGGTTAGTGGGATTTGTATTTAACCTCGCATTAAAGTGATGTGCTGTGTCTTAGAAGGCTAAAATAGTTTGCCTGATCTTTAATAAAATCCTAATGGTTTCTGATGTGTCAGGTGTTATCAATCCATGTCTTGTAATTTGCAACTCCATCTGCAGACACACACACATCAGTAAGGTGTGGCTGCACACTGGAGAGCAGCTTTGCATTTTCAATCTTGAGGCCTGATCCAGAAAACAGTTGCTACTGACTTTGAGAAAAGAGCTTTCTCCACTGGCACTACTCACATGATAGTAAGTACTATTCTTACTAATATGGTAAATGTTTACAAGATTAGGCCCTTAGGTACTGCAGCTCAACTTTAAGACGTGCTTGCCAGCGTTTCACAAATGATACAATGATATATGCTCACAGACTTGAGTGTAGGTGAAGGTCTATTCTCCCATCAGTTTGTGAGGAATTTATATATTTTCCCCCTATATTGGCACCTGTGTTCTGGTTAGTTCAAAAGTGATTGCATAACCCCAGCCAGCTATCTACAGAGAGCATTCATGCTGAAAGCACAAATAATCAAAGTGCAGGGCAGTAGCATAGACTGGATTGTGAGTATATGCTCAAATGCATGGATTATGCTCCATAATGTTTCCATTGAGCTGTATCCTGTAGTGTCCCTCCAGGGCTTTTGCAAATAGAATGTGAACTCCCGGGTTTTGGAAGTAGCAGGAAGTGGGTACAAAAATAAAACCTCACTTGGCCACCTTCTTGTGTACGCAGAAGAGGTGGCCTAAGTTTTGCCACTAAGGAACCTGATCTCACAACTACCTCTTTGTGGATGGACCCTTGCACCTGCATGAGGTCCACTGAAATTATAGGGCTTCAGCTGGAAGAAGTGGGGAGTGCCTAAGATGGGCAGTATTAAAAATATTCTCAAAGTAGCTCAATACTCTTTGTAAGAATTCTGCTTTTTGGGCCAAATCTTAGCTTAGTGTGTTCTTCTGACATCCGATTTGTATTTGATTTAATCAGCAGCTACTGTAGTTACTGATTTTTATCTGGTGCATTTTTAAAACTATTTTGCCATCTTGCACTTTTAAATCAGATTTTACATTGTATTTAAGTGTTTCTCATATACGTCTGCTCTGATTATTTATATTTAGCATATAGAGAAGATTATATTCCCATTGATTGTTCTTTGCTGTGTGATAATTTCCCCTTTGTGTGTTACTGATATGATCATCTTTCTCCTTTTCTGTCAATAACATTCTAACCTTAATCTTCTTCCATGACCAGATTTTTATTCTGGTGCTGTAATGATAAATAAGCAGCTCCATCTGTTTTCTGTTATTATAGCTTATCTAATATTCTTTTGCTCAAATACACTATTGCTTTATTTCTTCTAATTGTATACTATAAAGAAATACATAGAACAATTAATTAAAGTATCTATATTTCTGTCCCAGAGGTCTGGTACTGTTTATAAATTTCTCATCTTATGCAGTCTCTGTTCATGACTTTGGCAGAATCATTTGACTGAAATATGGCTCAATTAATCTTTCTCCATTTTTATACATTATAATTAATTCATTCATTTTAAAATTTCACTCACTAGGGTAGTCACATTGAGGTATAACAACTCCATGTGAGTCCTGGTGGCAGCAGCCATAGCTGGAATACTAATCAATCACACAGTTGCACAATAATTCTCATCCTAATGCAATGTGCTGTGTATAATATAAGGTGCAGCAACTAGACCCTTAGCATTGCACGTACACAAGGACAAGTTCAAAAGGTTTCTAAAAAAGTCTCAGCCAATTTTACTGTTTCCCTGGGATGATTCACACTGAGCTAATGAGCAGGCAAATACTCCCAGATTGTAAACTGTAAATGGGGCTTTAATGGTTGGAGAAAGATGTTAATCAAGGTTTTCACCTATCCTAGTGGCTTAATTGTCTATGTCAGTGGATCTTGTAATGCTGAGTCAGTAGCAACCTTTTCAAATCCTCCTGAAGAAACTTTGTCATCGTTTATGTTGTTCTACAGAACTTTCAGGATACAATGTTCAACTTCAGAATAAATTAGGCACCCAAATCCACCTTTAAGCACCTAAGCAAGTAAAAGAGGCCTACTTTTTCAGAAGCACTGAGCACCTGTAATTCCCATTGAAGCCCACAAGAGCTGCAGGTGCACAGCACATATTAAAAAAATGCCACACTTATTTGGCTGCATAAATATCGGTTTGGATGCTTTACTTTAGGCACCTACATCTCCAAACTTTGGTGTCAAAGTATAAGTCTTTTCCCCTGCATTTTCTGTACATGTTAAAAAGTCTCTACCTTGTTTAAATACAAATGAACCCATTTGCTCACTAAGAATTAATCATTCGTTTAGGTTATTTGCCCTGAGTGGAAAAATAGCCTGGAGGCGATTTCACCCTATTTAAATACCACATGGAATTGGTTATAAACATGACTGGAGCACAGGTCTGAAAGTACTGCACAGCCCAGGAGGAAAGGACAGGGGTTATTATTAAACATTATTATAGCACGGCAGAGGTACATGCAAGCAGTCTAAAGAGCAGACAAAACACAGGACAGCAATTCAGGATAACAAGGATGTAGAGAGATCGCTGCTGAGAATATCAGTGAGGGAAGGATTTATGAAAAACTTGGTTTAGAGGACAAAGGCCTTAGTGGTTAAGAAGTGAGAGGTTGTATCAAATGTATTAGGCTATGCGAAGAAGGGTTACAATGGATCACTTCAGTAAGGAGTGTGTTAGTGCTGAGGAGTCCTCTGTGATCTAAATGCCTGGTGCTTGGAGCAGTTTGTGTGATGCTTGGAGCATCTGGTGTGTGCTGCAATTAAAAAATCTTTTATTTACAGTATGTACTGCATTGTATTTTTTTTAATTCCCCCCTTCCTTATAAAGGACATTTATAATGGGGGTGGAGGGGCAGAAAAGTAATCACACACAGTTAATGAAATATTGATCACTTTAAGAAAATCATGTACGATATATCAGGTACTGGCTAACCAAGGATCTAGTGAACAAAGCTGCTAACTTTTTGATATTTCTGGATATTTTGAAGTAAAAATATTTACATTTGGAAAGATAAGAATTATTTGAAACAAATTTTAGGTTTGGAATTAATTTTTATTTGCCACATTTTGTCCTCTCACATTGAACGAATTAAAAAATAATTGGATCAGTACTGCATTTTCACCAAGAGAGAGCAACATAAGCACATTATATAAACTTAGTAGCAAGTAGCCATTTTACATTGTAAGCAGGAACATATTGTCCGTCTATTATTTTACCTGCCTCTGAATTTGATGGATGTGATGCAATTATTAGTTAGGGTTATGGCTGTTGATGATGTATGTGTTATGGATCATATTGTTGTCTTTCAGATGTTTTTTTTTTTTATGTACAATATGTTTCCTCGTTCATAATGATTTCATTTAGGAAAAATGTTTGTTTGCTGAAACACTCTGCTGTTCTTCCTGTCAAAAACTTCTTTCAGCAGGAGACTTTGTAGTGATGGATTTTCTTCATCTAATGTAATTAAACCAATACTGAAGAATTTCAAGTTTCTTAACTTTTTTGGAATGAAACCAGCTACATTTCATTCACTTGAATTGAACTAATGGTCCTGTAAGTCTAGGAATGTGTTTGGGGAGTTTTGCTAGTGTTAAATAGAATGACCAGAACCCAGTAAGAACTGAAAATCTAGAGACCATGTTTCATTTGACATTAGACATTATCCTGTTAAGCAGCTGTGTTAGATCCAAAGATAATACATACACTCATATCGTACAAGGGCATTTATTTAGTTAAGAATGGGCTGCTTTCTCTAGCTCTCTTCTGAACGAAAATATTTAAAAATGTGTTTAGTTTGGCCTAACAATTAAATTTGTAAACACAGCTTTTATAAAAGCTAAAATCAACAGAAAGATTTCCAAAATGTAAAAATAAATTCCAATGCAAAGTGTTTTAAACAAGAAAAATTCCTCTGCAGTGTTTGAGACCTAACATTTCACTTCTAAGAACCTGAAAGTGGAATTGAGTATAAAGAAGTCAAACTGAATTCACTGGTCTTCGCTGTACAACTAACTTGGATTTAAAAAAAAAAAAAATTCTAAAGTGTTTTTAGTGACATCGGTAAAGAAATATCTTTGTCTAGCACATATGGGGCTCCTCCATGACTACTCTCCTACAGCCCAGCATAGAGGACATATTAAGGGGTTTAACCAGCTTGTTACTGTATCCCACAATTATCAACTGACAGTGCCCCCGAGCCACTTGGCATAGTTTAGAGCATCCCTTTGGACTGATCTAGTGGTTAAAGTAGACTGAAACAGCAGGGAGCTCTCACCAAATCAGGCAAGGAGGAGTGGGATCTGTGGGAACACCGCTTCCCCAGCCCAGAGGAGGGGAGCTGTCTTTCTCTCCTTTTAAGCTGAGGAGCTGTTTTCACCATCGTCTTCTTACTTTAACTCTTGGGCTGCTCTAAACTATGCCAGGACCAGGGTTGGTGTGGTTACAGCTCCTTTGCAGTCCCTCCACCCCCTTCTGTTGAACCCACTGGAAACTAGGTGCAGGAGAATGTCTAATCCATAACTTCTAAATTGGGTCCCTTTAAATATGTATTTCTTCTATACAGCAGTGGGAGCATAAGCCCAAGCAGTACACTGGTTACACCACAGTAGGATCTGTGTTTGAAGAGGCGATGCTAGTGGCTGTGACCCAGTTGCACAGGTACCTGTGGGGGAGAGGAGTCTATCCCCTCCCAACTCCAGAAAAATTTCGATGGGCTAAGTGATTTTACTAGGACTTTACCCATGGGAATCTGGATTCTGTGTTAAAGCATTAGATGAATTACAAGTGTTTAAAGGACAGAGCAGAAGAATATGCATATGAGATGCTCAGCTCTCAATCTTCATGGGCCATACCACATCGAGAGAGAGAATGAAGGAACAATAACAACAGAGTTTAGTAAGGAACATGGGATGAATTTCGGTAGTACGAATTACCTTGTGTCCCTCAAGATTATGATTCACCGTTTCTGATGTAAATTATTCACTGCAATAGAAGTAAAAGAGCAGGTTTTGTGCAGGATAAATCTAAAATGAGGGCCATCTATTGTAATGACTGGGACAGATGAAAAATGTGTCTAGAGACCATGCTAATTACTGTATGTTTTTAAAAATTTAAATCCTTGATTTAAAGTCTCTCTGGAGCCAAGGAATAGCTAGGAAAGGGACTATTGGAGAGGGACCTCATCTTGGAATCTGATGATTGGAATTTTGGGGTTTTTATGTATATATATATATGTGTGTGTGTGTGTGTATATATAATATATATGTGTATATGTATGTCTATTTGTTTTGTATTTAAAAATAAAAGGAAATATTTATTTCAGAGTTGGCTATTCTGGGAAATTTCTTTGAAGGGAAAAAAGGTCAGTTGTCTCGGATGCTCGTTTTGGGTGTAGGAGGCAGTATGGAGAGCCAAGCAAAGATACAGCAGGTAAATTTGGCTCTGCCCGAGGTTTTGAGCGTGTGTTTTGCTTATAGTGGTGTCTTTCTCCACACCTGTGGAGTGAACCTGTATAAGCCAGGCAGACAACTCCCTTGTGGAGCCACTCACACATTTCATCGCCAGCCACGCTTCAGCTTTAGGCTGATCCTGTTTCTTCAATGCCCCTACAAGAAGATATATGTATAAGCAGCCAGAAGGGTAAGGAGAGGTCGAATTGGGAAGAGGGAGGGGAGACACAAACCTGGAAAAGTTTAAATTTTGCCCAGAAGACTTTAAACCTGGAAAGTCAGAGAGATGAGAATATGCATTTTCAACAATACATAATTCAGATTAGTAGTAAGATTTTCCTTCCAAACATTTTCACACTAATTACGTGTTATGACAATTGCACAGGGTAATAAATCCATAGCTACCTAGGACTTCAAGCTGGCTGCTTAAGATCTGCACAGTGAAAGCAGAGATAGAACTCCAGTCCTCCAGTTCCAGGCTTTTACAGGGGAATCTCCACTAGCTTTCAGCAGTATAGGGACAATGACACATTCAGGAGGTTCTAATTCCATCCAGTAAATGAAAAGTGGTGCATGCATGCACACACAGTAGCTATTACAGATTGTCCTGCTGGGGGCAGGGAGGGAGAGGGGCTCTGTCCTTCTCTCTTTGCACCTTTCCCCTGGCACGTTCAGTCGCTTTCCCTGGTAGCGGGCAGGGAGCGGGACAGAGCCACTTCTGCCTGAGACAGCCTGGCTGGGAGGTGTGTGTGTGTGTGAGGGGGGGGGGGGGAGCGTTCCAGCCAGGCTCTCTCTGTCCCACTCCCCAAGCAGCTTCCAGGGAGAGCAGACAAATGTGCAGGGAGAAGGCACAGGGAGAGAAGGACAGAGACCCATTCCTCCCCCCCCCCCCCCACTCCACAGGGTAATGTGGGGTGGGGAGAGCACTGTGGTCCTGGTCATTTGGCCAGAGAGAGAGAATGACTATCTAAGCTGGTGGCTAGAGCATTCACCTGGGGGATGAGGGACCCAGGGTCCAGTATCCCTGCTCCAATGTGCAGCTGGTGGAGGAAATCCTGGCAGTGGGGAGTTACTGGTGTTAAGACATAGAAAGGAGTTGGACCGAGGAAGCTTCTGACCCAAGTTCTGGGTTAAAAAGTGGGATCATACTAGTTAAGGGGAGGGGTGTGTGTGTGTGTGTGTGCGCACTTGCGTGTACAAGTAAAATAATGTGTACCCTACCATCTAGAACAGCCCCACAAGCATCTAGTCTCCCGCTATAAGAGTTAGATGACTGACTGAAGACAATATAGGCATGAAAATGAATGGACCCTGAAGATCAGAATGACACTGTAGAACTCAGAGCCAATGGCTCGGTATTTAAATCTGCATCCTCCACACTAACTACTGGCTATAGGTGATAGGTTAGGACAGACTTAGACTCCTCATTAACATTTTAATAAAAGCTGCAGCTTTTCAGCCATGTTTGAGGTGGGTTCCATGACATGTCTTTACTCTGGCATGCCCTCAGCAACAGAACTTGAATACTAAATACTCTTGACAAAACAGCTGCCCTTTATGGTAAATGTACAGATGTTAGCATGAATGGACAAAGTGTGTTACATGCTGTTCTTGACATCAATTGGTCTTTTGCTTTATACTGAAAGCTTTCTCAGGATTAACAAGAAGGTAAAATGTTTTATGCATATTATTGAAATACAATGTGAATTACCATTTCATATTTTACCTTAGCTCTTTGTACTCTGTTGGTGATCTGCAGGTCTAAATTACAGCTACATTGGTCCAATCCGTGTGTACAATCTGTCTGAATATTAAGAGCATGTCTGTTCTATAATCCATACTCATATCACTGGGTACTTTCTAATCATGACACTGAACATAACTTGTTGTTGGGGTAGAGAAATTAATCTAGCCGTATTTTGTATAACAACTTGCCTACAGCAGTGCAAATATTGTTTTGTTTTAATATTCTTGTTTAAATTTTTCAAAAATATTCGACAGTAGGGGCTGGACCCGTGGAAAACAGCAGGAGAGTTTTCTTACATAATGATCTGACAGATGTCATGGTATCTAATCCCCTTAAGCCCCCAAAGCCCTTTGATAGTGGATGTTCTAAAAGGCCAGATTGGAAAGCATGCTGCTCTTTTATTGAGCTTTTGCCTTCAATGTTCATACCATACTCAATCGCTTTATTTTGCTAAACCAGGATATGTGCTAACCTGATACTTACAGAAAAATACATAGCAAAATAGAGAATGAAAAATGCAATTGAACAATGATTATTGCAAGTAAAATAGCCACATTTAGATCCAGATCTCCTTGTTTAAATCCCTCTTCCAGACGTGCTGCTTCTGCAATTCCCTCGAGAAGTAAATCAATAATAATTACACACACAAAAATGACCACCGGACTTACAATTGAACCATCACAATGTTTATGTTCCTTAACTGTGTAACCATGTAATCATATTACAGTAACCCTTGTCTCTTCTCATCTCATGCCTTTCCCACTTTTTATTACCTCTGTTGTGTGTCTAAAATTATGTTGTAAATTCTTCCAGGCAGGGATCCTCTCTTCTTATGTCCAGAAAATCACCAAGCCTACTTCTGGGTGGTGACATTTTTTAAAATAATTGTAAGATCTTAGAAATGGTTCCCTTCTCCCTCTTAATTCATGGTAACCTTACATACAGTACAGCCTTAATTATCACAATATCATGGGGTACTGTAGCGAGGTGGTGGGATACCCCACAGTGCCGCTGAGGGCCGAACCTCCCCTAACACCAACGGGGGCGGAGCCACTGGGTCTGGCGCCCGCCCCGCAGAGGTCACGGCGCCGACCCAGAAGTATAAAAGCCCGCCTGCAGAGCTCAGTGGAGGACAGGCTGGCGGAGAGAGCAGACATCGGTGGCCGAGCTCCCGCTTGGGAGACAGCCGCAGGCCGCGACCGGCCTGCTGACTCACCAGGCCTGCCGAGCCTACCCCTCGCCCGGTACCCCGAGGAGGACTGGCCGAGCCTGCCCCATTCCAGCTACCTCGAGGAGGAGCCGAGCATACCCTTCGCTACCTACCCAGAGGAACCGATGCTGGTGGAGAGCACCGAAGACACTAGGACGGCCCAAGTACCATACGAGGGGGAGTGTGGAAGTAGCCCGGGCGCAGCCAACCCCAGTCTGGCTGCAGCACTGCCAGAGCCTATGTCAGTGTGTTGCGGCCAGGATCCCCGCTGACAGCAGTGAGTTTCTGCCGCTGCTAGGGCCCCAGGCTGGGACGCAGTGGAGTGGGAGGGTCTGCGTCCCCCCTGCCACCCACTCCTTGGGTGGCAGACTCCCCTTTTTCCCTGGCCTAGAAGGGCCTGGGTTTCTGACTGACTGTTTGATTGTTGCCCCGCCCTGACCTAGGGCCTGGGCTGCTATAGACATTGCCTCAGCCCTTGCTTAAGGGCCTGGGTTTCCGAGCTACTGACTCAGCCCCTGCTTGAGGGCCGGAGCTCCAGACTGGGTGATTACTGCCCCGCCCTGATCGAGGGCTCGGGGCTCTTTTCTGACCTATTGGCTCAGCCCCTGCTTACGGGCCTGAGCCCCCTAACCGTGTGTCTGCTGTCCCAGACTGCCGCTGGACCAGAACTGACGGCGGACCAGAGCGAGGCGGTGGGATACCCCACAGCCCCGCTGAGGGCCGAACCTCGGCCGAGACTGCTACAGGGACATTAATTCAGATGATCAGTTGTTCAGTTAATCACATTAAAAGTTCCCTTGATTATTAGATGTCACAACACACAACCTGCTACCTAAAATAAGGAAGTTTTGGATAACTGATATTTGGATATTCATACTATACTATATACGTAACTATATCCGTGTTCTACATATCTTGTCGTATTATGTGATGCATATGCAATTGAATCTGAGGTTAAAATGATAATTTCAAACTGGCAGATTATTAGAAGGAAAAACTGACATGTTTGGGATCTTTGGAGTATTGCAAGAGAACGGTATTTGCTTAGGTCTAGATGAAACTTGTAGAGCATCTTTTTATTTTTGTAAGTACTCCTAAATCTACCATTTCTTCTTTTTCTTTCAAAGAGGTTTCTTTCTTGTTACCAAATTGTAGCTTTCTGATTTCTTTTTTTACCAGGCTGTTATTTAGAACTTATTTAAAAAATGAGAGATCACCGAGACATCATTTAATAAGAGTATAAAAGATTTTGTGAAGTGACTTTCCTAGACTGAGAAACTAGTCATTGTCTCTTTGACACAAAACATATTTTCTTTTTTGCATGGGTGCAGTAACTGACCTTGACTGTACACATGGCTAGTTGCTAAGTTTCTTATAGCCTTAAAAAACAGCATTTTTCAAACAGACTAATCCTGTAATGCAAGGACTTGTTTTCCAAGAAGGATTTCTTGATGATTCTTAGTTCTGTACAAACTAAGAATCTTTATATAACCAGATGTCTACACATAAGATGTAAGATAGAAACAAAGGATGGACAAGAAATGAAGTAAGATTAGGTACAAGGGCTTTGAGACTAAAATGCTTCCCTTTGTCTAGCAAATGTATAATGCTATATGTAAAATAATAAAGCCCACTTTATTTAGATGCCACTTGTTGAGTTCCTCTCTAGATGCCCTCTGTGTTTCTTGTGCATCTGTTGTTACTAGAGCTTGGTTTATCCAATACATTTCTCTTCCACATATGGAATAAAAAGTTTCAAAACATACCAGATTTCCATTTCTGAATACTTTACTTCTGGATTTCTACCATATAGATCGAATCACTTTGCTTTCAATAGCATCTTACGCCTTGAGTAGACTCACTTGTTTCAATGAGACTTTCTGTGGAGTAAGGGTACCATTCAACATGTATGGGGACATCAGGATCTGGCCCATAATAAATAGCTTCCACTCTTTCTCTGGACTTTGACTACTCCTGCAAGAGTCTTCACATAGATTGTAACTGGGCACATATGGGGGGCTTCGAGCTGCTCCATAGGCTTCAGGCTACAGTAGGCCCTGCAGTTGCTGTGTTCCTCCTCAGTGAATGAGACTGGCTTACAAATCCATCTTCCCACACCCCTGTGTGTCTGGGCATATGAAGCCTGTCACAAGAGTGCTGCAGTCTGTACAGGGTTAACAGAATCCTACGCAAAACATGGCTGCCCAGGACAGAATATAAAAGGAAGGGGAAGCTGAAACTAAGAAGCCTAGTTCAGTTGATTTGATTTTGTTGTCTGTCTTGTGGACAATAAAATAAGTCCTGAGGAAAGGGTCTTGAAAGAGTAAGGGCTTGTCTCCACAGGAAAATTGTATTTTGATCAGCTGTTTTGCACTAACTATTCTGGAATAGCTTCTTGTGTGGATGCTCTGTTGAAGAATACAAGTGACTTTATTAATCATTCCACTTTGGAAGCTTACCAATTATTCCAGAATAAGGAGATTTTTATTCGGAAATAGTGTATTCACGTGGGAAGGTATTCTGCTACAGCTATGCTGGTCAATTTCCTCACATGGACAAGCCCTAATGCTTGAAACTTTATTTCCTTTCCCTGGGTGGTAATTCTGCCCACCACGATACAGAGCTCCATGTTAGGCAGTGGGTTGTGTGGTCTTCCTGAGTTCTGATTCCCCTCAACTCGGGGAAATCACATTAGATTCCAGGGTCTAGAGCCCTCCAGTATCTCAGCTGACAGGCAGGGTGAGCTTGTCCAATAGATTTTAGCAGAGTCATTCTAAAGTCATACCTGCAGCTATAACTTCTCCTCATATGCGGTATGCCAGAGAGAAATGTGAGTAGGGCGCTAGATTCAGACTTGGGAGATGGACTCAGTTGTCTGCTCTGCCACAAGCTTCCCATGTGGCTTGGACCTCTGGGCCTCAGTTCCCCATCTGTAAAAAGGGGATAATAGCACTGCCCTAGCTCGTGGGGGGCGTTGTGAGGATAAATCCATGTAAGATTGTGAGGCACGCAGATACTGTGACAATGGGGGATGGGGGCAGATAAGTATCTAAGATCGATAGGTGTCAAATGGACTCCCTAAGACAAATGCAGATCCGGGATAAATTGGCATAACTCCACTGTCTTCAGTGGAGTTGCACCCACTTATCCTGGTATGATTTGGCCTCCTGAATCTTTTCAGATTGTAATTCAACCCCATTTCTTCTCCTTGGTCTATGGTTCTGTAATAAAGCAATTAAATCCTACTCCCTCGGCTTCCAAGTTTGCCTGTCCTCTTTTTCCTGATACCTGACCATGAAAGCCCTTCTGTATCCAATTTATAAAGATCACCTTCAACCTCCTCAGTTTAAATACATAGTCCTATGGGACATGCATTGTTGTTTGTAGCTGAGTCGGTCCCAGGATATTAGAGAGACAAGGTGGCTGAGGTAATGTCTTTTATTGGACCAACACTTACACAGAGCTCTTCTTCACATACTCCTATGGGAAGTAGTTGATGAATGAACAATGCTGTGTTTTGCTTGTATAATTGTAGCTTTGGAAGTGCTCACATTTTCTTTCAGGTCTTGGTGTGCTGATGCGCTCTTTGTGAAACATTTTGGGTGGAGTATAAAAACAGTCTCCACAGGATTAAGGAGTTCTGCTCTGAAAAAAAGACTAGTAAAAGGCATTGGGTGCATTCCATATTTATTGTCTGGTAATGATTTCTGTACCAAATATGCTCAGTTTACAAGTGTAAAGACTGTGGGAGATACCTGTTTTACTTTTACAAATACAGTAACTCCTCGCTTAACGTTGTAGTTATGTTCTTGAAAAATGCAACTTTAAGTGAAACGATGTTCAGCGAATCTAATTTCCCCATAAGAATTATTGTAAATAGGGGGGGTTAGATTCCAGGGAAACTTTTTTCACCAGACAAAAGACTATATTTTTGTGTGTGTGGTGTGTGCGTGCACACACACACACACACACTATAAGTTTTAAACAAACAATTTAATACTGGTACACAGCAATGATGATTGTGAAGCTTGGTTGAGGTGATGAAGTCAGAGGCTGGGATATTTCCCAGGGAATACCTTACTGCTAAAGGATGAACTAGCAGTTGGCTGAGCCCTCAAGAGTTAACTCGTCGTTAATGTAGCCAGGGGTGGCTCTAGGCACCAGCAAAGCAAGCACGTGCTTGGGGCAGCCCATTGGCAGGGATCCAGCATGGGAGCTGAGAACCAACAGGGGGCCCTGGGAGCTGTAGTTCCTTGGTTAGCTCCCTGCCTATAGAGCTAGCCCTGGAGCAGGGAAAGAACTACATTTCCCAGTATTCCCTTGGCCACTACCAACAGGAAAGGGGGAGGGAGTGAGAAAGCTGAGACCTCATGCTGCAGCCTGCTGTGAATAGAGAGCTGCACTGTGAGCAGGGATTCCATATTTTAACATTCAAAAAATAGGACACTCCACGGGGAGGGAGGGTAGCCCCAACCTTCCCCCATCCACTCCCTCCGACTGCCCCCCACAGAAACCCCAACCCATCCAACGCCCCCTGCCCCCTGATCACCCCTGCCCCTAACTGCCCCCCAGGATCCCACCCCCTATTTAAGCACTGCTGCTCCCTGTCCCCGATCACCCCCTCCTGGGACCCCTGCCCCTAACTGACCCCCAGGACCCCACCCCCTATCTAAGCCCCAATGGTCCTTGTACCCAACTGCCCCCTCTTGAGACCCCCCCCAACTTCCCGCCTAGGACCCCACCCCCTCCCTCTCCCCTGACAAACCCCTGGGACTCCCATGCCTATCCAACTGCTGCCTGTCCCCTGACTGCCCCCCACGGAACCTCCTACCCCTTCTCCAACCCCCTTACCATGCCATTCAGACCAGCGTGTCTGGCTTCGCGCAGTGCCAGACACGCTACTGCATACATGCCGCCGTGCTCCCCTGCGGAGCCACAGCCCCCCGCTTCTCCCCCCCCCCAGCACCTGCCTTCCAGATTTGAACACCTCAAAATTCAGGAGTGCTCAAGCTTAGTTTGGGCAGCTGTTACTTCATTTCTCCCAAATCAAATATACTGATCCACTGTAACCTGCTGTAGAAAAAGTAGGATAAAATTGAGCAAGAAATGCTTCCCAGTGGTTATTAGGACTGGAATTGCTATTTTCAACAGCCATTGCCTTTTTGTTTGTTTAAAAGGAAGACAGTGATATTGCATTGGCAAATTCCCCATAGAAAGAAAGAGTGGAACAAAAGAATAATAAAGGCACCTCAACTTTTCCTCATTTATGGAGGACAGTCTTATAATATGCATCCAGATATCCTTCAATCACACAAGCTGAAAATTGTTCCACTTTACTGCAGTTCTGTAACCATATGGGAACCAATCCTGACTGTGTTCTGTGCACATCTAAAATTCCTGCTGAATGACCTGCCCTGGGAGCGCGTTACCAGTGACCCAGGGCTGCGGCGGAAGGAGGGTGCAGGTGGCGGGGGGGGGGAGTGAGCTCAGGGCTGGGGCAGTAGAAGGTGTGGGGGGGCAATGGTGGGGGCGAAGGGGGAACCCAGAGCTGGGGCAGCAGGGTGTGTGTGTGTGTGTTTGTGGGGGAGAGCCCAGGGTGGGGCAGCAAGGGGATGCGGGTCGCGGGGGGTGAGAGCCTAGGGCTGGGGAGGCAGGGGGGTGCGGGTCAGGGGGAGAGCCCAGGGCTGGGGAGGCAGGGGGTGTGACGAGGAGCCTAGGGCTGGGACGGGGGGCAGGCAAAATTTTTTTTGCTTGGGGCGGCAAAAAACCTAGAGCCGGCCCTGAATGTAGCCTGACACTCTACAAAGCAGCATGAATGGAGGGAGGGGAGACAGCATGGCAGACAGGGACGCACACTATGTGTGTGAGAGAGATGCGCATTGCCCCTTTAAGTACGTTGACCCACTCTAAGTACACTGCCTTTTTAAGTAGATCAGCAAGTTGAGACAGCAGCTGCTGCCAGGAACCTCTCTCCGTCCTGAGCCCTGTCGTGCCCCCGCCCCTTGCTCTGTGGAAGATGAGGTAAGCGGGGGGCAGGGGGACACCCTGACATTAGCCCCTCTCTCCCCGCTCTCTGCACAGCAAGCAGGACACTCCCAGGAGCAGCTCCAAGGCAGAGGGCAGACGCAGCACAGGGCAGTGAGGGGAGGGACAGCTGAACTGCCCAGCAATTGCTAGCCTGATGGGCGGCTGCAGCACAGGGAACTTAGGAGAGTGGGGAGCTAATAGGGGGGTTGCTGGTCCACCCTGGTTCCAAGCCCCCACCAGCTAGCTCCAACGGGCTGCTCTTCCTGCAAGCAGTGGACAAAGCAGGCGGCTGCCAAACGACGTTCTAAGGGAGCATTGTGCAACTTTAAACAAGCATGTTCTCTAATTGATCAGCAACGTAATAATGAAACAACATTAGCCGGGACAACTTTAAGTGAGGAGTTACTGTATTATGTATACCTCTGTTTATTAGATTGATTTTATGCTGCTTGCTACATGGGAGAGCTCTCGCTTTGGATAACATAGTCACTGGTACTTAACTGACAATCCAGTTTGGAGCCTTTGAAGTTTTGCTCTGACCAAGATGGCCCCACACTCCTAGCTTGGGACAGAGGAGGGAGCCTTCATGAGGGAAACATGAAACAAAGAACTTTAGAGTACATAAGACCTGGAGGGCCTGAGCTTCAAAAGAGGGAGCCAGTGTCTGCAGGGAAGCAGATGCCCAGGCCTGGAAGTGGAGGTCCCTGGGATGAGTTGGACCAAGCTAAGCTTGGAGGGAAATGTTAAGCTTTAGGTAAGAACATAAAAATGACCATGCTTGGTCAGACCAATGGTTCATTTAACCCCGTATCCTGACTTCTGACAGTGGCCAGTGCCAGGTACTTCAGAGGGAGTGAACAGAATAGAGAATTTATTGAGTGATCCATCCTCTGGGGTCTAATCCCAGCCTCTAGCAGTCAGGTTTAGGGATACCCAGAGTATGGGGTTATGCCCTTGACCATCTTGGCTAATAGCCATAGATGACCTCCCTCTATGACTTTATCAAATTTATTTTTGAACTCACTTGTACTTTTGGCCTGCACAGCATCCCCTGGTAATGAGTTCCACAGGTTGAATGTGCATTGTGTGAAGAAGTACTTCCTTTGGTTTGTTTTACACCAGCTGCCTATTAATTTCATGGGGTGACCCTGGTTCTTATGTGAAGGGGTAAATAACACTTTCTCCACACCATTTATTTTATAGATTTCTATCATATCTCCCTTTAGTCATCTCTTTGCCAGGCTGAACAGTTCCAGTCTTTCTAATCTCTCCTTATATGGAAGCTGTTCCATATCCTTAATCATTATTGTTGCCCTTCTCTGTACTTTTTCCAATCCTAATATTGAGATGGAGTGATTAGAGTTGCATTCAATATTCAAGGTATGGGTGTGCCATGGATTTATATAGTGGCAGTATGATATTATCTGTGTTATCATTGATCCCTTTCCTCATGGTTCCTAATATTCTGATAGCTTTTTTGACTGCCACTGCACACCAAACAGATGTTTTCAGAGAACTATCCACTGTGACTCCAAGATCTTTCTTGAGTGGTAACAGCTAGTTTAGACCCTATCATTTTATATGTATAGTTGGGATTATGTTTTCTAATGTGCATTACTTTGCATTTATCAACATTGAATTTCATCTGTCGTTTTATTGTCCAGTCATCCAGTTTTGTGAGACCCCCTTTGTAACTCTTTGTAGTCCGCTTTGGACAAGGCACATGTATGATTGTTTGTTGTTTCAAACCTTTCTCTTGGATTACTATGTGCTTCTGGAGAAACAAATAATACTTTGCTCTGGAGAAGCTTTTTCTGAGTCACTGCATTTACCTACTGGTCACAGCTCCAGAAGGGAAGTCTCTTGCAGGTGCCTAACCCAGTGGGACCTTCTGAGGAACCCTGGGTGGTAAATATTAGTGCTGTAACCTGGAACCTAGTCTGAGTATTAGAATCATGGGATTCCGTCCGAGGACTGGAGAAGGCAGAGGTCTGATACCTGAGGGGATGCTCTTCAGAGAGGCCACTGAGGAGTCAAATGTGCAGCTTACCCTGTAACAGTAATAACTTTTTTTCCCCTTCAAATTGGCAGCTATGCAAACTCTACTTGAGAGTCAAACTGACCTCTTTCTTTTCTTGTGCATCACTGGTAGTAAAGACTCACCAGGCCATATTCTGCCATCACTTACTCCTACGCCAATGGGTTACACCAACAGGTTAATACAGGTTACGGTGACCATATGTCCCGATTGCTGTCTGGTCACCCTAATACAGGTGTAACTGAGTAGAAGTTACTAAACTTTGTAAACAATTTTACTGATGATTCAAAGGATGAGAATCTGCAGCTCATGGTCTCTTTGCAGAGCTAACAGAGGTAAAAGCAGTAAAAACTTTTGTCCCTAATGTCAGCAGAAATTACTCAGAATACACACGGGGAGCAGATCAGTTGAGTAAGAGGGTAACTTTTTTTTTTTACATGTGCACTTTTCAGAGTGAAGCTACACTGGTTATGGCTGAAATATTTCAAAAACATTATTTGGCAGGAAAGCTAGAAATATTAGTTTAGTCTTAGTTTCTGACTCTCTTTTTGTTACCTAATTGCCATGTTATTGGCCTGCAGTGCATTGGGAAGACACATAATGTAACAGCTATCAATGGTATCTAGTTTTGAAAAACCATCATGTCTGCTGAATGTGGGACTTGGATTATGACACTTTGTGGGGTTGTTTGAGGACAAATTCTACCTGAAAGGGTGGAAGATATGAAGTTACACAGTAGTCGCTTTCCAAGAATCAGTTAGTAAAACTGCTCTTTAATTCAGTTGGAATGGGCACTGTAAAGTCTTGTTTACACTAGAGTTTTTCTTCAGCCGCCCACTGCTGCATTGTGATTGGTGCTGCTTCATGGGGGCTAGGGATGACGGGAATTGTAACACAGAATGCTTGCCAACATTTTAACCATTATGTTTTCTAACCCTGTTCAGACTAAGCTGAGTAGTTTAAAAACTTGGAGGCCTGCAGCTGTCTGTCTATGCTAGTATATCCCCTGTTGCTGCTTCTGCTGATAGAGCAACAGAGGGAAACCTAAAGAAAAATTCTGTGGTAGACAAGGCCTAGCTAAAAAGCTTTAAAGCTGGGTTTAAATCCCCAAACTGATATTAACAAGTGTGTAACAAATAGACCCTGCTCCTGCTGTAGGGTTTTTGCAGTCAGACCCCTGCATCTGAGAGAATCCTTGACTTCGGTGGAGCTCTTCACATATTCAGCTGTCTGGCCCTGTGAAGCTCATTGAAGAACTGAGGCCTTAGATGTCATTAATTTAATTATGAAAGATTAACAATTAGAAAATTAATATCTTTGAATGGTTTAAGTGCAAGCTATGTAAATCACTTCAGCAAATTACATAGAGTACCTACTTCAAAAGGATTAGAGTAGAGATACAGCATATAGAATTAGGGTTATTTCTTAGCACATTGAAGAAACAACCTACACACCTAATGCAGACAAATTGCAGATAAAAAAAACTCCCTCCATGTGATTTCTAATCCCAATGGGCTCTACACAGGCATCCAACCACATGGAACTCATTGCAGGATTAGGGTCCAAATCGGGACCACTGCCTATTTTTATTAACCAAAAAAATTGGGACGAGAAGGTAGGTCAGTTGTATCTGACAGGATTGGTTTGTCTTTAATCTGTTATGCTGAAATTTTATATACATAAAGACAGTTAATCCTCTTAACTGCTGTAGAGACACTATGCTTAGTAAATAAGTGGCTTTGTTAATCGATGCTACAATGTTTACCTGTTTAAACCAAAATGAAAGTAAAGAGCTACCCTGGGCTATGATGGAATCTTTATTAGTGCAGTGCATAAGAATCTTCCCTGCTAATTATTTTAAAGAGCTGTCTGTTTTGTTCAGGCTGTTAAGACGATGACTGTTTCTTATAGTTTCAACACTTTTGAGATCAGAGATCAATTCCTGGGTCAAGCCAATTTGAGTAAGATATTTCAGCACTTGACTATTAACCCGCATGTCTGAGAACTGCATATTTAACTTCCCTTTTCTTGTTTGCTGAAATCTTGTAAAGGTGTCTCTCTCAGTTGGAGGGCTTGTTATCTTTGCAATGTGTACAGTAAAATAATTTTATAGAGCATCTTTCATCCTGGAGGATCACAAAGTGCCTTACATACTGTATAACTAGGGATTACTTACTCACCAACCAAGCACCACTATTTTCAGAGTGGAATGTGTGGTCGACATTCTATACTACTAACACTATGTAATAGTTTTTAGGGCAAGATGTGCAGAAAACCTTCTCCACTTTTAACTACATATCAAATTTTAGGCTGGAACAAGGTAATCTGGAATTTGGTTGAGATGGCAGGGTTAACACTCTTACTCTGCTGCCTACTGAATGCTAAATTGGTGGAAGTTATCCTACTTTACTACTTACAAATATTTTCTGGCTAGATAACACCCATATAACTTACTCCAACATTTAACTTCCCTTTCAGTTTGGCCAGAGGGGTTAATAGATTGTAGATAATATGATGCTGAAGGAAAGAAGGTGATGATTTAGAGAGGGAGACCATTTCAAAGACACAACCCGATTAAAACAAGTGATACATTTCTATTTTACAGCAAAACCTAAAATCAAATAGTTTCGCAAAAAAATACTTTGCATCGCAGCAGGTAGCACCTCCAGCTGAGCAAATGCCCCGGTACTATGTTGGGGCATCAGCAAAGTACAGATTACACAGCCACTCCGGCCACAGGTAGGCTTTCCTGGAAGGTGTCCCATCTAAACAGCAACCCGGCTTGATACTGCATAATTTTAAGATCTGGTGACTTCACAGCCCAAGACAGTATAGCTGCAGGCACAAACAAGTATGCAATTGTGGTGAATACGCCATCCCTTCCTAATTAAGAAAGGAATATTTAATATTTTGGGGGATATTATAATCTATTTTAAGGACAGAATCTGAACATATTTAATAACCTAGCTATGAGGTTCTTAATTTTTTAACACAAGATTTTTAAGGGCAGTGGTCCAACTATGTAAATTATTAAATAGTTCTGAATTTTTTATAGGCTTCCCCAGCCATGCAGAGTGGATTTTCCTGATCTATTTACACTCCCTAGATATACAATGTGGAGAGCAATATTGCACATCCAGTATTGTTTATTTCACAGCACAAAGGATTAAAGTGGACTACCTCACCCTGTTTCTTTAATTCCTATGTGACGGGACAGGAAGAATCCAAGTTCATTGCTTGATTTGGGCTTCTTGGGTAATAGAGCCATAATAGAGCTTTGGATCAGACCCTTAAGGCTAAGGCCTACATTAGCCCCATCCCATCACCACAGCAGAGCTTCTCAGATCTGTGCTTGAGCACACTGCTAACCTGAAAATCCTTTACCAGCACAGATTTGTGTCTTCCTAAAGTATGGATTAGTGAAGTTCTGCTTGTCAGAGCAGAATAATAGTGCAGAGTTCCTTTCAACAAAGCAAGGAGAGGTCTGGCTGAGACTTCTTGGGATTGTAATGTGTATTCACTAGTAAATTATCCCTAAGAAAGGAGCAGCCTCAGGGAGCCCTCTCTACTAGTAGGTAGCAGTAGAGTACTGGAGCACTGCTGATATTGATTCCATTCTGTGGTGAGCACTCGTTGACCGTGACAGTCCTGGGTAAATTCCAGGATGGAGTTTCTTGCCTACTGTGAATGGCCCTGATTGTATGTTTTATTTCTGTGTAGTGTCTATGTAAGTGATTGAGACTGTGGCAGCCAGGTGGGGGGAGTGAGAGCCTGAACAAGGAACAACCCTTATCAAACACTTGGCAACTTGAGAGAAGAAATAGTCTGATGCAGGCTGCATGCTTATAAAGTATCTAATACAGGGAATGAGAAGTTGCCAGATGCATCTGTGACTGTGAATCGCCTGGAGAACTCTTTTTCCAAGAAACCCATAAAGACTGTTAACAAATCACACCACATCCTCACAAGTGACATGTAGTGTGGCTGAACTGAGCTTCCCAGGCTGGATGCACAATTTACAGTCTGTATTACTTTCCCCCTCATACCTCTTGAGTAGAGGGGATTAACAACTGTGAATGCTGGCAGCTTTTTTGTTTTTATTTACTAGACAGAGTGCAGGCAGTGATTCTCCTCCTCTCCTCCACCCCCTTCCACTAAGAATAAATGGATTTTCCTGGTAACAGCACATAACTAGGAGTACACAGGATATTGATCGTTGGCGGGATATTACAAACCTACAGCCAATCACAGCATGTTTGCTACAGCAAAGGGAGGTTGTAAGTCCTAATGAGCCATAATTGCTAGTGCAAAAGTTTGAACTGGACTTCAAGCTACTGCTCAAGGGAATTCTGAGCTACACCTCCTGTTTTTCTAATGTTGTTTTCTTTACGCTACAAGGAGAAAAGCTGAATTGGGAACATTGGCCTTTAAAGCAGTAATCCTGCTAGATGAACTGTAGCTCTTTGCTACAGTTGTTGAAATTCCCAGACTTGTTTCTCTTCCCCACAATAAATGTGTCTGTACTAGCTCAAAGAGTTGCCAGGTTGAGACCATTGTTCAGCAGAATTAAAACAACAACAACAACAACACGGGCTTAATTCTAAGGTTCAGCGTGCATCAGCCCATTGGTGACAAAGTAAAAATGTACACTGAGTCTTTAGAACAATAACATCATTATTTGCTTGGACTTTGGATCAGTCTTGTAACAATCAGTTTGGGGTCTCCTTATCAACAACCAGATCAGCTACATAACTAGCTCCTACTAAAGCAGTAATAAAAACCACAAACACCCACATATACTAGACTTTCACTAAAAGTAAGGAGCAAGCAATTTTCTCTCAGATTTTCTAGATGGAAGATTATTAGAAAGTTTGATTATACAAATATTCTGTCTCATATCCTGATGGCACTTTGAGGAAAAATAACTAAAATGTAACCATTTCTACTCTGTTCTGAGAGTCTCTTTATATTTCTCAACTTATTTGCTATTTATCTGACATAAAAGCAGAGGACAGACTGAAAGATAGTGGGCACAGGGCCAGGTGTGTGGAGCAGTGACCTGGCCAGGTGAAGCATCCTGAGTTACCATGACAACATAGTACATGACAAGTACATCCAGCCTGTCAACCACATGACCAATACCAGACCAAGTGGAGCAGAATCAAGAAGCATCATATGAGGAATGCTACCCCCATTGAAAATGGCCCACAAAGAGGTGAGCGCACAGAGCAATCTGCCTGTTGCTGCAACACAGGCTAAGAGATTCAGCAGAGGGCGCTGTCCCTCTCAGTCAGTGCTGACCCCAATCATAGAATATCAGGATTGGAAGAGACCTCAGGAGGTCATCTAGTCCAACCCCCTGCTCAAATCAGGACCAACACCAACTAAATCATCCCAGCCAGGGCTTCATCAAGCCAGGCCTTAAAAACCTCTAAGGATGGAGATTCTACCACCTCCCTAGGTAACCCATTCCAGTGCTTCACCACCCTCCTAGTGAAATAGTGTTTCCTAATATCCAACATAGACCTCCCCGACTGCAACTTGAGACCATTGCTCCTTGTTCTGTCATCTGCCACCACTGAGAACAGCCGAGCTCCATCCTCTTTGGAACCCCCCTTCAGGTAGTTGAAGGCTGCAATCAATTTCCCCCTCACTCTTCTCTTCTGCAGACTAAATAACCCCAGTTCCCTCAGCCTCTCCTCATAAGTCATGTGCCCCAGCCCCCTGATCATTTTCATTGCCCGCTGCTGGACTCTCTCCAATTTGTCCACATCCTTTCTGGGGGGGTGGGTTGGGGATGCTTATAAAATCTGTGGATGACACCAAGGTGGGAGGGGTTGCAGGCACTTTGGAGGACAGAAATAGAATTAAAAATGGCCTTGACAAATTGGAGAATTGGTCTGAAATCAACAAGATGAAATTCAATAAAGACAAGTGCAAAGTACTATTAGGAGGGAAAAATCAAATGCACAGATACAAAATGGGGAATAACTGGTTAAGGTGGTAGTGCTGCTGAAAAGCATTTGGGAGTTATAGCTGATTACAAATTGAATATGAGCCAACAATGTGATGCATTTGTGAAAGAGGCTTCTATCATTCTGGGGTGTATTAACAGGAGTGTCATATGTAAGACGTAGGAGTACAGTATCCAGTTCTCTGTGCCACACTTAGAAAACACGTGGACAAAATTAGAGAGAGGCCAGAGAACAACCAAAATGATAAAAGTTTTCAAAAATCATACCTGTGAGGAAATGTTAGGTGGAAAAGGGGGAGGGGCATGTTAAGTCTTGGGTGGGGGGGAGGACCTGATAAGCCTTCAGATGTTTTAAGGGTTATTATAAAGAGGTGATCAATTGTTTTCCATGTCCACAGAAGGTAGGACAAGAGGTAATGGGCTTAATCTACAGCAAGGGAGATTTAGGTTAGCTAGTAGGAAAAACTTTCTAACTATAAGGATAATTAAACAATGAAATAGGCTTCAGAGGAAGGTTGCGGAATCCCCATCACTGACTTTTTTTTTTTTTTTTTTTTTTTTTAAAGAATAGGTTGGACAAACATCCATCAAGGATGGTCTTGTGTACATGGTCCTGCCTCAGTGCAGGGGGCTGGACTTGATAACCTCTTGCTCTACAATTCTATGATTTCTCATGTCTGTATCACTCTGAAATACAGAAAAGCTTGTGCATGTACCCTTTTAATTCTCATTTTTGTCAGGAAATTTTGTTGACCTACCTACATTTCTTCTTTATTACCCTGACTGTTTGCATCTGGAATACGCATTAGAAAGGTAGATAGGGAAAGAAATGGAAATTAAAGAGAATTTTGAAGAGACATACCTGAGATAAAACTGTTTCACTGCTATGGCATTACTACTTATGTAAGCTTAACTCTACAACATATTCATAGCAGTAAATACTGTGATCTTCAAGACAGTGATTCAAATGAATAACTGGGATTTTGTTCTCATTTTGCATGTCTGACAACAGGCAACGTTCACATTCCAGGGATATGACAGTATATATCTTTTCCTCTGATTCATAGCCTTATGCTGCATCACAGCATGGGTCATGGACATGTAAAAAGGTATCTTCTTGTTACGCACTTGGATAACATGCACACAAAAGTGATCACTCATTATGCCTTAGTCTTTCGGTGTTCAACTTGAAACACTGATGTTCAGAAGGACTGAGCATGGACAGCTTCAGCTAGTCAATGGGACCTGTGGGTGCTTGGCTGAACTGAAAATCAGACTCAGATTGTCTCAAGTTGAGCACCCCAAATGATTACAACCTCTTGAAAATGTGTCTGTAAATTAGAAATTCTGCATGGAGGTGTGTTCATAATGGGATAGAACCCTCAGCCACTTTGGCTTCTAATTTTGAAATGACTGCCAAGCAACAATGCCAGCCAACCAAAAGATGTGCAAAGCATGGGGTCTTCTCCTATTATGTATTTGTTACAATTAATTGATTATAAAGCTAGAAGGGTCCACTGGGATGATCTAGTCTGACACCTGTATAACACAGGCCATAGGACTTCCCTGAATTAATTTCTGTTTGATCTAGAGCAGATGTGTTAGAAAACCATCCAATCTTGATTTAAAAATTTACCAGTGACAGAAAATCTAACAGAGCATTGGTAGGTTGTTCCACTTGTTAATTAGCTCAACTGTTAAAAATGCGCATTTTATTTCCAGTCTGAATTTGTCTAGCTTGAACTTCTAGCCATTGGATCATGTTATACTTTTGTCTGATAGACTGTAGAGCTCATTATCAAGTTTTAGTTTCTCATTTAAAGACTTATAAACTGTGATCAAGTCACTCCTTAACCTTCTCTTGCTTAAGCTAAATAGATTGAGCTCCCTAAGTCTATCACTGAGACATGTTGTTTTTCCAGTTCTTTAATAATTCTTGTGGCTCTTTTCTGAACCCTCTCCAGTTTATCAACATACTTCTTGAATTGTGGACAGGAGCACTGAACGCAGTATTCTGCTAGCAATCACACCAGTGGCAAATACTGCGCGAATATAACTTCCCTATTCCTATTTGACATTTCCTGTTTATATATGCAAGGATCACATCATCACAGTGGGAGCTCATGTTCTCCACCATGACCCCTAGGTATTTTCAGAATCAGTGCTTCCCAGAATAGTCCCCCATCCTGTAAGTATGGCCTACATTCTTAAATATATCACTTTACATTTGGCTGTGTGTAACACACATTGTTGGCTTGAGAAGCTGGAGGAATTAAAAAACAGGGAAGTAGCTCATTTGGGTGGCAGAACTGAAGGTGAGCAGACCTGTGCTGCTGGAGCTGTGGGCTGCAGAGCAGAGGGAAGCCTAAATGCTCTGACACAGCTACCCAAAGGGGCCCTCTCAGAGACAACCAGAGAGGGAAGTATCCTTTGGACCTTGGACATTGGTAACTCCCTCTTACTTTGGTTTGGATTTCCCCACCAGGGGAAAGCCTTGGACGAGAGGAAGAGGCCCAGGGAGGACAACCTTAAGCAGCCTTGGTGGAGTGGGAGGGCCCAGGCTCCCCTCCCCACAACCCCTTTTGGCAGTCAGGTGTTGTGGCTGTGGCTAATAGGCCACACTCCCCAACCAGACCCAGAGTGAGGACCATTACAGGAAGGAAGGACATTTTAAGTTAGTGTGCCACAGTACACTGGTTCACAGTGATGGGAGTCCTGAAGTGCATACTGCAAATGTGGAGCCACATGAGGCCATCTTTACCAGGGACCTTGATGATGCCTTTAGTACAATCTTCTCACATGGCAAAATGCTGGAGCTGGTATCCCATATCACAGAAATGAATAGGACACTGCTGAAGTGCATGGTGGATACAGGTGCTGAAATTTCATGTTCTCTTCTCTCAGTTCATAATCTGGGCATTTGCCTGACTACAATGGTTATAAAAGCTTGGAATTTGTATCCTTTGCAGACAGTGGGTGAAGCTGTACACTGTGCTCTACAAAGGCATAGCCTTGACTGTAAAGCTTTAGATTGTTAAAGGGACTGCTGCAGATGCTGTCAATTATTGTCCTATAGTTTATGCTTACAGCTTGGCATTGTGCATGAACTCATACAGGACACTTCGGGTGTGGCTACGTTGGTTAGAACAGAAGGGGATACCCAATGTAAGTTATGAGACATCATGATTTATTTCCATGGGATATGCATATTCTCTGCCATTGGATTCAAACGCCAAGTCCTTTGCACCCCCTTCACACCATGTACCTCCTGCACTTGTTGACAAATCCAGACAGAATTTGCAGTGGATGAAAGCTAACGGTATCATTTTGGAATGTGGCCAGGTCTTGGATTGGCGCTCATGGTGATCATATGCAAGAAGAATAGTTACATTCGACTGTGTGTAGATTTGCGGGTACTTAATAAATATGTGAAACTTGAGCAGTTTCAGTTGCCAACCTTCAAGTGCCAACCTAGAGGTGACATGCTAGGTAAGTGGATCCTGGTTTTTCTCTGTGTTGGTTTTCCGATCTGGTTATTGGCAAATACCTTTGACAGAAAGTTTGCAGTTGTTACTGACTTTCAGTATGCCATATGGGAGGTACTGCTTTCAATTATTCCCTTTTGGTTTAGTTTCTACTCCTGACGCATTTCAGGGAATGGCCTCAGATCCTTGATAATATCCAGGGCGCACGTTGCTATTTGGATGATATTCTCATCTGTGCTAAAACTCTTCCTGTCCATAATGCCATTCTGGACCAGGTGCTAACCTAACTCCAATAAGCTGGCATAAAGTTGAATGTGGCTAAATGCAGTTTTGCAAAAGATGCTGTAGAGTTTCTAGGGCACTCTCTGTAGGTCAGTGGTGTGAAACTTGAATGGCTACAAGCTGTTGCTTCATTACCATTACCCACTGATGTTAGCCACTTACGTTCATTCCTTGGCCTAGCTAAATATATAGGAGTCTTGCTCTGCCTATTTTAGTACCATTGCCAAGCCACTGTGAGATTTAACACAGGGCCAGTTGGTTGGGACTAAAGAAGCCAAGCAGGGTTTTGAAACTCTGCATCAAACCCTCTGTCAGATCCAATCCTGTGCTTATTTTGATCCAAGGAAGCTGATTCAAACTGATGCATGCAATGAGAGACTGGGTGAAGTTCTGCTCCAGGAGGGTTGCCCAGTTACGTTTGCATCCCAAACTCTCACCTGACAAAAACAAAGTATTCCCAGATTGAGCTAGAATGTTTGGCGATTGGGTTTTGCTATTGAATGCTTCAAAGTCTACTTAGTGGGAAGACATTTTATATTAGAAACTGATCATTTTGAGCCTCTATCATAAACCTATCGACCGGCTGAGTGTACGGCTGCAGCGGCGGGTTATTCAATTGCATCAGTCTGACCTTAATTTGGTACATATTAAAGGAAGGCATAATTCACTTGACAATGCGCTTTCAAGAAATTCTGCTGGGTTGGCTGCCTTGTATGCAGAAACAGCAGAGCACACCATATGCTTTTTACTGAAAGATATGCCAATTGACTTAGGGTGGACTGCTGACTCCACTCCTCAAGCTGCTGAACTGTGCAAGGAGATATGTGCTGTACAAGCAGACTGGATGGACCCAGTCCTTAAGATAACTTTGTCTACATTCTACAACATTCATTCCAAGCGCACGATGACATGTGCTACTCAACATGTCTTATGCAGAGGAGCTCGGGTGACTGTCCCAGTAATATTGCGACAACTGTCCTGGATGTAGCTCAGGCAGGACATTTGGGAGTTATGAAGATGAAGGTATTTCTGTGTAGTTATACTTGGTGGCCAGAGCTGCACTCAGACATTGAGCATTGTATGGAAGCAAGCTCGGCCTGCACAATGCATAGAACTACTGCTCCTCCGGCCCCTTTGAAACAGGTGGCCATAGACAGACCATGGCAGGGAATTGCAATGCATATTATTGGCCCCTCAACAGCACTGCATGGCTACACAGTGTTGACTGTTATAGCCTATTACTTATGTTACCCTTTTGCAATCATCATTTCACAAGAATCCTCAGACAAGCTCATTTCTTGCCTCGCCACTTTATTTGCGATGTTTGGCCTACCAGAGACTTGTTTCAGATAATGCATCAAGAGAGTTTAAAGGCTTTTGGATGAGTATTGGGATAGTACTGCTGTGTACCATAAACCTGCTGTGTACCATCCCCAAAGAAACGGGGTAGTGGAGAGATGCACGGGCTCTCTGAAAAGTGTGTAGCTCACATACTAGAGGAATGTCGAGATACACCCTTTCCTACTGGATTCAGTCATGGTTTGTATGCTATTTGGAGTACATCTCATGAAAGTACTGGAGAAACCCCTTTCTGTCGGCTGATCTTATTTACTGACTCTAATTAAACTAGATTGGTCTATTATGTTAGATAGATTAGTGCTGCTCTAAGTGTGTTAAATTGTTTACTGCCTGTCCCCCTGCTCCTTTTATTTAGTAATGCTCCTTAGAAAGTAACCAGATTAACCCAAGCTCTGATATGTCCATTAGTTTTCAGTTGCCTTGGTTCGTAGGCCCTATGTCCCTCTAATACCATGATTATACTGATCATTTTACACATGCTAGTCTCTGGAAGGAACAGATGGGGGGTGGGGAGGGCGTATGGCTTTTCTGGATTGGGCTCAGTCACATACTATAAAGGAAATCGTGCATTCAGAAGCCTGCCAGGGGAAACATCATACGTAAAATATTTTCTCACATTATGCAGCTATCCAGTACAATAAATAGTTCCGCAGATTGTGGATCAGATATTTGTGGTGTCTGACACAGAAGACTTATGACATGACTTTTCAGCAAGCAAATAGGAAATGTCCTAAAACATTAATACAACCATTTAAAATAACAATTTTGGGGGATGGGTGATTGTTGATGAAGTATAGCCAGGGTAGGAGAGAGTCTTCAGCCGGGGAGTCCAGAGTCTATTAAAAGAGGAGGAAGTTTTGTAAGTAAAGACTTTGTTTATATATTTCCTTTTGTGTTGGGGACCTGTCAGTGAAGGCTCCTGCCTCTTAGCAGACCAACAAAGGGTGCATGTTCTCCTCCACTTGGAGGAGGAGTTAAATTAAGGAAGTTCCCTACTCACTCATTGGTCTAGTGATTCTGAAATCCTAGCCTTGTCCAGTTGGAGAGATGGGCTTTTCCAGCATTTCCTGAGGAGGGTTCCTGGAAAGCAATAACTGTAATATTAAAAACCACTAAACCACCTTTTCTTTTTACAGTATATAACACAGCCTCCTTGCACCTATAGCTGTATTTAATTACACACGCATTCTTACAGGATTACAAGGAGCAAGTAGTCTCTGTGAAAGAAGATTGAGAGCCTCTGGACATGGAGGCAGGAGATGGTTGTGGGACCTGGGTTGTCCAGAGTCAGGGCTGTTCAGGGTTTTACCTGTGTTTACTGCCATATTTTCCAGTTTCATTCCTGAAAGTAACTACTTCAGAATATATTTTTTGTTACAAAAATGCTGTAATAGCACCATAAAATAATTTGTTTGGGTGGGGAACTTGGAAGCCTGTTTGTCTACCACATGCCATAGCATCTAGATGTAATTAAAAATAATCCTCGTTTGTTGTTTGAGGATGGACTATCCTTTCCCCTCCTCACACAGAGGGAGAATATCCTGTGGAATATGCAGGGTGCACATTTAGGGGCAGGAATAGTTTGATCCTCCTGCAGTGTCTCTCTGTGTGTAGTCTTCTTGGTTGTGGGAAAGCCTTCGCCTCTCAACGTGCATTGTGTTCTAAAATAGGCTCTTCCTGAACTCCAGTGTGGTGTGTTCCACCCTTTGCTGAATATGCCCTTCCCCTCAGATCCAGATTTATCCTGCCTCTCTTTGCATCTCCCAGATTCTGGGGATGCCAGAGGCTGCTTCCATCTCAGTGATGGGGGTGTTCACCCCACCCCACCCTGAAGGGGTTAAGGGGGCTCAGAAAGGTCTATTTCCCCTGGTAAGCTGCACCTGAGGGAGGGTGATTTCAGTCAAGTCTCAGATGAAGCCCCTCGGGGCAGGCGTAGACAGGGGCTGCAGTGTCAAGCCATGAATTGAGAGCAGAAGGGAGCTGCAGTGCAGAGGTTTGCATCACACTTGTCCACTCTGTGTTCTTGGGGGAACCAGGGCACAGTATCCAGCTTCTCTGACTCACAAAGGACACCCCTCTCCGCCCCCAGCCTCTGCTTGAACCAAAACCAATCAGAAGAAAGACTTACAAAAAGCAATGAAAAGGCAGTGGGAGAGACACCAAAATCCCTCTGCACATGGGCGACAGGATTAAGGCAACTCCCCTAGCCTCATTTGCATTGAAGATGGGACAGAGAGGCATCTCCATTAGCATACAGAATGGAGAACAGAGATTCCAAGGCAAGAACCGCACTGAACTCTGGGAACAGAAAAGCAGGGAAGCACTGCATCATGGGGGATCTCTGCTCCAGATGTTAATGAACCCATGCCTGCACACACCCAGCTCAGTAGTTATCAGACCAATTCTAGTAATGAATCCTTGATTGATATCCAAAATACTGAAGCTGTCTCATTGCATTGTGAGCTCCCTCGAAGGAACATCGCCCATAGCCTGGCATGATCAATTCCTATTGTCTAGCCTGAACAAAGCAACTTTGGTATATTCCCTTGAGCCATAAACAAATCTAGTGTTCTCCCTTGAACCATTGTTGTTTCTCTACAAAAACCCCTAGCCACGCTCAAGTAAGTGTTCTGATGCCTGGATCCAAAATCTGCATCAGTTCCATTGGGACTTCATTTTCTCCTGACTGATCGTGCTGGGGGCTCTGCCTGTCTCCAGCACTCCGGACCCTCAGCAACCACCACCTGGGAACCCCAACTGGTTCAAGCTTCACAGAGTGGTGAGAAATGCCCCACGCCCCTGTGGTTACGCCTCCCACCCCCAATCTAGGTATAGTTTTCTAACCCTGACTTTTGTAATCAAATTTAAGCTAGATTTAATATTGTTTTTATTCATTTGGCTCTCGTTGTATGGTTATTACCGGGCAATAAATAACTTTTCTAGTTAAGTTGGTTGCTTCTCTCTCTCTTGTGTTTTTTGGCTTCCCCATTTGCTCTGCAGCAACCTTACCTAAGCTAAAGATCCCTGTAGCACCCAAAAATCCTGTGGGGTTTGCTCATCAAGTGGGTTACTACCAGAATAATTGTAATGTGAAAGTGGGGATAGGGATGTGCTGAACCTATGGCATAGGAGGGTGGCAGCTTGGAAGTGCTGCTCGACCCAGCCTGCTGAGTCCAGGGGCATATTAGGGTAGCAGCTTGAGAGTGCTGATTAACAGAGCCCATCTGAGTGGACTGGGTCAGACTGTGTGTGTGTGTGTGTGTGTGTGTGTGTGTGTGTGTGTGTGTGTTCATCTGATTCTGGGCTGGAAGAACCCAGCCCTGGGGAACCTAGGTCCTGCAGGATAGCTCCATTGGGAGGGAACTTGCAGGAGAGGTAGAGCTCTGTATGAAAACACAAGTGACAAGCAGTATATTGATAGAATGACGGACCCCCCACCCCGCAGAAGAGTAACCCCTAATAAATGAGAGTACCCCAAAGTAATGGGCAAGTCTGGTAACCCACTCCAGGCTTAGTGAGGAGAGAGAAAGAGGAGACCCTGGGGGGGGGGGGGGGGGATCAGAAGCGCTGGGATCCTGATCCTGAGAGAAAGGGTTACCCAGAGATGGGGAGGGAAGCTTGAAGAGGATGGAGTAGGAAAGAGCCCAGGGAAATGACAGCAAGAGTTGAGACTGTGGAGACCATGGCTACTGATTGTAAAATCCCTGTTGAGACTTTGATACGCCAGAAGGGGAAAACTGTATCACGGCCTGGCTGGAGGGCCAAGCCACGAAGAGGAAGAACTGCGACTCCTAGAGAGCAAGAAGGGCCATGATGTGAGTGACCGAAGGAGGGGCTGTCAGGCCAGGCAGAGCTAATCCCCAGATGCAGCCATGAGGAGGTGCCCCAATGGTGAGTTGCCCCAGTGTAAATTCCAGTAGCTCCAGGGACTGAGCCAAATAACTGCCTGCTTGCAGCAGTCTCCAAGAAATCTCTGATAGCCCAAATGGCCAGAAAACAGAGTGCTTTGACCACACGTCCCTGGGCATACTACTGGCATGCCCTGTTGTAGGAGGGGGTGATAAAAGGCCATTCCACCAGCCCTCTGCCACCAGAGAGTACCCTTCACACTGGAGGCATTCCCCATTGGGGAGATCTGGCTGATCTCCACTGGCAGCATAAATGGGCTGGGCTGCAGCTCAGAATATTGAAATTCCAGCAGCAGCTCCTAACTTTTGCTCTTCCTGTCATGCCCCATTGTGAGGGAGAAGAAAGTTGAGGTTGTGCAATGCAGGCATGTCTTCTGATCATTCCTCCTTCCTTCCCATTGCGCTTTGTCCGTCCTACCAAACAACGTGTCTTTGAGTATCACTTTAAGGCAGAGCCCCTCGGCTGCCCAGCCTCCTCTTTTTAACTGAAATTCACTGTGCACTTGGCAAACAGTTCAAGGGGTATTTTTTATAGTCCATAATTTTAAAAATTGCCACACATTAATATAGTTTTCCTTATTGTTTGTAACTGCTGGCAAAAGTGAATGTCTGGGGAGACGGGGGCTGGCTGACACTTTTGTCATTATGCTGCAAGAACATTTTTGATAGGTTTTCAACAGCTCCAGAGTTTGTCAACATCACTGTGTGGCTTTTTAAAGTTCTTTTCTTTAATAGGTCCCAGAACCCATAAAAACATTCAGGTCAGTTGTTTAGTATCTGAATCTTTCCAAGCAATTAGCAGGTAGAATTACCTGCTAGCAGTCAGTATTTTGCCTGTAATCCGTGGGTAGAAGCTGCAATGGAGTAATTGCTATCTCTAGTGGCCCTACAAACGTGTCTAATTTAAAGTGTCAATAGGGATTTTCTCTCTGTTTTTTTCATTTTTGATGCCAGGTTGTGAATTTTCCTTTCTGAAAGCCAAGCTCAAAGTGAGACAGATGTATTGAACATGTGGATTTCAAGGAAATGTTTTTCCCAGCAACTGAAAATGTGTAAAAGTATTCAGAACCCATTCCCCTATCTGCACGACTTTTCAGCAGGTTACATACATATGCATAGCAGAAACAGATACTCAGCTGGCCTGTCTGACACTTATTGAAGCAGAGAAATGTTACCAAACATTGATGCACCCCTTCCGCAATTCCGACTTGTTTGGGGGTACTCCGGCATGCTCTAAGGCTGACCTGATAATATCAGCTATTGCTCACTCACATTTTCCAGTAACCCGAATCAACACATGTGCCAAAATACAGGGTGTGCATATACTGACATATGCAGGATATTTAGCAACAGATTTTTCTAGGAGCAGTTCTACATCTTGGCTGGTTCTGCTGGTAGTTTTGCAACTACCTTTGGGAGCAGTCGCGGTGCTGTGGGGTCTGCCTGACTGCTTTATCTCAATAAATGCCCTTCTTTTTACCTTTGGGAAAAATTGTTTCTTGTTGTAAAGTTCACAACAAGGTCCTGTTCTTTTTTTCATGAAACCCATAAGCAGAATAATCTCTAATGATAAAAGGGATCATTCCCAGTAAGGATGGACAGGGGATGGATGGACAGACACGTACACTGTACAAGTCTATAGAAAGCCATTAATCTATGCGCATCTCATTGTGTTACCTTCTGTTTTTCAATGGAAACCACAGCTTCTCTGGGATTTTTTTATTTGTCTGTTTTATTTTTACAACAAACAAACCAAATGAGTTTCTTTGAGAACAATCCTCAATACCTACAATGCCATATTATTTTATTTCTATTACTGTAGCATCTAAAATCCTGGCTAGGCACTATATATACATAATAAATACTGGGCTAGGCACTTTAAACACATATATAAAGTCCTTCCTGCAAAGTGCTAATAGGGCCAGATCCTCAGCTGATGTAAACTGGTAGGCTGCACTGAAGACAATGAAACTATTCTGGATATATGCCAGCTGATGATCTGGCTCATTGTTCTTGATTCCTTCTGAAACTGTAATCAATACAGATTTGTGACAGTAGGAGTACATTGTGGTAAAGTTGGTTCTAATGATTTGCTTGCTTTCTTTTGAATGTCATTTTAAAATGGATGCTTTGAAATCTAAAATACAGTTGGTGGTAGTTAGCATTTGCCTTGATAATAGATTCAAGCTAAATAGACAGAGAGACAGAATCTACAGTGAGCACAAGAAAACAGAACATGCAGCATATGCTAATGAATTTTCAAGTTAAGATTAATTTCAGGAAAAAGTACTTTATAAAATAACAGTGGAATGTGCTACTTTCTTGAATTAAAAACAAAATTGAGAGGCATCCACACTTTAATATTAAGGGAAGCAAAAATTAGTCTTAGGGCAAGTTCTGGCATTTCCTCAAGTTCTCTAAATCTGTACAATGTGGTTACAATTCAGGATCATCCATATTAGAAGCAAGACCTAAACTCAGTGTGGAGAACTCACTCAAAACCATTTCCCCAACAATATGCAGCAGATTAGAAAATCTAGGTCCTTCTTCAGTTTAAACGACAGTCAGCAAAGCCACAGATAATCCTTGTAACTTTTTGTATAATATGATAAAGAATAGAAAATGTTACCAGCGTATCTGTAATATAACTAAGCTTCAATGCATAACTTGAACTGGGATGGAGATTGTGACTTAGTCAGTGGCGACCTGACAGATGTGTCACAGTGACTAATCCCCTTAAACCCCAAAAGCTCTTTGAAAATGGATGTTTTAAAAGACCAGTTTGGAAAACATGCTGTTCTTTTATTGATCTTTTTTCTTCGGTGCTTATACTGACTCCAGTGTCTTCTCCCTGCAAAGTTTACCATTCTGGATATGGGCTAACTAGCCTTATAGAAAAAAAATTATATGAGCATAGTAAGACAGAGTATAGTACAATTGTATTTGCTCACAGTTTTAATGGTGTATTTGTGAGTATAAAAATAAACATGGGGTACTTCAGTCTACCCTTCCTTCCCACCTCTCACACTTAAATGTGGTGTGGCTTTAACATGTCTCTCAGGAAAAAATAGAAGTCATAGCAATATGAATCAGTTAAAAAAATGAATGCAGGGAGAGTCTTTGAAATGGCCGTCACAGGAGAGAAAATAAAACTCTACCTGATTTAAAGGGGGGTTTGAATAAAAAACCCAAGTTAACAACTGTACCTTTAAATGCAGACACCACTTTTGGATCTGGCAAATCTGAGGGCTGAGGAAATAGTTATGCCAGGTTTAAGGGAGGTTTCATTGAAAATCTGTGACACCCCCTGAATTGTGTTCAGTGGCTTTTCTGTTGTTTGGACCTCATCCACAGTTGGTAAAAGGAGAAAACTGGGCCAGTTTACATTCTGTTACAGACCAGCCTCTTGGATGACAGAATTCTTTCCAATCAGTGTGTCATGGATTACTCCCTGTTGTAAGCTAATAGGGTGCTAATTAGCATATTTCATTTATTTACTTAACTGGGATAAAAACCATTGGGCACAGGTCCCACTTACAATGGCTTCCCAGGGAAGCCACAAGCTGCTGTAAGTGTTACAGTGCTGCATTAAAAAGATACATGCTCACGTAAACATAACACCCAGACAGAATACAAACATGTACGGCTGTCTAATCACTTCACACCTTGATAATGGTTTAAAATATTAACTAAAGTTGCTCTTCTATTTTCCAGAGTTTGCCTCAGTGAATACTTTTGGCAACAAGTCCCAAATTCTCTTTGCAGCTGACATGTTACATGCTGGCTCACCTGTTCTCTCTTTAATTCTAGGATACAGTAATCTAGGGTCTCCCTTTCTCTAAATGGCTACTATATGAAAACACAGCATCCCACTTCTGGGCTGCTCCAGGGAACTTGGGTGGTCCCCAGTCTATTTGAGAGTAGCCAGGAGCTTCTCTGTGTTACAGTGCACCTGCACAGCTACAGACGTTTGCTCAGCAACCCACAGCAATTCTTGAGAATCCCTCTAGTTGCATCAAAGCGGTAGCTTTATGACTCCTCTCTTAGTGCCTGGATATGCAAGGGCTTGCAAAGTTGCTTGAACATGGCAGCATATGGTTATCCTACATAGTGCCTGAACGGTGAGAAATCTCCCTAGGCCAGCTAGGGGGCTTCTATGTACTCTGTACATCACTGCAGCAGCTGATGGGGGAGATAACAGGAGGGAAAATTCCCTCCTGTTTTTTATTTAATCACAGGCCCTTTCAAGACTTTATCGGTGTTATAAAAATGCATTTTGCAAAGTTCTCTCTTTGCTGAAGAAGGAGGTTACTTTTCCCTTTCCACTGCAATTTATATTTTGCTGAGTTATAAATCTCCAGTTTTGCCCCTAGGCAATACAGTATCTATCTATTGGTCCTGCTTTGAGCAGGGGGTTGGACTAAATGACCTCCTGAGGTCCCTTCTAACCCTGATATTCTATGATCTACATCAGGGAAGCATCAGCATTAAATGATTTGAAAGGGGGACTTGTAATCAGGAGTCCTGGGTTCTGTTCTCAACTCTTCTACCACCTCGCCATGTGACACTGACCAAGGCACAATCTTTCCACTCCTCAACTTTCCCCATCTCTAAAATGGAGAGAATAGTATTTTTACCTGCCTTTTATCAAGTGTCTTGAGAGTCTCAGCAGAAAGGCACTCTATATCTGCAGTATTCTCTTTTAAGTATCATTGATATGAAAAACCTAGAGATGGGCACCAGAGTTCAAATAAAATAAGAAATGACCCAAACTGTCAGTCAAAACAATCTAAACGCATATTCAAAGATAGACAAAAGTGCAACGTAGACAATTTTCAGGCGTTTCCTGATTGTACACCAACACTGGATGAAAAATCACCAAAACAATGCCGAAGCGGCATTAATGGTATTTTTTGCTTAACCAGAACTAGGCACTCTGGCAACACGAATTTTTAGTCCAATTCCCACATCGGTACACAAGAACCATTTCTACCTACTCCAATATTGGTATGAGGATTGACTCTTCTACCATATCTTTTGTTTCCAAATTAAAACAACTTTTGGACTGTTATAACATTTGCAAGTTATCATTATCCTATTCCAACCCCTGCATTACTTTATCCAATGAGACGTATTTCCCTATCCATGTAACAGCCCTAGGTCTCCTTTTCTACTAGTCAGTTTTGCTCTTACTTTTCCCTGTAAATAAAACAAACCACCACCACCACCCTGGAAGAATCTTGTTCTCCCTGAACAGTGCTGGAAATCAACTGATTCAGTGCAACACTTCCTGTATTGTACGGAATGAGTTACAGTTCTAAAACAATATTGGCCTCTCTGCACATTCTGGGAGTACAAAGCAGATTTAAAGCAATCCAAGGATAACAATTTATAAACCAATTAAAGTAAATAGAGATCTGAGCACTGGGAGACATTGCACCTTATTTCAGCCTAATAAGACTTGTTCCCCAGGAGACACATTTTTTTGTGTTCTTCGTGTTAAAAGTAATCACACATCCAAGAAAAGCAGCTTTTTCTTTAGACCAAGCTCTATTTAATGCCTGTCCTCTCCTTGGTTATAGAAAAATTATTCAGCTTTCCCATGCTAATGTACATATTTTTAAGGTGCAGATTTTGCAAAAGGGTTTGTCCATATACAAAAATGGTAAATATGATATATTTGACGGTATATCTTTTTTAGACATGCAAAGTGGACAACTTTTGAATCTTGCATGTTCATTTTCACGGCGTATTCTGCAGACACTACTCGAGGCTTTGCTTCGACTCCTGTCAGTGGATCCACTTTTGCTGAGTCCTACATTTAACAGGATTTAACCAAGAGGAAAAAAAATTCCTTCTTTTGTTTTCCCTGGGCCTCTTTTAGAAGCGATTGGGGTCTCTCCAGGGAGACTAGTGCCCCAATTTAAGAAGCTCTTCCCCAGACTTGCTAGCCAATCAGGTACACCAGGGTGAATTCAAGTAATAATAGAATGAACACAAGTCCAGAAACTTGATTCTTGAGCTGCATATAGAAGAGATCACTAGTCAACTTAGCAAAAGCTGTTTGGGTTGCATCTGCGGCCAGAAATCTGGTTGTCAGTCCCTTGTAATTTTAGAATGTACCATATCAAAGAGTTCATCGGTGGTGAATGAAACAATTTTTCAGCAAACTGTATCACAGCAGGTAAAATAGAATGGGTCTGTAATTTGTAATCATTACTTCTTTGCCTGGGATTAATCCTGGATCACCCATGGTGAAAAGAGATACCTGTTGACCTAGGGAAGGACCATTTGCCATTCTATAGGCCAGTGCAGCTTTCTTTTCACAAAACTCACTTTGTCTGACCAGCTTTCTTTATGTTAAATCAACTTTTATCTATTTTCTGCCTTTTTCCCTACCACTCTGAATACTCCAGATCCTTTATATAAAGAGATTTTTCTCACTTCTTAGTGTTCTTCAAAAGATTTTATATGGGAGAGAAACTTTGGAGTTTCTCTGATTTTTTATTTTTTTCCCCCCTCTTCAAAGGGGACAAAACCCACTGACATAATGCATGAGTAGAGAATGTGCAAGGCCATAGGAATGACCTGTGTTACCTTAAAAGAGCTTGTTCTTACTACCATGCAGATATCATAAGGAATTGGTGTAAGAAGATATTAACAGATAACAATGCACTACATTTCTCAAGCTCAATGGTGGATAATAAGAGCAAAGCATTCAGGACAAAGCATCCCAGTTAGTCTGACACTCTACTAAATAGTCTAAAACCCATGAATTGGAAAACCTCCGCTATTCAAACTCCTGCCTTAACTGACCTTTTTAAAGACTCCCCAAGGTTCCTTGTACAATTTTGTTCACTTTTTAGGGATGTAAGCAGAGTCTGAATGAGCTCTCCCCTAACATCAAGTAGTGAGCTGTGGAAAAGGACTTCAGGAGATGATCTCATTTGCATGGGCACACCCACCCCGCCTGCATGTTCATCATGATAGGATTGCTTGCCCAAATGGTCACTTTTGGCTGGTGTGGGATCCTCAGTCTCCCTGTTATTGGGGGCAGGAATAATAAAGGGTTGTTATCCTTGTTGTGTGAATCAAGGGCAGCAGAACTGTACTTGGCATTTCCCAAGTGAGGGATTCCCCTTCAACTAAATAGCACTCACTAGGCAGGGGACATGGGTTCCACAGCCCAGTGAGATGAGAGAGGGTGGGGACAGGTACATGTATCTGGTGGTGTGGACATGTATCTGGTGGCTCCGGACACCATTTGACCCATCCTCTCTCCACTGTGTAATATCAGAGCTAATTTAGACTCAATTGAGAGTCTTGTTACATGCTTCAGAGCTGAAATCACTTATGCATAGGTCTAAGAATTAGACCTGCTTTGGGACAGTGTCTCTGATGCAAGAGACTGCCCAGTGTGCACCAGCAGTGAGGCTCCCCCACTAACAGCTGAAATCACCGAGAGCTGAAATCACTGAGAACTGTTAAGTGTGTGTGTGTGTGTGTGGGGGGGCCCTGAAGACATCTTGGTGCTGGCAGAGAGATGTGGCTAGAGGCATGCAAATGCCTCAACCTGTTAGGTCACATGGCAACACATACCTATGTAGTGCAATACACCAGACTGCAAGTCAGGACACAGCAGACATGGCGAGCATCAGTATATTTCCCAAATCGTTCACCATGTGGACAAGGTGGTTTAAGTGTCAGAGCCACTCCTGTTGTCTCTGGATTGGTGGACAGGCCCTCTAAAAGTTTGTGTGTGAGTTCCCTTCCTTCCCACACTGCCAACACTCACTCTAGTCACAGATGTATCATCTCTAAGTTGAGGGGCTCACATTTGGGTATCTGAAGACTCAAGGTCAGGCCCACCGACAGCAATTTGGGGCCCCAGGGACATCCCTAGGAGGGTGTGGGGCCCAGGACAAAAGTGACGAATCCATCACTTCCGGGACCGACCCGTCACTTCCAGGACCGATCGTGCTGGCCAATCACGCCGGCCTGCAGGACCCCCCAAAGCGCAGGCCCTGGAGTGGTTGCCACCCCACATGCGCCTAGGAGCCCTGCAGCCCGCCCGGGAGATTTAAAAGGGCCCAGGGCTCCCAGCCACTGCTGCTGCAGCAGCCGGGAGTCCTGGGCCCTTTTAAATTGCCAGGGACCGTGAGCAATTGCCCCCTTTGCGCCCCCCTCCCCCTCCAGTAAGTGGGCCTACTCAAGGTCTTTGGTTGTCTCAAGACTGAGAGGCTCATGTACATGTCAGGGAGTTCAGAGCAGTATGTGTACCCTGCTTAACCTTTGTTTTTCACTGTGTGGGACTATGATAAACAACTCGGTGACCATATTTTACATAAACAAGCAAAGAGGAACACTGTCAAGTCAAGTCTTCCAGAAGGAAGTTCATCTCTGGGACTTCTGTATAACTCACTTCATTCACCTCAAAACTGCTTACCTTCCAGGGAAACGAAACACAGTGGCACATCAGCTGAGAAGATACTTCATTGTTCAACACAAGACCACAAGTGGTCATTATACTCAGACATAGCCAGGTCCATCTTCTAACTCTGGTGGATTCCCCACGTGGACCATCTTGCAACAAGGACCAACAGAAAATACTGTTGGTTATGTTCCCATGGGCGGCAGGGTAGTCTTAGCCCAGGCTTCCTAACTGATGTTTATCTTGGGAGAAGTGCCTTTTTATACACCTTCCCTCTGATTCCTTTGCTCCCCAGAGTTGTATCCAAAATAAAAACAAACAAACATGCTCATCTCATCCTTATAGCATCGGTGTGGCCCCATCAATACTGGTACTCAGCCCTATTAACACTGTCTATTAAAGCCTTCTTTATCCCTCCCATTGGATCCAGACATAATTTTCCAAGATTGTGGCCACAGTCTCCACTGCAGCCTCCTACCTCTCCATCTCACAATATGGATGCTCCATGGCCAAGGCCCTTTGAAAGGTCCTGCTTAACAAGATGTCCAGAATGTATTTCTCAATAGTAAAATTACTCAGGTAGGATCACTTACCTGGCTAAATGGAAGTGTTTCTCCATTTGGTCATGTGGGAAAGGTGTGTCTCCTTGGCAAGCACCCCTGAATGTTGTGCTGTCTTCTAGATCTAAAACTGAGTCTGACAATTAGTTCTGTAAGGGTGTATTTAGTTGTTTTCTCAGCTTACCATATACAGATGGATAATAGGCCCCTTTTCTCCAACCTCATTGTTACTCAATTCCCAAAGGGCTTGGCCAGATTATACCCTCAAGTTTGGGACCTCGTCTCTCCTTGGGTTCTCAGCTGAGTCCTGGCAACTCTAATGGGGACCCCCTTTTGAGCCCCTGATGATTTGTTCTCTCCTGTACTTTTCTCTGAAGGTGATATTTCTAGTAGCGATCACCTCAGCCAGAAGGGTTGGTGAATCCCTTATATAGTTTTTTATAAGGATAAGGTTTATCTCTGGCTGCATCCAAAGTTCCTTACAAAAGTAGTCTCTGGTTTTCACATTATCCAAGCTGTCAATTTGCCCACATTATTTCCAAAACCCCAGCACCCTGAATATGAAGAAAGACTTCTCTCATTGGATGTGAGAAGAGGATGAACTTTCTACCAAGAGCGTACTAAATTGTTCCAGACTTTTACACAGCTGTTTGTCACAGTCGCTGACAGAGTTAAGGGCAATCCAGTTTTCTCCCAGACAATCTCCTCCTGAATCTCTTCCTGCATCTGTTTGTTACCAGCAGACTAACACGACCCTGCCAAACTAGAGTACTGGGGCATTCTACTAGAGCACAAACAGCTTCTACAGCTTTCCTGGCTCTCATACTAGTTGACATTTGTAAAACAGCAACTTGGTCTTCAGTCCACCCCTTCACTTCTCATTATGCTGTTACCTGTCAGTCCAGAGACGATGCCAGTTTTGTACAGGCGGTTTTACAATCACTGTTCAGATAGACTCCAAACCCTCTTCTGTAGCTGTTTGCTGGTGAGTCACCTACAGTGGAACTGACCTGTGCAATCACTCGAAGAAAAAATGGTTACCTACCTTTCGGTAACTGTTGTTTAAGATGTTGCATATATCTATTCCATGACTCCCCTCCCCTTCCCTTTGTATCAGAGTACATCTGGTACGAAGGAAGTGAGGGGATTTGGTGTGGCTCTGCCAACACACAGTGGTGCATGGCAGTAGGGGGTGCTTGAGCCACCCCAATGGGTACTCCTGAGGAAAGAAAATCTCTGACATCTGTGCATGAGGTGCACACACAGCTACAGTGGAATGGACGTGAGCAACACATCTCAAAACAGTTACAGAAAGGTAGGTGACCATTTCTTATGTTAATTGAAGGGTGCATTCACATCTATTGGTCTCAATGCAGTTTTAATTCACTCCATGACAAGGTTTCACCCAGCTCATAACACCTTGCATGTTAATGGTGTGATGGTTTTGCATGAGAATTCCGTGCTGGCCATTGTGTTTGCCTGTCAGGCACTGGAGAGAAACAGTTCAGGGAGAATGGAAAGCTACTCCTGGCTATAGGAACTTATCAGCTGCATATGTCTATTTCTTTCTTTTGAAAATAGGATCAAACTGCTCAGAGGGGGCAACCGACTCTCCTGTGCTGGTGCGATCCATCTCTTTCAGCTTCTCTACACACAAGAGATGTACTCTGATATTTTTACTTCATTAATTTCTTTGTTATTGTCTCATGTGCTCTGTTCCCCTGTTATATAATCAATCTTCCTATTTTGAATTTGTTTCTTCTGCTGAAACTGATAGGCACAAAAGCTGTAATAGAGCTAGTTGAATATTTGGGATTTTGGCTCAGTGATTTATTCTAATGTGAACTGAATATATTATTTTCTTAGCCCCTTTACTCATTACAGAGGATTTTTTTCTTAAATGTGCAAAATACTTTTTAACCAAAATATGTAATAAAAAATTAATCCTTGTGGCTTATTTCTGGATCTGAAAATATAATCGTTTCAGGGACACTGAGTTAACTATAGTTTATCAGATTAGAAATTGTATAGATAATAAATCCTCAAAAATAAAACTCCAGCATCCCCTTTGACTAACCCAGCAGCACAGTTAAAATTGAAAATAACTGGAAAAGGCAATGGTATTAGTTTTTAAAATAAATCTGTCAACTTCCTGGTATGGAATAATATCTTCATCTCTCTCTCTTTTAAAACTAAATCTATATATGTTTTCTCTTGGTTTTATTTTGCAAAATCTGTAAGGCAGAGGAGCTTTCTTCATCCTCAAAGAGGTGTTGTGATGAACTCTTTGTGGCATTGTAAGGAGGCAATGTCATATACTAGATAGGGCAGTGGTCAAAGACTAAGGGCCGGTCAACATGGAGACCGTATACAGCAAACTGGGATGAAAATCTGCATTGCACTTGCCTGCCGCACACTAACTTTCTGTGTGGAGCCTGCTATCATGGCCTATAAGTTCTGTAGTGCACTTTGATATACTGCTGATTGTAGTAGGTCAGAATGCATTATGGAACTTTTAGCGTGCAGTAGCAGCATCCACATGGTGGCTTAGTGTGTAGCAGGCTAATGTGCTATAGATTAACATCCGGCTTGTCACACACTAAGGATTTGTCTACCCAGCAGCTGGGAATTGTAACATGTGCTAGCTCTGCTCCAGCTAGCATGCTAAAAACTGCAGTGTGGCATGAGCAGCGGCTTGGGGAGGCACCTGAATACAACCCCTTCCAAGGTCCTAGTCACATACTCTGTCTGGCAGCTAGCCCAAGCTGCTGCCTGTGCGACTGCAGCCACACTACTAGTTTTAGTACACTGCTTGAGCAGAACTAGTGTGTTTATGTCTATCCTTACCTTAGTCTCCGTGTGGAGAAGCCTTACGAAAGGCCTGCTTCTATTCCGTAAATCACTTCACCTCTCTGTGCCTCCGTTTTCCTCCCACACTTTGACTATCTTTTCAATTTAGATTTCAAGCTGTTCAGGGCATGGGGTGTCTCTTACTATGTGTCTGTAGAGTGCCTATAGGGCCCTGGCCTCACTTGAGGCTTCTGGGTGCTACTGTCATTCAAATAGTAACTCGAGGTTTGTTTGCTAGTATTATCAAATAAGAGTGTTTCAATGGCTAACTTTTATGTCACTGTTTAAAGCATCTGAATCATGTACTGAATACTAGTTGCAAGTAGTTCACATAATAGCAACCCCTTCAGCATTCTAGGTAATAGGTGTTTTTTCTTAAGAGCAAATGCTCTCTGACCCTGGCAATGCAAAATGAGATTCCAGTTTTGCCTCAGTGCAATAAGTGACCTCGACTTACAAAGTGCCAGGAGTTGACATCATGATTCTGAGATGTAGAGATTTCTATAGCTCATACTTTAAATAATACCCTATTCTTCATAAGGTGATGTTTCTCAGCTGTTTATATAAGGATCTATAGTAATGGTTCCTTTTCTATATCTTGGATTAGAAAACTTCACACATCTTTTTGTAAATAAGTAAAGTTAGAGAAAGAAAAGAGAAGCTACAAAGAAACTTGTTGAATCACACAGTGCTTTGCCAAACAAAAGAAATTCAAACTGCATTGTAGATTTGGATTAGGAAGGGGTAATTTTAAATTGTTGGCTTTCAAGGAATTTTATTTTTAAAATTACTAAAATATTTAGTTTAAAGAAACAATAAATGTGGCCAGCTTTTAATAACTGTTTTTCTTACTGCCAGCTCAGGGCTGTGACTCCCACTTTTTCAGTCACAGGGGTCCTTTTACATACTTCAGGGGGCATCATCATTAAAATGAAGCAAGATAATCACAATTATTAACTATGGCTATTTTATTATTGAAAAGGGAAAAGAAAACATTAAACCAAACAACACAAATGATAGAACATAAGTGATAAACCGGTTACCTCCTATTGCAATCTCTTCTGTATGTCTCTCTGTGGAGAACTCTTAGCAGAGATTATACCTCTAGAAGTGGACCACCTCTGGGGGTGTTCCTCGTTGGATAAATTAAGACCAAAATATAAACATACAGAATATTGTTTCTCAAATTTATAGTAAATCCTGGCTTAGCATCTTATTAGATATTTAAAACTGTTTATCCATGGACAGAATAATTTAAGGGCAGGTGAAACCAACTAGTTTATAATTGGGCAAAGTAAGCAATCTTAACTAAATTCTATGAAATTCAAGAAAATACTTAAATCAGAATCCATTTAAAAAGCTGTCTTGAGACAGGGAAATTACAAATATTAAGACTCTTAAATTCCTTTATTTCTCTTTTTATTAATGTTTGGCCCCTATCTCCTTTCTGGGAATAGACAGTCTAACCATTTAGTGATTAAAAGGAAAACTGTTAGTATCTTCAGTTACAACAGCACTTTTATATCACAATACAATAATTACAATAATTTTAAAGCTAATCCCTTGGCAGTGTCTTAGTTAACTCTTTCACCAAACCATGTTAAAGTCTTGGGGAGGTTTTCCTGGGGTTGATTTCTTCTTGAGTTTTCTCTATCTTTTTAGGAGTCTTTGATAGCGTGCTTGAAGAGCTGGACAAGGTAAGTTAATGAATGCTGTGTGTTTTTGAGCAGTGCAGTTGTATGTGTGTGAGAGAGGAGTGCTCACTGCAGAGGCTTTTAGCCAAGACTGTTGCAGGCTCATCAATCTTTAGTGGGTCTAGCTGCCAGCAGAGAGGGACAGAGTGCCACACCAAGCAGGCATGAGTTAACACACTTCCCCTAGCTGAGGAAAAACATCCCGCGCTTCAGAGACTTCAGTTGATATCCTGGAGAAGCCCCTACTTGTAATACTGACAGACCCTGGTCTTTGACACCAGGATCAAACCTGGCACCTCTGGAGTTTAAAGCATGAGCCTCTACTGCATGAGCTAAAAGACACATCTCATTTAGCCACGGCTGTAGCAGGTTCATCAATATCTAGCTGGCTTAGCTACCACTAGAGGGGGACAAAGTGCCATACCAAGCATGCATGGGCTACACAAGCTTTCCATATAGAATAGGAATGCTTAGTACAGTTAACGTTTTTAGTTCTCAGTCTTTTAATATTAAATAATTCTTAAATAGCTACTACAGAAGTTGTTGATTTACTAACAATTTTTGGAGAGAGGAGATGATTCTTCTCTTTCTGAGTTGGGCGGGGGAGTTGCTTGAGCGCTGCCAGTAATTAACTTCCCATTAACAAAAATACTCTATACTTAAATGCTGCTTTTATTAGTAATCTCTTTAACAAGGCCATTAGATTCCATTTTGGTACACAAAGCATTTTACCATTAACATAGCAATGACATTGGGAGCTAACATATTTGCAAGTCTACATTTCACAAAGGTATTTGCCATTTCAACATTTAAGAAATAAACAAAAGGTTTAGAACATGTCCGATGTCATGTTTTTCCTAGAGGCTTTTCTTTGCAGGGAAGGGGCAGGGCTCCATTTATGGCCTAGGTTTATTGCTTCAGTAAAACATTCCTATGTCCTTTTCACAATCGCGTCTTCTCCTAAAGCAGGAATGTTTTTCATGATTTGTTTATTTGAGATAAAGATTATTTGTACCAAATCGGTATCTTATACAAGAGACACCCTGGTCTTGGTAAAGCACTCTTGATTTAGTTGCTGTGATGGGGTGTACCAGCCTTCACTGGGCCTGAAGGGGTTAATGAGTGCCTGTGGGTGCAATGAGCCTCACCGCACTACACCTGCAGTAGGTGGAAGGAGGCGTCTAAAGGGGCTGAACCTGGCTCAGTAAGGGCCTGACTAAGGAGGAGAGCATATCTCTGCGTCTTACTCAGTAACAGACGCCTGCGTGGAGGCAGGGAGCTGAATGGGACTACTGGCAAACAGAGCGTCACCAGAGGAAAGTACATCTGCCACAGGTAGCCTAAGATTGTTGGGGAAAAAAAGTGGCAGGAACTGAGTCCATCCAGGACACTGAGTGCTGGTGGAGGGTCCTGCAGGAAGACTCCAGCTGAGTAAGGAACTGTCCTTGCGAGGGGAGTGGCGAAATCTGTCCGGCGGCAGAACCACCTGGGTGTCAGACAGTGCAGTGAACTGGTGGAAGAGGTTAAGAGCGTAGAGTTGATGTGCCAGGAACTTGGGAAGAGGTTGAGGCACAGGCCCAAGACAGGGCAGATAAAAACTGGTCCAGGCAGGCAGCAAGAAGTCTGTATAGTCAGGCCATGACTGCCTATTCAACGGTCCCTCGACCAGAACCCAGTGAAGAGGGAGGGCTTAAGTTCCCTTACCAGCCCTCTGCCTAAAATGGAGTGGAATCCCTGCTCCCCTTGCAACGTGGATTAGGATTAATGAAACCTCCTGATACTAGGGGTAAGGACTTGGACTGAGGGTCCAACATGAAGCTGAAAGACTATTATTCATTGGACTCTTGGCCCATCCTGGAAGAGGTGGGATTATATGTGATCCAGAGAGCTGAATTGCAAGAAGAAGCAGACCACCACAGGGCTGGAACAGCTGGCAGTAGGAGATGACAAAGGAGGAGAGCCTGCTAGGGGTGTGCCAGCCAGTGAATCACACGTGTTTGTTACCTTTTAGACCAAATGCTGTTTTTCAGTTGCAGTATATAATTTGCAGTTAAAAACTCCTATTAAATATTCTATACGAAGCCCCAATCAAAAACAATTTTGAAATAGAAAGTTAGAGGAAAATAAAGTTTAAAATGCAGCTTTTCTGAATTTATATAAACACTCTTAAGGGTAATAAACATGGTTTTATAGCTAAGGATGGCTATTTTGCTGGCATTTGCTTGTTTTTGGAGTACCAAAAAGCAGAAGCCCCCTGGAATTTTTTTAACCTCCCTGAACATTTTATAGTATAATGAACTAAAACATACACAGTAGTGTTATATTTTTCAGGCATCCTGGCTATAACACACTATATCTTAATAGTACTTAGGCACCAAGTGATCATGACTCCATCACAATTATAATGTGAAAGCAGAATAAAGTCCAGACCACTGATATATATACCCGATGCTTTAATAGAGCCAGTTTCACAAAGCTGAAAACAATTGTGAGCCAAGTCATCTGGGAGGAAGAACTTAAGCAGAAAAATGTGAATGATAATTAGAAATCATTTTAAGAATGCCTTATTAGATGCCCAAAAAGCCATAATTGCAGGAGAAGGCTGTTCTGTTTTTTAAAGCAAACAAACAACCTGGTAAAGAGCGGAACTGAAAGTAACTATAAAAATGATATATAACAAATGGGGAAAAAAGGAGGAGGTTGGTAGTAATGAATATATAGCAGGAGATAGGAATTGTAGAAAACTGATAAGGAAAGCAAAAGGGCCAAAAGTAGAAATCTATGGCTAGCAGAGTTAAGGACAATAAGGAGGAATTTTAAAAATATATTGGGAACAAAAATAATCCTGAAAGTGGCATTGATCCATTATTAGAAGGAAATGGTTGAATTGTCAATAATAATGCTGACAATTGCAGAAGTGTTCAATAAATATTTATTTGTTCTATATTTGGGGGGGAAATAGATGATTTATTCTCATGATATGGTGATGATAATACTCTTTCCACTAGTATCTGCAGGGGATGGTAAACAGAAGATACTAAAGTTGGACATTTTAAACTCAATGGGTCCAGATAACTTGCATCCAAGAATTTGAAAAGAGCTGGCTGTGGAGTTTTTGGGGCCATTCATGTTGATTTTTCAATAAGATTTGAAGTCCTGGAGAAATTCCAGAAGACTGGAAGAAAGAAAGCTAATGTGTCAACTTTTTAAAAGGGTAAATGGGATGGCCTGGGTAATTATAGGTCTGTCAGCCTGACATCAATCCCTGGCAAGATAATGCAGCAGCTGATGTGGGACTCTTTTAATAAAGAACTAAAGAATGATAATTTAATTAATGCAAATCAACATGGGTTTATGGAAAATAGATCCTGTCAAACTAACTTTTTAATAAGATAACTAGTGTGGTTGATACAAGTAATAGTGTTGATGTGATATACTTAGACTTCTCTAAGGCATTTGACTTGGTATTGCACAACATTTTGATTAAAAAAACGGAATGATATAAAGTAAACATGGCACACATTAAATGGATTAAAAGCTGGCCAACTGATAAGTCTCAAAATAAAACTATAAACAGGCACTTGTCATCAAATGGGAGTGTTTCTAGTGGGGTCCTAAAGGAATTGGTTCTTGGCCCTACTCTATTTAACATTTTTATCAATGACCTGGAAGAAAACATAAAATCATCACTGATAAAGATTGCAAATGACACACAAATTGGGGGACTGATAAATAATGAAGAGGACAGGTCACTGATTCAGAATTATCTGGACTGCTTTGTAAACTAGGTGCAAGGAAACAGTATGTGTTTTAATACAGCTAAATATATATCTCTAGGAACAAAGAATGTAGGCCATATTTACAGGGGATTTTATCCTGGGAAGCAGTGAGTCTGAAAAAGATTTGGGGGTAGTTGTGGATAATCAGCTGAACATAAGCTCCCAGTGTGATGCTGTGGCCAAAACCATTAATGTGATGCATAAACAGAGGAATCCTGAATAGGAGCACAGAAATTATTTTACCTCTGTATTGGCACCGGTGTGACTGTTGCCGAAATACTGTGTCCAGTTCTGTTGCCCACAATTCAAGAAGGAGGCTCTTCAGTCTATCAGAGAAAGTTATAACACAATCCAATGGCTGGAAGTTGAAGTTAGACACATTCCGACTGGACATAAAATGTACATTTTTGACAGTGAGGGTAATTAACCATTAGAACAACTTACCAAGGATTGTGGTGGATTCTCCATCACTGATTTTTTTAAAATCCAGATGGGATGTTTTTCTAAGAGAGATGCTCTAGGAATTATTTTGGGGAAGTCCTATGCCTTGGGTCATGTGGGAGGTCCGACTAGATGATCACAATGACCCTTCTGGCCTTGAAATCTATGAATATTAAATAAAAGTGCAAACAAGTTTGTAATGACATATTAAAAGTTAGAATTTTTTATCGATATCATTTTGCATTAATATGGAGGTTACTCCCCCCACAGATATGCAAATAAATTCCTTTGCAGCCATCAAGACTCCTTCATGACCTAATAAAACCTATTCTAATTTAGCTGTTTTTTCAAGACTCCTATCTTTAATATGTGAATACTTATCAGAATTTCAACAGGCTGAGTGAGATTATAGAACACTGATAGCCCTGGGAAATTGAACAGGATCTGAGCATGTCTTAAAAAGAGACTCACACTCACTCCACTTGAAATAGCCTAGAAAATAAAGGTACAGTGTGAAGGCATAATGTTTAAAATAACTTGTTTATATGACCACTTCTCATTGAAACGCAAACATTTTAGACTGTTACGATATATTTGAAAGTGTTGAAAAAAAGATAGTGTTCACAAAGACTAATTGCAGTTTAGAGATTGGTATCTTCCATTATGTTATACTATTTATTATTTTTCACCACTTGTTTTATTAACATGCATCTAGAATTACATGTTGCTTTAATCTTCTTGAAAGGTTCTGTCATTATTTGTCTCGGTGCCTCAGGTCCCACTTTTTGTGTTATATTAGCTATGCCCGCTACTTTTGACATGAAAAGAAATATCATTGTTTTAGTAGATGTAGGAATGATTTTTTTTTAATAAAACATAACAGAAAATCAGTTGTGTGAGCAAATACTATCCTCAGGCAAAATAACACCACTTTACTGCAACTAATATCACACTGTAAATGTTCTCTTCACACAGCTTCTCTGAGCCGCTCATTTTTTTTTCCGCCTCTCACTACCACGAGCTTTGTTCCCAATGTTGCTTTGCAAATGAAGGGTTCATCATTCTCCCCTCTGTTAAATGTGCCTATTAAAAGCAGAATATTCCACAAATTGTCAACTGCCAGGGCCCATTGTCCCTTCAGTCAGGACGAGTTAACTTGGCTTGCCAGCACTGCTGCTGAGCCACAGTTAAGCAGTTCACCAGGGCATCATGGTTGTGAATGAGATCCAGCATCCTGGTAGCCTTTCATGATTTTATATTTTTTTCATAAATAAGTAAAACTGCATCAGAAGACATTCCACTTTCTAAGGAATGCACAATTAAAGCCAGCCAAAGAAGAACCAGATCTGTGAGATTTGACTATGATTTTATCCCTACAGAGGAAAAATGTTTTTAATTCAGGATTTTTCCCCCTTTGGTCCTGTCATTTAGTTCAGTGAGATAGTGTAAGTGTAGAATGAAATAACAGTCCATCGTAGATGATTAGTAAAGGTAATTAGCTCATTGTTAGCGTATGCATTCTGTTCACAAACACACATTTAAGCATTCCTACTAAACCACTGATCTTTCATATTATAAACTTTGACTTTAAAATGAGCTGTTTTTTTCTAAACTGGTTTTGATATACCAGGCTCATGTCAGTGAACATAACATTTACTGAATATTTTCACAAATATCATCTTGGAACCCAAATCTACTCACTAGGTATTATAGAAAGATTCAGACTGTGCGAGTGTGTTTGAGAGACTAAGAAAAAATCATTATAATACCTATCATTTAGAGAACATAAAATCTAATTGGAGAATCAATAACTAAAACCCCATGTAAATATTTTGCTCTATTAATGCCTCAGGTTAATAAAAATGCCTGCATGAAGATATTTTAGGATACAGATATTTGGAATGGTCGGATTACTTTTGACAACAGCACAAGGAATCTATTCAAAGCTGATTTCCCCCCTTTTGTTCACCGAGGACCTGCAGAATCTAAGATAAAAATGGCAGTTGTCCTGAGGGTTCCCTGAGGCATGTCATTAAAATTGGAATTTGATCCTCTTTTCATGGTTACTCAGGACAATCAACCACAGCAAACCTGAAAACTCATCAGTTTTCAAAAATATAACATGCCCTTGACTGTGTTAGTTTGGATTCAATGTGCCAGGCTTGAGTATTTCAAAATCCCTTTAGATGTCACTCTGTCTTCAAAAATACAAGCATTGGACCTTATAATAGATACAGTTCTTCTAAATATTTCTCTGGAATTACAGAACTCCCTCCCCCTCCATTTATGATAAAGGTGAAATTTCATTATAATGATCAAAAATAGGTAAATGCTTTCTCTCATTTTAGAACTCTGAACACTTTGCTAATTGCAATAAATAGAAATCTGCAAAGTAATTCTAATCTACCTTTTGAAACCATTAAAATAAGGGTTTAGTTTGTTTTTGAAATTTAAAATTATAGCTTAGACAGTTCTCTCTTTTTTATGGAAAATGTCGGATACTGTCATTTACTGTGAGACTAAAATAATTTGGTACTTTCGGAAGCTGTGTGGAGCTATCACCTGGTTGAGTATTTTTATTTGATAACTGCTATTTTCATAAATATTTGGAAAATTGATCCAGAGCAGCAATTTGCTGTTTCTACCTCAGAACCTTTTGCAGAAGAATTGACAATATTCCAACCCTGAGTCAAAATAATGACTTCTAAGCAATTTTCCCGTATTTCTTCAGGCAATTTTTGATAATTTCACAGCAGACCAGTCAGTTTTTCACCTACCAAAGCTGGGAAAAATAAGTAAATAAAAGTTGGTAACAGCCCCCTACAAAAATTCTGTTTTTTTGTGAACCCACAAAAGCTCAACTTCATCTTGCCTTATGTTGGCAGTCCCATTGAAAGTCACGTGAGAAGGTTGAGGGAATTTGGCCTTAAGACATGATTTAGTCCTAGTGATAAGCGCCTGCATATTGTGGGAGTTCACATCACAGACTCTGCAAGGCATTTCTTTATGTGCCAAATCCTGCTTATTTGAAGTAGTTCCACGGACAGCTGTGGGACTGTGAAATGGGCTAGATTTGGCCCATGTTTTCTGATCTCACCAAACTAAGATTGCTCCCTAGACCTGAAAAACCAAACCAAACCACAGGTGAGATAGGGCCAGGAAAGAGGCATCTCACAGAGGTTTTTCAGATTATACTTGGAAGGAAGATGAGGAGGGGGATTGGTTGGACCCAGAACTCCTAGGTACACTGAGATCCTGCCAGGTTTTAGGAATGTGCAGGAGGTTGGGGGTACTGCTCTAGCTTTAAGTCACTCTGCTTCTCTCTGGTTCTAATGCAGCCACTCTGTCATGTTTTCCCTAGAAAGGTTTGTCAAATGTGGGAAGCAGAGCATGGCAGGTTAGCTAAACAAGATAATACCTAGTTATTACACAGCACTTTTTCATCAGTAGATCCCAAAGTGCTTTACAAAGGAAGGTCAGAATCATTATCCCCATTCTACAGATGGGAAAGCTGAGGCAGAGGGAGGGGGAAGTTATTTACCCAAGGTCACCCAGAGGCCAGTGGCAGAGCTAGGAATAGAATGCAGGTGTCCTGAGTGCCATTCCAGTGCCCTGCCCTTATGCGGGCTGTGCTATTTTTCCAGCAGATTCCATGCTATCCAGTGGGAGGATTCATGTAACATACCCATCCTGACACTTTCTCCTCATTTCCCTAGCCAGGCTTCTTCCCATCGGTGAATCCTCAATGCAGGAGTGCCCTCCATGGGCCCCAGGGCCAGTAGAGGGTGGTACAATAGAGAGCTCTGGCTCCTCAGCCATTTTACGAATGGCCAGGCAAGGATGTCCATTTTCATGCATCTGGTGTAATAGCAGGTCTGTCACACATTCCCACAGCCCTGGCAATGACTTGCAATTGCAGTCGCTCGCCATCAGGCTGCTGTGGCGTCTGCTGAGCGGTTCATGTGAACCCCCCACCCCGCCTCCTCTCTCATTGCTTCCTGCTGGATCCAAATGGGGAAGGAGCAATGGGTGGTGTCAGCAGAGACAGATGGTGAGTGCTCTAACTCTGGTTCCAGGCCCCCTTAGATACCGGTCACGCTCCAGACATCTCCAGCTCCCTCCCAGCCTTCAACTACCCTGCATCTCTGTGCATGTTCCTACCCACTAGTGCCATTCTGTGCAGCTTTGCATCCTCCCACTGCCATTACTTAGTCTATACTCTAAAATTTATAGTTAATATGCAAATTATTTGTAAATATACAAATTATTTCATTTAATTGGCATTAAATGTCACACATGGAGTAGCAGAAAACTGGACAACTATAGGCAGTGGGAGATTTCTGCTCCCAGATACCCATGGGGGAATCTGGTCTAGGTGTTTATCTAGGCCATTTGTGTGTATCTGTTTATGTGGAGATTTTTAATTGCTTTCTTCATTTGACAGATTTAGGGGTTAAAATGAACCATAATTATATAGGAAAAAGTAACTTTCACCATTAGAACCTGGAGTGCTGTTGTTATAAGGAGTACTTCTAAAATCTAGTATTATTATATGAACTCATCCCTCCAGAGTTCTCAACTTTTTGCTGCTCTACTCAGCTGTTGTGACTCTTTTGCTTTTAAGTGCAGTAGAGTTCTTTTCATTACTAGCATACCGGGGGGCAATCCCAGAACCATAGAAATGTAGGGCTGGAAAGGGTCTTTAGAGGTCATCATGTCTAGCTTCCTGTGCTGAGGTAGGACCAAGTAAATCCACACCATTTCTGACAGGTGTTTGTCTAGCCTGTTCTTAAAAACCTCCAGTGGATGTTGCTTTACATATCTGACTTCTGCAGCACAGAAAGTGGTAAATAGACTGAGCTAAAGGCAAATAAATATGTTCTAATCCAGGGGTTGGCAACGTTCGGCACGTGGCTTGCCAGGGTAAGCACCCTAGCGGGCCAGGCCAATTTCGCCGTCCCAGGCCAATGGGGGCGGCGGTGGGAAGCCACAGCCAGCACATCCCTCGGCCTGTGCCACTTCCCGCCACCCCCATTGGACCGGGACGGTGAACCGCAGCGAGTGGGGGCCGCGATTGGCCGAACCTGCCGTGTCAGCAGGTAAATAAACTGGCCCGGCCCGCTAGGGTGCTTACCCTGGCGAGCTGCGTGCCGAACGTTGCCGACCCCTGTTCTAATCTATCAGCCCTGAATTTTCAGTTTCACTAGTTATAGTAGCTCCATGGACCTTTATAGAACTTCCTAATTGTTTTGAGATTTCTCTCTAGAACTTCATTGACCAATTATTGAGCTGCAAATTTGGCAGTTGGGGAGGTCACACCTCCTCCACCCTTTCTTGAAAAAACGTTCTCTAGGATCCTCTGAATGCTTGCGAAGAGGTCTGCAGGACTCCAGCACAATGAACTGATCATAGAGTAGGTTTGAATAGGAAAGACAGGAGCAGGACCAGGGCCTAATGATTAGAGTGGGGGGCAGGGAATTAAGACAACTGTGTTCTGTTTTTGGCTCTGTCAAGGCTAATTCCCCACTCTGGCACTTTGAGTGGAGAAGGTGGGGACCCGCAAGGATTCTAAAAATTAATACTGGCCACTCCAGGCTTGTATTAACCTCCCAAGGTTACAGCTTTTCTCTGACCTTGGGTTTGTAGACTTGGGTTTGCCACCACCCAAGTGCAGAACCCCTTTGAGAGCCCAGGAAAGTGCTCTTGGGAATTCCTTCCTGTGGGGTACCCTCAAGCCCTTTCACCCACCCTCCAGGGAAGAGCTGAGAAAGGGGAAAAAAAATCAGCTGTTGCCACCAGCTAATTAAACAACATGTGCACAAATCTCTTAAGACACAAAAATCCAACCCTGTTCTTAAGAAAAGGTAAATTTTGTTAAAGAAAGAAAGAAAGAAAGAAAGAAAAATACATCTGGGAAAGAGCCACTACAAGAATTAAGCACCAAGAATAGCTTTCTTGAGGACCAGCTTAAAGGTTACAAGCAAAACAAAAGCACCGGGAGTTAGCACAGAGGAATTCACAAGCCATAAAGAAATAAAAAGAGATAAACCTAATCGTGTTTTCCTAGACATGTTCTGATCTACGTACATATCGGGGGTTTTAAATGAGTAGTTTCTAGGTATGATACAGATGATTTTTCATACGTGGTCCAAGCTCCTTACAGCATAGCTGTTGCTCTGTCTGCCCACCCCCTGGGAGAACCACAGACAGAAAAAAGGGGAGTCTTGTTTCAATTTTAAAATGTTCTAGCCTTCCCGTTGGCTCTCTTGGCCAGGTGCCCACTCACTTCCTTCTACCTATGCATAGCAGTGAGACTTTTGAACCCTTTATGGGTAGAGCAATTAGAGAACAGTTACTAAGAGGGATTTTATATCTACTGGCTGGCTGGGTGTCCATAAAAGGGAACTACCCTCCTCCCCCCTTCATTTATCACAGGCTCCAATATTGGTTTTCCTCAGACTCTAGACAAGCTGTTGTACCACTGCTTTTGTTTCCCCATCTGTACAATCAAGATAATCATGGTTAAACACTTTGAGAATCTCATTTTCAAGGTGCAATAGAAGTGCAAAGCATTAATAGTATAAACAGCTAAAAGAGGAGGTTGCTGATAATATAAAGCTTTTCAGCTTATTTTTCAATAATTTAATATTTCACCCATTATATTAGTATCTAGGATTAGCACATATAAAACAGTCAACATATAACTGCTTTCAGTGATTGGCAATCAACCACCTGTCCCCAAGAGAGGAATCAGAAGAAACTAAAAAACTGCTTTATTGTAGAGCTGGCCAGTGAAGGCTTGTTCCAATAGCTAAGTCTTAGTCTGCACTCTAAAGGTTTACAAATTCTGATGGACTGTGTTCACCCTACACAGAGAATGTTTCAATAGTAGACATCCAGGAACTGTCAATACTTCAGCTGATATTTGCTATTATAATGATAACCTAGGAGTCTTTATTTAATTAGTCAGAGGCTGTGGACCCAGGATGCCAAATGCTGAATCAAACATTCCCAGAAATAAGGTAGCTTTCTTTCCTTTGCCACCCCCCTTTCTACTAGGGCCTGGTTCCTGTGTAGTGGAGTACATGCCCCTTTTTCAGTGTTTCTGTAAGTTTGCTCCATAGGACTTTGTCTGTCAGATCAGTGTTTTTCAGAGCTATAAAGTCAGGAGTTTTTCATTTACATAAAGCATGTAAGTGAGGTTTGATTAGTCTGAAGCTGGGCCTGAAAACAAGTGCTGGAATAAAGAACAATAGTAACCCTTGCTTTTTAAACAGCTTTCCCCTAAAATCTGTGGAAACTCTAGTGGTAACTTTATCATGAATCAAGAAAGGAAGGCCTATAAAAGCAGAGCTGGCATTGTTAACTGCCTTTAAAGCAATAAACATATTGTCCAGTATTCCGTTATTCAGCATGTGCATGCAATGGGAATGGAAGGTGTCGACACAAGTTCCATCAAAGAATACCCTTAGGATCAGTGTAAACTGGAAATGACTCCATTGAAGGCAATGGAATAATCCTGTGTAAAACTAGTGTGAGAGGAGAATCAGAACTGAGGCCAGATTGTCAAAACAGCTCAGCTCCCTTTGACAACAGTCTGGCCACTTACCTCAAATGCTCAGTGTGAGACTATATCAAATTAGGGGAATCTGCTGCTGTTGGAAGAATGGCTGAGTTAATATTTGATGCAAGAACAATGGTAATAAATTCAGGGGCGTTTATTACTAATGACAAGGATGGCCATGATTTGTATAGAATTTTGCCTTGTGTTCGGAGTGACTCTGTGATGGATTTAAAGAAGTATATATCCTCAGATATACTGTTATGTTCAGTTCTGCACAAATTACTTTTGCTTAAGATATATAATTGAATTGCAGTATATGACACTTGATGGGAAGAGGAGTATTGTCGTGCTGTTTACTTAAAGAATGTTTTTTTTTCATTTGTAAACGGTAATGTGCAAGGGAGTGAAGAATGTGGTTGTGGATGAAATGAGAGTGAGCGGTTATATGTACTGATGTCCAATCATTTAGTTTAGGAATGTGATAGGGAACTCTGACATAATGTACATCACTTTTTTTTTGCATGTTAATATAAGAAATTCTCCCCTCTTATAGGTTTACATATATATTTTTGAACCCTTACACTTAAATGAGATGTTTTAAAGGGCCACAATCTCAGGTGGTCGGGGCTCAAAATGTAGGTAGGATTTGTTATAAAAATGAGATTTAAACATTCCCCTGCAGAGGTGGAATACCAACCGCAGCAACATGGTGCCAGTCTTGGAGAACCAGAAAGTGAACTGGCTGTCAAAGTTGAATGACATGCAAAAAGAAACAGGAAGTAATAGTAGTCTTTTAAATTAAATGTTTAATTTTCAAAATAAAAGATATGTTCTGTTTTGAAAAAATTCAAGGCAGATTCTTGAGGTTGCAAACTTTCATGATTTTATTGTGAGTCTTGCAATATTTGTTGTCTTTTCTTTAAGCTCCACCTTCTGGAGTCTTGTGATTACTAGAGAATCTTAACTTTCTTTTTTTTTTAAGTAAATTTCTAGCACTCGTGATTGCAGAGGAAAGCTTGAAAACATAAACCCTAAAGCATTTTTGGCATCCGACGTGATTTTTGAATGCTTGGTTTTGGCAATTCTGAAATTAAAGGTTTTAATTTAAAAAGAAAACATATTCTATGTATTTCTTTTGACTGTGTCGGAATCTGCTTTCCATTACACAAGTGTAAATGAGGAGTAACAGCATTGACTTCAAGCAGAGGAACGGAGAGCAGAATCGGGCCCATTTTCTTTGTTACCCCTTTCCTCTGATTTTCTTGAACACACCAATTTTTTTCTTCTTTTGAAGACAGCACGCTTATCATTGTACCCATGTTATCCCTCTTTGCACTAAATACTTCCCAGCCCCAGGAGCATGCTGATAACTTTGCTGTGGGGATGTAAGTAAGTACTGTACCAATGAATGCACAATGTGAACTTTCTATAAGTAAATCCCCGTGTTAAAAGCAATGTATGTGTATTGCAGTTGCTGGAAGATAGAGCTGTAACAGAAGCTCATACTTTTCACAAAGTAACTTTACAATTACACTCAGCCTAGGATTTTTGTTGAAATCTGTGAAACAGAAAGGTCTTAGACTGTCTATCAGAGTTGTCTGCAGAGAGCACATTAATACTGGGCTTACTCAAATGACTGCTTGACTCATTGGGGCTCATTCTCAAGTGATGAGCTACAGGGCAAGATTTGAATCTAATATTAAGACTAATGTATTGATTCTTTAGATTCCTTGCTGGGAAAACTAATTAGTGTTTTAACATTGTGTGTCTTTTCAGCTGACATATCTCTTGTTGAGAAAATCTAAATTAAAAAATACCTTTTTTGATCCTTATGCAGTAGTTCCCATCCATACTTTTAAAGAGACATAGCTTTTAGTTCTGTGTCCTTTATCATATCAATAAGCTAGTAAAAACAGTGGAAAATAAATCCCATTGAAAGTAGTTAAATGAGATCAAACATAACCTTCACTGCAATGATAATAAACTCTATACTCCTTGCACGATACTTCTAACAAGAAGAACTCACTGTGCTTACAGTACAAGAGGGACTGTCCTAGTTAGGTTTTTGTTGAGATTCCCACTGTTATTAAAATAGAGCCCAATTCTGTTTTTATGTCAGTGTAAGTCAGGAGTAATGTGAGTTATGGTGGTGCAAAATTGCTTTAAGTGAAATCAGAATCAGGGCTGTAAGAACTAGTGCAACAGTTAAATTTTGTAACAGAAATGTTTTCTTGTCACAAAACACACCTTAATGGCAGAATCATTGCCCCAGGAGTAACAATAGTAAACAGCAAGGGCAGTGCTGCTAACAGAGATTACTGATTACTGCAGATGGAATTGTTCCAATTTTTTTTATTTATAGTACTGAGCTTTATTCGATGTATCTAACTAAATTGCACAGATTAATCATTGTTCCTACCTTAGTTTTGGTCCATTTCCCTTTTTGATACCATAAATAGAGACTTGAAGACATTTAATTCAGAATATATTTGAAGGGACATTTCATTGTTTACTTTTAAATTTAAAAAATACCTTTCTTACCACAGACCATTTGCAAATTCTGGTGTCTCAGAGGGTGTTTGTTTTATCTTCAGAATCACATTTCTATCTCTGTTAAGGTTTTCATGACAGAATGGCTTGGTACCTGAGTTAAAAATTGCATTGTGGAGAACGTTATACTAACGTGGCAATTGGGTAATGAGGGGTTTGTAAACTGAGTAAAGAATGTAATTCTGCTCACAGGTTCGTATCTAGCCTGATTTTTATGACTAAGTACTTCATGATCAGTAAATAATAAATTCAGTTTACTGGATAGAAGTTTTGTCACTTAGAAATACTCACTCGGAATACATATTTCTTAATTGGCATCAATGGCATATTTCCCAGGAAGCATAACAAAATGGATCATTTAATAGATGCCCAATCTCTCCATCCATCTATCTATCAGCACAGCACATGATGTTTTGACTTTAATATGGTAATTATCTCAGGCTGACTTCAGAGCAGGAAGCTGCCACCCACACAGCAGTGCTTAATTACTTTAGACTTCAGCCTGCCAAGTGAAAAATTGACTGTTTTTTTCCCCCCCACATTGCCTGGAATTGAAATGATTTCATTGTCATTTTAGTTGAAATGCAGCCTGACATCACCATGGCATCATGGGAACGAGAATGCAAAATTTCTCTGAAATTCTTAAAATAGGCTGAAAGCTGCCTTATATTTTAAATGTTTTTTTATGAAGCCCAGGTTTACATTTCCAGAATATTAATGATGAGCTGCTTCATCTTATGGGAGGGAACTTTTTTCAGTGAATCAACTTCACTTGCAAACCAGTAAGTGCAATTTTGTAAGGTTGCTGCAAGCTAATGCCAGTTTTGGCACTTTAAGGGCAGGTGACTGGTTAAGATTAATCTTTACATATTATATAGTTAACTAGTTAGATTGCAAGAATAACTAATAAAATGAAAGTGATAATGAATGAATGGCTCCATTCAGACAGCTCATGTATTGAATGTGTATGCCTTGCTTTTGTCAACTGCAGGCTGCAAAATAACAGCCTTTAATATAAAAGCAGGAATGAAAGTGTTTTTCTGCAACAATTCTAAGCTAGTTTTGAAAGCTATGAAAATCAGAACAAGACTTTAAGAGTATGTTGTTAACATGCTGCTAATTGATTTGCTACACAAATATTGGAATCAACGTTTCTGAATTAAGCACTTTGTAGAGCAATTCATGTCCAGAAAGGGGGAGGATCTTGTTTCCTAAATGCCTCATCTTGCACCCATTGAAGGCAATGGAACTTTTTCGCATTGATTTCAAAGGACTTTATTGGGCCTTATTTTCATGCATGCTAAGGTCTAATTTTGCTTCTCTAGGCAGCATAAAGGGGTCTTGAAGTGTAGGTAAATGCCGAACTGAGAAACCACAGTGTGCAGAGGGCCTCCCTGACTGGTGCAGAACTAACATAAGGTTCTATACTGGCCCTAGCCCTAGCACCTGGAGAATGGGGCCTGTTGGAGTGCACTAAGGTTGTTCTCTGCTTCCTAGGGCTCTTAGGGGAACATGGGACACATGGTGTAAATTAAATCAGCCTCAGGGCTGCTCAGACTTACATCAGGGTGGGGCAGGCTCCTGCATCTCTCCAGAACATGGGAAGTGCAAAGATGGCTTAAAAGCACCGTTATTACCTCCCCGATCCCTGCTCCAAGCACAGGAATAGAGTGACTGAGAGTCAGGTTGATTGTTCAGAAGCTACCATCAATTAGTAACCACCCTCTCTTAGGGCTGTATTTCACATACCCACAGTATAATCCCCAGTAAATTAGGAAAAGGATCGTGGAAACTGGCTCATTTGATAAGGTTCCTCTGACGTGGGAGGGCAGGGGCACGGCCTCAATGGAAGCCAGTCATTCATGTAGAGAGGACATTTCCAAGCCTGACAATGATAGGGCCTGTAAGGGGAGGCCCTTCTACCAGTATGAAGTAATTGCGCTGCTGTTGGATCCTCTGTGCCAGCCCAGTAATCCTAGAGGTAACAGCCGTATTAACTTTTGTGCATATGTCCATTCAGTTTTTTGGGGGGGACCTGTTGTGCAGAGTGGTTGCTTCCTGTTCCTGGCCCCATTGCCGTGTCTTTAACTCCTGCAGTGCCCCAGAGTTTGTGTGGAGGAAATTGCACAAGTTTGGGAGAGGTAGAAGTGCATTGGGTCCATTCCTCCTGCTCTGGGTTCAGAGGCTTTGCTGCTGGTTTTTAATATTCTTATGTTCTGCTAAGTGCCTCGGCGCTATGGGGAGTAAAGGGCAGTGGGTAGTTGCATCTTTACCATGCACACCAAGGAGGAAAGAACTAAGTTTAAAAGAAGCTGTGATTAAGTGAAATAGTGGTTTGGGACTATTTAGAAAAACTGGACGAGCACCAGTCCATGGGGCCGGATGCGTTGCATCCGAGGGTGCTAAAGGAGTTGGTGGATGTGATTGCAGAGCCGTTGGCCATTATCGTTGAAAAATCATGGCGATCGGGGGAGGTCCCGGATGACCGGAAAAAGGCTAATGTAGTGCCCATCTTTAAAAAAGGGAAGAAGGAGGATCTGGGGAACTACAGACCAGTCAGCCTCACCTCAGTCCCTGGAAAAATCATGGAGCAGGTCCTCAAGGAATCAATTCTGAAGCACTTAGAGGAGAGGAAAGTGATCAGGAACAGTCAGCATGGATTCACCAAGGGCAAGTCATGCCTGACTAATCTAATTGCCTTCTCTGAGGAGATAACTGGGTCTGTGGATGAGGGGAAAGCAGTGGATGTGTTATTCCTTGACTTTTGCAAAGCTTTTGATACGGTCTCCCACAGTATTCTTGCCACCGAGTTAAAGAAGTATGGGCTGGATGAATGGACTATAAGGTGGATAGAAAGCTGGCTAGATCGTCGGGCTCAATGGGTAGTGATCAACAGCTCCATGTCTAGTTGGCAGCCGGTTTCAAGTGGAGTGCTCCAGGGGTCGTTCCTGGGGCCGGTTTTGTTCAATATCTTCATTAATGATCTGGAGGATGGCGTGGACTGCACTCTCAGCAAGTTTGCAGATGACACTAAACTGGGAGGACTGGTAGATACGCTGGAGGGTAGGGATAGGATTCAGAGGGACCTAGACAAATTAGAGGATTGGGCCAAAAGAAACCCGATGAGGTTCAACAAGGACAAGTGCAGAGTCCTGCACTTAGGACAGAAGAATCCCATGCACTGCTACAGACTAGGGACCAAATGGCTAGGAAGCAGTTGTGCAGAAAAGGACCTAGGGGTTACAGTGGATGAGAAGCTGGATATGAGTCAACAGTGTGCCCTTGTTGCTAACGGCATTTTGGGCTGTATAAGTAGGGGTATTGCCAGCAGATCGAGGGACCTGATCATTCCCCTCTATTCGACATTGGTGAAGCCTCATCTGGAGTTTTGGGCCCCACACTACAAGAAGGATGTGGAAAAATTGGAAAGAGTCCAGCGGAGGGCAACAAAAATGATTTGGGGGCTGGAGCACATGACTTATGAGGAGAGGCTGAGGGAACTGGGATTGTTTAGTCTCCAGAAGAGAAGAATGAGGGGGGATTTGATAGCTGCTTTCAGCTACCTGAATGGGGTTCCAAAGAGGGGGGATCTAGACTGTTCTCAGTGGTACTTGATGACAGAACAAGGAGTAATGGTCTCAAGTTACAGTTGGGGAGGTTTAGTTTAGATATTAGGAAAAAAATTTTCACTAGGAGGGTGGTGAAGCACTGGAATGGGTTACCTAGGGAGGTGGTGGAATCTCTTTCCTTAGAGGTTTTTAAGGTCAGGCTTGACAAAGCCCTGGCTGGGATGATTTAGTTGGGAATTGGTCCTGCTTTGAGCAGGGGGTTGGACTAGATGACCTCCTGAGGTCTCTTCCAACCCTGATAATCTATGATTCTATGAAAATTGTAATTAATAGAAGCGAGCTTAATAGGAGACCCGGTGCCATGTCCTAATGTAGGAAAACGGACATGGACAGAAGAGACCACTGATATTTTTCAACATCCTGGAAAAATCAAGTACAAAAATTAATTCTGCCCCAAAGCAGGTTATTTTGCATAACCAGCCCTGACACCGCAGACTCCACTAAGTATCATCACCCTTGGCAGAGTTACAGGGGATCTTATCTCCACATCAATCACAAGCTCTTGAACATTTTTTTCCTAATGTATTTGGAACAACCTGGCTTTTATTAATTTAACCCTTGGCACTCTTAGGGGGCGATTCCCCTTTCATTACACTGCTGCAAATGGATTAGCCTCTTTGACATCAGTGGGGTTACACTAGTACAAACCCAGAGAGAAGAGAATCAGGCCATGCATCTTCAAGTTGTTTTACAAACATTAACTAATTTTTCTTCAACATCAGGCATCCCTGTGCTAGCTGAATCTCCCTCTTCCCTTCATGTTCCCTCTATGATGCTTTCCTGCAATCATTGCACATGCAAGACTTCTAATGACTTAGGCTATGCCTACATGGCAGATTTCTGCTGGCACAGCTATGCCAGTCTGGAGCGTGAAGGGGTGTGATCTCTAAGCAAAACAGCTGTGCAGGCAAGAAGTCCCTACTGTAGATGCTGCTGTACCAGCAAAGCTGCGCTTTTACTGGTATAACATCTTGTGTTGACAGGGAGTGTTTTCACTATAACAGTATAAAGCACAGATTTGCTGGTACTGTTGTGTGCCAGTGTGGTATACTAGTATCCATATACTGGCAAAGCTCTCCTTGTGTAGACATAAAGAACAGGAGTACTTGTGGCACTTTAGAGACTAACAAATTTATTTGAGCATAAGCTTTCGTGGGCTACAGCCCACTTCATCAGATGCATAGAATGGAACATATAGTAAGAAGATATATATTCATACAGAGAACATGAAAAGGTGGAAGTTGCCATACCAACTCTAAGAGGTTAATTAATTAAGATGAGCTATTGTCAGCAGGAGAAAAAAACGTTTGGAGTGATAATCAAAATGGCCCATTCCAGACAGTTGACAAGAAGGTGTGAGGATACCTACCACGGGGAAATAGATTCAATTTGTGTAATGACCCAGCCACTCCCAGTCTCTGTTCAAGCCCAAGTTTATGGTATCTAGTTTGCAAATTAATTTTAGTTCAGCAGTTTCTCATTGAGTCTGTTTTTGAAGCTTTTCTGTTGCAAAATAGCTACCTTGAAGTCTGTTACTGAGTGACCAGAGAGGGTGAACTGTTCTCCTACCGGTTTTTGAATTTTATGATTCCTGATGTCAGATTTGTGTCTATTTATTCTTTTGCGTAGAGACTGTCTGGTTTGGCCAATGTACATGGCAGAGGGACATTGCTGGCACATGATGGCATATATCACATTGGTAGATGTGCAGGTGAACAAGCCCTTGATGGCGTGGCTGATGTGATTAGGTCCTATGATGGTGTCACTTGTCCCCATGTTAAGTATCCTCACACCTTCTTGTCAACTGTCTGGAATGGGCCATCTTGATTATCACTCCAAAAGTTTTTTTTTCCTCCTGCTGACAATAGCTCATCTTAATTAATTAACCTCTTAGAGTTGGTATTGGCAACTTCCACCTTTTCATGTTCTCTGTATGAATATATATCTTCTTACTATATGTTCCATTCTATGCATCTGATGAAGTGGGCTGTAGCCCACGAAAGCTTATGCTCAAATAAATTTGTTAGTCTCTAAGGTGCCACAAGTACTCCTGTTCTTTTTGTGGATACAGACTAACACGGCTGCTACTCTGAAACTTGTGTAGACATGGCCTTAATTGGTACCTGTGGGTGCCCAAGATGGCTAGACTGTGTACACTGTTGAGGGGATAATGGATCTGATTTAGTAGCATTTCACACAGGCACTTCCACAAGAAGCAAATCAGTGGAGTGTCAGGGCAAAGAGAATCAGGTGTCTCTCTTGATTTCTAGTGTCCATTTTATGGCAGAGGATGACTCAGATGAACTGTGGGGCCAGGTCCTGAGATGCAATGCAGAGTTTTACACTGGCAGATTCTGCTCACAAAGCTGACTCAGTTGGCCAAGGGCCGAGCAAAGAAGATCTGGTGGTGTGTGTAGAGCATGCTAGCCTCCCACATTCCTCTCTTGCTGGCTAGGGGGTTTACCTGGGATTTCCCTTTGCCTTTCCCATCCTCAGCTGTTGGGTCAGCCTCTAAGGCCATTGACAGACAGTGTAAGTTAGAGAAGCCTTTAACTGCCCTGACTTACATTAGGGGCTGACCAAGTGCAGAGCAGACTAAGGATTGCAAAGCTTAGATTAGTACACGTCACTCCCACACCAAGTTGTCCCTTATGCAGTACGTGACACACAGTCCTTTATGTCTAGTATCTGACAGCCTGGAGTGTTTACTGGCCTGTCTCCTAGGTGTGTATGGGGGCACCAGGAGGAGGGCCTGTGGTAGAAGTAACTTTTCAGTGACAAGTTAAAAAGAAAAGCATGGGGGGAGACTCTTGGGACATTTCTATTCTCTTGCTTCCCATGCATCCAAATGGTTTCTCTGAATTAATAACTGTTTACAGCAGTGTATATAGTGCAAATTGAGCAGAAAAATATACATTTATTTTTTAAAAGAAATCTGTATAGCTGTATCTATACAAAATCCTATTGGCTGTAAGCAGAGCCTCATGTGTAGTTATATATTTTGAACATTTATTGAGCAGTTTACCATATATCCAATGCACCTGTTCTACCATGCAGAAGATGGGTGGGTTCATCTAAGTCAAAAGCCATAATAAATCCTCTTGTGCTGAATGCTGCCAGCACTACTATTTGAATGTTAATCAAAAGAAGAGAAATGGATTTACTACGTCCCCAAATATGGAATACATAGTATCAACATTTTGTTAATGGAAGGTATATATTCTCTCTCTCTCTCTTTTAGACAGCTGTACAGCAAAGATCCACTGAAATTATTTTTTTACTGTCACACAAACTTTTCACAAAAGAAAAATGCAGAAAAGCCTTTTGAAATATATCTAGTGACACTAGGGAGTTTACAAATACTAGCATATTAATATACAGCTAAAATAATAAAAAACACCATGCTGCTAAAGATGTTTAGAATTATCAGCTCACTGCAGGAGTTTATTAGAAACTCCTGCTTTCTTTTATTAAAATTTCAATTGGCTTGGTGAATGAGATCCTATGTTAGTGTCATAAAGTGAGAAGCCAGAGGGGAACATACTGGCATTTAAGTGCAGATTTCATTTTGAAAACACTTTATATCAGAATATTACATGTTGCAAATATTACATACAATGTTGATGGTGTTAGAAGGAGTAGTAGTGATTTCCATGTTCATCATATTGTCCTTATTTTCCTATCTAGCAGTTTGTACACATCACTTTTAAATACAGACCAAGACTTTTTAATATACCCATAAATGATGAACAAAGTATTGTATCGTTCTGTGGAGATTTTTAAAATGCAATTGACACATGACAGATCGTCAAGATTGGCTTTAAAGATAATCAGAGTGGGAAGTTCTAAAGTTTTAGGCGATAACTGCATTGAATTAAATTAGAGAATTCGATCTATATCCTCCAAAAATTTTAATTGATTCATAGTGAATTATATTTACAGTTTTTAGGAGTCTGGCCCAGGAGCATGTTGTACGAGTGATTTTATTTTATCCAAGGCTTATGTTAGCTTTCTTGTGTGTTTCAAACTGTTTCATGTCTGTGGCCAGATCCTTGGCGGGTGGAGCTATGCCAGTTTACGCAGAGTTACACTGATTTATACCAGCTGAGAATCTGGCCTTAATCTTTATCTTCTTTGTTAAAATAATGCTTGGCTTTGTTCTCTTTTAGTTTTGGAGACTTCTACCATGGATGTGCAATTCCATGTAATTATGCAAACTCTTTCAGTTCCCTATTAACAACCTTAGGAGGGTTAATTTTCATAGATTCCCAGGCCGGAAGGGAACACTGTGATCATCTAGTCTGACCTCATGTATAACCCAGGCAACCTCTCCAAAATAATTCCTAGCACATAACTTGGAGAAAACATCCAAACGTGATTTAGAAATTGCCAGTGATGGAGAATTCTCCATGACCCTGGGCCCTTTTAAAGAGATAGATACATAGCTCGTAAATGTGTAGGTCATCCAGAGATGACCCTGCATGTGTGAATCACCCCCTTTGTGAGAGGCACTCTCTGCACAACTGTCTTCATTCCGCCCTGACCATACAGAGGTTTTTGCACTGCAGAGAGAGGTGAAGACTGGGCAGGCTGAGGTAAAAGAAAGGCGGCACCATCCCCCTTTGGCCCTGCAGAAATTAATCAGCTTTTTACGGCATTAGCCTGTATTATCTTTTCTGATAGGCCCCCTCCTCAGCCCCTTCAAAGGTCCTAGGAGCAGCTGTGGCCAACAAGAGTTTTAGTAGCACCGCTTGAATGGAGCTGCACTGCCAGGAAGCTGGAGATGTGGGGAAGGTAGGGGAGGCTGTTACAGAGGCTGAGATGGCACTGATTTCCCATTTGTCTCCTGGATGATGCCCCCTGACAGTATGATTGGGGTTGGGCTGTGGACCGACACATGGAGATTTCCTTCATCTGAGCCACCTTCTGGGGTTTTTTACATGGGTGCAGATGATCTGGCACTAAAAAATGTGTACATTGAAAGGTGCAGTTTAGCAACATTACTGTTCAGCAGTATCTCTGGACAGCTGATTAATTCTAAGTGAGTTGATTTTTTCCCCTCACATTTTATCATCTTCACATAAATAACTTTGGTGGTCTCAGCACAGTGACATCTGGACATATTGCAAATGCTCATAAATTAACATGCGACTGTTTGGAATGCTGGGGCTGTATTAATTAACTTAGGATCTTTTAAAGAGATTCCTCTGTTTGGTTTCTTGTGATTGGATAATGAATGCTTCATTACTTTGTAAAACACTGCTTTAGAAATTGGTGTCACCAAAAGCTCAGTCCAGCTGGAGCTCCAAGATGAAAAAAATAAAAATCTCACATCTCCACATCTGGAGTCTTCACAGCATAGTGAGAAGTTTGCACTTTTGCAGCTGCAGTTCTTTCATGACAGGTTTTGTAGATTTTACACATGGCTGCCTGCTTGGAAAATATTTTCCAGATTTACATGTTTACAGCATTGACATACGAAGCAGAAGAGCCTTCCTTCTCCATTAGGGCACAAAATACTCACAGATTGCACACTAACTTTATAAAAACTGGAAATGGGTCATTTACAACTTTCAAACAAATCAAAGTGCCCTTTGATCTCTCATCCAAGTTTCTTTAACTGCAATGAAAAAAATACCCTAACTTTGGTATTTTCCCTTAAATATGGTCAGTATTAATGTAACCATTATAGCTATCTGGAAATTCAAACAGCACATTTAATCCATTTTGTTTCAAAGTGTATGTCCTTTGGGAAGGAATGTTAATTTAGCAAACATAGGCACTGAAGAAAATATTTCTTTAACGTATGTAGTGCATCTTAACAGGCCCCATATGGTATCAGTCAGAGGTCCTGGCCCTTCCTATACTTTTTTTTTCCTACAGGAGACACTGAGTGACATTCTGATTTCAGAAACACCTCTGTAAAATTAAGTAACTCTATTGAAAAACACTGGTGTCAATCATGAGTAATGCCACTGAAATCGGTAGTGACTCTGGTGTAACTGAGATCTGAATTTGTCCCATGGACTTCAATTAAAATCTTTTGATGCCTGCATAACCAGTGAACATTTTTAAACCAAGCATGGAAAGATTTATGCTGCTGGAAGTGTTAAAAATCTGCAGCAATTACTGAACACCTTTGAATTTTAAAATGTTAAACTCAAACAATAATCAACAAATTAGTTTCATATTAACCACATTGTTTATATTTAGTATTGTACTTTTTCCAACCTTTTGTTACATGAAAATGAATTACTTTGACATCTTTCTGACCATTATAACAGTTTCTATTTGAATGTGAAAAATATAGCTGCCTGACAAAAGAAAACCCTCTTAAGTTGCAGACACCTGTGCAAAAGATATTTTTATAATATTTGACGTTGCCTTTTCCACAAATGTATACTCTCTTGCTTTAAAGCTGGTCTTAGTGGAATCCATGTGTACAATCCTGAGAATTTTCTTTAACATTAGTCACAGTGTTGAATGAAATATTTTACCCTTATAGCAGATAAACTATGGCACAAAGCATATTAAAAAAGGCATTTTTATGTCCAAGATAGACTTTAAAAAGAAAGGTTTGACATTTCAAAAACAAAGTGTTCTAAAGAAATGCAAAATACTGTGGATTAGCTGAGCAGGTGTCAAATATCTCATTTACAAAGCAGCAGCTATATACATGTGGGCAGTCAGAACATTTTATGACCTTCTTTTAAAGAACGGATATCGGTTACGTTTTAATGTGAATACCCCACAGTCTGGGGCAGATTTTTATTCAGTAATATTATTAAGACTGACGGGGGATTTCAAAATGTTTGTCTGGTTTGGTCTGGAATTTTCTGTAGGTAGAAAAATATAATTATTTGGGATTGCCCCTGGCTACCTGAGAGATTGACTTTGCCTCTTCAGTGATGCTATCTGACAACTCAAGAGCTGTGTTCCACCAGGACACTGAAACTGTTAACCAATAGGTGGAGGTTCATGAACACTGGAGACAGAACTTTCACAGTGGCAGTACTTAGACTATGGAACTCATTCTTGTACCAGATATCAATGACCATCAAACTAAGCACATTCACAACTAAATGCAAAAATTACCTCTTTAGTTTAGCGCTTCCGCGATAATGTTTTGTGCACATACTACTGATGCTCACACAAACAAACAAGCAAAAAACCTACAAACTAATCAAACTTTCTCTTACAAGCTGATAGGAAAGATATTGAGAGAGAGATTATGTTATTTCTCTTTTTTTAATACTTAGGAGGTGCTCACACACTCTGGTGACAGGATCTGTACATATTACTAAATAGAGAATCATATGCATTTTGGATTAGTTTATATTTTTTAATTAAAGTCAGGGGAAAACTAGGATGAACTGAAGGGATAAAGATCATCTAATGAAAAAACAGTATAAAATATAAGAGAATTATCTCATGAAAAGTAGCTCTGTCATTATAAATAAAGAATCCTAAAATACAGCTGATGTAGTCTGGTAGCCACACCATAGGCAGTCAACTACTAAAAAAATTACAATAAAATAATCCCTTAAGAAAGTGTGCATATATTCAACACCTCCCTCCCCCCAACAAAAATCAACACTTTCCCCCTCCCCACCCCCAACTCTCGCCTCCAACTTTTTAGGAGAGATTATGATCCTCATAAAGCACTTAATAGCAATCTCTGAAAAGAAAAAACCCATTCTTTATATATACATACACATAACCACGCAATGCCCAAGCAAACACGTTTCTATAATCTGCTTCCAGTTTGAATTTCTAGATAATGCCATTCCAGCTTTCCATAGATTTTTCCTCTTGGACATCTTTATTTGAAAACAAGCTTTATTGTCTTATGTGTATCTGAAAGAAACAACTCTGATTGTCTGATGCTTTAATCCTAATTCAACGATAGAAAGTTCATAATGATTTATCACCTGAAAATGAAAATCTGTACTTATCATTGCAAATGAGTGTATATTATTTGAAACAGCTGCTGTAGAGTTTCTAAACTCTCCCCCCCCCACCCCCTCCACTGTAGCAGTGTTTCCTTTAAAATTTTTCACTGACTAAGTTTTGGTTCATATATTATTCTATCCTCCTGTGACCAAAGCTCTATTATATTTTATCTTGCTCCATGTAATGCTTGGAAATACCATTGGTATTACTATTGCAGAGCCTAGGAGCTTATTTATCTGCTAATTGATTCTTGGGGGAAAAAAGATGGACATTGTCAAGCTAATATGTCTTAATGTGCTCACTAAAATTAGTCTTTCAGATTTCCATCACTGCTTGAAAGATGTTTGCCTCATAATTAGTATTCAGCCTTAAAAACTGTAACCTTCACCAAATGCTTCATATGTGAGTGGAAGTGTTTAAAATGGGTAAAAAAAAAAATTAATGGAGATATCCTATCTCCTAGAACTGGAAGGGACCTTGAAAGGTCATCGAGTCCAGCCCCCTGCCTTCACTAGCAGGACCAAGTACTGATTTTGCCCCAGATTCCTAAGTGGCCCCCTCAAGGACTGAAATTACAAGCCTGGGTTTAGCAGGCCAATGCTCAAACCACTGAGCTATCCCTCCCCTCACAGCAGTGAATACCTTCTTTGTATCTATGTGTGGCATTTCTTATCAATCATGCAAAGATAATCTAAGGTCCAAATTGTCCCCTGTCTGGGCTATTCCAATTTACAGAAACTCTGCAAGTTTGTGCTTGGGGAGTTTCTCCCTCACTGCTCTGTTGGGGTGAGGTTTGCCCTCCCCCAAGGAAAAGTCAGGGAGCTACACCCCTGAAACCTGAAGGTCTCTTGAAATCTGTGGAGACCAAGTTCTTCTTTGAGTACTGGTCCCCTACGTTGGTTCCACTGTGGGTACTCTAAATGTGTGGCATTCTTCTGGGCGCCCCCTTGTGGCCTCAGGGCAGCCCTGCAAGTGGCTCTTGGCCTCACTTTCCATCTTGATTCCTGAGATATACTCAGTACAGCCTTTGGGGTATATAAATACAGTAGTACTTTTTGTTGGGCTAATTTATTAGTTCAAGTTCCACTACCATAACCCTTGAAGAAGGAAGAGTGGTTACTTATCTGCACTGTAACCAGATGCTTCAAGATGTGTGGTTCCTATAAGTATTTAACTGCTCACTCGCCATCCCCTCTGCTGTGGATTTGACTCTTTATTTGCAGTAGAGAAGGAAGTGGAGTGCCTTCTGCACTGCCACTTATGCCCTTTTTCTGAAACACTAGGAAGTAAGTGGCACAGGTGAGGCCCAATGGGCACTACAAGCAAAAATCTTCTAGTTTTGTGTGTGTGGTGCGCGTGCACACCCACAATGGAATACAGATAGGACCACACATCTTGAAGAATTTTGGTTACAGTACAGGTAAATAAGCTCCCTTTGACAGGTTGGATCACCAAAACCCCCTTGGGAATGCCAATTGATGTGCCTAGACAACCTCTGAGCCTGTTTTCCCAGCCAGCTTGGGACTTCAGTCCATTGCCTGGTTTGAGCCAAACACGCTTATCTGCTGCAAACACAGATCCAAGTCTGAACTGAAAACAGCTTAAGAAGTGCTCGTGTCTCCAGCACTCAGATACCCAACTCCCAATGGGGTCCAAATCCCAAATAACTTCATTTTACCTTGTATAAAGCTTATACACGGTAAACTCATAAATTGTTTGCCCTCTATAACACTGGTAGAGAGATATGCACAGCTGTTTGCCGCCCCCCCAGATATTAATAATACTCTGGGTTAATTAATAAGTAAAACATGATTTTATTAAATACAAAAAGTAGGATTTAAGTGGTTCCAAGTAATAACAGACAGAACAAAGTGAATTACCAAGCAAAATAAAATAAAACATGCAAGTCTAAGCCTATAACAGTGATTACAGATGAAATCTCACCCTCAGAGATGTTCCAGTAAGCTTCTTTTACCGACTAGCCTCCTTCTAGTCTGGGTCCAGCAATCACTCACACCCCTGTAGTTACTGTCCTTTGTTCCAGTTTTTTTCAGGTATCCTCTGGGGGTGGAGAGGCTACCTCTTGAGCCAGCTGAAGACAAAATGGAGGGGGTCTCCCAGGATTTTATATAGTTTCTGTCTTGTGGATGGAAACCCCTCCCTCCTCCTGTGTAGAATCCCAGCTACAAGATGGAGTCTTGGAGTCACATGGGAAAGTCACATGTCCATGCATGACTTAGTTCTCTACAGAGACATTCCCAGGAAAGCTCAGATGTGGATTGGTGTCTATTGTTCGCCAAGTACTTTCATTTACTTGAATAACACCTTCACAATATGTTGATCAAATATGCCTTAGGTGCTTTCTACAGCAAACATTTTAAATACAAGCATAGAGCCAACGCTCATAACTTCTGATATAAAAATGATACATGCATACGAATAGGATGAATACATGCAGTAGAACATAACCTTTTGCAAAGATATGTTACATGGCATATCTAGCATAAAACATATTCCAGTTATGTCATATTTACATTCATAAGCATATTTCTATAAAGCATTATGAGGTGCAACGTCACACTCCCTTTATCTGTGCCTCTGCACTATCTCCATCTCTATCAGGATTCCTGGCGGCTGCTCAAGTAGCCCACCAGACGGGAGCAAAGCATTGACGTTGCAGTGGGAAAGTGGTATGAATTAATGTTTCTGGGGTCACCGTTATCTCGCATCCAGAGTCCTCCTAAGGTCTGGGGTGGGCGGGGCAATGCTAAATCCTGGTCTGCCCTGTACTCGCCTTATCGCTAGAGGCCAGTCTCCAGAGAATGCCAGGTAAGACGCTTATGCTACAAGGCTTGTATTCTCCCTTCCATGCCTCTGAGTCTTGGAACCTCTGCTTTTTTTTGCTTCCTTCCTAGTGTGACCAGATGTCCTGATTTTATAGGGACAGTCCTGATATTTGGGGCTTTTTTTTATATGGGCTCCTAGTACCCTCCCCCCCCATCCCGATTTTTCACACTTGCTATCTGGTCACCCTATTCCTTCCATTCACTGAAACAGAGGGAGTATTTGGCCCATTACAATGGAATAAGCACCAAAAACTATTGATTTGGGGCACATTTCCATGGCAGTGTCAAGTTGTAGGAGACTGTAGCAATGCTTGCTTGCTTTTCTAAATTGTTTCATGCCTAAAGTGAAATTGTTTTATCATATTTGCTTGATGTAATCGTTCATTGTCTAAGATATGGTACATACCATCCAATAGAGATGAGGCTTTATACGGCTGGTGTATTTAAAATGTAGTATTACAAATTTTAAATACACCTGAGTTTTTGATCTATCAAAATTGTAAATGTTAAACATAGTAAATGTGAGTAAAAAGAAGAACAGGAGGACTTGTGGCACCTTAGAGACTAACAAATTTATTAGAGCATAAGCTTTCGTGGACTATAGCCCACTTCTTCGGATGCATATATGTGAGTAGTTTTCCAGAGAAGTACAGCATCATCAGACAAAAAGTCTCTAGAAAACATTCTGTGGTATCTTGCAGTACTGATAAAGTAGTGGAGCAATTATGCAGTTGCTTAGCTTTATGCATATAGCTAGTTCCATTGCTTAATGGAACTACTCGTGTACTGTTAAGCGTGTGAATAGGTGACTGCTGGACTGAGGCTTGCTTTGCTAATGCTTATGGAAAAGCATTGCATTACAAGTACTGAAATCTCTTAAATTTGTGGTGATCTTCTCTAATGGAACTTACAACACTGTCTGCCACCACCAGCTCTGACATGTTTCAAAAGCTGGCAAGTGCCTCCAGCCACTCTCACCACTATGGAACAAAGAGCTACTGCAATGGAAAACACTGACTTGTATGGAAGAAGTTTGTCAGTTATTTATCCAGTGATTCACCTCCCTTGAGGGGTATCCTCTGCTTATGCTCCTTAACTTCTTTGTAGTGCATACTACAACTCAATAAAGATAATCTCAGCAAAATAATTGGTTGCTTAAGGGGAAATATATAAACTTTTTACTAAAAATATAGTACAGCAACTTCTGGAGAAGGAGGGTTGTATGGTGGGCGGAAGCAGGGGAACTCTGACACATGACTCTGTTTCTTTTCCTATCTCTGTCACTTTTTGTCTGCGTAACTTTGGGAAAGCCTTTTAACCACCTGCACTTCAGTTTACCTGTGGGTACCATCTGTATTATAATACCTACCTCCCAGGGTATAATTTATAATTGATTCAAAAGAGCTTTGAGATCCTTGGATGGAAGATAGAATATAATGTAAATTATTTATTATTCAGATTCTTTGTCTTTGTACTCTTTATGCTATTGTAGGAAATTGAAACATGTATTTATGATACATTTAATGCAAACAGTATTATAAATCTGATAGCACTAACATTTAATAATTATTAGTAAACTGCTTGTGAAAAGAGACCAGTATGTTAAATTCTAATGTACCTGCAAATGAGAGACAAATTTTGGCAGATCTTTTTTTCCACGTTGCTTTAAAACTCTTTCCATACAATATATGCTATGGAGTGTTATTAATTTAGCCATAATGTGATAGAAAGCAGAAAAGTATTTTTGCCATCTTTGTTTAAGCCTTCACACGAGGAACATGTTCTCCTCATTTCTTGCTAGCCTTTTTGCAGTAACTTCCCACTTCCTGCTTGTTCATTGAGAGGAACCAAATACAGCAGGTTGTGATGCTGTAATGCAAGTCATATATACCACAGCAAAAGTAAGCAGATGGGGGGCCTTTTAACTAAAGCATGTTGCACTTAAATCTTGTTGATACCATTCGTAAAGTATTTTAAAGGAATTCTGTTTTCAATGCAACAATTTCTGGATGCCATTTGAAATTTTAAATTTCATTCAGCTCAACTGCCAAACATCCCTCTGACAGTCATATGGGTGAAATCCTGGTCTCCTGAATAAAGGCCAGATAAAGCTTTTTATGGGAGCCAACTCAGTTAGCATGATGAGGAGGAGCACAGTAGCTCATGGGCTATGTGGCGATTTAGACCAGGGGATCCAGGAAGTATATAATACCTGTGGCCAAACTCCTGTCTCCTCTATCCTCCCACCACCTCATAGTCCTATATAACTTGGCTCTGTGGTTTGATACAGACTGCCAAGTTCCTAGCACTGCCCTTTCTACAAACTCAGGAGAATAACAGAATTATGGGCCTTCAGCTGTCCTCTGGATTTCATCCATAAGCTTTAGTCACTAGGGGATAATATGTGTCACAGTATTCTTATGTCTTCTCCAGGAGATATCTTAAATAGTTTTCCATACTGCAGCTGGGAAGTTTGAAAGTTAAAGCAATCATTCTCTGTTGTGTTCAGTATATTTGAATAAAGCATTTAACCCAGAATTGAAATGTTACATGTTAAAATGTCTGTACTCAGTTGCGCAAAACAGAGATGTACTGAAGGACTGTACACAAGGGTAAGGGCTGGGGTGAGAGGGAGCTTTCGCATCTGAGAGACCCTCAGGACAGTGGACCATATTTGCTGTGAGCTATTACTTAATAGGAACTCCTAAAATTTCAACTCCTGGTGTTTTTCTTGGGAACTTTGTAAGGGAACAGTGGTGGTGGGTTTGGCCCAGTGAGTGCATTGAAGTTACCCCCCAATTAAACCATAGATACCTTGAGATCTGCCAAGAGTTTGTTGTCTTCAGAAAGAACCTTTCCTTGGCATCATTTCCTGCCCAACTGCAGCTTGCTGCAGACCCTATATAGCATAGCTTCTTCCGCATTTTTATGGGCTCTTATGGTGTAGAGGGGACAGCACATTAGTTATTGCAGAAATTGACTGCAGGAATGTACTTGTTTTCCCTGCAGTGTTTTCTTTTTCCTTGTGGAGGGCAGAGAAAAATCTGGTGGAGAATTGCCAGCCTTCCAGCCCTGACATCTGTTGTTCTCTTCTCAATCCATGGATCAGAATCCTAATGGAGTGGCTTCCATGGGGTTGTAGCAAGGAGGGAGCATGCCTCAGAGCTGACTTTCCTCCCTCTGGCACCTCCCACATCCCAGTCCACTGTTACTGGCTCTCTTTAGTTCACAAATGTGAAACGGGGAGTGAAGGGAGCACTATTGGCTTGGATTTTTTTTTCCTGCTAAGACAGATGGGGAACACCAAGAGGAGAAATGAGGCATGGAGGAGGGAGGGTTAAAAACTGGCAATGGAGAGTAAGGTTTGCCTGGGAGTGGAGAGGGTGAGCTGCTAGAGGAGAGTACCTACTGCAGAGCAGAAAGAGGGCAGGAGATCTGGAGAAGTTTCAGGGAAATGCCTATCCTTCCATCGAGAAAAACTATAGATGGAATTAAGCATCAGGAAATCTCCCCGCCAAGGAAACTCCCACAGAGATATAGGGCGGAAATTCTCCTTTCACTTACACCTGTGCAGCTCTATCAGGCCTGTGGCTCCCAAAGGCATATGTAAGAGTAGATTTTGACCTGTTTATTTTGTCTCTGAATATAGTAATCAAGTTAGTTACAAATATACAATTGTTTACCATATTTACAGTAATTTTCGAGAGGTGCTTCAGCCCACTCATTCTGTGTTCCCGAAGAAGCTGGTCTTTCAGGTATTAATATTTTCATAAAACCTTCTGTTTAGACTGCAAATTAAGGTATATTTTTCATTTATAGGGCTGTCTATATTGTACTATGAAAATTTGCTTCTGAATACTTTGTGTAGAAGGAGATTTCTTTTGTGGAGTAACTCTAAACATGTTACTCTCAGGAATAGTGCTTTGTGGGGTGATGGGGACGTGGAGAAAATCCCACTGGCCACTGTTTCCTATTCAGTAATCACTAGCCACGGGTTCTGAACTTGACCTGTCATAGGACAGGTGCTGTGATATCCAGTTAGTTCTTTTCTCAACCAAATGAAAAAGCAGCTGTTTAAAATTTGTGTTCTGTCTTTCCATTTTCCTTAAAACATGGGGATTTTTAGAGTAGTCAATGTCCTAGTGCATGCAGAATATGAATTAGCAAAGGTAGATTCTTCATTGCTCATGATAATTTGTGAAAAGAAAAGAACCCAGCTTGACTCTAAGATCTCAGATTGTTTGCAGAGCTGGCAGTCAGAGAAATAAATATTTTTATTTGTACACTGAGCACATTCGATGTAAAAATAATTTGGAAACAATAAATGTGAAATGCCATGATGCCCCTTTTATAGCATCATTTTAGAGTAGAACAGCACTTTTTAAGTGGATAAATGGTGCTGCAGCTCAGAGGAGGATGCATTATTGGTACATTAATTCTTATATTTCTGGCTTACGAGAGAGCTTGTAATAGTTTATATGGCAATGGAATAATGAAGAAAAAGTCTGGGCGCCTCCCATGAGTTGCAAAAGACAACAAATATGCGAATCTCTGTCTGGCTGCTACCTTGGACTCTGCTTTCTTGCCTGACTCCTGGGCCCAGCCTTGTTCCTGATTCCTGCCTTGTTCCAGATCCCTGCTTCTGTGCCCCATCTCTGGCTAGTGACTCTGACCCTTAGCTTGATTCTTGTCTCTGACCTCCAGTTCCTGTTGTCTGACTCCTGCTCTGACCACTAGGCATGATCACCTATGTCCTGGTCTATGACATAGCCCTGAATGTTTTCCCGTGTTTCTTACAACATTAAAGTAACTTGAATGTCATTATATCAAACAAGTATAAAAGAAGAGAACAGATGGTATCTAAGGGTGACAGACTCAGTAAGTGTGAAAGTGATATCAAGAATGTGAGCTTATAAGTAAACACAGATCGGAAGGAAGCAAAAGAGAACAGCCAGAATAAAGAAGAGCTATAATAGCAGGCTAAATATCTGGAATGACAGTGGTTAGCCACAGAGGAAATGCATTTATGTGTGACTGTTGCATGTCTCAGGCATTGTTACAATCTAGGAAGCCACTCTTATGGGAAAAGTTCATAGGACTCAATAGAAAATTACAACTTTTCTATAGGATTTTTTGGAACATCCTATAGAATTTCAGAGAAAATTATATCTCTGCTATCAAATTGTATAGGATGGTCAGTAAAACTATAGAAAATATATCATTCTCTATTAAATTTGCAGGTTTTTTGCAGTAATTTTTGTAGAACCCTTTTGGTTTTGTCTTAATTTTTTGTAAGATTTTTTTCCCCATTAGGCTCTTAAAGTAAAATCCTATGGAATATAACAGAAGAACCAGTAAGATTCTACAGAAGTTGGATTAGTTTCCTGAGAAAACTATATAATTTTGAAAGGGGATGATGTATGTTCTTAGAATCATAGAATATGAGAATTGGAAGGGACCTCAGGAGGTCATCTAGTCCAACCTCCTGCTCAAAGCAGGACCAATCCCCAGACAGATTTTTGCCCCAGCTCCCTAAATGGCCCACTCAAGGATTGAATTTACAACCCTGGGTTTAGCAGGCCAATGCTCAAACCATTGAGCTATCCCTCCCCCTGTAGAATTATTAAACTGACCTACATAACTTTATGTGGCATTGTACTTCATCTTCTAGAATTCCATAGGATGATTTAAAAATACTATAGAAAGTTGATCATTCTCTCTTAAATGCTATCTTATTCTTCTCTAATGAAAGGGAAACAACCCATGGACATAATACTATGGGTACATCATCACGACTATTGGTGATGTAAAATCCCATTGGTGTCTAGACTTCTACAATAAGCTATTCATTGCAGTGTAGTACAAGGAGAAACAGTCTTTTGGTCCCTGTGACAAACCACTTTAGCATTGTGATTGTGGTTGGTGATGTCTCTTGATAGAATTATACTGTGTGTAGTTTTCTAGTATGTGGTTGCTTATCTATTTTTTTCTTCTTCTAATAGAATACAACAGCATTTGACCCTGGCTAATGCTTTTCTCCCTTTTAGTGCCTCAGACACAGACAATATATTTATTAGCATTGTGCCTATAACTAAATTAATAGACCCAGGGACCAATTCATTAAAAATTTATACATGATTTGTGCAGGCCACAGCTTTGTTACAACTTGTTATAAATATCTTATATTACTTAATATTGCATACCACATTAACAGAACAGTCATTAACAACACAGCCCAGTCGCAGACAGGAGGAAAAGGCCATAATCATTCACCTCTCCAGCTGAAAACATGACATAAAAACCTCATGTCTGACCCCCTCACATGTAATCAAGCAAACTATACATAATTAAATGTCCTCAAGAGGATCAATACAAGCTGTCCACACTCTTTCCCTAATAATATGTTGTTCCCCATTCAAGGGATCATTGAGTAGTATACCAGCTTAAGGTTTTCTGCTATTGGGACACTCCCATTCTGTAGCAGGCACTTTGCTATGATGGAATTAACTGAGGACACAGTACTGTGTCTTTTCTGTAGCTATGAATTTCCAGGTATAATTCAGTTAAACTTATTGACTCTGGGTTTAACCCTTTGGGTGGACTGCAACATAAATCTCACACTGAGCGAGTGTTATCCTATATTCCCACCATTCTATCTTTACTACCAGTGGATAAAATTGAATTCCTCCCCAGTTGGGCTAATGCCAAGTAATTACTGTCCCTCTTTCTTTTCCTAATATTTTCCCTTAATTGTTTCCATACCACTTCTCACTTTATATCTGCACGCTGCACAAATATTACAATAAAATAGGCACCAATATCCCAGAAAGCAGCAGCTACTCTCTCAATGGAATGGCTGAGGAAAAATAAAGAGAGGATATAGTGGAAAAATGATCACAAATGAATTGCCCTTATTAGAGAGACTTGTGAACACTGAGCCTTGAAGGCAGCTACCAACAGACTCTTATGGACATTACGAGGGAGAAACATGGATGGGTTCCCTGAACTAAAAAGAACATGCTCCTGGAAGAAATCCAGATAAAAATTCAGGAGAGCAAGACAGGAAAATCTTGTCAGCATTAAGTAGCTTTTGACTGAGCCCATCTGCTTCTATGGTCATCACGTACTTCAAGCCTAGATTTTTACTATTGTCAGTCTCTCTCTCTCTCTCTCTCTCTCTCAAAAAAAAAATCTATAGGTGGTCTTCTCCAGGGAACTCAGTAATAAATGCCTTCACTTTTCTAGCCTATTCTTGGAATAAAGAGAATTTACAAGCATTTATCCAAGTATCTTATTAGGCACATAAAGAAAAATAGAAAAACTATTGAGAGTAAAATTCTCATAAAAACAATAACTCAACTGCTTAATTCTGCTGATGCTTATTCTGAAATGTTTCACTGAGAATCCTGACATGTTGCACCACATGTACACCTCAGCTGTGTGCAGATTTGCCCTTCCTGAATCACAAATGAATAAGGGTCCACACAGTGAAGTTTTTGCTTTTTAACAATTAGTGATCAAAAATCTGATCTCTAGCAACTTGAGCCCAGTATCCCCAGGAACCTTCGCAGTTAATGAAAAGCCTTCTGGAATCAGAGATCCTGCTGTTTGTTTTTGATGTTCCATTTCTGCTTCACAGCTTATGAAAAAGGGAATCCCTTTGACACACATTCCCTCCAGCCTATGTCAGGATCCTGGGGGAGGACATTTTATCCAGGCTTCTGTTGGTGTTGCATCATCTTGTGTTGTGTTTCGGTGAGACCCAAAGAAGTCCTAGAGTTCATAAAGTGTCCACACATCTATTCTCTCTTTATGATCTAACTGCAACACTAGTTGCTTTTTCTAGGATTTCATGTTCTATTTTCTCTAATTATTTTGATGGTGGGAAAATGCTGATCATAACAATCCTGTAAATATGCGCAGGAATGTGCTTTAAATGGAAATGGGGCCAAACCAGACCTTCAAATTACTTAGAACTTGGACTTTTTATAGGCTATAGAATCTCTTCCCTTCTTCTTTCAGTATGTGTCAGTGTAGATTCCACTGTAGGTGCACATGCACTCCACACATGCAAGATGGGATATTTTTGAATAGCAGTGTCCATCATGGCCACACATGCACCCTATGCCTCCTCATGCTGCTGTGTGAGAGCTTAAAGGGCACACTAGCCCTGACCCTTCCTCAGTTTCCTCTTCCCACCTGTGGCAGTGAGGCAGAATCCAGTGACTGTGTGAGTCAATACTCTTTTCATAGCCCCTAGACCAGTTCTTAATAAACCTATTAGGTGAACAGATCTTATCTTCTCTATATCATCTAAAGGACCTTCCTACAAATAAAGAAATTAAAATTGATCAGAGACCCCCTATATAGCAGGGTGAGCCATGGTGCTTCTGGCGAACTGCCACACTCTATGGCAGAATCCAAACCCTCTGGACTTAAACCCTACTTGTCCTGTGATGTCACGGATGGACACAGCTGATGCCTAGAAAAGAGCCATATCTCAGACTGGTGCTCTGCATGCAAGTCTTTCTCTTCCAGGACCTGCAAGTCCAGAGGCACTCAACTTAAGCTACATCTGCTTGAGTAGGGCATGCAGCTCACTTCAGACCCAAAAGTGAAGGTCCTACACCTACACCTGCTTATAAATGGGAAACCAACTCACATAACTGGACCAAGCTTAAAGACAAAAGGGGAGTCCTTGAAGGGAGGATATGAGACATCACTCCTCCTAGGACAAAACCCCATAACAACTGGGCAGAGTGAGAGACCTGGCATTGATACCTATGATGGAACTGAACCAGGACCTGAGATATACTGTAGAGGTATTCATATCTCTTCCAAAGATGTTCCTGGTACCAAAGAATGACTGGCACTGGCTCAAACCACCCATGAGCATAGCCCTTTGAAGAGGTACCATACCATGCATTGGCACCACCCTTTATGACTTCTCTTCACCATTGCAATGTATTCCTTCTTGCCGGCAACAAGCAGAGATCCCTCTCCTCTGCCGTTGGAGAATGACCCCAAGGAGGGTATCATGTAGCCCTCATTTAGAGTGCCACCCCAACTGGTGTGCAAGTGGTAATGGGCTAGCCAGTGTTAACTGGGCCAATATAGTATGACATGCCACCTTGGTCATATTGGCCTTACTGGGTACCATCCTTCCATGTGTCAAGGAGCAGATCATCATCCCACATGTCTATTAAGAGGAGGAGATTGCTGATGTCTTCACTGGCTAGGTCACCCACACTGGAACTGGATATGGGCCCACAGGAGATGACTGTGGGACAACAACCACCACCCCACCTCCATCCAAGAAATTCTCCTCATTGGATGAGGCACAGTGTCAGCCTTTAGAGCTTGACCATCAAACAAAACATACACAAAGAAAACTTGAACGGACTAGAGGAACAAAGTATTTGTTTAAATAGCCAGAAATATTACACTGCATTCAATGCACTTACAGTGACTTGCTGAAAAGTATCTGGCTTGGACTTTAAGTTCTCTGTGATGGCAGTGAAAGAGTTAGATAGTTGATTCCAATCTGTGAATCTCAAGTAGCCCTTAGTTAATAAGGGACTATCAGTAATTATCAAAATGTCAGAAGTCTATTTAAAGATTTTCAGTTTTTTTTAAAGGTGGTAACTGACCAAGTCTTTCCTTCAGTAAATTGAGAGTCAGGAAAAAAAACACACCCAAAACACCTAATCTAGTTCATATAGACAGCGTTAGTTCAGAGTCCAAGAATCCAAGCCTCAGCTTCAGGTTTTTCATTACTGTATCAGATGACACTCTCTCAATAGATATTTATGATCCCTAGACTTATAAAGTTAGAGTGCCACTTTCATTAACTCCCTGTGTGCCAGCACTCTGCGAGCAATAATGCTGCCTGACCCAGTAGTATTTGTGAACTGAAATCAATGGCAGCTGAGTATAGGCGAGAATAGTGCAGGATTAGATCTGTTAGTGGTTTACTCACACTGGGCTCTGTTTCAGTAGAATGTAAGGAGCACTGTATCCACATATCTATTGGGCCATTAGAAGGTGCCATTGATAAACTAGCACCATCTGACTGGAGGTCACTGTAGGGTTGAAATGGATGAATTCATATGGAATTCAGTTGCTTTTTCATTCCTCTGAAAAAAGGTCCATATGATGGGAAATGAATTAACCAGGCAAAATGGGGAATAATCTTCATTTTGACCAATACATTATAATGTTAAAGAATAAAAGCTGACCACTGTAAAAATCTCCTAAAAATGTGAAACATGAATCCTATACACTGTTATGAAAGAACAAAAGAATTGAAAATAATTTATTAAATGCAATATAATCTGGAGATGATTTTCATACATAATTTGGAACTCCGACTGTTGAGTAACTTATTATGAAAATAGTGAAATTTCTGTAAATGATATTTTTCTTAATTGTAATTATGAGATTTTCTTATTTCTCTTATTAATCATAGTGACAGCATTTCCCTATTAGGCCAAGGGCAAAAGTTCTCTGCTTTTATTCTATCCAGAAAGTACCTTCAAGTTTGCTGTGGTATGTCATGAATATTTAAGCTTAACAGGTAATAGAGTAAATATTAGAGTTATGAATTATTAAGAATAAATGAAAAGTGGTGAAATGATGTTTGTTAGTTTGGATGTTCTGTAGTTTTGTACATTTGTGGATGTGAGGTACCATTTAAAGGGAGCAGAAACGCACCACTGTAATTACTGCTTACGATTTATACGTTAATGGGAATTTTAGTTGTCAAACAATATGAATGTTTTAAAATAATTCTAAATGCAGTTATCTGATGAATTGTAGAACAACACAACATAGTAATAATTTAACACAGCTGTTTTGGGGAGGATGCAGGTTTGCCCTCCACAGATGATCTCTCCATTTGGACAGGCAATCAGGACTATGACTTTCTCACTCTTTTCTGCCATTCTTCTGGTGACTGGTTTCTGAGGGCACAAACAATGAATTAGGTGTTGGGTAAGTGATGTAGCCATTCTATCACAGCAGCATCATTTGGAGACATCAAGCACATCTATCCATCATCAAAATGATAAAGAGGGCAGTGCACAGCCAGATGGCATGCTGTTTGTTCTTGAGCTCCACAGGGGCAAGAAAGGGCGCTCAAGGAGCCCCAAGGTAAACCTGTAAATTAAACCAACTGTGGCCACAACGTATCCTAGTGTAACGAATAAGTGTCTTTCAGTTCATATATATGTTCTTAGGGGTATGCGAGAGCTTATCTGGAGACACTAGAGGGTGCAGATCTGAGTTGTCTGTCTGCCAAGAAACACTATTAATCTAAAATATACCCCCGCACCGCCTGTTGCTGGTGTATCTTAGGAAGTCATGTCTGAGAGGCTCAACTATTTCAGAAAAGGCGCGTCTTGATGTTAGCTGGCATTTTTGATGTGGCTTTGAGATGAAATTGTGAAGTAAGCTGTCTTGATAGTTGGTTGTGCACAGTAATGCAGCCAGGGCCCTATTTTCATGCCTAATCGCCGAGGGAACAATGTCAGAAAGGACTGCCAGGTTTGTCCAGGTCTCACCAGTGATCATATGAAGTGCAGAGATGATTGCTGAGTTCAGCTTGTCACAATGATGACTGGAACCCCATGCTTCTGCACAGTATTGACAGGCCATTGATAGTTGTCCATAAGGTTGCAGCACAAGAACTCCACAAAGTTGCTGGCAAGCCAGCAGAGGAGTGCATCTCTTGGCTGGATGTTAGTGTGTGTCTGCCGTTGATTTTCTTTGTGACCTAGAACAAGTCTCTTAACCTCACGGGGCCTCACTTTTCCCTTCTGTAGAAAGGCGGATGATGATACTCACTTTACAAGTGCTTTGTGGATCAGTGAAATAGTGCTTTTTATAAGTGCTAAATACAGTTTCATCTTTCCCTCTCTGATGGTTTAGACCTACTCTCCCTTAAGGCCACATGTTGCTTCCTTATGGCTTCAGAGGAATGAGTTGATGGAATCTCTCTGGAGGTCATCACAGCTGCTGCTAGATTGGTCAGAAGGCTTTCTGCTTAGTAAGGAAAGGGTGTGTCTAGGTACTGCTAGATCACCTACTGTATGGGAGGGTACAGAGGTTGCACTAAAACCTCAGAATTCACCAGCTGTTACCACAGAGAGAGATCTGAGATATCACAGCTAGTTCTGATAGTAAGCATAGGTAGAAATCAGGTTTTTCAGATCTCATGATGTGGAAGTTGTTGGAAGACAGTGTCTATAGTGCAAGCACTAACCACGGGATCACCAGGTAAGTCCATAAAAACCTTCTTTAGCACTAAAGCTGAAAACATGGTGAAGAGTAGATGCCTCATTTTTAGAGGTCCTGAACACCCACAACCTCAGTCGAAGACAATGGGAGACTTGATGTCCAGCACCACTGAAATTAGGCATGGAGAGACCAATCCTGTTTGTAGTGACTGAAAGCTTTGCCATTAGCTTTAGTGTGAGATGCATCAGCTCGCTGCCCCTCATGGTATTGTACTGTACACTAAGGTTATAGCTCTTTACAAGACCAGACGTGAGCTTTTACCAGATATTTACATTGTGACAAACAAGGCTTGCTTGACTTGCTGAAAAATACAGGCTTATTCCTTCATTGGCCTGTTAGACAGGTATCTTTCTCACCTTTGCTTCTTTGTACTGAGTCTGTCTGATTGCTTCAGGATAGGGTGGCAGCAATGTTCCTGAGCCTGCAGCTTGCGTTGGTTCTGTTCTGAAGCAGTTGTATATAATCGGTGCCAAGGAGTGGCAATCAATTACCAAAGAGCGCTGGGAGAAGTTGGATTTTTCTGTAAAATGCTTCTGTGAACTCAGCCTTGAAGTGAAAATGTGGGTGGAACTTAGGACCTGAAAGGTGAGAGGAAATAGCAGAGAATCTGGGAATCTGAGTCTGCTTCTTGGATGGGGAAGGATAAGGAAAAGCATGATGTTTAATGTAAATGTCCCCTCCCAGTGTCCAGTTTAGGATGCTGTCTACTTTTCACATTTCTCGAGAGGTCATAACTAAAGCGAAGATGATTTTGTCATAGTTATTTTTAGTAAAAGTCATGGACAAGTCATGGGAAATAAACAAAAATTCACAGAAGCCATGACCTGTCTGTGACTTTTGCTGCTGTGGCTCCATAGTTTCCCCTGCCACTGTGGTGGCTAGAAGGAGACCATATTTCCCAAAGAGAAAACAAGACACCCCCAACTGCTTGTCCGAGGCCCCCCTCCTTCCTCGCGAGGCTGTCGCCCATTGCTGGAACCCTGAGGAGGGGCCCTCAAGAGGCTGTTGCCTGTCACTGGAGCCCTGCTAGGGCCCCGCTGGCTGCCAGCTACAGAGTCCCGCAGCCCCGGGGCTGAAGCAGAGAATGTCAGGAAGGTCTCTGGAAGTCACGGACTTCCGTGACCTCCGTGACATAAATGTAGCTTTAGTCAGAACATATCCAAAAAGATGAAATCGTGATATGCTACAGTATACCATAAAAGAGATTGGAAGAAATTTCCCCCTAAATATTGGAGAAATTCAGATTTTTTTTCTAGACAGTAATCAAAACTAAAAATGGCAAAATCCTTCATATTTGGCAAACTTTTTTCACATATGCCAAACAGTTTTACTGAAATTTGTTTGCTTACCACAAATATGTATTCTTCATTGAAGGCCCTCATAGGTTCGTTACTGTAAGAAGACCCAGGAAATCTGGGTTTCTGACATGACAAAAATTTAAATGTAAGATCAAATGGCTGTTCGTTTTTTCATTTCCTGCCACAATCTGTTTAGTGTTGCTGTGTGTTGTTAAACAACAGCTGGATTCCACCCCAGACATGACTGAATTTCAGTGGTGAGCAAAGTGATTTCTGTTTTTGAAGTGCTTTCAGTTTCTAATGGAGTTATGACAAAAAGTGCTATATAAATGTGTTATCAAAGAAAGTTGCTTGGGTTTTGGTAACAGATATAGTATTTTTTTAAAGTAAGACTTTAATCAATACATGCATCTTGGAGCTGTGCATAACATCCCAGTTTTGTTTTACTCCATGACAGTCCATGCACCTTAAGCTTTACTGAAATTTTGGGCTCACGTGATCCTGAGAACCCACACCGAATTTTGCTGAAACCATAGCATTTCCTGTGGTTTTCCATCCCAAACAATTAGCCAGGATCCCTATCACCTAACCCCTTCCATCTTGCCTAGGTACCCAAAGTAGGCTCCAGACCTATCCCCCCCATTTTTTCTGTCTTTCCTTCCCTCCAGTCCAACCAACAAATCACCCTTTGATGCTATGTAGCAGCAGTGGGACTCTAAAAGAAAACCTGAGAGGTGGACAGTGATGAGGTAGCTCTGCTTTCCTCTGCCTTCTACCTCACTTCTGAATTCAGCCTCGAAAATTCTCCCTCATTCCACAGAGCACATTCCACTTTTTCTTCATGAGGAGCTGCTGCTGCTGCTGTTGACCTTATACCTATATTTTTGGGTGTTATGAAACAGATATTTACATGAGCCTAATAGACAGAGATTTCAGACTTACAAAAGGAAAGGATAGGTAAAGATTTTCATAGAAATGCATGTGTACCAAATCTGCATGCATAATCACAGTAACTGGCTTTTTGGCCACTAAATTACCATTCGTATATGTTCATCAGTTATGCCAGCGGTCGGCAATGTTTGGCATGCGGCTTGCCAGGGTAAGCACCCTGGCAGGCCGGGCCAGTTTATTTACCTGCTGACGCGGCAGGTTCGGCCGATCGCGGCCCCCACTGGCTGCGGTTCGCCGTACCTGGCCAATGGGGGCGGCGGGAAGCCGCGGCCAGCACATCCCTCGGCTCGCGCCACTTCTCGCCGCCCCCATTGGCCCGGGACGGCGAACCGCAGACAGTGGGGGCCGCAATCGGCCGAACCTGCCGCGTCAGCAGGTAAATAAACTGGCCCGGCCCGCCAGGGTGCTTACCCTGGCGAGCCATGTGCCAAACGTTGCCGAACCCTGAGTTATGCTCATGGAATTTTAGGTGCACATGCATTTCTCTGAATATGGACCATGGTACTTTTCAACAGAGGTACCATTATTAACGAGAGCACCAGGCACACAGTCACGGAGGAAACAAACATTCCCTAGACCTCTGCTGCTGTGTATGTTGTGAGCCTGAAGCTTGAATGACGGGTTGAGAGATTTGGCCAACACAGCCATAGAAGATAATACTTCTCTTTTCAAGTTGGAATTATTGTTAGAAGAGGTTTGCCAGAGACAGACAAAACAATGAACAATCCACTGCTTCTCACTGACTACACAAATATGGTGTGAATCTTTCTGACAGCTAGTAGAAATTTGTAATGACACTATGGTTACTTCATCAGTAGTGAATGAACCTAGGACCTCTCACTCAAAAATACTGCTGAGCTCAAGGGATGGAGTCACTACCTGTGAGCAGTAACAGCTGGCTGTTCTCATTAGTTCAGCTACAGAGGAGGAGAAGAACACAATGGGCCAGTGTTTTAAAGAGTTTTCTGTTTGAATTTTTACTTTTGGAAATTTGGAATTACGAAAGTCAGTTAATGAGTGCCTCTCTACTTAGGTGCAGCTGGCAACGTGCTGATCACACTGAGCCAATTAGACTTTCAGAAGTCTAACTGTATGGCTTAGCCCGGCTGACTTTATACAGCAACCACAAAAATGAATCTGAAAAAAATAGCAGAAACAATCCTCTAGAAATGTATGCTATTCCAGGTAGTGCTAAAAATTCCGTTTCCGATTTTAATGAAAGGTTCTCTAGCAAAATAAAAGTTAGAGCAAAGCCTTGCTGGTTCAAATTATTAGAGCAAACCTTAGACCTGGTGAGTTTTGTATGGTTTCATGTGGCTCTTTGAACATTTTGCACAGCTCTAGTTAAACTCTATTGATCTCCATGTAAGAACCCTTTTAGAGACTTGTGGAGAGACCAGATTAATTCTGAAGGAAAAGTATTAGTGTATTGGGATTTCTCATAACCTTCCATGGAGACTAGAAGGATTTTCAGAGCAATAGTGTGGATGTCAGTGGAAGACAAATTATGTATGTGGGATTTTGCTGGTAGTTTTTAAATATATCCTGAAAAATAAAATGCTACCTTGTCTGATATCAAGGCAGTCAGAACTACTTTTTTAAATACTCCCCACTTTAATAGGCAAACAAAAATATGACAGTATTGACAGATCTATAGTGCAATTCAACCTCATTGCTATGTTCTCTGGATTTTATGAGTTTCAGTTAATCTTAATGCAATATTAATAGTATATTTTTATTTCACTAGGTGCTGATCTTGCATCCCACATACAATTAAATAGAATGTTTGAGCACAGGTGTCTGCACTGGGAGATACTGATTCAGGATACATGCCTTCATGTTTATTCAGTCATAGCTCAAAACTACAAACCGCAGTGGGATTCCACAGATAGGACGGTGAAGGGCAAAAGGGTGACATTACTTTTTAGCCATCCTGTTTTAAAGCCTGCTCAGAACTGCCAGTGCTTTGGTAAAGCATCCGAGTGGGACCCTTTCAAAGCTACACTGAAACAGGAGGGGTTAATTTCATAGTCGCCACTAGTAAAGTTAGTAAAACTAATCTATCTAAAGTTTAATCTTTCTTTAAAAAAAGAAGCGAGGAAAAAGGATAGAGGGACTGTTTCTCATAACCTCAGTGACAATAAGCAAAATTCACGCACAATGAGGAGAAAATCCCTCCTCTACCAATTAAAAAAACAACCCCTCACAACTTTAATTTTCTGCAGGTTATCTCATTGGGCCTCTTTTATATTTATTTTATGGTGGGACAGGTTCCCACTCCAGTAAGGAAGGCATTAAAGAGCTTCTCTTGGCACAACCAGTCCCAGCCTTGTGTACCTGTGAGGCTTGAAGAAAGGCAGCTTTTTAAAAAAGAGCATCCAAGCCCAGTGCAGGGTGGCCCTGAGGATAGCAGAGTTAGAGCACAGCTCCCTCACAGGGTGACCATATTTTCCCCAAGGGAAACCCTGTGTGGGGTTGGCCTGAGGCTCCATTCTGTGCCTCACACACGGGGCCAGCTGAACCCCTCCTGCCGGCCACCCACACACGGGGTCAGCCTGAGACACCCCCCTTATCCTCCCTACACGTGGAGCCAGCCCAAGCCCGAGCCCTCCCTGCCACCTGCCCGCTTGGGGCTGGCCCAGTCTGAGCTGCTCTCCTGAGCCCTCCCTCCTGCGCAGGGCTGACGTTGCCGCTCGCTTACCCTTCTCTCCCCCCAGCATGTTCCTCCACGCCTCGCTAGAAGTCACACCCCACTTCTTTGGCAAAACTGTTAATTTATTCAGTTTGCTCTTGCCAATTGATCATCAGTTGGCAAGAGCAAACAGGATAAATGCCCAGTCAGGATGGCTGGGACAGGGCTTAAAAAAGGGACCGTCCCAGTCAAAATACTCCCTTGTCCCACAGAAAGCAGAGGCTGCTTACCAGGAAAGCTGCTGAACAGACTCTGCAGCCTGGAACCTCTGGAGAGGTTTTCCTTTTTAGAGCCGGGGTGCTGAGATTATGGCCGCCCGGACACTCAGGGGATTAGAAACCCAGATCCCCTTCACAGAGACTATTTCTGTTTTGGTTTGCATAGAACAGCGGGATGAGCCCAGACTCTTTTGTGGACTGCGAGATTATTTTGTTTGCCTTTTTTGGTTTGGACTGCTGTTACGTCCAGAGGGGGGAGCTGCTTCCTAAGGTTTTCAGCTGAAGGATCACTTCTCACTCTCCAAACCAGCACTACATCCAGGGAAGGATGTCTGGGTGTGCCCTAGAGGTACGACCTATGCCTATTTCCATTAGAATCTCAGATTTCATGTGGAAGCACATTGCATTTATTTATTTGCAGTAAAATGAAAATGATTTTTAATTTCTTCACTTTTCATGCAATTGCTGATTTCTGAATTGGAAGTAAAATAGAGTGGGTTGTTCAGTTCCCACATCTTCCCTTGCTGAGCAGAGTTCAGCTGTAAAAACACGTCTTCACTATTCATAGTACTACATACAGCATAGGTAAAGTTCTTCTACCATAGTAGCAGTGTGAAGTGTTGCTGTTTTGAACACATTATTACATTATAGTGCGTAGATTTGTCAAGTTGATAATAAACAATTATTTTTTTTTAAGTGAATTTCATTTGTGGTTTGTTATCCAGTTTGGTGTTTGGGATATCCCGCTTCTGATGAAGCCTTAAGAAGGGGCTGGTACACTCTGTTGGAGCAGGTTGTGTAAAGCTCATTGGGATGGTGTGACCCAAGAACCTCTCGATGCCAACTGGCAGAGGGCACACTGGTCATTTGTGAGTTGTGTGTATGGAAAATATGTGAGGAGTTATGTATATGTATTAAAATTATATTCTCTAGGTCTGAGAGTTAAGGCAGGTCATCAAAATTGGTCCACTTACTCTTGTCAGGCAGGGTGGGAGAGATGCTTATCTCACTCAGTTTGCATATAATTAACTAGAGTTCAATGGATGCTCATTTGCTGTCTGAGCAAAATGCTGATCAATACACTCTGTGGGCTGCAGGGAAAAACAAAACCAGGAGTGGTTTTCCTGCTTAGGGGTCAGACGATGAACTTTTGAAATAATATCTGGGGTGCAGAGAAACACCCCAGTGATTCCTTCAGACTGTGAGGACAAGCAAGCTTGATCTTATGAGAAGGGATCTCAGCCAATGTGGTTGAAAATGCTGGGAAAAGGACTTTGGGGTAAGCTCTCGTGAAGGAGATAAGGGAATGCCTTGTGAGTGAACTTTAGGCTCTTGAAAGTGTGTTATGATTTTGTTTTATATGCAACCACTTTTTTCCAATATTCGTACTTTCTATCACTTGGATCTCTGTTCTTTGATAAACCTACTCTTGTTTTCACTGTCTGTATATCTAAGTGCTGGGTGTTTAAGCAGATTGGTGATCTTGAGTTGAATTTTGTCAGCTGGTGCGTACTATTCCTTTGGGAGTAGTAAAGCTGATAGTTCTGTGAGTGGAACAGGGGCTGGGCACTCCAGAGGGGCGCTCAGGGGTTGGTGTGTGTCTGTCATTAACTCATATAGACAGCAGGGTCTTTGGAGGCCTGGAAGCCAGTGCTTGTGTTGCCAGAGGCTGGTGGAGTCAGGGAGCTGATCCACAGTATGACAGACAAGACTTTCTTATGCCCTTATAAGGGGAAGTGGTGGTGAGCTGCTTCACAACCCTGGGTAACTTGGGAAGCATCACTGATGGCAATCTATAGGGAGAGAGGGGGCACTGATGATTCCTGGAGAGTAACAGAGCAGGCAGTATCCAAGGACTCAGCTATAATACAGCTAAAAATGATTAAGCCTGATCATAGAATCATAGAATATCAGAGTTGGAAGGGACCTCAAGAGGTCATCTAGTCCAACCCCCTGCTCAAAGCAGGACCAATTCCCAGCTAAATCATCCCAGCCAGAGCTTTGTCAAGCCGGGCCTTAAAAACCTCCAAGGAAGGAGACTCCACCACCTCCCTAGGTAACGCATTCCAGTGTTTCACCACCCTCCTAGTGAAATAGTTTTTCATGATATCCAACCTGATATTGATTTACAGTGTCTTTATTACCAGGAGAACATCTAAATTTCTTGCCTACTGCTTATAGTGCATAGGCCAGTAACGCTTTGCGAGGTTAGAGAAAGTGCAAGAGAAGCTGCATGAGAATGCATCATATGGAACAGAACTCAGGACCTTCTTCAAAACAAAGATCTGTGTCACTTGAGCTAAACAGCTCTAGGGTATCACTACATTAGTAAATCATAAAAGAGAGAGGGCTAGCTCAGTGGTTTGAGTATTGGCCTGCTAAACCCAGGGTTGTGAGTTCAATTTTTGAGGGGGGCACTTAGGGATCTGGGGCAAAATCAGTACTTGGTCCTGCTAGTGAAGGCAGGGGGCTGGACTCAATGACCTTTCAAGGTTCCTTCCAGTTCTAGGAGATGGGATATCTTCATTCATTATTATTATTCTTTCCATTTAATTTCTTTATGAATGTGACCTAGAAGTCCTGACTGTCAGTGATTCTGGAAGTTCATGAAATACACAATGATTTTGTAAGTCTGACTGAATTATAGCACGATTAAAATGGGATACTGATTGTTAACAAGTATGATTGCTGAGCCTATATCTTCTACAGTTACTCTTCTGTTCATGTCTGGCTCCCTGTGGGCACACTTTATAATGTCATTTCAAAAAGCAATATGCCTGGAGACAATTCTGGAAAGGATATTTCAGTGTTGCAATGGCACTGTTCTGGGTGTGCAGGGATTAAAAAAACATCCCCTTTCTGTGAGTGAACAAAGTGGTTGAGAGGTAACCTTTTCTGGAATATGTGGACATCTCTAATTGATTGTCATTTGAGGGGGGGGGGTGGTATCAGAGGTCCTATAAAGGACAAGAGTTCTTCTTTTGGTTGATGGAGCCATGTATTCTATGTGGGTGTGCACCTGAACTGGAGAATTTTGCCTAGCAGTGTCTGTAGAGGCGGCACTCATTTCCTGCAGCTACAGCCCCTCCCTTGGTCTGCCTTGAGCCGCTCAGTTCCATCTCACCACCCGTGGACTAGCATCTGAGCTCTGTGTGGTGTCTTCACCTCACACCTTCATCTCAGTTCTTGACAATTTTGTCTTTTGTATAGCGGTAGTACCTTAGGTTTGGGTAAGTGTTAGTTTTGTGTTAGAGTACCTGGCTGCCTTGTATGATGCCCTCATCAGGGTTCAAGCATCATGTAGGGGGGCCATCCCCAACAGCAACCCTCACATGAGGTGCTTGTTGTGTCTTCGTGAGGGAGGTGCTTTGTTCACAAAGAGGACCTAGGTGGTGAGAGACTTGTGGTTGAAGCAACATCTTCTGGCATTTGCACTGATGCCCTCATCTGATTGGCGGTTGTCTTTGGACCTGGCAAGTGATGCTGCTCCATGTTCAGGCTCTGTTGTTTCCTGCAAGAGGAAAAGGGGTCATCCACTCTCCTCTGGTGAAGTGAGGAAAAGATACAAAAACAAATAGGGACCATTCCAGGGTTTGGGAGACTCCTCCTCAACTAAGATGAATGCTGACCAGCACCATACTCCCTCTGGCACTCCGGGGGGTTGCCAAGCCTCCCAGGTTGGCCTGGAGTCTCCAGGAATTAAAGATTAATCTTTAATTAAAGATTAATGTCATGTGATGAAACCTCCAGGAATATGTCCAACCAAAATTGGCAACCCTACACACAGGCTGGAACTGGTCTGTCTGACCACTCCGAGAGCTGTGAGGGTCTGTACTGTCAACTCTAGTTCTGGCCACGGTGTGTCTTCAGCGTCCAGCATCGACTATGTCAGCACCAGTGTCTATTCTCTCCATGTTGACAGCATACCAGACCATATCAGACTTGCTTTGCCTCTCAATCACGGACTCTCCACTGGTTCAGGAGTTCTCTGGTGCTGTGGCATCTACCGGTTCATCCATCCTGTTGCAGAGCCGTCGGGTCCATCAGCATCACAGCTTGCACCTCCTGTGCTGGAGACTATCGAGTCGAGGCTGGGCCTGGCACTGAAGGCCCCCTTGATGCTGGTGCATCATTGTCCAGATGGTAGATCCCATAAGGTTCGGTACTGGCCTCGGTGCCAACACCTCCACAGGTACCTGACAGGAGTGCGTCTTATTCGGTGCTGCCAGTGTGGATTCCCTACTTTTCTTTGGGATTGATGCTGCCTCCTTATTGGACTTCAAATGAGTCTGACTAGCTGTTTACCCAATGCAGGCTGGCTCCCCCATTGTCACTGCAGAACTTTTGAGATTCTTCAAGACCTAGGTTGGGATTGTTCCCCTCTCCTTCCCAGGTAGGCGCCAGAGATCGCCCTTTGATCACTATCGATACTGAGATCAGCATCTGTCCTGCAGTCATGACAGAGGCTCTTGTCCCTAGGCCTACTGACCACCAATGCCTTATCATATGTCCAGTGGCCTCCTGGGAATCACTGGGACTTTCCTCGGTCCCTGAGTCCCACTCTTTGACCTGCTCCAGAGCAAGATTACTGGTCCCAATCGTGGCTCCCATGACTGCTGAGTCTGTTCCCTAAAGGAGTCTTCCGACCACATCCTATGGTCCAAGACAGGATCCGTCACTGATGGACCAAAGAACCAAGATCCTCGGAGCCCTGATAAGCTCTACAAAGTCAAGATATTTTTTTTCCCTACCAAATGATTCCAGGAGATTTGCTGCTTACATCTGGAGCTACAGTCCCAAGCCTCAAGTATGCCTGGGGTTGCTAGGCCATATGGTAGTCCAATGTGCCAGGCTGCACCTTTGTCCTCTTCAACTGTGGCTGAACTTGGTCTGTAACATGGACCATCGTGCCTTGGACAGACTGGTCCATCTTCTTCTGCTGTTCCTGGATTTTCCTTACAATGGTGGATGGTTCAGGTGTGACGGGTTGGATCACAGAAACCCCCTTGGGAGCTGCCACCTGATGTACCAAGACTACTCCTGCTTCTGTTTTCCCTGCCAGCTCAGGACTCCACTACCCTGTCTTGCTGAGCCAGACACTCCCGTCTGCTCCAACACAGACCTAGGGTCTGAATAACTTGCCCCAAAGCTGCAAGTTTACCTGAAAACAGTTCACAGAAGTGTGCTTGTCTTTAGCACTCAGATGCCCAACTCTCAATGGGGTCTAAACCCAAATAAATTCATTTTACCCCGTATAAAGCTTATACAGGGTAAACTCATAAATTGTTCGCCCTCTATAAAACTGATAGAGAGATATTCACAGTTGTTTGCATACCCCAGGTATTAATAATACTCTGAGTTAATGAATAAAAAATGATTTTATTAAATACAGAAAGTAGAATTTCAGTGGTTCCAAGTAGTAACAGACAGAACAAAGTAAGTCACCAAGCAAAATAAAATTATATGCGGATATCTATGTCTAATCAAACTGAATACAGATAAGTTCCTCACCAGTTCCAGAATGCCCCCTTTTACAGGCTAATCTCCTTTTAGCCTGGGTCCAGCAATCACTCACACCTCCTGTAGTTACTGTCCTTTGTTCCAGTTTCCTTCAAGTATCCTGGGGGTGTGGAGAGGCTCCTTCCTTAGCCAGCTGAAGACAAAATGGAGGGGTCTCCCACAGGTTTAAATAGACTTTCTCTTGTGGGTGGAGACCCCCCCCCCCCTCCTCCCTCCTATGCAAAGTCCAGCTCCAAGATGGAGTTTTGGAGTCACCTGGGCAAGTCACATGTCCCTGCATGACTCAGTCTTTACAGGCTGAAGCCATTGTCCTCATGGTATCTTGTACGTCTCCAGGAAGACTTCTTATGTGGATTGGAGCATTCCAAGATGCATTGTTCCCCAAGTGCTTCCTGATCAGGTACTTAACCTTGCAAATTCCTTCCTAAAGAAACTGATCAAATGCCTCACAAAGCTTACTTAGAAACCAAGCAAGTATACAGCCCATATTCTTAACCTCAAGTAGAAAATGATATATGTGTACAGATAGGATGAATAGATATAGTAGACCATAACCTTTACGGAGATATATTACATGGCACAGGCAGCACAAAACATATTTCAGTTATGTCATATATATATATAAGCACCCCCCCCATAAAGCCTTATGGGGTACACTGTCACATCAGGACAACCTGTTCTAGTGCATTCCTGTTGCTTGGTGTAGCAGGGTGGACACCCGCTCCTGCCCGGAAGGGCCTGAAATAGTCCTGGGAGAAGGCTGGGGCAGGGAAAGCTGGGCTGATTGGGGAAACAGCCTCAGCTGTGGCCACGCCCCAAACAGACCCAGCTGGCCCTATAAAGGCCAGGGCAGCCAGAAGCTCAGCAGTCTCTCTCTGCACTCAGAGAGAGAAGGGCCTGGCTGCAGGGAGCTGAGAGAGAGAGAATACCTGGCTGGAGCAGGGCTGGGGAGAGGCTGAGGAGCTTCAGCCTGGAAAGCCCCAGGCTGTGGCCTAGTCTAAGGCCAATTGGGTACTGGGGTTGCAGAGGGCAGTCCACGGGTAGGCCAAGGCAGCAGGTCCAAACCCCCCTTGCCTGTGATGAGTGGCTTATACTGCAGGCTGCCCTAGGGAGCGGGGGCTAGTTGGTGACTGGCAGCAGCCCAGAACTGAGGCAAGGTGGGGATAGTGGGTGGGGGTTCCCCTGGGAGGGGGAGACCCAGTTAAAGAGGCACCAGGGTCCTGGGAGGGACACGGGGGCCAGTAGCAGTAAGGTGGATCACTGGCTTGCAGAGGGCGCTCCGGGCTGGATTGAGCTAATTCCCAGGATAACCAGCAGGAGCTGCCGCAGGGGTGAGTCTGAACCACTTACACTTGGTCTCCACCAACCAGAACTATTGTCACCAATGCCTCCTTAATAGGTTGGGGAGTACATCTGGAATCCCTGAAGGTTCAAAGCCTGTAGTTGGAATAGGAAGCTTCTCTACATATCAACATTCTGGAGTTTTGTGCTCTCTACAGTGCTTGTTAGACCTTTCAAAATCACATCAGGGGCTCAGCGGTTCACACCCATCGACAATACCATCACGATGTTTTATGTGAACAGGCAGTGGGAAGCACACTCCGGTGTGCTTTGTCAGGAGGCAATCAGATTCTGGCAGCTTTGCATTGGGGAAAACATTACCCCCATAGTCAATCATTTGCCTGGGGTCCACCATCGCTTGGCAGATCTCCTCCTGAGCAGGAATTTCTCCCTGAATCATGAGTGACCTCTGAAGCCCAGTGTCTCATGGTCTATCTTTGCAGTCTAGGGAATCCTGACAATCGACCTGGTTCCCATGAGAGCAAACAAGAAATGCAGCCATTTTGCTCCTGGGGATGGGGTGGGGGGCTCCTTGATGAATGCTTTTCACTTGAGTGGGAATCGGCACTCCTCTATGCCTTTCCTCCAAGTCTGATCATCCTGCAGGTCATTCTCAAGTTGAAATTGTGCTGTTCCAGGCTCAATCTCATTGCTCCAGCATGGCTGAGACAGTGTTGGTTTTCCGATTTCCTTACCTTCAGTCCAGCCTGCCACATCCCTTCTTCACCCCAGCCTCCTGCCTCAGTATCGTGGTTATTTTTTCACTCAGCTCCCTCCACTTCACAGTGCAGATGCTGCATGGTTAGTTGAGGAGGAGGAGTGATGTTGGGGTGTAGTCTGGCAGCTCTTGATTATCAGTAGGAAGCTCTCCACCAGGGCAGCCTATCTGGCCAAGTGGAAGCTGTTTTTGGTGTGGTTTTTTGCCCAGGGAGTTCAACCAAAGCAGGCTTGTATCCAGAACATTTTAGAGTACCTGTTACACCTTCAGTCTTCTGTCCTTGCACTTAGTTCACGGAGTGGTGCCGATTTTAGCATTTCATCCACCTAACCTTGAGAAGTTAGTGTTTTCAAACCATTTGGCAGTGAGGTTCTTGAAAAGAGTCACTTCACTCCACCCATCAGTGAAAGAGCCATTTCCTCTGTGGGACCTTAATACTTTTATTTTAGTGGCTCTTGTGGGACCTCCATTCTACCCTCTCGCCACTTCTTCTTTCTCCCCTTTATGTCAGAAAACTGCCTTCCTTGTGGCAATAACATCTGCAAGGATAGTGTGAGAGTCGCAAATTTCAAAGGTGGAAGCTCTTAACATGGAATTTTCCGAAGACAAAGTGACCCTGTGGCCGCACCCTAAGATTTTATCTACAATGGTTTCCCAGTTTCATTTGACTCAAGTTATATATCTACCAGTGTTCTTCCATAAGCTGCATTCAACCCTAGAGGAGCAGCGTCTCCACACTTTGGATGTCAGATGATGCCTAGTGTTTTATTTGGAGAGAACTAAAACCTTTCCATTCCTCACTCTCTGTTTGTTTTATATGGAGACCGAATGAAGGGTTTAGCAGTCTCTTCACAGACAGTCTCCAGGTGGATAACTTCTTGTGTCATGACAGCATGCAAAGTAGCCCAGTCTACGTAACCTCAAGAGGTACGAGCTCATTCCATGAGAACTCAGGCAATGTCAATGGCATTTCTAAATGACATTCCTATGTTGGACATTCGTAGGGCAGCCCCTTGGTCCTCTGTGCATACTTGGCACAGTGGTTTGCAAATTATGGCTGTATCCAGATCAGATGCAAACAGATGCAATTTTGCAGTCCCCTCTTTAATTAGACTCCAGGCCCCACCTCCTGAGTTCTGCCTGTGAGTCACCCACATAGGATAAATGGCTGCATCTACTGAAAGATTTATAACTGGTTACTTACATGTAAGTGCTATGCTTTGAGGTGTGATGCAGACGTGTATTCCATGATCCGCCCTCTGTCCCTTCTGCACTTCTGATGTTTGGTGTGAAGGAACTGAGGGGGTCAGGGCAGTGACACCCTTATATGGCAGGGAGGGGTTATGGCTGCAAGGCGTGAGTGCTGCCCCAATGGGTACTGCTTGGCAAAGTTCTCTGGCATGTGGGGTGTGGACACCCATATAGAATGCACATCTGCATCACATTTAGAAGAATAACAGTTATGGGTATGTAACTGTTTTCTGTTGTGGCAAGTTTTAGTCTTTTCAAATTAAAATAGCTGTTTATAAAAATGCAGTGCTAATTATACATACCTGTGGAGCCCAAGTAGGGTCACTTAAGGCTAAACTGAATCTAGCTCACACTTAGGCATAATAACGAAAAAAATGTTTGTGATATCAGCACTATTAGTAGAGTGAGGTTTTTGTGGGAGAGAGGTTGCATTGTCTAATTCTTGCAAGATATTTTTTTAAACAAAGACCTGTTACATAAATATATAGAAAGTCTGAGCATGAAGTGCAGGCTCGCAAAACTCATCACATTACTAGTTGATGACCAATTGCAAAGTAAGTATAGCCCAGTGAACTTTTTTTATTGTTATTTATTTATATTACCTTGGGGGCCTAGAACAAAAAGAGTCGCTGCCCCAAACAGTTCCATTGGTTTGATTTCTACTTGTGTTGAAGAGGAAATGAGATGACTCTTCCTTTCTCTGGGTCCTGTATTTACATATTAACTGTGGTTACTTAATTCTCATTCATGTAGAGTCTTTGTGTATCAACAAGTGTGACTGGCAATGCCCCCTAGTTTATCCTCATAAAACACATGAGGTAGGGAAGCATTCTTCCCATGTTTCAGGTGGTGAAACAAGGCACAGACAGATTAAATGACTCGCCCAAGGTCACAAAAGAAGTCCGGGTCAGAGTTGGGTATTGAACCTTGATCTCCTGAGATCTAGTAGAGGTTTTTCAACTACAAGGCCATTCTTTTTCTCATAATACCTTGAACTAATAGTGCTTTTGGTCCAGATATCTCAAAGTGCTTTACAAAGGTAGGTGGAAAACAGAGGCATTCAGTAAAGTGAAGTGACTTGGCCAAGGTCACAGAGTGAGAGTGTTGGGGCAGGAATGAAATGTACATGTCCTGACTACTAGTCTGCTCTGTATAGCCAGTTACCATTAGAGAGCTATATATAATTGGGCTGTAGTTAACTTTTAAGAACCTATTGCATGGTACGTTTTTAAACACATGCTATGCAACCCCTTTATTTGTAATGACGTGGGCTAGCAGGGTTCACTGAGGGGCTGGAAGGCCACAGCTTAGCAGTCTCCCCTGGGGGGCCTTGTCAGGCAATCTGGGGCCTAGTGGCCATGGTACAGTCTGTCATTCTCTGGGTTTCCCCTGGTTGGACTAGAGGTGCAGGATAGAGGGTACCAGCCCAGGACCCAAAGGGGGAGTGATGGGGTTGTTTCTGTTCTCTCTAGCTGATACCCCAGATCAGCCTCCCCTGGGCCACTTCCTACCCCCCAGTGCTCTCTTCACTTTGAGGCGTGGTCACAGCCTTCTGCTTCCCTCCTTGTGAAGGATTGTCCAAGGAGTATCAATGATCCAGAGAATCAGTCGGGACTTCCCAGCTTCCTTTGGAGTGTCCAATGATTTCCCCCATGTCATGGAGAAGGAGAGAGAAAAAGAGGCCAGGCACCTAGCTGTCCAGTTGGGCCTTACCCACCATCCAGGTTCTCCCACTATGGATTCCTCTGTCCTATAACGTACTTACTGGTTTCCTTCCTGTAGACAAACTCTCCTTCACACTTCCCTGCATGATTGCCAAAGTCACATTTTAAGCAGCTTCTCCATTTGGAGCATGCTCTACAACTGCTGAGGGGTGGGGCCTTCTTGGTCCAGTATTGCTCCATCACTCCTTTAATCTTAGTGAGGAGTCTGTAAACCCCATCACATTTAGTTATACAGAGGCAGGACATGCAATCTACCGTATGTCCAGAGAACCACACAAGCGCTGCATTGAAAGCTATTTACTGTAATGCAGTAGCATCAAGTGCCTTAGTTATTAGTAACATAAACTAAGCAGCCATGTCCCACAGTTGACTTGGCATGTGAAGATCAGTGTGACTTCTCAGTTGTCAGCCTGCACTGAAAAATGGCAAGTGTAACAAAAAGTATAGAAACAGTAGCACAGTTTGGAGTGGGCAGATTAGCAACAACAATAATAATCTCCTTTAGCACTGTTATTTCATTGTTATGACATTATACTAGAAAAGAAGCTACTTGAAAACAGGTCAGCCCTGCACTGTTTGGGTTTGCATCTGATTTGTAACAGCAGGATGAATTCTGCATTCCTTGAAATTTTCTAGTTTGTGTAAAATAGCTGGAGACGCTGTTTGATTAATGGAGCAAACATTTTATTGTGGCTGTGTCAAAATAAGCAGTATCAAATATAAAATGTCAAAATAAGCAGTTCTTAAATAAGAAGAGCTCGGCTTCTAGGGTTATGAAAAAGTTACATATTTTATATATTTACCCATGTGAAATGACCACATGGACAACACTTCATGAAACGCGGTATGTACCATTATCAGATCTGGGAGCTGCTCAGATTTGTTAGTGGTGTAATTGTGTGAGTCCTTTGTATCAGTGATGGGTGGAGGTCACACAGTTCAGAGGGTAGTTTTTGGTTCAATAGAGCATTCCAAACATTGAATCCTTATCCAAAACTCAGCTGAACTTTTTGAGGTATCCTCCCCATCCATTATTGTCCTGAGAATGCATCCTTTCCCCTGGACTCTTTGCTGGACACTGGATACCTCCCTTCAAATCCACCAACTGTCGGCAGACTTGTGCTTCCTTAATCCATATAGCCCACTTTTAGATTCTCCTCTACCTTTGAAGTTGACATAGTGGGATTCAGCAATTCTGAATTACCGTCCATTTAAAAAATAATCATCCTGTCATTTATACTGTCCTCATATTCTGGTTTCGGTTCAGGCTTTCTAACAGATTCAAAGATATCAGAGATGCAAACATTTCCTATTTCTCGCTAAACTTCTGTATCGACTTTGTTTTGCCTGAGGCGCTGTATCTATTTATAGAAATAGAAGGTAGTGATGATATAGTTCTGGTTCATATTATATGCTCTCTTTGGGCTATATGTACCAAGAAACTTAGGTGTAGTGATGCTTGGCATCTCCACTCCTAACTTTTATGCTCCTAGAAAATCACTGGGATTCACAAAGCCTGAATTAGGCACCTATGATCCCTATACAATGAATGGGGAGTGCTGGGTGCCTTAAAATGGAATAGGAGGTGGCTCACCTAACGAAGCCAATGGGAGGTGATGAGCAAAGGGGTGTGTGCTAAGCCCCACCCTTCTCTCAGAGATAGGCACCTAAATCCAGGCTGCAGGGAGGTGCCTCCCTCTGCTTGGGATTCTCAGCTGCAAACCCTCTCTTGGCATTAGGTGCCTACACTGTTTTTGCAAGAAGCAGGATGAGGGGGAAGAGGAGGTTTGATTCCTCCATAATTTATCCACAATGCACCAGCTTCAGGGCCAGAGACAGAACAAGCATAAGAATGGCTCTGTAGTCTGGTGGTCAGAGCGCTCACCTTGGAGGTGGGAGACCCAGTATCTAGCCATGCTGCACTGAGAATTTTATATTATTTATCCAGAGTGGAACAGCTTCAACAGGTGATATTGAGGGAGATTGACTTCAGAATATTCCAAAGCCCCATGTTTAGGGCACTCCCTGAGACATGGCAGATCCTTGTTCAAATCCCTTCTCTCCATCAGGTGACGGGGGTCTCCCACATCTCAGATGAATACCCTAACTTCTGGGCTAAACGTTATGTGGGAGCTCCTTCTCCTCTGGCAATTTTGTGTAAACTTGCCCATAGGGGCCAGATCTGATAGGCTTGCTGTGAGCACACTTAGTGGATCAGGCCCTGCAGGTGAGTTAGGTGGAGGTATGCCTATCTTCTCGTGGGTTGTGCATAACTCTGGGGTTTGGGGATCTGGATGTGTGGTGTGGGGCTGCAGTGTGTGTGCACAGAGGCAAATATAGTGCCTAGGGAATTTTTAATGCTAAAACTTAGGTGCTGAGTGAGTTTAGCCACCTACAGGATTGACAGCAGCTGAGCAGGGGTTTTGTGAGTCCCAGTGAGGCCTGATTCTGGGGTTTAGGTGCCTAAAGTGGCAGTTAGGCACCAAAATCCTTTTGTGAGTCCAGCCCTTGGAGACCGTAGGTGTAGATAGCAATTTATCGGTACAGACACAGGTCAGTTTATCACCTAGTATCCCCACAACCTCCCAGAATATACCAGCCATTGTATACACATAATGTGCTCACTCACGTGGTGAGACAAAGATGTAGCAATGTGTTAATATAGGGGCTTATGAGAAACCTTTCTGTTGCCTCCAGAAAAGGGCATTGAAATGATGGGTGAGAGAAAATTCAGCAGTGGAGGTGACTGGGAAGCAAGGGGGAAGATTCTGGTATTGGAGAAGGGAGAAATGCTATGACAATAACATGGGGGTGGGGAGAGACAGGCACAATTTTTAGGGGAGCAGTGGCTTAGGAGAAGGAGAGAAACTATGGAGACAAATGAGCAGAGAGATACACACAGACACTCTGGGGAAAGTGAGAGACTGAGGTTGAAGGAGGACAGAGTTTGGGAAGCCAGGGGGTGGAAAGAGGGCATGATAGGTGTAAGGAGAAACTGCGAGAGCATGAGAAAGGAAAGGGAAAGCAATGGACAAAAGGGAAAAAATGGGAAAATTGGTAGAAAGATAAATGTAAGAGGAGGAATGAGAAGGAAGTGATGAAGAAGGGGTAAGGCAGAAGAATAAAGAAATGGAAGGAGAGGGGAAGCAAGAGCTACACAATCTTTAAGGCTGGGGAGTTATTTCATTGCAGTAAACTAACTGTGCTTTCTGGTAGAAAACAGGAAACTGAAAAGAGAAGACAAAGTTAAAACCTTTGGAGGAAACGGGGTGGTAAGGAGACCAGATGAGAGAGGTGGGGGGCAAATAGGGCTAACTGAGATCCAGGAGTTGGAACCAAACTGGTAATTTTTTTTCTCCCAATAGAACACTAAGTGTAAAAATACAAAACCCAAAATGCATTGAGATCTTAGTCTCCATTGCTAAAATATTTAAGAAAGGGTATGAATAATAACCTGTTGTTTGATTTACATGTTTCATGAAATGTCTTTGTCTTATGTTTATTAGAAAATGTCAGTGCAAATTATTTACAAATAATAAAAGAATTCTACTTATTTTCATAAGTGTCTGTACTAATAACATTCCTACTTAGTAAAATGAATTAAACATGACATATGTAGTAGCTAAATATTTGTCCTGGTAATGCTTTTTCCTGTTGGAAAAATTATTTAGAGGCACTCAGATCTTCTAAAATAAATGTAAGAACCTGTTATTAGAAGGTAAAATGAAAAATGAATGGGATTATTTTTATAACAAAGTAGAAATCCTCACATTTTAATCATTTGGGGTCTGATTTAAAAAAAATGCATGTACACAACTGTGCACACAAAAAGTGCATGCAATTATGAGTTTAATTTGCATGTGCATTTACTGTAACTACCCTGATAAATCAGATCTGTGTATGTGCAAACTGCCAGTTATGTGTCTCTTCTTGTCTTTGTATATAGTCCATTTTGAGTGTAACCGTATTAACTATGTGCGTATATTTTGAAAACTCAAAGGCTCATTCAGACAGCCTCTTTATATTAGGGTGCATTGTCTGAATGCCACACAGCCAAAATATTTTTATGCAGCCTACAAGCCATATCCTGTATTTCATTGTTATTTTGACTCAGACTTGACTTAGGCAAACTCCCAATGACTTCAGAAGGAGTTCACCTGAGTGCGGATTGAATGGGGACTGCAGTATGTGGCCCCAAGTTTTGTGCAAGCTTTTTATAAACCAACATGAATCCTAAGAATGTGGAGACAAAAACAGTTTCCTCTCAAGTCAGTGGTATGTACTGTATGTTACCAGAAACCCTGGGAATGTTGTTAACATATGGGTAAACAGAGTCTTTCTCCCATTCCTTATTCATCCATTCTTCAGGGACATTCTAGTTTTGGGGGTTTTTTGCAGGGGGAGGGACAAGTTGTTGCAGAAACACTATATTGATGGAACTCTTCCGCCTATGCACTGTGACACGAATGCTAGTAGTTTCTCCATCTGAAGATCCAGCTTTTTATTTATCTAGAGACTTGTTTTGAAAACAGCTCCCTTGGTAGAGATCCTGACATTCCACATCAAGGCCTCAATCTTCTTCCTCCCAGTTACGGAATTTGTGATCAACAACAAGAAGTCAATTTTGACTCTCTTGCATCTCCCGAGCTTTCAGAGCTCTGAAAATACAAAGAGCATGACCCTGGAAATTTCTTTTCCCTAGAAGGAGAACAAAGCTCTAGTTGTCAATCAGTCTTTTTTAACACAAATTCTCAGAGTAGCTACTGTCTGTAGCTATCAGGAGGACAAAGTTTATAAATAATTGTGGTACTCTTTTTAAAGTCTGGAGCTTAGGTTGTTTTATGTGCTATCAAATCATGATACAAAATATAAAACAGGACTCAAAGTAAAGTGAGAGGATGAGCCAAAAAGCTTCTGACATAGTATGATGGCTACCATGTATAGGGAAGTGCACTTACTGTCAGATATGGTATAGTATCCATAATCAATTCTAGGAGGGGTTGCATGTCTAGAATTTTCTGAGATTCATGGCTGGATGATATTTATGACAAAGTAGGCATTTGCTCCTTGGGAGCCAATGCCCTCACATCAGTGGTGAGAAATCTGTGGCCCGCGGGCCACATGCGGCCCATCAGGGTTATCTGATTGTGGGCCACGAGACATTTTGCTGACATTGACTGTCCGCAGGCATGGCTCCCTGCAGCTCCCAGTGGCTGTAGTTCGCCATTCCCGGCCAATGGGAACTGCGGGAAGCAGCGGGCCACATATCCCTGCAGCTCGCCACTTCCCGCAGCTCCCATTGGCCGGGAACGGTGAACAGCGGCCACTGGGAGCTGCGGAGGGCTGTGCCTGCGGACGGTCAACATCAGCAAAATGTCTCGTGGCCCACAATCAGATTACCCTGATGGGTCGCATGCACCCCACAGGCTGCAGATGCCCACCAGTGCCTCACATATTTGAGCATTTCCAAACTGATATGTGGATTGTTTATAAAGTAAGAACAAACTGAAAGAAGAAACAAATTGCTTTTTAACTGACTTGGATAGATGCAACTGTTTCTGACATTTATACATTCATTTGTGAGCAAGAAGAGTAAAATGTTCATGTAAATCTACTCAAAATCCCTTAAGAGTACTTTTTTGGTACTTGGGAAAGTCATTTGATGGCATTACTCCAACTCAAATATAGTTTGGTATTAATTTATGGGGCTAAATTAATACATTTTGTAACTCTGGTGGCTCCTATGGAGTTATAACGTAGATTAATTTGAACCACATATTTTACTGCCCTCTAAGAAGTGCATGAGGTCACATGAACTAGAGAAACCAGTATAGATGACTACCCTCCTCTTGCCCTCACACATATGTGAGGTCAGTAGAAAACATATTCAGTATTCATAAATTACAAAAACAGGTGGGATATAACTGAGACTCACATAATAAATAACACATGTTAAAGAAGAGCATCAACATAGAGGACATATGATGGGGAAGTCTGCTATATTGCTCTTGTAATACCAAGGTTTGCATTTTTGTACACACGTAATCATAATAAATGCCTTGTATATGGAGAAGGATAGAGCTAAACATTTAAGAAAATCCATCTTGTCCACTTTTAAACAAGAAAAGCACATAATAAAAAAGCAAAGCCATATATACAATTCTATCTGTTGACGACATTGTAGATACTGTAGATTGTAGATACTGGTAACCTAACCATTGTAGGTAACCTAGAGAGGGGTTTTTCTTAGAACTCTGTTGCTCCTGATATTAGCCATTTTAATAGTGACATTAGACAAGATCAATATAGGTATTATTTGATTCCCTGCTTCTAGGGTTAGCAGCTCTGAATTTGGGGAGGGATATTTTTAGGATTATTTTTGAACAACTAAAGCCTTTTCTAATGTGGCTGTTTCTATAAACATAGTAATTTAATCCTTTGCACATCTGTAGCAATTTTCATTAGGGATCTCAAAGTTAACGAATTGTCTGACAAAATCCCTCTGTAGTCAGATTGAATTCTTTAGCTTTTGGATCCATAATGGAAATTGCGATAGATATGCAAAGGATTGATTACACTGCTCTACAGCCAAAATGCTTCTGAAATAAATGTAGTCAAACTTAACTAATTCTGGGTCACTGAGAACGAAAATGATGCTTAAAATTGTTGATTGGCTCTAGTTTTCAAGATATGCTATTGGGTCAGTATATACGACCCTTGACTTGGAAATGGCGGAGGATAAGTGAGTTATAAAGGGAAGGGATCTCAATTTAAACCAGAAATGACTAAAATACATCTTTGACTGGATCTATGAATAAATCTATGACTGGGTTTGGACAGTACTTGCTTTTTAGGCAAAACAATGAATGATGCAATCTGAAGCTGGTATTGCGTCATACATGATATGAATTGCATCATGTTATTCCTACAAGTCACGGATGATGCAATGATAATGAAGCTTACATCACTCTGCTGAACAAATTGCCCTATATCAGCTCTAGAAATCATATAGTTTCGTGCTCTCTTATTTGTCAGTGTTTGATTTTGCAAAGGGATACATTTCTGTTTAGCCAAAGTGAGCAGAGATGCCTCGTACTTGTGTGAACAGTGCAGATAACTTCTGTTATGTTTGTGGTGAAGTGACTTTTGCATCACAAAAGCGCAGTATAACCACTATGGTTAAGAAAGCCTATCACCTTTATTTTGGCTGCAAAATTGGAGATCAGGACAAGAGGTGGGCCCCACACATATGCTGCAACACTTGTGCAACAAATCTTTGCCAGTGGTTGAACAGGAAAAGGAAATCTATGCCTTTTGCAGTGCCAATGATTTGGAGAGAGCCAACAAATCATACCAGCAATTGTTTCTTCTGCATGGTGCCTCCAGTTGGGAAAGGTGTGTCAAAGAAGAAAAAGTGGACTGTGCATTATCCAAACATTCCATCAGCTATACGCCCAGTACCCCACGGAGAAGGACTGCTGGTTCCTGATGCACCAGAATCATTCTCACTTGAGTCAGACAAGGAAGAGGAAGAGGATGAAACTTCTGGTCCTGAACCATCAATGTCACAGGACCCACATTTTCTCCCATCCTCCTCCTCTGAACCACACCTCATAACACAAGGTGAACTGAATGACCTTGTCAGGGATTTGGAACTACCCAAGAGTAAGGCAGAGCTGTTGGGCTCCAGACTACAGCAGTGGAATTTCCTGGCAGGTGATGTTGGGGTTTCCATGTTCCGTGACCGTCAAAAGGATCTTGTCCCATTCTTCTTCATGGAAGGTGATTTTGTAGCCTGCAACAACATCGATGGTGTGATGGCAGCCCTCAATATCGTTCACGATCCAGATGAGTGGAGACTGTTCATTGATTCATCGAAGACGAGTCTTAAAGCTCTTTTACTGCATAATGGCAATGTTTTGCCATCAATTCCAGTTGGTCATGCAGTCCATATGAAGGAAACCTATGACAACATGAAATAACTTTTGAGGTGCATAAACTATGACCAACATTAGTGGCAGCTTTGTGGCGATTTGAAGGTTGTTGCTCTCTTGCTTGGTCTGCAGACTGGATACACAAAGTACTGTTGTTTTCTCTGCGAATGGGATAGTCGTGCAAGAGTTTCCCACTACATCAAGAAAGATTGGCCACTCCGACAGTCATTGGAGCCTGGGAGGAAAAGTGTTCAGCATCCACCACTTGTTGAATCAAGCTGGGTCTGATGAAGAACTTTGTCAAGGCCATTGACAAAACACAAGCAGCTTTCAAGTACCTCCGTGGAAAATTTCCAAGGTTAAGTGAAGCTAAGATAAAGGAAGGTGTCTTTGTTGGTCCTCAGATTCGTGAACTTCTTCGAGATGATGCATTTGACCATGCACTGTGGGGCAAGGAAAAGATGGCATGGAAAGCCTTCCAGTTAGTGGCAACAAATTTTCTCGGAAACAACAAGGCAGACAACTACAGGTTGTTGGTGGAAAACCTCCTCAAGGCATACAAAAGCCTTGGTTGCAACAGGTCACTAAAGATACATTTTTTGCACTCTCATCTAGATTTTTTTCCACCATACTGCGGAGCAGTGAGCGACGAGCACGGCGAGTGATTTCCCCAGGACATTGCAACAATGGAGAAACGCTATCAGGGCAAATGGAGCCCATCAATGCTTGCAGACTATTGCTGGACAGTGACAAGAGATGCTCCCTTTAATGAACACAAGAGACAAGCCAAGAAGCGCTGAGTAGACACTGAATAGGACTAAACTATGTACATAGTTTTTGCCTTTTGTTTCATAATAAATTTTATTTATATAACCCTTTGGCTGATTTTTAAAGTGTTACATAAACAGGACAGGTGAAATATTATCATGTAAAGCAATCATAAACACATGAAAAGACCTAGGTTTACAATTTATGATTAAAACTCTACTATCTACACAATATACATAGATATAAAATGTAAAAACTTAAATATCTTAGAAACAGTAGTCAATCAGTTGTTTTAATTGTCATATTTGAATTCAGCACATCAAAATACGTAATAAATAGCACATTTTATCTCTGAAGCAGACAGCTTCTCAAAAATTGTAGACCAGTGTTATTAATATACTTTGAGGTCAGTGAATATTACCACCTCCATTTTAGAGATGATAAAACTGAGTAGAGAGATGTTCAGTGACCAAGGTCATAACAAGAAGTCTGTGGCAGAGAGAGAATAAAAATCCAGGGTATGGATCTGGATCTGCTCGCAGGGCCAACTTTCATAAACAGGGTTGAGGTCTTATGCCTCCAATTTCTATGCTTTAACCACAACACCAACCTTCCCCCTTTTAATAACATGGTAATCACATCTTAAATGGCCGAACTAGTCTTTTTCTAAATTTGCTTCCTCTTCCAATCCTCCCCCGTGAAATATTTTGGAACAGATATATCTTTTTACATTTAAAAAAAGTGAAAAAAAATTAATAACTGCATTGATAGAAAAAAGTTAACAGGAACATTAATAAGTACAACCTTAATAGGATTTGAACTCACAACTTTTGGAATACGATTTAGACATTTATCCAATAGTCTACACAATCTTTCATTAGTAGCCATGGGAATTTACAGGTGTTAAATTAATTAGAGGAAGGCTCCACTGTTGTTCCATGAATGCAATAAAAACATAATGAAAATTACAAGGAAATAAATTAATTCTAAAAAATCTAATATAAGGGCAGCAGAGTTCAAACAAAGCCTGTTCCCTAGTTTATACCAAGATCTATGAAATGTCACTAATATTAGATTTAATATTGCACGTTATGCTTCACTTGCTGAAATATTTTCATTAAATGCAGATTTTTTTAACTGTGTGTTTGGTCTCAGTTTAAAAAAAAAACATTTGCCCTACACATTAGATATTTCTGTGCAATAGGGGAGCTATTGAAATGATGATTCATCTGTAATGTTAGAATATAAGGTGTGCTGAAAAATGCAAACAGTCCTTACTTATGAGAATAATCCCACTGAGATCAATGTATTGATAGTGTATTAACTAGTTAATACTGAACACTTACTTTGCATTAATGCCCACTGGTTCTCATTGTGTTAGATGCTGTACAAACAAACAAGAAGACACTGTCCCTCCCCCAAAGAACTTAGAATCTAAGGGCCAGTTTCTGACTCATTTAATCATTTTGGGTAGTAGTCAGAGGAAAGTGCTACTCACAATGAATATTGGAATCAGGACCTAAGATGACTACTAGTGTGAGTAAATATTCCAGGATTGATCTCATGGTTTTTAATGCTTGGTAGGTATTGTCAAGGCACTACCCCTGGTTAACCTCAACAGTCCTGTGGCCATGCTCTTTTTCTGATAGTACTGTCATTGCTGGCATCCCTGTGTTATGCTGAACTTGTATTTTGTAACTTATGAATATTAAGGGTATTTTCATGAATTCCATGTTGGGTGCGTGTGTATGTAAATATGTGTCTTCTTTATTGTTTTATCCAGTTTTGGTGGCCTTATGCATGCCTGATACCTGAGCTTAGATTTAGTTTTACTAGGGTCCAAATGACCCAGTCCAATGATTGTTGCAAATCAACAATACTCTGCAGTGAGTTGCTACTTGCTTTTTCTGTACTTATACTAACATAATTTTAAAAGAAAACTCTGTAAAATGTTTTGGATCAAAAACGACGAGTCACCACCTCAGAGAAAGGAGAACCAAAGAAGCAGATATTCATAGATGGTAGGTTCAAATAATAGGTCTTTTGGGTCATCAAATCCAGCTCCTGTATATTGTACAGGACTTTTCTACATTACTCCCACAGGTGTGTTATCTACCTACTGTACTGTGTGCTAACGATAACAGATTTAATGAACAAAACAAATTACACCTCTCACTTAATGGGACAGGTGGCTCAGTGGCACAGAGGCCTGCTGAATGGTTACTACTGAGAGAAAACGGCACAGATTGCCAGAAGTCAGATCAGTGTAAATGTGCTGAAGAACAGCTGCCACAGCTTCCCTACAGCCCCAACATAAAAGCAAAGCCTGAACAGATGAAGCAGCACATGGTACAATGAATGAAGCCCCAACAGTCGCTATACGGTCAAGAGACAAAGCAGGAAAAGAAACACCACTGCTGTAACCAAAATCATGTTTATTATTTATATCACCTGTCCAAAACTCTAGCGACTTGTACATTTTTTGCAAAAACATCCATACCAGAGTCTAACAGATCAACAGCTAATAAATCCTAAGCTAGATCAGTGACCTCTCGGCTTCCCAACCACGCATGGTCTACTTGGAGCTCTGCATTGCCAAAAGCTTGGGACACTAAATAGGCATCACTGAATTGAAGTGTAGGAGAAACGATTTTTTGCCCTTCCCCTTTGTAACTGAAGACCTCTATCAGGATGTAGTGAGGCGGCCTGGCTCCCAGCCGCCCCAGAGAGGGACGAGCCCTCCGGATGCCAAAGTGGGCGGAGCCACTGGAGCCTGCGCCCGCCCCCCAAAGGTCAAAGCGCAGGACAGGAAGTACCAAAGCCCCACCCCAGGGCTCAGAAGCTGCCTGGTCACCGGAGAAGCCAGACGCTGGGGGCCTAGCTCCCGCTGGGGAGACTCCTGCAGCCTGTGGCTGACCCGAGGACTGGCCATACCAGTCAAGGCCTGATGACGACCAGACCCCGGAGAAGCTGTTAAGCCTACCAGAGAGAAGTGACCCAGAGAAGCTGCCAAGTCTACCGCTCGCTGAGTACCCTGAGGAGCCCATGGTGCTTGATTCCGTGGAGGACACCGACCAGATGCAGATACTGCTAGAGGGGGAGGTAGGAAGTAGCCCGGGGGCAGCTGATCCTAGTCTGGCTGCGGCACCCCAGAGCTGATGTCAGTGTATTGCGGCCAGGATCCCCACTGACACAGCAGCAAGCTGCCTGCCGCTGTTAGGGCCCCAGACAGGGACACAGTGGAGTGGGCAGGCCTGCGTCCCCCTGCCACCCCACTTACGGGTGGTAGTCTCCCCCTCTTCCCAGACGCTCAGAACCAGGAGTCTGGGTTTCTGTTCCTGAACTATTTGCTCAGCCCCTGTCTGAGGGTCTGAGCTCCTGTTTGTTTGCTGCCCTGCCCTGACCCAGGGCCTGGGCTCATTATTGAACTATTTGTGCTCAGCTCCTGCCTGGGGCCTGAGCTCTAGACTGTTTGTTTACCGCCACGCCCTGACCCAGGGCCTGGGCTTGTTCCGGAACTATTTGCTCAGCCCCTGCCTGAGGGCCTGAGCCCTTGACTGTTTCCTGCCTCACCTGGCTAAGTCCCCGACTCAGCGGACCTCAGTAGTGAGGCAGCCTGGCTCCCAGCTGCCCCAGAAAGGGGCGACCCCAACTGAACCCTTCTACACAGGACTATCCCTAGGGTGACCAAATAGCAGGGGTGAAAAATCAGGATGGGGGTTGGGGGTAATTGGCACCTATATAAGACAAAGCCCCAAATATTGGGACTGTCCCTATAAAATTGGGACATCTGGTCACCCTAACTATCCCTTCTTCTGTCTGGGATAATCTTTGGGTTGCATGGCCCCTCTTTCCTTCTCCCTGGATGACTTCCAAACCAGACTTGACCACTAGGAAATGCTGGGTCATTTTTGGATATTGCCCTTAAATAGGGTTACTATATTTTAACACAACAAAAAGAGGACATTCCACGGGGGCCCAGCCCCGCCCCAACTCCGCCCCTTCCCCAAAGTCCCCGCCTCAACTTCGCCCCCTCCCCTGAATGCTACGCCCCCTGCTCCTCCCAGTCCCCCCCCCCCCGCTTCCTGTGAATCAAATGTTCGTGGGAAGCCTGAAACAGACAGGAAGGCAGGCAGCAGGTAAGCTGGGACTGTGGCAGGGCGGGGGGCGCAAGGAGGCGCAACTCAGTCTGCCCTCGCCCCGGCCGAGCAGCTCTGGTCGGCCCCGGCCAAGAGGCTCTGGCCCGGCTCGGCTCAGGCCCTGGGGCGCCAGCCCTGGTTCTGGCCGAGCGCGCTGGCCCCGGCTGAGCACGCCCAGCCCCGGTCCCAGCGGCTCCGGCCTGGCTCGACTTGGGCCCCGGTTCCGGCTGAGCGGCTCCGGCCCGGCCCTGGCACCGGCACTGGGTGAGCGGCGCTGGCCAGCGGCCAAGCACCCCCAGCCCCATCCCAGCGGCTCCAGCCTGGCTCGGCTCGGCCCCCCGGTTCCGGCCGAGTGACTCCGGCCCTGGCTGAACGGCGCCGGCCGGCGGCTGAACGGTGCTGGCCCCAGCGGCTCCGACTCCAGCCCCAGCGGCTCCAGCCCGGACCCAAGCCCCACGACCCCTCCCTATTTTCCCCGACATGTCCGGCTTTTTGGTATTTCCTCCCGGACGGGGATTTGAGGACCAAAAAGCTGGACATGTCCGGGAAAATCCATACGTATGGTAACCCTACCTTTAAACTTCTTCCCTGACGGTCGGGACTCTCCAAATATGTCCAATGAGTTCCATGTCCAAAGCTTAATAGCCTTATGTGATGAGTGGGTTGGCAGAATGAAAGTCTGACCCTGGAAGGGAAGTCGTTAAACCTAAGAGTGCCTGATCCAAGATTTCATGAAGGCTAGATGGGAGAGGACATTACCCCATCCAAATTAGGAGAAACTTCTATGGTTGTGGACTCCAGAAAGCTTGCAGTTTCAGTGGGTGAGCAGCTACAGAGGCTTATTGCTGCAGATTAGCCAGTAGGGTCTGATCCTACAGCTCCTACTCAGGTGAATAAGTCCCACTGAAGTCAGAGAATGTGGCATTTAGATTGTGAGGAAAAAATACTTAGGAAGAATGGTCCCCAATGGACTCACAGAATTAAACAGCAAATATATACCCTTCAGTTTAATTTGTGTCTAATTTTATTTAATAAAATATTACTGTCATTTACCTTAATCAATAGGAAAATAAAATCCAAATGCCTATTTTTACAAGATTTCTGTTTAAAAATAGTTTATTTCACAGGCTATGCAATTAGAATATTTTAAGTCCACAGATTTAGGGCCAATTCATTCCACTAAGGGAATGGGAAACCATGTACAATAATTTGAATACAAAGAAAGCAAGTCAAGAGCCAAAATGCTCATTAATTTGAAAGGTCCTAGAAACCCTGACTAGCCTCTTAGTAATTGGGACAGATTTTTCTATAAAGCACTTTCACCATTTAGGCTTGCTCATACTTTTTAGACTTGGTTAAGAAAGGCAATCAAGGTAAACTTAATTTCAAACGCTTTGGGCCTTAATCCGAATTTCTCGTGTACTCAAAATCCCCACTCAGTCTGTTTTTCTCTGATTCACTAGCTTATATGATTTTAGATACAAAATTTGCTTTACTCTTTTTTAAAATGTTGTCCTTTAAAAAAGACTATTTTCTAGTTCCATGTATGATTTATTGGATTTCTCTCTGTTAGACCCTTACGTTTATCAAGGATCCTTAGTAGTCAAAGGTGTCTAGAGGCCTCTAGAATCAGATTAATTCTACCCCCCCAAAAGCCTCTTGTCTGAAAATTTTTGGCTTTAAACTTGTCTGTATGATTCTGGCAGTATTTCCTCGCTTTCGGTGGACCCAACGTCTTTCTTTTGAAACTTACTTTTCTCTGTTGCCTGTCTTATTTGGGGACCTGGGGAAAACTAGGTCCCTATTGCTTTCTCCTTAGTGTAAAATGCAACTCCCCATTCCTTTGCACACTATAAACATTGGAGAAGTTTTTCAACCTTTCCTCAGGTTTGTACCTCTAACAGAAATGAAGGAAACAGCCTCAGGTGAACTTGTGGCCAGTATTAGGTAATCTTTTTCAAGTGCAGATCCTACTTGGCAGTACACTGCTGGCAGAACCATGGCCTTTCAAAGTGACCCACAACATTAACAACTTAAGGCCGAATTCTTTAGTCCTTGCAATCGTTAACAGAATGGTGCAAGCAGCCATTCCCTTCTCACCACCTTGTCTTCCAGGGATCAGATTTTGCTGAACTACTTAATTGAGCAGGGCCTTGCTCATACACTCAATGCATATAGAATCAGCCTCTCTTACCCTCTCTTTGAGAATAGTTCAGCTTTGCCTTCTGAATTCAACCCATCATCTTGCCTGTCTTCCTGCCTGAAAAACTCTGTGTTGTGATTCCTGTCATATCCTGCTTTCTCTCTCATGCATTCATTTTACAGTCCTTATTTTTTGTCCTTGTAATATAGGTTTGTTTTTATAGCTAATATTTTTTGTCTTTCACATATACAACTTTATTTGATTTTACATTTTCTCTTGTGACATTGTATTACCTCCCCGTCTCAATTGTAGGGTCTCCTCACCTGTTATCTTCATACAAGAGGATGTTAATTCAGTTCTTCCTTGTAACGTTTTCTGCTTCTTGTTAGAATCATTGCTTAGTACCAGTCCATGGATGATTCTGTGTATGTTTGTTTCTGTTCTGAGGAAAGACCAATTTCACTAGGGTGGGAATATTTCATATGAGCAATGCAGTAACTAGCAACTTGTTTTACAATCATCACGTTGTATGATTTTTAGTCTCCCATGTAACACATTAGGAAATCTTAGTATAACATAAGAAACCCATCTTAAGAGCTGTGTCACCAACACACACACACTTTGGGGCTGTATTTCTTATCCTAAAAAGATGCAAGGGACTTGCATGAAGGAGTTCCATTAGCAGTAATGTTCTGCATATAACCCCTGAAACATCAGAGGAAAACATACTCCTTTGGACTGTGTGCTTAGAGCAAGGAGTTTAGAGTTATTTATGGATACACTTGAATAGTGCTGTTAATAGGCTTTTTTATGGTGTTCATCACCAGAGTATATTGGTGCCTTAGAAACATTAACACATTTATCCTCAGAACATCCCTGTGAGGTACGATAGGGAAGTGGTAATATCACCATTTAACATTTGGGGAAATTGAAGCAAAAAAGATTAAATGATTTGCCCAAGGTCCCAAAGGCAAGTGTGTGGCAGAACTGGGATTAAAACCCAGGTCTCCTGAATCTCACTCCAGTGCCTGAACCACAAGATCATCCTTCTATCTAATTTCATTGTTTACTGTAAATATAATTGGAAATAGCACATTTAACCTTGGTAACCCTCTTCAATGTAATAAGTCATCATAGCACAGTGTATGAACAGAATTTTTTCTTAAAGGGCTAAATTGTGACTTCAATTTACAGCCCATGGTAGAGTGCACCACGGAGCAGCACCACTCAGATGGATTTTCCTGGACCACTGTGTCTGAATTGGATTCAATGGGCTTGTCTACTCAGTGTGGTAGTGCACTCTATGGGGTGTGATTTCTAAAGTGCACTAAGTGTTGTATGTTAGTTGATCCATGTAGATCCTGCTGGTGCACACTGGTTCCCTAGAGTACTTGAAACTGTTTGGTGAGGATGCACCAGCAGGTTCTACATGGACCTATTGATGCACAACACATTAGTGTACTTTAGAAATCACACCCCCATAGAGCACATTACCCCACTGTGTAAAGAAGCCCAATGTTTCTGAGAGCCACTCTGCTACTAATCCTTGAAAAAGTTTCAGTATATATTTGCCCCATCTCTGCTGGCAGCTGCAGAGGGTTTGGGGGACATGGGCCTGGTCTCCCTGACAACTTTTGAGATTTGTAATGCTGACAGTGTGGCTACAGATCCAGATTCTGATGCTCAGAATTAAATCTAGAACTTCCTATTCTTGGATCAACAATTAAGCTAAAGTAATATTTATTTTAGGACAATAGTCTAAGTAAATCTGTACAGTAGAACCCTTGTGTTTCTAATATGAGAAGTTGAAGTTCTTAAAAAATCATCACATTGATCACAAAATGACAGTGGGTATGGTACATAAATTGGAGCATGGTGCACTGCGTCATTTTCTTCTAGCTCCTTCAAACCACTTTAAAGTGATTTCCAGTGCACCAAGGCATCAGGACATGAAGGGATGCCAATTTCTTCTTCATTGACATCACTTTTATCATATGCTTTCTCCCTCCCCCAATCAGGAAAAATGATTTATATAACTGGTAATTGGTAACATTGGTGTTTATAAAATCTAAGTTCTACTGTATTTCTAGTATCTCCAACACAAATGAATAATTAAAACATTACTCTGGAAAAACTCCCATTGAAATTCATCCACAGAATTTGACTCATGGTTTGGTAACTTTTAGGGCTACAGGGCTTGATTTGTCTTTATCCTGAGCAGTCATTTAAACCAATGCAAAGTGGGTGTAAAATGCTGTCATAGTGCTTTGATGTGTATTTACTTCCACTTTGCACTGGTATAAATGACTACAGAGGGGCAGGGCAACGGTGAATCAGGTCCCTATTTCCACTCTCCTATGATGTATAACGCATACAGTAACTTACATAGAGGGTAAAGGAAAGATTAAAGCATTGGGAAAGAAGTATATCCTGGTATGGCACATGGGGAGTTCCATATGCCGTTCCTTCAGTTTAGCTAACTGAAGTTTGTGTAGGTTTCAACGCACAGAAAAGCATTCCTGATAGCCTGCTGAAAATCTTAACTTTCAGATATCCATCTGTCAAACTTCTTCACTTAATGCTTTGGAAACAGGGATTTAGTGCTCCAATGGCAGTATGGAAACTGCCATCTCAGGTTAGTCGAAGGGTTTCAGTGAAATATAGAAGTTCTTTCCACACAAAAAGTTAATAACATAGTTTGACACACAAAGCTCTATGATGGATGGCAACCAATAGTCCAATACTGTTTTATTCTGGCAAATATACTGCTCCTTTTGCAAAGGCCAAGAAATTAAACAATGGTTTTATTCTCCCCTTTACATCGTGCACAGGGTAATTATGTATTATTAATAATGCAGTAGCACAAATGATATTAAATGAACTACATTTGTTAATGTAGATCTTATCTAACTGCTTTTTTCATCAGTGGACTCTTTCTCATCGGGGGGTACTAATTAGCTGTAATATGTAGAAAGATGGGACAGAAATCCAATCAGATAAATAGGATATATTTGCAGAAATCCAGGAAGGAGGGAGAAAAGTATTCATGACTGTGAATGTATTATTAGGAATAGAGATGAGACTTTCTTCTTTTTCACCTTTTTTTACGTTTCATGGTCATTTCAAAGTTGAAATGTAAAGGCCTACAAAAGATTTCATTCATCAAAGCTGTAACACTGTTATCATTTGCAGTAATAAAAGTACATATGGCATTATAAAAATCCCTAATGTTTTACATAGCCCTATCATGTATAACATTAATGTATGAGTGCCAATAACTGATTTGCTACTGGTGTTACAAATATTGAAGTAGAATTCAGTAAAGATCTTTATTCCTGTGTTCAGTCTCTCTCTCTTTAACAAAGAACCTCTTACAATTTGAAATTGATATTGTAATATTTTTCAAAAGGGGTTACACAAGAGATACAAATGCATAGGAGCTACAGATAATGGGTTCAGACCTGCTCCCACTAAAGTCAATGACAAAACTCTGTCTTGAGCCCAATGCTCATTGTCAGAGCTATAGCGTACCATTCATTCTCCTCTGAATTAAACAAGTGCAATCCTATTTGAAAGCAACTACTTCATGTCTGCTCCGTGCTTCTTAATACCAGAGTCCACTGTGACTTCCAGGTACTGTGAAATACCTTATCTTTCCTACAATGTTTTCTTGTCCTGGTCTTTGTGCAGTTACTGTACTTCTAGCTAAGCAGCACAAAGGTGGGTCCTTCATGCCTGAAGTATCCCGGAGCTGAAAAATCACTTGAAAATTGAGATTCAGAAACCACTACAGGCACGGTTTAAAACCCTCCAGAAAGTTGAATTGCCTCGTATACTTTTAAAGATGATCAATCAAAAATTTATTCTCCTCTGTTCTATGCTGCACTGGAATTTGCTGCCTTAAAGAGTCCAAACTTTTACTGGTGGAATTTATGATCATAACTCACATTATAACAGCCACTAGTGGGTTCCATTATCATTAACTGATGCAGAATGAGCTGTATTTTCACAGGAAGGAATCAGCAACAGTCGCCACCATAGAATCAGTCCAACAGCCACAACAATCTGAGAGCAGGCAACAACCATTTAGTAAACAGACACCATAGGTTTAAGGTACATGTAATTATAGAACATAATCTCAGTAGCCAGAAAACTGTATTTTTAAAACTCTTCATATAAGAACTCAGAACTATTTACATTTATATACAGTTGTATCATGTAATTAAAGTCAACAGATAAACACATCAATATGTTGAAACAGATGTATAAATACATAGATAGACATATTGCTCTAAAACCTTGATATTTCATCCAAATGAAATACTATATTCCAAGTATACCCTGTAGGAGTTTTGCTCAAGGCTGTGCTTAGGTATACTCAAAAAATCCCGATAGCTAGTCACCAGGGAAAACATGTTCTTTTACAGATAATTGCTACTGGCATCTAGAGACCTGGAGAATTTGATGTGCAATAATGTGACCTGACTATGTATTAAAGTTTTTTGAAGGACGTATGTAAAGTAATTTTATATGCTTCTCACACACCTTAGGGTTTTTTTGGTTTTCCCTGTTAGGACATTTTTAACAACTTTCCTGTATTTAATTTCTGTTAGGTTTTATCGAAATAGTTCTCAACCATAAAAGATTCCAGTATTAGGTCTGTCTTCAAAAGGAATGAGGTTTAGAAACATATGGGGGCAAAGAAAACCCAGGTGACTTGTAAGTAATGTGTGAACAAAGCAGAATTATATTATTGATGATAGAATTGGTAAAAAATGAGAAAAGCAGCAGTTTGTTCCTAAGAATACATGAGATTAACCATTCAATTGCTGTGAGTGTCCTGCATTTAATTTGATTAGTATCTGATAGGTGTGCATTCTGCTATCTAATACTATGCTAAACACTGCTTTATTAAATATTAGGGAGGTTTAAGAGATGGTTGCTTGCCTACATTCAATGAAGTGCAGATTTCACAAAAAATAGAACTGAAACCACCTTTGTTTTTTATTGTAAAGTGCATAATAACAAAAATGCAATTACTAGATACAATGAACAAGTATCACAATTGTTAATTACTAGGATATGTTTTAATGCCATTATACAGCACTCATTTTATAGGTTAGTATTAGCATGTGAACCTGAATTCTAATGTCAGAAGGTCTGTGGACTATCATTCAAGATTTTCACAAATGACTGGAAAGTAGATTGGAAGCTTGTTGACAGAGAACCCCTGAGTCAAATGACATGATCACTAAATAATTAAATTTAGTTTGAGTTTATTCTCATAAACTGTCAGAAAGAGACTCTGAAAATAAGCTTCTAAAGGGAAAAAAGTCCCCAAATTAATCCAGCGCATAGAACAATTATATTGTTCCAGTAATACATCCAGGTTATAAAAATTGTATTTGTGATGTCAGCTGTTAACAGGCACTAAATACTATAAACCAGTATAGTACTATAATCTTCACAGTACCAGAGAAAGGTTTAAAGTCTAGAATAACAATTTATTGTAAGAAAAATGGTTTTCATTTCCATTATTATTTATTTTAAAAATATAGTCAAATTTTGCAGATACTAAGTTGGACCAATGGCCTATTTATAGGGACATGTGCTGCCATATAGGAAAGCTGGGATCATTGCTCAGGGCCAGATTCTTACTTGCTGCCCTAGCAGAGAGTAAGAGTAGAGGAACAATCTGATTCTGGTGAGAAGTTGTGTCTTGTGTTTCTAAACAGTGACACTCCCCTCACAGCAGATCAAAGGGCTAGTGAATGCTAAAGGGATTCCTCTTTTAGTCAGGATGATAGTTGTGGCATACAGTAGGAACTGAGGAGTAAGGGAACATGAGGAGAGCCTCATGGCTCGGACTAGTGTTCATGGGATATTCCTAACCCTCTCCCTTCCTCAGAGTCTAGTTACAAGGCTATGGAACCATGAGTGTCTGCTATTAGTGAGCACTCAATCTAGTGCTCCCTTTAAAACTGCAATTACAACATAGAGTAGTAGATGCCAACTGTATCTGGCAAGGCTGCATGCGGCAGGGCAGAAAGCAGCCTCGGCAGAGCAGCACGTGTGCATAATTGGACATTCCTATGCAGGCTGTTTGCCGACTGCACAATCCTCTTCCTACCTCAGGTCAGTAATTGGATGGAGGGCACTGTAAACCCCTCTTCTGGCCATGGTTGGCAGCTGACGTGGGAACGGCAGCTTCTTAATCTCCATGTTGTCTGCTGCCCAAGAACTGCGCTCAGCTGGGCAACAGCTATCTGAGAGGGGTCTGTATTTGCTGAGAAAGGGGTGGCGCATATCCAGATGGTGCATATTTCAAGGTACTCCGAGTGGGAGACAGGACCATAGTGTTTTATTTTTTTCCAGTAGTAGGTTCCTCCTCCATGCATCTATGGAGCCATGGACTCCCCTTCTAGCACTGGACCCAGTTCTGCATATAATTGAGTCTGCCCTTATTTCACCACTGGATTTGTAATGGAGATGCTAAATTTTGAAAAACAGACCTGGTTGGGAAACAGCAAATTCCAACACTTCAGAAAAAAATTGTTCCGAATTGGAACAAAAAACCAAAATTTCCTGCCAAACAAAAATTCTAAAATCTTGATCTAGGGCCACTGAAACATTTTGTTTTGATTGTTATGAAATGTTTCATTTTTACTATTGTTTTGATAATTTAGTTTTGACTTATTTTAGGTGTATACACAATATTATAGACAATTATTTTAATATAATATAAAAAGAAACTAACTTTAATGAAATTATGAATTGATGACATAAAAATGAAATGTTGACAATATCAACATGAAGCATTTTCCCATTGAAAATGTTATTGAAATCAACGTGTTCTTGCAGAATCTTTTGATTTTGATGAAACTGCATTTTTTGACCGAAAACTGTTCTGTTAATTTTTTTGACCAGCTCTATGAAGCAAACATAGTTCCAAATTTCTTCCTTGCAAATTGCTCAATGAGGCCAATACTCAAGCTTTCTGGCCATGTCATACTTTAAGGAAACATGGTCAATCCAGAAAGTTTCTCTTGGTTCACACTAGAATATATTTGTAGATTACAAGGCCAGTAGGGATCATTGTGATCGTCTAGTCAGACCATAGAACTTCCCCAAAATAATTCCTAGAGTATTTCTCTTAGAAAAACATCTGAGCTTAATTTTAAAATGGGTAATTATCCTTGCTTTTCAAAATATCCATCTTATTTCCAGTCTGAATTTGTCTAGCTTCAACTTTGGATTGTGTTATACCTTCCTCTGCTAGATTGAAGAGCACATTATCAAGTATTTGTTCCCCGTATATATACTTGTACACTGTAATCGTGTCACCCTTAACCTTCTCTTTGTTAAAATAACTAGATTGAGCTCCTTGAGTCTGTCACTATAAGACATGTTTTCTAATCCTTTAATCATTCTCATGGCTCTTCCCTGAATTGTCTCCAATTTATCAAAATCCTTTTTGAATTGTTGACTCCAGGACTGAACACAATGTTCCAGCAACAGTGACAACAGTGCCAAATACAGAGGTAAAATAATCTTTATGCTCCTTACCCTGTGTATGCATCATAGGATTGCATGAGCTTTTTTTTAGCCACAGCATTGCACTGGGAGCTCATGTTTAACTGATTATCCATCAAATCTTTTTCAGAGTTACTCCTTCCCTGGAGAGAGTTCCCTCATTGTGTAAGTATGGCCTACGTCCTTTGTTCCTACGTGTGTATGTATACATATATATATATATATATATATATATATATATATATATATATATATGTGTGTGCATACACACACACACACACACACACATATTAAAAATGCATATTGTTTGCTTGTACCCAGTTTACCAGCAATCTAAATCTATTTTCCATAAACCCATATTAATTGGCAATAATTATATTACCCTCTTTCAACTCTTTATTAATTGAGTCCCGTATTAGTTACTCCATTATTTTGCCCAGGATCAGTGTCAGACCGACTCATTACTCGGATCATCCTATTATCCTTTTCAAATATTGGCACAACCTTAGCTTTCTTCAAGACTACTGGAACTCCCCCAGTGTTCCAAGACTTATTGAAGATCAACATTAATGGTCCAGCAAGTTCCTTAGCCAGCTCTTTAAAGCTCTTGAATCCAAGTTATCCAGACCTGCTGATTTTAAAAAAGTCTGATTTTAGTAACTGCCATTTAACATTCTCCTGAGATATTAATGTAATGGAAAGAGAGTTATCATATTATATGACCACATCATCTGTTTTTCCCCAAACAGAGAACAGAAATATTTATTGAACATTTTTGCCTTTTCAGCATTATTATTGATAATTCTACCATTTCCATCTAGCAATTGGCCAGTACCATTATTAAGATTCTTTTTGTTCTTAATATACTTTAAAATCTCCTTATTGTCCTTAACTCTGCTGGCCATAGATTTTTGCCTTGCATCCCTTTGCTCCCCTTGTCAATTTTTGATAATTCCTAGCTTCTGCTTTATATTAATTACTATCAACTTCCCCTTTCTTCCATTTGTTATATTTGTTTTTATAACTTCCTTTACTTCCCCTCTAACCCAGGTTTGTTTTTAACAACCATGGCCTTCTTCCTCCATTGTGGGATTGTGGCTCTTTGAACATCTAGTAAAGTATTCTTAAACAAATCCCAAATTATCATTCACACTTTTCTGATTAAATTCTTCCTCCCAGCTGATGTGTCTCAATTGTTTTCAGCGTTGTGAAATTGTCCCTTTTACAGCATCAATTATATATAGCTGGTCTGTACTTTATTCCGTTTCCACATTATAAATGTGATCAAGTCAGGATCACTTGTACATAAGCTGTCATTAATTTTTAGTTCTGTGATCAGTTCATCTTTATCTGTCAAGACGAGGTCTAATACAGAATTCCCATATGCTGAGTGAAACACCCTTTGATACCAGTGTAATCTAAGCACAGTGTGTAGGAAATCCACCTCAAATTTTTATATGTGGTTGAGATGGTGTGGTCCCAATTGCTGTGTCAGGTGAGGCAGGCAGGTGCCATCAAGCAGTTAGCAAATAAAGGATGAAAGCAACAACAGCAGGTTTGTGCCTTGGGCTCAGCAAATACTTGATTCAGCTGCAGCAGGTTCAGGCCTGAGGCAGGACAATATAGCTGACTGCCACAGAAAGAAAATCAGACCTGTTCCTAGTGTAGTTTGTCCGTGAATGTTTATAGCTGGGATACTACAGAAGAATATACAGAGTTTCTCAGTTACAGGTCAGCCTTGCAATTTACAACTAGCTTACTCCTTAAACACCGAATTCCCCAGTAACATGCATCAGATAATACCTGCTGCAAACACCATTTACAGAAAGGTACCTTATGAAACCAACCATTTTGTTGATTAAATATCCTTTTATTCTACATGCAAAAGAGGTATAGATGAAACCAAAGAAAGTGGAAAAACACAGATCAAGAGCCCCGGTCTTCGGAGGCGCTGCTTAAGTCTTCCTACAAGGCACTGATTGACCTCAATTCCCATTGGGACACTAATAAAAACTGAAGTCAGTGGGAGTTGAGCGTGCTCAGCATACATAGAATTGGGGGCCCAGGAAGAAAAAGATACATAATCAAAACAAGCAGTTTAATGGTGCATTTCCATTTAAAGGGATCTTTATAAAAACAACTTAATGTTTCTCTTACACAAAGACATGCGCACACACACAAAGACCTCTTCCATTCTGCAAGGAAATCACAAGTGAGATGAAAACAAGCAAAAAAAAAAAATCCCAAACACTAAACAAATAATAAAGAATAAAAGAAAGAAACCATAAACAGGCCTAAAACAAAACACATCGAGGGAGGAAAGGAAACCACTTAAACCCCACCACCACCAAACAAACAGCTCCACATGCCACGTCTAAAGAATAAAGGGGTATAAACAAAAGAGGAGAAAAAGGAGTTGAGTCTGCCAGTCAAGGGTCAAAAAGGAGCATGCAACAGACCTAACTGATAATGGGGTCCTCTACCCAGCGGATTGGCTCACTTTGTGTCTGCTACACACTGCTGCAACCCTGCTAAGAGAGCCAAAGGAGAGCCGCCTCCTAGCCATAGCTCCTGCAGCTGTGCTAAGCTTGTCTCCGCTGGAAGTCACTCATTGGAAACATACAAACAAACTCACCACAACCAAACTTGCGTAGGTCTGTAGTGAGGAAATGTGTCCCAGGAGAAGTATGATGGAAAATACAACTGGTGGGATGTAGCAAGAACAAATGCAAAGAATGAACCATTACAGATACAATTCTTCTTGGTGCTGATGCAAATTTCAAATGCCATCTGTATTGACCTGAGGCCATGGCTGTATTTTGAGTGGGTGAATCATAGGGATATTAAACTCTAAATGGAGGTTGTTACTAGTTCAGTGGGCACAGCTGATTACAATGGTACTCATCTGGTATTCTTACACGTGTACTTAATGCCTCCCAAATTTATTATGGGCCATTTTTATCACAGAATCTTAAGACTTCATATGGTATTAGGCTTAGATGATGTGGTGGTTAAAATACTTGCAATGGAGCTGTATTGATGATAGCAACAGTAGGAGATTATATAAAAATTGCTTAATGTATAATAAAAAGCTAGCTTCAGCCTTAACTTTGAAACACTGCCACAACTCTGTAATTATTGATTCTATAATTTAAAGGGATGGAAAATACGACTCAGTACTTTATATTGCTTGCACAGGGAAAAAGCCAGGGTTCAGTTCAGGGTGGGGAAGATGTCAGTCTGGGATTGTCCTGTAAAGTCATAGGGATGACGTGTAAGCATCACACAGGGTATGGTGGAAGTCTCCTTCCCTTTGGTAATTCATTTGGAAGAAGGTATAAACTCAGGACTGTCTATCACAGCCTGCTACCCCCAAATGGATCCATGCTGTAAACATTTTCTGAATGAGCTTGTTGTTTTGAGCATTGTGGACCTAATCAACCTTCCACTGAATTAGATGGGAGGTTTTCAATTGATTCTAATAGGATATAGATCAGCCCTGCGATCACAAGTTTTCATCCATTATAAGACCAGAGTTCAGTACAAATTCAACAAAATCCATAGGAACCAATTGCTGATTTGATCCTGGCATTTTGACTGGAGAAACCAATACTGTGCCATTCCCTTTCGCTGATAATACACTTTGATGGCATCCTGTTCCATAGTCTCCCGATAGATGAAGAATAAAAACAAAGGGGTCTCATTCTTCACATTATACCATTTTGATGTCATGAAATTCTAGTGAAATCAGTGACATTGTGCCCCTCTTTAAGCGGTATAAGTAGGTGGAGAACCAGGCCCAGAGGATCTTTGAGACATAGTGCTAAGTGTTTGTTTTATTTTTGTGCATACACGTCCCCCCCATGCCCCACTGTTTGTTTTTAATGAAGTAAATGTGCCCTGTTGAAAATGAAATACAGTACTTTGCATGGGGGAGTGTAATGGCAATCCACTAGCACCAACAATGATGCAAAAATGGGGGAAGTGGTAAACAATGAAGAGGACAGGTCACTGAGAGAGAGCAATCTGGATGGCTGGGTAAGCTGGGTGCAAACAAACAATATGTGTTTTAAATGGCTGACTTTAAATAAATACAACTAGGAGCAAAGAATATAGGCCATACTAACACAATGGGGAACTCTAACCTGGGAAGCAGAGACTCTGAAAAAGCTTTGAGGGTTGTGGACAATCAACTGAACATGAGTGTGACACTGTGGCCAAAAGGACTACTGCAATCCTTGGATACAAAACAAGAGAATCCTGAATAGTGGAAGAGAAGTTATTTTATTTCTGTATGTGGCACTGCTGTGACTGCTGCTGGAATACTGTGTCCAGCTCTGTTGTCCACAATTCAAGAAGGATATTGATAAATTGGAGAGGATTCATAGAAGAGCCATGAGAATGATTAAAGGATTCGAAAACAGGCCATATAGTGATAGACTCCAGGTACCAACACAGGGAACAAATAATTGATAATGGATTCTTTAGTCTATAAGAGAAAGTTATCACACGATCCAACGGCTGGAAGTTGAAGTTGGACAAATTCAGACTGGAAATACGGCATACATTTTTAACATTCAGAGTAATTAAACATTGGAGCAACTTACCAAGGGTTGTGGTGGATTCTTCCTTCATTGACAATTTTTAAATTAATCTTGGATGTTTTTCTAAGAGATACGCTCTAGGAATTATTTTGGGGAAAGTCCTATGGCCTGGGTTATGCAGGAGATCAGCCTAGATGATCACCACAGTGGTCCCTTCTGGCCTTGAAATCTATGAAGCTATAAAAATATTTGGTCAGAAGAAACCATTGATCTTACATTCTGTCTGAGTAATCACATAATGATTCATCATTAATGAACAGACAGCTTAGTTCAAGTCTGTATGTGTCAATGGCCATACTTTGTGAATGCTGAAGTCTGGGAAATTAGGGCAGCAGTTATGAGACAAACGGAGTGGGGGATAAAAATCTTTTCTACTAAACAGTTAAAAGCTTATTAATTACTGAATAATCATTTTTTCCAGTGGAAAGTATCTTGCAATTCCAAAATAATGCACATTTAATGCATACTGGTGTCTCGGAAGCAGATGTCTCCTTGACATGTGCATTCAAGCTGTTGGTGGTGACCTTGTAGGGTGAAGCAGTTTTGAAAATTAGTTTTTGCCTCCCAATCTGTGGAAAATAATGCTGTAGTGAAGATTTAATAAAAGTCATAGCTTTTCACAGAAGCTTATTTCAGCAGCGTCAACTATTAATTAAAATAACAAATGTCAGCTATTTCTCAGGCTGACAGTTAACACAACACAGCTTTTGCTTAGCATGTTGCACAGGGTGTATGGGAGGTATACCTATAATTCATTTTATCAATGTGTGGTTCACTTCTTATACTTTAACACAGTGATAAATTAACCAAAAATGCTGCAGTTTTATTAGTGGCATGAGAGCTTGGGGAAAACCCATCTGGTGGGTGACTAGCATCTGGCTAAAATGGGGAGGCGAAACACTTGCAGCAAAACTGAAATTGTGGAATTTCTGGAAGATTGCAGCATTGCAAAAACAGATGAGAAAATTTGCAAATGCTGTTTGTGTGTGTGTGTGCATATGAGAGGGCGGGAGGAGAGGGGGCTCACACAATGGTCTATGCATGCGCATGCACATTCTCTCATTCCTTAATAATACCATACCACATGTGGTCTTTGCTGAAAGCATGGGATAATAAGGCAAGAGATCTGGGGTCAGACTCTGAGTTATGTATCTCAGGAGAAGGTAGCTTCAAGCCAATTTTGCACTTGCTGAATTCTGGTTCTGGCTAAGAGCTTAGTAGTCCTCCAGCATAAATTAGAGCAGCCCCTGGCAAGCTTTGAACAATCCTCTTCTATTTTGTATAGGTTTTTATACCGTGCTCCTCACTGTAGTGTCTGAGCACTTTCCAGTAATGTATTAAGCAGTGTGACTAACATCTGTCACACGTTTCTTCTCTCATCCTCTCCCCAAAGGGAAAAGTGTGTGCAGTGGAGTGTCTTTTGTGGGGGGCTGGGAGGGAACCCATACCACCAGCTCAGGATAGCTAGAGTGCTCCATTCCTGCCCTCATCTGCACTTGGGGCAAGGAAGGGACTGAGCGAGAGCCCTTACACAAGCTTTACATCAAGCTGAAGGTATTTCCCCACTATTTCTCTCGGCTGGCTCTCTGCTTGTTATGCTTTTACAGTGGGGGTGTAAAGAGGGCATGTTGCAGTGGAGAACTGGCGCCCGGGGTTTTATTCTTGGCTTTGCCATTGAATTGCTCAGCAACTTTGATCAAGTCACTTAAGGTAAAAATGGCGGTCTCCTTTTTTTGGAAGCTCAGTTTGAGACCCCAGGCCTGTTTTTCAGGGTCGAGCACTCACAGGTCTAAGTAATGTCTTTGCTGACTGCAGGTGCTCTGTTCTTAACGTTGGAGGGGAAGTGCTTTAGAAGTGCCAAGCTTTATTATTTACTGCTCTGCGTAGTACAGCAGGGAAAGTAAATGATGAAGACAGGGAAAAGGGCAATAGCTAGTACAGATAGGGGGACTCAGAAAAGTCTCAGCAAAGGGGCGAAGGGAAAAGGAAAACGTATGAACCCTCATCCTTAGGGTCAGCATTTTAAAAGTTTGAGGGTCAGCCATTGGGAAGCCTGGAAATCAATAGCAATATACTTAGTGTATTTTTTCAGGAACAAGAATAGTCATTTCCAGCAAAGTACAATTTAATATGAGTTTGTTGGGCTGGTGGGGCTGCCTCCGTTTTTGGTTGTGGCTATGAGAAAGCACTTTTGCTTAAATGGTGAAATGATTGAATAAGATACTCTTGTCTTTTATTTCTTCTCAGCAAATATGCACAGCCTGGGATATGTCGCTCAGCACAGCTTAGGGAGGAAACATTTTATAGGAGCCTATTGTTAAAATATTGGCAGCACAGCTCTAGTGCTTCTCCAGAAACAGTTGTCTGTCAGAGCAACTGTGAAGGAAACACACTTTACTCTGTTGTCTCCTCCTGCCTTCTTACAGGAAAATCCCTTCCACTAGGAAATGGAGTGTACAGTCTACGGAGCTACTGCAATCATTCAAATACAAGAGTGGTATTTGCTGCAGGGGAGCAAAATTTTTCTACTACATCCCATCCTAACAAACTGAAACCCAAACACATTTATTTAACACAAGGGAGGAACCAAAAAATTAGAATTTTCCCCCAAACAAAAGGCAAGCTATTCACCAATCAGCAATAAAACAAATTAGAAGCTGATAATTTGGCCATTGTGAGATGTGGTCATGTACAATGACTTCCATCAAACTAAAATCCTGCTTAGATTTAATAACAAAGACTGAGTAGCCAAAAGAGTCCGTTTCCAGTCTGATTGGTGTAAGCATGACAGAACAAGTCAGATAACGTAAGAACCAGCTCAAATCCTTGCCCTTGACTAAAGCAGAATCAAACTTCTTAAAGGTTCTACAAACTTTAGTTAACTAGGCCACTCCTATCTCCATGTTCACCAGCCCATCCTTAGCATTCACCTGTCCTGGCAGATCTCATTGGAGGATAGGGGACAAGTAGCGCAACCTCCCATGTAGTGAATCTCCTTCCTCTTTTAGGGGTGTTTCATGTGCCTGCAATACTGGAGTATTAGGTCTTTTCAATGGTGAGGGGGTGGTAGCTTTTCACCCCTTCATAGCCTTGCATTTCTTTCCATTTTGTCCCTGGATGTGGGGTGAAGAGAGTCTCTTTTTCACCTTCAGAGGCAGATGACTCTAGTGCAGCTTTTAAATATTTCTTGTGAAATTTGACCATCAATTTTCTTGTGTGATCTGTCACCTATCACTCTTCTCCTCTTTGAGGGGCTTTACAGCATGACAAAAACTATAACTTCCTGCTGTTTTAAGTTTAAAGCTGTGTATATTATTATGTACTGCTGTACAAAACCAGGTGATTTTCTCTGTATTTGGTTGATTTCTAGAGGAAATGGAATTTGGTCACTAACTCTCCTTGATTCTTAGTACAGTGCAATAGCTAAAAAAACTAAAATGCGTATGATTTAGCAATCACAACAACAAATACTGACTTAACAAGGAGATTATCCTATGAGACCAAAATCATGGTACAGCATTTAAGTCAAGACCAGGTGTAACCATAGGCATGGGAACTACGGGCATGGGGGGTGCTGCAGCACCCCCAGGTTTTAGACGGGGCCACTGACCCCGCACCCAGGCCTCCACTCCCTAGCCCGGGGCTTGGGTCCCGGCCGCCTGCCCTGCTCCCTGGCTGCTGGCCCCATGACTGGGGCTCCGTGCTGGGGCCCTGCTCCCAGCCCAGCTTCCAGGGCCCGGGACTCTGCTCCCCGGCCCTGCGCTTGGGGCTTGGGTACTGTGCTGCCGGCCCACTTCCCGGCCACTAGTCCTGCACCTGGAGCTTGGGTCCCGGCCACCTGCCCTGCTCCCTGGCTGCTGGCCCCATGACTGGGGCTTCGCGCTGAGGCCCTGCTCCCAGCTCTGCACCCGGGGCCCGGGACTCTCCTCCCCAGCGCTGCGCCCAGGGCTCATGTACTGTGCTGCCGGCCCGCTTCCCAGCCACTGGCCCTGCACCCAGGGCTTGGGTTCTGGCTGCTGGCCCGCTTCCCAACCACTGGCCCTGTGCCCAGAGCCCCACACCTGGGGCTCTGCTTTTGGGGCGCTAGCCCCGCTCTCTGGACACTGGCCCCATGCCCGGGGCCCTGCACCTGGCCCCCGGCCAGGGCTCTGGTACTAGCCCTATGCCCGCACCCAGCCTTTGCCCCCTTATCCCTATCCAGGACCTCCCCTCCCGGAGACACGGGAATGCTCCCAGCTTCAGCTGGGGGTGGGGGACGGACAGGAGTAAGAGGGTTGGCTTTAATTGTGGCACCCCCTCTATTAAAAGGGCTGCAGGGCCACTGGGTGTAACAATCTCTCAGAAAAATGGGGCATACATTCTACGTTAATTGCTAAATCTTGAACTAAAGTTTGTATTAGACAATTAGATGAAATGCGACAGTTATGTTTCCTAAAGGCGGGGCATTATGGAATACATAATACTTATAAAGCCAGTAGAAAGAACTAGAAAACTCTGTAATGAGTCCATTTAAATCAACGTACCTGCACCCAGAGAAATATTATGTTCAGCCCAAATTCCATCTCAGCAAATTCTAGTCAGCCTTTCTATTTTAATCTAATTTTATCTGTTTATTTGTAATGCTCACAGTCTCTTTTCAGCTCATGTAGAGCTGAGTTCCAATTGAGAAGACCGTTATCTCCTTCCAAGCTAGCTTGCCTCTCCATTCACATAGGTTATTTCAAACCACTTATTTCTCACATCCATATAGGATCTCTGGACATAAGTGTCATTATTGCTTGAAGAGGGAATTCTTTGTGCTAAATTGACATGAGGGCAGACTGGCCAAGATGTAGCAGAGGAGTACCCTGGAAAGAATTCTTCAAAGTAAATTCAACAACAAGAAATTATTTTACTAGTAAATGTCAGAAATAATAAATTTACTGATTATTTAATAAGGCCCCAAAGTGGTTACTAATTATGGGTGTTCAACATGTAACATCTAGGGTCTGATTTTTCAGAGAGGCTGAGTGCACTGTGCCTCTCTGAAAACCAGGCCTTAGCTATCTCAAGTTGGACATAGTAGAATGAGCGGACACTGAATATCCATGTCTTGGGAGATTTTTTTTTTACCACAACTCCAGTTGGAGTAATGAGAGCAACAGGTGCTCTGTACCTGTGAAAATCAGACAATTTAGCCTCCTGATTTTCTGAGGTGCTAAGCATCCGCCTCCTCCCTCCGCCCCCCCCCCCCCCAGTTCTCAAGGAAGCCAACTGGGGTTGTGCTTGCTCAGCAATGCACAAAATTAAGCCTTTAATGCAATCGCTGGCAGGGCCGGCTCTAGGATTTTTGCCGCCCAAAGCAAAAACAATTTTGGCCGCCCCTCCCTTATTTAATTACCCCTGCCCCGCCTCAACTCCGCCCTTTCCCCAAATCCCCAGCCCTGCCTCCTCCCCCCAGGCTCTCAAGCCTAAGAGGGACGGGGAGAAGCGGCGCTGCGCCGCGGCCACTCGGAGTCTCCCCCCACTCCCAGGTTTGAGAGCCTGGGAGGGAGGGAGAGACTCCGAGTGGCCGCGGCGCGGGTGCCGCTTCTTCCCCTCCCTCCCAGGCGCCCAAGCCTGGGAGGGAGGGGGAGCAGCGGCGCGCGAAACGGCCGCTCGGGATCTCCCCCTCCCTCCCAGGTTTGAGCGCCTGGGAGGGAGGGGGAGACCCCGAGCCGCCACGGCGCGCGAAACAGCTGATTCGCGCGCTGCTGCTCCCCCTCCCTCCCAGGTTTGAGAGCCTGGGAGGGAGGGCGAGTAGCGGCGCGCGAATCAGCTGTTTCGCGCGCTGTGGCAGCAGCAGCGGAGGTGAGCTAGGGCGGCCGGGGCACAATTTTAGGGGTGGCATTCTGGCGCCGGCCATGCCGCCCCTAAAAATGTGCCGCCCCAAGCACCAGCTTGTTTTGCTGGTGCCTAGAGCCGGCCCTGATCGCTGGATTAATTGGAAGTGCTGGCTTTCTTCCCTGAATGAATCAGGTTTAAAGTTATGCAGAGGAGGAAAGCTCCTCCTCCACCACTCTTTGTCCTCGAGCTTGCAAAGCCACTTCTCTTTAGCTGATATTGTTGCTACTGAATAACTCATTTGGGTGCAAAAGCTAGGTCCTCGTGCTTCAGTCCCTTTTAGGGTTTCCTCAGCAGGAACACTGCAGCACTTTTGTGGAGAAGAGGGCCGTAAAAACTATTTAAAGATGCGACAACATATGAAGTGCCTTCCTTGAGAGCCAAGTTTTATGCTGCCAGATAAGTGCTTCCTGAGCTGCATTTTGTGAAGCAGTATCAGTGGCATTCAGCAGCTGATTACATTAATCTTTAGCGAGAGTAAAAAACCCAAATACCATTGCCTCCTTTCTCTTTAAAATGTTTTTGCCAACATCAGTGCAGTGCAGATCAGTTGGCTGTAGTGATGAGGAAAGCCTTAGGGTGTGTGTCTACACTGGCAGAGTTACACAGCTGCTCAGAGAGCACTGAAGGGAAACCACTGTTGTGTGTTCACACGGTCAGCTGCCTGAGCAATAGCACGTTCACACTTGTGGCACTTGCATTGGTATTCGGAGCAGTGCACTCCGGGCAGCTATCCCACATTCATCGGATGCATGGTGGGCATTCACCCACAAAAGCTTATGCTCCAATACATCTGTTAGTCTTAAAGGTGCCACAGGACTCTCTGTTGCTTTTTACAGATCCAGACTAACACGGCTACCCCTCTGATACTTGTTCCTTTTCTGCCACTAAGAGTTGTGGGAAGGTGGAGACAGGGCCGTCTCCAGGCACCAGCCGAGCAAGCTGGTGCTTGGGGCGGCAGATTGAACAAGGCGGCATTCCGCCTAATCCTAGGGCGACACGGCCGCTTTTTTTGTTGTTGTTGTTCTGCTCTGGCTGCCCTGTAGGGGGCGGTGGCGCAGAGGATGGGAGCATGCCCGGCAGGGCAGTCCTCGTCCTTCCCTCCCTGCCGACCGGAGCGGAGCCCTCCCGGCAGGGGCAGCGTGGCAGTAGCCCTGGCCATCCCCCTTCTCTCTCTCTCCCGCCCGCTCCCTTGTCCTCCCCGCCGCTAGCCGGTCCACGCCGCAGGGTTTTTTTTTTTTTTTTGCTTTGCCGTTCTGGCCGCCCTGTTTTTGTTGTTGTTGTTGCTTGGGGCGGCCAAAAAGCCAGAGCTGGCCCTGGGTGGAGAGGGTTGCAGGGCATCCAGGGTCCTGTCCCAATGCCCCGTGATGCATTGCTTCTCATCCCAGCAATCCCTGTGCTTCCGTCTGCATTTGGTGCTGTCTTTCAATGGTTTGTGTACTGCTCACTCTGCCTCTTCAGTCTGCAGGAATTGATCCCGCACTGTTGACCAATATGCTGCTCACTCTCATTAACACATCACGAGTGGCAGTGGAGTTATTTCTTAAACTACAAAGGCAAGAGGAGTTCGACATTGATCTCGCCACGCGTACTAGCTACGACACAACATTGCTTGTGGCATTCATGGAGGCGTTGACCACACTGGCACGCTGCTTTTGGGCTCAGGAAACAAGCACTGAGTGGTGGGATCACATAGTCATGCATGTCTGGGATGACGAGCAGTGGCTGCATAACTTTCAGATGAGAAAAGCCACATTCATGGGACTGTGTGATGAGCTCGCCCCAGCCCTGTGGTGCAAGGACATGAGAATGAGAGCTGCCCTGTCATTGGAGAAGCATGTGGTGATTACACTGTGGAAGCTGGCTACTCCAGACTGCTACTGATCAGTCACTAAGCAGTTCGGAGTGGGAAAGTCGACCGTTGGACTCATGTTGACGGAAGTGTGCAGGGCCATTAACTGCATCCTGCTCCGAAAGACCGTGACTTTGGGCAACATGTGTGACATTGTGGATGGCTTTTCACAAATGGGCTTCCCTAACTGCAGAGGGGCAATACATGGCATGCACATTCCAATTCTGGCACCAGACCACCTAGCCACTGAGTACATTAATCGGAAGGGGTATTTCTCTATGGTTCTCCTGGTGCTTGTGGATCACCATGGGCATTTCATGGACATTAACGCTGGTGGATCTGGAAAGGTGCATGATGCACTCATCTTTCAGAACACTGGCCTATTCAGGAAGCTGCAAGCAGACACTTTTTTCCCAGACCAGAAGGTCACCGTAGGGGAAGTTGGTAAAGGCCCATTGTGATCCTGGGAGACCCTGCCTACCCCTTAATGCCGTGGCTTATGAATCCATGCATGGGGAACCTTGATAGCAGCAAGGAGCGGTTCAACAACAGGCTGAGCAAGTGCAGAATGATTGTTGTGTGTGCTTTTGGCTGTTTAAAGGCCCCCTGGTGCTGCCTATATGGGAGGCTGGACCTGGCCAATGACAATATTCCTATGCTTATAGCCGTGTGCTATACGCTCCATAATATTTGTGAAGGGAAGGCTGAAAGCTTCACTCAGGGCTGGATCGCTGAGGCTCAGCACCTGGAGGCTGAATTTGAACAACCAGAGACCAGGGCTATTAGAGGGGCACAGCGCGGGGCCATAAGGATCAGGGATGCCTTGAGGCAGCAATTTGAAGCTGAAAGCCACTAATATTTGTTGCTATGTTCGGGAGTGCCGTGCTTGTAATGCTAGGAGGTGATTGTGATTGGTGCAGATGATGCACTGTGAAGGTTTAAGAAAATTGCCTGTTGCTTTGCAGAGCTCTGTTTGCTTTCAATTAATGGAATAAAGATTTCTTTCAAACCAAAACAACTCTTTTACTAAAAAACAACAACTGGAGGAGAGAGACAAACAAAAAAACACATCAGCACTGTGGGGGATCGGGGAAGGGAAGGTCCCAGGAGGAGGTGAGGTACCAGGATGTTTAAAGATTTGTGTATGTCTAGGCATTATATGCAGCCTTATCCTATGGAGTACAGTGCAGTGGGTATTGTACTTCAGCAGGGCTAAACTGCAGAGGGACGGGTGTTGAGTGCAGTGTGTAGTGGGAGTCTGCAGTGCTGGACTGTAACGGGGCAGGAGTGGAATGCAGCGGGTACAGACTGGAGCCAGGAGGTTGATAAGAGTATGTTGGTGGTGTCTGGGGGGCGTATTGGAAAGTGTTTTGTGACAGCAGCTGCAGGGCAGGGCAGGCACGGAGCTGCTTGGTTTGCAGTGCTAGTAGCGCCTGGAGCATGTCCGCTTGGCGCTCCTTAATGTTTAAGAGCCACTCCGTGGCTTCGTTCTGGCACGCCACATTCTCCTTTTGGTCCCCCTTCTTACTGTCCTGCCACTCCTTCAATTCTTGTTTCTCGGCGGCGGAAAGTCCTCTTTAGTTCTTCATGGTCGCTTTCTAATTCTGCGCAGCCGTTCTGCCAGCAATAACAAAGAGGGAGGCTGGGTTCCCAAGGTCATATCTGTGAAGCCAAAATGCAACATTTTACAGAAGCATATTGTTTGCAGCACAGAGACCACTGATTCAATGATTTAAAACACAGCCACTATTCACATACCTGTCACTAACTGTCTGACCCCAGGCAAGCAAACATGAACCCCAAGACCCCCAAAATGGTGAGTAACCTCAGGGGTAGGGGAAATCAATGTTCCAGGACCATACTGTACACATGCCTCTTGGGGAGAGCCAGCACTGTAGGGGGGGGCCTTATAATCATTACTGTCCCCACATTTTCCACAGGCTGTGTTCATTATGGAAGATATCTCGCTGCTGAGGGTGAGCAGGGAATCAAGGGAGGGTCTTTTCCAAGACTGGGGCTTCCGCCCTGGCCCTTATGCGGCTCACCTGTGTGCAGCAATTGTCCCTCCCCCCTACCCTCTCAGTGACGGAAGAGAGGAGTGGGAAAGTTACCCTTAATGGGGCAAGAAAGAACCTGCAACAGCGGATTGCCCAGTATCTCCATGAGAGTTTCCTGGAGATCTCTGAGGCAGATTCCCAGAAGTGAGGGAGTCAATCAACGGCTTGTTCCACTGCTCGGACTAGGCATGTGGTGGTATGCGCATCATACAGACACAAGCCTGCTTTCTGCAACCCTCCTTCCCCCAACAACTCGCTTCAGCGATTCCCAAAATCAAAGCCACTTACCAGGGCCTCGTCTCCTGTTTGCACTTCGCCAAGCTCCAACAGCTGTGACTGGCTAGCCTCCTCTGGGGTAGAGAAGAGCTCCTGGCTGCATGCATCTTTGACCTCAGAGTCATCCTCTGCCTCTGGGTCCCCTGCCCCTCCACATCCTTGTCCAGGATTTCCTCCTCCGGTCTTGGTCCACTCTCACCTGGCACGTGAGCCACTGAAATATCCACAGTGGTCTTCCCAGTGGGGGTGGGGTTGCCACCAAGTATCACGTTCAACTCTTGTAGAACTGGCAGCTTGTGGGTGCAGCACCGGAGCGGTGGTTTGCCTCCCACGTCTTGTGGTAGGCGTTCTGCAGCTTCTTCACTTTGCCCCTGCACTGCAGTGTGTCCTGGTCATGGCCCCTTTCTGTCATGCATCGTGAAATCTGTCCATTGGTATCATAATTCCTATGGCTGGAGCGCAGCTGGGACTGGACAGCCTCCTCTCCTCAAATGCTGATAAGGTCCAGCAGCTCGGCATTGCTCCAAACGGGGGATCGCCTGGTGTGTGGAGCAGACATGGCCACCTGGAAAGATGCGTTGAGACCACAGCACGCATCACCAAGCAAACAGGAAGGGGACTTTCAAAATTCCCAAGGAATTTAAGGGGTGGGGTTCATGGTTGGCAAAGCAGTAGAGTTGAAACTGATTACCAGAGAGGCGAGAACAGGTATTGTGAGACACCTCCCGGAGATTAATTGCAGCACTGTAATTGATCAGGGTGTCTACACTGTAACTGCGGTGCAGAAAGCTGTACGCCTCTCATTGGGGTGGTTTTTTTACAGCGCTGCAACTGCACAGTTCTGCACACTAAGTGGCTTGGCAGTGTGTGTACACCTCACGAGTTACAGCGCAGAAAGCTGCTTTACTGTGCAGAAACTTGTCAGTGTACACAAGGCCTATGTGTAGACAGGCTGCAGTGGTTTCTGGTGTTTTAGCACTGTTATTTAGACCTTGCTCTGAGCTGAGTTAGACCACCTGGTGTTAAAAATACCAGTGGCTCCCAGCACTTGATCTGTGCTAGCTCTTCCGCTCTTTCTACAACTAGTGGAAATATTACTTAGGAGGAATTTTGGTTACAAAACACTTGTGGGAACGGGGTGGTGGACCCAGGGAAATGGGGGGGAGCCCTAATGGGAATGAGAATATTGTGGGAGCTCTGCCCCTGCATGCCCACAGGGGTGGAGGTGGGAGCAGGCGGCAGTGGGGCTGGAGCAGTAGCCACTGTAACCAAGGTCAGGCCAGGGAGCAGACAATGGGAGCTGGAGGGTCTAGAATGAGTTTGGGAGCAGATAGGAACCCCAGGGATCCTCCATCCCACCCTGGAGAGACAGCTGCCCGTCCCCCACCAAGTCTCAGTACCTCTCCTCACTCCCCATACTATCCCTCTGCCCCTCATTCACATCGTGATTCTGCCCCCTTCTCTGCCCCAGTAAACAAACCTCAAGTGTCTCAAGTTAGGTACCCAGAAAATGGAGGTTTCCAAAAATCATTGGTCAGTTTTGTATTTTCTTGTAAACACGCTACCTCCGTTTCCTCATCTGTGAAATGATTCCTCATGGCCAGACTGAGGCAAAATCTGTTCATGTCAGGAGGGGAATTGTGAGATGCTTGAATGCAAGGTGCTCAGAATATAGTATATCTGTATACTTGAATAATGATAATACCCAGTTCTCATATAATGCTCTTCATCAGTAGATGATAATAGTGAATTTCTATTTTTGTGGTTAACACTTCTTTTGTCTTCAGCGATATCTTCCCCATGCTCAAAAGACAGAACCTTTTCACCTACTGTTTGAAGCATTCTCTTAACAAATTGGTACATGTTTTGAAAATGACTTCCTATTTTTTATGAATATTAGAAAAATGTTATCTGCTAATTGTTTCTATTTACTGGAATTTCTCAGGCAACGTTTAATACATCATCTGCAGATACTTATTTCAGATGGTATATATGCATTGATTGAAACAGAGGACACAGAACTCTACCTAGGCACATCTTTGCCAGCTAGAAATAACAATAGTCAATCTAGACAAAAGATACTATTTGAAAATGAAACTGACATTACTTATTCAGCCACACAGACAAATGTACTTGCAGCTTTGCTTACCACAGGATAGGACTTGTAGACAGTCTGTCTGAAAAGAGACATGCAACTTACTGTTATGATGATAATGCCAGGAGGATTTTTTTTTCATCTTCCTGTAAATGCCGGAAAAAACAGCTATTAATGGCTTTAATTATAAAAGGCACCAACACTTAGTATTTAGCATTATGCAATAGCATTAAGACCACTGTATTCTGAGCAATTTAGAGCAATTTAGAGCCAGGGAGATGCTATAGCAAAACTATGAGTCAAATCTCACTCTCTTGCTCTCTTCCCAAGGAAACCACATCACATACTGTGGATGCATCTTTGAAGCTTTGATGTTATTTATTATTTTACTCTGTATTCAGAAATGCAGCAATTTGGACTAAAGTTTGAATTGATAAAATAGAACAGGTCAAATTTTGCCATCAGCTGCACAGCACAGTTCGGTGGGAGATTTTCCTGTGTCTGAGCACCCAGTTGGGCACAGTGGGCCTGACTGATTTGTGGTGCAGCTCCACTGACTTCTGTGATCTTACACCATAATTAAATTGCCTAGTAGGAAAAATTAGGCAAGGACCAGGTCAGGACCTTGAAGTTAACACTCCTACTCTTTTGAAAATTGCTCTGAGTTCTTTAGTAAAAGCAAGTGGTCATGACTGCAGTCTTACAGATCATCAGAAAGAAGCCACCTCCTGCTGTCCCATACCCCCTTGTGCTCTTCTTAGCATATGAGCAACATGCCTCAGGTGGCACGTGACCAGGATTCATCACCTAATTTGGTCTGCTGGTTGGACCCCTAGCTTCCCAGGCTTGAGCCAGGTACTGACAGGGAGTGTGTGAACACAGATCCATGCCCCCCAGCATTGTGCTGAGAGACTGGTTCATGTCTGAGGACTTGTTATCACTACAGAGTTAATTCAGTTGTTTTCCGTAACTTGCGTCCCATCCACACACAACCCTTAACTGAAGCATGGCAGTACTTTTAACCAATTAGCTGGCCCATCAGGGAGTATAGGCGACAGTTTAAATTAGCACAATTAGTTATAGGCTAACACAATCACTCTGTTAAGTAATTGAATCACTGTGCAGCATAAATGTTGTTTTATACTATGGCTGCTCTCACTCAATCTACCTTAATTTAGGGGAGTTAACTCGTGTTAACTCTGCAGTGAAAACACAGCCTGACTCTGACCAAAAAGTTCTACTGATTATTGAATCATCAGCCACCCTTCCTGCAACACCTAGGTTCCTGTGAGGTTTTCAATTCAAATAGTGACCCAGGCTGACCTGTCTTAGCTTCTGTGATCTGATGGGATCAGAGCTCGAGGTGGTATGGCTACAGGCATGTCAAGCATTATGATTTCTCTGTCAGCGCAAATCACTTAGTATTGTATCCACCAGCTTGTAAAAGAAGCATTTATCATTGTGGGGCTCTGTGCCATCAAAGAACTACAGGGTCCAATCTTATTCTTCCTCAGGCAAAAATCTATTGAGTTTCAGAATTTATTTTTTTTTACATGAGTAAGGACCGCAGGACTGAGTTCTATGCACATTTTTGTATTGTATTGAATCATTAGCAAGTTGTAGCTCATATATATAAAACACCTCCCCACCCCCAAGATGTACGTATGCTGATCACCAAACATATTATCCTGCTGGATAGCATCACTTGTCCTAGGGAGCCCTGGGTATAGAACTAGTGTTATGTGTTTTGAAAAGGGAGGGCCTAAATTTTTATTGTAATAAACTCCCTTTGTGCTGTAAAGCTGGCTTAACTAGATAAGAATTCCTCAGCATCATGGGAATGTTCTGGAATATATGGGAGGAAATATAGCAGTTCTCATTTATACTGGAGACTAGTTCAGGGCCCAGTGGTCCCAGCATCTGGGGGCTGCAAATTTGACAAATATGTTTGCCTTTCTTCAGTTCTTGGAGCTTAACCAAACATGAGAATTGGGGCCAATATGTAAGAAAAAAAGGAGTCCTAGGGATAGTAATGAGAAAAGTGTTGATTTTGGTCTTGGAAATATTTATGTAAAGGACACAGTTTCCACATTTGTCGTCTTACCTTCAGTGTCAATGAAATCTACACCTGTTTTTAATCTAGCGGAATTGTATAGTCCACATAAATATTTGCCACCTGTCTTGCTTGACCTTGTCACAAAGTATTTGCATTTTGGAACCCATTTGAATTTTCTTGTTTTGAAGTTTGGCGCATTTGGCAATAAAGGTAGTTTCTGTTGACATACCAGATATGATTTTTGGTTTTAACTGCTTACAATAGTGTGTATGCTGCATGGGAATGAGAAACATTTCAAGCTGACTTCATCTCCTGTTCGTTTCAATGCCGAACCATATTTATATGAAGTAGGGAAAAAACTGCAAAGGTTTAAAATGTCAAACCTAGTGTGCCTGAGCAGAATAGTAACAAACCAGTTTCCTAGGTGAATTTGAAAGGCACCTACCTACCTCTGTCATTTTTTAAAAACAAAGCAAGAAATGGACAGCAGTATATTCTCAAAAGATGTGGGTAACCCCCCACCCCATGTTGTCAGATGTGTCAGAAAACCAATAAGAATTAATCTAAAAAATAATGATTTGAAATGCCAGAATATGGGTAAAATCACAACAGAATAATCTGAATAAATCCCAGAAAAGAATAAAGTTTATGGTCCAAAATGAAAACGCTGTGAAGCAAGAGAAACTACCGAGCAATATGAAGTCAAAAACTCATAATAAAAGTGGAGATGAAATGCAACAATATAAAACCAAGAGACCCTAGGCCAAATTGAGCCCCGATGTAACTATGTCAGCATCAGTGCCATTCAACACTGCTAACACTAAAGATCCTTATTTGTTATTTGTATAATGGTGTCACTGAGAGGCCCCAAATGAGATGAGGTTCCACTGTGGCAGGAACTGTATAAATGCATATTTTGAGACTCCCTACCCTGAAGAGCTTGCAATCAAAACAAAGGAAGGCGTACTACTCCCATTTTACAAATGGGGAACTGAGGTCTGGAGTCAGTAGGTGACTTGTCCAAGGTCACATAAGAAATCTGTGGCAGAACTGGGCATTGAGCCCAGCCTCCTGATTCAGGGTTTGCTGCCCTAATTACAAGAGCATTCTTCTTCTTTAGCCTGCTGTCATTGCTGTTTTCAAATGTCTGTATATTCATGCTGTGACGGGTTGGGTCACGGAAACTCCCTCAAGACTGTCACTAGATGTGCTGGGATACAACTGAGAACAACCCCCCCTGCCAGAAGAGGCTTCCCTCCACTCCTGTCTTGCTGAGTTAGACACTTCAATCAGCTTCAGCACAGACCCAGGGGTTGGGCCACACCTCTGCAGTTCACTGAAACTGAGATCCACTCAGCTCAGGGGCAGCTTAGTTAACAGAGACTTTCCCAGCACCCAGTATTCAGTCTTTCTGGGAGCCTAAACCCCGAATACATCCGTTTTACTCTGTATAAAGCTGCAACAATGATCTATACCAGTGGTCGGCAATCTTTGGCATGTGGCTCGCCAGTAAGCACCCTGGCGGGCTGGGCCGGTTTGTTTACCTGCCGCGTCCGCAGGTTTGTCCGATCGCGGCTCCCACTGGCCGGGGTTCGCTGCTGCAGGCCAATGGGGGCGTCGGGAAGCAGCACGGGCCAAAGGTTGCTGACCCCTGATCTATACGGTCACAGTTCATGTCAATAACCTCACACATGACTCCTTAATGCTGTCCTAATATTTTTCATGTAAATGAAAATTGTAGTTGACAGAGGTGATGTGTGGAATAGAGGTGATGTGTAGAATTGGGTTTGGCAGTTTAGAAGTGGGCTTGGTGCATTAGGAGTTATTCATGATATTGAAAATTTGAAGAACCACTGCTATAGCTTCTGCAGCTTATTTATCTGCAGAATATCTATGTATGGAGCAACAATGCTAGAACTGTAGTAGTCATGCCACCTCTGATCACAATGAACAGAGCCTTACTCTGTGAGTAGTTCTGTTGATCTCATTGGGGTTACTCATGGAGTAAGGCCTTAAGGATGGCCGAATCCAGTTCATATATAGTACTCTTTACCATTTATAATCTTTGTCAAAAGTCAGCCTTCTCCTGGAGTTGTCATTTTACAGTGACAAACAGCTTCTCAATACTTAGGTTAGCACTTGAGCGCATTTTATTTCCTGTTATTTCAATTATTTCATTGTTTTATATTTTGAAAAAAGTTATTTGCTCTTCCACATCAGAAGGTGAATCCACTGGATGCATTTCCAAATATCCAGGTCTTTCCTTTCCATCATTAACAGTGAAATGTTTTCTCTAATCTCCAGTAATTATATTTGATGCGCTTCCATGGGCCAGGTAAGATTATGCTGGAAAATGAAGATCCTCGGCTACTAATAGTCACATGACATCTCTTTGTTACTTAAAACTGGTGGATCCTGACAAGTCTCTGCTCATTAATTATAATTCTATTAAGTAATAACAAAAGCTTCTTTTGGGGTCTGATCTCTGACTTTGTAAAGTCATATGTTCACATCTGTATTTCCTATTCCTCTCAGGATGTTTTTACTGAATCTCATTAAGCATGGGCAGTGACTCGCTGCATCTCACTCAGCTGCATGTTTGTCCAGTACCTCCCCTACTTGTATGCAAGTGAATCACAATTCTTATTTTCAACATTTAAAAATCTTTACAGTAAGAGAGATGAAATAAATGCCAATAAAAGCAATAGCAAGCAAACATGGACAGGCAGGTGGGTCTTGTGGTTACGGCACTGGATTTGGACTCAGGAGATCTGGCTTCAGTTCCCGTGGTCCTAGGCAAGTCCTTTATCTCTGTGCTTCAGTTTCCCATTTGTAAAATGGGGATAAAAATACCTTCTTCATCTTGTCTATTTAGATTTTAGATTTGGCACCTGGTACAATATCACCCTCACCTAGTTGGAGCCTCTGGGTGCTGCTGCAATAGAAATTATAATAGGAGTGCTAAATTCAGGACGTGGCACCCTTTTTTGTGGGGTAGAGATTTCTCAGTGGAGTGAGTCTAATTGTTTGAAGTTCATGTTCTGTTTAGAGATGCTGCTTGGTGGATAGTACTGGGGAGGAAGGTGATATAAGTAACAGTTACCTCATAGTCTGCTTTAATTTCCCCTTTCTCTCTGTCTGAGTATGTGAGGTAGGATCTTAAAATAGACGCATGGAATAAGTGGGAAAGGGATATGAAGATGAAAAGAGCTGAGAGTCAATATAAAGCAATTAGAATTCGGTGAGCTAGGGTATGGATTAAAGTAGTTCAGGGAATGGAAAAGAGAAGTAGGTAGGAATTGGTATAATATAGATTACAAGGCGTCCAGGCAGGCTAAAGATTCAAGATAGACCCTTGAGGCTTAGTAGTGTTTCTGGAAGGGAATATTATCAAATAAGCAGACTGAATATATGTGCTCTTTTATAAAATAGAACAATAGCTCATTAGCTAAGGAGTTTTGGAGTCAATAATGGAAACCACACAGGTCAGGGGCTGTGTAAACCATGTGCCCTCATAGGATCCCATGTGATCTGAGTTGTGGGAAGGAGCATCTCAAAACCAGCAAAGAAGCTGCATGCTGAGAAAGCCCTGTCCTATGCATGGTTCCCATTGGGGACCTAAAAGGTCATAAAGTGACCCTTGCCCAGCAGAAGCTGGGCCAGGTATTTTAAGAAGTTTCGTGAATCCTCAGGGAAGTAGATCACAGCGTGGTCTCAGGATAGGGGATTGTTAAATAGCTCATTATTAGATTCCTAAAAATACAGAAAGATGGAGAGCCTGAGCTACAATGCCATGGGCCTGGGACAAATCCAGCAGTAAGATGTTGAGAGCTACCCAAAAGAAAATTGGTCTGCAGGGATCAGTAGAAATACCCCTCCCTAGGAAATAAGATTCTTCCACTTGCTTAAAAACCTGTGAGCTCAGCCCAGGATGCTGCAAAGCCCTATGGCTTTTTGTTTTAGCAAGCTAACAGGAACACCATTAAGGTAACCATTTAGAAAGGTACTCTGAATTGTTCAGTACTTTTTTTTTTATACACTGTATCTCATTTATTCAGCAAAAATATTTGATTGCATTTGGTGTGCCTTGCCATTTTGTTGGGGAACTGGGGTAGGGAATAGTTCTGGATTTAAATTTTACTAGCTCCTGCTTTCAGACATAACAAAATTGCTATATATTACTTTTTGTTGTCCTATCACTCTGTGCTAAGCATCTAATCCAAGGCCTGGTGAGTCTTTTCCATTGACTTAGTCCCCAAATTACTAGAGAAAAGTGTAGCTTTGGGTGTACTTCACTTACTAGAATGACAAGGAGATGCGTGGGGTTATATCAACCAGTAAGTAAAAGAATGCTTAGTGACCTACTACAGCCACAACTTGGTCAGTATTTTGTATTTAGGAAGAGAGGATCTCGGGGCTGGGAGAATGTAGCTTTCTAAGTTTTAAACTGCTGTGTGACTCGTCTCAAGGTTCATAAACATTCCAGTGCTGAAAACTTCTGAATCTCTCTGAGTTTCCTAATGCCTAGTAATAACTATGATTTCTATATTGATTGTGAAGAGAGCTTCCCTTTGGAAGTGTAGTAATGAACTAAACTGCTGACTCTGAGGGTGTGGGTTTTTTATGCTTATAATAACAACAAAACCAACAACAAAACACAATGTAAACATTCTGTGTGTGTATACGCATCTATAGGCATATGTGTATGTGTAAAATAAGCATTTTAAAAGAGGAGCACTGACCTATATAGTAAAATGGACGGAGTTAGCAAACGTTGCATGGGAAATAGAAATCATGTAGGTATTCTCCCTCTCTCAATAGATCAAAACATCTGGACACACATTTCCTATAGCAAACAGAAAATATTACTCACTTGTTGATTTTGATATGGAAAAGGTTTACAGCCTGTTAATGAAGTTTACAGTTGATGATATTAAATTAGTAGGAGTTGCAAATATCACCGAGGCCAAGGAAATAATGGAAAGAATGCAAAAGAATGTAGAAATATGGACAAAAATAATAAAATGAGATTCAGGTTTTGAGGGAAAAACTAAGGTAAAACAAATGGGACATGAGGAGAAGAGGCTCTGAAATGCAGATGGGAAGAAGAAACCTACTAACCCTCAGAAGCCGAATAGAGGTGATAGTGGACCAGAAAAGACAGAGATTATTTAGGAGGACAGAAGGGGGTAAACAGTAATAGTAATGAGATTAAATTTAATTTCGATTAGATGCTAGGAAATGTTTTCTGAGAGTGAGATCTATTAGACTATGGAGTAGCCAGCCAAGGAGATGGTGGAAGCTCCATCACTTGGGACTTTTAAAAATAAATTGAAGAGCAAAACTACAGACTACAGTTAATGATCTAACGGGTCTTTTCCATCTCTAATCTTAACTGAATATTATATGATTTGACATCATATATCATGGTCTGGAACCACATTTTTATTGGTCCTACCAAAAATAACCTTTAAGCATCATGTAAGACATTTATTACTGGAAGTCTAGAATAGCTCCTTTGAGAGAGGACATAGTGCATTCTGTCATGCTGATATCATACTTAGTGACAAAAAGGGGTATATACCCCTTCCCCTCTGTATTCCACCATACACTCTCATTTATTAATCTCGTCTGTACAGTTGTAGCAAAGGTCTTGGCCCTGAAGCTTGAAAAATGAATGCCAAGTTTAAATCAACCCATATCAAATAGGATTTAGCAGGAACTGAAGTTCCTTTATTAACATCTGGAGGCTACTGAATTTGAAGTCTTATATTCAGTTTCCCTTGAAGCAGGCTTTCTGTTCTCTATGTATGCCAAAAATATCTGATTCAGTGCAGCCAGCCTTCATGTGGAAGGCATTGTAGTGCTGTGGCTTGAAGATAATTCAATGAGGAAGGTTCCTGTGCATCCCAAAGCACAGGTGAGAGCTGGTAATCGTCCTCAGTAGTCACTCAAAAGTAGGGTGACTATATTTCCGTATGCTGAATATGGGACACATGGTAAAATTACTTGTCTGTCATTGAACTCACTTGAAATCAGAACTACGCAGTACTAACGTTCAAATGAACATCAAGTTGACTGAGCCCCTGTTAAAAAGAAATACTGAGTAGTTGGATTCTTTTTATTTACCTATACTTAAGGCTTTAGGGTTCACACAGGGAGAGGTGACACACACACACACATTCCTGTACACCTCTCTCACACGGGGAGGGGTGACGTACCCGACCCTCCCTGCCTGGCGCTCTCCGCCCTCCATGCCTGGCTGGACCTTGGGACGGACCCGTCTCTCCTGGTACCTGGTGCTACAGCTTCCCAAGGCATCACGTGTGGGGGTTGCAGGGTCATATGGCCCCTCACCCCAGATTTCTGCCAGGATTCACACCAGAATGTTTCCAGCAGCAGCCTTTCAGCACTGTGTGGGAGGGAAGGGATGGGAGCTGCTTCTAGTCAGAGGGGAGGAGGGGAAGGGGGAGGGATGACTTGGCCTGTGTCTTTGCAGAGCTCATCTCTCCCCCTCCCTCCCCACTCAGCTCCCCCCCACTCCCCTGTCTGGAAGCAGCTTGTCCCTTCCTGCCTGCACGGTGCTGAAAGGCAGCTAAAACCTCCAGGCTGCTGCTGGCCACTGACATAACCCAGATGCCTCCTGTCCCCTGGCTACAGAACGGGCAGGAAGGGGTTAAGCCCTAAGGATGCATTGTGCACCAGGGCCCAGGGAACCTGACTGCAGGGGCTTCAGCGAACCTGGCCAGAGAAGTGGCTCAGCAGGGGAGGTGTCTAGGGGACGGAGCAGCCCCGCTCTCCCTGAGGGCAGGTCCCAGGGCAGAGGTAGAGGGGGGGTGGGTGAAGAGGATGCTAAGCGACTTCCAGGGGGCTGCTGTGGAGCCTGCAGGGTTGGGGCACCAACAGGCTGGCAATCACTCCCCACCCCCACTCCAGAGCTTAGCTAAGAGGTGGAGAGGCTTCCCTGTGCCAGCTCTGTGTGGGGGGAGGGGGAAGGGGGTTGGCTCATGCAGGGCTCGGCTCCTCCTGGCCAGTGCCATGGGCAGGAAGGTCTTGGGCTTTCCCGGGGCACTGGCCCAGCCAGAGGCAGTGGGGGAAGGAAGGAGCCTGCCAGCCAGGCTGCTTGTGAGCCAAGCTCTCTGACCAGGGGCTGGTTCTCCGCACAGCATTGGGAGTAGGACGTGCCCTGGCGGGGGCATCTGGAGGAGCAGTGAGGTTGGGGGTGTGTGACAGGGCAATGGAGGGAGAGGACTGTAAGAGGGGGAGCACATAAAGGGTCGATGGGTAGGCAGCAGAGGCGACACGTAACCGGCTGCCGCCTAGCACCTGCCTGCACTCACCAGCCACCACAGCTCACAGCGCACAGCCAGTGCTGGCCTGAAATGAGACGATGGACGGGGCCTGCTGGCTGAGAGCCAGCATACAGCAGGGGCTGCGCTGATGAACCAGCATGGGGAATGGCCAGCCCACCACCAGCCTTACACACCCACCCCCATTGTCGACCACTGGACACCCCCCCACACTCACCATTGGGGGGGCGGGGGAGACAGAAAATACAGGGCAATTTGCCAGTTTTTAAGAAAAAGTCAGGACTCTTACAGGATGGCTTAAATACCGAACTGTCCCTTTAAAAACGGGATGTCTGCTCACCCTATTCAAAAGTGGCATGAGACGAAGATACCCCGTAGACTCACTTATCTTCAGTAATTGAACTTTATCAGGAAAACAAAATCTTTCCTCCCAGTATTCAAAGTATCACAGTCAAAGAATGGTAAAATTATACTGACAGATTCATTTAAAGTCCAGTGATCTCTCAGCCACAATTGGCTAATGTCATGTGGCATATAGGTATAAAACTAGCTAACAGAGAGAGAATCAATTGGGCAATTTGATTTAATTTATAGTGCAGTGGCTGTTTAGACATCTTTTCTTTTCTTTTTGTTCTATTAAATTGAACAAGTTAAAGGCCTGATTTTCAGAAGTGTTGAGCACCCTCAAATTCCATTAAAGTGTATTGGGCTTTGCAAATTGGGCCATAAAACTATACTGGAGAACCGTAAGATGTACTAATATGACAATCAATAGTAGGGCATATTTACTCTGTATTTAGAATGGCACATAAGGTTTTAAAATACTCTGATTTCACTATTCGTTCATTCAGAGTCTATTTCATCTCAGATTTTTCATGTTTGTCATTCTCCAGTAGGACTTAAAAGTTTACTCCTATTTGGTTGGGTGCAGAGAGGAAGCAAATGGTTTTATCTAACTCTGTAGAAAGTAAATACAGGGTATGAGTTGGCAGAAATAACTTTGCAGCAACAAATTAGTTATGCCATCTTGATTTTTACAAATGTTTTTATTGTATGCAAGTTTCATAAGCAGACTTAAGAGCTATATGTCTATCTGGAACTAGGAGGTAAAATTCTGCATTCTGTGTTGTGCAGGAGGTCAGATTAGATGATCATAACTTCCTCCTGTGGCCTTAAAATCTCTGAATCTCTCTCCCATTTCTTTGCCACTGTCCTAGAATGAATGGAAACAACATTCTTTATCAAACCTGTGCACAAATTCTACCCAGTCTGGCACTTCTTTCCTTGGTTAAGCCCCCAAAAGCTGTATAATCTAGGCCTGAATTTGATTTTCAAGTTTGTTTATAACCATTTCCATTACAACGCTAATGTATCTAGTCTTCTCTTATTTCTGGGGAGTGTGATGCCCGCTCTGGTAAGTTTTTCTGAAAATAACCATTTGGATCTTCATAGCTGTCCTATTACACCTAATAATGGGATCCTGAGCTGCTGAGCCGAGAGATGTGTTTTTTGAGCTCCTCCCTATGAGCAGGGTTGGTGTGGAATCCTAGGCAAACAATAACCTTAGCCATGGTTTTAAAATGTCTAGTTTGTCAGCTTAGGCTGATTTTTGCTGGCATATTTCCACCTATATTCAGGTTAAGCTTATGGTGCCATAGCTGGATTTTGAGTTCATGCACATGAGTTCTCCAGCATTGTTAATGGTTTGTGCTCAGTTATGGCCCTTATCCACCAATGCCCACCAATAGAAAGACTTCTGTTGACTTCAGTGGGCATCGGCTCAGGCCCTCAGGTGGCTGCTGGTCTGGAACAGAGTCAAACCACATGCTCTGTGCTGGAAAGATAATTTTACTGGTGTTGTCCTGATTTTAACGCCTGTGTTACCAGCATGAATGTCACAGCACAATATTGCACTTACATGGTAGAAAACAAAACACCTGCTATAGAAGGGTACATGGGAAAAGATACTGGAAACATTTTCCACCTCATATTATTAATGCTCAGATACATTCCATAGGGTTAAAAACATGGAATTCCAAAATGCTTGTTTAAGGTCAAAAAGAGGAACAGCTTTATTCCAGATATAAGTGTGTTCCAGCCGCAGCTCTGAATTTGGGCATACAGCCTCACAGGGCTCCCTGCCTATAACTCCTTCCCCTTAGGCAAATTATGCAACTTGAATCTCTTACCAAAAGCTGCCTGACAAGATCTTACCCACTGATCCCCATCTGTGACCTATATTTTTAATCCCTTGGTCTTTCTATGGCCCATTTCCACCCTCTCCACACACTTTCTCTTGGATTGCTGAATTCAACAGCTTTTCACAGACAGCAGGGCATTTAGTATATATAAATAATATATATGTAGGGCATGGAATAGGAGTCTCATTTGCTTTCCTTCCCTATAGCTAGGTATGCTCCAGGTTGCCTTCCTTCAACATCCACTAATACTACTTTGAGCACCACCTAGAATGTATAACTTGTGCCAGTTGCTCCTTCCATCTCAGGGAAGGGCAAAGGACTATGCGTGGCCCCAACAATCCTCTGTGGTCCATTTGGCCAGCTTCAAGATTTCAGTTTATGTTACAAGATAAATCTGGAGCTGTTTAACATTCCCAATTTAGCTTTTTATTTTAAAGTAAAACTTGAAAGTGTCTGGCCATGCCTCTGTTGGCCTGGCCACTGCTGTTTTGAACCATCTGTTGGCCTCATGCCTCACAAGATGCTCTAGACATGTACTGTATTAATAGCCCCGTAAAAAATGTCCTGTTATTTTACCAATACTGCACGATTCCAAACAGATGTAAGGAACATCTTTTGACCCAGGAATATACAAATCAGATTTTTCTTATCTGGAACCAAAAGAATCTGAAAGGATACTAGAACTTTTCTGTGACCACTGGAATTCATGGTATTCCACTAATTAAAGGAAGAGTAAGATAACATAGCTGTTTTAAAAAACTACCATATTATAACATCAAGATATGAATCTTACGCAAAAACAGAAAAACTAAAATGTATACTATATAATGAGGTCCATGATGATTACTAGGTAGAAAGCATTTAATTAGAAGTAAATATTTGTAGAATTCTGGGGAAAACATTTCAAAATTTTTCTAGTTTTGTAAACTGTAATTGTCCATTTCAGAAGCAAAGGTGTAAGGTAGCATATTATGCCTCTCAGGTGGTGGGGAGTAATCACTAGAATTTAGCAAATCAGTGGAACTACCTGTGGAATAAGGTGCTGCTCAATGTGGCCCTCAGTTTGCACCACAGATGAACAGTGGTGCCCCAGTGTATAAATGGGGGTTTGAATTGTAGTGTACTGCCTCAATGGCATAGTGCAGTGGTTCCCAAACTTGTTCCGTCGCTTGTGCAGGGAAAGCCCCTGGCGGGCCGGGCTGGTTTGTTTACCTGCTGTGTCCGCAGGTTCAGCTGATTGTGGCTCCCAAAGGCCGCGGTTCGCTGCTCCAGGCCAATGGGAGCTGCTGGAAGCGGTGGCCAGGACATCCCTTGGCCTGTGCCGCTTCCAGCAGCTCCCATTGGCCTGGAGCAATGAACCGCGGCCACTGGGAGCTGCGATCGGCCGAACCTGCGGACCAGGCAAGAAAACAAACCGGCCCGGCCCGCCAGGGGCTTTCCCTGCACAAGTGGTGGAACAAGTTTGGGAACCACTGGCATAGTGGCTGTGCATGCTCCAATGATAGAATCAGAAATCAATGTGAGGCAAAAAAAATCCAATACCTTCACTAATATATAGGGCCAGATCTTTGCTTGGTGTAAATCAGATTAGCTCTGTGGTTGAAGTAAATGGAGCTTTGTCCCTTTACCCCAGCTGAGGATTTGGTACGGAAGGTTTGCATTTTCTGGCTGAGACTGAGACTGAAAAGCTAATTTTATGGGTGCTCTTTGAAAAATCCAACCCTGTCTGTAAACATTTAGCTTCTCAATGAACAGCCCCTTTCAAGGATGTGAGTCAGTGAAAAATACAGCTGTTTCACATACTGAGGAAAACATAAAATAGGATTTACCATTGGCTCAAGCTGCTTCTTTACTGACTACAAAGTCCCTGATTCCCCGCACACAACAGGGTAAATCGGGAGTACCTCCACTGAGGTTGACGGAGTTATTAGGGAGTAAAACGTGAATGAAGTCAAAATTGGAGGGTCCCTATACCATAATTTTTAATATGCTTTGTCCTAATTGCATTATATTAATTGACCTATTTCATAATACGGTGACAGCCAAAGCAGATAATGGTATTATTATCTCTATTGTATTATTTCAAATCAAATACTTTATTGCATCCCTGCATCCAGATTAATAAATGAAACAAATTATTTGCTATTGTTCACTTTTAATCTAATATGCAAGTTAGTCTAAAATCAGATTCTGTTGTTCTCTCTTTTGAAGTGCTAGCAGTAAAAGTATATAATGTTGTGTTTTAACATGACTATAATGTGTACATAGCATTATACATTTAGGCCCAGGTCCTGCAAATTGATGCATGCGGGTTGACCATGGTACCCAGCAGGGTCCCCATACAAGTGCAGGGATCTGCCCTCACAGAACTCATTCCAGGATCAGAGCCTTTGGGAGTACATTCTACACTTGTTCATATATAGCTTGACTTCAGAGTATGTTCCTTAGATTGCTGCCATATTGTTACAGGAATGCATACCAGTGAAGTGTCATTAAATTTAATGGACTCATCTGGGCTGATCCTTTCCATTGTAAACCAAGCAAGAAACCCAATGTGTAAATTATTAAAAATAATAACTTTTAAAACAAAATATGAATTTATCTTTTCTCCTAACATTCCTCACTGCTGACCCCAATAACTGACTAGCCTTTCATCTGGCCAGATGCACTCCCTGACATCTACACTTGCAAAAACAGTACACATGTGCGCTACACTTACTTTCATTCTTTATCCTCTCTGCTTTCTATAGCTTGTGCTTGAAAATAACTTCCAAATTAAACAAACAGGAAAAAGTAATATACAGTAGTTTGATTGCAACCTTTATATTTTAAAGTAAAAAGTTTTTGCTGTATATTCACTTAACTAAGAAAGAAAAATCAATGGTTAGATCGACATTTTGCCATCTCCTTAAAGAGCAGCATATATAGTTGCCCTGCCCAAGGAGAAGGGCAGGGACTGAGTTGTGGCTTGGAGAGTCACAATTTGGTCTGTACTCCCCCCTTTCTCCATAGGGAAAGTAAGCTGTGCCTGCCCTAATGTCTTAGGTTACTTGCACTGGTCATCTGCCATATTGGGGATGAGTACATGGTCCACCCACTTCCTGCTCGCAGGAGTTGGATGGGGAATGGCAGCCTGGAAGCAGCTGCTCTCCTCTGCTATGACCTATGTTGCAAGTAACTTGTACAGGGGTTTCAGTGAATATGGTATATCTCCTTATTCCCTTCCACAGACACACAGGCCCAGGAATTTACGTGCCTAAATCCCAGATTAGATTTAGGCTCTCCTGCGATCCACAAAAGCCTGCTCAGCTGGTGCCTAATTATGTAAGTGCCTAAACTCGCTTGGCACCTAAATTTTCACTGTAAAAGTTCCCTAGGTGTCTAAGTTTCTGCCTCTAGGCCCCCTCACTGCTGCCTGAGGCAGGTGCCTGGATCCTTATCTCATGCCTAAGATAGGGTTACCATATGTCCGGATTTTCCTGGACATGTCCAGCTTTTTGGTCCTCAAATCCCTGTCTAGGGGGAATTGCCAAAAAGCCGAACATGTCCGGGAAAATACTCCCAGCTTTGTTTTGCCGCCATCCCTGCCCCAGTCCCCTGCTTACCGTAGAGCGGCTCCGGCAGGCTGCGAGCTGCAGGCGGATTCCCCCGTGGCCGCGGCGGCGGCTGCTGCTGCTGCTCCCCCCAGACACCTCAGCTTTGTGTAGTTGAAGAGCTGAGCTGCCCGAGCGCTACCGCTTCACGGTTTGCCGGGCAGCCCCCAGACCTCCAGACCCTGCGCACTTTCCCTCCCGGGCTCCGGCTGCACTGGGGAAGCGCCCGGCCGGGGGCGCAGGGCCTGGAGGTGTAGGGGCTGCCCGGCAAACCATGAAGCCGGTAGTGCTCGGGCAGCTGTTTTGCGTGACTGGGAGGGAGGAGGGGGAATGCAGGTGCTCAGAGGAGGGGGCGGAGTTGGGCCGGGGGCGGGGAAGGGGCGAGGCCAGGGCCCCGTGGAGTGTCCTCTTTTTTTAATGTTAAATATGGTAACCCTACCTAAGACCCAGTGTGATCCTCAAACTAGGTGTCAAGTATCAGGGGGTAGCCGTGTTAGTCTGTATCCACAAAAATAACAAGGAGTCAAGTGGCACCTTAAAGGACTAACAGATTTATTTGGGCATAAGCTTTCATGGGTAAAAAACCTCTAGAGTTAGTCAGGGCAATGCCTATCTTGTCCTGCAAGGTCTGATCTGGTAGGTGCACTCAGAGCACACCTAATTCCACACAAAACTGTAGATGGGAGGCAGCCTTCCTTGTAACCTTTAGCCCAGTGGTCATGATACTCACACAGGAGATACACGGGTTCCATTTCTTCTCTGCCTGAAGAGGAGAAGGGGTTTGATCAGGGGTTTCCCACCAATCAGGTGAGTGCCCTAACCACTGCACTAGGGGATATTCTGATGTGGGTGCCTCTCTGTATCTCCCAATGATGTACTCAATGCTTTTTTTGCCTCTGTCTTCACAAACAAGGTCAGCTCCCAGACTGCTGGACTGGGCAGCACAGTATGGGGAGGAGGTGACCAGCCCTCCGTGGAGAAACAAGTGGTTCAGGACTATTTAGAAAAATTGGATGAGCACAAATCCATGGGGCCGGATGCGCTGCATCCGAGGGTGCTAAAGGAGTTGGCGGATGTGATTGCAGAGCCATTGGCCATCATCTTTGAAAACTCATGGCGATTGGGGGAGGTCCTGGATGACTGGAAAAAGGCTAATGTAGTGCCCATCTTTAAAAAAGGGAAGAAGGAGGATCCGGAGAACTACAGGCCAGTCAGCCTCACCTCAGTCCCTGGAAAAATCATGGAGCAGGTCCTCAAGGAATCAATTATGAAATACTTAGAGGAGAGGAAAGTGATCAGGAACAGTCAGCATGGATTCACCAAGGGGAAGTCGTGCCTGACTAACCTAATTGCCTTCTATGATGAGATAACTGGCTCTGTGGATGAGGGGAAAGCAGTGGATGTGTTATTCCTTGACTTTAGCAAAGCTTGTGATACAGACTCCCACAGTATTCTTGCCACCAAGTTAAAGAAGTATGGGTTGGATGAATGGACTGTAAGGTGGATAGAAAGCTGGCTAGATCGTCGGGCTCAACGGGTAGTGATCAATGGCTCCATGTCTAGTTGGCAGCCGGTTTCAAGCGGAGTGCCCCAAGGGTTGGTCCTGGAGCCGGTTTTGTTTAATATCTTTATTAATGATCTGGAGGATGGTGTGGACTGCACCCTCAGCAAGTTTGCAGATGACACTAAACTGGGCGGCGTGGTAGATACACTGGAGGGTAGGGATCGGATACAGAGGGACCTAGACAAATTAGAGGATTGGGTCAAAAAAAACCTGATGAGGTTCAACAAGGACAAGTGCAGAGTCCTGCACTTAGGACGGAAGAATCCTATGCACTGCTACAGACTAGGGACCGAATGGCTAGGTAGCAGTTCTGCAGAAAAGGACCTAGGGGTCACAATGGACGAGAAGCTGGATATGAGTCAACAGAGTGCTCTTGTTGCCAAGAAGGGCATTTTGGGCTGTATAAGTAGGGGCATTGCCAGCAGATCGAGGAATGTGATTGTTCCCCTTTATTCGATATTGGTGAGGCCTCATCTGGAGTACTGTGTCCAGTTTTGGACCCCACACTACAAGAAGGATGTGGAAAAATTGGAAAGAGTCCAGTGGAGGACAACAAAAATGATTAGGGGTCTGGAGCACATGACTTATGAGGAGAGGCTGAGGGAACTGGGATTGTTTAGTTTTCAGAAGAGAAGAATGAGGCGGGATTTGATAGCTGCTTTCAACTACCTGAAGGGGGGTTCCAAAGAGGATGGAGCTCGGCTGTTCTCAGTGGTGGCAGATGACAGAACAAGGAGCAATGGTCTCAAGTTGCAGTGCGGGAGGTCTAGGTTGGATATTAGGAAACACTATTTCACTAGGAGGGAGGGGAAGCACTGGAATGCATTACCTAGAGAGGTGGTGGAATCTCCTTCCTTGGAGGTTTTTAAGGCCCGGCTTGACAAAGCCCTGGCTGGGATGATTTAGTTGGGCAGGGGGTTGGACTAGATGACCTCCTGAGGTCCCTTCCAACCCTGATATTCTATGATTCTATGATTCTAATGAAGTTGTTCCACTTTGTATAAATAATTAAATATTAATTGGGCCAGAGTGAGAATCACTCTCTAGACCAATGGTCAGGGCTCTCCCCTGAGTGGTGGGAAAACTTGTCCAACTCTCTTCTCCTCATCAGGCAGAGAAGGGAGGAGGATTTTAACCAGGGTCTCCCACATCTTGGGTGAGTATCCTACCCTCTGGGCTAAAAGTTATAAGGGAGGCCCTCTTCTCCAGCCATTTAGTGTGGATTTAAGCATGCTCTGAGCACACCTACCAAATCAGTAGACTTCAGAAGAGGTTTCATGGCTGTGGAGCATGTGTGGAAATAGGGTCATCCCTCTCTCCTTGGTATCAGCCATTGACTAGCTTAGGTGACTCCCTGCCTAACGGGCTGACTTTTGTGGCTCAATCTAGGTGCCTATCTCTCCCCATAGGGAGCCTAGTTACCTAACCGAGGGTTTGTGGATTCCAGTGTTTTTTAAGCCGGCTACAAATAAGGTGTTGCAATTCTAATTGTTTATGTTCTCCCTCAATAGAACCTTGGGGATCTGGGTTGTAAACTGATTCACAATTCAGACCAATGTGCCAAAATCTCTTTTATTAGTTAATTTGCATACTGTGGTCACTGGCTACTTTTCAAGTGTTCTGCAATGCACCAAAAAGATAGCTAGTAACTTAACTTTTGTCCATTATACTTGATTGCTATTTCTACATAGTTCCCCATAGTTACGCTAATAACAATGAAACTTAGATGGACATATGGATGAAACCACAGTGGGAATGGCAGGAAAACTAGACAAGATGTTTTATTGGCCCTGACATCCACTTTTATTTCATCTGCATGGAATGTGCTTATGCCTATGACCATGAAATTTCATCTTCTGTTGATTATCTTGAGAGTAGAAAGTTGTCTAGTTGCTGGACTTTAATCTGAGAGTTATTTCATGTACATTTTTCTCACTTAATTCAGAAAGAGATGGTTATTAAAGTATAAGGCACCATCACCTATAATACAGGACCGCAGAAGTATCCACAAACATTTATATTACAAATATCAGTAAATATGCTGTTTCTCAGTAAGGAAAGTACCATTTTCTTTACCAACATACTATGTGGTTAGAACAAGGATGATAACTGCACAAGAGTGCTGGCACTTATACACAGTTATTTGGAAGTAATATAACAACTGAGGGTACAGCGTATCAAGCCGGGACAAAGGTGATCTTTCTTCCCTGGGTTTGATATATTTTCAGCTACTTTAAAGGCTCTTGAGATCAGGACCCCTGCATAGTCTTTGAAGCTCATACTTTTCTTTTTGTGGAAAGTGAAACCTGGGCTTTTAATGGCAGCTCAGCAAATACCTTATCAATATTTAAAGTGTCAAGTGTATCTCAGTTAGATGTACCAATTGCAGATCAAAGACACTAGCACTGTGGAGTTGCATTCCCTTCAAGGGTCTTCACACCTGACATTTTCCTTTTATTGGGGGAGAACTCCTCCTCTTAACATAAGCTGCTTACATGAGTCTTAACCATGTTGTTTGACATCTATAGGGAATTAAATGTTTCCTTAGCACAGTCAGGGAGAGATTGGGGGTTTAAAGACTTCATTCTTATTTAAGAAAAGAGACTGTCAGGAAAAGGGTTTTTCCCTGCTGGGTCCATCATTGTTCAGTAGGCCCTCAACAATTTTGTTTAGTGGTGGGAATGACATGCTTTCCAAGGATGGCAAGAAGAAATCAGGATGGATGAAAATTTAGTTGTATGTAGTGACAGTAGTGAGTTACTTTTCTGTTGGCTCTCTATCTTTCAATGGTGATTTAGAACACTTCTGCCTTTTCTCATTCTAGGTCTTCTCTGTTTGCTTTGTTCTGCTCATTATACAAGGAGTTTATGAACATGACTAATGCAATTTAATCCCATTACTGCTCTTCCAACTCTTTCAGTGTTATTTCAATTGTAACATTTGCTGTGGTAATTACAGCAATGGAGATCCTGAAGCTTTCATGTTTGTGGCTTTACCCACTTCCATGTCTTAATTCTGGGTGAAATTGACCCCTTGCAGAGCCAAGTTTTGAGGTGTTAAGTGGGTCTTGAATGGTGGATAGACTTAGGGCTGAGAGGTAAATAATCTCTGACTGCATACATGCTCCATGATTTTGAGAAGAAAACAGAGTGAGAATTAAAAGGCATATTTATGTCTCTCTTGGAAAACGGAGACTATTTGTTATCCATGAACTGCCACCCAACCCCATACAAAGTGCTACTGAGAGGATTAAGAGAGTGAGAGTTGAGAGAGTTTCCTGTATCCTTAAAATTCCTCCTGTCCTAGGGTAAAAAAAAAAAGGTAAATCCTTAACTCAGGTTAACTAACCCAAGATAGCTAACTTGGATTAAAATAGCATTGAAGACATGGTGACTCAGTTTTTAACTCGGGTTAGCAACTCAGGTTAAAGCCTATAGGGGATTCTGGGGTTGAACATGAGCTGCTAACCCAAATTAAAAACTGAGTCATGTGTCTTCATTGCTATTTTAATCCAAGTTAGCTAATGTTTGCAGGGTGGACATACCAATAGAGGGTGTTTTTTGCCCTGCAAGAAATTCCATTGAATAATATTGAATTCCTGTTTAATTTTTTAAAAATACACTTTCTTCCTATAGGGCATATGGTGTTAATGGGCTCCAGGACTGTACCTCAGAATAATTGCATTAGCAATAAAGTATAGTTGAAAATGTATATACTGTATGTTCTTTGATGAACAATGCCTGGTGTGACGCTGTTAGCCGTAGTCACTCTGGTTGGCACAATGGTCCTTAGTAAACCATGTGTGTTTGATGATTTAATGAAGATTGGTTTCAGAGCTAATAATCCACTGCTGTTGTCAAATAAGGAAAGTTTAATACATTGGGTTTATGGTTAACTAAAAACCCTGATAAGTGCAACATTACTTGTTCACTGTCATCCTTCATTAACTAATGTGTCACATATTGGGTTGTAATTCTTTTGGGCAAGTGGTGTATTTTCTGGTGAATGCCTATAATTACATTGATTTCAGACTGCCAGAGGTATTAATAGGTAAACAATACCACTTCAGAAAGAATCCTGTCTGCATAAAGCAACAGAGGGTCCTGTGGCACTTTTAAGACTAACAGAAGTATTGGGAGCATAAGCTTTCGTGGGTAAGAACCTCACTTCTTCAGATGCAAGTAATGGAAATCTCCAGAGGCAGGTATAAATCAGTATGGAGATAACGAGTTTAGTGTGGTTTCAGAGCTAATAATCCACTGCTGTTGTCAAATAAGGAAAGTTATTAGTCTTAAAGGTGCCACAGGACCCTCTGTTGCTTTTTACAGATTCAGACTAACGCGTCTACCCCTCTGATACTGACTGCATAGTAAGATGTTTTAAAACTCTGAGGCTGTTTCTACACTGCAAAGTTTAGTCGACATAAGTTATGTCACATTGCTGGCATTCATGAAGCAACTCCACATGGTGGATTGGTGCTTCTGGGCCTGAAAAATAAGTACCAAGTGGTGGGATCACATCATGATGTAGATTTCAGATGATGAGTAGTGGCTGCAGACATTTTGGATGTTGTGATAAATGAAAGTGTGTGTGTGGGGGGGTGTAGCTCCCTTTTATGGACACCCAGCCAGCCAGTTAGCTATAAAGTCCCTCTTTGTGACTGCTTGCTTCACCTGTAAAGGGTTAAAAAGTCCCCAGGTAAAGAAAAGGGAGTGGGCACCTGACCAAAAGAGCCAATGGGAAGGCTAGAACTTTTTAAAATGGGAAAAAAGCTTTCCCTTTGTCTCTCTGTTGTTCTCTCTGGGCTGAAGAGATGGGAGCAGCTGGAATGCTGTGTAAGGTTTGGACCAGATATGAAAATTCATCGTCCATACCTAGAAGGATTCATTGGGACTGGGAATGTTTAGATAGATGCAATTAGGTTTATTCCTTTTATTTTCTGTAAGGCTTGTGGACTACTCCGTGCTAACCCCAGATGCTTTGTTTGCTTGTAACCTTTAAGTTGAACCCCCAAGAAAGCTATTTTGAGTGGTTAATTTTTGGAATTGCTCTTTTAAAATCTAGCAAAAGCTTAAGTTCCAGATGTATTTTCTTTCTTTTTGTTTGTTTTTAATAAAAGGTACCTTTTTAAGAACCTGATTGGTTTTGTGTCTTAAAAGATCTGTGCATGTTTTTCCATTAGCTGGTGGCAACAGCTGATTTGCTTTGTTTTTTTTCTCAGCTCTTCCCAGGAAGGGGGATGAAAGGGCTTGAGGATACCCCACAGGAAGGAATTCCCAAGTGTTTCTTCCTGGGTTCTCAAAAGGGGGGGAGGGGCTTGCACTTGGGTGGTGGCAGCATCTGCCCATTCAAGGTCAGAGAGAACTGTGACCTTGGGAGTGTACTACCAGCCTGGAGTGGCCAGTATTAATTTTTTTTAGAATCCTTGCGGGCCCCCACCTTCTGCACTCGAAGTGCCAGAGTGAGGAATCAGCCTTGACAGATGTGAAAGGCCACATTCCTGGATCTGTGTGACAAGCTCGCCCCAGACCTCCAGTGCAGGACACCAAAATGAAAGCAGCATTGACAGTTCAAAAGTGAGTGGCGATCGCACTCTGGAAACTTGCAATTCCATTGTCATCCAAGTGTTCAAGGCCTTTGTGTCTCCTGCAGTGCAGGTCTATGACTCTGGGTAATCTACAGGAAATAGTAGATGGAGGGAGGGAGGGATAGCTCAGTGGTTTAAGCATTGGCCTGCTAAGCCCAGGGTTGTGAGTTCTATATGGGGATTGGTCCTGCTTTGAGCAGGGGGTTGGACTAGATGACCTCCAAAGGTCCCTTCTAATCCTGATATTCTATGATTTGAAGCAATGGCATTCCCAAACTATGGTGGAGCAATAGAGGGAACACACATCCATCTTCTGGCCCCACCCCATCTTGCTTGTGAGTACATAAACCAAAAGGGGTGCTCTTCCATGGTTATGCAAGCTCTAGTGAATCACTATGGATACTTTACTGATATCAACATGGGCCTGACCAGCATGTTCACATTGTTGATGTTGAAATGCCAATAGTGATGCTGAGGGATGCAGCCTGTCCCTGGCTTTTGAAACTGTACATTGGCTATCTCAACAGAATGTTCCTATTGTTGCTGCATGTTATGCATTACATAATATTTGTGAAGCAAAGCGGGGAAGGCTTCCAGGTGAAGGGGTGAGGTGGACTGTCTCTGAATTTGAACAGCCAGACACAAAGACTATTAGAAGGACCAACCATGGAGCTACACAGTTGAGGGATGCCTTAAAAGATCATTTTAACAATCAGACGTAGTAGCATTGTGTGATGCTTTTAGGAAATTGCATGCCGTCTTCTTGTTAGACCGTAAGTATGGGTAGGTTATTGACTCCCATTCTGAAGTTTTGATCTCTGAATTGCAAAAAACGAAATTGTATTGTATGAAAACAAACAGGAAATAAAGTTACAGTGCAAATAAACAAGTTAAAAACATTTTAGTAGCACTCTAAGAGGGTGATCCCTACTTATAAAAACAAAGTAAAACAATAAACGTATTACAATAAACAAATAACATATTACAATGTTTCATTTATAGTAAAAACAAGTAGTGCACTGTGCTTGTTGGCTGACCCTGAAGTTATCACAGGCCAGTGTTGATGTATTCATAGTTCTCCTTGTTTTCCCTTGACACAGAGGGGTGGGGGTAAAGGTTCATGCCATGCTGCCATCTGTTTTCTGGGGGGTATAGGGAGCTGCAACATGGAGTTTTCCAAGGAATGAAAAGGTTGCTGTGAATAAGGGCTTTAGGCATTTAGCTCAGTAACATTTGCCTTTGTTGAATGATTAAAGCCATAATGCCCTGGTGCATTTCCCACTGCACCTCTGTCTCTGCCTCTCCTTCAGCAGCCAGGTGCTCCATTCCTGGTCCTTCACACTGCTCTAGGCCATTTGGGCATTCAGATCCCCGTGTTCACAGTCAGCAGTTGTAGAGGACTGGAGAATCTCACAGAACAGATTCTCCCTGGTCCACTTCTTTCTTTGCATGATGCAGGTCAGGCATTCAGCAGGCATGGAGGGGCCACGTCTCAAAGCCACCATGCCAGAGGCTGCAGATAAAAACAGACAATACATTGTTAGATTTACAATTGTAATGGAAAGGGAAAATTTAGTCTTAAAACAGCCTTAAATTATTCACAATGACTTCAAGATTCACATAAAGACCTTTTAATAAATAGTACCAATTGTCCAGGGGCGGCGAGTTATATGGTGCCCGGGCTCCAGCAATAATCAGAGCCTGGAGGCCCACCTCCACCAATGTTTGGGGCCAGGTCTATCCCCGGCCCTGCCTGCTGCCCCCAAACGCCTCCCCTGAGTATCCCCAGGACCCCACTTGCTGACCCCGTGCGCCTCTCCTGGGCTCCGGAGCATCCCTGCCTCAAGCCAGTGGCTGCCCCTGCAGCTCCCCGCTATGCTCTGCTGGCTCCTGGAATCAACTGCCGCCACAGGGTCCTAGTACCCCCCTTCCACTAGTGCCAGGGCAGGCTGACCCTGCCCCTGCCCTTCTGCCTCGGACCCTTCCCTTTTCCTTCGGGACCCTCCACCAGCACAGGGCCTCCTCCCATCCCCCCTCCCGTCCGCAGTCACTGCTCCTGCCCCATGCTGGGCAAGGGGCAGCCCAATCCCCCACCTCCAATGAGGTTGCAGTGAGGGGCAACAGCAGGGGAGGAGGGACACATGTGATGGCAGCCCCCCTCCCCCGGTAACCCATCACAGGGGAGGCGAGGGGACTTCCTGGACCTGAGAGGGGCCCTAGAGGCACGTGCAGTGGCAGTGGTGTGAGGTAAGTGTGCTGCCAGGGGAAGATGGGGACCCCTCCCCCGGAGCTCTCTGCTGCTGGCGGGGAGAAGGCTGGTGGTGGGGGGAGTCCTCTCTGGCACCAGCCCCAGGGCAGCCTGCCTGCATCCCCAAACTCCTCATCCCCAGCCCCGCCCCATCCGAGCTCCTCCCACACCCCAAACCCCTCATCCCCAGCCAGGTCAGAGCCCTCATCCCCCCACACCTTAACCCTCTGCCCCAATCCTGAGCCCCCTCCTGTATCATGAACCCCTCATCCCCAGGCCCATCAGACCCCTCATCCCCCCACACCCTAACCCTCATGAACCCCTCATCCCTAGCCCCGTCAGACCCCTCATCCCCCCACACCCTAACCCTCTGCCACAACCCTGAGCCCCCTCCTGTATCATGAACCCCTCATCCCCGGCCCCAGCCCACAGCCCTCACCCCTGCACTCCAACCCGCTGCCTGAGCCCCTCCCAGATCCCAAACCCCTCATCAACAGCCCCACCCCAGAGCCCTCACATTTTTACATTATGTTAAAAAATATATATTGGCTTACAAGGTCAGGGGCGGGGAGGCGGGACTTGGACTTGTTCTGGGCACCACCAAAAATTATACAAACCTGCTGTCCCTGCAATTGTCCCTTTAGCTTGGAGCACCTCATTACAGCACTACTCTGCAGCTCAAGCCGTAGTGAGTATGTTCTAGCATGGGAGAGAGGGAAAAATGTTGCATAGGAGGTTTAGATGCTGGGCACACCGGCTATAAGTAGAGGGAAAGTGCAGTGAATATTGCCAATATTTTCATAGGCAGTGGTGATTTTGGCTGATACCTCACTCCTGATGGTGATAAAGGTCTGACAATGCAGCTCCTATTGGCATCCTGAAGTACAAAGGCCTGTATGCTGCTAGGCTGTTTGCTTCAGTGGGATCAATGGAGCTGAGTGGCATGGAAAGGTCTCCCTATCACAGGGTCAAAAAACAAACCTGCCATTCATCAAGGAGAGGATTGCAGAATATTTCCATGAAAGTTCTACCAAGATTCTTCAAGAGGACAAAAAAGGGACATCCTTGTTCAGATAAACAAAAGGCTCTGCATAGGGAGAATTGTGTTCCCCTCCCCTCACTAGGTTAAACAAAGGAAAAGTGAACACCACGTCTTCCTCTTTGTTTTACCTCTATGTGAGTGCAGGACAGCCATTTGTTGTGGACTGTGTATTCTGAACTGCTACATTAATCTTTTTGCATTCATTCCGCAAAATGTAGTATTTGATAGAAGTGGCAACTATATATGAATTCCAAAGTTTTAACTTTAATTCTAGTCCCATTTCTTGTTATAAAAGAAAAATGAGGAATCAAGAATTGATGCCTTTTGTTCCTCAGATTTGTTACCTAAAAAGAATGGCCGAGGCATCCTCTGCACCGAAGATTGATGCAAAGAATTAATTTAGCTTCTCTGCAATGTCCTAGTCTTCCTTGAGTGCTCCTTCACCACCTCTATTGTCCAGAGGCCCCACTGATTGTTTGGCAAGCTTCTGATGTACTTAAGATTTTTTTTGCTGTTAGTTGTTGTGTCTTTTGCTAGTTGCTCTTCAAATTCTTTTTTTGTCCTGTGTAATTATACTTTTACACTAGACTTGCTAGAGTTTATGATTCTGTCCATTTTCTTCAGTAGAATTGGATTTCCAATTTTGAAAGGATGCCCTTTTTTGCTTCTAACCACCTCTTTTACTCTGTTGGTTAGCCATGGTGGCATTTTGTTTGGTCCTCTTACTGTTTTATTATTTGGGGTATACATTAAATACATTTAACATAAAATGTTTCCATGCAGTTTGCAGACATTTCACTCTTGTGACTGTTCCTTTTAATTTCCATTTAATTAGATTTCTCATTTTTGTGTAATTCCCCTTTTTGAAGTTAAATGCTACTGTGGTGGGGTTCTTTGGTACTCTCCCCACCCTCCACATACAAGGAAGTTTAAATTTAGTTACATTCCAGTCACTATTACCAAGCAATTCACCTATATTCTTCATCTCTTGGGCCAGATCCTATGTATGTGCCATTTAGAACTAAATCAAGAATCCCCTCTCCCCTTGTGGGTTCCAGGACTAGTTGCTCCAAGGGCAATCATTAATAGTGTCTAGAAATTTTATCTCTGAATCCCATCCTGCGGTGAGACGTACCGAGTCAATATGGAGATAGTTGAAATCCCCCATTATTATTGAGTTTTCTATTTTTATAGTCTCTCTAATCTCCCCGGTCATTTCAAAATCACCATCATCATTCTGGTCAGGTGATCAGTAGTATATTCCTATTGCTATACTCTTTTATTATTCAAACATGGAATTTCTATTCATAGAGATTCTGTGGTGCAAGTGGAGTCATTTAAGATTTTTATTATATTTGACCCTGCTTTCTTTCACATATAGTGCCACTCCCCCACCAGTGTGACCTACTCTGTCATTCCTATACATTATGTACTGAGGTATTACCATCTCCCATTGATTATCACTGTTCCAGCAAGTTTCTATGATGCCTGTTGTATCAATATCCTCATTTAATACCAGGCACTCCTTCCTCCTCTTGGCTGTGCACTGCAGGGGTTTCTGTGCCCGGCTCCTTTCATGTCTACAGTCACATTCATGGTCACCAAGTATGGCATTGTAGAAACATCAGTCTGCAGGGTGGCCCCAAATTTATTGCCCTTCCTTGCCTTCTGAGATGCCTGCTGAAGTTCCTTGGCTTTCACCCAGCATTGATTCCTATCTCTGTCATGTCGAAGGTTTGCATCCCTGTGAAATCTGCATGTAGATATGTATATTCATTTCACGGCTCCTTAGCTGGGTTTGCCCATCCTCTTCTCCCCATGGGCCTAGGAGATCCAGGACTTCTGCCCTACTACACACATGAAGGTGTCTATGTGTAGCTCTTAGTCTGTGCTGAGTCAGCATGGTAGGATGCTCACAAAGGTGGTTCTTGTCAAGGTGGGCAACCAGGAAAAAGCATTTAAAAACATGCCGCGGATTTTAAGGGTGGGATGAGGTTCCAGTATCTGTGAGCCCAGGGTAGTGGAGTTCAACATTGTGACTTGAGCAATCACTGCCATGGGGAAAGACACATTGTGGGACAACTGCTGGAGAACTGTTAGATGTTATACAGGTAATATGGTGGCTACAGTCACACTATGTTGTCAGAAGTAGGTTAACTTATATATATGCTTATGTTAGCAGGAGACAAATTTAGGTGTGGACACATGCAAAATTATGATGAAACAAGTTGTCTTAGGTCAACCAAACTTTATAGTGTAGACCACTCTCCCGCATATGAGTTCTGAATCTGCAACACTCCTGATTCATATCGATCTGTCTGTCTCTCTGTGACATTGTGGGGATTGGAATCAGTGTGAGCTCAGTGACTGTGTGTAAAGTGCCAGCTCCTTCCATTGATCTGTAGAACTGTATCATCTGGGAATTGTGCTTGAGTAAGGATGGCAGGACTTTTCCCTTGGCTAACAGTGCCATTGGTGATATTGCAATGCAGTGAAAATTTAATTTGTATTCTATTGGACTCACTTTCAAAGAGATTTCATCTTAAATTTTATTATGCTGCTCCTTTCCTTGTACTTAAGACATTCACTGGCTTTGTGTAATAAACGTAGCATGATGTGAATAAAGTTGGCAGTGGAAAATGCTGACCCAGTGCCCACAGTGGATGATTTTTCACTCCCGTACAGAGGGCCAGAATGAGGCCTGGCCTATGTACCATGCAAGTGCCACATAAACCATTGTGCTGGCCAGTGAAATCATAAACAGAATGATCCCTGAAGTGTTGTGTAATTTGGAAGGGTTGTGTAGGGGTTCACTTCAGATGTAGCACAAACAGCTCCATAATCCAAGAAGCCTCATGACTAAAAACAAAATTAGCCAGCAGAGAGGTAAATCACCTTCACCGGGAGGGGGGAGGGGGCAGGACTGGGGATGCCCCAGCCAGTGGCTCCTACCTTGTGCCTGGCTCAGTTGCTAGTCCTGTCTGGGCTGGGGGTGGAGGAGGATGGGATTTCCTCTTCCCCTTCAAAGAGAGGCCAGGGCCGGGTCAGACCCACCCCCAGAAACCTCCCCCCAACTGAGCACCCTCTCCCCACTTCATGATCCCATCACTTCTCAGCCATGGGGAGAGGGGTTACTCTACAAGGAGCTGCTTCCCCCCCCCCCGTCTGCCCAACCCCTGTGCATCTGGACCCCCCATACCCAGACATCCCCCACTGAGCCTCACCCCACTCCGCACCCAGAACTGCCCCACATCCATCCCCCCACCCGACCGAGCCCTTCCCCCTGCACCTGCATCCAGACGTCCCCCTGACTCAGCCCCTCACACTTCAGCCCCAAGCCCAACAAGCCCCACTTCTCCTGCACCTGGACCACCCCACTGAGTCCCCCAGATCACCACGCCACTGAGCCCCACCCAGCTGCACCCAGACCCCCACCCTGAGACCTACCCAGCTGAACCTGGACCCCCACCCCACCAAACCACACTCCCCCAGCACCCAGACCCCACCACCAAGTCCCATCTCCCCACACCCAGACCCCCCCTGCCAAGTCCCAACCATCTTCACCTGGACCCCCCTGCAGATTTCCATTCCCCCTGCACCCAGAATCCCCCAACAAGCCCCTGTGCATCCAGTTTGCACCCAGACCTTTCACCGAGCTGCCTGCACCCAGATTGCCCCGCATAGAACCCTGTCATCTCACATCTGGATCCCCCCACACTAGCCCCTCCATGCTTGGATCCTACCAGTTTGAGCTTGCTTCCCCACACCTAGATCACAGGCCAGGGCTAGGCATGCGTGCGAGACTGTCCCTCTTGCTCATTATCTTGGCCTGCCTGGTGTGGAGGGTCAGGGTCCTGGGGTATTTCTGGGGCAGGCCCAGCCCCTGCTCTGTGTCAGGTGCAGCCTCACCACCGAATCCATGTCCAGGTGGGGGAGGGAGGTGGGAAAGCGGGATGCAGGGTGATCTTCCACTTCCATGCAGCCAGTGGCCTGTGTCCCCCACTGCAATGCTGGAGCCTCCGCATTTATTTATTGACAAATAAAATATGCAGAATTTTAAAATATTGTGCACAGAATTTTTAATTTGTTAGTACACAGTTCCCTCAGGAGTACTGTAGCTATAGTGGAAAGGAGGCTGCGTCAATACTGCATTGTGTAGCTATATGCAGCAGTGAAAGACTGGCAGCAGGGAGGCCACAGGACACTACACTGCTAAAAATAGCAGGTAGGCACTGCTTGGGCATGTAGAGAGCTGTCTAGGGTTCAAAGCCACAGGGTTCAGGCATGTCTTTACTCGTCTGAGCTGTGCCTCACCATCTACACTGGTATTTATACCCGTGCTGGGGGAACGTGCAGAGTATGTACTCTACAGGCTGCCTTAAGTGCAGACATAGCCAGTGTCTCTCTCTCTCTCTCTCTCTCTCTCTCTCCTGTCATCAAAAGACTGTGGGCTAGATTCTCAACTGGAGTAATATAGCTCCATTGCCTTCAATGGAACCATGTCAAACTATACCAGCTGCGGACTTGGCCCATATTTAACAATTGAGATGTAATACTGATGTAATATTCCTTTTTCAAACTCTGAGAAAAATCTAAAATATGTTTAGCGCATCTCTGGGTGATATTGTGTGTGCAAATGAAGTAATGCCAACTCTACCAACTGCGTGATCGCCGATGTTACTCAGAATCCTATTGCCCAACATTGAGTTGTTCACAACTCTCTTGAAAGCATATGGTGTAGGCATTTTTAAAACTGGAAAAAAAAAATTGGAAGATAAATAAAGTGTTAAGAGGAGTGGAGAGGGGGCCGTTGAAAATGTTACTGGTAGACAAGAGGCTGCTCTTTCATTACTCTCTCCCTCATTTTAGGGTGAATTTATATATCAACTGAATTTGAAGCATTATTAACTTATTATTTCTTAGATTATAAAGCCAGAAGGGACATTGTGATTATCTCATCTGATCTCCTGCATAACAGAGGCTATATAGGAGTTCCCTGAATTTATTCCTGTTTGAACTAGAGTATATCTTTTAGAAAAACATCCAATCTTGGTATAAAAAATTTCCAGCAATGGTTTGATTTCTCCTTTTGTCTTTTGTTTCTCATAATAATTTTCTACAGTTCCTAGCTTATTTATCACTATCAACTTCCCTTTTTCCATGTGTTTTATATATATATGTTTTTGTGTTTGTTTATATATATATATATATATATATGTATAATATATATATATACACACACACCTGCCTTTATCTTCCCCTTTATCTCCCCCTCTTGATTGTGGAATAGTAGATTTTGGGGCATATAGTAACATAGTCTTAAACAGTTCTCAGTTATTATAGATCCTATTTCATATATCCTTAGATTAAAAAAGGGCTTTCCACTTAGTATACTCCCCAGTCAGTCACATTTTTCAGTCTGATGGGTAATACTTTTCCTTTATAGCCCTCACCTCCAGTTAGTACTTTATTCTATGCCTGTGTAAAATAAGTAAGCGGCATTTTTGAGGATTCTGTGTATTGTTTTCATAAAGGTCTGGAGATGAGATGATGAGTATTCTGAAGTGGATGAAGTATAAGTTATACAGGGATGAGAAGTCAGCCTCTGGAAATGCACTATTCTTTCATGTTTGAGCTTTCTTTTGTCAGCTTTTCATACTTAAATGCCTAAATGGCTACACTGGACAAAATCTGAACCTAATTTAAAGTTTCAATCCTCCTGATTGAGACTGTCTTGAATTCTTTGAAGAATCAGGCTGTCACAAAGAGACAAGCATATGGTTTATAAAAGTCAAAAGAATAGTGAGTGCAGGAACAGGATATTTTCATATATTTTTAAATGTGAAGTTCAGAGGGAATTTTTAAAGTTTAATTTATGAGAAAGCAGAGTCAAAGGGCTTTTATGCGAAACAGCCTTATTTTAAAAGATATTTGGTCACTCACTTCCAGTTAAAACAAGTTGCCAGATCCTTGGGAACAGAGAGCCACACCTCCCTCTTGATCGATTCTCTGGTAGATGGAAAAGTGGCATTAACTCAGGGCACCATTCCATTGCACTTTGGGGACCCAGGGTATCATAATGCAGGGTATTGGGTTGGAAAACAACACAGGATAAAAACAAGATGCCATAAGGTTCCCATCAACAAAGCCTATGTAAAGACTGAAGTTAGTCTCAGCTGTAGATACAGCAATGATAAATTAAGTGTTGTTTTATGAGAGCAACCCATATCAGTCAAGGGAACAGTTCTTTTTTGTATCTGATCATTTCATAGGTATCTGATTTAGATGACGGTGTCATTGGCTGAAACAAATGAATCCTGTATGCCTAACCATTATCTACTCAATTATGGTAAAGCCAACACTTACGTCATGAATTGTTACAAAGGCTGTATCTGTGCTTGTGTGTTTTAATTTTGTATCTGTAATATGAGAATCCACATGTACTATCACTTATACCGGTGAAGCTGGAGACTTTAAGCACATGCCTTGCTTTAAACATGTGAATAGTTTCACAGAGGCCAATGAGACTAAAGCATGTGCTTAAAGTCCTTTGCTGAATCAGAAAACCCAGTATGTACCAAGAAAACGATAGTTTCTTTTGTGTATAACTTCCAATGGAAGGAGAGCTTTTAATTAAAGCCTATAAGAACTGTAAAACAGGAAGACCTCACACCTATCTGTTTATGTGTCACCACTGGTCAAAGATGAATTTAGCTACAACTAACTAGGACTCTGGTGAGGAAAGAAATATTTCCCAAGAGGACTATCAGGGACTGACAGGACCAGATTCAGTTGGTTCTCACAGGAGTTGTGGCCACTTACTCCAGGACTGAATGGCCCAGAAATTCAATTTGGAAGTCAGGTTTACATGGAATCAGAGTAGATATAAACATTACCAGGTTCATAGCTCAGCACTGGCACAGGAAATCTCTCAAACTGAAAGTGGCTGACAGAAAAAGTGGAACATATACATCCACTGGATATTATCCAAATGGAGTTGTGGACATGGCATTTATTCAGAAAAAACTGTGGCTTAATAAGAAGGGGAATTTTTAATGTCATTAGTGCACAGTATGGTGAGGGGTGGGGTATATTAATGATATTATTGTTGTAGCACTCTGAGATTCCCATAAAGATTGGGCCCCCATTGTGCTAGGCATTACACAAAACTTAAATAGGGTTTATAAAGTGGAGCTGGGCAGGAAACTGTTTTCCTGTCCTGTGTGAATTTTTGAGATACAAACAAATTTTCCTTTCCCGAATTGGAACAAAAAGTAAATCTCAAAAATTACACAAACCAAATAAAAAAAAATGGGTCAGACAAAACAATTCATTTTGATAATTTTGAAATGCTTTGTTTGATTTCAGTTTCTTTAGTTTGTTGTTTACTATAAATTGTCTTAAATTTTGAAATAAAAATAATTTTCAACTGAGAAATACAACTTTTCATTTCAAAAATGTCAAAACAGGACATTTTAACATTTTAAAAACATTTTTAAAGGAATTTTTGAAATGGGAAATTTGTCAAAACCAGCCCTTTTCTATGAAGAGCTTTGGTTTCAATGAATCTGTGTTTTCCGATGAAAACAATGTTTTGTCAAGAAGTTCCTGATTAGCTCTATTATAAAGATTCTTGAACAAGAGGCTTTCTATGGTGTTACCAAAGCTGCTTCTGCCAGCAATTTATTTACCAAAGTCAATTTCCTGCATGCCATTTTTATGCATTTACCTTGTGGCCTTTCATAGAGTGAAGTCACAAATGCTACTGTAGTACTAATCTTGAGCCCATCCAATCTAAGTAATAAAGAGCTGCTAGTTTCTATTTCCTTTTGTTCTCCTCTCTTCAGATCAGTTATCTATAAGTAGAACATTTTATTAACACCAAGGTCACTGCATATTTTTGCTTCTAAAAGGATAAAATATGACTACAGAGAAATCTTTGTACTGGTTTCTTTTTGATATCAATTGAATTGTAGAAATATGTCTTTTTCTTACAAAAAAAAAACCACCAAAAAAAAAATAAAAATTAAAAAACCCCAAAACCTCTTAGCTACTTCTGCACTTATTATCATTTTGCATTAAGGTTTCTAAAAAAAATGTGTCTACTCTTAATTTAAAAAATACATAACACATTACTCATCATGGGATTAAATTAAAGACCGTACAGTTCTGGAGCTGTCATTTAGGAAGATACATTTAGAAAAAAAATATTCCCACTGCAAAGGATTCATTATTTTATTTCTATGTTAAAGATACTGAAGTAAAAGTGCATTACCTTAATAATCAATAACTCAGCAGGAGGTCCTAATAGGTAGAACTTGCTTGAAGCTGAACTCCAGCTAAAGTGGCAGAGGACCCCTGAAGGCCTGCAGGCTATAATTAGAGTACCATAAAACTAGAAGGTAAAGGGTGGTTGAATGCATTAGCAGTAAAATGCTAACTTGCAAGTAATAAGTCTGGATTCTTTCATGTCTACATGCATGTCACTTATACATGAACAAGTAAAATGTTATGTTAAAGAATAAAGTTACATTTAGAATCCCTAATGCTTAAGGATTGGTGAAGGTTATCATGGCAATGAGAAAACAAATGCATACGTATCTGCACAGCTTTACAATTTTCTTTCTTCTTCCACCCCCCTTCTTTCTATCCTTCCTCTCTCTTCCATCTGCTTTTAGAGAAACACATCACAGAATTTAAACACAGGAAACTAATATAAAAATCCTCTCATGCAAAGAAACAGTGCATCTGTCTTTACATTGTTTCTATTCATGGCTGGCTGGTTTTACATTTTCTGATCAGTGACTGGCATGTGACCAGTAAACCGGTTTCCTCTAAGAGCATCAGTGGACTGTCTGGAGGTCCCGCATTATTGATTTTCTGCTTGTACATTCTGGTTGCTCTGTCAATCACTAGCCTGAAATACAAGATGGCAGTCAATAAGCAAGAGGACCGTGCTCCCACAGATACAATAAAATAATTCAGAAGGTTGAAACTCTCACAGAAAACAGTGGAGGAAGGAGAAGGAAGCAAATCTGCTAACCTTCTCCAGAAGCAGTGAGCACAAAAACAAATGTGCATTGGGCAAAGGCTTCAAACCTATCGGTACAAGATGCAACTTAAATTTTTCTGAATCCTGAATTCAATGAATGTTGAACTTAGAAAAACACAAAAATTAAAAGAAGTAAAATTCTGTAAAATTCTGTGAAGTAAAATTCAGGACATGTAATCTAGATTTAACATCACAAACAGATACCATATATAAAGGAGCTTTAGGGTCAGATATTTCCCAACTACCAGAAGAAGGGATGAAATCCAGTGGATCGCTTCTTGGGGGGGAAGCAAACTGCATAGTGATACCTCAGCTGCGTCATTTCCCCCTTGCTCAGATCCCCTGGAAGCCTTTCCACGGATATCCAGATACATTGGTGAGGATGGGAGCTGTCCATGGATCATCTCCCTCCCCATCACCTCAGAATGCAGACCAGTGTTAATTCAAATATTACAAAATGAAAAGGAATGTCTATGAATATTAATTAGATTTCTGAAAACATGTGATATAAAAGTGCAGTCTCCTGCCTGCATCCATAACAGTTAAACTCTGATTTTGTCAGTTTTCATTAACTAAACAGGTTCCTGCAGGTTTAGAACTTGAATGGCGATTGCTTTGGGGAAAACTACGGTGCTGAAGAAGTAAGGTTGAGGATTCAGGAAGCGGCACTCGTTTCTCTGAGCTAGATACATTCTATGCTGTGTGCATAGAACAAGCGGTTTCCCTTTGATATTTGCTAATGAGAATCCCCGCTTGATGTGCTTAAGGCTGCTCCTTCAACAAACTCCCAGTTCATTTAAAAAAATTGTGAAAACCAGCAGGGAAGCGTCACTAGGAGGGACTTGAACTGTCTAGTAGTGAAGTCAGAAGAACTGCCTTGTGAGTAGAAATGACAATTGTTGGCACATAACTTTGTGACCATTCATAACATTTGTATTTGCATGATAAATATAGCAGCAACCAAATATTGTGCTTTAGGGTGTATGCTGATCACCACCAAGATGAAGAGAAAGTATTCCATCCCAATTATGCAATATTTTACATTTGGCATATCTTTCCCCTGTCCTTTGTATATAAATTTTTGGCCACTGGCAGAGGAAGGGTAATGGAGCAGATAGATCCATGTTCAGATGAAATGTGATAAAACCTGGGTCCTGAAAGAGAAATCTCTGTAGTTCTGGTTCTCTCTACCTTCCCCTTGCTTCGAAAAAAAAAGAAGAGGGTAAAAAGGGAAATAAAAATGACTAACCACCTAGCTATCTTCTTCTACCTAGCCAGCTACTTATAACAAGAGGTGAAAGTGGGCTGGTACAGGCCAGTATGGCATACTGGTGAGAAGTGGCCACCGGTGCCGGCCTGTACACAGCCAACGTTAACGTCACTGCCCCTTTTGCCCCCTCCCCTCCAGGACTGCAGACGGGAGGGGGGAAAAGGGGCAGCTGCCCTGGGGCCCAGTGATTTAAAAGGGCCTGGGGCTCTGAGCTGCTGCTACCGTGGCAGCAGCCAGACCCTCAGGTCCTTTACTTCGCCACCAGAGCCCCGGGCAGCGTGGGCCAGGCAGAGTGGAAAGGTTGGCTAGGGGATGTTGACCCTCAACCCCACTCCTTCCTCCTAAGGCCCTGCCCATTCTGGGGGCCTATAACCGGGCCCCTGTACCAGTAAGTAATTTATCTTACTTTCACCCCTGCTTATAAACACACACATCACCTAGTATCTGAGAGCTTGCAATATTCTGTAATTGGGAGGGGAAGCTTGGACCAGCAAGGGCATGAACTGCAGCAAAAATAGCTGTATACCAACTATCAGCATGACAGACTCTGTTAATCGGCAAGGATTCCTCACACTGTTTCGCAATTCAAGTAGATCACAAAACAACTCAGAAAAGACAAACATAGCTCTAAAAAGGCAAATAATGCCTCCCATTTATATTGGCAGCTTCTTTTTAACCTGCATGTGTAAAAATTGGTGCTAAAATTGAGGTATGGAGCTCAATCTGAATTTGAACCGGCCCAAAGTTCCGGAGGGTTCAGATGTAGTGTTCCAGTTCTGAAGGAACTAAGTATGAAATTGCAGAACTATTAATAGTGGTATGTTACTTATTGCTTAAATCAGCCTCTGTACCAGCCTCTGATGACTGGAGGGGTAGCTAATGTAACAACCCTTTTTTAAAAAGGCTCCAAAGGCGATTAGAGACTGGTAAGCCTAACTTCAGTACCTGGCAAATTGATTGAAACTATAGTAAAAAACACAATTATCACACACATAGATGAACGCAAAATGTTGGGGAAGAATCAACACAGTTTTTATAAAGGGAAATCATGCCTCTGTAATCTATTAGAATTCTTTGAGGGGTCAACAGATGTGGAAAGGATGAATCAGTGGATGTAGTATACTTGGACTTTCAGAAAACCTCTGACAAGGTCCCCCACAAAAGGCTCTTAAGAAAAATAAGCAGTCATGGGATAAGAAGGATGGTCCTTTTATGGAAGGGTAACAAACAAAGGGTAGGAATAAATGGTCAATTTTCACAGTGAAAAGTGGTAAATAGCAGGGCCCCCTAAGGATCTATACTGGACCACTGCTGTTCAACATATTCACAACTGATCTGGAAAAGGAGGTAAACAATGAATTGGTGAAATTTGCAGACAATAGAAAATTATTCCAGATTCATTAAGTCCAAAGCTGACTGTGAAGAGTTACAAAGGGATTTCACAAAACAAGTGACTGGGCAACAAAATAGTAGATGAAATTCAATGTTGATAAATGCTAAGTAATACACATTGGAAAACATAATCCCAACTATACACACAAATTGATGGGGTCTAATTTAGCTGTTAACACTCAAGAAAGAGATCTTGGAATCATTGTGGATAGTTCTCTGTAAACATCCCCTCAATATGCAGTGGCAGTCAAAAAAGCCAGCAGAATGTTAGGAATGATAAGGAAAGGGATAGATAAAACTGTAAATATCATAATGCCACTATATAAATCCATGGTATGCCCACATCTTGAATGCTGCATGCAGTTCTGGTCACACCACCTCAAAAAGATATATTAGAATTAGAAAAAGTACAGAGAAGGACAACAAAATGATTAGGGGTATGGAACAGTTTCCATTATAAGAGAGATTAAAAAGACTGGGACTGTTCAGCTTAGAGAAGAGACGACGAAGGGGAGGGCATATGATAAAGGCCTATAAAAATCATGAATGGTGTGGAGAAAGTGAATGAGGAAGTGTTATTTACCCTTCACATAACACAAGAACCAGGAGTTACCCAATGAAATGAATAGGCGGCAGGTTTAAAACAAATAAAAGGAAGTACCGGTACTTCACACAATGCATAGTCAACCTGTGGAACTCATTGCCAGCAGATGTTCTGAGGGCCAAAAGTATAAGTGGGTTAAAAAAAAGAATTAGATAAATTCATGGAGGACAGGTCCATTCAAAAGGGCCATGAATGGCTATTAGCCAAGATGGTCAGGATCACAACCCCATGCTCTGGGTGTCCCTAAAGCTCTGACTGTCACCGTCACTGGGACTGGACAGGGGATGGATCACTTGATAATTGCCTGTTCTGTTCATTCCCTGTGCAGCATCTAACATCAGCCACTGTCAGAAGGCAGAATACTGGGCTAATGGACCATTGGTCTAATGCTATATGGCTGTTCTTATGTTCAGCCTATTGTACAGAGAGGACCTGAACCTAAGGTTCAGATGAACACCCCAACATCCCTGATGTTCAGTGAGATTCTGTTCAGAGTGCTCCAGTTCTGCCCCAACTTTAGTAATAGCAAAGATCTTAATTTTGCTCTTAATGCAGAGCCCTTTATTAGGAGTGGGGCAGAGTTGTACCAACCCAAGGAGAGCCCTAGATGAATTTTGTCTTCTGGATAACTTGAGTTTTCCCATTGAAATCAATGAGAATAGAAACTCTCTTGCCCCATGACTTCAGTTTGACTCTGTATGAATAAGCTGAGCAGATTTGGGACTTGGAGAATCAAAATTAAATTAGGTCTAAGATAAGTCTTGTATTTCCTTCACATACACAACATTTCCAAGGCCATCTTATATGTGTGATACTTTATATAGCTCTATGGTTACATATATCATTGCATCTTGGTTTTCTACAGTAAAGTTTAGCATCTATTTTGTGATTTGATTAATGGCTCTGATCTGTTATTTTAATTGCTTCCTAGTAAGATACTAATGACCTTTTTTGTTCCGCTAAACACTGTTTTGCTTACTTGTAAATTAACCATAATTAAACACTTGGAGTTCTAATACTTGTACAATTGTATTGCAGCAGTCTGGTGACTTGAATCAGATGAGATTGTTGACCCCCATCACTGAAGGCTTCCAGTATAGTGAAAGTATTGATGATTTATTCTTTGGCTGCTTTTAAAAGCTCATTTTCTTACAATAGACATTTCTGATAAAATCCAAAATAAATATTTTTAGAGACTGATAGATATTTGGCTTGCACATAATTTAGACAGAGGTAAAATTATGAGTCAGTTACCGAAAGAAGCAGATATATGTTTCCCATCATTTATTAGTTCCTCTAAAAATACATCATTTGGACTTTTCTGTCTGAGCTGACTATTAGTGAAACTTCTAGAAGGAAAGTTTAGTCAAGTGCTATTTTGAAAGCTTTCACATGTTTGCTTTTTCTGACTCACTGGATTCCAAATGGAATGTAGCTCTCCCATTGCACTGAGTTTGTTGTACTGCATTAGTACAAAGAAATTGTGAGGGGTCAAGGGAGGGTATTTCCAAATTAATTAAAAAGCTTTAAAAATGGGGCCCAATCTTTTGAGGTTCTGAGTGCAAGTTGTAATGATGTGTAGCCTGGTTGTGTGGTATGGATGAAGATCCAGTAGGGATCTTAAGGAAGAGAGATCCCACAAAGATCTTTGTGGTTAAGAAAGTATTTTAATGCAGATCTTGAAAGCTGAAAGATTAAGGCCCCAGTGCTGCACTGAGATCCATTAGCCCTCCTCCTTTGCCCAGGCAGTGCTCGATTGACATCAATAAAGATAAGTGTAAAAATTCACTAGTTTTACCATGTAAAATGTAGTCCTTTTCTGAGAATGGCATTCCATTCCACCCCCAGGAATCATCTTCATGGATGGCCAACCCTGGAATCTGCAGGACTGTGTGCAAAAGAAGACCTGTGGGGCTAGAACCAGTGCCCCTCCAGAGAAGGAGTGGGTCAGTCAGTTGAGTGCTCAGGTTGACAGCAAGTTTCTCACAAAAGTATATTGTCAAGGACTCTTGCCCTTGATATGCAGACGCTGTCTGCAGCCTTCCTCAAGGAAGGTTTATTGAAGTTCCAAAAGTTGCTGTAATTTGCGAAGAGATGTAATCCACCCAAGTACAAGCTACCAACTTTATCCTGGGCAGACCAATGTCTTGTAAAATGAAATAGGACTCCTGTCAACCTACCAGGCAGTAGTGGGTTAAGGAACTTAAGATCCTCCTGTACATTTATTGCATCTTGGGCACAGGCTTGCACGTGGTTTTCCCCCTGAACATGGGAGAAGAGGTTCTTAAGCAACAACATCTCTTTTCACCTGTCATAGCTTCTTTCCATGATACTAACATCTCACATGGATATGACCCAACATTTTACTTTTCATAAATCCAGAGGTGGGGAAGGGGAACATTTTCAATAGCTTCATTAATGTCGCAGTATTTTTTTCACAGAACTATCCATGCTGTCCATTTCCCAGACCTCTTATTGCTCAAGTACTTCATTTTCTCATTTATCTTAATCTCTTATGGTCTTATTGCTCTCCACTTTCTACTTTTTCTTTATCTTTTTATACTCCTCCTCCACTGTCTCTGAAAAAGAGACATGAACTGCAGCCTCTTCCCCATTAAAGAGAAGTTGGTTGACATTTATCTTTCTTGTGAAGCTGGATTCTATTTCTCCTTCAGTTGGTCTTTCTTTGGTACATAATTTATTTGATCATCCCCAGTGTCAGCTTGAGTCTGCTACAGAGATGTTGACAGAAGACTACAAAACCCACTGTTAGTTTCAACTCATCTGAACCCCCATATTTCACTCTCTTGCTGAACAGACATTAAACATAAAAGCACAACATTGAAGCCTCTATAGCAAACCAAGCAGCTGCAATGATCTTTTGATTCCTGGCTGCCTAACCTTGACTTCATAAACTAAGTTGTCACCAGCACTGAGGTGAGCAACAACCTCACTTGTTTCTAAGACCCCTCAATTCCACTTATTAAGCAAGTTATACAAAGTAGCTGTTAAATGTCCACCTCAGAAAGTAGTTCACAGAGGAAAAGTCTGTCAGTTTCCTCATCAAATCCCACGATTTCTGTTGCCAGAGGGGCAAAATGTGGGCAAGCAAAACAGGGATACAGAAAGGTGCAGTATTAGCGAGGTGCTAAGGATTCAGGAGTGATGCTGGTTGGTAAAGTAGAAGATGTTAACGTTGTGTAGGGGAGAAAATGGAGTTAAATACAAATCAATGCAAGATGAAACACAAAACAGACAGCTCCCATCCAGTAGCTATGAGAATGTGTATGTTTTATGGACTTTCTGGCCACAATATTTAAAAGGGATGGATTTTTTTAACATTTATTTATTTTTTACAAAAAGTGGAAAAAAAGAAACACTAATGGAAAAACATAGCTAAATATTTCTGCAATAATGATCTGTTTCAAGATCTTTTCCAACCTCATCATTTTCAAGATCTTTTCCAGCCTCATAATGAAGAGCTAGCGCATGAAAGGGCCTGAAGCAAAGTAGGAGGTTATTGATATTCTAGCTGGTGGTTATTACATGACTGGTAAAGACCAAGAGCAAGTATTTGGTGATGGTTACTCTGACCTTATTTTAATTAAAAAGGAATTTTATTTTTGCCAGTGCTCAGCTTTTCTTTTCTTCTGTCCATTGTTACTTGCATTACCATTAAATTAGAGGTGGTACAATGGATAATATTTTAAAATGTTCTGACGGGAATTTTTTTTTTTACCATTCTCTGAATTTTCACACTAGAGACAGATGTTAAGCATTTTTCCTAACAGCTTTTCCTCCTGCTCCCCCAAACATTGATGCTGAGGTTTTTCATTCTCTACCTTTAACTTCTCCATCTGCTTCTTTGATACCATCCCCTCCCTTGCTCTTGCTTTCCCTGCCTCTTCTTCCTCCTTAAACTCCTTGCCCTCTTTTATTCCCTTTATAACTCTGTATATGCCCCGTGTCACCATTTCAAGGGTAATTGCACCTGTACTGCCCCTCCATTGTTCCTCGAGGTCATTCACTCAAGGTTGCCTGCTCCCAGCCATCCCTTCTCTTGGGTGGAGACCCAGGTCTCTCTCCCTCCTGCCCCTGCCATACATTTTGATATCCTCAGAAAGCTAGTCTGCCGTAGGCCATCCCGTGTATTGCTTTGTCTCCAAAGACAATGACAGTGTTTTTACCAGCAGTTACAAATTACCACACAGCTTCGCCCCCCCCCCCCCCCCCCAGCAAAGTCTGTTTATTTGGGATAAAAAATCCAGATAACACATATAAAAATAATAACAGGCCCTACATACTTACTAATTGTCATATCAGAAAAGTTCCCATCAGTCTTAGAAGCCTTAGTTGGGCAAAGTCATTCCAACTCTTTTGCAGGATTTGGGGCCTTCCCGTGATAGAATGTCCTGTCCATTTGCTCCCTCATAGTGAAGGACCATTTAGGGTTGCCAGGCATCCAGTTTTCAACTGGAACACCCGGTTGAAACGAGACCCTGGAGGCTCTGGTCAGCACCGCTGAATGGGCCATTAAAAGTCCAGTCGGTGGCGCAGCGGGGGCCCGGAGCTAAGGCAGGTTCCCTGCCTGCCCTAGCTTCAAGCAGCTCCCAGAAGCAGCCGCCAGGTCCTTGAAGCCCCTAGGCATATGGGTGGCCAGAGAGACTCTTCATGCTGCCCCCCCAGTGCCAGCTCCACAGCTCCCATTGGCTGGGAACTGTGACCAATGGGAACTGCAGGGGCGGTGCCTGTGGCCACGAGGGCAGCGGGCGCAGTTCCCTGGCCACTCATGCGTCTAGGGGCTGCACTGCAGGGATGTGGTGGCCACTTCCTGGGAGCTGCGGTAAGTGCTGCCTAGATTCAACACCCCATCCTGCACCCCAACCCACTGCCCCAGCCCAGAGTCCCCTCCTGCACCCCAAACAATTCATCCCAGGCCCCACCCCAGAGCCCACACATCTCCACCAGAGCCCGCACCTCCTCCAGTACTCTGAACCTCTTGGCCCCAGCCTGGAGTCCCCTTCTGTACCCCAAACCCCTCATCCCCAGAGCTTGCACCCCCAGCTGCAGTCCTGTCCCAGCCCGGAGCCCTCTCCTGCACCCCAAACCCCTCATCTCCGGCCACACTTCCAACTGGAGTCCTCACTCCCCCCTGCACCCCAACTCCCTGCCCCAGCCCGGATCCCTCTCCCATACCCTGAATCCCTCATTTCTGGCCCCACCCAGAGCCCTCATCCCCCTCTTGCACTCCAAACCCCTGCCCTCAAGTGGGGACAGGGGATGGGGCAGGGGTGTTTGATTTTGTATTATTAGAAAGTTGGTAACCCTAGGCCCATGGCTCTTGCTAAACTCAGCCTTTGAATTTCAGAAACCCTTTCTTTGTGTCCTTATCTCTGAAAATCCCAGCCTGAACCAGTATATGTAAACTACATGAAGGACTGGTATGTCTCTGGAACTGTTTACAATCTCTGGAGCTGTAATAATCACCCCCCACTGTTTTTAGTTTCTGGAGGAGCTGTGATGACCCTCCCCCCATGGAACTGCATGCAGTCCCTGGCCCACGATGCAACATAAACCATTCATAAACACAATACAATATAATCCTCAAAGATACTGCAAGTGGTTTCTATATCCATCAAAGATAAATTCCATCTTCCTCTTTCCTTTCATGTCCGAACTCATTGAGCATGCCATTGACAACTGTTGCCTCAAGCTCCGCTCCTCTAACTTCATCCTAGATCCCCTGCAATTTGTCTTCTAGCCCCTTCACTCTATTGAAGTTGCTGTTGCTAAAGTCTCTAATGGCCTTCTCCTGTCTGAACCTCAGGCCTTTAGCTGCTAAATGTCCTTCATACTAATCATTCTCCTCAAAGTCTTGTCCACTGTTGGCTTTTATGACTCTGTCCTCTCTTGATTCTCCTCTTCTCTGGCCATTCCTTCAGAATATCTTTTGATGGGCTCTTGTCCTTTCCAAATCTCCACAAAAATCTTGGAGAGTTCTGTCCTTCGTCTCCTTTATTGTTTTCTTTACACCCACTCTCTGGGGGATCTTATCGGCTAAGGTGTCTTCAGCAGCCATCTGGACTCCTGAGTTGCCTCCCTCTATTCAATGCCATATACTCTGATGTCTCTTCCTGGTAGTCTCACTCTCTCCTATTTCTCACATGTTCCTAGTCTTCTGAGATTATTTGCCTGTCAGGGTAGGAACTGTGTATACCTCTTTGTAGGTACAACACAAGCACAATGGAATCTGAGCACTACTGTGATATAAATACAAAATAATAATTACTGGGAGGGAGGAGATCAGAAACTAGGGAACAGCTGCTCATGATTCACTGAAAAAGATACAGAGAGCAATAAAACAGCATTAGATCTCCTGCACATTCTATGATTTCTCCCTATCCCCTTGGAGGGATACAGAGCAGAGTGACAGCCAGGGCACGCTGAAGAAAAAATGTCACCAAAATAGAGTACCAGGGCTCATTGTTCACCTCTACTTGTTCTTGAGCAGATGGAGAACATATTGGCCAGTGCAATTAACAAATGAGATGTGATGAGAACCTGATACACCTCTGTGGAAAGTGAGAAATGGTTTGAGAATTCTTGAAAGCTTTTTAAAAAATAATTCATCATGTAGATATCTAGACAATTCGATTCAATCGCTGCCCCTGTTTTTCTGCTTCCTACCACCTATGGCCTAGTTTTAATTATGTAGTGTAAAAATAGTTTTCCCTCTACTGCTATAGATTACTTTGCTTAAAAAAAATCCATAATATTTTGGGAGCGGGAAGGAGAGATGGTCTTTGATCATGTATTGCACAAATGCCAAAAGGATTACAAGAAAAAAGAACAGATTAAAACTTGTCTAACAAACACTCATTTTAAAAATTTTGCTTTTGATGTGTTTGTGGCAGCTTCTGCTTCAAAAGTATTCAGCTATTTTGTAAATAAAAGAAGATAAAATGAAACTCTTCATAAACCCTTCCAATGGGTTACAAGGATTTTACTTTTGTCTGATACACATAACTATAAAGGATTGCAAGGCATATTAAAAGCCCCTTTTTCTTAAATCCTGAACAATGATCATAGAACCCAAGGTCAGTGACGCTTTGACTTCCAAGAGGCTGTTTTATTTATTTATTTAATGCAAATTGATGCAGTTTCTTTTATTTCTGGATTAAAAGTCCTTTGCTCATCTCACTTTCATACTGGAGGAGAATTTCTTTTCTCCTCATTCCTAATACCATTTTTTTCTAACATGTATGTGATGTTATCTTAAAAGAAAATTTCATTCTTAGTCAAACCAAATTGCTATAATACAAAAGATCATTTTGGATGAGTGTAGGGTGACCAGATCAGGGAAAGAAAAAATTGGGACACATGGGGGGGAGCAAAACAAAAAGAAAAAGCCGAGTCAATCCCTGCCGTCGGAGAAAAAAAAAAAAAGCGCTGCCGGTGGATATCGGGACAATATTGGTCCCAAAGATTGGTCGGGACGCGGGACACACCCCGAAATATCGGGATGGTCCCGATTTTATTGGGACTTCTGGTCACCCTAGATGAGTGTCTTAAGAACAAAAGAGGGAAATTTAAATTGTGGATTAGCCTTCTATTCCTACTGACATTGTGGAACAGCAGGAACTATATGGCCTGTGTGAAATGAGTTAGTTGTCTCTGTTTCCCACTGGACAGCTCTCCACACTATTTAAACCACTGGCTGTTACCTTTGTTAGCTGTCTCAGCAGAGGGGTCTGAGACTGAATGGGTGCGACCAGGGTCCTAGTGGGGGCCAGCTGTGGTCACTCAATTAGGGTGAATTGCAAAGAATGGGGCAGACAATCCCCATAAAGCTGGTGGATATTCCAATATTCAGATTTACCAAGTCAGCATAAAACAGCTTCTTTATTACCTTACTCGTTACTCAGAAGTCCAAACAAGACAGTTCCCTTAAAGTTATCCAGCCCCAGGCTTCCATCCAGGTACCTAAGTCAAATATGATGACGATTCCTGAAAATCTTATTTCATTATATAAAAGTAAAGGTTCTACCAATCCCAAATGATCGGACACATTACCTCCCAGGGTATTGAATATTCCAGATCTTACCCAAATACACACTACAGCCAATTCTTATTAACTAAACTAAAATTTATTAAAAAACAAAAGAGAGAGAGTATTGTTAAAAGATCAATATACATACAGACATGAGTTCAATTCATTGAGGTTCAGATTCATAGTATAGATGGTGAGCTTTGTAGTTGCAAAGAGTTCCTTTAGAATTCAGTTCATAGGTTAGAGTCCAATGTCCAAATATCATATTCAGGGCGTACCAGCATAACTGGGACCTCAATCTTGCAACTCAAACTTCCCCTGATGAAGCCTAAGCAGAACTGAGATGACAGAATCAGGACCCAAGGATCTTTTATACAATTTCATATCCTCTTTGACAAGTTGGGAGTTCCTCTGGGAACAAAAGGTCATTAGGATGACTTTGAAGGAGGTCCATCACTTGTACTCAGCTATAGAATTAACATAAGGCAATTTGCTTGTTCCTCCACCATTCACAGATTACTTGCTATACATTTCAAAGAGAGATGAATACAGAGATAACCCATGTTTACAATTAATTTAAATGCTAGGATGTTCTTTTGATCTTTGAACTATCAGAATACAGCATAGACAGGGCCTGTTGATTACATTGTTGACCCTACTCATACATATGTAAATACACAAAAACACAAACACTATCTCCCTACGTTTTTTGAGGGTTATTTATTTTGCAGGATATTTAACCCTTTCTGGCTATGCGTCACAATGGGCACAGAGAATGAACTATCCTGTAGATGACACTCCAGGTCTGGGATGAGTCATGGTGTTGAGCCAATATAGGAAAGCGTCTGCTGCTGTAATGTGTTCATTCTGTGAATGGAGGTCTTCAGTCTCCAGGTTGGTTAATCCTGAATCAAAATGAGCATTACATTCTCTATGTTTTTCTTTTGCTGTGCCTGTGTTGTCCTGCGTTCAGGTAGGCCTGATCCTGCAAAATGTATGAAAGTAGTACTTATTCATACCAATAGTCCTACTGACTACAATGAGATTACCCATGTGAGTAATGCTTGCAGGATGGGGCAAAGGCTGCTTTCTGCACTATAAGTGTAAGGGAAAGCCCAGTGTTGGCTTACTTCTGCAGTCCTGTGAACTGAATAGCACTTACTCATTTTGAGTAGAATCACTGAAGTTAATGAGTAAGATTTGCAGAGTAGCCTTTAATTTTAAAGGAAAGGCTTGACTGGACGTAAATGCAATTTTGTGAGTCTACAGTAGTAGTTAAGCGAGGAAGAATGGGACGAGAGCACCCTAGCTGGGTGCAGGGTACTAACCATGAAACTTCCATGCTTACAGATTTTGGGACTCTAGTTGGCTTCTGTATTGCATGAGAAAAGGACAAGATGGCTGGGTTACAGAGTGGGAACGGGGTGGAGTTTTGGTTATGTTGAAGGCAAAAATGAAAAGTTGCATCTTGTTACACTAGTGATTACATTGACATGGCACTGGCTCCTCAAGAAGAACTAAAGAATGACAGAAACCACCAAAAATCTGTTTTTGTTTGTCTTCCTCATCCAACCATCTCCCCCTTCCCCTCGCCGACTCTCCAAAAGACAGCTGAACTGATTTTTGTCTAATTAAAAAATAAATCCCTCTTGGAAAGAGATCTTGTTTGCTAAGTTTTAGTTGAGAAGACATTTGTCTAAGAGAGTTATAATTGTAAATCTCTGAAAACAGGCACCATACAGTTGCCAACAGTATTTTAACAATAGAGTCACCAATGTGATACTGTAATAGATGCAGTAAGAGTCACACATGGCTTTTTAGTTCAGAAGAGCAAAGTAAAAATGGTCCCTCTTTGCATTTTGCCGCAGGGCTCAGTATGTTAACAAAACGGTCATTGCCAATAGTCAAAATGTCTTGAAACTTTGCAGACCTGTTGGACTGCAGAATGGAATATAGTTTGAAAAAAAAAATAGATTTAGTGTGTCTGGATACAAAACTAATCAACTCAATATGGCTATTTCATATGGTTAAGCCCATTACAACTTTGTTTGACTTCTTTCATCTCTGTTGAGGATATAGGATATCATTAATGTTACCAGCTGCATTGTTTTCTTTTAATACCAACAGCAGAGAGAGAGAAAAAAAAGCATTGGTTCTCTTGTTTTCCACTTATATAGCTATAGTACTGCCAAGGCAAATGTGAAACAGGCTCTCACAATAACAGCATTTTCCCAAATGCCCTTTTAATTTTCAGTAAACCAAAATCAAATGTGTTGTTATTTATTAAGACTATATGACCTATACAGATTCCAGATGATAAGTATTTCAGTTATGTACCTCACCAAGGCTCAAGTAACTTGAGTTTCCTTGCAGTTTTCAACTGAATATATAGCCCAGGGTCAGAACAGGCACTTAGGTTAGGCTGAATTAGTGATTAGGCTCTAGCTATACTTATAATAATTCTTTGCACTTACATGACATGCTTCATTTGAGGATCTCCAAGCACAGTACAGACATAAGTTAATTAAGGAAAATAACATCCCTTAATAAATATCATTATTGCAACTGAGATCACAGAGATTAAGCTGCACATATTTTAAGTGGCCTCTAATCTTGGATGTTTCAGTTTTTGAGAGCCCACATTTAGACATGTAGAGCCTGTTTCAACACAGGGAGCAAATGAAAGTCGCGTGCATCTCCCTTATCCAGGAATTGCTGAGGTCTAGTTCAGTCCCCAGTGCAGGTTAGGGCAGCCCCGAAGGATGACCAACCTTCTGTCCCAGATCGCTATGAGTCTTAAGGCAGATAGGGAACAGCCAAAGCAAGGGAATACTCTGGCCACACATCCTCCTGCTTGAGACATATCTCTGACATCTCCTTGTGCTTTGTGAGCTCCCATGGGGCAGGACTGTAGATACTTCTTAGAGGCCACTCCATCTTCCAGGGAGGCTCCACATATTGGAGGTGTTTTTTAAGGGGCTTTTATGGCTTGGTGACCACTTCATTATGGCTATATCTCAAGGTATTGATGAATTGGACCCTTATACCCTGGTTTTCAGAGGTGCTGTGCACCTGAAGGTCCACTTGATTTTCTACCAGACACCAGTGCATACTGTAAAATCAAAATAAAGCTTTTTTTGCTCAATGTACGTGCTACATTATACCATCTGTTTTGCTTTCTTACAAGAGTTTTAATGTCCAGCAGTAGTCAAAAATATTCAGACTTTTTATATAGGAACGTAGGAGACCTGAGGGCCTATTCAAATTGTAAATATGTGTTTTCTGATAGTAGTTCATACTTGTAATCCAATCTGCATTGACCTGTGTAAACTTTATATTTACATTTTGAAACAATTGTAGACTCTTATCAATATGGTAGAAAAAAATTAGGGTCAAAACAGGAGGCAGATAGACATTTTTCCTTGGATGCATTTGGCCTGTGACAGTTGTTAATATCCATAGGATCTCAGTAATATACTCTTATAACTAGCAGGCTGTTTCTGAACATATACACATGCTGTACGATAATTGCAAAAAGAATGAGATAAATACTAGGTTTTCGTATGCAGCGGAAGAGTGTATTTTAATGCCAACATGTAGTTTGTATGAGCCAAATTTTACATAATTTTGATATTAAAAGTATAATACAAAGAGAGAAATGGCATCTACTGACAATCTAAGTATAGCAGTAAAATATCCCAACCATGGTCGTTTAATGCAGGTGGCAAATCTTATGTCTTTCCTGGGTAGTCTACATCTGAAGACTGTCACAGAAAAACCCTTTATGGTTTTCTGATGGTAGCTCAGGAAAATCTTATGTCTCGCCTTGTCACACATTGTACAGAATTACAAGCTCTCTTTGTGCTCTGTATCACCCTCCTGCTGTTTAAACAACATACTTACATTCTGGAGACTCCACAGCGTCTCATTTGCACTAAGTGTTGTCTTCTATACAAGCTCATTTTTGACATCTTTTGTAGTGTCTTGCAATTTCCCTTTGGTTTTCCTGTACTGCAGCCGTAATTTGAGTCATTTTGAAATTGGTATCTAGGCTGTTAATAGTCACACAGCAACCATTCTTGGCTATTGTCATCTCCTGTGTCACCAAGGCCAGTAAGACTGTGAGCAATCTGAAGATGATCACTGTGTTCTTTTTAGTCTCTTTTACAGAGCCAAAGAAGAATTGCATGATCAATGTCTAGTTATAATGGATCAGTGATCTGTTTATCAGATGACATATTGCTTTGTTATTTCCTGGGCATCATTTTATGCCTTCAGATTCATTGACTTCCAGAAATTAATCACGTTATTCTCCCCATTTCTATAGCAAAGCTTTTCTGTAATCTTTTAAAAACATCTGAATGACAGAATGATTTGATGGATGTATAATGAAGTCATGTAAGGACCCAAAAATTGTTGTCAGGTCATCCTTGGGATATAGAGGAGCATTGTCATCAGTAAAGTCACCTTTTCCTAAAACCCTTACATTGACAAATGGTCAGGTACAACTATTTTATAGCAGTTGAAAGCTTATCTTTTTTGAGATGAGGGGACCACATCTGTACACAGTATTCAAGATGTGGGCGCACCATGGATTTATATAAGGGCAATAAGATATTCTCCTTCTTATTCTCTATCCCCTTTTTAACGATTCCTAACATCCTGTTTGCTTTCTTGACTGCCGCTGCACACTGCATGGATGTCTTCAGAGAACTATCCACGATGACTCCAAGATCTTTTTCCGATTAGTTGTAGCTATATTAGCCCCCATCATATTGTATGTATAGTTGGGGTTATTTTTCCCAATGTGCATTACTTTACATTTATCCCCATTAAATTTCATTTGCCATTTTGTTGCCAAAGCACTTAGTTTTGTGAGATCTTTTGTGAGTTCTTCACAGTCTGCTTTGGTCTTAACTATCTTGAGCAGTTTAGTATCATCTGCAAACTTTGCCACCTCACTTTTTACCCCTTTCTCCAGATCATTTATGAATAAATTGAATAGGATTGGTCCTAGGATTGACCCTTGGGGAACACCACTAGTTACCCCTCTCCATTCTGAAAATTTACCATTTATTCCTACCTTTTGTTCCGTCTTTTAACCAGTTCTCAATCCATGAAAGGATCTTCCATCTTATCCCATGACAACTTAATTTACATAAGAACCTTTGGTGAGGGACCTTGTCAAAGGTTTTCTGGAAATCTAAGTACACTATGTCCACTGGATGCCCCTTGTCCACATGTTTGTTGACCCCTTCAAAGAACTCTAATAGATTAGTAAGTCACGATTTCCCTTTACAGAAACCATGTTGACTTTTGCCCAACAATTTATGTTCTTCTACGTGTCTGACAATTTTATTCTTTACAATTGTTTCAGCTAATTTGCCTGGTACTGATGTTAGACTTACCAGTCTGTAATTGCCGGGATCACCTCTAGAGCCCTTTTTAAATATTGGCATTACATTAGCTATCTTCCAGTCATTGGGTACAGAAGCTGATTTAAAGGACAGGTTACAAACCATAGTTAGTAGTTCCGCAATTTCACATTTGAGTTCTTTCAGAACTCTTGGGTGAATGCCATCTGGACCCGGTGACTTGTTACTGTTAAGTTGCTCAATTAATTCCAAAACCTCAATCTGTGACAATTCCTCAGATTTGTCACCAACAAAAGCGAGCTCAGGTTTGGGAATCTCCCTAACATCCTCAGCCGTGAAGACTGAAGCAAAGAATAAATTTAGTTTCTCCGCAATGACTTTATCGTCTTTAAGTGCTCCTTTTGTACCTCGATCATCCAGAGGCCCCACTGGTTGTTTAGCAGTTTCCTGCTTCTGATGTACTTAAAAAACATTTTGTTATTACCTTTTGAGTTTTTGGCTAGCTGTTCTTCAAACTCCTTTTTGGCTTTTCTTATTACATTTTTACACTTAATTTGGCAGTGTTTATGCTCCTTTCTATTTACCTCACTAGGATTTGACTTCCACTTTTTAAAAGATGACATTTTATCTTCCACTGCTTTTTTTACATGGTGGTTAAGCCACGGTTGCTCTTTTTTAGTTCTTTTACTGTGATTTTTAATTTGCCGGCTCTGGTTAGGACTGCTGACAGAGCCGTTAAAAGTCCGGTCGGCAGTGCAGCGGGGCTAACACAGGCTCCCTACCTGGCTCTGCGCAGCTCCCGTAAGTGACGACATGTCCCTGTGTCTCCTAGGCAGAGGCGCAGCCAGCAGGGGCTCTGCACGCTGGCTCCGCAGCTCCCATTGGCCAGGCAACGTGGCCAATGGGAGCTGTGGGAGCAGTGCCTGCGAGTGGAGGCAGCATGCACTGTGCAGAGCCACCTGGCTGCACCTCCCCCTAGGAGCTGAGGGACGTCACTGCTTCCAGGAGCTGACTAAGGTGAGCATCGCCCGGAGCCGACACCCCAAACTCCCTCCCATGCCCCAAACCCCTGCCCCATCCCTGAGCCTCCTCCCACACCCAACTCACTCCCAGAGCCTGTACCCCCTCCCACACCCCAACCTCCTGCCCCAGCTTGGAACCCCCTCCTACATCCGTAAGACCTCATCTCTGGCCTCACCCCAGAGCCCTCACCCCCCAACACATCCCAACCCCCTGTGGAGCCCCCTTCCACATCTGAATCCTTCATTTCTAGCTCCACCCCGGAGTCTGCACCCCCAGCCTGGAGCCCGAACCCCCTCCCACATTCCAATCCCCTGCCCCAGCCCAGAGCCCCCTCCCGCACTCTGACCTCTCATTTCTGGCCCAATCCCAGAGCCCGCACCCCGAACTGGAGCCCTGCAGCAACCCACACGCTGCACCCCAGTCCCCTGCCTGAGCCCAGTGAAAATGAGCAAGTGAGTGAGGGTGGGGGAAAGTGAGCAACAGAGAGAGGGTGAATGGAGTGAGCGGGGGACGGGACCTTGGGGACGGGGCGGGGCAAGGGTGTTCGGTTTTGTGGGATTAGAAATTTGGCAACCCTGCTCATCAGAGAGGCAATGGACTGAAACAGGATGGAATCTGACTTGCCCTCTTACTCCTCTGAGTGATCCTTCCCAGTGGGGGACATTGATAAGGAAATGTAGCAGGAGAACCTTACACATCATTTGCCTGTGCTCTAAGACTTGCATTTTTCCCTTGGGCACAGGGAGTTTTAAAACCCTTGTCTCTCTTTCTCCCATCGACTGCCCTATCCTGTATTCACTTTGTCATAAACAGATAGTTAAGGGTTAATACCTCTTTTACCTGTAAAGGGTTAAGAAGTTTACCTAGCCTAGCTGACACCTGACCAGAGGAACCAATGGGGGGAACAAAACGTTTCAAAAGGAAGGAGGGAAGTTCCCCTTGTCTGGGTCAGTTTCAGCTGGAGTGGAAAAGATCAAGGAATCAGCTCTTATCAGGGTAGTGAGTATTAGAAAAGGAATAAATAGGTTTTGTTTATTTTCTTTTTGTAACTTGTCTTGGCATTAGGGGAATATCAAATTGGGTATTCTTTTGTGTAATTAAAAGTTGCCCAGGGGAACATCCTCTGTGTTTTGAATCTGTTGTCTGTGAGAGTAGCTGTGTGATCAGGCATGGACTCACCCCTACAGTGCCTCCTGCTGGTCATCTCAGGAATTAGCTCACCCAGCATCCAGGGCACCCTCTGCAGGCCTGGTGTCCCACCTGTTGTTGGCCCCCCCGTGTCCCTCCCGGACCCCGGTGCCCTTGGCTTGGGTGCTGCCCCCCTGACAGTACCCCAATCTCACTCTGGGTCTCCCCACCCCTTATCCCAATGTCACCTCAGTCGTGGCTACTGCCAGTCACCATCTAGCCCCCATGCCCTGGGGCACACTGCAGTCTATCAGCCAATCATCACAGGCAACAAGGGGTTTGGACTGGCTGCCTTTACCCACCCTCAGGTTGCCGCTCTGCAACCCCAATACCTATATGGGCCTAGGACCAGGCCCTGTAGCCTGGGGAGTTGCTGGCCTGGGACTTCCCAGCCCCCAAGGCTTTTCCCCAGCCCTGCCTCTCTCTAGGTCCCAGGTGAGCTCGCTACAGCCAGCCTTGTCTCTCTCTCCTGTCAGAGGGAGACTCCTCAGCTTCTGGCTGCCCTGGCCTTCTTATCTGGCTGAGTTGCTCTGTTTGGGGCATGGCCACAGCTGCAGCCACTTCCCCAATCAGCCGGGGTTTTGCTCCTTTCCCCAGCCCTCCGTAGGGCTTTTCCAACTCCTTCAGGGCTGGAGCAGGCATTCACCCTGCTACAAGCTGGTATGCTAATCTCTCCCAGAGGTCTGTCTTTCACCTTTCTTTTCTTTAATTAAAAGCCTTCTTTTTTAAGAACCTGATTGATTTTTTTCTTGTGTTAAGATCCAAGGGTTTGGATTGGTGTTCCCCAGGAAATTGGTGAGGAAGTCTCTCAAGGCTACCCAGGGAAAGGAGTTAGAACTTGGGAGTGGTGGCAGCAAGACCACATCTAAGTTGGTAATTGAGCTTAGGGGTTCACGTGCAGGTCCCCATATCTGTACTCTAAAGTTCAGAGTGGGGGTGAAACCTATGACAACTTCATTGTGTTCTTTTGTTAGTCTGTTTTGGGTACATGCAGTGGAATGAAAGTGACTGACTGAAATCTCAATCTGTGAAGTATTCTGTGCAGCTATTTGAGAGACTGGGAGTTTAATTACTTCTACTTTGCTGCAGTTGAACACCGAGCAGCAGTGTAGTAATTGAGGGTGGTGGTAAAGGAGGGAGATATGTGTGAGGGAGAGAGACAACTCAAGAAAGCAAATGAGTGGGATTGCTCAGAAGTGAAAAGAAGGATGATATTGGTGTTGGGAGTTGCTTTCCAAGAGCACAGTTCCTGATGTGGCATTTCTAGGAATGTAGTGATCATAACTATATGCGGTGGTGGACCTAGGCAGTCCAACCCAACAAACGGGGAAAAGCTTTGTTAAATTAATATTTTTGTTTTTAGAGCAAACACATTAATAGCCTTTAAATAGGTTTTAAATGTCTTTAATAACCCTGCTAAAAAAACAAAATCAAGAATACACTTTAAGGTGAATCTATGCTTACAGGTGCATATCAGTGTGTTGGGTGCATATTGCTTTTGAAAAACATTAGACTTAGATAAATAAACCTTCAAATATTAGAAACTCGGGACATGCAGAGTTAATGCTACTTTTCTCCTATCAGGCACCCAAACAACCTTCATTCACGTCTCTACTTACTTGTTTCAGCCTTTTTACTAAAACAGGACTTGGAGAAGGTAGCTATGAAAGTGTCCCCCAAACAAATCTAAATAATTAAAGGAACATGAACAAACTCAACAAATTGAGTGACATGTCACCAATTATTAAAAATGAGAATTAACAAATTCCCAAATTAGACTATTTTTGTTAAGGTGAAAAATGTACAGGGCCCCGATATCAAAAACCTTACCTGATAGTCAATAAACAGAAAAGAGAGCTGTTATAGTTCTTTTAAGACTATTAGTATTCAATAATTTGTGAATCACTTTACTACAGCTATACTCAGCAAAAAAAAAAAAACCCCAAGCTAACGACTGGCTATTAGTCAGACAAATAATTTAAAAATATATGAAAATATTGTAACCTAAACATCCCTGAAGTGCTGGGATAGATAGGTGGGTCAAAATCCACACCCATCTCCTGTCTGAATTTTGTAAGCTATTCAACATTTTCATCAGTGATTGGGAAGTAAATATAAAATCACTGCTGATAAAATTTGCAGATGACAGAAAGATTGGCAGAGTGGCAAATAATGTTGAGGACAGAGCTGTCATGCAGAGGAGTCTGGATCACTTACTAAGCTGAGCCCATACAAATAAAAGGGGTTTTAATTCAGCCAAATGCAAAATTATACATCTATGATCAAGGAATTCAGGTCATATTTACAGAATGTATTGTATCTTGGAAAGCAGTGATTCTGAAAAGGATTTAGCAGTCATAGTGGACAAGCAACTGAGCAAAAACTCCCAGTGCAATGTTGTGGCATAAAGGACTATTGCAATGTATAAACAGCAGAGTAGTAAGTAGGAGTAGAGAGGTGATTTTACCTCTGTATACGCATTGGTGAGGATGATATTGGAATATTGTGTACATTTCTGGCATCCATATTTTAAAAGAATGTTGAAAAATTGGAGAGGGATACAGAAAAGAGCCACAATTTTTTTTTTTTTTTTGAGGGCTGGAGAAAATGTCTTACTGTGAGAGACTTGCAGAGCTCAGTGTGTTTAGTTTATCAAAAAGAAGAATGAGATGTGATTTGATTAGTGTATATGTATCTTCAGGGAAGGAAAATATTGGGTACTAAAGGGCTCTTCAATCTAGTGGAGGTAGGCATAACAAGAATCAGTGGCTGGAAACTGATGGTAGAGAAATTCAAATTAGAAATTAGGTATAATAATTTTAATAGGGTTACCATATCTCATAACTAAAAAAAGAGGACCCTCCACGGGCCCTGGCCCCACCCATTTCCCCACCCCCTAGCCCCGCCCCAACTCCGCCCCTTCCCCACCCTAACTCCGCCCCCTCCTCCCTCCCACTCCCAGCCAGGGGGAAAGGGCCGCCCCAGTGCTATCGGCTTCAGGGTTTGCCGGGCAGCCCCCAGACCCTGCGCCCCCAGCCGGCGCTTCCCCAGCGCAGCTGGAGCCCGGGAGGGGAAGCGCCCAGCCGGGGGCGCAGGGTCTGGAGGCTGCCCGGCAAACTGTGAAGCCGGTAGCGCTCGGGCTTTGGGCAGCCCCTATGCCTCCGGATCCTGCGCCCCCAGCCGGGCACTTCCCCGCCCGGGCTCCGGCGGCGCAGGGTCCGGAGGCACGGGGGCTGCCCAAGCCGGTAGCGCTCGGGCAGCCCGGCTCTTAAACAGAGCCGAAGAGTCGGGGAGGAGCAGAGCCGCCATTTTCCCGGACATGTTCGGCTTTTTGGCAATTCCCCCCTGATGGGGGTTTGACTGCCGAAAAGCCGGACATGTCCGGGAAAAAGAGGACGTATGGTAACCCTAATTTTAACAGTGAAGATGATTAACTATTGGAACAAACTACCATGGGGTGTGGTGAATTCTCCATCTCTTGATGTCTTCAAATCAAGACTGAATGCCTTTCTAGAAGATATTCTGTAACCACACACAAATCATAGGGCTCAATACAAGGGTCACTGAAAGAAATGTAAAGGCCTTAGATATGTAGAAGGTCAGATTCGCTCATCCTTTGTGGCCTTAAACCCTATGACTCTATGACAGCTGTCCCCGAAGACCACATTCTACATTGCCTTGCACATCGTTCAGTGTGGGTGTCATTTGCAGTCATTCCGATTTCCATGCCCAGTCAATCCTTGCAGCCTTCATGATAAAACTGCTCATGTCCAGACGCTACAGTGCATTAACCACCTCGCAGAGACCTCATGCTGGTGGCTGAACACGCTGTGGCAGATACAGGTCTCAGTGACACCAGATTAAATCCATTTTAACTCCAGCAGTTGTCCTATATTCCATCATGATAATTAAGTTCTAGCAGGTTTGGAAGTGCTAATCAGCTCTATCTCAAGAGGACTGAAAATACAGCAATTTCTGTTAAGATCCAGAGAGTCTGCAGTGTGCTCTCCCCTTCACATCCATCAAAGTATACAAGTAGCATTTTTGAAGGAAAGGCTCAAGACCATTGTGTTTCCTTTGATTTGGGGTGCGATGTATGTTTTTAGATCTCCGGTTTAGGGGATTTTTATAGGCATATTGCTTCTGTTCATTATAATTTGTTTTGATTTTTTTCCCCTTAGGCTCCCCAAGGCCTTTGTCTGTGTGTTTCTACAAATTAAAATGCATTGATTATTGTTGTTGTAAGGAAGTCATTTCAAAATATATGAACACCATGAAATTTATTGTTGATTCTACTATAGGTGTAAGACTGAAAATGTTACTTGTTTTCCAGTTTGTATAGTTGAGAAGAACTTTACTTTGTCTTTTTGGCACTCAGGTTATCACTGAAGCTATAATAGCAGCACCATTCACAGGTCTGTGAGCGTTTCAATTACAACTCCTGACAGTATTTTCAGTGGGTTTATAACTTGTTTGTACAAAAAAAAAAAAACAAATCACTCTAAGCTGAAACTTGGCAAATGATGGGTTAAACTGGGAAGTTAATTTCTTATAGATACAGAGTATGGAAAAATATCTGTCCATTTTTTACTTTTTAGAATGGAGGAAAACGTGAATTAAGAATTAAAGGTACTTTTTAGTTTTGTGCCTGTCCAATATTTGGGTCTTTACAGATTTGGATTTTTAAAACATTTTTTTTGCAGGTGATTGGCCCATATTGTGGATTAATGAGGTTCAGTGAAGTGAGCCAAAGGGGGAGAGACATTGGTGTTGAAATGACTGCTCCTTTGCCTGCCAAGTTGTCTGCTGCAACGTAAGTCAGTCAGTCTGGAATTTATTTTTAAAATATAAGATATTGTAAATAAGTGTTTTGGTAGGATTCACCTTAAAATAGAAATTAAAATAATATTAAAACATAATGCTGTTTTCTATGCAAAATTATTGTACCTATGGTATCCATATGAACCCCAAGGAAGCCATTATAGTCAGTAGAGTCACATCCTTGTATTAAAAATGTTCGAGCTTGACACTGACATAATAGATTTAATGGCTGTGGAGAGTCTATTATACCCTATTAGATTAACAGCACCTCGAGTTGTATGTTGGACCACAATGGCTTAGAGTTAAGTAGCCATTATAGTTTATTGGGTTATTGAATTTGTGTAATAGATTACATCTTGATATGCTAAACTCTAATGACTGTGTAGGAACTGTTACAGTTGCAGTGTCCTGATTAGGGGCCTGATTCTGCTGCATTTCAGTGAAAGTCAGTGGGCAGTATGGGCCTGATCCATTCAAGTCAATAGAAGTCTTTCAGTGAGTTTTGGATCAGTCCCTGTGTGCGCAGGAAAGTTGCAGATGCAGGCTATATGTATTTAGTGGGGATGGATACATCTTGTGCCATCCCAAAAACATTCCAAAAAATCTGACTCTGTTCAGATAAGAATTCCCTCCAACAGCTTGCATCAAAACCATTTAGACTCGCTTTCTATCCTGCCCCTGCAAAGTCATCTCTAATTACAGTCCCCTGAAACCGTCAGTAGATCCCCACAGTCCTGTCTCCATCTCTTTTTGGCCTTTGCTCCCTAACTGGATGCCATTTTCCCTCTCTTTTTTGATTTTTGTACAAAGCACTAAAATCATGGCTGATTTTATTCATTCAGGAGTTTTGACCCAAATTCAGAATCTTTTTTTTTTTTCGCACTTACCATTTTAAGCAAGACCTTTGTTGTATTTAACTTTATATTAAATTTGCCATTGAAGAAAACATGTATTTTCTTAGATTGGGACTGTATTCTAACTTATACGGTACATAAATGTATAGCTACTTATATTGACTACACAAATTGACTCATACCTTTAATGGTACTTAACTGAATTTCTATAGTTTATTATCCTCTATTATTCAGGGAACCATTAAAGATATTTTCAGCACTATTCAGCACTACTAAATTAACATAAAACATGCTTGAGGACTGGCAGTGCATTTAGAACATTTGAAACATCTCCTATTGTTGCATTTACCGTTTGGTTTCCTCCCAAGGGTACGCCATGGGTTACTGACAATGTTGGTCTGTAATAACATTCAGTGCTATAGTACATTTCTCTACGTGTGTGACTAAAAGCTGCCTGAAAGCATTTTTATTTATTTTACACATTCTTCTCCAGGCTGTTTTGAATGGCAGTTCATTTTGTTTTGCTGTTTCTTGTGGTCATCTTGCATACTGGGTATTGCACTTGGATATGTCATACCTAAGTACAATCCCACTTTTTCAGACCAGAAGTTGATTATTAAGGGCTGGTCTACACACAAACTTGCATCAGAACAATGAAATAAGTTTTAATGCATGTTTTTTTGTTGTTTTGTTGAAAGCCTTTAGGTAGATACTTTTATTCTGAAATCAGGGTATCCTATTTTGATTTTGCTTAAGTGAAGTTAAAAAAAAGTAAATTAAATCAAATTCATACAGATTTAGACTAAAATAACAAAAGTTGTGACTTGTAACTGATTTATTTATTTTGGTGAAGGCTTGTGTGTAAGTGAAGCCTAATTGGTCATTCACTCTGTTTTACATCTCTGTATATAAATATGTACCAGCAAGTGACATTGACTCTGTAATAGTAAGTTTGTGAAATGTAACAGAAGTTGAAATGTTGACAGCAAAAGTAATTTTAACAAATATTTTCCTTATTATCCACTACATGTACCATAAAAATGTCCAGAAAATATTAAAACAAAGGTGGAATTTAAATGAGATGGTCACTTAATTGAAATCTGTGGGAGGGATGAAAATGTTTAAATTTTGTTTTGTTTTGATTCATCTTGGAAGATGGGGGGAGAAACTAGGGGCTAGATTCTGCATCCCTTACTCACAATTAATCTTTTTTTATTTCAGTTGTACTTCTCACCATGCGTAAGGGCGGCAATGTTGATCTCTGGATTATTAATCCTCCCCACCAATTATTTTGAACATCCATTTTATATGCTGTTTTTAGGGCTGGGTAGTTTCTTACTAAACTCAGGGCCTGGTCCTGGAGGTACTGAGTGTCCTCAGCTCCCACTACAGTTAGGGTAAGGGATCTCAGCACACAGCAGGATCAGACCCTTAGGTTGCATGTTTAAATTTGGCAAACCTTAAGAATATAATTTCTTGAAGCAAAATCTTTCCCTCTGGTGCCTTTGCATAAAATGCATGAAATCTCCTCATTATTGCTTAAATGCCCTTGCCTGTATAAAAGTATTTATTTCATTGTGGGAATTTTCTTTCTCACACCTGCTCATTTTGTTATATGAAAATTCTTTTCAGTTCAAGGTTATCACTTTTTAAAAAAAAGTATTCAGTCCACTAAATCAGTTTCCTTATACAGTCTGCTGAGGAATGTACTGATCTGTTTTTCATATCCAGATGTAGTTTAATTGTTTAACATAAAGACATATGCTGAGATTTAGGAAGAACTCCCCCCAGAACTCAGCATTATCATGATGTGCCAATTTAAAGCTATCAGTGATCAACTAGAGATCTCTTTTGCCCTTCAGTTAAAATATACTAGATGGACAGGGTATGGTAAACCAGATGCAATAATTAGGAGAATAGTTTAACTGTTCATATTACAGTCTGTTTGCTACAGCACAATCATTAAACTAAAAGTAAAGCCAACTAGAGTTGCATGGTCTCATAAAAATTCTATTTGGCTAGGAAATACAGTACTATTTTACATTAATGTTAAACACTCCAAGAGATAATTACATAGGCATGAGTAAATTGTGTCAAACAATTAAACAGAGGAAACAGACTCAAACAATTAAATAGAGGAAATTGACTATTGGAAAAAATAAGATATTTCCCCCTTTAATAAATAAATACAAGGGAAAAACACTTCCCCCTCCATCTTAAATAATTCTCTTTGGAACTCCAGGTTTTTGGGAATAACAGCACAGACATGGGTTTTGAGGAAAGGGGATCTGTAATTATTTCAATATACTCTGGAATGAAAACACAGATTAACTTTAGAGATGGGCCAATTTACAAAGATAAAACAATAGCTGAGATGTTATAAACCTTCCACCATGCTGGCGTCTTAAGGTTCCTCTCAGTCACTAAGGAAGTTTTGTTGAAAATGTTTTGTCCTGTAAAGCTGCAAACTGATCTTATTCACACGCAGGGTTTGTCTACAGTTGGAGCTACAGGGGGTGATTCCCTAGCTTGTGCAGACATACTCACAGTAGCTCTCATTGAGCTAGAACACTGGAAATAGGAGTGGAACCACGGTAGTACGGGCAGCAGCAAGCAGTGACATGGGCTAGCCACGCCGAGTACATACCCAGAGGGTTCAGGAGGGTTTGTAGTAGACATACCCTTAGTGTACCCTACTGAGGATACTAGGGAGTCTGTGGGTGGACTCTGGGCATGTGCTAAGGCTCCTGCTCAAGGGGGCATTAATATAATGGCTGTGATAATTTACTGTGGTGGAGCTGTCTGCCATTTTTGTAGGTATTGTAGGTTAATTGTTTGGGACACTAGGACCTGGAAATATACATGATGTTACTGTTTTCACTTTTGAACATTCTTTAGGAGTTTTGTCACTACAGTTCTTGTTCTGGATTATGCAACTTGGCTGAAAAAAAAATTATCTGCTTCTAAACCAGGGACTGGACTGGTCACTGGTAAATCCTATTGCTTAAGTTTTCGCATTTTTATAGCTTATATATAGGCTGTCTGTGGTGGGGCACTGAATGAACTAGTTTTCCTCCAGGAAGCACGTATTGGCTGTCAGCCATTGATTGGCAATACCCATCTCTAATAACACTTTCCCTTCCTCATTCACAGTGTCTAGGCTGAAGCTTCCTGAGCACAATTCCTAAGCACACCTCGTTCAGTTTTTGCTTGTGTGTGTGTGTGTGTGTGTGTGTGTGTGTGTGTGCGCATTCATATCACACAGCACACACAGCAGCTCCTCTGCTGCTGCTTTGTCCACTAGTGCCTGCAAATCTTGGCAGAAACTCTCCATACACTGATATTGCAAGTAGCACGTGTTCTGTAACTTTGACTCCTACAGCCATCAGTTTGTCTCTTTCTTTAATAACTTCAGTCACCATCTTCCTCAGCTCTCTTTTCACTACCAGCTTGACTCCAGTACACCCTTACAATCTAAGCCCAACTCCTTTGCTGCATTCCCCATCCATCATGTTTCCTGTAGGCACAGAACATCAATACATCTCCTTACCATCATGTTAGCTACTTCCATGCCTTTACGCCAGTCAAACTGGTTACATTCGGTATTGCAACCCCAACCAACCAAGGAAATAACCCCAAGTCTCTCTCTCCTCAGTGTTTTGATACACCTAGGCCAACCATCATCTCTGCAAGTAATTTAGAACCAATATTGTCACTATCTGGTAAATGGCTGAAATACATTTGCCTATGCTTGTGCTTCAGAGAAGCTTTAATTCAGGAAAAAAAGATACATGTGGAGGAGGTGGAATATTAGGACATGAGGAGAGCAATACAGCTAATGTTAGCATTTCATTATAACACAATTTGAATGCAGTTCTTTCTGTAAGGAAGCCTTGAAAGTTGCAAGATTTACTCTTCCTTGGTGGTCCCTTTTAATACAGTGTTTAGCTCCAGGACATTTACTTAGCAAAACCAGACATATGTATGTGAAGTCATTTTTATTTACATTTCTTTCTTCACATACAAGTATTGTTTCTTTCCTCTTCGTATGGCCCTGACATTTACATATCTGTTACAGATTGTTAACTGTTTATGGTGCAATCAAAACCTCAAAGCTACATAGAACTCAAAGACACTGGGCTTGATTTTTAAACCCAGTGCTCCAATTTATAGTCACAATATTGTGCCTTTAATTTCAGTTAATTGTGGGCACAAATGATAGCAGTTAGATGTCTAACTATTGGGTCCTGCCCTCAGAGCAGCTATTTAGCCATTTAACTACTATCATATGTGCCCAAAAGTTATTTGTAGGCACAAAATGGGAGGTTGGGTTGAGACCACTTTAAAAATCAGGTTGCATAGGTATGGAGTTCTTAGAGCTGCATTCATAGACTTTTCCTTTTGTGAGGTCTTTGCAAATGATTGCATAGACTCCTCCATGAAGGAATTCTCTCTTTGGCCAGAGATGCTCCCCACCACCTTCTGGACCAGAGCACATCTTCTTAATACTTCTCTCTCTCCCTAACTTGTCAAATATGTTAGCAGTTCCCCAGCTGTAGTCCATGGAACATTTGCTGGTGGTCTATGGAGAGCTTGATGGTGACCTGGCGCTAACACTTCTCTTTGTTTCAGAGGCTAAATCACATAAAAGCAGTTAAAATACATTATTTTCCTAATGCTGCTTTACCTTCTCAGTAATTGCATGAGGGAAGCTATGAATGTTATAAACCTTCCACCATGCTGGTGGGAAGCTATGAATTCAACAGTCAGATCAGAGGTGGATTGTGCTATTGTTAATAGGAGGAGGGGTATATACCATGATTTCGCTATAGAATGTGATTCAAAAACTATGAGAGAATGTTATAGTTCACAGGTGGCTGACCTCAAAGCCATTGCTGGTCCCAGGGAATAATAAAAATGAGTATTGAGTCCTCCTAATCTTGGATGAGTTTTCCGGAGTCATGAGAGTGAAACTCCTGACAAGATGATAGGTGGTAGCCTGTTTCTCCAGGTTATCTGGTTCTTTGTGAAGGCAGCTAGCTGTTCAAGACAGTCCAGTAACCTTATTGAATAAATTAAGTGAACTTTTAAAAGGGGCCTGTCTGATCTTAAAAGAAATGGAGAGTGGCAATAAAGGGAGGCAGGAGGGCTTGCTAGAGTGACGTCTGTTTCTACAGAAGCCACGAGAGAGACATTTTGTCCTGGTTCAACCATTTAATTTTTTGTCTTAGTTTGTCATAAATAATAGTTGTAATTATGTGTTTGCTCCCCAAGACCTCTGAGTTCCTTAACAAAAATAAAATTAACCTCAACAGTTAATAAAACACAACTTGGCCCTAGAAGAAATTATACCACTTGTTCAAATTGTGTGTGTTTGTGCGCATGTGTGTATGCTATGTGGATGGGAAGTGGTTCCATCTCAAAACTTTCTTCCTTAACACTAGTGTATAATAGAGGATGTAGGGAAATCTCCACAAAACAATCTTTGTGGAAAAAAATAAGATTTGTAATACAGTCTCTTGTACATTATTTTGTTGGTTTTCACCCTCCTCTCTAATGCTACAGAGTATTATTTCCTGGCTTTCTGCCAGAGCCTGGCTAAAAGTCTCTGGCCATTAAGTTTGAGAAATGAGAAGAAGAAGAATGACTTTGGAATGAGGGGGATGCCTTAAATTATTCAGAGAACCTCCCTCTTCCTCTCTTTTTTCTTGAAGTTTTGGATCAGCAGTACATTTCTATCTGTGTCTTGAGAAAACATGTTTCAAAGAAACAACCCCGAAATTAATGCATAAATGTACAACTTCTGTTTCATTGCATTCAGTAGAACACACAGCTATCTGTGTTTTGTTTGTTTGTTTATTTGGGAATGCAAAGAAATATTGAATGCACAAGTTCTCTGTTATCTCCTAAAATCCTGTTTATTAAGCTAACATGCAAATAAGACTCTCACACTGGCAGGTTTAACTTTTAACTTAGTAACTTAACATCTGGGTTTATTTGTTGATGCTTTTATCAGTGAAAAGGTATAATATGCTTTTTCTGAGAACTCTCTGGGAATAAAAAACTCTCTAATGGTGGACTAATCACTTTGGAAAAAATAAGAAATGAGCTAAGTCTTCACTGAAAACTTGAACTGGAGCCAAACTTAATATTTCTTGAGGTTTGACAAGATTGGAATGTTTCCTTCCTCTCCACCCCCATTACTTCACATTTTCACGCTCCTCTGAAATTCTAGGTTCTGGCTGGGATGTGATCGGGGAGTGCCAAAATGTGTACCTAGAGAGCGGATGTTCTGTGGTATACATTGGCCCTACTAGAAGAAAGACTTTCCCACAAAACTCCTGAGGGAACATGTCTTTGTGAGATTTCCAGGCCAGTTTTGCAAAGTAAAGAAGCTTGGACAATATTTAAGTAATAATAGTAATCAATGATGATTTCATAAATAGTCTAGCAATAACTTTTGCCCCTCCTTTCTTATGCCACGCTCTACTGTCCATTACTATTATAAATACAACAGAAAATTCAGAAGTAGGGACCTGTGTTAGAAAAGGGGGCCTGTGTTAGGAAAAAGAGGGTTTAAAACAAAACAGGAGAGGATAGAAATGATATATAGTGAGCCTACTGAAAAAATGTATAAGAAAAACTTTTTGAGGATTTTTTTTTGTTTAGTGGGGGCTGACACAGATGTCAAGGGAGTGCAAATTCCACACCTTTTCATTGTTTGCCCAAACATTTTGCATTTGGTCCATCACTAATCCTCTGACTTTTTCAGTTTAGTATAGTCCTGCAGAGCAGAGTATATACTGAAACCTAGATGCACTGTGAGCACTGAGACAGACTGACAATTTCCTGCAATATCCTGAATGAATTTTATTGAATTAAGGTTAATACCTTTGGGGTCCATTATATACAAATGCAATTGTGTATGTGTTTTTGTGGAATTGTATGTATCTTCGCTTGTAGGAGGGGGATGCTAATTTAATTCCTCCAGTCTGAGCCCTTTGAAGCCACCCCCTGGATAGGTGTGCATATATTAGTTCAAACTGGATTCTCCAACCACCAACAGACAAAGAAAACCTTTTTGGATAAATAGCCTAGTTCTAAACAGGTTCAGAGCCTTCTTCCTGAACCAGGAAGTGGACAGGACCCCTTGTCCATGAAGGGACCTAATCCTTAGGGACCGCTGGAAAGACGGGGCCTACTGAGGCCCCATGAGACTGGATGCTTGTCTTGAGCTGAAGCAGTGATGAACTTGAAACCACAAGAAACTTCTTTGGTAGGGTGTTGAAGGACTGCTCCTGCCAGAACCCATGTTGTGGATGAGGTGATTTCTGATAAGCTTCTCAGCATGCAGGTAGGTTCTTTTATTGTTTTTAATATATTTTCTCTGTGATACTTTTTACCTTAAGAAAGAACTGTGTGGTAACTCAGAACCCTGGGCAGTCACATTAAGTGCCTCTGAAGACACAGCAAGCGGGTGTGCTTGGGCACCCTGTTTCTGCTGGGAATAATGCAGTGAAGGCAGGGAACTGTGCAGCCTGGAAATAACCTGATCAGAAGGGAGTGAGAATGGGTCTCCACCCAAGAAAGGCAATCGCTGGGGAACTGGAAGCTCGAGAGTGGGTGGCCTTTCTGGACCTCTGTGGGGAAATACAGGTGCAGTTGCCCTAAACTATGACAGACATAACGCTGAATGAATTAAGAACCTTACAGCATTCTCTGTTTTGCTGCATTACACACTTTTCCCTCAGTATATGCTCTGCTGGGTTTTGAGCACAATAAAACTTTTAACATGATAGGCATGGAGTGTATACCTAAAATGACTCTGACTTGCAGATATCAAAACAATGAACTAAACTCATGAGAAATCCAAGCTGCAAAAATGGCCTTGAAGCCTGGAGCTTTTTGCTTCTGAGATCTGCATACCACACAATAGAACATAACATGTACTTGCTAAGGACATTTATCTTGATGCTCTGATGACATATTGCTGTTCTAACCAAACAGGAAAAATGTAAAAACTAAGATTTTTTTCCCTCCTGGATTTAAATAATTTTGGAAACACAGCTTTCATTAGGAACCACTATTCCTTGCAGCCAGAAGGTGCATTTACTTTTTGACTGTTTGTCTATCTCCTTGAAAACAGCTACCCTGAAACTGCATTAGAGAAATGGCCGGTATTGTTTTGTTTTAAATAGTGTTTCAAACAGCTAACTCATTTTCTTTCTCATTAGAAATGGTTGTTAACATTTTTGTTACTTAGCTCTAACTTGCTTCCATAAATTATTTTTCATTAGGGATGGAAATGTACTTCAAAAGGCATTAATTTAAAAAAAAAATAGAAATTAGAGATGGATAACACCTATTTAGGTTATTTAATCCAATCCTCTGCCCGTACAGAATTGTTCTCTACAGTGTATTCTTTTATATTATTCTGTCAGAGTTTTGCCAAGTTCAGTTTTAAATGGGTCAAGTGATGAGGCTACCACCACTTCCTGTTTAATAGATTTTACTGGCTCAGATCCTTTCTTCCTGTTGTAAAACCTTCAGGAGAGGTCATGGAGGAAAGAAATCTCCTGTGGTGACCATGAAAGGCCTGGCCCAGCCATGCAGAGGCCCTGGGTCTGTGCACAGCTCTGGCTCCTATGGGGCTTCACCCCAAGGACTCTGCAGAAAAGGTGATACAGCCCAGAGTTGTATTTTCATTTGGACTAATTTCTGTGGGGCTATAGGATGGATTCCCCCAGGTCACCTTACTATCTACAGCGGGGGTAGGCAACCTCTGGCACGCGTGCTAAAGGCGGCACACGAGCTGATTTTCAGTGGCACTCTCACTGCCCGGATCCTGGCCACCGGTCCGGGGGGTTTTGCATTTTAATTTAATTTTCAATGAAGCTTCTTAAACATTTTAAAAACCTTATTTACTTTACATACATCAATAGTTTAGTTTATATATTATAGACTTATAGAAAGTGACCTTCTAAAAATGTTAAAATGTATTACTGGCACGTGAAACCTTAAATTAGAGTGAATAAATGAAGACTCGGCACACCACTTCTGAAAGGTTGCCGACCCCTGATCTACAGCATGGAGCATAGAGACTATCAGAGAGAACCCTGCCATGGAGGATCTATGAGGTACAATCTGCCACATTGTTGGCAACTTTTTCTGACAACCTTTTTGGTGCTTTTAGGACCACTCTGTTTTTTCCCCCTTCTTATTTACTCCCTTCAGCTACTAGTTGATAGCTATTCTACTGTATTACCTCATCATTTATCCTACCTATACATATAGGGCCAGATACTTACCTAGTGGGATTGGCAGAGCTCCATTAAAGCCAGGGGAGCTATGCCAATTGACGCCGGCTGAAAATCTTAGTTTTAAAAACTTTTCTTCTTAAGTCACTACCAATAACAGTTTTATTTGAGCTTCTCTGAATTGCTTCCAGTTTGTCTTTACCTTTCTGGTTCAAAGTACCCAGATCTTAATGCATTATTCTAGGTGTGGCCTTGTTAATGCTTGAGAGAGAGACTGTCCTTTCCATCATCATGTTCTAGTATCTCTGTGTCATGGATGGGGTGAACCTGTTCAGCTTAATTCATTGTCCTCCAGCAAATCACCACACGTTCCTCAAATTAATCTCAACCCTTTTAGGAAGTTCTTTACAGTGCGCTATAATGAAACTTCCCAGAAGGTCTCCCCATTCCACTCTTATTTTTTATGATACAAGACTTCTTTGCACTGATGACTTGCAAAGGGTGACAACTTTCTTTACCCCAGTGTGTTGCCCTGTTAGCCATGTTTATCTGGTGCTGTTTTCCTCTACTATCATTGCCATACTTGGTAAGTGTAGAGTAGATCTTATGCTGCATTATTTTGGGGCCTGGCCCTACACTGTCATGAATGCCTCCTGATAGGTGTGGAGCATCCTCAGCTCTCACTGGAAAGGAAAACTAGCTGCAAGATACAGCTGCTTGAGAATTCATATAAGTTGTGATGTTTTGTGGTTCACTCTGGACCAGTAAGGGGTTGTGTCACCAGCTGCCCTGCGGCTCTGGGTGTCTTCAGTGTATGCTGCGGTGGCTCATAGCCCTGGCACCAATCAGCCTGTCTTACAATCATGCAGGTCACACCATGGGTTCTACTGCCCAATTACTTTTTGCAGAGTGACTCCAGTACCCTCCCAGTCCCAAATTTCCCCCAAACCATTTGCCACTGTGGTGTCCAGCTCCTTCCTGGAACCATCACAAAAGTTAAGTTTGTTGCTTCTTTAAAAGAGTCAATACACTGCAACTCATTAACTTAACTGGTTTGACAAATACTCTTATTTCAATCACAGAACTGGGTTGGTTTAAATTAAAAAATAAAATTAAGTTATTTAATCAAAAAGAGATGGGATTAAGGGATACCAAGTATAAGGAATAGAAAGAGCTACAAGCAAAGTAAAAATACGCTTCTCAGACTCAAAGTTAATTTAATCAAGTTACAGTCTTTGCCTAAGCAGGTATCTTATCTAAACTTAGCTTTCAGACACATCAACCCCCTTGGTTGAAGGAGCCAATGTTCTGTGACTTCAAGAGATCCTGGCCCCTTGAATTCCTCAAATGATGGACCACTCAAATGTCCTTTTGTCCCCTTATATTGCCCCAAAGTTCATTGTCTCTGTTTCAAGAGCCATGAAGGCTTCCTGCTGTTCTTTCCTTCATGTGGACTTCCTATCCGCCTGCTTATTTGTATGTAAATGGGGGCTTCCATTGTTTTGATTCCATACTGCTTAATTTACCACAGAGGCAGGTAGATAGCTGCCTTCCCTCCTGTCTGGAAGAAAACATGTTTCTCCTTATGTTTGGTCACAGACTTCAAAATATATCCGTGAGTATCCATAGAATATCAGGGTTGGAAGGGACCTCAGGAGGTCATCTAGTCCAACCCCCTAAATAATTCCATAATTCCTCATAAAGTGTTAATGCACACATCACAATGATATTCATCACTAGCATGTCATAGGCTTTCACAAAAGACCTTACTTGATACACTTTTATAATACAGTAATATTGTATATTTATCGGTTGATTTCGTTACTTATCATTTGTGGTTCAGACCCCCTGGGTTTATAACCCAGTAAACCTTTGAAATGTATTCTCTGAAAAATAAGCCGCGAGCAAGCTTCTCTCTCCTGCTGGGGATAGACGCCATGCTGTCTTCTCCCCTGCTTGTTAGTTTGATAGCTTTGTTTACCTTGCATGTAAATGTGCTTGTCTTTGTCTTTGGTCACAACTTGCCTAATTTACATCTGAGACATGTTGAAGCAGGTGGAACCACATTACTTTGTCTGGAACAGGCATGGGTTAGGGATGGCTTGCCAAACACATTTTAAGAACATAATTCTGGCACACATTTATAACTCTTTGTACACACCATGTTCATACAGTGCACAATGATTTTTGGGCCCAGCATGTTACCAGTTTGTATGTGATACTTTACATGACACCTTTTAGGTACAGATTATGACAACAGTATGTTAGGTGTGGTGAAAGTGTCAGGCCTGACAGGAGTTGCTGACACAGAGTGGGGAACCACCAATGGGTCTCTTTGCCACATAAGTATCATGAATTCAGGATAGGTATTGTGTCTGCTGCATATATGCTATATTGGATTTTAAGGAATGGAAATAATTACACTTCACTTCTTGTTGCTTGTTGTAAAATTTAATAAGGAATTAAGATTTTTATAACATGGTTTATTTTTAATAATTCACAGATGCCCATACAGCAAGCTCCTATAATGACTGTTATACCTGTTCATTTTGCTGAAGCAGCATATACAGACCGCCTGCTTGCTACATAGTGTTTTTATGAACTAGGCTGCTGGATAATGTGCTATATCATTTAATAAATGATAAAGTATTTATAAATAGAAGCATAATATAATTTGTTACCATATGTTTGAAGTAATGATCAAGCATTTACCCTTACTAGTGAGAAAGTGTTGTTGGATCCAAGCTCTTACTACCATATGGACAGGGATGTGAAAGGAAAACAACTGTGTGTGTTTCAGAACAGAGTAGGTTTTTCAATCCATTGACGGAAATGGGAAGAAGAAATTAATCATATCATTAATCTCCTCAAAAATCTTCCCAAACTGAGAAAACACAATCAAATTTGTTACTTGTGAATTATTTATCCTAATTTAATTTTTAATAAATGTCCATCTGCAATGTAAATTTTCAATCTGAGACAGATACACTACAAGAAATACAGATCCATTTGCAGCTACTTTTAATTATATTTTAACACATGCCTTTAGAATTATTCACATGGGCTATCTTTTTGTTTCCTTTTGAAATTATATCATTTAGTGGGCTGGAATTTAAAACTTACTCCTACATAAATTTTATAAATATATTTGGGGGCCAGATTCTCAGCTGGTGCAAATCGGAATAGCTACATTGGTCAGTAAAGCTGCACCAGTTTACATCATCTGAGCCTCTGGTCTTTTTTTAAATTAACAATACAGTATAAAAAAATTATGTACTGTAACATAATTTGTACTAAACAGAATCTATTTGTAAAATGATCTCAAAGTTTAGATCAGAGGAAGGTTTTTTTTATATATTTTACAAAAATTTTAAATAGCTCAAGTTAAGCCTGAAATAGGAAGGAAAAAGAAAGAAAGAAAGAAAGAAAATCACTTAGATATGGAATTACTCCAATTTTATATTCTAGCACTTACCTGAATGATGATGTTTTTGTTAACATATAAGGCATAGTTTCTGCATGATTTCAATTGTCTTTTTCTTAAAAGAGAAATGAATATTTTGATGTTAGTGAAGCAATAAGAGAAAAAAGGTGTGTCCCCCTGCACCCCTACAGGGATAATGAGGCAAACCAAGTGCCCAGAACCATGTAACCCTGGCAAGTAGTCAATCTGTTAGGGTCTCAAAAAATAACAAAGGAAAAAACAAACAAAATAAACCGATGAAACAAAACCAACCCTCAAAAACAGTCCCCAAATCTTCCTTGTCTAGTATCATAAAGGAACTCAAATCCCATGCAGCAATATATCTGTGCTTCCAACTCTGCAATTTGAATGGGATGAGGACTCCTCAGACTGCCATAGGGCAGCTATAAAACATTTAAAATACATAGGGTGACCAGACAGCAAGTGTGAAAAATCGGGACAGGTGGTGTGTGTGTGTGTGTGGGTAATAGAAACCTATATAAGAAAAAGACCCAAAAATCGGGACTGTCCCTATAAAATCGGGACATCTGGTCACCCTAAAAATACATTCTCTTTGGGATGGGGAGCAGAGGGATATAGTAGCATGGGTTAATGAGAAGGTCCAGTTTTGGGTCAGATAAGCAATAACGTTCAAGAATTTGATGTTTATCCAACAAGAAGTTAATGGAAGTTTTGAAGTTACCTCTGCCACTTCCCCTAATCTCACTGAACAATTCAATTTTGACAGTCGTAGGTATGACACTGGAATATACTGATCTTGCCTGGATTATGGAATACTCCTTTTCCCTGCATTTGCTGCATCATGTTGTGTTGAAATGTTGTTGAATCATTGATGCAATGTTGCAGTACCTGAATTTTGATCTCACAGGACAGAATTCTGAAACCAACAACACTCTGTTCTACAAAACCTCCTTTTGGCAGACAAAATGGTAACTAGAATAAGGATCATCTTTATACATGAATCTGAATTTTTAATTTAACAAAACTTTGCAACAAGCAGGAATTTCACTTTGGATAAGACTATTATTATGATAGCCATGCCATGAACTGCAAAGCACATATATACTTCGATACACATAAACATATATTCTTCACACGTTGCCATATGTTGACATGTCATACATTTCCTTGCATTGAATAGCTTGGCCGCTACTCATTTCCCCTCACATCTGTCTGCAAGTTCCATTCCTTTTCCATGTGTATTTTTGTCCTAGCTCGCAAATAAATAAATAAATAAATAAAATAAAATAAAATAAAGTGCCACCTTAAAACTTAAAAGACTTGTCTTCACAAAGAAAAAAAAATGTGTGTGCTTAACTTGAATTAACTAACATGAGGTAAAAACTTAGTGAAGACAATGCAGTTTATAGTTTTCACACAAGTTAGTAGGCCAAGGTAAACCTAAGCTCCCCCATTGTCTTTAACAACTTGCTAACGCATAGAAAAACTACAAACTGCCTTGTTTTCACTAGGATTTTTATCTCCTGTGTTATAGTATGCTCCCCACACTGGTCCTGCAAGAGCTGAATTATGCCAAGTGGGCCCAATCAGCCAATTAGGCTGCAAATGGAGGAGACTTGTGCTAGAGGAAGCTAATTAGAAGGAAACTCACCTGTGAGGGAACAGTGGGACTTCTACAAAGCCAGGAGGCTGGCAACCATGTGAAGGGTAGGAAGCCTGCAGTCTGTCTCCTGGAGGTAAGGGAGAAGCAGCATTGTAGGAAGGAGTCCAGGGTGAGCACAGTAAAGTTGAGATATATGCAGACCTTAACTGTTCACTTCAGTATCATGGATTGGAACCTAGAGTAGAGAGTGAGCCTGGCCTGCAGAGTGCTGGTGTTAAAAGCAGTCCGTACAAAGACTGCTGGAATCAGTGCTGGACGTGCTCAGGGCAGTGGGTGTGAGGACTGCCTGACATGGCTCATGAAGAGAGACTTTGAAAGACATGCCCCCAGAAGGGGAAACCAAGTAGTGACCTGGCTGGAGGGTGAGTGACAAAGAGGAGGCTGCAGTTCCTGGAGTGAAAAAGGGGCTGCAGAGGGAGAAAGAGATGGAGTGCAACCGCAGGAAGAGGCTTTGGCCTAGCAGAGTTAATCCCCAGAATTGCCAGGAGGCAGCACCGTCCATCGATGAGTAGAGTATCCTGTCACTACTTGTGTTAAGTTAATTCAGGTTAACTAACTCAAAAAGTTAAAACCACATCTTTTTTTCCAAGTGAAGATGCACCGAAAAGAAAACAAAAACATCTGTGTGTTTTTGTGTTTTTCCCCTTGATATGCCTGGGTAATTCCAATTATCTAGCAACATGGTGGATTCTTCATCACTTGAATTCCCATAGCCACCAGTGATGCCAGACTCCCCCAAAAGAGTGGAGACTGGGGTTGAATTTTGACCTGATCACACTCACCTTTTCTTCAGCCACAGGGGCTGGCCTTCAATTGTTCCAGGGAGTGCTCACCCCCCCAGGCCCTGCCCCCATCACACCCTTTTCCCCAAACCCTCGCCCTGCCTCTTTCTGTCTCCAGTCCGCCCACTCCCCACCTCTTTCCACCCCCTCCCGTGAGCGTGACCTGTCCCCGCTCCACCTGCTCCCTCCCAGTGCCTCCTGCACACCATGGACCAGCTGATCATAGCAGCTGGGAAGCACTGGAGGGGGGAGCTTGGCTGCCGATGGGCGCTAAGCACCAGTTGGAGCACCCACGGAGTCAGTGCCTATATACTCAGCAGAGTTGCATGCTGCCAAAGGCTGATGTAGCAGCTGAGCTTTCATAGATTCCAAGGCCAGAAGGGACTATTGTGATCATTTAGAATTTCCCCCACAATAGTTTCAGAGCATATCTTTTAGAAAAACATTCAATCTTAATTTAACAATTGTCAGTGATGGAAAATCCATCATGGCCCTTGGTAAGTTGTTCCAATGGTTAATCACTCTTACTGTTAAAGATGTATGCTTTATGGCCAGTCTGAGTTTGTCTAGCTTCAACTTCCAGCCATTGGATCGTGTTATGCCATTCTCTGCTAGATTAAGAGCCTGTTATTAAATGTGTTCCCCATGTTGGTACTTGTAGACTATAATCAGGTCACCTCTTAATGTTCTCTTTGTTAGACTCAAGGAGTTCAATCTATTTAGCTTATCATTGCAAGGCATGTTTTCTAACCTTTTAAACCTTTAAACTTCAAGAGGCATTTTGCCTTTCTGGGCTTGCAGTAGCTTCTGTTGGGGTAGTTTACATCTACATAGCCCCTGACCAGGTGTGGTTTAAAGGCACTATTTATTTTTCCTCGTATTAATGTAAATTCCACTCAAATATTTAGAGGGAAATAAACTCCTTAAATGCTTCACCAGGTGTCACTTGGATAGGACAAATTTATATTTTGGCACCCTGAATCCAGGTTCTTGTTCTTTTTAAAATGAGCAGATAAAGCTAGAACATATATTTTTTTTAACATTCTGAAATATTTAGATGACATTTTCCCCATTCTGTTACATTCCTTTGGTCTTCCAAGTCCAGCTTGAACTCTGGAAGCAGAAATACCAAAATACTGTGAGAGAAACAGTTCTCATGGTATTTCCAGCTGCAACCAGAGGTGGAAATAATGGAAATTTCACAAGGAAGCCTGTGTTTTGCAAGATTTCCAGACCAATCCTTTCCATTGAAGAACTTCAGGTAATTTGGGAAAGCATCTGAACATTATTAGCTTTTCAGCAATTAAACACAAACTCTAAGGTCCTGATTCTGTTCTTCACACAGAGTTAGAATCTGATCTGAAGAATTTTGTGGTGTAAATCCATTGAGCAGAGTTACTCCTGATTTATACCAGTGTAACTCAGGTCAGAATATGTTCCAGGCTTTTTCAAACACCATCATGTCATCTGAGTGTTGCCATGGTTTTTAACTGCTTCTGGCCAACACTTTCCTTGATTGTTAGATTTATCAGTGGCTCTGACTCGTATTCCTTCATCCTTTGTCAGTCTCTTATGCTTATATTCTACTTCTGCTCAGTGCATAACTCGGGTGAAATTTATTGTCTTTGCATAACCGCTCTTATTTGAAGGTAAGATGAGTTAAGATCTCTTGTCTGCCAGTTCATTGCTGAAGGCTCATACTAGCTAAATATCAAAAAAGTGCTGTAACAGTTGCATTTCCAGATGCTTTTGTTGAACAGCAAAGCAGATGAATCACAATGCAAACAAGTATCTGCTTAGTTATATGAATGAGAAATAAAATAATAAGCCGACGACTCCTGAACAAGCTAACCCCATTTGTTGGTTTTTAAATCTTTGCTTTAGTTGGACCATTTCTTTTTAAATGAGGGGAGTGGGGAGAAGCAGTAATACCATGTGTGTCCTTTACTTGAGACAAATCCAACCTATAACTTTTGATTACTTAGAAATGTAGAGAAAGTAAATCTAGATAGGATTATGGAAACCCACAAGGATTTAAGTGAGAATATTTGTCTGCACTAAAATGTTGACTGAATAATGAATAGGTTTGAATCACAAACATTTAGCTTAAATCTAGTATCCCAGTCTCCATATTCTGTGGTCTTCTGTGTGCTTTGTGAACTGCCCCCTGAGAGTAGCTTACTAAGAATGTTTCTGTGATCTGTAAATCAATATATCAAGTGTCTTCTCTGTGAATGTTTACTTTTTATTTCACTTTCTAAGCAGAAGCACTTAAAATTATTTGAACATTCATATCTTTATTATTTTTAAGCCGTTTGTTCTAGTAGTGGGGTCAGCACCTGTACACTTGAAGGATGATCAGAAACAGTTGTGCCTTGGAATATCCTTTAACAGTAATTTCCTGCTTTTTGATGCACATCATTAGTACTTCATTGGATATTTTGGAGTTATCCAGCTGCTGTCAAATAGTCACACTTCTTGTTGTTTAGTTTGGTTTGTCCTTAGCTTATCTCTTCAGGGTTTATTCTTCTTGTTTAGATGTTTTGTTTTAGCATGTCTTTGTAAGAGACATTGTACATACAGTTTGGTCCAGATAAAATTCCCAACATTCAAATGTTTATTGTAACTTCAATAGAACATTTGGTGACACCCTTTTTTGATGTATCCACCCAACCATCCATTAGATTCTCATGACCCTCTCTACCACATCAGGCCTAGCTCAATCTCTCACTTCAGTTGTATGACAACCATCCCTCCCCTTCATCTGTTCTTATCAGTACCTTTTAAAGATGCATTGTGAACCCCAGATGCATGATGGACTCCAGATGGATTCCATATTCAATGTCTGCATGATTGTGTGCAATGCAGTCCTCCTTGTCCTGACCTCCTTACTTTCATTGGATTCTGGAAGATGTTACCAATTTGAGAATATGTTTTTTTATAAATCTCTTGTGACAGCCATGTGAAAAGACACTTTATAGTAAAAAGGATGATATCCCAACTCTCAAGTGTGTTTTGGGGCCTAAACAAAGCTGTGAAAGAAATTTATCATATGTCATTCAAAGTAGCGAAAGTCAAAAGTATCACTCCATTTTCATTATGGTCTATTGTGTACATATTGTATCATATAGACTATGTCTACACTACGAGCTCAGGGTGTGATTCCCCTGATGGTGTACACATACTTGCACTAGCTCTTATTAAGGGAGCACAAGTATAAATAGCAGCATAGCTGCAATAGCAAGGTTAGCAGCAACGGAGGCATATCTGAACCGTGCTGAGTATGTACCCACCAGTTTCAGATGGGTTTGTATTTGGCATGGCTTAGCAGTGTTTCCGCTGCCACTATCAGTGGTACTGTAGCTACAGTTTTATTTATAATAGTGCTAGCATGAGTATGTGCACATGAGTAGAGGAATCAGACCCTAGCTCATAGTATAGACATAGCCTAAACTAGTTTTTAATTTGCTCAAAGGCCATTCCCCCAGCTGGCATAGGTTAGAACAACTTTCAAGGTGTCCTAGCCTCTGTTATCCAAGGATCAAAGGGAACCCATAATGAATCCTGACTCCACAGTTGTTCCAACCACTCTTTGGCTACACTGAGGACATAGCCCACTATATTTCATTTTGAGAATGGGGAGGAAAGGACTTTGTACAGCAAGTAAATGTAAACACACCTCCTGGGTGTGGTGTTCTGTCCCATCTAGTGGTACCAAGACCACTTGGGGGGGAGAAAAATTAATGAGTCTGCTCTACGGCCTTAGCTAACAGCCATATGGCTTTTAGCTCATGAAGTAGAGGCTCATGCATTTAGCTCTAGAGGTCCCAGGTTCGATCCCGCCTGCCGATGACTGGGGTCTGTCGGTGTTACATAAACTAATAAGCATTTGTCATAGAAGTTGCTGTTTATGGATTTGATTCTTCATGGTGGTGAGCACCTCCTAATTCCAATATGGACAGTGTAAGTTGAGGGCACATAACATCTTGAAGGACAAGCCCAATATTATTTTAGATTAATTAGTCCATCCCCATGCCTGTGCAAAATGGTTCCCTACAGTAGTTTTTCCATTGTTATGGAGAGTCCATATTAGAATAATCATTAAAAAGGTACTGTCAGATTACAAATTATGACCCAGATTTACCAATGCCTCATTCCAGTGCAAAGGGTTAATGCCACCCAGAAAGTGTATGGATGTTGGCTGGGGCACTTGTTGATTCAGTGCATCCAGGGCCAGATTAACGCAGGGGCTTTAGGGGCTTCAGCCCGGGGCTAAAGGGGGCCCCAGCGCAGCAGGGCTCAGGCAGGCTACCTGCATACCGTGGCCCCACGCCGCTCCTGGAAGCGGCCAGCTGCTGGCACATCTCTACTGCCCCTAGTGGGAGGAGGAGGCAGCTCCACATGCTGCCCCTGCCCCCAGCACTCTCCCTGCAGCTCCCATTGACCGCTGCGTGGGCGGTGCTTGCGGGTAGCGCACGGAGCTTTTAGGGAAGACACCCTGTATTCCTGGTGTAAGCTTTGAGAATGCTATGAAAGCATGCAGTGTAAAAATGTGCTAAATGGTGAAGAATGTGCATTGTGTACCATACCCTGAGGCTTGTATTACTATACACAGATCTTAGAAGTCAATTTAATGTTTCCTGATTTCTATGAAAGTAAAGGGCCCAAAGGGTTTTATCAGACTCCCATATACAAACCCTCTTGAAAAACACATACAGCTTTGCTTTCTGGACACAATGGCAAGTCTAGGGCGTATAGAAGCTAATAGTCTTATGTAGAATATTATATAAAATGCACCAAAGCTGAGTCAAGGGTCCAGCCAACCTTGTAAGATGCACACTGCCTCTTGCCCCTTTTAGCAGAACCACTAAGTGATGGTGGGGATGCATGTATGGGTAAGTTACAAGAGGCAGTATGGTCTAGTGGCTAGAGCATAACACTAGGAGTTAGACTTGGGAGCAGATCCTCAGCAGTAGTAAATTGTCATAGCTCCATTGACTTTTCCTCTGACAATTCATACACACCTGGAGCTCCGTTCCTTGCTCAGATTGTTACCTGTTGTGTAACCTTAGGTAAATCACTTCACCTCTCTGTGCATCTGTTTCCCCTCCCACCATTTGTGTGTCTTGTTTATTTAGAATGTAGATTTTCTTTTTTTTAGGACTGGGATTGTCTCCTACTTTGTTTGTACGTGTGTCAGGGAATGCTAACCTTAAAGTTACACCCAAACTTTGCATGTCCATGTGTGTTCATAGTATGAGTCTGTTTTTAAGTATGTGATATGTACTAGTTCTCGAATAAAAGTCTTTCTGCAACCTTAGGGTATAAAGGGTTGTACCAAACATCTTGTACTAATGTCTACAACTCTGGGCATATCAGAAAGCCAGATACCTCACAGCTAAAATACACATTACACCATTGTGACTGAAGAGCACCCCAGTGCCAGAAGGAAAGGGGCTCCCCAGTATGGAGTGGTGAGTCTCAGTTGGCCTGACTCCAACTCTCTGTCATAATCTGTATCTAAAAGGCGTCATGCAAGATATCATATGCAGATTGGCAACACACTGGTCATTAATATTATTGTGTCATGTGAGTAGAGGTGATATATATGAAAAATGATAAATATGTGCTGGAAATATGTTCTTAAAAGGTGTTTGGCAGGCAGGGCTTCAGTCACCCTGTCCTAGACAAAGGAATGTGGTTCCACCTGCTTGACTGTATCTCCAATGTAAATTGAGTAAGGAGAGACAATAAAATTACATTATGTGCAAGGCAGACCAAGCCATCAGGCAAACCAGTGTGGGGGATGGCCGTTAAGGCTCTCAATGGGGAATGGAAGCGGAAGCTGCAGCTCCAGGAACCCTTCCTCCCTCCAGCAGCAAGGTCATTGAACTTTAGAAAATATAAGCAGAGAGAGCACATGAATGAGCCATTTTGGCATCGTTCATCTAATGAGACCAAGAAACCCAGCACTTTGGACTCTGTTTTGAATCCTGGCTAAGGACTCTCCAGCCAGGCTGGAAGATTGACTGGGGTGAGAAAATTACTTTGAACAAAAGACTGCAGTTTAAGTTAAGTTAATATATATTTTACTTTTGCTTGTTTCTAAACGTTTCTATTCCAATTCCTTCTCGTTGGTTTCACTTAAATATCTGTTCTTTGTTTTCTTACACAACCATCTCAATGCAGAGTTTGAAACTGACAGGCTGGTGCTGTGTACTGTTTCTTTAAAGGAGCAGCAGACTTGTGAGTGTCCCAGTGAGGGGGGCTGAATGCTACAAGGGAGATGTTTTGGGGGGAACTTGGGGCTTGAAAGGCTGTTGGTATCACTCTGCAGGGGATAGCCAGGTGGGTGGAAGCCAGGGTGAGGCTATTGTGCTGTGAACGTGCTGCTGGTATCAGGGCTCTGAGCCAAAGCTGCACAGCACAGAGGCACCCAGGGTTACTGGCCAGGAGGTGACACAACCCCTTACAGTTCTGCTTTGAACCATATAGTGTCACAACCATATTTGAGCAGCACAGTAAAGATAAAACAACAATGGTGTAGAGTAAACCATTATGTTGTAATACATGCTGGCACACATGGGTTGGAATCGCACTTCAATCAGGGGGCTAAAATAAAGCGGGGTGGTGAGCATATCCCCCTTCATCCTGTGCTAGCATAATAAGAGCACCACCTACTATGTCAATGTTCTTTGACCACCGATTACAACAGGAATCGGCAACCTTTGGCACGCGGCCCATCAGGGAAATCCGCTGGTGGGCCAGGACGGTTTGTTTACCTGCAGAGTCCACAGGTTCGGCCAATCGCAGCTCCCACTGGCCGCAGTTCGCTGCTCCAGGCCAATGGGGGCTGTGGGTAGTGGCGTGGGCTGAGGGATGTGCTGGCCGCCGCTTCCTGACAGGCCGCGTGCCAAAGGTTGCCGATCGTTTAATTCTTTCTGTGACTACAATGCTATCAGTTTGCTTCATTAAGCTACATCTTATTGTAAACATGTAGTTAGTACTGTTCTTAGTACAATTACATATTTTGCCCCTGGAAATACATTTTGTATTTTTGTCAATTTATGGAAAAGTTCCATTTTCAATTCACTTGTATTAGTGTAACTAGGAATACATTGATGACATAAATGTAACTAACTGCTTAAATTCTGTACATATTCTTAATGGTTAAAGAAACAGTAACAATATTTTGAAAAAAAATCACATGCATTACTCAGAAAGTAATATTTTAACTTAATTAATTTTAGGAATAGGTCACTTAAATAGCTACTACCTCTGCAGAAGAGCTATTCAGAAAATACAGGCCAAATAAATCCTGCTGAGTACTGTTAACAGCTTGCCAGAGATAGGTTTGGTGGATTTGACTCATACGTATAATATGACTCTGTGCATGAATCTTTTCATGAAACAGCTTGTGATAGACTGCAACAATATATTATTGTTCAGAGGTGTATCTGTAAAAGAAAAATCCGATTAAATGGATAATACATATGAGCCGAGATAAAATGCAAAGCTTGGAGAGAGGAAAACTTACTATATAAAGTTGATAAAGATATGCATCCGAAGAAGTGGGCTGTAGTCCACGAAAGCTTATGCTCTAATAAATTTGTTAGTCTCTAAGGTGCCACAAGTACTCCTGTTTTTCTTTTTGCACATAAAGTTGCTTGGACTAAATCTGGAGATGTGCTGAGCACCTGGGAGCTGCAGATGTACAACAAACGCACAGCAGCTCTTAGGAGTTGGCTTTTAGTCCACAAAGATATTTTATGACAATTAAGGTATGATGAAATTAGTGCAAGCGTGTGGCAGTGAAAAATTACAAAACACTACATATGTTGTAGAAATAATAGTATGATATTGTAGTATTTGAGGAACAGTAAATGATTTTGCCATTCAAGACTGTCCTAATGAGAGGCCAAGAAACACTAGTAAACACCAAGAAACAGTATTCGTTGAGCAGTTCTGATCACATTTTGATTCAGTCGCATTTGATTTGCTTTTAGGGAAATTATGTTCACATGAATGTTTCCAGAAAGTAAATCTTGGATGTGCAGCCAAGGTTTATCTTATAACAGAACAACTTTGACATTTCCTTACTTTTGTGTATTTAACTATGCACCCTTAACATGCTCTAGCATACTATGGTATGGTGTTAATATACTATTGTTATTTCCTGTCTATGGATGCTACCATTTTGATTTTAAATAAATCCTTTTTCTTGTAGATAAGTCTGTATAGGTGTCAAAAAGTGGATTCTGTGGGTGTTGATAGTTGTGAAGAGATTATGATTTCAAAAACTCTTCTTTATGCTAGATATGTTATCCTAGCAACTGGAGCTATCCGGTCTACTAGCACAATTGGAAAGGGTCACTTCTAGCTCAGAAACAATTTGGACTGTTTTGCAGAGCTTTAGTCTTCCTTTTAGAATTGTGATTTGTTTATATCCTGCTTGACATGTATTTACAGCATATTTCAGTGCATTTCTTTTCTAGTGAAGATTGCTTGTCACCATTAGTTTCTTGCATTATGACAGCAGGGATTATATATCCTCTGACCAAGTTCTCTGTCTAGGTTTCAGTTTTGATGTTGTATTTTTGTCTTATAGTAAATCCCTTCACCATTAATTTTGTAGAATTTGTTTCTTTTTCTCCGTTAAACCATTCAAACAAAAATGCAGCTCTGGTAGTTATCCATTATTATGCATTTTTTTTTTCCAGTTTGTAACTTCTATTTTGTTTTACATATTACTGTTTGTTCCATGGTAGGGCAGTATGTAGAATGTGTCTAAACAGTGAGGAATTTCAAATCAGCTTGTTAGTTTTTGTTCTTTAAATCCTCATTTTTATTTCTTTCATATCATCATAGTCCAAATATCTGTCCCAAAGGCTATTTGTTGACCTTTTAACTCATCAGAATTCCTCCAGTCTAAACAGTGGGTTCTTAGCTTCCCTTTATAATTATGATGTGATTCAGACTTCAGTTGTTTCTCTTTCCCCTATATCTACTATGATGCTTAAGCACCCAGGGGGCAGGTTGGTTGGAGAGACAGGGTAGCCCACTGGCCAGGGTCAGTATGCATTATGTGTTCCACTCAGTGCCTGATCTACAAAGGCTGAGTCTTTTACAGTCCCCAGCTGCAGAGCCTGGCTTTTTAGATCAAGCTGTAGAGGATGCTATGTTAGCTCTGGAGGTCTCTGGTTCAAGAGACCATCTTGCTGTGTCACCCAAGATGGCCGCCATCACAACAGAAAAATATTCTTAACTGCATGAACTGCCAGCTCAGATTGAGGCTTCTTATGTTTCTGGAAAACATATGTTTCAACTTCACAGTGGACAGGCTCAGAAGCTTAACCCAGGTATTAGCATCATCAGTCCCATCAAATCACCTCATTAGTATAGACACTCCTATTTGTAATAGAAACCTCCGGAAATGTTCTGCTGCACAATGCTGCTCCTTAGACTACAAGAGGCTAGAGAAGGCATTCTCTTCTCAAAGCTGCCCCAGGACACAGACATCAGAGGATACCATTAACCACAATCCCATCTGTCATTCCCAATGAATGAGCAAATAGCCACCTTCTCAGACCACCAGTGTGCAGTTAACACATGAAATGAAAATGGTTTCATTTTCTGGAGCATTTAGTGCCCTTTTGAAAACTTTGGTTAAGTAGAAGTTGTACTGAAGAATAAGACTAACCAAGTAAATACTGTTAAATTTTTCATAGGCTCTAGGCGATCATTATTGTAATACACATTAAAAGACACATTAAAATCAATGTTACTATCCAAATGGACTACAAACATTAAATACATCTTCTCATAAAACATAAATAATGTAGCCCTGTTTTAACTTTTCTGAATGGCCCCACGAAGCTTAAGAATGTTCATTAATAATGTTTTGGCTAACTGCCACATATGGTCCAAAAGAAGCTGCCTTATTTATAAACCAGATGACTGATAACTTTTCATTGCAAAATCATGGACTCCTACTGTGAACTATTGCTTCATGTTTCTGATTTTCTAAATTTAGAATATCAAACCATTATGGATAAAGTTCGCCTGCAGGCTGAAGGCCCAGGCAAGCCCTCTGTACCACAAAATCACTCTGGTAACCCTGACTGAGAGGAAGGCATGGTACCAGATGCTCTGCAAACACGGAAGGTAAGATTGGTGATGGTCTAGAGGACAGCCAACTGGATGATATTTGTATGGATCCAGTGATTGGGAACCCAAATGATTATTTATAGGGCTAGAATTGAGAATTTTGGCTAAATGGTCAGGTCAAAGGAGAGAGAGCATTATTAACATGATTATTAATACACATTTATTAATGCAGTACCTCTTTAGATAGAGTAGCAGACAGTCCCTACCCTGAAGAGCATACAATATAACTAGACAAGACTGGCATAGAGTGGGGTCCTCTATGTAACACTCAAGGAGAGTGAACAATGTGAGGGCAATAAATGCCATGTTGGTGCCATAAGATAGGTAGCTATGTATTTGGGGTGGGTTTAGTTAGGTGGTGATGGGCTAACTGGAAAGAAAAGCTCCAGCTCCTATTGGCTGGAATTTCTGGCTTGTTCCTCTTTGCAGTTTTTCCCCCACGGCCTCATTCAGAGGGAAGGAGATACCACCTGGGGCCTCATGTCCCTAAAGTGAGAGGAGGAATTTTCCTGTTCAAGTCTAGTGCTGGGAGGGAGGATTGTTACCAGGTGGGCCCCATTTTACTCCCTTCTCTTCCCAAGTGCAGGAGTCCCTTCTTTGGCAGCTTCTGTAGCTGCTGCTACCTACTAGGCTGGAGTTCTCTGAATGGTTCCCCTCTCTAGTTTTCCCCCAAAGCCACATGGTGGGGGAGGTACCACCTGGGTTATAGTACCCCCAGTATCTGAGGGAGGAACATAGATGCTACTGATCACTGTTTTAAATGTGTATCTATACAAAAATAGTTAAACTAGTAAGTACAATGCTGTTTCTTTCAATTTATGCTCACTTTAATAATTTAAAATATTTGAATCTGATTTATCAACTATACTCAGTATAATTAAAAAGAATATAAAACCAAAAGCCCAACAACTTCTTATAACAATGTATGTTTTAGGAACCGGAAATTGTAAAATCCTAGGTGGAACATTCACCCCTCCAGGAGTTCCAAATACACAAAATGCAAGCCTTGCCAGTTGCCAGTGGGAAGTGAACATAATTATGACTTCACAGCTGCTTCTCCTAAAAGAAACACAAACAAACCAGAAGCTGCTTTTTTGTACTGAAGCATAAAAAGAATATGCACAAAGGGAAAATATTTATGCCAGAAATAAACCATAATCAAAGTAATACTGTCCTGCAAATTCATGCCACGCACACTCAAACTTTAGCATGTAAGATGGGAAAGGAGAATGCACTCCTACAGCACTGTGACAAGGTTGGGAACTCAGCACCCGGCACCTCCTGCTGGTTGTCTCTGGGAATTAGCTCAGTCCAGCAGAGCGCCCTCTCCCGGTGGTGTCCTGCCTGTTGTCTCACCCTTGGGTGGCGTGTGGACCTGCATTGCTCCCAACTTGCAGCGTCCTCTTCGAGCCACTGCCCTCCGGCAGTGCCCCTTAGTCCATCCTTGCCCCCTTCTGGGGGCGGGTGAATCAGCTGTCTCTCTGCGCCCTGGCCAGTGTGGGCAACTGCACCCCCAAAGTCACACCCCTCTTGGCAGAGGGTTGGTGCAGCCCACAACAGCCGCTCCCGTCGGCTGGGTGTAAGGCAAGGGGGGGGAACCCAGGCTCGCCCACTATTCTGGGTCCCAACCCAGGGACCCTCTAGTGGCAGCCATCCTGCCCTCCTCCTCTCCCTCCATCTGTCCACATCCCTGGGCTGCTTCCCCTTCGGCCCCTCGCACCAACTAGGCCCTTCCCCTCAGGGCCTGCAGCCTGGCAGACACTGGGCTGAAGTTTCCCTTCTGCTCCCCCGAGCCTGCCCAGCACTGTGCTATCCCAGGTGCTAGTCTCCCACCTCTGGAGACAGACCTTCCCCTCTCAAAGGCCTGGGACAGACTGCCTGCTCGCACTCTCTCTCTCTCTCTCTCTAAGTAGCCTTTTATAGGGCTGAGCCTGGCCCTGATTGGCTGTCTCCAAGCTGGGCCCTGATTGGCTTCCAATAAGCCCTTTTCTTATTGGCTGTTCATCTGCGCAGGCCTACTGGCCTGCTGCAGCCCCCTCTAACATGGGAGTGGGGCAGCTGTCCCATTACAAGCACCTATTAACATTCCATACCATGGTGGGAAAACTGCAATGTATGGAATTTTAGTTACCACAGGTCCTGGAGCTATTCATATGCCCAGGGTGGATATAATAGTGCTCTTGTATCTTTGCACTAAGACTAAACTCCTAAATTTGGGACGCTGACTTCTTTTTCTCATCTTCCAGTCCTCATACTAAGATCCCGTCATGTATATTTAACTGCAGTGAGTTGTTGCTAATCTACCTAATTATGCCTCCTTTTTGTCCCTTGTTAGACTGTCTCATTAGGAATGCTTATTCAATTATTTTTAAAAAAACATACTAGTATATCAAGAAACACACATACCCCTAGAGATGTATGTATTGCTGAGCCATCATCATGTCACTTAACTGCCCATATGTGTACAGTGATATTGCAGTTGTAGCAAATCCTGGCCTAAGCTATAGAAGTAGCCCATGACACTTGTGTAAGGGCTACTAAGGTGAGTATACCTTTGGAGGATCAGATCCTGATGTTGGAACTTCTCTGAACAATCTTGTGTTTCAGTCGTAAATTCAGAATAACCAGCTATCTTGATATGAAGTGTTCAATGTACAGAAAATCCTCATCCTGTATTTCCTGCATGCCAAGAAACACCTAGTCAATCAGTACATAATTAGATATCAAGAAATATGTTATAAGAAGTATGTTAGAATTTTTGATGAAGAATATTCATTTGTATGATTCATTCATTTGTAACATACTCCTTTTTTAGTCAAGTATTTACCGGAAAAAAAGATATCAACAAGAATGCATTTCTCATGAGGATTTTTTTTTCTTTCTGATTGTTATGCTCACCTGTTGCTCAGACATTGTTAACTTTAAGTACTCCAATGCAACATGTATGGTCTAACAACAATACGTTCTTTATTTGTAAAGCGAATCACACTGCTTCAATTCTGCTTCCCACAGATCAGAACTTTAATAAGGATATAAATAAGCAACTTAGCATATGTGACCTTCTGACCACAAGGTGTTAAATTCCAGGAACTATATTGCTCTACCTCTTTTATTTTATTTGAAAGTGTATTCATCATAGTTCTATGGGAAAACATTTGATTTACAATCAATCCTGGGTGGTTATGTGAATTATATTAATCTATACCGATAGTAAAATTATGAGGGAGCAGTCCTTAAGAAAGATGTTGAAAACATTTTTCACTTAGCCTTCAAATGTAGTAGGAATGACAATTGCTTTGTGGTTGCTGTTCAATCTTTGGGGAACATCAGCATATATAATATAGCTTTGGCTCATTGTATTGAATACAGTCATCTGTGCTCATATTTTGATTTTTGAAATGTATAACTCTACAAAAACATGGCCATTGTGATTTATGGGTGTGATGATTAATGAGGTGGGGAAACTAGATGCATTGAGTTTGACAACACAGTGTCATTTAGGAATGGGCAAAATAGTTTGGAGTAAACATGAATCAACACAAGCTTTTATTCCAAATCAGATCTGTGTAATTTTTGAGGGCTGAAAATGTTTAGAAACTTTTTTTAAAAATGTAGTTTGGTGCACGTTTTCACCTTTTTTGTTCAAGTATCCACACGTTAGAATTCCTTGTGAAGAATATTCATTTGCATGACTTCACTATTTGTAAAATATCCATTTTATCTTACTTTAATCAAACATTGGCCAGAAAATGAAGAGCAACAAGAATGCATTTCCATTCCAAGTCTGACTGGAAGCAAGGAAGTAATGGGAATCTAATGAGAGAGACAACTCCCATAAGATTTCCAGCCCAATTTTGCCATCCTAGGGGTCTCAGATGTCCAGATAAGTGTCTTTTGAGGTTCACCAGTTGCTGCTTTTCAACAGTTACACTTTGGATTGTAAATTTTTGGCAGTTTCATCCCCAGTTTCTTGAGGAACACAAACCAATATCCATAATTGGAAACAGCTTTTTCCACTTCCAAATAACCATTTCCATCCTCCTCAAAACGTATTTCTGCTGCAAAACTCTGTAAGACAATAGCCCAACATCCCACTGGCCCTATTCATAATTATTAATAAAATAAACAAAAACCAAACTAAAGCCAATTTCACACAGGGTATGTCCTTCAACTGTTTTTGTCTAATTTAGAATTTAAGCTTCTATGGAGATGGTCTGTGGTGTCTTGTAAGGTGTGTGCAATGCTGTGTGCACTGTCAGTGCTCAACAATAATAATGAGAAACTATGAGAGTCCTGGACATCTGGAGGGGTGTGTGTGTGTGAGTGCGCATGGGTGTAGTTATCCTTTAGTGGCAGATCCACAGAGAGGACAAGGACTCACTGCTGCTATTGATTACAGGAGATGTCTAGTGCAGTGGGTAAAGCTATAGAAGATCTCATTTAGCTTCAGTAACAGAGGCGTGTACTTTTGGAGATAAAATAATGAAGTCCTGGTGCCCCAGATGAATCTTTAATTGTGTGTAGTGCACAAACTTTGTAAGGGAAGATTAAATTTTTATAAATAAAAGACAAATCTACAGGGGCTTTTAGCATAAAAGAACAGTTTATCTACAAGAATCCTAGGTGTTAATAAGAAATATTAGAGCAGGGGTTCTCAAACTGGGGGTCACGAGGTTATTACAGGGGGGGTAGCGAGATGTCAACCTCCACCCCAAATCCTGATTTGCCTCCAGCATTTATAATGGTGTTAAATATATAAAAAAGTGTTTTTAATTTATAAGGGGAGGGGTTGCACTCAGAGGCTTGCTATGTGAAAGGGGTCACCAGTAAAAAAGTTTGAGAGCCACTGTATTAGGGAAAGGAAGACAAAGCGTCCTCCATATCTCTCAACTCCCAAAGCCCTTGTTGGACAAATACTTTGTGCATCTGGAAAAAGAAACATTTAGCAAGCAACATGCAGCAGCTCTTATGATGTGTCAGTAACATGGAGAATAATTTTGAGGGGGGAAAAATGACAGTAACTCTCAACCAGGAGAGTTTAGGAAAGAACTCGTCAAAAGTGTCTATTTTCATAGTTCACAGGTGCTTGCTCCATTTCTTTGTGTGACTATTGCTATTTTGCTGCCATGGCAAAGGGAGAGCCTTTCTTTTATATGTTTAAAATAATATATTTTGAACTGAATCTTGCACAGAATCATCACAACAGGTCAGATATATCCCTGGTGTTACTCCATTGGCTTCACTATAGTTAGTGCCTAGCAGAAGGGTCTTTGGAAGAGTTACTACACATCAGTGAAGTGTCTGTTTGTTGTTAGGGTAATTAAAATAGTCATTTGGAATGACACAAATTTTTGTTCCTGTCTGGTTAAACCAGAAAGGAAAAGGGAGAGAAAGAGACAGCAAAATTATGCTTTTGGAAAAAAGTTGTGACTTTATTATGAGTCTAAGGAAAATAAATATATGAAGATAGAATTTAGAAAATAAAACCTTGTTGTTTTTCTACTCTAGGATTTGCTTCTAGCCTGCCTTTGTTGCAGTATTGAGATCTCTGCTATCAGTTAGAAAGGAAAAGAATGAAAGACTTTTAAAGAATCAGCTGTTAAGTTGCACAGGGCTGTGCTTTTGAAACAGAAGGCTCTGAGTTCTATCCCTGCTACCTCAGTTCTCATGCTAGGCTGGGTTCAGATTTGAGGATTCCAATCCAACTCCCTCAAAATTCAGTGAAGTTTGGATTCAAGGTTTTGGCCCAGTTCTTGCTTGTACATTTCAGAAGTACAAGCACATACCACAATAAGCACTATGTGGTAATAGGCTGAGCATGAAGAGTAAGACTGTTAGGTAGCACCTTAACTGCACACAGCGCTGTTGCTGTGTTGCACCCAGAATTGGCTGCATTTCAGTAGTGGGTAAAGCTATTTTTGTGTAAATAGCTGGTAAAAACACTTTGGGATTATTGTAATTTATATTTATACACATAATATGAAATATATATTCATGTCATTAATTACATTATACAGGAGTGCTGACAAGAGACTGGACTTTATTTCCTGGCCCTGTGACCAGCCTTAGTCAGATTTGCAAAGGTAAGATGACAGAGGTCAGTATGCACTGATTACAGTGGCTGCTGTTACAAGGGTAAATTGTTCACAATCCATATAACTCGAAGTGTTATCAAAAATACTTCTAGTGATGGACAAAGACCAAGTGTCCTTGCTGATTCTCTTCGATCAATCAGCAATCTTGGACACCATTGACCATAATATATTGTTGATGTGTTGTGTACCCTAGCAGGAGTGGACAGCGGCACTCATGAATGACTTATATCCTCCCTTTTAGGGACATCCCACAGGGTAGTTGTATATGATGGTGTAACCCACACACCTCCTGGGTGTGGTGTTTTGTCCCCTCTAGTGGCACTGAGATCACTTAGAGAGAGATTAATGAGTTTGCTCTACAGCCTTAGCCAAGAGCCATATGACTTTTAACTCATGCAGTAGAGGCTCATGCACTAAGCTCCGGAGGCCCCAGGTTCGATCCCGCCTGCTGACGACTGGGGTCTGTCGACGTTATGATGGCTCATCTGCCTTAAGGATTCCCTTATAGGTAGGGCCCTACCAAATTCACAGCCATGAAAAATGCATCACAGACCATGAAATCTCATCTTTTCTTTGCTTTTACCCTGTACTATACAGATTTCACAGGAGAGACCAGCATTTCTCACATTGAGGGTCCTGACCCAAAAGGGAGTTGCAGGGGGGTCGCAAGGTTATTTTAGGGAGGGTTGCAGTATTGCCACCCTTCTGCGCTGACTTCAGAGCTGGGTGGCGAGAGAGTGGCAGCTGCTGACTGAGGGCCCAGCTCTGCAGGCAGCAGCGGAGACATAAAGGTGGCAATACCATACCATGCCATCCTTACTTATGTGCTGCTGCTTGCAGCGGTTTTGCCTTCAGAGCTGGGCTCCCAGCCAGCAGCTCCCACTCTCCAGCTGCCCAGCTCTGAAGGCAGCACCGCCAAGAGGTGCGCAGAAGTAAGGGTAGCAGTACCGCAATCTCCTCCCTACAATAACCTTGTGACCCCCCACACACTCCTTTTTTGGGGTCAGGACCTTGACAATTACAACACTGTTAAATTTCAGATTTAAATAACTGAAATAATGAAATTTACAATTTTTTTAATCCTATGTCTCTGAAATTGACCAAAATGGACCGTGAATTTGGTAGGGCCTTACTTATGGGGGATTCTGCAAAGCTTTATACTGTAACCCTTCCTCTTCAATGTGTATGTGAGGCTGTTGAGAGAGGCATGGAGGTACTGCAACCCACACTTAAAGAGATTATACCAAGTGTGGTGATAGTGTGGTTGAACAACTTCCCAATGTCTGTCCAAAACTGAGGTTTGCATGAGTTTGAGGTTCAGGCTAAATAAGACTGAGATAATGTATGTAGGCCATGTTAAGCAGTGGGAGGAGGAGGGTTGGCTCCCTTGAGTGGGGACGTACAGTTGCTGAATATTCCTTATATTTATAACCAGCAGATTTTGATGGCTCTCCAGTGGCTTCTGGATGTCCAAGTAGCAGCAGTGGCCAACCGTACTTTTTCCAATTCCCGCTTGGCAAGAAGCTTGCAATATTTTCATTTGGAAATGGACCTCACTGGTTATTATCCATGCCTTGGTCACCTTAGGCTGGACCCCTGCTAAGTGCTTTACATGAGGCTACATCTAAAGACCACTTGGAAACTTCAGCTAGCACATAATGTAGTGGCTTGCTTGTTTAGTGGTGTTTCTTGGAGGCAGACATGACATCTGTACCCAATGATCTTTACTGGCTTCTAGTTTGTTTGGAGTGCAGTACCAGGTGTTGGTTTTGATCTATAAAATTCTAAATGGTTTGTGTTCTACCTATCCTTCTCATGTGATACCATAGTGTAATAAACTGAAGTGCTCATGTTAACTGTCTTCTGCTTTAAATGCGAGGGAGCTAAAGGAAGGATATTTTTAGCGGGAGCCCCTAACTCTGGAATGCCCTCAACCTACTGTGGGTTGAGGAATGATGTTGGAAATTTAGTCTTTATAGGCTAGTGTGAGGTAGAATCATAATTGACATAGGCTTATTAAATGTTTTTATTTTTTATTTTACATGCATATATTGTGGAGCTGAGAATAGGCACCATTTATCAATAGAAATATTTATAAGAAATAAACCATGCTAGGGCGTTGTCAATAGATCTTTTATAAAAAGAGTTTTTTGTGACAAGGAGATGCCTGACATTTAAACCACTAAAAGTGGTAGCTAAAAGTCCAGAGGTGAGTTATTCTGCACTGGAGAGAATTGAAGACACTGTGGTAATGCAGGATATGAGAAGTTGCTTGACTCTGAATCTGTGGGACTCCAAGCAATATGCAGAAACTTGGCCCATCATGACAAATGATTTCAGTTTTCACTAAGTGAGAGTCTGAGTATAGTTTATGCTGACTCGCTCTGAGCACAAATGAGTCACTTGAAGATGAGTCCCGGACTGCTACCTTGTGGAGAGCCCCACTTAAAGACTCTGTTAGTAGTGAAGCTGAATGTTTTTTGCTGGATATTAAATAAACACTCATGACTGAACTGCCACAGAATTGGACATCAGTGATGGCTGAGTAGAACCAATCCTGCCTGAAAAACAGAGCATGAAAAATGCAACAGAGGGTCCTGTGGCACCTTTGAGACTAACAGAAGTACTGGGAGCATAAGCTTTCGTGCATCTGAAGAAGTGAGGTTCTTACCCACGAAAGCTTATGCTCCCAGTACTTCTGTTAGTCTCAAAGGTGCCACAGGACCCTCTGTTGCTTTTTACAGATTCAGACTAACACGGCTACCCCTCTGATACTTGACAGCATGAAAAATGTCTCTTCTCAGCAATTCCCTGGTTCTTGATAAAGGACATGATGATGACCAGACTGGATAGCAACCATCGGCTTCTGACTTGTTATGATTCCAGGCCAGAAAATGTTATGTCATGTCTGATACTTACAAATAAAAAAATACATTAATGACTGAGAGATGCTGGAATTAGCAGCAGCTAGTGTTGTGAAGGCACAAAGTCATGAAAACCCAACTTGCTGTTTGCTCAGCCATCTGCGAACAAAATCATGGTGATCTTCTGTAATGCAGAGGGTATTATAAATGACTACAAACAATTTAAATCTCTAATACTGGGGATTACTGCAACAAATGAATCCAATGCAAAAGGCTATTAGTGAGAAGAGCACAGGCAAACTTCAGCATTGTATGCTGCTGCTTCACCAAGCGTTACAGACCCAGTGGAATAGGAGGCTGTAGTGTGTGAATCCTAGGAGCTTCCAGAATCCATACACATCTTGATCCTAACCAACTTCCACCTGTTTCATTGATTACAACTAGAGATTAAACCAATTCAGTCTTGTCCCAATACTCTACAATTTCATTATGAACTCAGGCCACGTACAGAAATGTTTGCAGTCGTTTTGGCCAATTTGTGCTGAGTTTAATGGAGGTCTGGGCCAAGTTTGAGAGGAAAGATGGATTTTGGGGGTCACATCACTGCTCTAGAACTGAGGGTTTAATTCCTGGTTCGGCTGCAGACTTCCTGTGTGACTAAAATATCTCATTTTCCCCATCTTTAGAATGGAGATAACACTTCCTTTCTTCCATCCTTTTATTTCTTTATCTATTTTAACTCAAATAAAACACAATGAACCAAAACTGAAAAGCTTGTGTGAACTTGAAACTGCAGGGTTTTTTCTAAGACTTCTCTTTCCTTGTGTTTCTGCACTATCACAAGAGTTTAATATGAGGGTATCTATTTTCATCACCTGATTCATTTGATTAACATAATTTAAAATTCACTAGAATGCTCTCACAGCCCTCTAGTGGCCTCCAGAACCCGAAGTTATTTAGGGAATTAGCCTGGATTTTTTTTTTAATTTTATTTTTTTTAGTTTGGCAAGTATAGAATTTGAGTGAAAACTGGGGAAGATACGTTAAATATTAATGTAAAAAAACTTTGGCGCTACAGTGAAAAAGAAACTCTTTTCCTGTGTATTGGAAATACCTCAGATAAGAAACTGATTATAATACACAGTGAAATAAACTAAAATATACATCTAAACCATTAAGCATATTCCCTGCCTCTTAATGGAGGAAAATATTCACCAGAATATGGTGCAATGAGTTCAGAAGTAGTAGGCCATAAAATACTGTATTTTATTTAGTAGTATTTCTTCACAAGGACAGCAATTAAGCTTTGTCTATTATATGCTATTAATTATTTTTACGTGGTTTATTTTAGGAAGTGTGTGTTTCATAAATGTCATTTTAGAAAGGCATTTATGTGTCAATACATCTGTCAATACATAGCTTCAACAAATTATCCTCATATGTAACATTTGTAAGCAGCTTTCTGGTTTGACATTTCTGAACATGAAATTCATGAGTTTGGGGGTGGGGAGGCAATTTTTTTCAATCTTTTCATTATAAAATTTGTGACATTTGTCTATTAAATAAATCAGTTGTAACTGCTTGGGTTAGACATTGAATCAAAATAATCTCTTTATTTTATTTAAATTTGAAGGCAACTATTGGCATTGGCAAAAATAGGCTTTTTTGGGCGTCTTTTTCTTTTTTCTTTTTCCCCTCTACAGCCAACATTCAGGAATTTTAGATGCTTGCTAGTTTATGCTTGTCATTTTAGGATGGTAGTTTACATGCACAAACTGAGACATCTATTTCTATTAGTTTGTGAGAATATGCAGATTTGATCCAGAACTAACTTCAGCATTTCTATCCATGAACAGTTTTTCCTGGATTTAAAATATCAAAATTCCAACCAAATGACAAATCCTCGCACATATGAATCATTCCAACATTTAACTTTCTCTTTCCACAGAATGCAGTTTTTAACATGTAAGAATTAACATTTGTTTCTGTGAAACAAAACATTCTCTGAAATGCTTCTGGTTCTATGTGAAGAACCAGACAGAAAGGGAGAACTGCAGGGTCTTAACGTGGGGAGGAGTTTAGGTTATGAGGAACTGGGGAACCTTTTGGGAAAGGAAGAATCTATACAGGAAGCATGGGTTTCACCTGATCCAAAATGTAACCAGATTGTTGGCATGTAAAATTAAAAAGGTCCTAGAGAAATTTTTAGACTAAGGACTAGGGAAAGCCAACAGGCGCAGACGAGCACGCGGTTCGGAGAGAGACATCCCTTAGGGGAGGCTCTATTAACGGGGATTCTCTATATCTTAGTAAGAAGACAAGGATGGGAGGCTATAAAATTACACTGCTCTACAGCCAAAATGCTTCTGAAATAAATGTAGTCAAACTTTACTAATTCTGGGTCACTGAGAACGAAAATGATGCTTAAAATTGTTGATTGGCTCTAGTTTTCAAGATATGCTATTGGGTCAATATATACGACCCTTGACTTGGGAATGGCGGAGGATAAGTGAGTTATAAAGGGAAGGGATCTCAATTTAAACCAGAAATGACTAAACTCCATCTTTGACTGCATCTATGAATAAATCTATGACTGGGTTTGGACAGTACTTGCTTTTTAGGCAAAACAATGAATGATGCAATCTGAAGCTGGTATTGCGTCATACATGATATGAATTGCATCATGTTATTCCTAGAAGTCATGGATGATGCAATCATAACGAAGCTTACATCACTCTGCTGAACAAATTGCCCTATATCAGCTCTAGAAATCATACAGTGTCATGCTCTCTTATTTGTCAGTGTTTGATTTTGCAAAGGGACACATTTCTGTTTAGCCAAAGTGAGCAGAGATGTCTCGTACTTGTGTGAACAGTGCAGATAACTTCTGTTATGTTTGTGGTGAAGTGACTTTTGCATCACAAAAGCGCATTATAATCACTATGGTTAAGAAAGCCTATCACCTTTATTTTGGCTCCAAAATTGGAGATCAGGACAAGGGGTGGGCCCCACACATATGCTGCAACATTTGTGCAACAAATCTTTGCCAGTAATTGAACAGAAAAAGGAAATCTCTACCTTTTGCAGTGCCAATGATTTGGAGAGAGCCAACAGATCATACCAGCAATTGTTACTTCTGCATGGTGCCTCCAGTTGGGAAAGGTGTGTCAAAGAAGAAAAAGTGGACTGTGCGTTATCCAAACATTCCATCAGCTATACGCCCAGTACCCCACGGAGAAGGACTGCCGGTTCCTGATGCACCAGAATCATTCTCACTTGAGTCAGACGAGGAAGAGGATGAAACTTTTGGTCCTGAACCATCAATGTCACAGGACCCACATTTTCTCCCATCCTCCTCCTCTGAACCGCACCTCATAACACAAGGTGAACTGAATGACCTTGTCAGGGATTTGGAACTACCCAAGAGTAAGGCAGAGCTGTTGGGCTCCAGACTACAGCAGTGGAATCTCCTGGCAGGTGATGTTAGGGTTTCCATGTTCCGTGACCGTCAAAAGGATCTTGTCCCATTCTTCTTCATGGAAGGCGATCTTGTAGCCTGCAACATCATCGATGGTGTGATGGCAGCCCTCAACATCGTTCACAATCCAGATGAGTGGAGACTGTTCATTGATTCATCGAAGACGAGTCTTAAAGCTGTTTTACTGCATAATGGCAATGTTTTGCCATCAATTCCAGTTGGTCATGCAGTCCATATGAAGGAAACCTATGACAACATGAAATAACTTTTGAGGTGCATAAACTATGACCAACATTAGTGGCAGCTCTGTGGCGATTTGAAGGTTGTTGCTCTCTTGCTTGGTCTGCAGACTGGATACACAAAGTACTGCTGTTTTCTCTGCGAATGGGATAGTTGTGCAAGAGATTCCCACTACATCAAGAAAGATTGGCCACTCCTCCAGTCATTGGAGCCTGGGAGGAAAAGTGCTCAGCAACCACCACTTGTTGAATCAAGGAAGATTTTGTTACCACCCTTACGCATCAAGCTGGGTCTGATGAAGAACTTTGTCAAGGCCATTGACAAAACACAAGCAGCTTTCAAGTACCTCTGGGGAAAATTTCCAAGGTTAAGTGAAGCTAAGATAAAGGAAGGTGTCTTTGTTGGTCCTCAGATTCGGGAACTTCTTCGAGATGATGCATTTGACCATGCACTGCGTGGCAAGGAAAAGACGGCAAGGAAAGCCTTCCAGTTATTGGCAATAAATTTTCTCGGAAACAACAAGGCAGACAGCTACAAGTTGTTGGTGGAAAACCTCCTCAAGGCATACAAAAGCCTTGGTTGCAACATGTCACTAAAGATAAATTTTTTGCACTCTCATCTAGATTTTTTTCCACCGAACTGCGGAGCAGTGAGCGACGAGCACGGCGAGCGATTTCCCCAGGACATTGCAACAATGGAGAAACGCTATCAGGGCAAATGGAGCCCATCAATGCTTGCAGACTATTGCTGGACAATGACAAGAGATGCTCGATTTAATGAACACACAAGAGACAAGCCAAGTAGCGCCGAGTAGACACTGAATAGGACTAAACTATGTACATAATAGTTTTTTGCCTTTTGTTTCATAATACATTTTATTTATATAACCCTTTTGCTGATTTTTAAAGTGTTACATAAACAGGACAGGTGAAATATTATCATGTAAAGCAACCACAAACACACGAAAAGACCTAGGTTTACAATTTATGATTAAAACTCTACTATCTACACAATATACATAGACATAAAATGTAAAAACTTAAATATCTTAGAAACAGTAGCCAATCAGTTGTTTTAATTGTCATATTTGAATTCAGCACCTCAAAATACATAATAAATGGCACATTTTATCTCTGAAGCAGACAACTTCTCAAAAATTGTAGACCAGTGTTACAGGTAGGAACTGAAGAGAAACAGTCAAATGAAAAGGAGTCCCATTCAGTTATATCACCTAATAGCAGACAGCTAAAAAGTGACAAATGCTAAATACTAAGATGGCTGAACTTGAGTGCCTGGTATTTAAGTGAAGCTATTGATATAATAGGCATAGCAGAAACTTATTGGAATGATGCTAATCAATGGGACATGGTGATACCAGGGTACAAAAAATATAGGAATGACCGAGTAGGTCATGCAAGTGGAGGAGAGTGGCACTATATGTGAAAGAAAGCACAGAGTCAAATAGAGTAAAAATCTTAAATGAATCAAACTGTACCATAAAAAGCGACAGAGTCCTGTGGCACCTTAGACTAACAGATGTATTGGAGCATAAGCTTTCGTGGGTGAATAACCACTCTGTCAGATGCATGCCAGATCCAGACTAACACGGGTACCCCTCTGAAACTGTACCATAAAATCTCTAGGGATAGAAATTCCATGCTTGTATAATAAGAATATAGCAGTAGGAATATACTACCGACCACCTGATTGTGATTGTGAAATCCTCTGAGAGATTAGAGAAGCTGTGATTGTAATAATGCAGGATTTCAACTATACCCATATTGACTATACCCATAATGTCACCTAAGGATGGGATGCAGAGAGAAAGTTTTTTGGTACCGTAAATGACTGCTTCTTGGAGCAGCTGGTCCTTTAACCCACAAAGGGAGAGGGGATTCTTGGTTTAGTCCAAAGTAGAGCAAAGGATCTGATTCAAAAAGTGAATATATATGAACTGCTTGGTAATAGTGACAATAATATAATTAAATTTAACATCCTTGGGGGAGGGGGACACACCAAAGAAGCCCACCACAGTAGCATTTAACTTCAGAAAGGACAACTACAAAAAATGAGGAAGCTAGTTAAATGGAAATTAAAAGGTACAGTCACAAAAATGAAAAGCCTACAAGCTACATGGAAAGTTTAAAAACACCATACTAGAGGCCCAAATTAAATGTATATCCCCAAAATAAAAACCCATAGTAAGAAGACCAAAGAAGTGCCATCATAGCTACACAAGAAAGTAAAAGAAGTAGCTAGAGGCAAAAGAGACATCCTTTAAAAATTGGAAGTTAACTCCTACTGAGGAAAATAGAAAAGAATATAAACTCTGGTTAAGTCAAGTGTAAAAGTATAATTAGGCAGGGCAAAAAAGAATTTGAAGAGCAGCTTGCCAAAGACTCAAACTAACAGCAAAAAATGTTAAGTACATCAGAAACAGGAAGTATACCAAACAATCAGTGGGGCTACTGGACGATTGGGGTGCTAAAGGAGTATTCAAGGGAGATGAGACCATTGCAGAGAAGCCAAATTAATTCTTTGCCTTCTTTCAGTGTAGAGGAAGTGAGAGCAACCTGAGCCATTCGTTTTAGGTGACAAATTTGAGGAACTATTCCAGATTGAGGTGTCAATAGAGGAGGTTTTGGAACAAATTGATAAATTAAACCATAATAAATCACCAGGACCAGATGGTACTCACCCAAGAATTCCGAAGGAACCCAAATATAAAATTGCAGAACTACTAACTATGGTATGTAACCTGTCATTTAAATCAGTTTCTGTACCAGATGACTGGTGGATAGCTAATATGACACCAATTTTTTGAAAAGGCTCCAGAGGCGATCCTGGCAATTACAGGCTGGTAAGCCTAACTTCATTAGCAGGCAAATTGATTGAAACAATAAAGAACAGCATTATCAAACACATAGATGAACACAATATGTTGGCGAAGAGTCAACCCAGCTTTCTTAAAGGGAAATCATGCCTCACCAATCTGTTAGAATTCTTTGAAGATGTCATCAAACGTGGACAAGAACAATACAGCGGATATAGTGTATTTGGACTTTCAAAAAGTCTTAGCCTTTGGTGTGGAACCTTGTCAATTAAACAAAATAAAGAGTCATGGATAAGAGGGAAGGTTCTCTCAAGGATCAGTAACTGCTTAAAAGACAGGAAACAAAGGGTAGGAACAAATGGTCAGTTTTCACAGTTGAGGTAGGTAAATAGTGGGATCTCCCAGGGATCTGTACTGGGATCAGTGCTGTTCAACATTCATAAATGATCTGGGAAAAGGGGTAAACAGTGAGGTGGACAACACAAAATTACTCCAGATTCATTAACTCCAAAGCTGACTGTGAAGAATTACAAAGGGATCTCACTAAACTGGGTGATTAGGCAACAAAATGGCAGATGAAATTAAATGCTGATAAATGCAAACTAATGCACATAGAAAAACATAATCCCAACTATACATACAAATTGATGGGATTGAAATTAGATATTGCTACTCAAGAAAGAGATCTTGGAGTCATTGTGGATAGTTCTCTGAAAACATCCACTCAATGTGCAGTGGCAGTCACAAAAGTTAATAGAATGTTAGGAACAATTAGGAAAGTGATAAATAATAAGACAAAAAATATAATGCCACAATATAAATCCATGGTACACTCACACTTTGAATACTGCATGCAGCTCTGGTTACCTCATCTCAAAAAAGATATATTAGAATTGGAAAAGATATAGAGAAGGGCAACAAAAATGATTAAGGGTATGGAACAACTTCTGTATGAGGAGAGATTAAAAGACTGGGACTTTTCATCTTGGAAAAAGACCACTAAGAGGGGATATGATAGAAGTCTATAAAATCCTGAATGATGTGGAGAAAGTGACTAAAGAAGTGTTATTTACTCCTTCACATAACACAAAAATCAAGGGTCACCCAATGAAATTAAAACAACAAGAAGTAATTCTTCACACAATGCGCGCACACAACCTGTGAAACTTGTTGCAAGGGGATGTTGTGAAGGCCAAAACTATAATGGGGTTCAAAAAAGATTAGGTAAATTCTTGGAGAATAGGACCATCAATGGCTATTAGCCAAGATGGTCAGGGATGCAACCCCATGCTCTTGGTGTCCCTAGCCTCTGATTGCCAGAAGCTAGGAGTGGACAACAGGGGATGGATCACTCGATGATTGCCTGGTCTGTTAATTCCCTCAAAGCACCTGGCATAGACCACTGTCAGAAGACAGGATATTGGACGAGGTGCACCATTGCTCTGACCCAGTATGGTGGTTGTTATGAAAAGGGAGAAAAAAATTGAGACTAAAATTATGGAATATTTAGAGTCTTGGGAAAACTTCTTGTCTAAGCCAAATCCATGATTTTGAAGTTTGAAAATTGTAAAGTCAGTGGGTCTGAGAGAAACTGTAAAAGTATTTTTTTTCTCTCTGCCTCTTCACTTTCTGTTCCTTGCTTGGACAAGAAGAAGGAATACCAAAATACTGTTACAGAAATTACTCGGGTTGTATTTTTGAACATTCTTTACCATGGAAATTCATGGAAAATCCTGGGTTTGTTTGACTTATTAGCATGGGTGTATCCAGGCCAAAGAGGTTTGGCTATATTTGAATGATCCAAACCTCTGCACAACATGATGTTCATACATCAGTATGATAAACCGAAAGGAGATATTAGTATCCCTTGAATCTAAGTTATTTAATGAAGACTTCTGTGCAGTTACAACTCTTCCCTGGATAATGGCCAATTTTCCCCTTTTTTTCATAGAAACCATCTTAAGTATCTTGGATTTGCTAGATGCCCTATTTAATGTACAGAGAGAAACTGTGAAAATTAAGAATTCTGAGCAAAGGTTCCTAATAAATGTAAGCTGAAGGCCTGTGAGTTCCATGCTGAATAAATGCATATGGTAAGTGCTTTGAATAGAGCCAGGAATGAAAGGAAATGATCTGCAGTCTCTGCTTGAACACATGTTTAGATGAGATTTGGGGGGGAACAAAAGAAAGAAAGGTTTAAAGATCTAAGATGTTTTAGCCCTCAAAGCTGGAAGCAAATGTAAATCTTAAGGTAGCAATGCTTAAGCTCTGATGTAACTGATTAGTAAGAAATGTATAACAAAAAAAGGTCATCTTTAGAATTAAAAGATTACAATCTAAACTATTGCCACAAAATGAATACCCTAGACTAATTCACCAGAACCAATGTAAATGCACCAAAGAAAATGGAAAGAAATTAATTAACGTCTCTTGAGGTCAACCTGTCATGGAAACACACAGCACAGTATCGTTATAGGTTGTTAATGGCTCGCTGAACAACAGGTTTTCTTTTATCCTCAAGTCTTCAGCAGATCCAAAGGAAACAAAGTACTGAAGGACCCTGTTTCAGCATGTCATGGGAGCAATGTGAAATTAACTATAACAATTTATTAAATGTTTTTTTCATGAATAAAGGTCATCCCCTGAAATTTCAGTGGCCTCAGAATAAAAGGTAAAACTATAATGCTCTCTCAAACCACATCCCATGCATTTCTAAATAAGCAGGGGGAGGGAAGATTTCAAGTGCCACGGTCCTGTCTTCATTGTCAAATATAGGACCTACATGATTAGAAAAGAAAAATAGAAGAATATTCCTTGGTAGGGAGTGCGAGATTGTAAATGTGAATGTATTCCCATATTATCAGTGGGCCTCAAATTCAAGATGCCAGAGCTAGAGATAACAAACTTACTCATAATTAATGTTAAGAATTTATTTATAAGGGAAATGCTTCATTTGGGTAAATTGTGTATGTGCTGGGTTACAAAAAAAGCCCTCTAGCTGCCTATTTTAAAATAATAGCTCTAGAAAACCACCTTAACACAGATACTATTTTAGCCAGACAAATCTGAATTGTAATTTTGTGGCTAATTTAGCCAGAAAGAATTGATTGTACTTATTTGTGTAGGGACTGAATGTAGAATCCTGGTGTTTCAAATATTTCAATCCTGAGGTAGTTTTCTGTGACATATGGGATTTGATTGCTAAATTCTGCTCTCAGTACTAGTGGATCCTGATCCAAAACCCACTGAAGTTGATGGGAGTCTACAGGTATCAGACCCTAACTCCACTGAGGCCAATAGAGTAACTTTTGACTTTTATCACACAAGAATTTGTTCCATAGTCTATTTGTTGTGATGAATTTCAGTTGTGTAATGTTTTGAGCCAGACAATGCAACTGTATTTCCTGTAGAATCCCGTGCTGGAGGCAGACCTTTGTAAAAAGGGCTGATAAGTAATTAGTTCATCCTAAATTAGTTGTTAATGCTTTAACATGTAAAGAATATAAAGAAATAATAGCATAGAGATTCAGTAATGGTGGTGCTGACCATACTTTATCACTACATATATTTATTCTAATGGTCCATCAGTGGCCATTAGCCAAGATGGTCAGGGATAAAACCTCATGCTCTGGGTGGCCCTAGCCTCTGACTGCCAGAAGTTGGCAGTGGATGATGGGACGGATCACAAATGATTGCCTGTTCTGTTAATTCCCTCTGAAGCACCTGGCATTGGCCACCGTCAGAAGACAGGATACAGGCTAGATGGACCATAGTCATTCTCATGTAGATCACAAATGGTCTTGACTGAAGAAAAGAAGTGTCAAGATTTAGCACTCAATTTAAAATCAAACAAACTGTATACTCTGATTACAGACCAGCTATTTCTATCCTCCACTGCAGGGTGAAAAACAGAAAGTGGGAGTGCTTTGCAAAGTCAGTGTGGGGAGCACCATTGAAATGGAGGCATATAAATGTTTATAAGGAGACGTGTCCAGATGATTTGTGGCATACACTGCATGTGTTTCAAAGGACAATAGAAAGAACAATCATCTTTAGAACAAGAACAGAAAGTCCCATATGCTCTCACTTCTTGAAAACACCTTTCTGAATACATGTAAAGGTTGGAGGAGTGCATCTTTTATTATTTATTCCTGGCCGGGAGTATGAATATATCTCAGGGTAGAGAAGTATTTTGTGGTGACTGGCATATGTGACTGGAGTGAGACAAAGACAGGAGTTTGGATATTCCATTGTTTGCTTCCTGTGACTGAATGGCTGAGGACAAAAGCATTTAGAATGCTGGGGAAGCAGTTTCATAGACATCCTGGCTTGAGGGACAAATGTAACCAGTGTCTTCCTGGGAACTAAGAAGGAAGAGAGAGAACTTTAAAAGCCCAACAATAATAGGTGATTTGACAAGTCACAGTTATAACCACAAAGATCATTCGCATAACATTTGAGAAAATGAAACTTGCTTGGAGCCCCCTCATCAACACATATACACCCTCAATTAAAACAATGCCCCTGATAGCAGGCAATATAATCTGCATTTTATTTCACTCAGGAGCAAAATAACAAGTTACTCAGGCCTGCGGCACTCATGAGTGATATGGGCCGTGTAATATCCTTTCCGTTGAGTTTCCTATTATTAAGTTTGAAATAAGGAGTTCAGAATTAACTGTGACAATGATTTTATCTAGTGTTAGCATCACCATTAGCTTTTGCAGTTTACTGCTAATAAAACTTTAAATTTGCTATTACTTGTAATAACCTTCTTGCCACCTTAGCTGTAGAAATTAGACAAAGAACCCTGCCAAAATGTGGCTAATGAAATTTTCTAGAAGCCTGGCAGAGCTGGCTAGTAATAGTGACCATTATTTACAACCTGTTAATATAATAAAGTATGATATTCTGGTCTTCAGCTGATGAATTTGAAGCACCTGTTTCTTATACCAGGCGTTAGTGTCCACTGTGCACACCTGCAGCTGACCAGCAGTACCTGTATTCACTGTCAGGTGAGATGTTTAATTATAAGGATTGTCTTTGCCACCTGACAGTCCATTTTCAAAGAAGGATGTATGGGTGAGTAGAGTTAATTTAATATTTGTCCCAAGACCTTGTGATGGAATCAGAGTTAATAATGAGCAGTCCTCAAAGTTTCAGGCCCTGTCAGTATCACCCAAAAAAGTCTGGATATTTACAGTGTGTTATCCTGATCTAAGTTATACTGGTGTAAATCAGGAGTAAGTGTACTGAAGTCAATGGAGTTACACTGCAGTGAAACTATGGGAGTGAAGTCAGAATCAGACCCACAGTATCTAAAACTTGTCTTATCCTTTTAAAAATCTTTTCCCATCCATAGCTTTTCAATTGTCTTGGGTGAAATCCTAGCCCCAGTTAAGTCAATAGCACTGAATTCAGTAGGGACAGGATTTCACCCCCTAGGTCTCTCCTAACACAATCTAATCCAGAAGCACAGACCATTTCTAAATAAGAGTGGAATTCACATAGGATTTAATGATTGGCCTTTGACTTTTCAATGGTATGCCTAACACTCAGGGTAGGTTCTGGGCTAAGCTACACCTGTGTGACTCCATTTACAAGTAATTTACAGAAATGAGATAGAATAAGGACCACTATGATGCTGCTTGCCACTACAAGTTAGCACCTGTCTGTGGAGTAGTACCCTGAGGCATCCTAACCCAGGCAACAACTGGGGACTGGAATGCAAGAAGAGTAAGTGACTGAACCAGTGGTGACGCTAATGTAGCCTGGATTTCTATTTGTTTGTTTTTTGTTTTATCTCTCCCTCACACACATCATCACTTTGGGGTAATTGTCCTTGTTGATGAAGGAAAAAGTGAGTTTGATGGAAAAAAATTGTTGAAGCATGATAGGATGTGTCGGAAAAGAATTCAGGTGGCTGAATTGAAGCTAGCTCAGAGATGAGAATGGAAGACATAAAAAGGGTTGGTCAGTGGAGATTCAGGCACTTCTCACTGCTAATCTACAATACCACCACTACTCAGCAACATACACAGTAGGCTGAGCAGTTATGGGGAGAAAATTTACATTTAGATGGTCCCAAATCATTTGTGAAATTTGAAGTGAAGTTAAGGAATTGATGGATATTAGGTATTGCACTTTCCTTTTTGATCTTTCACCCACTTTTGTTAGGCTTCTAATTTGGGTTTTGTACCTGAGATAAAACTGTTTTCAGCGGCAACTGTCTATTTTATCCTCATTACAACAACACCTCATTCGAATGCTCCCAATGGTTGGCTAGCAAGGATACTGTTGTGATAATGATGCAGTGCACTTGATAAAAATATGCAGCTTCAATGCTTTGAGCAGAGGCTGTAGTTCTTAGTCTCTTTTATTCTCCAACATACTAAATTATTTTTTTCATTTTAAATAATGTAACTAAGTTGCTCAAAAACATGACTCTGCCTGGATACCTAGCCTCGTTACCCTGGTACATCATCACAGAGCAATCCCAGCAGTGATGATGATGACGAAGGGTGTAATATATTATCTTACAAAGTTCTGCTGCTGCTCTCCTCAGCACTGCTGTCTAGAAGCCAGCACTCCCAGCAATATGCTAATAGAAAGTGGATGTAAATGTTGATAGATAAGCTTGGATGCTCCTTGAGGGATTCTTCAACTGTGAAGAAATATTTAATTGGAGGGGCAGCAATTCCAGGCCTGGTGCTCTGTTAACACTAATACTCATAATAAAAATACATTGTAAAATATTACAAATCTCTTCTAATTGGCACAAAGCAATGCACTTGTCATACTTCCAGGTTCAAGGGATAGCTCTGAATTCTCCTTTGAAATCATTTCAGGTAGAGTTTGCATATGATCTCTGACATGGTATCAGAGAGGGGATAGAAAGCTTTGTCCATGATAGCTTCACATGAAAAATGTTTTTCTTGTTAAGAAAACCCCCTATGTCCTCTGCTCTCTCCCCAGAGGAGAAGAGTGCCAGGGGGAGTGGTAGGGATGTTAGCAACATTTTATCACGAACATTAATGCATCTTGGATTTCCAACACTTTTACTCTATGTAAATCTTTCTAGTTTTTCTCTCTCATTTTTTCAGAAAAAGTATATCAGGACTAAATAGTCACTTAGGCCCCAGCCCTGCAAAGATATATAAGTGCTTCGGTCTAAGCACATGAGAAATCAATGGGACTATTCACATGCTTACAGTTAGGCATGTGTGTACATCTTTGCAGGATCAGGTGTGAGTGGGAGCAAGTCTGCCCTCAGGTACACCCATGCAGCCTTGGAGAAATCACTGTACTCCGGCCTATGCAAATTTCTGATTTTTAATTAAGAGATTTTTCTAGAGCTGGGAAAAGCATTATTGAAAATTACCATCAACACTACTTTCAGATCTTTCAAGATCTGACAGAAGTCTCCAATAATTTTTTTGCAATCGTTTTCAAAATAGGTATGGATCTTTATAAATTGTTATCTGCATGCTATCATATACATGGGGGTTCTTTCTATGCAATTGGATACAGCCCTTTCAAATACACCTCTACCCCGATATAATACTGTCCTCGGGAGCCAAAAAATCTTACCGCGTTATAGGTGAAACCGCGTTCTATCAAACTTGCTTTGATCCACCGGAGTGCGCAGCCCCGCCCCGCCCGGGAGCACTGCTTTACCGTGTTATATTCGAATTCGTGTTATATCGGGTCGCATTATATCGGGGTAGAGGTGTGTATTGTTCATCTTTGAATATCTCACTGGTGCTACCCACATCTAAATCTCCCTCAGAACTAATCCTAACATTCCAAACCTCTGAGCACCTTCAACCAGCTGCCATTTAAATAGAAAAATCAACATGGCAGATTTTTTTCCTTCTTTACCCCAAAGTGTGACATTTCTACTCTAAAATTAGTCAGATAGGATAGGGGTTATGTTCGGCCCTGTCCAAGTGGGGTCTAATATCTTGTAGCCAGGGCAGGGCCAGAGAGGCCCATGCCTAGAGCCCCAGCTCTTGGAGTGTATGATATCTGAATTTTAGCTTTCAATTAAAAAAAAATAAACCCTCATGATTGTGAAGCAAAACTTAAAAATGTGAACTAAGTGTAACCAGCAAAGTGTTGTCTCCTCAGCAGGGCCGGCTCTAGGCACCAGCAAAACAAGCTGGTGCTTGGGACGCCACATTTTTAGGGGCGGCATGGCCGGCGCCAGAATGCCGCCCCTAAAAATGTGCCCCGGCCGCCCTAGCTCACCTCCGCTGCTGCTGCCACGGTGCGCAAAACAGCTGATTCGCGCGCCGCTACTCGTCCTCCCTCCCAGGCTCTCAAATCTGGGAGGGAGGGGGAGCAGCGGCACGCGAAACAACTGTTTCGCGCGCCGCGGCCGCTCGGGATCTCCCCCTCCCTCACAGGTTTGAGATCCTGGGAGGGAGGGGGAGAAGCGGCGCCCGCGCCGTGGCCACTCGGAGTCTCCCCCTCCCTCCCAGGCTCTCAAACCTGTGAGGGAGGGGGAGACTCCGAGTGGCCGCGGCGCGGCGCCGCTTCTCCCCCTCCCTCCCTCCCTCCCTCCCTCCTAGGCTTGAGAGCCTGGGGGGAGGAGGCAGTACTGGGGATTTGGGGAAGGGGCGGAGTTGAGGCGGGGCTGGGGGTGGGGTAATTAAATAAGCTGGGGGGGGCGGCCAAAATTGTTTTTGCTTTGGGCGGCAAAAATCCTAGAGCCGGCCCTGCTCCTCAGTCTGCCTCAATAGTTCTGAGTAGTGTAAATTACACTGTGAGTTTCATTGGGATGTTAATTCCATGACCATCTGCTCTGTGGGGCTATCATCGTAGCAGAGGACTCTGTGCAAGGTGAAAGTGCAGCATACATACTCACCCGAGTAGGTACACCCTGGCAACTAAGGAAAATACTGCCCCCCCCTGCACCCTCCCCTCACCTGTTTCCAAAGAGAGGAAGGGAAATCCTATTGTTCCCAAGGGAAGGAGGGACCCTGGCACTTCTGGGGAGAAGGAGCCTCTATGCACCTGCCACTGGAATAATAAATGGAAAGATAGGATGGTCTTGAGGCCTGTAATAATATAATAGAATGAAGTTTAATAATATGAAGCACAAGGTCATGCACGTAGGGACTAATAACAAGAATTTCTGCTATACATCAGTGGAAAGTGACAGAGGAGGAAGGAGGCCTAGGTGTGCTGGTCGATCACAGAATGATTATGAGCCACCATTTTGATGCGGCTGTGAAAAAGGCAAATGCGATGCTGGGATGTGTTACATGAGATACTTCAGGTAGAGATAGAGAAATGTTAATGCTATTATACAAAGCACTGGTAAGACCTCATTTGGAATACTGTGTACAATTGTGGTGAACCATGTTTAGGTTTGGAAGGATTAGATTTTTGTTGGTAAATATTGTAAAGATTTTAACACCCCCCCCTCTCTCACACACACACACACACACACACACACACTCAAAAAAAACCAACTCCATTGATAATCATTCAAATTTGCTCATAGGCAAAATAAGAATGCTGCCTGAGACCTTATCAGAGTTTAAGGCTATTTACTTTGTATGTTTTGGTGCGTGATGTTGATAATTTGTGTTTTAATGGTTATAAAGTTTTAACTTTCTGAATCTCAATGTCTACTGTCATTAAATATTTTGTCTGATCCCTCATAGTTTCCCGCAACTGTGAAAATTTAAATTGATAAAAATTGAAAAAGTACTTAAAAATAAACATCAATACTATCTGTCAAAGTTATCAAAAAATAAGTCTAATTGTGCCAAACCTACCCATGTTCAAGAAAAATAAATTCAAATTGAAACCGGTGCATAAAAGGGCTACTAGGATGATTCAGGAGAAAAGAGCCTGCCCCGTGAGAGGATACTAAAGAGCTTGGCTTGTTTAGCCTAGCAAAAAGATAGCTGAGGGAGAGTATGATTGCTCTATAAATACGTCTGGGGGTAACCACCAAGGAGGGAGAAGAGTTATGTAAGCTAAAGGACAATGCTGGCACAAGAACAAATGGGTATAAGCTGTCCACAAATTAATTTACACTGGAAATTTAGTAGAAGGTTTCTACCCATTAGAGGGGTGAAGTTCTGAAACAGTCTTCCAATTGGAGTTGTGGAGGCAAACAACCTAATTAGCTTAAAGATAGAGCTTGATAAATTTTTGAGTGGGATTGTAAAATGGGGTTGCTCAGGGAGGAGAGGCAGAGAAGGCTAGCTGGTGGGATTGGCAGTGCTGGGGGTCCCTTCTGATTCATGTATTATATTCCTAAAATCTCATGCTTCAGGGCTTTAGCTGATCAACTGTAGGGTCCAGAAGGAATTCCCCCCCCCCCCCAAGTAAATTTCTGCCTTTTTCCTCTGAAGCATTAGAGGGGGCCACAGCTGGAGATAGGACATTGGAAAGGGTGGCCTGGTGCTCTGAGACAGTACCGAGAATTCTTTCTCAGGAGTTGATTGGTTGGTGGCTGTTACTGACATGCTCGGGGTTTAATTGATTGCCATATTGGAGGTTGGGAAGAAATTTTCTCCCAGAGGAGATTGGCAGGGACCTTGTATTTTTCACATTCTTCTGCAGCATGGGGCATGGATCACTTGCCAGGATCATTTGGGTTTATTTCACTAAATCAGTTGTCTGCCATTGCAGGGGCCTTGGATGTTGATACGGCTCTGTCCCTCCTCTTCTCTGCATGTGGCACATACCAGCTGAGTTTCCTGAGGGCTGTAATGCTCTGAGCTAATCCTGATGGTTGTGCTTGGTGTCAGGTAAGATTGGTCTCCATGTTTCATGGTCAAACACAAAATTGCAAAATCTAGGACCAGGTCCACCTACGATTCCAATCTCTTTGAACAATGAAACCGTCAAATCAGTTTCCAGCTTTTGTTATCTGGGTTCTATACTTACCAGCTCCTCCAATTCTCACACGGAGGTTCTCCATCGGATTGGCATTGCAGCATCTGCCATGGGTTGTTTACATCATCATCTTAGTATGACAACCAAGTTCAGGATTTATTTGAGCTATATCCTTCCCATACTGTTGTACGGCTGCGAAACATGGACACTATGCCGTGCAGACTGGACAAAGTTGGAGGCTTTCCACACAAAATGTCAACGTCGTATATTGGGCATAAAGTGGAATGACTTCATCTGTAATGTAGATGTTTATGGTCATTCGGCTCTACAGACTCCTGGGGCCATTATCTGCAGGCAACTCCTTATGCTTTTCGAACATGTCGCAAGGATACCACAAGATGTTCCAGTGAATGCCATTTTCCGGGTGTCTTGTAACATTCAAGATAAAATTCCACCAACCGCGGGGTGGAGGCAGCCCAGAGGCAGACCTCTCATTACATGGGTTCATCAAGTCTGTTCCCATGTTGGACTCTCAGGCCATCAAGCCTTCACGGTTGTGCAGGAATGGACCAAATGGTGAATAATTGCTATGGCCGACTGTCTGGCTAAGTGTTGAAGAGGAAGAGAAGAATTATGGTTGTTGTGCTTGGTGTGGGGGTGGCTGGGTGGTGTTGTGTCATGTGATCTACAGGAGGTCAGACTAAATGATCTGGTGATCCCTTCTGAACTTAAACTCTGACTCTAAATGAGGAACAGAGCCATGGTCTAGGGGTGGGACCATGAGCACAGAGTCATGGGGGATCCAGTCTTCATTGTGTCCCTAGGGCTTCTGGTTGGCATAATCTGTCCCTGAGACTCTGAGCTTAATACCATTTGTAGTATCTTACTGACAAGCAGGGTGGTGTCAAGATAAACCTTTTATTATGAACAGAACCTATGTACAGAAATGAGGTAACACGCTTTCTACTACTCTGTGCAGCCTGTGACTACCCTGTCTTGGGCTACTTTGTTTCTGCCTTTCTAAGAAATGTGTCCCAAGAAAGCAAAGACTGCATCTAGGGTGTACACAAAGTGTGGCCATCTCTACACTTCCTGGAGGACATACTCTATAGCATATCTTCCCTTTTTTAGATCCCTTTCTAAATTACTGACTGAACTAAAACACTATTAAGTTAAAGTATCCAACTATTACACATACAATAACTAATTTAACTCTTCAGGTTGCCTAAACACAGTCCTAAGATACCTTGATCACTCTCTTAGGGCATTTCAGCAATCTTCTCAATCTGTTGTGTTGCAAACCCTCTTTAGTCAAATCCTTGTCTGTCATAGATTATTCAGTCTCATGGCCAATGATGGTTATTTTGTGAATTGTTTTCAACCTGTATGTCTGTTCTCACTTCACTTGGCCAAATTGTCAGGCATCTTGAGCAAATGCTTACAATTCCCTCATAAGATTTTGCTTTCATCTGTGATCACGGAGTATGAATGAGCTGATTCCTCTTTGATCTCTGTAGCGTTGACTGGCCAATGCATGTCTTGCCAAGTCTTTGTTTTTTAACTGCAGAAGAGGTCTTGCTGTTTTATTGTAAAGATTTATCTGATTGTACTTTCCCAATCTTTTTCTCACTATTACAGGCTGTTTAGTCATCAGTTGTTTTTGGCTTATGTCTGATGATCAAGTATTTATATATTAGTTGTAGAGGAATTCAGCGGGTGACTTTTTGCATTGCAGTGATGTAGCTCTATAGTAGAGTAGTGTTAACTTGGAATCGTCCCTTACATCCATTGCTTTTCTGAGCAAGTTCTTCACTATATGTACGCCACAGTCTGCTAATCCATTGACTGTCCCAGCCCTGAAATTGTTCCTTCAGTATAATCTTTTGAAGATGCTTTTGACTCTTCCACTTTCCTATGCTCCTCACATCTCCAATTCAAGTTCTGTAATTACATTTACTTGTATCCCAGTGTTCATCCTGTGTGTCACATTTGTGCGCATTTTTAATTAGCCAATCTTTCAGATTTCCAGCATCCTCCATTGCTGTGCTTAAGAACAGCTCTTCCACTCCACTTGAGGAATCCATTGCTGCACTTAGTACATGTATTTTCCTGCTTTCTCCGAACATCTTTTTATTTATTATTTGTGTGAATTCTGGGCATTTCCTATCCTCATGCTCTTTGCCACATCACAGGCGTTGTTTTCTGCTTTCCATGTTTTTGTCCTTGGCCAGTTTAAGTTCTGTGAACTTTTCACTTGCTGGTTTAGCTGTAGTATGCAAAGTCATGTGATCTGAGCCTTTCTGTAGGATTTTGGTCTGTGCTTCTGTTTGTTCTGCTGTTTGTCATGTACATATCACCCTTTCTCGGTGTCAGATCCATCTCCCTACATAACCATTCATGGCTTTATTTATTGTTACACTCTTGCCAATCTGGTCTTTGATGAGAGAGTCTTTTAATATTGCATGTTCACAGGAATGACTTTTTAATTTTAAGTCTGGGACAAGCTCCTCTATTGTTTCCCCTTTGTTTTGTGTTCTCATCTTGACCATATATCTCTCATAAGTATCATTTCTAGAGCGACAACACTTCTCAAACATTTTCATTATTTCTGCAAAGCTTTCCTCTCCTCCACCCCAGTCTCTATAAAATGTATTGTATACTTCATTGCCTGCCTCTGTTAAGAGCAGAGCAATCTTTTGCTCATCCTCCATTTTATTTGTCCCTGTGGCTTTCATATACAGCTCAAATTGCTGTTTGAACCTTTTCCAGGCATAGCATTTCTTCTGATTCTAAGGGCTGGTGGGAGAATTACATGCAATTGCACAGGCTCTATAGTAGCCGTTTCAATGTTACTCTCTCACTGGTTCTTCTAGCATGCTGTGCCTTCCTCTCCTGGCACCATGTAGTATCTTTATTATGAACAGCAACTGTGTACATAAATGAGGTAACTAACTTCCTACTACTGTGTGCAGCTGTAGCTTGCAACTGCCTGTGCTTGTCGTCTTTGTTTCTGCAGCAGCAGGTAGTGTGTCACAGGAAACCCAAAGACTGTATGAAGATTGTACAGGAAATGTTGCATCTCTACATTTCCTAGAGGGCCTATTCTATAGCACTCCATTGGAAAGATGATAATCCTAACTTCCCAGCTGGTCCTGCACTTTGTCATAGCCCTGGAAATTCCTGAGATGGCTAGCCTTAAAATGATGACATTATTATGAATAGAAAAGCTATTTTAGGTAAATTTTTGAGATTTCACAGTAACTAAGGGAACACAAACATCATCACCTCTAGAAGCACTTGGAACTTCCCAATGTGTTCATTTTCTTTCCTATGTTGCCATTGGATTTATAATTTAAACTTCCAGAGCATCAATGATCCTGTGTTTAAAAGACAAACTTCACTGTGTAATGACATACCACTAAATCCTAATACAGTTTTTGTGTTTTGTTTCATTTTGTGGCTCATTTTTGCTCTGCACTCCTAAGATCTTCAGCTCTCTGCTTTCTTCCTAAGTCAGAAATGATTTTTTTAAATAAGCACTTTTACTTTGAACCATAAAATAAAATACAGAGCTGAAATAAAAAGAAGGTAAATTACTTTTAGTGCTCTGCAAAGAAACTTTCACTTGGCTATTTCCTGTTTTGAAACTCTAAAAATCAATATAGAAACATATCATATTGCGAAGGCAGGTCATCTGTGCACTAGGTGTTTGTAACAGTCATCTTTGAAGGGGATACTTATGCCCCCCAACACGAATCTACAGTTTTTTGCACTAAGTGTTCAGATGAAACTCCATTTTTGCTCTAGCTGTCCATCTCAATGGTTATTACTTTTTACTGTTTCAGACTTCCATCTTCTATAGATTCACTGATAGCTCAATATGACAGAAGTAAGATAAGTCAGTTAGCGCTACATGTCCATAAGTTTGAAGCCTCAGAAAGCATTTCTCAAGACAAAAAGGATGTACCTTCTGACAGAAACTGCACACACTACTGATCTGTTATATATACTGAGAGTTTTCTTCTAGTTTTGTTCTGAACCAGTGACGTGTCTGAACATCTTTCTTAATTTTGAGATCCTCCTGGTCTTTCCACAAATTTGGAATGAATGTTTTCCCCAGGAGACAAGAGATTTGAAAAATAGTCTCCAGTTCTGAAAGAAGAGAACAGAACACATTGGCTATTAGACGAAAATAGTAAAAAAGTGTGCTGACATGGTACATTTCCTAACTAGAAGCAAGTGCAATATGCTATAAAATAAACGGTGGTTCAAAGTCAGCATGAAATTTTTGCAACATTTAAGCAGGTGGTGTGGAAATAAAGAGCTAGGCTTGGGTTGAGTGAAAAACTCAAGAACTCCAATCTGCTTGTAAACACCAGCTGCTTGAGGATAGGTAGTAAGTTTCTGTAATATGAATGCCTTTAGTTGTTGCCTGGTCCAAATCCAACCTTATAACTAGATGGTGAAGTGGTTCCCAAGCTGCCCCATAGAGTAAAGAAATAACATAGGGTTACATCTACACCCAGGGCAAGTAGACAGATACAATCTAGCTGTGACAAAGCTAGCACACTAAAAAGAGCAGTGTAGCTGGGGATAGTACAATGTTGCCTCAATACAAACCCACCTGCACCCCCAGGTATGTACTTGGGAGGCTAACTGAAGCGGCTGCCTGTGTTATCTGCAGCTACAGGCTATTTTTAGCGTTCTAGCTCTAGCCGAACTAGCGCTTGTCTGTCTACTCTCACTGGGAAGCACCTCCCCAGCTGCAGTGTAGACGCACTCATAGAGACATATCCTAGTCTTGATAGGAAAGAGGACAAACATTAATGAAACTGTTGGACTAATAAACAGAATATTGATCCTGGTCTTTAAAAATAGCCTCCAATTATGCATGGATTTTCTGTCAATATTTCCCCATAGTGTTCCTCCTTAGTCTGAGATGAATCCCATGTTTCATATGTGAACCTGCAGCAGAGAGGGGGATGAGGGTCTGGAGAATCTATTCGTTTGTTTTCTCTTTTAGATATTTTCTCATAACCATAAACAAAGAAAGAGGCAAGAGCACTGGACAAACATACATATGCTGAAATAACTTCTGGAAGTATTGATACTTTAATGTGGAAAAACTATACTGAGTTTATTGCTAGATATTATAGCACTTATCTGATTAGAAGACTCATAGAAGATTAGAGTTGGAAAAGACCTCAGGAGGTCATCTAGACCAACACCCTGCTCAAAGCAGGACTAACACCAGCTAAATCAACCCAGCCAGGGCTTTGTCAAGCTGGGCCTTAAAAACCTCTGATGGAGATTCCACCACCTCCCCAGGTGACCTATTCCAGTGCTTCACCACCCTTCTAGTGAAATAGTGTTTCCTAATATCCAACCTAGACCTCCCCCACTGCAACTTGAGACCATTGCTCCTTGTTCTGTCATCTGCCACCACTGAGAACAGCCTAGCTCCATCCTCTTTGGAACCCCCCTTCAGGTAGTTGGGTGAGTTGTCATCTTTGGAAGGGAAGTTTAAGCAGCTTCCAGAGATATATCAAATTCCATCACAGGCAGAGAAATTACCCCAACCTTCCCTTCAGTTGAACAGTTTTAACAAGGACCCCTATATCTCAGAGACCTATGGGTTTATTTTTAGTGGTTTATTGCTTTTCTGGTCAGTGCACTGGAAGCAAAGAGGCCCTGGAATCATGGGTGTGAAGACTTAAGCCTTGTCTGTATTTGCCTTTTCCTCTAAAATTTCCCACTATTACTACCACCAATTCAACTCCAATAGTGGTGGGAGTGCTAGTGTAGACAGGTTTCTAGCAGTGTTTTTAACTGCGACGTCCTCTAGACCTGCGCTAAGGAGGATTAGATGACAGTAGATAAATTACAAAAGGATGGTCTATATCAGTGCTGTAGGGAGTGAAGAAAGTTGGAGAAGGTGAAATAAGGAGAAAGAGAGAAGAAGACTTGCGAAGAAGCAGTTGTACTCTGGGAGATCTTTCTGTGGCTGGAAATTCAAGGGAAAAAATTGTCCTGAAAAGTTTTTTTGGTTAGTTTTTAGTTAAACTACCCCCATTTTATTGCATTCAGCTCGATTTGCTAAGACTCTTCCAGGACTCTATTAGCTCCTGCAACCTGCCCTGGTAAAATGGGGCATTTTCAACTGACAAGGCATGTTTGGTACTGATATTGTTATGTCTGAATATTTCCAGTGTTTGTTGCAAATTCAAGGCTCTCCCGTGTAGCCTGTCCCTTTGAAAACAAGACTAGTATTCTGAAGTGAGCTCTGGTGCAGAAAATGCAAGTCTGAGGGCCAAATTCTGGCACTGGCACTACACATGTATCTGATAGCCCTGAAAGTTGGCATTCATTAATTTCAAACCAAGGGTTCGATCCTAACCCCAAACTTCTAAATTTAACTTAAATCAGCTAGTTTCAGCGTATGCTGAAGCTGTTTTTTACAGTACACATGGAAATGTGCTTCAGCATATCTGAGGACACAAGTGAGACAATAGGAGGCAGTAAATATTAGTAGAGTGAGAAATTCATGTGGTAGTACACACAAATATTCTTCAATGTATCAATGTCTTTCATGTTCCAAAGCTTAGCAGTGCTGCAAGTAAAGCCATCCACAGCTTTTCTATATTCAGTCTCTCCTATTAATGGCAATTTCATTAAAAAAAATATATATATATGATTTATTTTTTTAAATGGCAAAAGGGAAGTGCCATTGTTTGAAAACCCCAAAGGTATCATAATGAGTCTGCACATAAACATTAGATCAAGTAGTCTGTGAATTATTCTGGGAAGTTTTTAAACATGGGATATATGACATTATTTAAGTATTTATAAATGTCATCTCATCTGTTATAAGAAAAGCTAATAGACTGTTTTTGCAGACATTTCAGCTCCAAACAATTGCTTCCGTAATCTGCTTCTATAGATTCGGCAAAAGTGGAAGCAGACATATTATGGGTCAATAGCAGTGAAAGGCCTCTGTGCAGACATAAGATTCACAGTCCATTAAGTTTCAGGCCTGCCCTGATATGGATTCCTCTGATGTATTACTATTATATCCTATTTTTGTTGACTCAGTTTCTATGTCAGCAAAACCAAACATTTTGGCTTGTGGCCCAGCATCAAGCTGTCTATGGAGGATATATTTTTGCCTCCACCACCATGACAGTAATGAGGAACTGGCATTAGTTTGATTTGCATAATTGTGTGCTTCCAAGTTAGACTCTGTGTCAGTAGGAGACAACTTATTGTGATGATACCCACAGCACATTATCCGTTTTGTGCTATCAGCATTTATTTATGCAAATTCCATCATTATAAGAGGTCATTTTCCACCTTCTACCATGAAATCACTTCTCTGCCAATAAACAGTAAGAAAACACTGTAGGAGAACAGCCAGATAATTTTGACATTCACACTCATTGGTTAATAAGCTGAAAAGGTGTGTGTGCCAATGTGTTTACAACTAGTGTTTTATAAAAGCCTGAGAGCTGTGATGACCAAACTAAAATTTGATAGACCATACATGATCATTTTAGAGAGATACTGTCAAACAGGCAAAATAAAACCCATTGTCTCACCAGTTCAAAGAGGTGTTTTTGGAATAATTTACGGACTGATAATATTTTGTGTTCCCCAGATGATCAGTAGAATGTTTTCTGTGATCAGAAACAGAACTCTGTAATTTATTCATGTAAGAGATAAAAAGACAGAATAACAAACTAGGATGTCCCATATATAGCAGCGACCTGAAATAGCAATAAATGTTAAAGAAGCTTATCAGAATCGTTTGGAGCTTGCTTGAGGATTCATAAGCTAACCTTTAAGACTCTCTTGACAAAAATGTTTCCAAGGTCATGTTGTGTAGCTTATAATTAGAGGTAGATGAGCCTCCAAAGCCTCGGTCTGTGAGTCACTGAAATGGCACCAGAATTTACCTTCTCCTTTGACAATCGCTTCTAAATTTAAAGAGAGTGAGACTATGTCAACACTTTCAAAGGAATAAAGTTTTAAAGGGATAACAAAGAAATTTACGATAGCAAATAATTTTGGACTGGTTGACATCTGACAAAAATGAACACTAAGTGGTAATTAATGGATTTTATCTTGGCAAGAAGCACACTGAGTACACAGGTCTTGCTATCATCAGTGAAAAGAAAGAGCTATAAATCCTGACCCTGGCTTTAAGTGTTGTCTTCACAAAAGTTATGAGCAGGAATTTTTCAGCTCAACTACAAGCAGCTAGAAAGACTGAAATAGGGTGTACAAAACAAAAACTACACGTGGGTTATGTTTATGTGACTGAATTTCTAACAGCTCTTTGTGTGCCACACAAATCCACAAATCAAATGTTGTACCACACAGAAAAGAAAAGTACAGCATAAATCTGTTTATAGCCTTGCAAAGGGAAAAGTGTACTAATTGATGAACACACACAGCTGGGAGAAAGATTACTACCCACAGGTGTGTATTGGATGATTATCACAACCTTTTCCTAGTTTGTACCTACATATTTTTACAGTCTGTGCTTAAAATAGGAACACTATCCTCTATCCCAACATTTATGCCATTTCACACTTCTTAAGTGAAAACTTTCTTGCACAAAACTCAGCTTAGGTGCCAACATTGTGCGACCCTCAAGTTGGAAAATGAAGCCATGTGAGCATAGACTTTAGGAAAACTGTACATGGTTTTCCCCATAGTCAGTCTGCCATGCTGCATTAAGGTTAAGAACAGTGTAGTTGGGAATTTCAGATGTTGCTTCTGTTCTGTAGAGCATAAACTAATTAGGAAGGAAGTAGTATAGGGAGTTGAGGTGAAAGAGCCCCAAGAAGGCTAAAGACAGGAGAAGAGAGGGAAATGGAAAAAGTTCCATGAGCCTAAAATACTCACAGAAGAGAAGTGACAGAACAAGGCTAGAGGAAAAAGCTGGAAGTTATAAAAGAGCCCCTGTGGGGTAGAAGAATCAAACAAGAGTGACAGACTGAGACCCAGTCAGACTGTAAGAATGTTAGTCTGGAAGAGAGGAAAAGAAAGGGCCAAAAGAATCCATTGGGCAGAATAAAAGAAGCACAGATGAAATGGACCTAAAGTAATGTCAGAAGGGAAGGGAGATAGTGAGGCAGGCACACACATACATTAGGGGGAGCTGAAAGATATTCGTAGTAGGAGAGGTAAGAGACACTGCAAGAAATCAAAGAAAGTGGTCAGAGAATCTCAGAGATGTAGCCAAAGTAATTGCAAAATGTGCCTAGGGAAGCCTAGAAACAGCAGCAAGAGAAACTCAGAGGCAGTGTCCTGAGGTATTAGGGAATGGGAAACAGATTTAAGACTCCATCTTTAGGAACAGAAAGACAACTGCCAAGGAGGTTGAGAATCATACAATAGGTTGAATGGCTGACAGGTATAGTTGGAGAACCTGAAAGATGGAGTAAGACTATCTGAGAGACATGGATTAAGGATTTGGGAGACCTATGCTAGGCAGCTGAAAGACAGAGGCTGGAGAAACTGACAGTAGCAGCCTGAGGAGCAGCCAAATGCATCTGGAAGAAATGAAAGACAGATTTTTCCCCCCTACAACTTCACTTTGAAAATAATGTTCAAACAGAACAAAACCCTAACAGTATCCTTCCTAATTTCACTTTTATGTTTTAAAACTGTTTTAAGTAACAAAACAAGAACTTCCTTCTTTTGTTAATTAGATGGATTTATCATATGCAAAAACGTTCCTTATGGACACTTTGATTTCACGAGGTCTTACTTTACTTACGAGCACCCCCAGGCCTGACAATGATCGCTAATGAATGTTTTTCTTGCATCCCTCATAGTGGTTATTTTGTCTATTCACCCTTTGGACAGATGGAAACATAATACAATGAACAGAAAAGCCAAGTATGTCCTTTTTTAGTTGATGACAAAGAAGTTTTGTTTATTGTGAACACAGAATTTAATCACAATTTTTAATTTATCCTCCATTTGTATTAACTGTGTTATGACATAAGTTTGTCTATCCTGCCTGCCAAGTGTCAATATCTCTAGCCTAACTAAAACAACAGTCTGTAGATCATTCAGCAGGGTTCTATGTCTGGGTGGAACCAAACATACTTATCAGAATTCAGTAAAGGAGTATTTATACAGAAAACCTGAGAAGCTGTGAGGGACAGGTCTCAAAAGGTTCAGCAGTTTGATTTGGATAAGCATCCAGAAAGGCACATTGTTCTTCTGAACTTATCCAAAACACCTACCACCTTCATGGTTTCTGAACAAACATGTACAGTTCAAAATTGAAATCTCACAAAAATAAACTGTCTCATGAGATTTCCTGTACTTCCTGGTTCTGATTAAGTCAGAAATACCACAAAAATAACTGTACTAGTGCTGGTCAAATTGCCAGTTGGGAAAATCATAAACCCTGATCTGTTGAGTATTCCATTAGCTATCTTGTTCACCCCCCTTGAGGGCACAAAACCTGTGGTTCTTACTCAGGCCCTAAGCCCTTGAATTTACTGCTGCGGTTCCCAGGTGACTGAGGATGGATAGATAGATCTGATTTATGTAGAGATGGGACCTGAGTATTAAAGTTTGGATCCAGAGTCTGAGTTTCCCCAAGTTTTGGGGTGTGAGTGTGAATTGTGGTTCTGATCTAGTGTTCCAGTGGAGGTCTGTCTCTAATTTTATGATACATACTCTGTGGACGTATAATGTATAGCTCTCTTTTCTCTTAATTGGCCTCATGTTAGGTTCATATGTGCTCAGCAATCATCCAAACTATGCTAGTGGGTTTCTGGATGTTCTTTTATCTAAATCGGCAGCATGTGTGGGTGTTTGTGGAAGATTTCAGCCACACTGTACAATGATTCAAATAAGGCAAAGGCCTTTTTGGTTGAATACAAATCTATGGCCATGGCAATTATAACATAACTAAACTGTTCTAATGCTAGTGTCTCTTTAATTCTATATAATTAAAACCATTCAGCCATGGAAATGTTTATAAAGATTGCTTTAAAATGTATATAAAATATTGAGGTGTGGATGGGCAGGGTGAGAAATGGTAGCAAAAATGTGATACTAAGTGAGGGAAAACTTCCCTGTGTGTTTAACTTGACTCCCACAGTCCCCTTCCCACATAGTAATTGGGTGAGAGCCCTGGCAGTGAACTGACACTGCTCTACAGTCAAAATGCTTCTGAAATAAATGTAGTCAAACTTTACTAATTCTGGGTCACTGAGAACGAAAATGATGCTTAAAATTGTTGATTGGCTCTAGTTTTCAAGATATGCTATTGGGTCAGTATATACGACCCTTGACTTGGGAATGGCGGAGGATAAGTGAGTTATAAAGGGAAGGGATCTCAATTTAAACCAGAAATGACTAAAATACATCTTTGACTGGATCTATGAATAAATCTATGACTGGGTTTGGACAGTACTTGCTCTTTAGGCAAAACAATGAATGATGCAATCTGAAGCTGGTATTGCGTCATACATTATATGAATTGCATCATGTTATTCCAAGAAGTCATGGATGATGCAATCAAAACTAAGCTTACATCACTCTGCTGAACAAATTGCCCTATATCAGCTCTAGAAATCATACAGTGTCGTGCTCTCTTATTTGTCAGTGTTTGATTTTGCAAAGGGACACATTTCTGTTTAGCCAAAGTGAGCAGAGATGCCTCATACTTGTGTGAATAGTGCAGATAACTTCTGCTATGTCTGTGGTGAAGTGACTTTTGCATCACAAAAGCGCAGTATAACCACTATGGTTAAGAAAGCCTATCACCTTTATTTTGGTTGCAAAATTGGAGATCAGGACAAGAGGTGGGCCCCACACATATGCTGCAACACTTCTGCAACAAATCTTCGCCAGTGGTTGAACAGGAAAAGGAAATCTATGCCTTTTGCAGTGCCAGTGATTTGGAGAGAGCCAACAGATCATACCAGCAATTGTTACTTCTGCATGGTGCCTCCAGTTGGGAAAGGTGTGTCAAAGAAGAAAAAGTAGACTGTGCATTATCCAAACATTCCATCAGCTATACGGCCAGTACCCCACGGAGAAGGACTGCCGGTTCCTGATGCACCAGAATCATTCTCACTTGAGTCAGACGAGGAAGAGGATGAAACTTCTGGTCCTGAACCATCAATGTCACAGGACCCACATTTTCTCCCATCCTCCTCCTCTGAACCACACCTCATAACACAAGGTGAACTGAATGACCTTGTGGATTTGGAACTACCCAAGAGTAAGGCAGAGCTGTTGGGCTCCAGACTACAGCAGTGGAATCTCCTGGCAGGTGATGTTAGGGTTTCCATGTTCCGTGACCGTCAAAAGGATCTTGTCCCATTGTTCTTCATGGAAGGTGATCTTGTAGCCTGCAACATCGATGGTGTGATGGCAGCCCTCAACATCGTTCACAATCCAGATGAGTGGAGACTGTTCATTGATTAATCGAAGACGAGTCTTAAAGCTATTTTACTGCATAATGGCAATGTTTTGCCATCAATTCCAGTTGGTCATGCAGTCCATATGAAGGAAACCTATGACAACATGAAACAACTTTTGAGGTGCATAAACTATGACCAACATCAGTGGCAGATTTGTGGCGATTTGAAGGTTGTTGCTCTCTTGCTTGGTCTGCAGACTGCATACACAAAGTACTGCTGTTTTCTCTGCGAATGGGATAGTCATGCAAGAGATTCCCACTACATCAAGAAAGATTGGCCACTCCAACAGTCATTGGAGCCTGGGAGGAAAAGTGTTCAGCATCCACCATTTGTTGAATCAAGGCAGATTTTGTTACCACCCTTACACATCAAGCTGGGTCTTATGAAGAAGTTTGTTAAGGCCATTGACAAAACACAAGCAGCTTTCAAGTACCTCCGTGGAAAATTTCCAAGGTTAAGCGAAGCTAAGATAAAGGAAGGTGTCTTTGTTGGTCCTCAGATTCGTGAACTTCTTTGAGATGATGCATTTGACCATGCACTGCGTGGCAAGGAAAAGACGGCATGGAAAGCCTTCCAGTTAGTGGCAATAAATTTTCTCGGAAACAACAAGGTAGACAACTACAGGTTGTTGGTGGAAAACCTCCTCAAGGCATACAAAAGCCTTGGTTGCAACATGTCACTAAAGATACATTTTTTTGCACTCTCATCTAGATTTTTTTCCACCGAACTGCGGTGCAGTGAGCAACAAGGACGGCGAGCGATTTCCCCAGGACATTGCAACAGTGGAGAAACGCTATCAGGGCAAATGGAGCCCATCAATGCTTGCAGACTATTGCTGGACAGTGACAAGAGATGCTCCATTTAATGAATACAAGAGACAAGCCAAGAAGCGCCGAGTAGACACTGAACTATGTACATAATAGTTTTTTGCCTTTTGTTTCATAATACATTTTATTTATATAACCCTTTTGCTGATTTTTAAACAGGACAGGTGAAATATTATCATGTAAAGCAACCATAAACACATGAAAAGACCTAGGTTTACAATTTATGATTAAAGCTCTACTATCTACACAATATACATAGACATAAAATGTAAAAACTTAAATATCTTAAACAGTAGCCAATCAGTTGTTTTAATTGTCATATTTGAATTCAGCACATCAAAATACATAATAAATAGCACATTTTATCTCTGAAGCAGACGACTTCTCAAAAATTGTAGACCAGTGAAATAAGGGCATGATCCTGCAAACCTTATGTAAGTATTGAAATCAGTGGGCCAAATCCGGAGAGGTACTGAACACCTTCAGCTTCAGTGGGAGGTTAAAGGTGCTCAGAGTATCTCTGTATATGGCCCAGGTGAGAGAGGGTTGCAGGCACTGGCTGTAACACCTTGACCCAAAGCCCATTGAAATCAATGGAAACAGGGCTTTGGAGCAGAGCCCAGAGCTGGAGCGCGGAGCAGTAGGTTTGTGCCCAGAGCTGGAGTGGAGCCGGAGCGGAGCAATTGAAAAATTTGATTGCTCCAAATCCCTGATTGGAAATACTTCTATTGACTTCTTCAGTGGACTTTGGTTCAGTCCATAGGTGTACAGTATCACATTTTGTTTCATAATTGACTCCACTGAAGAAAAGATTTTGAAATATGTTTATGGTTTCTCAAACTGCTAAATACAGGAAATTTCAGAATTTGCACATAGCTTACATGTCTGGGCTAGGTCATGTGAAAGATGTGTAACACTTGTGTATAACATTTATAGGAAACCATTGGTTACAAATAATTTAAAATACATTTTCAAAGTTCTGTAAACCTAAAACATTGGAAGGATTCCCCAATTTACGAAACCATGTTCTCGTGGAATGTACTGTGTAATGCATGCCTTCAGTGTTGGGCAGTGAATGAAAATGATGCACAATATGACTAGACAGACCAGAATTTTGCAACAAATGGCAGCAGTGAAAGCTATAACTTCAGGGATTTGTGTTATTTTCAAGATCTGTGACATTTATGCAATGAGCATGAAATCAGTAATAGTAATGATTGTTAAGTACTTGTATTTGGTAGTATATAGAGCACGGATAGTCAATAGGTGGACTGAGGTCCAAATCCGGACCACCAGATGCTTTTCAGTGGACTGCAGAGGCAGAGGTGATGTGTGGGCAGGGCATGCAGGGTAACGTGCCCCCCCCCCCCCATTTCTCCGGACGCCTCTGGATAGGGTGACCAGATGTCCCGATTTAATAGGGACAGTCCAGATATTTGGAGCTTTGTCTTATATAGGCGCCAATTACCCCCCCACCCCCATCCCGATTTTTCGCACTTGCTGTCTCGTCACCTACCTCTGGGGGGTATGCCCAGAAGTGAGGAGGCAGCACTCCACCTGGCAGTGGTGCTCTCTGAGTGTCCGTGTAGTGCGGGGAGGGAGCAGGGTGGCTGGCTGAGCTCCTCCCCGCAACCCCCCACATGGGGCTGCTTCGCCTTCCCTGCTTCTGGAGTACCAGTGCTTCTGCTTGTTTTACCGACCATCCACCGAGGTGAGTCGGGGTGGAAGAAGAGGCAATGCATGGGACTCCAGCAGCAGGGAAGGTGAAGGAGCCTCATGTAGGGGAGGAGGAGGAGGAGTTCAGACAGCTGTCCTGCTGCTTTCTCCCTCCCTGTGCTGCACAGACACACTGAGAGTGGCGCCGCCAAAGAGTGTACTGCCTCCTTGCTTCTGAGCATCCAGAGAAATCGGGGGTGGGGGGGACATGCCCTCAGTATGGGAAAAATGGTTGGGGGGGTCATCTGTTATCACCCCAATTTTACACTGGTATAACTTCACGTACTCTAAAGGAGTTACTCCTGATCTACTCTCATATAAATGAGATCAGAACCAGATGCTATACAAATGATTTGACTGAAGGTGGGGGTGGGAGTGGGGGGGGGGGGAGATTACTTGGCTTACCCAAGGGCACAGAGCAAATCTGAACGAGAATTTAAGTAAGAAATGTTGCTCTCCTTTCCACTAATGCAACCTCATTGACTTCAGAGTGGTTGCACTGGTGTAACTGAGAATAGAATTTGTCCGTAAGAGTCCTGGCAGACAGTTGTGTACTCTAACCACCAGACTAATGTCTAACATATCTAGACAGAAGCAAAACTATTTAAATAAAGTCAGTGAGAACAATACACAATCTTCACTAATTTTTTTTAAATCTTGTTTAATTAAAATTTGACTTTTTTTTTACTCCTGAATTTCCACATTTCTTCTCAATGACTTCTAGCTCAATTTTCAAGAAAACAGTTTTTTTCTCAACTATCACCTTAGCAATCTCAATGTGGCTCTGAATATTGAGCTGTGTGCTTAGTGTCTCATGCATCATCACCTTAACCTGTCTCAACAGAGATTTATCAAAGGCCTAGTAAGGTGCAACTGGGGTGTCTAGATGTGCACATCTCAAGGACAAAATTCTGCTTTGGAATGCATTTAACAATTGTGTTGATGATACACAAGCCAAAACAGACATCACTTAATTGTCCCATGTAACACTAGCACCCCTGGGTGGGTCATCAGCAGTGGGGGTTGAATATGGGACCTCTGAATCGTAATACATGAGCCTTTACTGCCTGAGTTAAAAGCCTGGGCTGTAGCAGCGTCATCAATGTTTAGTTGGCCTATCCACCACTAGAGGGAGACAGAGTACCACACCAAATGAGCATAGCTTACCACTATATTTGTGCTGACTGCGCTAACAAGAGTAAAACATATTACAAAAATCCTTTCTTTTGTCAGTAAAGTTGGCATATATAACTCTGAATGCACACAGAGCAGGTCTATTGAGTAAGAAGTTGCCATTTTTATATAGGATGGATGAAATCCTGGAGGCCATTAAGTCAATGGCAAAACTTACATGAATTTCAATTGAGTCAGGATGTCACCCTAATTGTCCCAGCTGTAATGTCTCTTTATGGCCTGCAAATATAAAAATAACTTCCTGTGGTGCAGTTGCGAAACTGTAAGTGCAATAATTTGCACCTGCTCTTGGACTTACTTAGACAACTTAGGCCTTCAAACTTGCAGCAGGAAACTTCCATGTGAGACTCCCAAAACAGTTTAGAAATAATAATTAAGCTTCACAACATCACTGTGTTATAGACAACTATTGTTCTTTTAGAAGGGGAAAATGGAGGAACTTAGAAGTGTAGGAGACATGTTGAAAGTCTCACAGGAAGTTAGTGATGGAGATAGGAATAAAACCCAGGTCTTCTAAGTCCAAGTCTTGTAGGCTGGTCACATCCATCCCCCTAATGTACTTAATACAAAAGTATAGTATTTTTTTATCTTTTGCCAGAGAGCTGGCTGAAATGATTGTCTCCCATGTTTAGAGGTAGCTCCACAAAACTATTTTAATCCATTTCTAAATAGCATCTGTGATTATATTTTTAAAACTTTGTGAGACAGAGCAAAATAACTTTGCACTATGTAGTCTGAAGTAACACCCACTAGTAATGGATGTACAATGAAACATCTACCTGAAAAGACTATTTTCCTTTTAGTTTTTCTGGAGCTACCATTATTTAAATATTTTTACAGTGATTTTGACTAGATATTTTCTTTGCAATATGATTTGGAAAATATATTGTACATTGATTAATCCTAGCAAGCTCCCTTAGTTCATAGCCGTTAATATAAAATCTATAATTTATTGTCGCAGTGCAAAAGATTTTATAGGTTCACGTTTCCAAAAACCAAATTCATTTCATCTAATTAAATATTTCTTGGAACTCCAATTATTCTTATTTCCTATTATACCTATCGCTTGTTTACGCTGTAGTACCTTGGCATAGTTAAGCATTAAAGCAGGTATAATTTAAATGGAAATTATTTTTCTTTAGTCTCTTCATTTCAAAGTGTGTGTGACCCAAACAGTACAAGGTATATATGATTTCATCTTTCAACAAGATTAATGTTTAAACAGCTTTGCATGTGTGTTTAGAGCAGAGTATTCGAGTGGGTTGTTAATACAAATTATGGATATTGTTTGATAATTTCCACTAGAACATCATTTTACGCTATTCTAATACACTAGAAGAGTAGTTCACAATGAGGAATAGTTGTGTATGTTTAAAATACTGGTTCATTTGTGCCTATTCCAATGAGTTTTAAACACAACGGACCAGATTCTGGCCCTGACGGAGCTTGGGTTAGTGGGATAGGAGGTAAATTAGAGCTGCATCTGAGCTGCTGCACTCTGTTGGCTGTCAATGGCCCCCATGGACAGCTGTAATAGTTCGATATAGCTGGGAGGATGGGAGGCCTGCGTCAAACACCCTTTCTCCTAGCCATACTGCCTGCACCAGGATCTGGGAAAGCGTGAGAGCAGGAGCTAGGGGTCGTTTAAGAAATGCTATGGGGTCCCTATCCCACTATATGATTCTCCTATTCTGGGGGAATCCTCCACTGCCCTGATCCACCGAGTTTACAGGATCAGAGTTCCTGTAGCATGGCTGAGTGTTCTGGCCACAGTATTTGCAAGTATGCACTGTTCCTATGCTCATTACAGAATAAGTAAATTATCTTTTTTATAGGAAATCTGTATTTCCAGTGATTAATGCAATTATCCTAATAAATTGGGTGACACGGTGTTGGAACTGTCAGGGCAGAAATTCAGTATTTTAAGTAGAAGCCACAATTGCTGTAATGATGTCAGGGGAAACTAGTTTAAGTGGGGTCTTCTTTATGCCTGCACTGTAATCTCTACAGTGGTCACATGTAGGCATCCACATGAGCCAAGGAATTAATGCACATTATTATTTAACTTCTGTCATTTAATACGTACAGGCAGCAAAATGTGGTGATCATAGCTATGAAATGCATCACCACAAGGTTTTGACAGATTAAGTGTGCACATTATAACTGGTATCTCCAATGGATCATGACAGATCGCTGTGTTTTGCAAGCAGTTGTTTAATGATATGATTTACAGTTCACAGAGGGGATCAGAGGGAAAGACAAAGGGTCGCTTTGGAGCATGCCACTGCAAGTCAGAGGAAGGCAGTGTAAATGTTGGCTCTTACCAAACAACATCATCATGGGAATTTGCAAAACAGTCAGCATCAACCAGTTAACAAACCATTGTTTCTGATTCACTGAACACCAATAAATGAGACACCTTAGAACTTGCTTCTGTATCCATAGAGAAAGCATAGGTATGTTTGTGTTCTGTAGCTCAGTGTCACTGAAACTCCGTGCCCCGTCGATTTGCTGACCTTTTAATCAACACAAAAATAAAGCCAGAGAGTAATGCTGAAAATCATGTAACATTTCAAGACACTAGAATGTGATAGAAACACTATTCTGGGTGCTACAGAAAAGCTTTATTTCCCAAAGGTTGTTTGATATTAGTTTAAAAAAAAACAGCAAATGGATTAAATGCAACCTATGGAATCGTATAGTAATAAAAACTTTTCAGAAACCATTTTGAAAAATCATTGTTCAAAATAGTTAATATAAGAAATTTTTCAGTTCTGAACTTGTCGGTTAGGAGTTTCAAGTTACTAGTCAAAATGCAGTCCTGCAGTCTATTGCTGTTCATTGACTACCTCCTTAGCCTTGATCAAGTCGCATAGACCATTCTGCCTCAGTCTCCCCTTCCACAAAAGTGAATGTACAGATTATATGATTATAAATTTTATTATTTATTAACATTAGTGAAAAAGTGCATTTTAACCTCATGGGCTGATAATGCATAGCCAAGCTATAAAGCCGTTTTCTTAGAGAACATTGGCAATGGACCAGGTGACTTCCTATCACTTTCAGAAATCCGATGTCTTAGAAACAAAATGGTTTTTCAAAGACTGGATTCTTCAGGAAGTAGGTCTATGCCTTTCCTTATAGTTACTGTGTTCTGTTAGATGCCATTGTGACATCCCCCAAGGTACAATCTGGACTGTGGATTGTTGTGCTCCCTTAACTCTCTAGCTCAGGCTCCCTCTCACACTGCTCTGCCAGTGAAAAGCAGCCTCTCCAGACTTTGCTCTCACACAGCCATTAGCATGTGAAGACACACTCAACAAAGTTACATGAATGGTCTCCTAGCCACTCATGAATTGTATACAGGGAGACACCCGCAAGTCCCTCCTGCTCCAGCCAGGGCCACCGGGGGGGGGGGGGGGGGGAAGGGGCAAGTGGGACAATTGGCCCCAGGCCCCACAGGGCCCCCCACGAGAATATAGTATTCTATAGTATTGCAACTTTTTTTTATGGAAGGGACCCCCGAAATTGCTTTGCCCCAGGCGGCCCTTGCCCCAGCCTGAAATGTGGGTCTTACACTGCTCCTGGCCTCCTTGAACAACGCAAGCTCATTAACTAATTCACCATGCCATCTGTTGGTAATGGATATGCACCAGCCTTTGTTAACCTGAATAGAGATTTCCCAAACACTTCAATTAACCATACTGTTTTAGATAAAACATTAAAACAAGTTTAACTTGAAAGATTTTAAGTGTCTGTAAGTGGTTTAGGCATAAGAGTCAGATTGGAGACAAAAGAAATAAAAGATAAAATCACAAGCTAATTCCTAAACTTTTCCATGCTAAATAAGATTTAAAAGCACAAGGATTTCTCTCATCCAAAACTTTCAGCTGTTCGTGCTAACTGGAAAGCCTTCCATTTAGGACCATCCCCCTCCTCCACAGTTCACTGTTGGTCTTTGTCTTCCAGCAATCGCCCCTGTTCTGTCAAGAGGGGAAAGGAGAGGCCAAGTGATGATGTCACTGTTTCTTATTTTATACTCTCCTCCTCGCATCCAGGAATACCACCCTCCCTTCCCCGCTGGAGCACAGACAATGAGTCTGTGGTGTATGTGAGATTTGAAATGTCTCTAAGGTGAATTGTAAATTTCTTTTGTGTACATGAGGCTTGAGATATCTCTGGGGATGACATGCAAGTCGTTCGTTTATAGTTCTTTTGTTATTTGTAAAGAGAGAGTCTGTGGGCATTCTCCAGACTTCCAACATGTTTCAGTAACAAACATAGCAAAAATTTGTAACTTCAAATACAATGATGATACACATTTAAAAAGGACAGTGACTTTTCCAATTCTGCCTCACAAGGCATACTTTGCACAAAACATATAACCATAGATAAGTGATGAATATGGGGGTTACAGGGTGTTATTTTGAGGTACAGTGTGTCACAGGCCTATGCAACCTGTTGCTATTCTGGGAAAAGAAGAGAAATGTAACTGCCGATATCTTAAATAAATCGGGTTTTTGTTTCGTTTTATTTACACATAGGCATATCTCTTTAACACTTCAGCTTTTTCCTGGCTTGTCTATTTTAAAACAATGCCTCCTTGGGGGGCGGGGGGGGGAGTTATTCCATGCCCAAACTTGTAAATGTCAATCTAATAAACTAAAAATCAATGGCAGGGTTTGCTCCCCCAGGATTCACATAAGGAGGGGCCCTTCTGCGTGTAAAGACCTTCCCCTTCCTTCACCCAGGGGAGTGCCTGGCATTCCCTTACCACCATATTCTTCACATGTCCAAAACATTTTGATACATACTTGGAAGGATTCAATCACAGAAACCTACACTGACTGCTAAGTGGAAAAGATTTACAACACGGTGCGAACATCAATTGCATCCTGTTAATGCACAGATCCCTACAAATCTGGACTATTTTCTCTCTAACAATCTCAGGACTCTCAAATAGATCTGGAAAGGTACACCAGGCAATGATCAGTGCACATCACTATCCTATCAAAGTCTGTGTAGTCTTTTCCTGCCACACAAAGGCAAAATTCCTCAGGAGTCTTAGTAGGGTTTTTCTGAAAGTGAAAGAACATCCACCTTCCTGGAACCATAATTTGTTCTTGTAGGTCTAATGGGTTCCCCTTTTGAACCCTTAGCAATCTGTTTTCTATTACACTTATCTATGAAAACTTCTTTTTGGTAGCAATCATATTAGCTAAAAGAACTGAAGAGATACAGGCACTCATGGCAGGACCCTCCCTAGCCGGTATTCCATGCAAATAAGGTGTCTCTTTGGCTCCATCCCAAGTTCCTACCCAAGATAATTTCAGACTTCCATTTAGACCAAATGATCCATGTGGTAGCATTCTTTTCCTAATCACATACTAATCAGAGAGAATTTAAAATGCACCTGCTAGATTTTTAGAAGGCCTTACCCTTTTTATTTGTAAAGAACCAGACCTTTCAGGGCTACTCTGAATTTATTATTTAATTTAATGTATTTATTAATTTAATTAATTTATACTCTGAAACCGTTTATGGCATTTTCTGTGAGAATGAAGGGTCAACCACTTTCAGCCTAGAGATTATCTAAGTGGGTGTTGGGGTGTATTAAAGTTTTTTATGAGATCGCTAGTGTAGCCCCCCCAGCTAGTATTAGTGTGTGCACACTGCTCTGCTAGAACCCAGACAGCCTCTGCATTCCCATTTCAGACATCTGTAAGGCAGTCATTTGGGGTTCAGTCCATACTTTTACCAAAAAATATTTCATTGTAGAAGCATCAAGGTCTGATGATGCTTTTGACACAGCTGAATTACAGAGCACCTGCCTCATCACATCACCACTTTGGGGTCACTAAGAGGGGCGTATATATGGACCGGCACTGAAAGACGAGAGAACAGTTACTTACCTTTACAGTAACTGGAGTTCTTCAAGATGTATTGTCCATATATATTCCAGAGCCCACTTTCCTTGCCTGCTACCGTGGATCCCGTTACTCAGGATTCTGTGGTAGTGAAGGAACTGAGTGGCATTTGGGCCTGCTCCACCCTTTATGTCCTGTGTAAGGGAACATAAATGTGCTCAGGGCACATGTGTGGCTCTAACATATACGACTGGCCAAAATACTCCAATCTCAAGTGCATGGAGCACATGTGCACAATGAGTGGAATGTATATGGATAAGACATTTTGAAGAACTCCGCTTCCTGTAAAGGTGACTAACTTTTTCTGGTAGAAGAGAGCCTTTTTCCTGTTTAACTTATACCACTTTCAAGGCAACATAAGCTAAAATGGGAAAAGGCACTTTTTAACCAGAATAAGACTGTCCACACAAGGAGTTATACCATCATAACTATATCAGTATAATTATACTGGTATAGTTCTGCTGGTAAATTTTCCTATGTAGACAAGCTAAGAAGTTAATGCAACCCAAGACTGAGCTATATTTTCCACAGCCTCCTTCTACACTGGGGAACCACATTGAAGAGGGATTCCTGTGCCATGGAGGCTGTGTTGCCAAAGTGGGGGTGGAGGAGGGGTGGGGAGGTAGGCCTTGGAACCAAGGCAGAGACAGAGCTGTACAGGATCCTCTGAGATCCATAGGAATTGGAGCCAAACCGGTTTCCATTCCATGGTGAGACAAACCCAGCTCCACTCATGGAATGATCTGGGGATAACTATCTGGGGAAACCTACTGGAATTTTTCTCGACAGGGGACACCCTCCCATGGTTTTCCTTCTGTTGAAGGGCAGCATTCTCCCCAAAGTGATCAAGCTCATGTCAAAGAACCTCCCTTATGTGAAAGTCTTCATAAAAAAAAGGGGGGGGGGACAGGGAGAGAGGGAGGTTAATGCCAAGTGCCTTTAGGATTTATTAATGATGCACAATGAAGTATTGGGGCCAGATTCCATGAGTGGTTGCGAGCTCCTACTTGCTTCAGTAGAAGTTGTGGACACCTAGGGCCTTGCAGTAACTCCAGTTACTCTCTCACAAAATCATACCTTTCATCTGTAGCTGTTGACAGGGGTCTCCTGCAGGACCTGGTTATCATTACATAGGAATTCCATAGATCAATGTTAGAGATATTGTGGATGCACCTTAGCCTACTGAAGTACCAGCCTGAAATTGAGAGAGTGATCTTTTCTGACCCAGACAAGGCATTTGAAGCAAACTCTGCTCTGCGTTGAAGTGTGCAGGCAAAGAAATTGATACTTGGGAACTTTGATGGGGAGAGCCGATATAGTAGGACTGAACAAAGTTAATGGAAATTTGAGCCCCAGAGCCAGCAGGAAATGAAAACTATCAAAGATTGGAGGAGAGAATGGAGAGTGTGCACTGAGAACTAAATCACAGTGCAAAGCTTTGAAAAGTGCCATTTCACACTTGGAAATTTAATACGGAAAGTTGAAGTGACCAAATAAGGAGTTTTGACATGAATGAAAATATTTTCATTCTGTTTTGATCTGTAGAAAAACTGCCTTCGACCACATCAGAAAATTGAAAAAACTGTAAAAGTTTTAGGTAAAAGTGTTTAAAATTACTATTTTTCATCCTAATAAACCTGTAACAAAGCTAATGACCATGATATTACTCGGATTTTACTAACACTTTCCACACAGAGCTCTACTCTTCTCCCCCAGTATGCTTCTCTTTCTGAAGATGCTACAGGCTTGGTGCTCCTACACGGCTATTGAAGCATTTAAAACATATTGTGTTAAAATTAATTGAGTACATAAAATCAAAAAGAGTAGAAAAAAGTGTTAAAGATTTATGAAAGCTAGTGGATGATCAGAGCACACTAAAGCTTAGAATCCCAAACCCCGCTTTCTATCTTATCTTACATATGAGCCTCCTTTGATCTTCTTCCCCTCAACCTTTTACATGGTTTTTATGTGCTCTTGAAATTGTTTTGCTAATATAGTCGAGCAATGAAGGTACCAGTGAAAATTCAGCCTGAGAAGAAAAGAGTAGGGTCTGATCCTGCAAAGATTTATGTACGTGCTTAATTTTATGTATATAAATTTAAGTTTTTTGGGACTACTCAGATGTGTAAGCATGTGTGTAAGTCTTGGTAGGACCAGAGCATTACACTTCTTCTGTAATAAGAACTTGGGTTGTTATCTGTGCTACTCCATATAGATTCTTTATGTTTGACATGTAGTACTTTTATGATTAACTAAAAAGTTGAAAGTAAAATAAAAAATACAGTCAGTGTAAAAAAGCAAATTATCCAATCCATGAAAGTAGCATGTAGATTTATGACATTTTTCATTAAGCTGATTAAAAAAATGGACTGGAATTCACTTGATAGTAAAATACTGTAAATGAATGTAGTGATTTTATCACTACCTGTTGATTAAAAAAGTAGAACTGAAACTTATTTGTGCTGATTTGTATATAATGAAATAAGGGGTGTAATAAAGTAAAATAACAATTATTGTTGTAACTATTTTAGCTTCTGTACATAATTATATAAAAAGTGTAAAAGATTATGAAATATGCATCAAAATAGTATGAACGATCCTATTAATCTTTTAAACTCACATAGCAGTTTATGCATCTTACCATAGAGTGGGTCAGTGCTAACATTAGCCCCTTACGGAACATGTAGGCTGAGGCTAAGATAGTGCTAACTGGTGTCTCTGCAGACTTGCAAGTTTATGTCTCTATTTGCCTGAAATTTCTTTTCAGTAGGAGTGTTAGTGACTATTATGGCTAAGGTTGCATACGTTTCCATTCTATGCCTGTCTTCACTTGTACGTGTCATGTAGATGCTTTCACTTTTCATGCTGATCTCTGCTCAAAGGTGAATCTTTATTTGAAAGTTTGAGTAAAGACGATTTAGATGTTTTTGATCATGAGGAGAATGGGCAAAAAGACTTTTCCAACTATGAAAAATAAATCTAAATTATTATGACCTTTTATTGAACAGATTTGTAGCACAAATGACCACAAGTTGGTAGTTTTGACATTTGTGATGGAACTGGCCCTCATTGGTTGGAGAGTAGTGCTTTTCCTTCTTCTGCCGGAAACTGGGTTTGATCTCTTCCATTTATGAGCCTTGAAATATCACACATGTTACATGTGGAGTGCAGACCGTTTTCACAAAGGTTGTAGAGTACACATCTAAGAAAGGCAGCAGCGCACTTGTGTGCAAAGCTAACTGGCTGTGTACTGAAATGATCTCTCAATATATTGATGTGAATTGATGGGGACAGCTGTGGCTGGGGACTTCATAAGGGCTTCATAAGGGCACCCATGGAGGTGAAGACTACGGAACAGCAGAGACCTTTTCCTTAGCCACTGCAGAACCTGTACGGTGAACAGAGGTGGACAAAGGGCTCCTGCAATCACCTGTGGAGCAGTTAAGGTGCCTCGGAGAGGGGCTTCCTCCTGAACACTTCAGAAGATCTGCAGTAGTTATGCTAGGGAAGGCTGACAGAGAATGCGTGCACAGATAATTTAAGCATGGATTACATTCCTTTATATCTGATTGGAACTAAACTATTGCCTTAGCCCCTGTAGATCTTCTAACATAAGAAGGGCTCAAGACACATTCCCTGAGAGCGTTGCTGGGTACCTAAGAGAGAGCACTGGCAAAGCCTTCTGATGCACCTTAGAAACTCAGCAGCTGGGAAATGTCCCGGGAAGTTTTATATTGAGAAGAAGATTTTAATTAATTGCACAATTACAGTATTGTCATGAAACAGCTGAACAGTCCTCTTGAGTCCTTACCAGGTTTCCAAAGAATTAATATCACACAGAAGCAGTTCTGTTAAATTCCTTAGGATATGCAACAATAATAGAATATTTAGATTTCACATTAAAGCACACAGGAGATGTCCTGAACTGCAACTTTAATTCCACTCCCTTCTGTTTGCATTTCAACAATGTAATCTTTAATTATGTGCTCACATGCTACTTAATAAAAAATATATCATACAGGTTTTTTTGCTTCAACCGTAGATATACATGTAGCATCTCGTACAGAGCCCTATGTATAATGTGATTATACAGCTGTGTAAATTGCTATATAATAGTAGTTCTTTAGAATTTGCCATGTAATGTTCCAGAGCCTAAGCTTTCTTTGCAAAAGTAATTAAGCCTCTAGACCTTATGGTTACAAAGATAACCTTTAGAATGTCAAATACATGTAAGCAGATGCAATGATGTATTTCTGCATCTGTAGCCAGCTTGAAACAGTAGCTCAGAGAAAAATATACTATGAACTGACCCATTCATGTCAATGGGTTGTTGATTCTGAAACCTAATGAGGATAATGTAACAGTTAACATTGTTAACTACTTCATTGCTGATCATTTTAGCAGAAACATAAAGTTAATGTACTCTCTGTCACTCTGTGGATGTCAGGAGAAACAATTAGAGAGGTTACAGAGGGGTAGCTAGTTGCTGTTATGGTTTGCTAGCATGGGAAATGAAGAATTCATTCCCTCCCCCCTAAATTTAAAGTAACCTCTACCTACTGCAGAATGTGGAAGAAAAAGAAGGAGCATCCCTTCCCCATTGCACAATACCCTCAAATGTCTCCATGTTAAAAAAAAAAATTACTCTAATGCCTTCCCAGGTATACAAGGCGGCAACTGTCTCTTGTCAGGCTGCTCACCTCTCATCAGCAGTTTCTATCACACAGTGATACCTTTTCTTTCCTTTCCTTTTTGAATAATTTTTTTTTGTTCCTGATTCTCTAGTCCAGCTGAACTCTGCTGCCACTAATAAAGAAAATGTGTAATTCACAGATGTGGACAAAATTAGTAAAAATACATACCTTAAAGAGGAGAAATGTATCATATAAAAGTCAAGAAAGATATTATCAGAATTATAATTAAATTAGAGTACGTTTCCTATAAAAGAATATGTCCAGATATTATATATGTATTTAAAATTGTAGGAAAACAGTATGACCTTACTATATCACTATGTGAGAAATATGTGGTCATAGAATAAAAGAATGAATAATAATGTATGCACACAGAGGAGCAGAGTTAAGGTTGCACTTGCACTCTGCACTTGGCTTTTCCTGAATTTTGAATTGTAACAGTGCAAGCATAATGTGCTATTAACATAGGGGTTTTTTGTTTGTTTGTTTGTTTTGTTTTTAAAGAAGTTTAATAAACACACTGAAGAAAGGAAAGCTTCTGTCTGACATTACTGCTTTGGAATCCCAGCAGGGACTCACGAGGACTGTTCATCTGTTCCATGACAATAGTTTAATCTTGCAATTAATTAAAATCCTTTCCCCAGTATACAATGCTTCCTTCATATGCCTGACATGGCGTGCATGGAAGACAACAAGAGTTGGCAAAGAATCTTACAAATCTGTGACCAAATGTAATACAATGCAACTGCTCTGAGCTTTGAGCAGGAAACCTGAAGCTTTCAGATACTGTGGTCTTTAGATAAATGGGTAACAGGACCCAAGAACAGAATTTTAAGTCTGCTTTCTTGTTCTCACAATTTAGAGTATCCATTGCATAAGACTTTAGGTGCTTGATCCAAAGACCATTGAAGAAAATGGAAAGACTTCCATTGACTTCAGTGGACTTTAAATTAGGCTCTGTGTATTAAAGTCTCATTGAGTTATGCACAATAATCTCTTCAGTGCAAAAATCTTGATGCACCAGTTCAGCTGAGGTAACTCTCTATACATGCAGAGACCCAGTACAAAAAGCAGAAATTTCCATTCCATACAGAGAAAACAATTTTCTAGTAGAGAAGCTTTTAAATAGTGTTTTCTGGTTTTAATTTCTTTTAAACAACAAGGGTTTTCTTTCTCCCCTGCTGTATTTATAAGGGCCTTTTCAATGGGCATAAGAGCAAGAGGACCCAAGAATGCAAAGACCTACTTCTCCTTCCCTTCCTTTCTGTGCACGCTGCTATCTGCTGCCTCTTTAGTTTCAGTTTCGCTGCTGCTGCTGGAGATAAACACTCTCTTCCAGAGCCTGAGGGACAGTGTGCAGATGAGCTCCCCAGAGCCAGTGGTGCAACTGACTACAAAAGGGTGACATTGACTCTACAAAAAGAGCTGTCCAAGGCACAGAATGAAAAAATAGAGAAAAATGTATTTCCTGTAATCAGTCTGCTGTAGTAATGTCAGGATTCCTTGTAATAACAGTAGATACAACATTTTCTGATGGAGATGTAGTTTTCAAGCTCTTATTTCCACAAACTGACATCAATATACTCATTAAAAATTGTTTTTAAATAAACAAAATAATTATTGTTTAGCTGATTTGTTTTCAGTCAGACTGATTTTAGGAATATTTTAGTTTGGTTGGTTGGTTTTTACTAGGGCTGTCAAGCGATTAAAAAAATTAATCGCAACTAAGCTTGTGATTAAAATAATTAATCGTGATCGTGCTGTTAAACAATGATAGCATACAATTTATTTAAATATTTTTAGAAGTTTTCTGTAGTTTCAATTACAACACAGAATATAAAGTGTACAGTGCTCACTTTATATTTATTTTTGATTACAAATATTTGCAGTGTAAAAAAATAGCATTTTTCAATTCACCTAATATAAGTACTGTAGTGGAATCTCTTTATCATGAAAGTTCATAGAATCATAGAATATCAGGGTTGGAAGGGACCTCAGGAGGTCCTCTAGTCCAACCCCCTGCTCAAAGCAGGACCATTTCCCAACTAAATCATCCCAGCCAGGGCTTTGTCAATCCTGCCTTAAAAACCTCTAAAGAAGGAGATTTCACCACCTCCCTAGGTAACCCATTCCAGTGCTTCACCACCCTCCTAGTGAAAAAGTTTTTCCTAATAGCCAACCTAAACCTCCCCAACTGCAACTTGAGACCACTACTCCTTGTTCTGTCATCTGCTACCACTGAGAACAGTCTAGATCCATCCTCTTTGGAACCCCCTTTCAGGTAGTTGAAAGCAGCTATCAAATCCCCCCTCCTTCTTCTCTTCTGCAGACTAAAAAATCCCAGTTCCCTCAGCCTCTCCTCATAAGTCATGTGCTCCAGCCCCTAATCATTTTTGTTGCCCTCCGCTGGACTCTTTGAACTTACAAATGTAGAATTATGTACCAAAAAACCTGCATTCAAAAATAAAACAATGTAAAACTTTAGAGCCTACAAATCCACTCAGTCCTACTTCTTGTTCAGCCAATTGCTCAGACAAACCAAGTCTTTTTACATTTGGAGGAGATAATGATGCCCACTTCTTGTTTACGGTGTCACATAAAAGTGAGAACAGGCATTTGCATGGCACTGTTGTAGCCGGCATTGCAAGATATTTACATGCCAGATGTGCTAAAGATTCATATGTCCCTTGATGCCAAACACAACATTCCAGAGGACATGCGTCCATGCTGATGATGGGTTCTGCTCAATAACAATCCAGAGCAGTGTGGACCGACGCATGTTCATTATCCTGAGTCAGATGCCACCAGCAGAAGGTTAATTTTCTTTTTCGGTGGTTTGGGTTCTGTAGTTTCTGCATCAGAGTGTTACTCTTTTAAGACTTCTGAAAGCATGCTCCAGACCTCATCCCTTTCAGATTTTGGAAGGAACTTCAGATTCTTTAACCTTGGGTCGAGTGCTGTAGATATCTTTAGAAATCTGATATTGGAACCTTCTTTGTATTTTGTCAGATCTGCAGTGAAAGTGTTCTTAAATCAAATAACATGTGCTGGATTGTCATCCGAGACTACCATAACACAAAATATATGGCAGAATGCAGGTAAAGCCATGGAGTAGGAGACATACAATTCTCTTCCAAGGAGTTCAGTCACAAATTTAATTAACGCCTTTTTTTAAAGAAGAATCATCAGCATGGAAGCCTGTCTTCTGAAATGGTGGTTGAAGCATAGAATAGAATTATAGAATCATAGAATATCAGGGCTGGAAGGGACCTCAGGAGGTCATCTAGTCCAACCCCCTGCTCAAAGCAGGAAAGCATGAAAGGCATACAAATGTTTAGCAAATCTGGAACGTAAATACCTTGCAATGCCAGCTACAAAAGTGCCATGCGAATGCCTGTTTTTCACTTTCAGGTGACATTGTAAATACAAAGTGAGCAGTATTATGACCCGTAAATGTAAACAAATTGGTTTCTCTTAGCAATTGGCTGAACAAGAAGTAGGACTGAGTGGACTTGTAAGCCCTACAGTTTTACATTGTTTTGTTATGGAGTGCAGTTATGTAACAAAAAAAATCTACATTTGTAAGTTACACTTTCACGATAAAGTGATTGCACTACAGTACTACTATGAGGTGACTTGAAAAATACTATTTCTTTTGTCATTTTTACAGTGCAAATATTTGTAATCAAAAGTTATATAAAGTGAGCACTGTACACTTTGTATTTTGTTTTAATTGAACTCAATATATTTGAAAATGTAGAAAACATCCAACATATTTAATACAGTTCAATTGATAATCTATTGTTTAACAGTATGATTAAAACTGCGATTAATCGTGATTACTTTTTTTTTAGTTAATTGCATGTTAACTGCGATCAATCGACACCCCTAGTTTTTACATATCACATATATAGAGATAGGAATAGTTTGACAAGCAGCAACAATCCTACTTATGTACCAAGATTGGGTATAAACTTTCCTAAAGATCAGGAGTGTTTGGGTCTCTTTGGTGGGACCCATCTTAGTTATGTACAATGCAGAAATGAGGCTATATAAGCAGTTCAGCACAGTCCAATGGATTTCCCCAACTTGGGAGACAGAAGACTGGAACTCTATTTCTGACAATCTAATTGAGTTCCTGTGTGACCCTGGCCAAGTGCATTAACCTCTGTCTGCTTCAGTTTCCCCATCTGCATCGTCTGAATAATGATGCTTGCCCACCTTTGTAAATCACTTTGAAATCTCTGGCTTTAAAGCATTCTGTAATGCTTAGTATATGTCACATACATTTTATGTAAGAAACATACACTTGAAAGGTGCATGAGTAAGGCTCAGCTTTTGTCATGGATATTTTTAGTAAAAATCATGGACAGGTCACAGGCAATAAACAAAAATTCACGGAAGCCTGTAACTTGTCTTTGATTTTTACTAAAAATATCCCTGACAAAATGGAGAGGGAGGAGGGTCCAGCACCCATAGCGGCTGGGCTGTTGCAGGGTGCAATCCCCGCCCTGGTGGCTGAGCAGATGAGAGGGGCTCCCGCTGCCCCCCTAGGCTGGACTGCTGTGCGGGGGCTCCTGCCACCTGCTGCAGCTGGACTGCCGCAGGGGGCCACCCGCCATGGCTGGGCTGCTCCGGGGCCCCTTGCCCTTCCCCCGCCGCCAGCCATGTCTGGGTTGCCGCGGGGCCCCCCTGCCCTCTGCCCACCATGTCTAGGCTGCCGTGGGGCCTCCTGCCCTCCCGATGCATCTGGGCTACTGCGGGGGCCTCCGCCTGCTGCGTTTGGGCTGCCACGGGCCCCCTGCCCTCTCCCCCACTGCCCACTGTGGCCAAGGAGCTCTGGGGTCACCCAGTAGCGGCTAGGAGCTACTGGGGGCCTCTGCCTGCAGCAGCTAAGAGCTGCAGGGTTGCCTGCTGACAGCAGTCCAGCCCTGGGGCAGAAAATGTCACAGAGGTCTCTGGAAGTCTTGGAATCTGTGACTTTTGTGACTCTGTGATATAATCATAGCCCTATGCATGAGGCATGCTTGAAGGACTAAAATGAGAGATGAAAAGAAGAGAATCAAAAAAGAAGGGAAGTAAAGAAAAGAGAAAGGAACAGAAGTAGTAAGATTGCTAGTACATCCATTGGTAAATAAGCTGTTCCATGTCTGAACCAGAATTACTTAGTACATTACTGAAGTCTGATTGGCTGACATACCTTATTAAATGATTACCTTACTTTTTTTAGGTTATCTTTGACCCATATAATACACTCTGTGCTGTGCAGTCTGCTAGATGAAACTTCACTGTGCACTGTTTTCTTCTGATACTTTGATATGTCTTCCTCCAGTGAATCAGCTCCTGCAGCTATCAACCTTTCCCTCTCATCTGTCTCTGCAGTACAGTAAAGGCTCCATCTCAGATACCCAGAATCTCATATTTCATAGACAGAAAAAATATGTAAAGTACAATCTGCCATGCCAGAGAAATATAAATATCATGGCATTCATTATTCTGTTACATTTAATATTCTATATTTAATAAAATATATTTTATATGTTATATTTTGCTGTATTATAATTATAGAGTGCTGTTTATCTGTAGATGTCCAAGTACTCAATAAAGCTAAGTAAGCATTATTATTTCCACTGTACTGATGGGAGACTGACACAGGTTAAGTGACTTGCCCAAGGTTACATGAGTCAGTGGCAGAGTGAGGAATACAGCCCATCTCTTCTGAGTCCCAATCTGATGCCCTATGCACTAGACCTCCCTCTTCCTTATATCATCAAGTTTTTATAGTGCCAATAATCATAGCACCCAAGAGTTTCCCAGTGAAGGGGAACATAGTTAACATGCATGGTGGGCTTCATGAAAGTTTTGTTGTTCTGCCTTCTATGGTTAAAGGAGACTCTGCTAAAGGAATGTATGTGTTGAAATCATTATGCTGGTTATAGTGGAAAACCTTTGTCAAAGAGTAGGGTCTTGCAGCATGCCCTGAAGGGTTGTCAGTCTCTAGGTTAGTACCATTTTCCTCTGAGAGCTCATTCTGTGATATACATTCAAACCCCAGTATCAGTGGAATACTTTTTTTTATCATAAGTGTAGGCCAGTGGGCAAATATTTCTTCTTTGGGCTTATTAGCTCAGAGTTATTATTTATCTCAATTTCAGCAAATGTAAGTACAGGAACAGTACAAAAAGCCTATTTTAAAAGTATATTTACCGATAAATTCTGGAATGCTGTATTGTAAACATATGTGCTTTCTACAAGGATATAAAATAACCAAGTTTTGCAATATAAAGGAATGTTAATGAGAGAGATTTACTCGGTAAATTATTCTCTTTTTCCCAACAAAAAAACCTTGACTTTCTGTTGCTCATTATCATCTGTTTGAGAATTTAATTCCTTTACATAAGTCTCATTTTCCTACAAGCAACCCAGAAGGTTTGCACAATGCGGTTTTCTCTGGTAATCTGTTCAAGATGCTTAGAGTCATCTTTGGTATTTTCTTGCTGCACAAATGGACACTGCTATGATGCAGGTTTGATGGAGGATGATTAAGTTGTAGGGTTTGTCTACATGACAGAGCAGAGCGTGCTAGAGGGGTGTGAATGATAAAGTGCACTAACTTGTTGCATACTAACTGGCCTGTGGAGACCCTTTTGGCGTGCACTAAATGTTCCCTACTGCTTGTTGACATGGTGCTGTTTAACACTGGGTAGATGATCTAATACTAGGTTTAAGATGCCCAATCCCTCAACAGGAAAGCTATCCTTGGGAATTGTTATTGTTGTTTATTATTTGTACTGTGGTAATGCCCAGAAAGCCCAATTAGGATCAAAGCCTCATTACACTAGACATTATACAAACATATCGGAGAAACACGGTATTGCGCCATGGCCCTAACACTAAAATCTTACAATGTAGCGCCTGGATCCTGCACCGGGCACTGGACAGATGGACCCCTGTGCCCATATGGACTCAGATGGAGGATCAGGACCTAACTTAAGACAAGATGCAAAAATGTGTATAACAATAGGAGGGAATGGGGAAAGGAAAGATGAGCGTATCAGCGATAGGAACGTGAGGTTTTACAGAGTACCCATTGCAGAATTTGATGGTTACAGAAGTATGCTAGCAGTTTGCTTTTGACTTCTTTACCAAGTCTCCATCATATACTCATGACTGAAATGGAACAGATAATTCATATTCTTCCTGCATGAGTTTTTGGTTAAGCAGTACCATTTTGGCTCTCTGTTTATTAACTTGGGCTCCACCTCACTTCTCCTTTTGCATTGACCCTTTGCTAGCATTTATCTGTTTGAATGTTATGGGTATGGGAAGGTTATTATGTTTTCATAGTATTTACATATATATATTGCCTTGTATGCCGTGGCTTGAGCTGGGATACTTTCTCAATAACACTTCATGATTTTAAAGTGGCTTATCAAGACAACAAAGTGAATTGGGGCAGAGATAAAAACAGAGCCCATTAGTACTGCCTCTCAGTCATGCAATTTGAGGGGTTTTTCCTTCAAAGAAAGGCAGAAAAAGAAAATATATAAATTAACATTAAAAGATGAAGTTCATAGACCAGATAAAGCTATATTGTAACAGTGCCTGTCATATATACATATAACTGTAACTGAGAAATGGCAGAGCATTCAGAGCTGAGGCAAAAATTGAGTTCTGAGTGCACCCCATCATGCCCACGTATTTTGCTAATAGTCATTTATTTGGGTCCTCAGAAACTGGGGTTATCTTATATACAGTTCTGGGGGCATGTTGTATCACTGATCTACTGCACTCAGATCTTCCTATTGAAACCAAAGGTAAGTTCCGTGTAAAAACTGATAACAGGATATATTCCTGTATGAGCAGCAGAGACCAAGACAGAAAAAGGATGGGATTTTATTCATACCTCTGAATTTCCTGGCTTTGTTTGTTTTGTAGAAATCCCTTAAAATAATTGTAACTCTTTGTGTTGGAAAGCTTACTCCATTTACATGAAGTTCTATTTGCAAATGTGTAGTCTAGAAATCCATAAACTGCAAGTATTCACTTGTGGGCCATTAGGATATTATTTGCTCTTCTTCACAAATGTCATAAATGGGTGTATGGTTTGATAGCTCTAAGTGACAGAAAAATATTTTTGTAGGATAGGGTACAGCCATCTCATTGTAATTAAACCAGTCTGAAATAAGGCCAAAGACATCAGTGTATTTATGCCATGTGTTCTGCACTCTCCTTTCAAGTTACTTTATTAACATAGGGATGTCTTTAATTATGCAGAACTACAAATGCATTATTGATATTTTATAAACGTTAACTACTGGTGTATCTAATGAAGCAGGAAGAAAACATGCTTTCTTGTTGTTTGTCAAGACTCACAAAATGCTAAGAATTTTAGATACTATCATAACATTGTATAAAGTGCAGGGGATTGGAGGCTTAGGACCAACTGGCTTGGCAGTATATATCCAGTGATTTCACAGGTTGATTTAATTCCCAGTGTTGGGTTTCACACATTTTCACCCTTAAGACTTCTGCTTGGTGCCATGGTATCACCCATAAGAGCTCCAGATTATTATTTATTTATTTGTATTGCAGTAACACCTGGAAACTCCAACCTGGATCAGCAGCCCATTATGCTGTGTGCAGGATAAACATTCAGTGATGGAAGAACTGGCTAGCATATCTCAAGGTCATTAATGACTCTCACAGACAACTCACAATTAGGATGTGCAAACGTACTTTGTCTGATTTCAAATGTATTCAAACATCAGGGGCTCAAAAGTCCCACCTGAATGTTACTGAATTCACATTCTGCTTAGGAGAGACTTGAAGGGATAGGGGAATGAGAAGAGAGGTGGCAGAAAGCAAAAAAAAAAAAAAAAATTGAATCTGCACCACCTCCCAACATCAACATACACCCCTTATAAAGGGCACTTGTTACTTCCCAGATTTACCAAAACAGACAATAGACCCCAGTTAAACAAGCCCCAAGTGAAGTTGCTAATAGTCATTTATTTGGGTCCTTCATTAAACTGAGCACCAGACATAACATTTTGCGTTAGTCTCTGGTACAGTGAGTCATGGAAATACTGGCTGTAGCTCAAGCAGTTTAGCTCTATTAATTCTGTACACTATCATGGCATTATTGAAATGAACTCTCATCATCACTGCGACTTCACTATTGAAAAGTATAGATAATGCGAGAGAGAGACAAGGTGGGTGAGGTATTATTGGACCAAATTCTGACCAACCTGATTGCTTTCTATGATGAGATAACTGGTTCTATGGATATGGGGAAAGCAGTGGATGTGATATATCTTAACTTTAGCAAAGCTTTTGATATGGTCTCCCACAGTATTCTTGCCAGCAAGTTAAAGAAGTATGGATTGGATGAATGCACTATAAGATGGAGAGAAAGCTGGCTAGATTGTCGGCTCAATGTCTAGTTGGCAGCCAGTATCAAGCGGAGTGCCCCAGGGGTCGGTCCTGGGGCCGGTTTTGTTCAACATCTTTGTTAATGATCTGGATGATGGGATGAATTGCACCCTCAGCAAGTTCACAGATGACACTATGCTGGGGGGAGGGGGAGGGTCCAGAGTGACCTAGACAAATTGGAGGATTGGGCCAAAAGAAATCTGATATGGTTCAGCAAGGACAAGTGCAGAATCCTGCACTTAGGAAGGAAGAATCCCATGCGCTGCTACAGGCTGGGGACCGACTGGCTAAGCAGCAGTTCTGCAGAAAAGGACCCAGGCATTACAGTGGACGAGAAGCTGGATATGAGTCAGCAATGTGCCCTCGTTGCCAAGAAGGCCAACGGCATATTGGGCTGTATTAGTAGGAGCATTGCCAGCAGATCGAGGGAAGTGATTATTCCCTCTATTCGACACTGGTGAGGCCACACCTGGAGTATTGTGTCCAGTTTTGGCCCCCCCCACTACAGAAGAGATGTGGACAAACTGGAAAGAGTTCAGCGGAGGGCAACAAAAATTATTAGGGGACTGGGACACATGACTTACGAGGAGAGGCTGAGGGAACTGGGGTTATTTAGTCTGCAGAAGAGAAGAGCGAGGGGGGATTTGATAGCAGTCTTCAACTACCTGAAGGGGGTTCCACAGAGGATAGAGCTAGGCTGTTCTCAGTGGTGACAGATGACAGAACAAGAAGCAATAGTCTCAAGTTGCAGTGTGGGAGGTCTAGGTTGGATATTAGGAAACACTATTTCACTAGGAGGGTGCTGAAGCACTGGAATGGGTTACCTAGGGAGGTGGTGGAATCTTCATCCTCAGAGGCTTTTAAGGCCCGACTTGACGAAGCCCTGGCAGGGATGATTTAGTTGGTGTTGCTCCTGCTTTGAGCAGGGGATTGGACTATATGACCTCCTGAGGTCTCTTCTTCTGCTCTGGGTAGCTTGAAAGCTTGTCTTTTGCACCAGCTGAAGTTGGGCTAGTAAAAGACATCACCTCACCTGCCTTATCTGTCTCATATTCAGGAACACAGCTACAACAACAGAGATAATACATGTCGGACAAAATTCAGCTCTGGTTGTCATTAAGGTCTGTGAGAGTTGAACTTATTTGAACCAGCGCTATATTTGGACTGTTGTTTCCTACTGGGGTTCTTTACAGACATGGGACTCTTTCGACATTTGTTCATATTTCATGAGCAGCTTTTGCCTTTTTGTGTAACTAACTCATTCTGCTTATTCTCCTCTTCACTATCATTCATTTCCTTAGTGTTCTACTGGTCCTAGTAGTATTCATAAGAACAGCCGCATTTGAGGATAAGTCCTTGTAATATCATTCCTAATCCCCTACTCTGTTTCTGTTTGCTAAACAACACATGAGTTATGCTGTCAACTATCGCCATTGGGTTTAATCAGTCAATCAATCAACTGTATTGAGGCTGCTGATAGAGAAGCCAAAAAGCTACACAGGAGTAGAAATCAATCTGCCAACAATGCAAAAGTAGAATCAGACAGGTGGCAGATCTTGGTATAATATTTTTATCCCACCACTATGAGATAATCAGGCCAGAGTGTAGCACCCAGGGGATGGAGCAGCACTGTGAGTATAAATGGATGGGGACTTAAAGCAATCCCTAAACATGCTTGTTTTATATAGAGGCCTTTTCATTCACCCTCAGCTGGAGGTAATATAAAATAAGCTGGCAAAGAATGATTTGGTTCTAATTCACCTGATTTCTTACAGACTTTACCTACTTCTAACCCAAAACTGTAAAATTGTTCTTTGGCACAATATAGGTCAAACTCCCAACATGTGCAAAGGCATATTCCATACTTGCTCTAAAGTTGAGTAGCGTGTTGGTAAATTTGGTAAATATATCTTTGTTACCTGCAAGTGCCTATGTTCAGTTTGTTTGTGTTTTAATCAGATTTGTTTGATAGAATTTTTGTCTAGTTATATGACAATTCATGGACTCTGTGTGGAAATATAAATCTGTAGTACTGTAAATCAAGTAGAGAGTGCTGCAGAATAAAGGATTGTGTCTAGTTGAGCTTGAAGTACAGTAGTAGCGCAAAATCTTTTTTACGTTATTTTCATTCTGCAATGCACAATTAAAAAGGAAACTCTAATCTGACAGGAGACTATAGTTTGGAGTTTCTTCTGGACCTTTTTTTATGGGAAGGTCCAATGAGTCAGCAGGAGTGTTGTGAACAAGACATGTAAAGTAATTCTTCCACTCTACTCCCCCACGGATAAGGCCTCAACTGGAGTATTGTGTTCAGTTCTGGGCACCACATTTCAGGAAAGATGTGGACAAATTGCAGAAAGTCCAGAGGAAAGCAGCAAAAATAATTAAAGGTCTATAATACAACCTATGAGGAAAGATTGAAAAATTGAGTTTGTTTAGTCTAGAGAAGAGAAGACTGGGAGGTGGACATAATAAAATTCATAGTACAATTCATAGTACCATTGAAAGAGGAGGATGAAAAATTGTTCTCCTTAACATCTGAGGATAGGACAAAAAGCAATGGGCTTAAATTGCAGCAAGGGAAGCTGGACATTAGGAAGCAACAGAGGGTCCTGTGGCACCTTTAAGACTAACAGAAGTATTGGGAGTGAGGTTCTTACCCACGAAAGCTTATGCTCCCAATAGTTCTGTTAGTCCTAAAGGTGCTACAGGACTCTCTGTTGCTTTTTACAGATTCAGACTAACACGGCTACCCCTCTGATACTGGACATTAGGAAAAAATTTCTAACTAAAGGGTAGTTAAGCACTGGAACAAATTGCCTAGGGAGGTTGTGGAATCTCCATGATTGGAGGTTTCTAAGACAGGTTCGACAAACACATGTCAAGGATGGTCTAGTTGTTACTTAGGTCTGCCTTGAGTGCAGGGAACTGACTAGATGACCTATTGAGGTCCTTCCAGTCCTATAATTCTATGATTGTTTAGTAAGGATGAAACTAATACCCAAAAAGAGGAAAGGATAAACCTTGGTAAAGCTCTGAATCTATTTGCAGGCTTGGCAATGCTCACCAGTTTTGCCACTAGTTTGAGGAGCAATGTGCCTTGTCGCTTGTATTGTATAGTCCAGTTGAGGGAGAAAGTGAATAACCCAAACCCAGATCCATCACTAAAATCTGTAGAATTTGAGAACATTGAGAGGGAGAATTGACCATGATGGAAAAGTTTAGGTACTCTGAAAATCCAAAAAGAAAGAAAGGAATTAAAAATAATTTTATAAGGGATCTAGATTTTCAAATTTTAAACTTAACTTATTATCATTTTTTTTAAAACAGGAAGATACCAGTCATATCCAGGGTCCTAGAAAACTCTAAACAGAAAATTTTGGAGTTTCAGAGAGAGCCTCAAATTGGCATAATATGTAATGAGAGTAAGTAATTCCTTCCCCAGAATACCCCCATAACATTAAACAAACAAACAAAAAAAGACTTGATAAATTGCTAGGAGAAAAATAGGAACATTTTCTCACAAATAAAATTAAGTGTTTTTCTGATTTTTTTTTCCTTTTAAATTTTTTTGGTCAAAATTGTTAATTTCAAAAAAAAATTGATCAGCTTGAATAACTACCATACAACACCATCCTTTCATATTTGTGCAGTAGTTCTCTTTAGTGGTGACAATGTTACTTACTAGTAGTGTAATTCAAGTACTGTATAATTCAAAAACCTGCCACACCTCTCTCTTGAAAACATAGTTCAGACTGTGATTAAAACTCAGGCACAGTGGAATAACAGAATATCCCTTTCAAGCAAAACCTTCACGTGAACTGTTGCTGAACAATAGAGGAAGGTAAAATGAGGATCCCAGACTTAATGGTTACAGAATCAGAGGAAAAGCACAGGAGTTTGACTTCTTTGCTGGTGCATCTTGTGGGAGAAAGAGCATTTGGAGGTATATAAAACATTTTCCTTTGAAAATGGGGTTGAAAGAAATAATCTGGATGTGGTTTATCAGAAGTGTGATTAATGCTGTACCCCAAGAAACAGAATAACATGTGGAAGGCATCAGTCCTTCACTTGTGTCTAGCAACACTCTGAGACAATATAGATCAATATGCAACACAGCTTAAAATTAAAATTAAAACATGCTTGTCTCCAAACATGTTTAAAATATTGTTCTGTTTAGTAATATGAATGAGCTCTGCATACATTTTAACTGTGTCACCTAACCATGGTTCACCTCCTTCTAGAACACTGACAATGTTCATTTGTGTAACTCAAATACACTATTTGTGCATAGTAAGAGCAAAAGAAGGACCCATAATGGTTACCGGCATCACAATACAAGTGGCCTGTGCCATGCAGGTGATCAGCCTATTTGGTCACAATGGTCCCTTCTGGCTTTAAAATGTATGCATTAAAATGAAAGTGGACTGACTAATAAACTGATTGCAACTTCAAATCTATGTTAAACAAGCATCACACACAGAGCAACAGACTTGATTTACCATTCATTTTTAACTGGTGCTTATTGGAACTTGAGCTTAAAGTCCTGAGTCTGCAAAGTGCAGAATTCTGTCCTGTCCCATTGACTTCAATCACAGCCGAGGCCTCTGAGCGCTGCCCAGCATTAGGCTTTCTGTGTCCTCAATATTTTACCAGATGCTGGCTGCATTGACCAGTGTGGGTCTTGTGGTGGCATTGGCGGGCTGGCTATTCATGTTCTATTGTCTTCCATAAACCAAGATCCAAAGGCCTGTTAGTTCAGAAAAATAATGAAGGGCTTTTTCAATGTTTCTACAATTGTTGTGTGGGCCTGGAGCCTTCAAAGAGAAACTTGCAAGGAAGCACAAAAACTGGATCAAGAGCCTGCAGACTGTCAATGAAATGCCGCAGGATGCAACATGACAACATAATTGAATGTGATGTGTCTTTGCAATGACATGTCAAGCCTGTAGAATTCAAAAAGGCATAGCTTGCTGAACGCCATGGCCAAAACATGTTTCCAGTTAGTTATCTGCATATACTTTAAACATTTTAAGGACTAATTTTTTAAAACACTCTTTTTTGCTCTCCAGAGGAATATTTCTGTGACCCAGATATGTTTTGGCGATAAACAGCTTGGACTGAAGAAACACAGCTCTCCCAGATATCCCCTTAAATAATCTGCCAGTCCCCCCACCCATGGTCACCCCAAAGCTGTGGGGAACTCATCATATCTATGCAATGCTCATTAAAATCTTTCCTTTAAGAGGAACCACCAAGAAATTGGTTAAAGAGCTGGTCAGTCAGAGATGTTGGGGAAAATATTTCCAAAGTAGCACCACACAAATGTTGTGAAGAAGATATACTCAACCTTTCTCCATTAGAAAAATGGAGATGAATGACAGCAACTAACAAATATACTAGATATTATTATGCCTATTATGTAATTAGAGTACAGTAGCGCAGGAATCTCAAACTTCATTGCACCGCGACCCCCTTCTGACAACAAAAATTACTGCATGACCCCGGGGGGCAAAGCCCAAGCTCCACTGTCCCAGGCTGGGAGGTCAAAGCCAAATGCAAAGGGGAGGGATAGTTCAGTGGCTTAAGCATTGTCCTGCTAAACCCCGGGTTGTAAATTCAATCCTTGAGGGGGCCATTTAGGGAACTGGGGTAAAAATCTGTCTGGGGATTGGTCCTGCTCTGAGCAGGGGGTTGGACTAGATGACCTCCTGAGGTCCCTTCTAACCCTGATATTCTATGATTCTATGAAAGGGCTTCAGCCCCAGGCTGGGGGCCTATAATCTGAGCCCCACCGCCCATGACTGACAAGGGCCTCCCAGAGGATTCAGGGGGCCTGGGGCAAAGCAGGGGAGCTGTGGCGCTTGTACTCACGCGGCAGTCCGGGTCTTCGGTGGCATTTCGGCAGCAGGGAGCCCTTCAGTCGCTTCGAGTCTTCGGCAGCACTGAAGGGCCCCCCGCTGCCAAAGACCCGGACCGCCGCTGGTCCAGGGCTCGTGGGGCCCCTGCAGGGCCTGGGGAAAATTGCCCCACTTGCCCCCTCCTCTGGGCGGCCCTGATGGCTGAAGCCCTTGGCCTTCAGCTTTGGCCCCGGGCATTGGGGCTTGGGCTTCAAGCCCTGGACCCCAGGAAGTCTAAGACAGCCCTGGCAACTCCATTAATATGGGGTCACGACCCACAGTTTGAGAACTACTGCAGTAGAGAGGATACAATGTATCAGGCTTGGTTTACTTTTTTCTCTAGTCTCTTCAGTTTGTTGGTTCAAGTGTACAATATGAGATTGCACATTTACGATTGTATATTTTGCCTTCTGTCTGCATATGTGTAGTAAAATGCTTCTCACACATGCTTTCTATCCCTACATTTTCATTTTGGTTTTATCTACCTTACATATCTTGTTGTACATCTCTGTAATTGCCATATCACAGCCTATACTTTTATGTAGAGTGACTAATTGGTAAAGAGCAACAGAGGGTCCTGTGGCACCTTTGAGACTAACAGAAGTACTGGGAGCATAAGCTTTCGTGGGTAAGAACCTCACTTCTTCAGATGCAAGTAATGGAAATCTCCAGAGGCAGGTATATATCAGTGTGGAGATAACGAGGTTAATTCAATCAGGGAGGATAACCTCGTTATCTCCACACTGATATATACCTGCCTCTGGAGATTTCCATTACTTGCATCTGAAGAAGTGAGGTTCTTACCCACGAAAGCTTATGCTCCCAGTACTTCTGTTAGTCTCAAAGGTGCCACAGGACCCTCTGTTGCTTTTTACAGATTCAGACTAACACGGCTACCCCTCTGATAATTGGTAAAGGTTTGCCACTGTATCTATTCTGTGTTCCGTGGTTGCAGTGCTGCATGTACTCCACCTCTCCGAGAGGAATAGCAAGTACTGTGCTGCCGCTGTATCGCTGAATGCGCTACTTGGGGTTAACCCCACCTCCACTCTGAGCACCACCATGGACACTTCAGAGCCAGTGGTGGGGGGGAGGAGGAAGAGGAGGAGAAGGAGGAGGAAAACGAGAGTGATAGTGGTGGGCCGGATCCCTGGAGCCATGCAGCCAGGAGCTCTTCTCGAGCCAGGAGGAAGGTAGCCAGTTGCAGCGGCCGGTACTTGGTGGAGGACAAACAGAAGAGCTAGTTCCCGGTAAGCATTTTTTTTTTCGGGAAGGAATTTTTTCGGTGCGGGCTCTTTGGGAGAGGAGGGTTAGGCATGCATGCCTAGATGTGGAATAGTGCATTGATGTGGTTTATCACATCGCGGTAATCGGCCTCAGTAATCTCCTCGAATGGCTCATTCAGAACGTGTGCAATGCGCTTTCGCAGGTTTATCGGGAGAGCCACTGTGGTCCTTGTCCCAGCCAGGCTAATGTGTCCGCGCCACTGTGCCACGAGGGGCAGGGGGACCATTGCTGCACAGAGGCAAGCTGCATATGGGCCAGGGCAGAAGCCGCATTGCAGTAGAAGACCCTCCCTTGCTTCCCAGATCACCCTCAGCAGTGAGATATCGTCCAGGACGAACTCCTGTGGAAAATGTTGGGACAGTGTTCAGTATAGGTGCCCCCTGAAGCTGTTGGCTCTCCCCCAGGCACAGAAACCCAGAGGACAGTGCAGCCCTGAAACAATCAGTCCCCCTTACTCACCATTTTGAGGCTCCCGTGGGATATGTGTGCTCTGCTTCGGACGGGAAAATTATGCTATTGTGTAGACCCTGTGTATTTTCTACTCCTTAAGTGCGGGGGGGAATCATTACTCTGTCTGGTATAAACAATGCTGCCTCTGTTAAATGTTGCATTTTGCCTATACAGCTGCATCAACCTTGAGACCTCAGCCGTCCCTCTTATCGCCTGCTCAGAGCCTGCAAAGACTCAGGAAGAGACAGCGAAAAAGCAAAGAAGACATGCTGCAAGAAGTGATGCGGCAATCTATTAAAGAGAATGAGAAAGCACAGGACTGGAGGGAGAGAGAAAGCAGGATCCGCCAGGAAAATGCAGCGCACTGGCGGCAAAGCACCACGCACCGGCAGCAAAGCACTGATAGGCTCATAAGCATCCTGGAGCGCCAAGCAGATGCTATCCAGGAGCTGGTAGCCATGCAGAAAGAGGAGCAGTACCGCAAATGCCACCCCCCACCCCAGCCCTTGTCCCAAAACTCTTTCCGTTGTGCCCCACTGTCACCTCCAACCCACTTTCCCCAACTTCCATGTTCTTCACGCCACCCGCTGCCTCCAACACCAGTATCTTCACCACCCAGCCCTGAAAACCACGACCCTTACCCTCTGCACTCAAACCCCATCACCATGCAGTACAGCTGTCCTGAAGTGCAGCACTCACTGCACAGCACACCAGACAGGACATACGCGAATCTGTGATTGTACTGTTCCCCGCTCCACCCCCTTGTTTCTTTTCAATAAATAATTTTTTTTCTTTTCAATAAATGGATTCTTTGGCTTTGAAAACATTCTTTATTATTGCATAAAGTAAAAGACTCCTTAGCCCAGGAAATAAACAGGCACTGCAAGTCTGCTTGTCTGCTTAGCAGACACTGATTCCTAAAGATTGGAACTACTGCACTTCACTCCCTTGCAGGGCACCAGATATCACTGCTGGTTTTCAGCCTCAAATTGCTCCCTCATGGCATCCCTAATCCTTGCAGCCCCACGCTGGGCCCCTGTAATAGCCCTGCTCTCTGGCTGTGCAAATTCAGCCTCCAGGTGTTGAACCTCGGAGGTCCATGCCTGAATGAAGCTTTCACCCTTCCCTTCACAAATATTATGGAGGGCACAGCACGCGGATATAACTGCGGGGATGCTGTTTTCGGCCAAGTCCAGCTTCCCATACAGAGCTCGCCAGCGGCCCTTTAAACGGCCAATGGCACACTCCACAGTCATTCGGCACCGGCTCAGCCTGTAGTTGAACCGTTCCTTGCTGTTGTCAAGGCTCCCTGTGTAGGGTTTCATGAGCCACGGCATTAACGGGTAGGCAGGATCTCCAAGGATCACAATGGGCATTTTAACTTCCCCTACTGTGATCATCCGCTCTGGGAAAAAAGTCCCGGCCTACATCTTCCTGAACAGCCAAGTGTTCCGAAAGATGCATGCGTCATGCACCTTTCCGGGCCAGCCTGTGTTAATGTCAATGAAACACCCACGGTGATCCACAAGCGCCTGGAGAACCATAGAGAAATACCCCTTCCGATTAACGTACTCGGATCCTAGGTGGGGTGGTGCCAGAATAGGAATGTGCGTCCCATCTATCGCCCCTCCACAGTTAGGGAACCCCATTTGTGCAATGCCATCCACTATTTCCTGCACATTACCCAGAGTCACGGTTCTTCTGAGTAGGATGCAATTAATGGCTTTGCAAACTTGCATCAACACAATTCCAACGGTCGACTTTCCCACTCCAAACTGGTTTGCGACCGACCGGTAGCTGTCTGGAGTTGCCAGCTTCCAGATTGCAATAGCCACCCACTTCTCCACTGGCAGGGCAGCTCTCAATCTTGTGTCCTTGCGCCGCAGGGTGGGGGCAAGCTCCTCACACAGTCCCATGAAAGTGGCTTTTCTCATCCGAAAGTTCTGCAGGCACTGCTCGTCATCCCAGACTTCCATGACGATGTGATCCCACCACAGAAACCGTTAAAGATGGCGCCAAAGGTGGACAGAAACAAAGGGATTTCTGGGATGTGAAGCGATGCATCACGGGGCATTGGGACAGGACCCAGAATCCCCCGCACTCACGCCCTCTTCCCACAACCCACGGCACCAGAAAGGGAAAAGGTGCTCTGTGGGATAGCTGCCCATAATGCACCACTCCCAAAAGCGCTGCAATTGCCGCAAATGTGGCCACGACAGTGCGCTGGGCAGGTGTCAGTGTAGACAGACTGCAGCGCTTTCCCTACTCAGCTGCACGAAGTCAGGTTTAACTCACAGTGCTGTACATCTGCAAGTGTAGCCAAGGCCATGGTGTTAATAATGGTTACTGGCTGATATGTTTAAGGCTAATGACTTGCTGAATATCCTTCATAAAACAAGTTGTTAAAACAATATTTTCTTCCATTGACTTTTGTTACTGTATTCATAAAATGTAAGTTTTTGTTTTGGATCAGAATTGTGTGTACATACTGGGCTTTCACCAGGGTGTTGTTCCATTTCTTATTGCTATAATATGATACAAAAATATGTGTAAAGGATCACAAATAACATTCTTTAAGAAAGATGGTCTCTCTGTTTATAATGTTATTCAGATGTACTCATGGTAAATATCCACGATAATGTTCCTTTTAAATGGCCAGAACTCAAGTTAGACCTATACCAGGCAGATTTAAATTACAGACTGGTATTTTTCAAAACTTTCCATGTTTTTTTTCCTTCTCCTCACTCAATACACTCTATGCAGTTTTCATTTTTGAGGCAGTAATATCTGATTCCTTTTAATCCCACAACTTTTCCGTATTCCAAACCTCCAACAGTGCCACGAAGAGGGAATTGATTGTATTTTTGAGGACAGGGCCTAAGTGAATTTACTCTTTTTTATAGTTTGTCCCTTGCATTCCTAGTCGAAATCTCATTAAATGTCCGGAATTGGTTACTGAAGGAGATGGTCATCCCATTTTAAGTAATTCCTCATCAGAATTACTGTCATGTAGGAAAGTAAAATGGAATCTTTCTAAATACAGACTCCTTAATTCAAGGCAGACTTCGCTACACTTCCTAATAACATACAAATATAATCTGAACAAGAAAATCATTACCAGCTCTATATGCCGGCATCTATAATAACTTGGACCCACCAAGCCTGCACGCTCAAAAGTTAAGCACTTGTGTGTTTGCAGGATCAGAGCCCAGCGTGGTAGCTCTGAACTTAAGAGTAGGGCTGCAACAAAACATACCACGTGCCTTATTCCGTTAACATGGTGCTTTTATTTGTTAAATTAAACCATGATACTAAACTGTAATTTATTTGGCAGAAAAATTCTGTGTTTCTAAATTTTCCTAAAGTCAAAATACTAGAATCTGAAAGGAACAACACAAAGATCAGATTTATGTGCAGCATGCATATGGTATATATGCAGCTATCTGTGCGTTACAAAGCTTTAACCCAACTTGCCTCCTGTATAAAACAACTTGTTGTTTATTACTGAAAGCTTCATCAGCATCAAAATTAGTAGTCTATAAATACACAGAGAGAAATTTCATAGTTAAAGCAATTTATTTGTTAAGCGGTTTTCACAGTAATAGAAAAATGAAAGGCATATGCATTGACATGCAAAAACGCTGCGTTTACATGCGCAACAAGGCATCAGCATATAAATTCCAGTTCTGTTATTCATTTTGTTCAATCACCTGTGAAAAGGGCCTTAATCTGTAATTGTTTGTGACAAAACGTATTACAGTGTGTTTATGTCCTTCAACTTCTGGCCATGTAGCAGTCAGTCACTTTGTCTTGGGCAATCTGTGCCTGTGGAAAGCAGCTGAAAATCTCTGTCTTCACATGAATGCAAAAGTCCTTCTAAAGAACTCCCTCTGGGAATGTGCACAATAATATCAGAACATGAACTAGCTTGAAGTCACAGACATTGACAGTCTCTGCCTATGGGGATATTGGAGATGGTGGAGGCGTCCTGAAAAATACTGCACTTGACTTTTTTTTTTTTTAATCCTTTCACAGGACAAGTGTTGCACAAGGGATTACAAAGTCAATGGCTAGTTCCTGTTTAAATACTACATGTATTTATAGTGAGTCTTGTAATAGTAAGAATCAATCACCTACTAATCCTCCATGACTAGTCATGCACCAAGCAGCTCAGCCCTACATTTCAAAATATATAGTATCAAGAGAGTAATTTTTTAAAAAATAAAATGAAGCCAATTTATTTAGGAAAAGCCATTCAGCCACAATAGGCAAAGTAAACACAATCATGGACATTTCAACAGCTACAGTACAGACTTGTGACATTTAAAAAAAAAAAGAGGATTTGAGGGGATTTTATTCTCGTTTAAAGATAATGCATTTGAGGCTGTATATTGGTAGGTATTATTCATAGTAAGTAAATCTACTGTTTTCCTGATTGGCTAGCTTGATGGGTCAAATACATAGAGCTGTTGAAGGCTCCTTTCCGTGGCCCCAGGCCAAGTGGTTTGCTGATGGAAAGCTGGCAGCTGATACTACTTTTTGGTGAGAAGACAGCTGGTGGGATCTGGCCAAATACTAGTATGTTCATTAGAAGTCAGGTTGAGTCATATTTGCACCCCTAGTTATTCTTTATATGCAAATATTTGAGCAAATTGGTTATTTGTGTGAACAAAACCACATCTTCAGTAGTGAAATTCACTTCTGTGTAGAGGGCTGCTCAAGCCCATGCAGTACTTAAATCTTGCTAAATTCCTACTTTTGAGGGCTAAATTGGGACACATTGGTGGCATCTGCATGGGCTAAATTTCACATCAAGTATCTCAATATTCACATGTGAACAAGGGCATTAATGCATAAAACCAAACATTCTGTTTGTTATTCTTTGCTCATCATTTGTTGTTCTCCTGTTTCAGCCACCCAGTCAGAATATATACCATGTGATTTAGGTAAATAATCACACACCAAAAAACAAAAGCCAAGCATTGAATAGTTGAAGCAAATAGTTCATCAGTGCCCCATAAACTGAAATTTGCTTGTATAAACTGTTAGCAAATACTGGTGAATAACTTGTATACTTGTAGGAATCAGGATCAGTTTGCTAATGATTTGCAGACAGAAAAAAATGGGCCAACTTTGTCATTGCTATTCACACTAAATAATTACATCAGCTGTACTTTCTTTTCTTCCTAACCTCTCCTAAATGTTTCAGATTTTGAGTATACAAGCATACAGTTCAACCAAGTCTTCTCCTGAAAAAAATCTCATGTTGTAAAATTTGGGTGTACAAATTTACTATGAAAAATTAGAATGATGTGTGGTAACTTCCCCAAGTGTATTCTGAAATGTATAAGGTTTGCAAGTCAAGAAAACACATAACATATGTTAAAGAATTAAATGTTTTATGCATGAATATTGATGAGATGTTTTTGTGCCTGACTATAATTTTATGTATCTCACATGGTATGAAAGAGCTGTGAGCCACACAGTGATAGAAGTAAGTCATTTTGAATTTTAAATCTAGTTATATCTCTTTATGAGGGTCCTGTTCTTAAATCTGTGCCAATACTTTCCCAAGCTCCAATCGTCATGAGTAGATGCCCTAGCTTTCAATTCTTACTTCTGGACAAGAAATAAAAAATAAAAAAATAAAATAAAACCAAAACCCCCAAACAGGTGGAAAGCACTTTCTTATACATGTTATCCATAAGTGTCAAATAAGCCTAGAAAATGTTTCCAACTTGCAGATGCAGAGCATAACCCAAGGGAGGGTGATGCAATACGATAGATGTCATATAAACACCATACAGAGCAATAGCCCTTGTATTTCTGACTATTGCCGATATTCTGAGAAGATAATATTCTTTTTCTTGTAAGAGGGAGTCGTCTTCTTATAGTGCTTAGGGCCAAATCCTCCTCAGCTCCCCCAGAAGGTCCTCAGTTCAGCATGTCTACTATAGAACAAAGCAACAAGATGATTAATAACTGAAATAAGAGACAATCTTTTGTGCTTTCAGTCTATGTATGGAATTTGCAGTTTCGGGTGTCTTCTCCTTTGAGTAGCTTTTTAATAAATAATAATAATAAAAACTCCACTTGTTTCAGACAGACACCAGTATGTAATAGATTCAAAGCTTTAATGTTTCAATTACCTTTACGATATTTAATGAGTTATTTTATTAGGCAGTTAAAGTTACAACCCCCCAAATTCTTAAACATTTGTTACTGCATTTTGTTAGTTTTAAACAAGTTACCTTGGAAAAATGAAAATATTTTAACTGCACTGTTCATATTGATGGTTAATTACATTGCCCCTCTGACAAGTTTTCTGACACTAGATAAGACATTATCTGAGTTCATTACCGCAAGGTTCACCTATTTTATCAAATGAGTTGAGCTTCAGTAATTCAGGCAGTGATTAGATGAAGTGCAAAATAGCCTCTGGCTATTAAAGTGTATATTTAAAAGCACTTTAGAACAAATGCACCACTTGCAACAGTACTTTTTGTTTTAGACGTTAGCACGTTTTCCAAGATAAAGCAACCTTGTAATCTAAGGGAATTGTAATCCTCCTTTAAACATATCATCACTCTGGTGGGAAGTTTTTAACCACGCTATTCGTTTCTGGGCATGTGTAAATTCAGAAGAGTCAGGGTTAATGTAACTTTTGCATGGGTTTCAAATTTGTCACACTGGGGTGTTCCAGAGACCAGCTTATGCCTTTGTTCTTACTAAAATACCACAACAAAAAGCATTCCTGTGGCATTTTTTGTTTACTGAACATACTTAACAGTTAGTTAACATGAAAAGAAACTGCTTTTTTTGTGGTATTTGCACCAGAGGGATCTTTCTTCTATTATGTGCTGTGTTCATGGAACTACTCACTGAAAACACTGAAGAAAGAGATACTGCGAGAAAACATTTTCTTGTGGTAATCACAGATGTAAATAATATGTGCCTTTCTTTTGGAAATACTATGACACACAACTTTGTTGTGGTCATAAAGAAATGGTGTATGAGTGTGAGAGGTGCAGATCGTTTCAGAATAGGAAGACAATGAGGTTAAAAAGTAGGGAATACAGGGACCAATAAAGACATATTTCCAGAAGGTTTAGCATCACCTCTCTCTTTCCATATGTAAGCGGGGGAATGGTCCCGCTATTGTGGGGAACTTTCCTGGCTTCTGCACTACCCCCGTGAAGTGGGCTAGCGAAAGGATCTGAGTCCTCGCTCCCACTTCCTTTACCCAGAGGCCTCCCTGCCCTTGAGGACTCCCGTTCCACTCTCCTGTCTGGCAGAGTCCTCGTAAACCCCGACAAGGCTGGGCCCAGGATTCCTGGGGGGCTCAACCCCCAACCCTGCTGTGGTCACCCAGGACAGGGGCTAGGGTGTCCCCACTCCGGGGTACTCTCTTTGCACTGGGCACCTCCCTGACCCACTGATCATTTCATACAATTTAAAGCAAATACAAGTTGTTTAATTAACAATTAATTTTAAAAAAGAATAAGGAAAAATGGGAAAGGTTAAAGGAAAACACATCACCCTGCTCTGTGGCAGGGAACATCACAGTGTCTCTGGAACGTCAGGGCAGTTCACAGTCTGTTCCTTGTAGGTCCCAGGCTCCTTCTCAGGTCTGGGCTGTGCTGCAGAGATGCTGTGGGTTGCTCTGGCGGTGGCCACACGCTCTCAGGCTCTAGGTGGCAGGACCCTTCTTCCCAGCGTCACCCCTGCCCGGTCGGGGTTATGATCCCCCTCCATGTCTGGCCTGCAGAGCCTCTTGGCTGAGGCGTCTCCCTGCGCTGGGCCCACTGCCCAGGGTCCCCCTCGCCCTCTCCAGCTGCTCACCGCACCCAGCTCCGGATTGCTCCAACTCCATTCGGCCTCAGCACGGCTGCTGCTGCTGCTGCTCTGCCTCCGGCTCCCTGGGCTGCTTGTCTGGCCCCTCTGGCTCTGGTTGCTGCAGCTCTGCCCCCAGGACAGGTCTGCTCTCTCTGGGCTGTGCTCTGGCTTTGTGGCTGCAGCTCTGCTTCCAGCAGCTTAGCTCGGGCCCCTGCTCTCTCCTTAGCTCGGCCCCACTCTGTCCGACCCAGGCAATTCCAGTTCATAGAGAGGATAGGACCCCCATGGCCTCCTGACTCTCTGATTAGCCTGCCCGCCCTGTCAATCAGGCTGATCTGGAGCATTGGCCTCTCCCCATTGTTCCTGGGGACTGTCAGTCTCAGGCTCCTGATTTGCCATCGACCCTTCCCCTTTTAGTGCTGGGAGCTAGCCAACCAAAACACCCCCACTGAGTGTTAGTAAGGGGGCAACAGTCCCCTTACACATATATAAAGTGTGTGTGTCTGTGTACACGTGCGTGTGTATTTCCAAATGTAAAGGATATTTAGAAAATTAATGGAAAATGTCCTGAAAAAAAGACTCTTATTGCAAATCTGTTTTTTCTTTATATTGGGTATATTTATTGAGATAGAAATGAGAGGATCGGTTTTGGGTCAAGCATAATAGTTCATCATTGAATTATTATGCTTGACCCAAAACCGATCCTCTCATTTCTATCTCAAGAGTGATTATTTTTTCTGTTTGGTAAACTCTGATTATACAAATGTCTGAGGTTTGTGATGCTGCAGCTTCTCCATTCTGGCAGAGCTCCTGTTGTGCGGTTTTGCTCCCCTGCAGTTGGGCTGCATTCTTATGGAGCACTGAAGCTCTGCAGAAGCTTGTCTTCAGTGCCATGGAGCAACTCAGCTGCTGATGGTCTGTGACCCTGGAGAACTTATATTAGGATCTCTGGAGAACTGAAACAAAAACTCCACTCCTCAACTGATTGCTATTGGTTTCTTCAGTTCAGCTACAGTTTGTTTATACACCAGGAACCAATAGCTTAGGAGAACTGTTGCCAGTAGAAGCCAATAAAAATTTTCCAGTGGAAATTTCCACTAGAGAGATGGGCTGAGAAATTGATCATGGGGGAAGTGAAAGGAGACAGTATCCTATCAACACAAAACACATGAATGTGGAGTATGCTGCTATTTAGTTGCACCCTGTTGAGATGACTAATTTCAGTGCTAAAAATGTTGCTTTCTCCCTTTCTCCCATCTTGCCCAATGCGGTTTTTGATCCCTGCTCCACTCCTTCATTCAGCTACACTGTTATTCCTTTGATCCAAATGGACATCCCCCAATGAGGAAGCAAAATAAACTAAAAACTCGGTGTTATGTTGCTGTATTTCTTGAATCAGTTTTGTCAACAAATTAATGGCAAAACTTGGGACTTTTTACTCACTCCCAGTCCAGTAAGTCTGGGCTTTTAAGGGTTATTATGGTGCCTTGAGATTTCATGTTCAGAGCATCCTTTTTGAATTTGTAGCCTCTTGTCTAACATTGAAAATACATTCCATCTGCTACTGGCAGCATCCGGAGCTACAGTGTCCTGGCCTCTCTAAAGCAGCAACAGCATCTTCTGGATGAAAGTACTTAATGTTCACCATTCAGAATGTCAGTGACTTTACATGTTCAGGCTTCCGACTCACTCTTTGGTAAGCAAAAATGTGCCCATCTGCACTGAAAATGTGTTCTAAGTATGTGCTGGAGGGAACACAGTTTAATTGCATAGTAGTTGTTGTCATAGCTGACCAGTTTTCATTTTTAAAACCAGTTTTGTTAAGTGTTTTTCCCCCCCAATCTTGCTCATGTTTTACTCTCAACTAAGCAGGCTTCCCCCAGCCAAGCTGGCAATGTTTTGATAGTAGGTAGATTGAATCTTATCAGCTTTTGAAACAGCAACAATTTGTTATTCCTCTGAGCTGAACATTGGTTTAGGGTATATCTGCATTTCAAGTGAAGATGGAATTGTAGCATGGGTATACCTACTCATGCTAGCTTTCATTTAGCTAGGACAGTTAACAGTAGCAGTGAAAATGTGTGGCATGGGTTTCAGCATTTGCTAGCAAATGAAGTCCAGATCCAGGTACCCCCAGCAGGCTTCCACTGCGGTTGCTAGCTCATTCCAAAGCCCATGCTGTCACATCGTCACTACTATTGTTACCTATGCTAGCTAAATTAAATCTAAGGGTATGTCTACACTGAGAAGTTGTCGACAAAACTTTTGTCTTTCACAAGAACTTAAAAAAGCCCTCCCGCGAAAGACAAAAGTTTTGCCAATGCACGTGGCAGTGTGAATGCGGTTTTGTCGGCAGGAGCGCTCTCCTGCCGACAAAGCTAACACCGCTCGCGGGGCTGGAAGTATTTTGTCGGCAAAAGTGCTGACAAAGTACCGACAAAGAGTGTTTACACACGCTGACTTTTAGCGACAAGGCAGCCTTGTTGCCAAAAGCTGCATGGTGTAGACAAGCCCTAATTCAGGTATGCCTTCCTGTGCTACTATCACACCTTCACTTGCAGTGTAGATATGCTAAGAGAGGAGCAATTGTATACTACTAGCTACTTACCAGCAGGAGGGGGATAACGGTGAGAGCTGTACTGTGTGGAGCATTCTGATGTCATTGTCATATCTGGTATATAAAGCATTCAGCACTCTACAACAGAAAAAAAAATGTCATGATCTTCAACACATCTGATGGTTTTCAGTGTTAGTGAGAAGACTGATCGCTGGTATTATGTAACTGATCCTTAAATTATTTTTCACAAACTACATGAGTGACTTCCTCTAAAGGCTATACAATCTTGTATAAGTATTTTGTAAAACCTCATTTCCCACAAGCTGTAAAGCCATCTTCTCCTATGCCTTGTCTATATATGTGGGGGTGGGGGGGGTTACTGCTCCACAAGCATTTTCAATAGGAAAAAGTGGTGTTCCATTGTGTTTGAATTTCTTCTTTTAATTTATGCGTGTGTATGTACATTGCTTTTCTCCTGCAGTTCTCGAAGAGTTTTATGGCCCATTACTGAGTGACTAAAATGGGTGCAGATTTTGCAAGCCTCTGCCAGAAGATGTTTATTACTCTCATCATTCTTACGAAAATCATGTTCCAGCAGGTTCAGACACTGTGCAAAACATGGCACATGTGCGAATTGGCCATTTCACACCACTCTTACAATATTATCAGCAATAATAAAACCAGGGGGAAGGCCTCGGGGAAGGGGATATACACCACACATTAATTTGGTCATGAAGCTTTGATATGTGATCTTTGTTAAAACCAGAGATGCAAACAGCAGCTTAGCTTGTTTTCAGAAGTCACTGTCAATTGCTGAGGGAGATAGCTAGCTGAGATACTAATGTAGTTAACTGTTTGTCCATTTGTCCATATTTACTGTTATGTGGATGTGCTATCATTCTGTCTTAAGGGTTGGTTTATTAAGTTTGAGACGGTGCTTTAAACAGATGTTCAGTATGCCATAGACTGATGCAAAATATACTCTAGATGGTATTTTAAACTTCTGTTGTATAGCAAAGAATATTGCTGGTAAGCACAACATAGGTATTTGGCTGGTGTGAATATTGCAGGCATGCTGATAGAATACATTCATGCAATAAGGCATCCAAGATGTATCTTTTCTTCTTTGCTGTGTTAATGGTATCTATATTGCAAACAACCCTGTCTTTTATCTCCTTCATGCAGTTCACAGTTACTGCTATTTGCTCTTCTTGGAGACAAGGTTTTACTTTTTATTTGTCTTTCCAGTTGCTGTATCTCCTCACCATGTTCCTTGAACACCCTATTTCTTCTATGCTCTGCTTAGGCATGAATAGCAGAGTCTAGAATTGCTTCTAATGATTCTGTTTGAGCTTTGGGGATTTTTTGTTGCATTTTTAGCAGATATAGTTTCTGCTACTTAGACAATTTGCTTCATAGATTTTAAGGCCATAAGGGATCATTGTGATAATTTAGTCTGACTTCCTATATAACACAGGCCATAGAATGTTGTTTTCGTTGTTTTTACCCAGTAAAGTGGGTTCCTGTAACTTCACCGTCCTGGTACTCAACTGGAAAAAAATGGTACAATAGTTTCTTTTCTCCTATTTCTGCAATTTCACCATGTATGGAGGCAACCCTGATTTCTCCTTCTTTTGCCAATACGTTTACAAGGCAGACACACAGACCAGTCTATGATAAAAAAATGTCTATGCAAAGTCTTTTACAGGATTACCAAAATGGTCCACAAAGGAGATTCAAACAAGTTCCTAGAAATCCTCTTCCAACATTGCTTTCACTGAGTCCATTTGTTAGCTTCCTAGGGTTCAAGGCATAGAGCCAGTTCATTCATCCTCTGGTAAACTCCCACACTTCCTGTCCAGTTGCCTCACTTCAGCTTCTGAAGTTTTGGTAAACTTCTTGTAACATATAGTGGGTCTAAAGGTAGACCCAGTCGTTAAACTTGTCCTCCTCCTGTCTTCTTCACCTACTTACCTTTAAAAAGTGTCATTTGCAACTGGTCTTCCAAAGAAGAAGCTGGAGAGCATTAAATAAATTAAATTAAATTAAATTAAATGCACCAGGACCCCATTGTGCAAGGCACAAACATTAAAAAAAAGACAGTACCTACCCCAAAGAGCTTGTGCACTCAAAATCCTTTTCCTGATCAAGAGGCTAGTGATATAACCCTGCTAGTATATTTAAATTCTTATAATTTGGGATTTGTATGCCTATAGAGTCTACTGAGCCTACTAGAATATTCTAGATTCTAGAATATAGTCCTCTCTACTCATTATATTTTAGGTATAGTGTCCTTCTCTTGCATCTATGATCATCTTCCTCAACTGCAGGACTAGGGTAGCCAGTTGTGACTTCTCTACAATATCCACATATGCTATCTCTAGAAATACTTGTTTCTCTCTGATTCTCCAGTCCAGTAACTCTGGACTCAAGATGCTGTACTTGGGCTCTGAGGGTCATGAGCTGTTTGCACCAGGTTGGGGTCAGACACATCTATCTAACCTCTTCTTTGAAAGCTCTGGGGAAAATAACATTGGAAGAGAGATCTGCTGTTCAAATTCAAGCCCTCCCAATTTATTTGACTTAGCACCAACTTAGAGAGGGTAATAAGTCACAAATATGCCTGGAAGGTTACATGTTACATATGTAAAGTTATGTTTCCAAAGTTCCTCATTGCATGAAAATGTGTATGTTTAAAACATCTGAACCAAACCCACGTCTAATAGCTAATACATTTTAAAGATTTTGGATTTTCAAAGCTTTTTGTGAGGTTCCCCTTTGCTAGTTGCCTGCAGGGGAGGTGAGATAGCTGGCTCAATGAAAGAGCAGGAGGAAGAACACAGAGGCAGAAAGAGATCTCAATTTTCAACTTGTTGAGTGATCTTTGAAGGGCTTCCTGAATAAAAACCTTTAAAGAGAACCCCATACTACACGATCTGCATTTTGTCAATCAGGCTCACAATCGCCAGAGGAGGTAAAATGCATAGATCTACAGTAAAGATGGGATTCCCTAGTTTTAGCTATTGTGTTTTCTGTTCCCTTTGTACCAGTTGCTATGTCTGGAGAACCATGATTGACAAGCCTGTTCTAACACAGTTGTTGGTTTCAGTGTCCACCCTCGAAATGGACTCTTAATAACAGGAATAGTCCATGCTGCAGACTACCCTCTATAGCAGTCTATAGAATGGTTTCTCAACAGTTCTAACACACACGTTTCATATACAGTTGTAACACAGTGTGGATGCAAAGTCTTTTTCACCTGTGCTAGGATGTAACTGTGTTTCCATGAGCACATACCATGGTGTATCGAGAATCATTGCCTCTGACTAAGCAAGCCAGTTTGAAGAGCTCTTGAGCTTTTGGTGTGCAGGAGCAAAAGGGAGGGTTGCAAAGAAAACTTCAGCGGTGGTTCGTATAGAATAATTTTCTATTTTATAGCAAGTGTTAGGAGAAGATCCTTTCCTGCCAGCACTCCATCAGTCATTCCATTTTTGTAACTAGAATTTAGAATCTTTTAAAGGGTCTCTCACTGTATTCCCAGATTCTTTGCCTGTCCCACCATGGCATGCTGCTGTCTGTAGTTATGGAAGAAACATTTCTTCTCACCAATTGACAGGAGGCAATGCTGAGTCAGCATTTACCTGCCCTGGAATAGCAGGACTAGCAGCAGCACTACTAACTTCTACAGGCGTCATGAATACAGATCTTTAAAGAGAATCCCATTGATGCACATGCTCTGCACTTTGTCAGTCAGGCTCGTGGTCTCTGTAAGAGATGGGATTCAGAGCTTAGCGAGAAGCATTCTCCAGAGGCTATGGCACTGGACTGGGAATCTGGGTTCTTTTCCTGGCTCTGTGGCTGACCAGCTGTATGAACACAGGCCAATCGAATTTCAATAATGTCTCAGTCCCGTTGTCAAAAGTGGAAGTATCCTTGAAAGTTATTGTCGCAGCTCCAGATGAGCACCCCCTCTTGGCCACTCACCAGACTGCTGTGAGGGGAATCATCTCACTGGACCTCATGTGCTTTAGGCCTCCAGAGTCTGAACTGAGTCCGGGTAATGCCCCTGCTTTGGATTCTCTAGGCACTCTCAGGGTGCAGATCTTCTGTTTAGCACCCCCTCTTGAGAGCTGAGACTTCACAGTCCAAGTGCTCAGCCCCGTCACAAGTGCTGACACCTCAGATTTTTCGACATAGCCTCTCCCAGAACTCCAGCCATGTAGGTGTTCTGGGTCAACAGGTAAATTGGTATAGAGCGCATGATAGGTGTAACACACAACACAGAGACAGACTTTGGAAAGGATCCTAAACCATCATTGCTCTTTACTTAGGTGCACGAGAAATATACAGATCAGTACAAAAATAATAAGTCCTACACACATTTCCCTGCCTCAGTTTCTTCACATTCCAGAGCATTTTTTGAGCAGAATCCTCTATCGGCATCCAGGTTTCTTCTGCTCCAGCTGATTGTTTGTTTTCTCTATTTTGGAGCTTCTCTCTGTCTCTCCTGGTCCAGCTTTGACACTGATTGGTCCTGCAGCTAAACTGAGCCTTCCATGCTATGAAAGCATGCCCAATCTCTTGCTCTCTCTTCTGCCCAAAGGTTCCTATGTGGCTCTGTGAGTCTTTCAAGTTTATATGTTCCACCACCATCTGGTTCCCTTGTTCTGCTGCTGGTAACTTCCCATTCTCCAAACCCAGCCCACTACAGATAAACTGGAAGAACTGGCTTATCCTATCTCCAGCCAACCTCCTTAGCACACCTATTGAATGATGAGAGTATCATCATTAAGGTTAACTACTCTCCATTGTATCTAGTCTGGGAGAGATGTGCTTAGATGTGGATAGACATAGTTGCATTCCATGATATAGGAATTTTCATAAGAACAATTCACAGTATCAACCAGAATTCATAAATTGTACAGATTCCCCAAATTGTCACAGTTGCATTGGCACTTTTGAAAATGTTACCCTTCACCACTCTATGCCTTGCTTCCACATCTGTAAAATGTGGATCATTATATTTGTATTTTGTAAAGCACTTTTAGCTCAACAGAGGAAAAGCACAAAATATTTATTTATTTTATTACTGGGTGCAGCCACACAAGATCTCCATGAATAAAAGTGATATAGGATTAACACAGGAAATACTTGGTTATATAATTCCATAAGAACTGAGCCATTTATTTGTCTGATGCTTTTGCCAGACATTCCAGGTGTTCTCCCTTTCAAGAATTCAGTGTTAGTGAGATTCAGGCAGTTGGATGTTTTAATGGTTGTTGTGGGAGGGAACATGGGGGGGAGGGGGGGGGGAATAACAGAAAAACAGAAAAAGCTTTAACATGGTTGACTGGGGGGGGGGGTTAAGTGTTTTTTTTGTTTGTTTGTTTTGTTTGTTTTTTTCCATTTATCTAAGCATCCATCACCTAGTCTTTGGGTGAGGAACAATATTGAAAAATTAATGTATATAACTTGTTGCCCAACGTCAGCACTGGTAAGCTTCTGTGATTGTATTTGAACTGAATATTTCAGCAAATAGCATAGCACAGCAGCAATTGTAGAGCCCTGTCTATACTCTCTCTGCACTGTGAGCAGGGATTTTTCATTTCATACATCATTTACAGTTTGCCATAGTGGTTCCAGGCAGCCAGGATATATTTTCAACACAAAGATAAGAAAGAGAAATATATATCATTTGTTGTGGAAGTTGGGCACATTGGGCTCAAATTTAATTACATATAACATCAAAAATTGCATTAGTAGGGGGAAAAAGTAAACTATCCTTAACTTAGAGTAAAAGATAACTTCTTTTTGCTGTTCAGAAGTTCTGAATAGGCCTGTTGGACAGTAATTTCACTGCTCTGCCCATCATGGAGTATATTCATAGCAAAGATGATGTACACACTTAATACAGGTATAATGCATGCATCACACAGCTGAGTATTTCAGGATATAACACAGTGCCTCATTCCATCTTGACAGAGTTGCTGCTTTAACTACACTGATTATTGCTAAAAAGTGCAGAGCCCATTCCTTTGAGTCCTGCAGAGTCTGCAGGTTCCTGCTGGGCAGGACAATGCATTAGAATGGGGGTTCCCAGCAGGTATCTGCAGACTCTGCAGGACCTGAATGACCTTACAGGAATAGCATCTGCACTTCCCTGTTTTTTTATTTTGTTCATGGCCCTGCCAGTGTGTCTCGATCCTGACCTGGAGTAGTGAAGGGTTGGAGGATGATTTTTACTAATAAATAAATGAAAATAAAATGAAAGGGTATGATTCATCAGGTGCTGTGGGCCTTCACCTCCTACTAAACTCAAGTGGTGCTCAGCATTGCCTCACGAGAGCAGAACCAGATAGTTCCCGACTCTGAAAAGTTTACTACTGAAATAGTTCAACTGAATGTTTATTCAATCCTTGGTCTCTTGGCTAAGATGCCACAAAAGATGCCAGCTGTGATGTTTTTAAAGTATATATTTATCTAGTAGGAACAGCACCTATTTATTTTAGATAGAGGTTAGTGATTTTTCTTCACTACTGTCTGAAAGTGGTTTTAAACTAGAGACCTAAAGGTTAAATGCTCTGTATTCCATTCTCAGTTTCTTGAGCCATCTGCTCTCCTGACCCTACATGTTTCAGTCACTGCCAGCTGTAACAAAACAAACATAGAACCCTAAACCCCAGTCTTGTCTGATTAATGTAAAGGAGGAAACGATTTGCAGATATTAAAAAGGCAAAGTTATGCTCTTGCAAACATATTGTTATACAAATCCGTGGAAGTCAGTGCAATTGGCCCCATTTACTGCAGGTCAAATTCAGACCTAGTGTTCCTATATGAAACATAATCTGCTAGAACTCAGTCCTGCCAAGGGAGAGAACTCTGCTGATAATCTGGCCAAGTACTTAAGCCCATCGATGCATTTAAAATTAAGCATGCAAATTGAGTGGTTCTTGGATTGGACTAGAGTGCTCAGAACCTACCATGATCCAAATCTTAAAAAATTGAGATCTATTAACATTTTTCCTAAGTGGAGAATTTTAACTCACCTTTAAAATAATCTTTTTTACTTACATATTATCGTATAATATTTTTAACGTTTAGCTATTGGTCGATCACATTCAGTTATATGTAGATCAAGATGGTAATTGATGAGCATTGGCCTTTTGAAGACTCAGAGATAAAAATGTTGAATAAGTAGTATGACAGGTTTGGTCACAGAAACCCCCTTGGGACTGTCACCTGATGTGCTGAGACTACCTCTGAGCCCATTTTCTCTGCCAGTTTGGGCCTTCAGAACCCTGCCTTGTTGAGCCAGATATGCTAATCAGATGCAACATAGACTCAGGGTCTGACTCACACCCCCAAAGCTGCAGACTTAACTGAAAATGGATTAGCAAGTGCTCCTGTCTCTAGACCCAGACACCCAACTTCCAATGGGATCCAAATCCCAAATAAATCCGTTTTACTCTGTATAAAGCTTATACAGGGTAAACTCATAAATTGTCCGCCCTCTATAACACTGATAGAGAGATATGCACAGCTGTTTGCTCCCCTAGGTATTACTTACTTACTCTGGGTTAATTAATTAGCACAAGTGATTTTATTAAGTATAAAAAGTAGGATTTAAGTGGTTCCAAGTAATAACAGACAGAACAAAGTAAGTTACCAAGCAAAATAAAACAAAACACGCAAGTCTAAGCCTAATACAGTAGGAAACTGAATACAGGTAAATTTCACCCTCAGAGATGTCCCAATAAGCTTCTTTCACAGACTAGACTCCTTCCTAGTCTGGGCCCAATCCTTTTCAGACCAGCGTTGTGGCTGTTTCAATTTTGTTCCAGTTTCTTTCAGGCATCTCTTTGGGATGGAGAGGCCATCTCTTGAGCCAGCTGAAGACAAAATGGAGAGGCTTCCAAGGCCTTTTATAGTCTCTCTCTTGTGGGCAGAAACTCCTTTGTTCTTCTGTGCAAAGTCACAGCAACAAGATGGAGTTTGTAGCCACCTGGGCAAGTCACATATCCATGAATTATTCAGCTTTTTGCAGGCCAATGCCATTGTTTACATGTTAGTTTGAACGTTCCCAGGAAAGCTCAGATGTGGATTGGCATCTCCCAAAGTCCATTGTCAGTTAAGTGTTTCTTGATTGGGCACTTACTCAGAATAGCCCTTTTTCAAGAAGCTGACCAAATGCTTCACTGATGCTACTTAGAATCAAACACATTGAGATATAAGTACATAGCCAATATTCATAACTTCAAATACAGAAATGATACACACATATATAGACAGCATAATTATAACCAGCAAATTACAACATTTCCATAGATACCTTACTTGATTTCACAAAAAGAAGAACAGGAGGACTTGTGGCACCTTAGAGACTAACAAATTTATTAGAGCATAAGCTTTCGTGGACTACAGCCCACTTCTTCGGATGCATATAGAGTGGAACATATATTGAGGAGATATATATACACACACAGACAGAGAGCATAAACAGGTGGGAGTTGTCTTACCACCTCTGAGAGGCCAATTAATTAAGAGAAAACAAACTTTTGAAGTGATAATCAAGCTAGCTCAGTACAGACAGTTAGATAACAAGTGTGAGAATACTTACAAGGCGAGATAGATTCAATGTTTGTAATGGCTCAGCCATTCCCAGTCTTTATTCAAACCGGAGTTGATTGTGTCTAGTTTGCATATCAATTCTAGCTCAGCAGTTTCTCGTTGGAGTCTGTTTTTGAAGTTTTTCTGTTGTAATATAGCCACCCGCAGGTCTGTCACTGAATGACCAGACAGGTTAAAGTGTTCTCCCACTGGTTTTTGAGTATTTTGATTCCTGATGTCAGATTTGTGTCCATTAATTCTTTTGCGTAGAGACTGTCCGGTTTGGCCAATGTACATGGCAGAGGGGCATTGCTGGCACATGATGGCATATATCACATTGGTAGATGTGCAGGTGAACGAGCCCCTGATGGTATGGCTGATGTGATTAGGTCCTATGATGATGTCACTGGAATAGATATGTGGACAGAGTTGGCATCGGGGTTTGTTACAAGGATAGGTTCCTGGGTTAGTGGTTTTGTTCAGTGATGTGTGGTTGCTGGTGAGTATTTGCTTTAGGTTCGGGGGTTGTCTGTAAGCGAGGACAGGTCTGTCTCCCAAGATCTGTGAGAGTAAAGGATCATCTTTCAGGATAGGTTGTAGATCTCTGATGATGCGCTGGAGAGGTTTTAGTTGGGGGCTGAAGGTGACAGCTAGTGGTGTTCTGTTATTTTCTTTGTTGGGCCTGTCTTGTAGGAGGTGACTTCTGGGTACTCGTCTGGCTCTGTCAATCTGTTTTTTCACTTCAGCAGGTGGGTATTGTAGTTTTAAGAATGCTTGATAGAGATCTTGTAGGTGCTTGTCTCTATCCAAGGGATTGGAGCAAATGCGGTTATATCTTAGGGCTTGGCTGTAGACAATGGATCGTGTGGTGTGTCCTGGATGGAAGCTGGAGGCATGTAGGTAAGTGTAGCGGTCAGTAGGTTTCCGATATAGGGTGGTATTTATGTGACCATCGCTTATTAGCACAGTAGTTAGCACTGAGGATTACCTAAAGAAACTACACCATCTGCTAAAAAAACTCCCTGACAAAGCACAGGAACAAATCTGTACAGACACATGCCTAGAACCCCGACCAGGGGTATTCTATTTGCTACCCAAGATCCATAAACCTGGATATCCTGGACGCCCCATCATCTCAGGCATTGGCACCCTAACATCAGGCTTGTCTGGTTATGTAGACTCTCTCCTCAGACCCTACGCTACCAGCACTCCCAGCTATCTTCGAGACACCACTGACTTCCTGAGGAAACTACAATCCATCGGTGATCTTCCAGAAAACACCATCCTGGCCACTATGGACGTAGAAGCCCTCTACACCAATATTCCACACAAAGATGGACTACAAGCTATCAGGAACAGTATCCCTGATAATGTCACAGCTAACCTGGTGGCTGAACTTTGTGATTTTGTCCTCACCCACAACTATTTCACATTTGGGGACAATATATACCTTCAAGTCAGCGGCACTGCTATGGGTACCCGCATGGCCCCACAATATGCCAACATTTTTATGGCTGACTTAGAACAACGCTTCCTTAGCTCTCGTCCCCTAACGCCCCTACTCTACTTGCGCTACATTGATGACATCTTCATCATCTGGACCCATGGAAAAGAAGCCCTTGAGGAATTTCACCATGATTTCAATAATTTCCATCCCACCATCAACCTCAGCCTAGATCAATCCACACAAGCGGTCCATTTCCTGGACACTACTGTGCTAATAAGCGATGGTCACATAAATACCACCCTATATCGGAAACCTACTGACCGCTACACTTACCTACATGCCTCCAGCTTCCATCCAGGACACACCACACGATCCATTGTCTACAGCCAAGCCCTAAGATATAACCGCATTTGCTCCAATCCCTTGGATAGAGACAAGCACCTACAAGATCTCTATCAAGCATTCTTAAAACTACAATACCCACCTGCTGAAGTGAAAAAACAGATTGACAGAGCCAGACGAGTACCCAGAAGTCACCTCCTACAAGACAGGCCCAACAAAGAAAATAACAGAACACCACTAGCTGTCACCTTCAGCCCCCAACTAAAACCTCTCCAGCGCATCATCAGAGATCTACAACCTATCCTGAAAGATGATCCTTTACTCTCACAGATCTTGGGAGACAGACCTGTCCTCGCTTACAGACAACCCCCGAACCTAAAGCAAATACTCACCAGCAACCACACATCACTGAACAAAACCACTAACCCAGGAACCTATCCTTGTAACAAACCCCGATGCCAACTCTGTCCACATATCTATTCCAGTGACATCATCATAGGACCTAATCACATCAGCCATACCATCAGGGGCTCGTTCACCTGCACATCTACCAATGTGATATATGCCATCATGTGCCAGCAATGCCCCTCTGCCATGTACATTGGCCAAACCGGACAGTCTCTACGCAAAAGAATTAATGGACACAAATCTGACATCAGGAATCAAAATACTCAAAAACCAGTGGGAGAACACTTTAACCTGTCTGGTCATTCAGTGACAGACCTGCGGGTGGCTATATTACAACAGAAAAACTTCAAAAACAGACTCCAACGAGAAACTGCTGAGCTAGAATTGATATGCAAACTAGACACAATCAACTCCGGTTTGAATAAAGACTGGGAATGGCTGAGCCATTACAAACATTGAATCTATCTCGCCTTGTAAGTATTCTCACACTTGTTATCTAACTGTCTGTACTGAGCTAGCTTGATTATCACTTCAAAAGTTTGTTTTCTCTTAATTAATTGGCCTCTCAGAGGTGGTAAGACAACTCCCACCTGTTTATGCTCTCTGTCTGTGTGTGTATATATATCTCCTCAATATATGTTCCACTCTATATGCATCCGAAGAAGTGGGCTGTAGTCCACGAAAGCTTATGCTCTAATAAATTTGTTAGTCTCTAAGGTGCCACAAGTCCTCCTGTTCTTCTTTTTGCGGATACAGACTAACACGGCTGCTACTCTGAAACTTTACTTGATTTCCTTTGTACAAGATTTAGTGCAACTATAGGACCTTGGTTGCAACAATGATCTATACGGTCAAAGTTTAGGTCAATAATATCACAGGTAGATACTACTGTGCCCTGTACTTTTGCCAGTGTGGTCGGTCTTTTTATTCTTATCCATATGTGTCTGAGTTTGCAAAATCCTGTAATGATGTCTTATGCCCTGGCTCAGGTCTTATCCCTGACAGATGATTGCTATTATTTGTTTATACCACAATAGCATGCAAAATGTGCTAGTTTCCACTCCGACATGTAGGAAAATACAGTCCCAGTCCCTTGGTATGCTCCTTCTCTCTCAGGAGTTTCTCAATGTATTCTAGTTTGTCAAGATTTTCTCAAAAACCTGGAATCAGTGGCCTCCAGTTTCTCATGTCTCAAGGTCACAATAACAACCCATCCTACATTTTTCAAAAACCTTTTGTAAAGTTTCATTTAATAAGCTTGCTGAGAGCTCCAGAATACAAAGTGAAAGTATGGGCTAGTCTGTTTCAAATATATATCTATATAAGGTAAACAAACCCTGCATATGTAAAATAGCATAACAAATGACATGCTGTGAACTAGTTTTCCATAATAATCATTAATGCAGCTTCTGGAGCAGTAATTGGAATATCTTATATACAAGAGAGGAATAGGCCTGACACTACCAGCTGCTGAGCATCTCCTGCAAGGTGTTGAATGCCCTCAACTCCGATGTGAGGACTCTTAATACGTTGCAGGGGGTGATTAACATATTTGTGCTCTATGCCTGTAATCCTTTTGTATAGACATGCATATAATAGACTGTCCCATGGAAAACACACATTAGCTAGGATAAACATGAATGCAGTGGATAAATTCTTGCTTCAGAGCATAAAGCAACCACTGGGGTTAGGAAGAAACTTCATGTAGAGGAAGGTTCTTCCGTATATCTCCATTATGGGGTTCTTTGCACCTTCTTCTTTAGTATTGTACATAGATTGCTGACCATTCAAGGTTACTGGACTAGAATGGACATGCCATTATACCCACATTATTATTATGTACAAGTGATGATATATAATCCTGTAACATAACTGCAAGTGAGTCATCTATAAATCCAAATAAGAGTAAACCTCCTCTTTAAGGGGGAAAAAATCTAATATAAACAACAATTGATTAGATTATTGAAATAGTTAACCTGCTTCTTGGGTGCTCAAGAAGAAGGCTCATGAACAGTGGTGCAAGGAACAATACACACTTCTGATAGCAAATAATCAGGTAGAGTCCTGGCATGACAAATGCACAGCAAATGAGAATTTTAATTCAATTCTTGAAACAATAATAAGAAAAGGAATGAGGAGGCAAAGGCCTTGATTCCTCCCTTGGATAGCAGCACTTGTCAGCCTTGGGCGGGGGAGAAGAGGACTTTGTCAGTTTGTTTTTGGGACCTTTCTTTAAAGACAAAGAAGCAGGGCGTTTATAAAGCTGGCTTCATCCAAGCTGTCCTGCAGTGTTAATCTAAACTGGGAATCTGATACTAAACCCTGGTGTACACTACAAATATATGTTGGTGTAATTATGTTGCTCAGGGGTGTGGAAAATCCAGACCCCTAAGCGACATAGTTGTACCTACCAAACTCCTAGTGTAGACAGTGCTCTGTTGATGGGAGGGCTTCTCCCGTTGATATAGCTACCATCTCTTGGGGAGATGCTTATGCCTATGGGAGAAGTTGCAGTACTGTACGTGTTGAGAAGCCCTAAGCATCCATTGCCTCCAATCCATTCCCCCTGCTCTTACTCTTTTTGTGATGAATTGAATTAGAACTCCTATTTGCCCTTGATCACTTGCTGTTGTAACAGTTCACTGCTATCTATTGCAGCAAGGACAACAACAGCAAAGCTAACACTAATCAGGAGCAGTCTTAATTAAAGGAAAACACATTAACCTCAGTCTTGAAAACAAGATGACTTCTTGAACCATGACAACCACAAGAGAGGGAGTTTTCTTGAAAGCACTGATCCTTTGATATGGGTTTCTGGTATTAATCTGATTAGCAACAGATGTATATCTCAAAAATCAACAAGGACCTTCTGATCCAACAGGCAGGAGTAATAAGAATCTAAAAGATGTAATAAACTCTTGTTTGCTTGTATATGAAAGGCTGTTATATATGAAGGTCAGAAAGTTGAGGTCACCTCATCGATATGGGAGTTTCTGCAGAGGCACGACATGGCAGAGTGGACTCAAACTCCTATTGAAGTAAATAGAAGTATTTCCATTGACTTGAATGGGTGCTGTAACTGTCTCTGGAAGGGTAATATGGCCAACAGATAAAACAATATAGAAATCAACTGTAACTGCTTCAGTTTTAACTCCCTCAAGGGGATATATAAAAGTAGCCTGAAGATTGGAAGAAAAATAATTGTGCCAGAAAAGCCTGGTTATAATTAATTCATGAAAGAGAATCTGTATGGGTCCTAGAAGCAAATGACTTAATAGTACCTTTCATAGTGTAAAAGGCTGAGTTTGCAGTAATGGCAAAAATGCATGGGTGTGTAATAATCAGAACCCCAAATGACCCCAGGTTTTCTAACTATCACCTGTGAAACACCCATCCATCTGACCCATCCAAATGTGTGGCGTGGAAATCCCCCTTCTACACCATGGTCTCATACCAATCAATAACAATTCAATCCTGGCACAATTCAGGCTGAACCTATTACTAGCCATTTAAGACTGAATTTCAGACACAGAATTAGACATCACGTTCTAGGATTTGATGTGAAAAACGCCACCACATGGTAGTACAGTAGGACAGCTCGAGAGATCTCTGTTTCTCCTGCCTGACAAAGCCATAGAACAGGAACTTGCAAATAGTTTTAAATACCTGAAATTAAAATAGCTGCCAGAAGACTGACAGCAGCAGCCTCGGCCCCAAAAGATATCGACAGAAGTCAAAATGGGCCTATAGTTAGTCCAGCCTGGAGACTTTGAGCACAGGTTGTTTTGTGTCCAGGTTCCAAACTGGGGGATGGATTTCACTCCCAAGTATTTCATTTGTATAAAGCCCCCACTATTCCCTCTCTGTGCAGGGGAAGTGAAAGAGAAGCGTTTTTTTTCTTCTCTTTCCTTTTCTGCCTTTGCAGAAGACTGAAAGGATTCACCTTTAGGCAGAGACCAAGCATACAAAATTTTAGCCCTAAAGGTGACTTCTTTTCTTTTTTTCTTAAGTTATCAATGTTTAAAAAGTGGGGGTTGTAATGAAAAGTAGTTTGCAGCTATTGAGCATCCGCTATAACCAGTGGCGGATTAACGATTTTGCTGCCCCTAGGCCCTGAAATTATTTCCGCTCCCCCCCGGCCCCGCCCTTTCCCCGCCCCCATTCCAACCCCATTTCTTTGTGACCCCATTCCAACCCCTTCCCCAAAGTCCCTGCCCCAATTCCACCCCCTCCCTGCCCCTATTGGATCCCTTCCCCAAATCCCCACCCCGGTCCCGCCTCTTCCCCCAGCGCGCTGCATTCCCCCTTCTTCCCCCTCCCTCCCTGCCCCGCGAAACAGCTGATTCACGGCACAAGCGCTGGCAGGGAGGGGGGAGAAGCAGGACGCAGCACGCGCTTGCGGAGGAGGCGGAGGCAGAGGTGAGCTGCTACTACGCTGGGGGGCGGGGTCGACCTAAGATACTCAACTTCAGCTACGCAAATAGCGTAGCTGAAGTTGGCGTATCTTAGGTCGACTTATCTGCCCGTGAGAATGGCGGCACATCAACCGCTGCCACTTCCCCGTCAACTCCGCTTCCGCCTCTCGTGAGCTGGAGTTCCGGAGTTGATGGGGAGCGTGTTCGGGGATCGATTTATCACGTCTAGACGAGACGCGATAAATCGATCCCCGATAGATCGATCACTACCCGCCGATCTGGCGAGTAGTGAAGACCTGCCCATAAATTTGCCGCCCCTGCAAATTTGCAGCCCTAGGCCTAGGCCTTGTCAGCCTAGGCGATAATACGCCGCTGACTATAACATGGGACAGAGGGGGTGAGAGTTCACTATGGTACCCATTACAAAATGGAGGCTGAAAAAATGAGAATGCGTCTCAACTATTACCTGCCTCCCACCCCACAATCCAGTGGTGTCTTTTTGTTTGATGAATATTGACAATCTTATTGCAGCTTACATGGACTAACTGAGTGCTTAGACTGCTGATATGCTGCTTAGGGACTTAGGTTTGGCAGAGGCACCCTGAAAATACCACTCCTCAAGCTTCCTGGGGCTTGGAGTATCAGAGAGCTGGTGCTTTCAGGGCAGGGTTGGGGAAAAGGTACAGATGGCCTCATTATTGAGCACCCCTGCTGTTTAGTTAAGTGCAGTGTTACAGCTTGTCTACCGGCTTGGCTGCAGGGATGTGCTACGAAGCAGTTCTCGATATACAGGGAGGTGAAATGGGACATATTAGGGGAAATGGCAGCCCTGGGGGAAAGCTGTGAGGTAATGATCACATTTTTGGTTAACACGCTTGGGTATATGATGGCAACCACAAGGCATTTGCTTTTGAACAGAGCCTGATATTGGGTGAAGAAGTGACTTGAAAGTTCTGTTCAGCTAGTGTCCAACAATGCCAGTCATGATTGGCAGGGATTTTATGATAATTTCTGTAACATTTATAGGCCCGTGGCCATCTTACTCATGTGTGTTACTCCCAAGACACTCCTGTCCACAGAGTGGCTCACTAGTTTCTACTTCTGCCTGCATTTTGCTTTACCTCCTGCAGCTGACATTTTTCCTGCCATCTGTGTCTTTTCCGCAAGGTAACTCTCTTCACTGCTGACAGAGATCCTGAGGGATTCTGTCAGCCTCACTTTTACCCTCACCAGTTCTGTCTCATTTCTTTGTGACTCTTTCTTCTCTTCCTTCTCTGGGGTCTGGATATCATCCACCTGCTGAAAAATGAGCATGAAGACTGGCCATTCAGCCCCAGATGACAACAATGTAGAGGGGGTGGGAAAAGCCACTCTTAAGATTATAATGTGAAGAATAACCTTAAAGAATGTCCTGAGAATCCAAGAGCCTGCATCCAATGCCCTTTTGTCCATTCAAATAGCAATTCTGTAACTTTTGCCTCTGTGCCGTGTGCATAGCATCCCAAAGAACACATTGAGATGGGCTGTTGAAAGTAAATACTTGGGCTTCCTGTAGCGTATGGAAAAGCTACTTCTTTCCTGATCCTTCAGTTGGCATTCAGTGCTTAGCATTCTGTCATTGGAATTCTCTCAATACCTTAGACAGAAGAAGGTATGATATGGGCCAGTACTTGCCCATGGTTGGCTATAAAAGGCGAGGAAGTCAGAAAATGTCAGGAAAGAAAGGAATGACAAATGTTTGAAGCAAGATTGCTTATTGAGAAAATTGCAGTTGCTGTTTCTCTCTCTCTCTTCTATGTGAGGCTGCCCTTTTGCTGTTCCTCACCTCATCCTAAAGCTCAGGTACAAGCACCAACCCCAAATTGCATTCCCAGGCACTCCGCATATAATATAGCTTCCAAACATTGATAAAGCCTGAACATTTCTGCAGAGAAAGAACACACAAAATGCTCTGCTCACACCATTACTATAACCTCCCTACAGCTGCTTAGCCACTCAGTGGGCTATGAAACACCTCAGCTATTCTTTAACTATTTCTCACTAGTTGCATGTGTATCCAGCAGTATATTCAAGAGAGTGGGAAAGCCATCTGAAGGGAATCAAGGGTGGCAACACAGAACATTTCTGCTAATGCACGTTTCCTTGACTAGGCTTGCAGACAGTTAATTGTGTGTGTGCCATAGATCCATTCTTCAGAAGGTGTTGCTATGAATTTTCCCCTCTAATAATTGTATTAAATACCCAGAAGAGCCATTTATAAGGGTCATAATTAAATGAATTCTACTGTAAATTGAATTTTTAAAAAAACCCTAAATTATAATTATATACAACTCCTACAAATGGTGGTCATTTGAGTTGCTTATGTTTGTGGCAGCACTTTACGCTGTGTTTTTTCTGGGAGACAGCTGGGGGTTAGCAAGACTCATCCTACAAAATCATAGGTATTTTATACACCTTGGAATAAACTATAATCTATATTCATAAAGTACAAATATTTACACAGAAGTACCTTTAGAATGTGCTTGAAAGCTGTTTGCAAACTGACTTGAAGAAAAGCTTTATATCTTATTGCCACAGGCCCAGGCTTCAGTTTATCGTTAATTTATATGCTGCTCCTCTGAAATACTGTAACTTTTATTCTTAATCAATATAAACTGAAAGTGTCTTTGAGGTCTAAGAAATAAAAAGCGACTTCCTTCAGTAGGTGAATGCATAGGGCCAAGTTCAGAATGAATGGAGTTGGACCTACATATATCAAGTGATTACACAAAGTCCGGGTTTGGCTCATAGCCTCTGCTAGATTGCTGTCTATGATGCTTCAGAAAGGGCTGACCAAACGACCTCATCCAGGTTGCTGATGTTAGGATTTTTCTTAAAATCCGAACACAAGGCAAGACCTTTTCCATGCTGTGGTACATTACGATCTCAGAAGGTTTTAAACAAATTCTCTTTTGACCCACTTTCTATAACTCTCAAAAGGATGAAGATATATCCTCCTCCAGTCGTATGTCTGTAATACTGAGTTCTCCAAGCCACCGTCAGCACGTATGGGGGGCAGCTATTACCATCACCAATGTTTGTGATAATTTGTTACATCACTGTAAATTCTGTGGGTCAATGTAGTTTTCTTCCATGATATATGGTAGCAGGGCTCATGAAATACTACAATTGTGTTAAGTGGTCAGAGCATCTGAGGAGTTCACAGTGAGGTTCAATGCAGCTGAGAAAAATCAAAGTGATCCAGACTGTTTGAAGAAGATAGAGCATCCAAGGGGATGAACAGGATGCAGTGAAGAGCTAGGAGATCTGAGCAGCCTGCAGTGTGAAAAGAGATTAAAGGGGCTCCTAGTAACGCTGAGAAGAAAACATAGTCTTATCATTATTTATCTTCATGTGGATGGCTAGCAACACATTTTTCTGATGCTCCCAGCAGTCTTATAGCAAACTGCACAACATTATAAGTTTGTTCTGATGTGATAGTAAATTGTTGGAAGATTTACCACTTTGTGTAATGCCTAAAGAAATAAAGCAATAGTAGCAGATTCAAAGTGGATGTTGTGATCTTTTCCTGCTTACTCATTAGCTATGTCTACACTGGCATGCATATTCAAGTACTGGATCATGCTTGCATGTGCTTCCCCTACCCATGCCGAGAATCCACTTATGCTGTGCTGAACACAGGTATGACTCTGTGAATACATGTGTGCCTGTGTCCTGACTGCTGACCACAATTGTTATGTGATATTAGTGCTACCATTTTGGGGGTAGTATCCCAGGGTTGTGCGTGTCATAGGGAGACACTCTAGGAACTGTTTTTCTGTGTGGTGTTGGTACTGTCCCATGCCTTCACACATTTGCCGATGGCGGTTTCTGATCACGTCTCCCCTCATTGTTATTCCCTGCAAAAGTGGGTGGAAGACATGGAAAAATGGGATGATGATCTGGTTCTGCTTCTGCTCCTTATTTCAGCGTAAACGGTTATGCAGTGGAATAGGTGATTGGCAGGATGCTGGATGGAATTTGGGTATCTGACATGTTAAAGGTGGCTGACTTAGAGGGTCAGTGATCATTCATTCAATTCACATGGTACTGATATGGTGAATGCTGGTATTGCCACAGAATGCCTTTTGTCTGGCTGGCTGCTTCTGGCGCAGGAGAACCGGTATGGTGAAGTGGGATCACATCATTCTGTAAGCTTGGGATGAGTAGTAGTGATTCCTCCGAATGAGGAAACAGACCTTCAGGGAGTTGTGTGAGGAGCTTGCACCAAACCTCCAGCAGCAGAACACTTGATTCTGTAAAGCCACACCAGTTCAGAAGGGAGTTGCTATTGCTCTGTGGAAGCTGGCACCACCAGACAGCCATAGCTCTGTTGTAAACGACTTTGGGGGTTGGAAAGTCTATTGTCGGGGTCATGATTGTGCAGGTTTGTGAGGCAATTAACACTGTGATTTGCCAAGGTGGGGGTGGGGTTGCCATAAGAAAAGTTCCAGAAATAATAGCTGGATTTCAGAGAATGGGTTTTTCAAACTTTGTAGCGGACATTCTGCAAAGCTGCTTGGACCACAGAGGCAGATTCATGAATATGAACATGGGAAACACAGGAAAGCTTCCTAATGCCAGGGTGCTGAGGAGATCAGAATTGTACTTGAAGGGGGAAGAAATTATATGGTTCTCTATGGTGTGTCTGTGCCAACAGGTATTTTGAGAGACTCTACATACCCACCAACTCACTTCGTGAAACCATATTGTGATCTCAATGACTCTGTAAAAGGGAAATCAGTTACAAGTTCAGTAGCTGCAGAATGGTTGTGGAGTGTGCATTTAGTAGGCTCAAAGCTCGTTAGCGTTGCCTATACACTCATCTGGATGCCAATGTGGCAAACACCTTTTGTATAATCTTTGCCTGCTGCACACTCCATGTTTGGGAGGGTAAAGGGGACTGCTTCTGTCCCAAGTGGGCTCAGAACAATTTTGGTTAACAAACTCTGTGCGGGCAGCTGGATCCCACTCACGTGCACAGTGGTTCTGGTTCCCAGTGGGAAGTGAAATCAGGGATGCCATATGTGGACACATCTTGGCACAACAGGAGGCAGAGGATGACATCTTGTCCAGCTGCTAGAAATGCATGGGGGAACATTGGTACATGCTTGTGCAGCTACATAGCTTTGTGAGGATGTTGTTTCCCTGTAGCCAAAGGACATTAGCCATTCATTCCTGTGACATTGCGCACATTAAAGACAATTATAGCATGGCAGCTTCGTTGGATTTGTGCTATGGAAGGTGGTGGCAGAGCTATAATGAGGTCATTGTGCAATGTGTTTGGCTTCCCTATTCACATTTCTGTATAGCCCTCTGTTATTGGGAGCACTCAATCTCTCTTAATGATCTTAAGATTTGCTTGGGGTGGGGGCTATGCAGCCATTATGATTTTTGACCGTTCATTTTCTTGTAATCTTTTCCAAAATTAAGCTATCTTCAAAATTTCTGTTATGAAAATATCTTTCCATTGTATCAGCATTTAGCAATACTCTTTCCTGCCATGACAACCTTTGCGATCCTATAGTTCAACAGAAAGGAAAAGAAATGTGTTAAACCTGTCTCCTATTAGCAAATCTATGTGGTCCCATGGAATACATCTGCAGTTTTAGTTCCCAACCACCTCCTTGAAATGTCACAATTACTTTTTCATGTCCATCAAAGATCACAGTGGGGGTGGGACCCGAATCTGTTAGGTTGTTTCTAATGAATTTCATTTTAACAATTGGTTTTCATAGAGTTACACTGGCTGAAGGTGTAGAACATCGTCTTTCCCCCCAGCATTTAAGGCTTCAGGATGTACCAGGTAATCTGATTCCTTTTCATATGTTTGAATGGATACGCCTTTTATACTTGTTTTTATGTATTTAAATGTTTCAATCCTCCTGGCTTTGTCAGAGTTATAGATTTTAAGCCTCTATTTTCATGGTTTGTAGCTTGCTCTTATATATTCTTTGTGAATTGTAATATATTTAATAAAAATATTTTCCCTGTTTTTAAAGCTATGAGTGCAAAAAAGGGTGCCAGTTTCAGACACTGTTTCATTTTGGTGTTTGTAAGTAAAAATATTTTGTTTTAGTAAATGAAGCTTTGCAGGGCATTAGCCTGAAGTGTGAAATAACACCATTGCACTGCACTCCAGCCACACCTCATCCTTCCTCCAACCATGCCCTTTACCCATGGTAGCACGGGGCAGGCAGAATTGTCCAGGGAAGCCAGAAGAGGCACTAGCAAGGCACAACACCTATGGATCTAATGAAGGCTACATCTACTCTACAAGCTAGGGGTATGATTCCCAGCTCGCATACACATATTGACTAGCTCTCATTAAGCTAGCGCAAATATAAGCAGCTGTTTAGCCATGGTAGCACAGGCAGTGGCAACATAGGCATAGCTTAACCGTGCTGAGTACAAACTCACCTGAAGCTGGTGGGATAAGTATTTGGCACAGCTCTGCTGCTGCCCATGCTACCATGGCTACACTACTATTTATACTTGAACTAGCTCAATGAAAGCTAATGTGAGCAAGTGTACATGAGCTGGGAATCATATTCCTGGCTCATAATATAGACATAGCCTACTCCAGTCCTCACTATGAAGACATCACACAGAGAGCACCCAGAACACTGTAAATTCCGTGAACTGTGGTTTCAAATACTAATCTAATAACTGAAATACCAATTGATATTGCTCTAATTTATGGATTCTGTGATCACTAACAGGTGTTCACCTTGGACGTTGACTACTATATCTTGCAAAAATGCACATTTAGACCTTTACTTTTAAAGTTAGGAACTCTGCACCAGGCATTAGCAATTGTTAAAAGCAGTATCCAATTTCAACAACAACAAACTCTTACACTTAGCACTGAGAAATATCCTTTTCAAATGTATTTATCCAAAGTTTTAATATCTCAAGCTACTTAAATTCTCCTGATCATTTTGCACATTTTCACAAATGCAAACTGATAATATTTTCTGTTTTTCAAATGTTCTTTATAACTACCCTTTAGAAAGACACATATCAAAGGAAACTAAGTGTTTTGGTTGTATAACTGATATCGTATATTTTATTTCTAAGTCACAAAAAGCATGTCCAGAAATAACTTGTCTGTTAACAACTTGTTGGAGCCATAAAAAATAATACCCTCATCCAGCAAAACACTTAAACACAGGCTTTAACGTTAAGCATAATAAATGTTACTCAACTATTCTAAAGTTCAGCTTCTGCTTAAGGCTTTGCTGGATGAGGCAAATTCAAGGAGGAAAAAAACAATATCAAAATCTTACCAGCTTGCCTGAGTAAGATGTAAATTAAACCCAAGGACCTCAAGATCTGGACCCATAAAATTTCTTTTTAAGAAGTGTCCTGTTCTTCTGCTCTTTCTTAAATGTTTTAGGCCTTGTGTCATGTCATGGTCTCTTAGTGATCTGGCTGTTCTGGAATCACCCCCTACCCCCCCTACCCCCCCACAGTATTGTTGGGAATCTGTGCTTTTGAAAGGATCATTGTGATGGTATAGACTGGCAGAAAACCAGCAGGACTTTGCAACAGCTCTGGGGCTAGACCCGATCAACAGGCCATATGTTTAGAACCTATGCCATAAACAGACTACTGTGTATGCTTGCTCCCAGGTGTAATGTCAAAGGGACCATATTTGCAAGCATAAACAAATGACATTCAATTATGTGCATAGGCAGTGTTGTAAAAGTCACAAAGAAAGTAATTTACTGCACTAGCACAGTAAGCAATTCATTTGTTATAATCAATTTTTCATTATATAGGAATATAGTATATGTGTTCATGTTTTTTCTAATTTGATAGCATAACTGGGAACGTGTAAAGTTTGTCCCCATCAAGCAACTGACATTTGATAAAATACTGAGATGAAAGCAATTTGCTAATAAAACAACTTCACTATATTTTTGATGAAGTTTTTCAGTTAGAAACAAGAGACTTGACTTCCAGCATTATGGCCAATACTCTCTCAGCCATGTTCCATTGCAGCCTAGGGAGTTTTGCCTAAGTGGAAATTGGGTGTGGACTTTGGGATCTGGCCCATTGTGTGAGTAGCCACTTAGCTTCCATCCGAATTAGCATCAGTTGTATACAGCGTTCAATAATCAACATGGCAACCATTCTAAGCAAACATTTCTATGACACATGTGTGTGGTGTGCGTTTTATATTTTAAAGTGAAGTTAGAAGCTGTGAAAGGTGCTCAGCTGACAGAACTGGATCATGAAGACCTAAAGCCACAAATATGTGTTTCACTGCCAACCCTACTGGCTTAAAGGGTAGTTTTCCAACTGGATTATAACAGTTTAGTTTCTAATCCTTTGGGTTATGCTCTTGAGAGAAAAGATTTTGAGTTAGTGCAGCTCTTGTGGTGACTATTATGTGCAGTTATTAGCAATGATACTAGGGGCACCAAATCATTTTATATAGGTCAAGTGGCATTATCTTTGTGTTTGTTATGTTGTGCTTGGACTGGGTTTGAACCAGCCTCCTATAGACTACATGGCCCAGTATTAGCTCTCAGTCCCATCCCATCTTGCACTGGGACTTGAAATGCAATTTCCTCCTCCATCTTGAGTGAAAAATTTAGACCATTACCCTCGTCTCAATATTAGTATCTAATTATATAAATTAACGTATGTCAAAATAAAATTTGGCTAACAGCAATATTGTTGGTTATTGTGCACGTCATATGTTTTCAACAAAGAAAAGCATGGAATTATTGATAAAATTCTGATACTGTTTTAACCCCCTACAAAATTGCCACCATTGTGCATGAGTTTTACCTCCGTAATCCTTTTAACTTGGACCATACATGAGAATCCTAGGAAGGTGATGCAATTTAAGCATCCTGAAAAAATACCTCTTTAAAGAATAAGACATTAATGCATATTTTAGTAACATTGTAGCTTATGCCTTTAGCTGATTTCCTCTGCAGATTCTGAAGAGGGCTTCAGCTGAAAGTGTGAAAGTGATATTATGAGATCCAAACAGCAAATGAAGAAAAAACATTGAACTATACTCCAGCTCAATTAGCAATTATTCAGCATGATCTCCAAAAGCAGATAGTCATTCAGATAGTGAAATACATTATACATCAGTTTGTGCTATTAACTGGATTTCTATTAAAATGCAAGGACGTCTAAATGGTATGAAGAAAATTAATTAACTAATAAGACATTTCATATTCCTCTGACAAACTCTCATTAAATGTTCTCTTTCTCCCTAGTACTCATAATACAAGAGTTCTGATCACCCAAGAGTTCTGAAGGAACTCAAATGTGAAATTGCAGAACTACTAACTGTGGTATGTAACCTATTATTTAAACCAGCTTCCGTACTAGATGACTGGAGGATAGCTAATGTGACATCAATTTTTAAAAAAGTCTTGAGCGGCAACGCCAGCAATTACAGGCCGGTAAGCCTAACTTCAGTACCGGGCAAACTGATTGAAACTATAGTAAGGAACAGAATTATCAGACACATAGATGAACATGATTTGTTGGGGAACAGTCAACATGGTTTTAGTAAAGGGAAATCATGCCTCACCAATCTACTAGAATTCTTTGAGGGGGTCAATAAGCATGTGGACAAGGGTGATCCAGTGGATATAGTGTACTTAGATTTTCAGAAAGCCTTTGACAAGATCCCTCACGAAAGGCTCTTAAGCATAGTAAGCTGTCATGAGATATATGGGAAGGTCCTCTCATGGATCGGTAACTGGTTAAAAGATAGGAAACAAAGGGTAGGAATAAATGGTCAGTCTTCAGAATGAAGAGAGGTAAATAGTGGTGTCCCCTGGGGTCTGTACTGGGGCCAGTACTGTTCAGCATATTCATAAATGATCTGGGAAAAGGGGTGAACAGTGAGATGGCAAAATGTGCAGATGATACAAAACTAATCAAGATAGTTAAGTCCCAAGTAGACTGTGACGAGTTACAAAGGGATCTCACAAAACTGCTATTTTGTTGCCCAAACACCCAGATGAAATTCAATGTTGATAAATGCAAAGTAGTGCACATTGGAAAACATAATCCCCACTATACATATAAAATGATGGGGTCTAAATTAGCTGTAAACACTCAAGAAAGAGATCTTGGAGTCATTGTGGATAGTTCTCTTGCAAACATGCACTCAGTGTGCAGCAGCAGCCAAAAAAGTGAACAAAATGCGGGGAATCATTAAGAAAGGGATAGATAATAAAACAGAAAATATCATATTGCCTCTATATAAATCCATGTTACCCCAACATCTTGAATACTGCGTGCAGATGTGGTCGTCCCATCTCAAAAAGATATATTGAAATTGGGAAAGGTTCAGAAAAGGGAACAAAAATTATTAGGAGATGGAACAACTTCCATATGAGGAGAGATTAATAAGACTGGGACTTTTCAGCTTGGAAAAAGAAACAATTAATGGGGTATATGCTAGAGGTCTATAAAGTCATGACTGGTGTGGAGAAAGTAAATTAGGAAGTGTTATTTACTCCTCACAACACAAGAACTAGGGGTCACCAAATTAAATTAATATGTAGTAGGTCTAAAACAAAGACAAGTATTTCTTCACACAACGCATAGTCAACCTGAGGAACTTTTGACATAGGAATGTTGTGAAGGCCAAGACGATAACAGGGTTCAAAAAAGAACTATCAGCCAGGATGGGCAGGGATGGTGTCACTAGCCTCTGTTTGCTAGAAGATGGGAATGGGCAACAGGGGATGGATCACTTGATGATTACCTTTTCTGTTCATTCCCTCCGAAGTACCTGGCATTGGCCACTGTGGGAAGACAGGATACTGGGCTAGATGGACCTTTGGTCTGACCTAGTATGGCCATTTTTATGTTCTTAACTCTTCTGAAAAAATGCATAATAAAAACAATATATTTTTACTAAATTTTAGAATGTTGGATCTAAATAATCATGTTAGATAAATTATCTTGTTTCATCCCTTCAAGTTTTATCTTTTTCTGTCATATATAGTAACATTTAGCTTAATTTTTAACACCAACAAAATATATAGCTATCTTTTTCTCTCTTTGCCATGGCTGAATGATGGAAATGCAGGGATTTGTTAAAGTAGCTACAGTTTTTGGTTAGATAAAATGCAAAGGTTGGGATAATATCAAATATTCAAACACAAGTCGTTTCTGAAATAGAGAAGTAAATAGTGTTCAGCATTTCAGTTAGGGAATATACATTTCACTGGTAAATTATCATTCATTTCTCTGACTTCTTATATTAATAACTAATATTCTATAACATCTTCCTCTGAAAAACTCAATGCACTTTACAAATACAAGGGTGAAATTCACCTCTGTGAAGAAGGCCAGCACAAGGCTTATGCACCACTTAATAAATTAAATATCATAGCATCTTGGTGGGGTAAGAAAAAAAACCTATTATTTCTATATTTTCATAGGGGAAAGATCAGTTTTCATTTTTTTCCAATTGTAGGGAGCTGTTCACGCTTTTCTCTTCTTGACTGCCAGGTGATAAATACAATTTATAGTTAAAAATATATATATATTCCTAGATATTTTCAGTTTGGTTTCCTGTTAACCTACACACCATGAAAGAATGGCTGGACTGGAGATAAGGATCTTATATAGTTTGGGATTCCCTCTGAGACCTTTTCCACTCGACTTATCCAGAATACTTTGCCCAGATCTGGGAGAACACTTCATTCAGTTCACTGGGATCCAAAAAACTCAGTTTAACTCCAGATTGCATCACTCGGGTTCCTTTATTTGGCATACAGCAAAGCTACGCTGAGTTGATCAGACTCAAGGCCGGCTCCAGGCACCAGCAAAGGAAGCAGGTGCCTGGGGTGGCCAATGGAAAGGAGCGGTACGTCCGGGTCTTCGGCGGCAATTCGAGGGCGGGTCCCTCAGTCCCTCTCGGAGGAAAGGACTTGCCGCCGAAGAATGAAGTGGCGCAGTAGAGCTGCCGCCAATCACGGCTTTTTCCCTTTTTTTTTTTTGGCTTCGCCGCTTGGGGCGGCAAAAAAGCTGGAGCTGGCCCTGATCAGACTCTAACATAGAGGGTGGGTATAGGATGTACCACACATCTAAACTTACACCAAAACCCTCTCCCTTCATATACATTTACACATCGTATTGCATTTACTATGTATAAGATCACACATTTTTGGATTGGCTTGGTCACTTTGCATGAACCAATCCCTGTGCTTCATGCGCTGTCCATGCTTGACCTCCTCTTTACATTCCTAACTTATCTTATCCATTGTTAGTAAAGGTTTCCCTGGATGTTCTCCCTCTCATCTTAGCTGGCTCAGATATTTCTGATAATTCTATCTTCCAAGAAATAAAACCTTCCTTCAACTGTTCATTACTCAGTCAGGCCAGGCCTCTACTACATGCCCCTGCTTCTTTCTTTGTTTTATATTATCGCTTGTATCATTTGCATCATATTCCTATCTTTCCCTGTTCTCCTTTTCAAGTTTATTACCCAGCAACACATACCTAAGATCACAATAGTTGTAATTATTTGAACCACCATTAATATAAGGCTTAAAGTACAAGTCAGGGGGTGCAAGTTCCCCTCCTCTAATACACTCCACCAGGGTATAATTCCACATTATAAATTTGCTCTGCCTTTAAAGCATCCTTCAGTAATTCTAACTTTGCTTTTATTTTAATTACATTATGAAAAACTGGTACAAAATATAAAAACCTTTCCATTTATCACCACAGGAAATTTAGGTGTGAAAAGAACATAGGCCAATTAAAATAACATTCTCTGGGTCTATACCAGAAGTGGTCCTCTTCAGCCACGGATCAATACTTGTCATCACCAGCACAGGCAGTTTTTACTTAACCAACATTCCAGTGTCTCAACCGTACTGTGAAATTTGGGGACTGATCCCCCAGAGGGAACCCACATGCCAGCAACCCTGTCTGTGAGATATTCCACCTGCACATGTAAGTGTCCCCCAACTGTAAACAGGGGTACAAGTCTGGGGCTTTTGAGATCTTGCATTATCTTGCAACAGTATCTGAGGAAGAAAAACAAACTTCTTCCACATCATATGAGTTATAGTGCTTTTACATTTAACTTCATGGTATTGGACCCTTGTTAATTTTCTTATCCTGTATCAGTTAGTATTACCTCTCTTGTACCAGTTTTTTTCTGTGGTGGTAAAAAAGGGACGCTTTCTTTGTTCTATGTTACTTAAAGCTGCTTTTACTTTATATAGCATATATTTCCCCTCAACTGCACGTCATTGTTCTTGCCTTTTACCTGTCATGATAGCAGATTAACTCTATCTTGTACATCAAAAAACATTTACAACATACCGTACATATAATAGTTAAAAACTCTTAAGTAATAAATTCTTTGCTTTGTTGATTTTCAAAATACAATACTGTACTCTAGTTGCTAATTCTGGCTGAAACACTTGCTTGTGTAATGGATGCAGTACCTCTGCTGCTAGTTTCTGTTGAAGTGCTTGGCCATGTTCCCACAGTGTCTCTGTGTCAGCTTAGTTTCAGAGCGACATATCAGTCCCAAACAGCTCAGATCCTGTCAAGCTCCCTCCAGTTTCATTGCTGCCCCACCTTGGCATTTTGTGCATTTTGTGCATTTTGAAATTTTACTTTTTTGTCCATAAAGTCCTTTCAATAGTTTTTAACCATTTTTAACCAAACCCCAGTGACTGCCGATTTGTGAAATACAATAACATTTGGCACATGAATGAACTATATATTATTAAACAATATTTCCTTAATAGAAATAGCCCTAAACCATTAGTTGGATTTGTTTCCAATCTAGGGCATTTCCATCTTGTACATGATTGCTTAGTTTTAATACAATTTTTCTTTTCCCATTTACAAAACATTACCATATAGGTTTTTTTACTTCCTAATAACATTTACTTTACATTAGAGTTAAACAGAACTTTTTGGATAAGAGTGTTAATGGTTAAGCTCCATTTCTTATATTCACTGATCTTTCCTGGTTCTAGGTTACTTTCTGCTTCCAAAGCATAAAGCCATTTGAAAAAGAAAACACAACCTATTGTGGCTCCTCTTTGTATCCTCTGCAGGATTTTGATTAAATAGCATTTGTTTTACCCCTTTTATGATATAAACTACATGATCCATGGGAATGCACCTTCCTTCCTTAGTGCAAACCTTACCCTTTGTTTGTCATAATATCATGTTAGTCATATTAATTTTCACATGAAGGGCAACTGTTTTGTGCTTAAAGAGTTGCCATGTACACTATGTGGTGATTGTCTAATTACTCAGGGCCACTTTAAGGCTCTGTGTTCCTAACATTGCTAGTCTTGTGACCTCCTCTTCCCTTTATTGTTACTCCAGAGGTGCTCTATCTCCTTAATTTTTCATTCTCTTCCTGCAGCCCTTTCAGCTACTGTTTCATTACTACAACTCGATTCAGAGTCTCTTCCTAGTACTCTGTTTCTGGCTATCCCCGCCACAGCCACAACCAAGACCTCTAGTTTTTATTTAAAAAGATGCTGAACTTCATAAAAACATTGTGGTAACAAAGCCAGATAACATCTTGTGTTTGGCTTGAGAGGGAAAAAAAGAATTTCGCAAAGATGGTTAGGAAACATTGGCAGTGACTCAAAAAGTGTCAGTCAGGTTTTGCAAGTTTGAATGAAAGATTCAAAGGGATTGTTAGTGGAATCTTTTAAAAGCCATTTTATTTTAGATATACAAAATAGGGTTTTACAACAAAGAGTGTATGGTTACATCCTTAAAACCTTGCATAATTACACAAATGTATTTGCATTTCTTTTAAACATTTTGCTCAAAACCCCTTGTCTTGCTCTGATTACTTTTTACACAACTGTACCCAGATTACATTCCCTACTTGTACATTCAGCCAAGTTCAAATGGAAGCCCCTTATTTCCTTTCAGTGATTTTGACTAAATTGTCCATAGTCAAATAATTCAAATCATATTGTCTCTCTGCTTATAGCAGTCATTTACAATTGATTACAGACCATTCCTTTGGGGAAAGTATTGTATCCACCAGGCAAAGTATTAACAACTTCAACAGAACTTTATTTACAGTGCAAGTCTCTTCTCCAAGCTGTAGCTGCACACTCTGTAACTCTCCCAGCCTCCTCAACTCCTTCCCCCTCCTTCCTGTTTCCTGTCCTTTCAGACTCCCAACAGCCAGTGCTCCCAGTTCTAATAATACAAGCAGCATCTAAACACTACAGAAAGGGCTCATTTTCCTTCAAAATGTCTGTAAATATTCCTGGGGACAAAAGCAAAGTGGCAGTAGTTGTCACCACCTGACCTCCCCTTGCATAATTTGACTACCAGGGTTCCATTGGGTGAGGCAGCACTGAATTGTACTGCTGTAACCAGGTTTTATTATCAAACCAGGCATTCTCTTTCCCCTTCTTACTGAATGTTACATCCAATACCTTTACTATACTTGGCTGCTTAATCCTTTCAACACTCTAAAGTTTTTAACATCTGCATAAATGCTCCCCTTAACTCCTCATTCTCTTTCCATAAATCACTTACTTATTTCCCAAAGGGACACATTTCTGAGCCAATTTCTCTCCAGCGGCTGAGCTTATTTTTTGTGCTTTTTGCACTGATTCTTTAGCTACAATTACAGTTTTTTCCATGGTTGTCCGTGGGTATTATTTTTTAAGTTTCAGTGGCTTTCAACAGATCTTTGCTGTGCTCTGAGAAGCATTCTTTTACATAGTTATCCAAAGCACCTCCATCTATCCCCTGTATGTTACTGAATTTCTCTTTAGGAGAGACTTCTACTGTAATTTAATGACCTTTTCCCCCCCTTGCATTTCTTGTGTAATACTATTGCTGGACTTCCTTTTCTACGTCCAGTTAGGGTGACCAGATAGCAAGTGTGAAAAATCGGGACAGAGAGTGGGGGGTAATAGGCACCCATGTAAGAAAAAGCCCCAAATATCGGGACTGTCCCTATAAAATCGGGACATCTGGTCACCCTACTTCCAGTCTCTCCTGTCACTTCCCTGGGGAGTCCATAGGGACTTCTTTAGATCTAACCCACTTCTCCAGGGCCCTGGACACCTCCTCAAATTTAAACCCTTCTGATGCCCTATGCAGCATCCTCTGTCCATGCATTGTCCACCCTAGACCTCCTCTTTACATTCCTAATTTATCTTGTCCATTGTTAGCAAATATTTCCCTGGGTGTTCTCCCTATTATCCTAGCTCGTTCAGTCATTCTGTCTTTTTCAACTTAGTGATCTGTTTACCGCCCTAATTCTGTATTCCAAGAAATGAGGTCTCTCTTCATGTGTAAATTACTCATCTCAGGCCACGCCTCAGCTACATGTAGGATGTTGCCTCCATAGTAGAGTATGCAAAGGATGCATTTTTTGGTTCACTGGAAGATCAAAAAAATGAAGAACAAAATTTAGGTTGGGGTCAGCAAATCAAAAAGTAAAAAAAAAAAATTAATTTCAGGTCAAAGACAGTTTTGTTTTGACAAAATGGAAATGTTTTGCTTTAATTTTGACCATTTTAAAACATTTTTTCCCCCAAAAATAATTACTTTAAAAAGATGTTCAAACTGCAAAACCAAAATATTTTTTTAATTTTATTTTTAGATTTTTTTTTCCCCCACAGAAACAATGTGGTGAAACTGACATGAATTTGTGAGATGTTTTGGTGTCACCAAGTCTGCATTTCTCACTGAAAAACTGTTTTTAGATGAAAAATTTCTCCCCACTCTACTTCAGTTTGAAGCTAATTTCCCCAAATAAGTTTAGACTATGTTTGTGAAAATAATACTGAAAGGGTAAGATATTCAGCCCATGTATCCCAACTGGAAAAAAAAAAGAGTTATACCAATTTACACCAGCAGTGGATTTGGCTCAAAGTGTGGTCCTTAATTTTGTCCCATGAATCCACTGAGGTGGTGATTGAAAGCCACCTCCTAATACAACTCCAAGAAATAACAATGAACTGACATTAATGACTGAATAGACCACTATTCAGAGCTAGAAGTAGGTCATCAGGGCTTTGTTTCTATATGGTTTTTTTTGGATACACAAACATGATAATTGCTTCTTAAGGTAATCAGTTGGAAACAAGACCACAGATGCATTTCCTCTGAGATATGCAATTAAAGAATATATAATTCTAACGTTCTTCAGAGTTTCTGTAAACAGGAATAAATTCCCATCCAGTTTTAATAACATGGTCAGGTATCTCAGAGCTGTTCTAATAGTATGTTGTCCTTTGATATGGCACCTTCATATGCTTGAACTTCTCAGCAAACAATGAACAAATATAATTACCAAGTTGTGGTTTTTATCATCCTGCTCTCAGGAGATTGGACAGGGAAACAAAGGTCAGAGGTTAGGGGTAACTCCCTTGCCACAGTCCTCACCTCCACTACTGAAATCTTGTTGACCACCTTACACCATTTTAACTACTCACTTATGAAGTCAGATTTAGTAATGCAAATTGAAGTTAGGTGCTGCTACTTCTCATTTACAGGCATATGCATGTCTTTGCTGAAAACATGGAAATCAAATTTGAAAGTAAATGGCTCTGCAAACCACAGGCTTGGTGAAATGTTTGACAGGAAAGAATATATGTTTGCAACATTGCTTGACCCATGTTTCAAGGGCAGCATGGAAACCGTAATTCTACTCAGTGGAGCCATAGATCACTGAGAAGATGGTCTCATGAAGAAATGTGGCAGGCTAGGTCATCTTCTTCTTCTTGAACTTCCTGGTCAAATCAAAATATAGCTCATAAAACATTCACTGCACATGTACTTAAAATACCGCTTCATGCAAAAGGTATTGATGACTAGAAGTCAGTGAATTATTCGCAGCAATTTACTGAGTGAATTTATTTTCCTTTGGCTCATGGGACGTCAATGGTCAGATAGCAAGAGCCTTTAAATTATTTGTTGTTTGAATTTATTTGATCATTTGTCTGTGGTTAGTTTTTTAAAATAACAAAAAAATATTCACTTTTTTCTCCTTGCTATTCAAAATTGAAGCTGTGTTGACGATTAGTTACAATTGTTTACAGAAGGCCTGTGCTATTGCTCCTATTCCCTGATTGGATGAAATCTAGCACTTACATATAATCAGCAGAAGGACTTGAAGAAGCCAGAGAGGCTTTTAATTAGGGCTGTCAATTAATCAGAGTTAACTCATACGATGAACTCAAAAAAATAATAATTGTGATTAAAAAATTAATAGTGATTAATTGCAGTTTTAATGTCACTGTTAAACAATAGAGTACCAATAAAATATTTTAGATGTTTTTTTCTACATTTTCATATATATTGTATTCTGTGTTGTAACTGAAATCAAAGTGTATATTTTTGATTATAAATATTTGCACTGTAAAAACAAAAGAAATAGTATTTTTCAATTCACCTCATACAAGTACTGTAGTGCAATCTCTGTCGTGAAAATGCAACTCACAAATGTAGATTTTTCTTGTTATATAACTGCTCTCAAAAACAAAACAATGTAAAACTTCAGAGCCTACAAGTCAACTCAGTCCTACTTCTTTTTCAGACAATTACTAAGAGACAAACAGGTTTGTTTACATTTACAGGAGATAATGCTGCCCTCTTCTTATTTACAATGTCACCAGAAAGTGAGAACAGGCATTTGCTTGGCACTTTTGTAGCTGTAATTGCAAGGTATTTACATGCCAGATATGCTAAACAGAAGTCTTAAAAGAGCAACACTCTGATGCAGAAATTACAGAATCCGAACCACTAAAAAAGAAAAACAATCTTCCGCTGGTGGCATCTCAGCTAATGAAAATGAACATGCATCAGTCTGTACTGCTTTGGATTGTTATCGAGCAGAACCTGTCATCAGCATGGACCCACGTCCCTTGGAATGGTGGTTGAAGCATGAAGGGACATATGAATCTTTAGTGCATCTGGCACGTAAATATCTTGTGACGCAGGCTACAACAGTGCCATGCGAACGCCTGTTCTCACTTTCAAGTGACATTGTAAACAAGAAGCTGGCAGCATTATCTCCTGCAAATGTAAACAAACTTGTTTGTCTGAGCGATTGGCTGAACAAGAAGGAGGGACTGAGTGGACTTGCAGCCTCTAAAATTTTACATTGTTTTATTTTTCAATGCAGGTTTTTTTGTATATAATTCTACATTTGTAAATTCAACTTTCATGATAAAGCGATTGCACTACAGTACTTGTATTAAATTAATTGAAAAATACTTTTTCTTTAGTTTTTTTACAGTGCAAATAAATACTTGTAATCAAAAATAAATATAAAGTGAGCACTGTACGTTTTGTATTATGTGTTGTAATTGAAATCAATATATTTGAAAATGTAGAAAACATCCAAAAATATTTAAATAAACTTTATTCTATTAATGTTTAACAGTGAGATTAATTGCGATTAATCGCAATTACTTTTTTTAATTGCTTGACAGCCCTACTTTTAATCTCTCCTGGAAATGTAGTGGTTAAGGAGAGAGCAGATAAACAGGATTTTACATCTTAGATGATTTTAAAATATTTTCTCTTTTGGTCCATATAGGCCCCAGCTGATGGAAAACTTCTGCTACTGTAAAATTTACTGGCTGAGAGCTGAGTTTAAACTTAATTTTCTCTTTGGCTCCATTTACTTCATACAAAGTAAATACAGGCTGTGAAGGGTATAATCAGATCTTTATCTGGCCTGTTTAATTGTCTTTCTGTCACAGCTGTGGCCACAGGGTTTGGAAACCCTGTCCATCTGACACATCCCATCCCATATAAAACATACAACTTTGTCTGTGAATAGCTATGAATGCACATTTAAAAATTACTGTTTGTGAGCAGTTGATTGCATGAGCTTAAAATTAATTATTTTTACTTGAATTCAGCAGCACTAAAACATTGTACAACTGGTATAGAATAATATGGCTTTTATTCAAGTCCGCATTGTGGAGTAGTAGTGCGGATAGTGGATATTATTGTAGCTTCAGGTGGATTGTTTCTCTTCCCTATCCTGTGCCTCTCACTTCACCATCATGAAACCTGACTCCAACTTATGTGAGTGAAGTAACCTTTATCCTAATTAATAAATAACCTAACAGTGCTGCTAAACATTTCATTTTGTTAACATATCAGTTATCTTTTATATCTGTTAAGATATCATAAACTCAAAAATCATTTCAGATATTTCCACAGAGCTAGAAGGGCTACTTCAACACCCATCTTTACATTTTTGTTATGGTGCAGTTCTCAATGTCTCCAAAAGGTAAATAATACATGACAAAATCTACTGATGTTATAGAATCTTTGAGTGGTATTTTTCTTTAAATATTAAACATTATTTTTGAAGTAGTATGAACTATGCACAGTTGCACTCAACAATTTTCCCGTTAGAAAGGAAATATGCCATGCTCAGCCAATTTTTTTTTCTTTGATGTCCATGCATAATCATGTTATGTAGAAGTTCTTTTTAACTGTGGTCCTTCAGAATAAACTATATACAATTACCATACTTATTTTATTCTGAAATACAGAATAAAGACAAGGATGATGTTTTGGAGTCCAACTCATAAACATGTGCAGACTTCATGTTTTCTGCTTGCTTATGCACTCTTACAATGGATCTGATATGTACATAAAATTATTCTTTTCATTACAGAGGACACAGGCAATACCAAAAATTAAACATATTAAAGCATAAATACTGAACTAAGTGTTCTGTGTACATTTTCTTCCCCAAACAAACTATTTAAAATGTTGGGGGAAATTCCCAAATGCAAAGCTTAAATTGACTTTAGTAAAGGCAGGTTCAGTATTTACAGTATTCCCTCATCTACTGGTTTGCTTCAGCCTCCAATTTGAACAAAATACTACTCTGAAAAGCAGAGCTAATATAAAGAAAATGGTTCCTTTAAACAAACTTTTGAAAAGGTGTGTGGCTTAGTGAAAGCTGCATTTCAGCAGAGTGGCACAGCAGGAACCTGCGGGGCCCAGTAACCAGAGGTCAGTGGATCACCAACAATTGCATAGCTCAAGGTGCTCCAATGACACAATCATTTAACACATGGCTTTTGTGTCTATCCAGCAGGGGGTCTTTCATATTGATTTTAGAAACTCCTGTGACAGTATGAATTTTACATTGTGCCAGATCATGAACCTTATTCTGCAGCCCTCACTGTAAAACTCCCATTCTTTGGACGCCTAGGGAAAAAATCCAAAATGCAATTTAAATATTCACATTTGGATGCTAGATTAATTATTAATGAATTATTTATTCACTCAGAATATATATGAAACAAGACTCATGGAAATACAGTTTAATGATAGATTTAAATGTAAATGTGTTCTCTATGGGATGGGCTTTACAATTATGCTTCAGAAAACATTAATTTTTCTAGTTATCACTGTACTGATCACTGATTTAATAGTTTACCCAAAAAAAATGCTATAGGAACCACCTTTGTGGTGCTCCAATAGCATGGTACAAAATTTCCAAAGTGAAATGGAACACAGATTTCTTTGATGTATTTTGATAGACTTCCCATCCACTTATAGTGAGGTTTTTCACACTATTTCTAGGACAGAAAGAAAGTTCACTATAATTGGTCATGGGCCTCACTCCCTTGGGCTGCTCAGCAGTTGGAGCTGATCCTCAGATGCACCTGCACTCAGCAACGTAGGTAACCCTCTGAAGCCCATGCTTCAGGGCATTCCCTGACCGGTTCTGGCCTTCCACTGCCCGTTGGGGATTTTGTATGAGTACGTACTGAATGAAAACCCAGTCAAGAGCAGAGTTTTAGTTTATTATTATTTTATTGAAAGTGAATGAACTGAATAATGAACAATGATGAATGGCAAGTGATGTGCTGATAGAAAGTATGTGTAGGGAAATGTGAATTACTGGCATAGTAACATCAAAAGTAACATATCCCAGAATATTGAATCTGGGAGCCAATTAGGAGAAATTGCATTCTCTGAGGTAGGGTAGCAGGGGTGAACAGGAAAGAATCTATACCCTGAAACACTGCCAATATCATTCTTGAGTGTTTTGTTACCTAGATAAGAGAGAAGGCATCTTTAATCTCCAGACAGAATAGAGGAAACTGAGCTATTACAGGAGAATTAATATTACAACCTGATGACAACAGCTCCTGCATGGGATGTCTGGCATTCCCGTATACATTTTTGTCTGACAGGATGTCACATAAACTAGATGTACGAAACAGGGGGAAAAGTCTGTATCATGAATGAATCTAGTAGCCTCACTGTAAAATAAGCCACATAGCTTTGCAGAAACATACTGACATCACTCAGCTTTAAAATATCTCTATTAAATGAATATTGTACTCAATAATTAATGATAATACAGTTACGGGAGCCGAAAACAATTTTTTTTCTCATGAGGCCTGTTTTAACAAATTATAGAGTGAGGTCCAGAGCCGTGGTAATGATTTCTGTGGTACTCAGCCAGCTTACCCCAGTTGAAGATGCGACCCATATCATTTAGTTATGTTGATAACAGGACATGAAATTATTGTGACGTGATGTGACTGTCATCATCTGACACTGACACGCTGGATGAAATGCTAATTTCTGAGCCTATTTTGATTTTGTTTTAAAAGGGCACTTTATTTTAGGCAGAAAAAAAAACCAGACCAGACACTCGTGCCCTAAATAATCATAGGTAATTAGTGAGTTCCTGGGGAAAAAATCTAAAGCCTTTATTACTGTTGCAGATGGGCACGGGTAATAATAAGTAAGTCTCTACTTACAACAAAGTCTTAAACTAAAGAAAAAAACAAACAAAACCTTATTATAAGGGTATGAAATTTCAAATGAAAATATAATTGGCTTGCTACATTTTTAGACTGCATTACTTAGGTGAAATATTATTGTTGCATCTTTATTATGAACATTTGAAATAGATATTATTGTAAAGCAGTTTTAATTCTCTCTTGTTCTCATTCTCATTATTTGGCCTGCTGTCCCCCTCAGTGCCTCATTGGCCTAGAAATGGCTTTCAGTCTCTATTCCTCTAGCTACCTCTGTTTTGTTGAGCAGCACATTCTCTGCCTCTCTTGTGCAGTCTCTTCACAGTTCTTTTCATAACCAGTTCAATTATCACATACACAGAACTCCTTGTTTCTTGAGTGGCTTTTCTAATTTTGGAACTTTCGGTCCCCAGCCAGTAGAGTAATGAAGCCTGGTTAGTCTTGCAACCTATACTCAAAGTAAAAGAATTTTGCTACCTATTTGCTGTATTAAGGTATTCACAAATGGGGTCTGAGAAAGGCCTTATCATTCCTTAAGCCCATAGGGCTTAACTCACAATTTTCTTTCTTGTTTTATGCCAGTGAAAGTCACATTGCAGTAATGCAGTGGTGAAACACTGAATTTAATTCATTCAAATGCATAAAGCTCAACTGATTGGGCTTTATGTGGGACAAGTGCAAGGGAACTAGGAAAGCAAAAACCACCCCACTCACCTGGTTCTAGGGCACAGGGCTGTAATGTCACTTGGTACTTTGGAATAGCAGCAGCTGCTGTTATTCCACATCACCTGTATGGGAATTAGGGGCATTAGATATGTGCAGTGGAGGATCCTGCATTACCTCCCCTGACCTATTTCCATAAATCTCTACCTCAGCCAATGTAGGGCCAGTTTGGAGACCTCTCTATAATGCACAAAGGTGTTATGTAGAAGCCCCCTGTATGACTGCTCTGTCATCAACCCTCACACACAGCTCCACCCGCCCTCCATATCAGGGTGACTTTTACCCTTATTGCATTGTTATGTGCATAGCACTACACCTCATGCAGGCAGGTTCTCTGGGCGGAGGCAATTTTTATCTTTCGTACCACATCCTGGTCCCATTGGTTATCAGTGAAAGTTGCAATGTTGCTATGGCAACACCATTTACTTGGTTTCTTGACATTCTGATTATGGAAAACAAGTAACAGAATAATGTAGCAGAGCAACAGATGGCACTTTGGTATAAATCTAAATAAAGAAATAATAAATAGCAACACATACCTGCTGTAGATGATAAACATTTTCAATGCCTCTAAAATAATTCAGTGCAAATTGGACCCTTTAAAGATCAAAATCCCTACTCTGAGGACTGCAACATGTGGACTTGAGTGTATCATCCAAACTGGTGGCTACCAAGATTTTGAACCAAGGTTATGTTGTCTAAAGCATTACTTTGAATATATTATCATCTTGGTGGCAAGATATTACTTTTTCCTTTTTTATTAGATTATATTTTTCATAACTGCTGCGGATTACATTTCTTGTTTGCTGTGGTGTTGTTGTTGTGTTGGTCCCACGATATTAGAGAGACAAGGTGGGTGAGGTAATATCTTTTATTGGAACAACTTTTGTCAATGAAAGAGACAAGTTTTCGAGTTTACACAGAGATCTTCACAAGCATGCCTTCATGAGAAGAGCTCTGTGTAAGCTCAAAAGCTTGTCTCTTTCATCAACAGAAATTGGTCCAGCAAAAGATATTACCTTGCCCACTTTGTCTCACAGATTACATTGACATTAAATCATTTGCTGCCCTGGAAAGTAAAACAAGTGAGCTTTTTTTTTAATGCAGTTTTAATTTACAAAACTTATACTGAAAAGCCACTACTGAACAACCTGAAGAACACACAGCTCCAGGAATAACCAAATAACACATTCTACAGGACCAAATTTTATAGCAGCCTGGGGCAGTATATTGGGTTAGGGCAGGATATTGGACACATGTTGGTCAGGTATCTTTCAGGGGGGAAAATGAGTAAACCGTCTGCAAAAAAGACCTGAAATAGTAAATGTAGAAAATGTTGACGCAAGAGGGAGAAGCCAAACCTAATCTGCTCACAGGTGCATCAAGGGATTTAAACTCTTCAACATAATGGACACAATGGATTGCTGGTGCCATCCAATCCGTCAGTCCTAAAGTAAAAAATGTTACAGCAGCAGTGGAAAACATATTGAAACAAGTGAGCAGCCAAGATGAGAATGGACTAGCATTTAACAGCCATAGATGATGATAGCATCCCACTTTCACTCCATATGGGAGACCTGGAGAAAGGCATTGCCTCCTGAAAAGAAAAAATGGGGGAGTTGGAGAGCAGGAGTTGCCAAAGTAACATCAGGCTCTTTGGATTTCCCAAGAGTTAAGAATGCTCAGGCCCGATGGTGTAGTTTGGAAAATGGATCCCAGCTGGGCTTTCTAATCGCACACAGTCTCTCCTCTAATTAAGGAAGCTAACTGTAATACAACAATGGATAAACTTGGGGCAGATGTTAAAAGGTGGGGAAAAAACTATCCCTAATTTGGCATGGAAATAAAAAACCATCTGTACGCTAGTAACAACATATTTCACTCATTTCAAGCCCTGCTAAGTAACACAGTATGTAAAACTTAGGTTCTGTTTTTCTTTAAATACTTGCAAATGTGCAGTATGGTAGCCATGTTTAATATTAACATCAGACAATATTTCACCTATATTATCCAAGACAAGATTCTTTATGTGCTCTAGCTAAAGCTGTACTGCTTGACACTGTACTTATAATGCATCAAATGGATAAAAGGCTTATTGCAAAATCTAGATGGAGGAAGACTTAAGAATCAAAATCTTCCCCAAAGAATGGGAAATATGTCTGCAAAATGTTCAGGCTGCCACTAATTACTGTGGATTTCCTGTACATTGGATTTTTCATCAGCAAGATAACCTTGTCTCATGCAGAGAGTAAACATTACTTTGAGGGCTGATACTTCTTGCAGTTAGAGCTGGGCAGACAACAGATTTTTTGGTTTGTTGTCAATTTTGAAAAGTAAAAAAAAACCCAAAATCTTTGAGGTCAAACAAAAACATTTTGCTTTGATTTTGACCATTTTGAAACAAAAAGTCATTTCAAATTGAATAATTGGTAACCGTTGCAGTTGCTTTTTTTGTTTTAATTTTTCTTCAGACAAACAATTCTGTGATGTCATGAATTTGTGGAACATTTTGGTGTCAATGAATCCGCATTTTTCACAGAAAAATTTCACCCAGCTGTATGTGGAGTGACTGTAATAACACCACTGACTCAGAAATGCTCTTGGCCACGTATGTAAGATCCCAGGCTACTTGCAGGACATCAAACCCTGGTACAAATTGGGGATTTATTCATATTGGGGCCAATCCTATCCCAGCTTCCACAGTCTCAGTGAATGCCTTCCTTAACAGCAGATCCAGTGCGATATTATGCCACATTTGCAACTCCCTGATCCTGGAGCCAGCCAAGGACTGGTTTTGACCTGGGAGCAATAAATCCCACTGGGATTGTTCCAGCAGCTAAAGACTTTCACAGCACAGTGATACTCCAGCCATAAACCTCTCCTGTCACACACACATCCACCCAATGTCCTCTCATGTGTCAGGTGGAGGGGTGTCATAGAGCTGACTGAGTCAATTAGGGGTTCATTCAGATGGGGAGAATAAAGCTGACTGACTCAAGCAGCTTTATGGCAGTACATAGGAAATAAAGTGGATTTGGAGGGTGTGCATCTCACCTGCACAGAGCTCAGCTCCACAGGGCATGGGTGGACTGTGGATAGGACAAGGCTGAGGGGTCCATTGCTGTGTGGATCTTCTGATATCTGTTGTATCCTTGGGGGCAGCAGTTTTATGAAGAAATAACTTGAGACGCAGAGAGCTGTAGGCCTTGAAAAGCAGCCATTTATTGCCACACACTGAATTAACTAACAACCAACCAAAACGGGCTGCGCTATCCCCTAATAATCTAACTTAGTTGCCATAGCAACAACAAGATTCTATTAATACGACAACCAAATACACAACATATTCTTCCCCCCTTAATGAGAATATCCCCTAAATAAAAGAAACACTAAACTAGAGAAGGAGGGTAGACTGCCTCCATTCCTAGCTAACCCCCAGGGATTATTTTGCCCCGTAACCATGGGCTCACCCAAGCTAAAGATCCAGCCATTGAGGAGACCTTCTGTCTCAAGGTGGATTACGGCAGACTTCTGGTGTTGGTGCACCTGAAAGTATCTTGGGCGCCGGCCTGACAATGAGCTCAGGGTTCGTACTGCGAACGGGTGAGGATGTGGTATCAACTCATTCAAGGAAGGACTGTATCTCTGCTGTAGGCAGTAATGGAGGGGAAAAGTCAGGAACAGATGATTCTTGATTTGGCGTCTTGCCGGAAGTGGTGAAGTAAGGCAACTCAACTGAAGAAGTGTCCTGGGGACTAGTATGACCTGGCAACGGCTGATAGACATGTCGCTGCCAGGTGAGATCCTCAGTAGTCTGGACAATGTAGGAAACAGGTCCTGTTTGAGCAATGACAGTGGCAGGGACCCATTTATCTCCAGAAGCATAATTACAAGCCAAAACCAGCTGTCCTGGGCTAAAAGTTGGGTCTTTTGCTCTCGGTGCACACCTGCTGACCTGATCTTGCTGCTGACGTTGCATAATTTCAGCAGATCAAAGCAAGTGCGCAGCTGTCGTCCCATCATTAGCAAGACCGGGGAGGCCTTGGTCGTAGCATGAGGTGTGTTTCTGTAGGATAGTAAGAAGGTGTCCAGATGCTTTTGAATGGATAATTGTCCCCTTGCCGATTTCAAAGTTTGTTTCATTGTCTGCACAAATCTTTCAGCTAATCCATTCGTGAATGGATGATATGGTGCTGAAGTGATGTGGTGTATCCCATTTGCCTTCATAAAATTTCCAAACTCCTGAGAGACGAACTGCGGTCCATTGTCGCTCATAGGTTGTTCTGGCATACTAAAATGACTAAAGAGTCCCCATAGTTTTTGAATAGCACTCTCTGAAGTAGTGGACTGCATTATAGAGACTTCTGGCCATTTAGAATGGGCATCTACCACCACCAAGAACATGCTTCCTTCTAGTGGGCCAGTGAAGTCAACGTGAATACACTGCCATTCCTCACACCCTGACATAACATGCAAGCTCTTGCCTTCTCTTCAATAGCACTGTCCAGTCCCAGCCACCAAAAATAGCTTCATGCAATGTCCTTCATGCGCACTATTCTACAGTGACCGAATGTAGGTGTTCTAACATCTGTGATCTCAGTGGTGGTGGGATAATGATATGTCTTCCCCACAACAAACAACCAGAATGGACCAATAACTCTGTTCTCCTGGACATGTAGGTAACAAGGTTGGGTGAGACCGTAGAGATTTGTTGAGACGTTCCATGCATCAACAGGTCCATAATGTGGGACAATACTGGGTCGACGCGAGTTGCCTTCTTTACCTGAGTAGCGGTGATGGGTGTGTTCTCTACCTGTTCAAAGTAAAAGATTTCCTTTTGGGCAATATCTCAATGTTTGACTGGCAAAGGCAGCCTTGAGAGACCATCTGCATTGCTGTGCAGAATGGATTTCCGATACTGGATTTCATATGTGTGTGAGGAAAGCAACAATGCCCATCGTTGCATACGACTAGCAGATAATGGGGGAATGCCTGTGTGTGGTCCAACATTTGAAGACAGAGGTCGATGGTCTGTGAGAAGTGTAAACTTCCATCCAAGCAAGTATTGATGAAACTTCCAAAGTCCGAAAATGATTCCCAATGCCTCACATTCGATTTGGACATTGTTAGTTTCTGCTCTGCTTAGGGTGCATGAAGCAAAAGCAATGGGTCTCTCTTCTCCCGAAGGCATAATGTGTGACACAACCACTTTGCACCCTTAGCTTTGTTAAATGCAACATCACAGGCTTCAGTCTACTTCCAGGCCTTGTTTTGCCCCAGGAGTTCGTGAAGTGGTTTTAACAGTGTGGCTAACTGCGAGATGAACTTCCCATAATAGTTCAATAGTCCTAGAAATGAGCAAAACTGGCTAACATTTTGAGGAGGTGGAGCCTCCACAATAGCCTTAACTTTTTCAGGGGCCTTACGAAGACCCGTAGCATCAATGATGTGTCCTAAATATTCAACAGAGGGCTGGAAGAATTCACACTTGTCTTTGAGGACTTGTAGGCAATACTCTTCCAGTCTTTGTAGGGTAGCCTCTAAATTCTTTAGGTGATCCTCCTCATTCGTTCCAGTGGCCAGAATGCACAGGACTCCTGGCAAGCCACACAAGATCTGGTCCATAGCCTTCTGGAATAAGGTGGGAGCAGACCTTATTCCGAAGGGTAGGCGACAGTATTGATAAAGCCCTTTATGCATCACAGTAGTCAACAGCTCTTGGACTTTTCATCAACATGCATCTGTAAGTACGCTTGACTCAGATCAATCTTACTGAACTTTTGTCCCCCAGCCAGGCCCTCAAAGAGGTCATTGATGCGGGGAAGTGGGTATTGCTCTGCACACAACACCGGGTTGACCATGACTTTAAAATCTCTGCAAATCCAGAGAGAGCCATTTTTCTTCACTATTGGAATGATTGGAGTTGCCCATGAGCTATGGGTAACTGGTATTAGGACTTCATTTGTGACCAGGCACTCCAGGTCTGCTTCAACCTTTGGCCTGAGGGCATATGGCACAGTTCTAGCTTTCAGATATTTTGGTTGACTTCCAGGTTTAATACTTCTCAGATCCTCTCCAAAAACAGCAGCATGTTTCCTTAGTGCAGCAGTTAGACTGGTTTAATCTTTAGTCATTCGGTGCACTTCTGCCCAGTTCATCTGAATCTTCCTCAGCCAAGACCTACTCATTAAGGCTGGGTAATTGCCTTTCACCACAAACAGTGGCAATTTAGCAGCCTGTACATTGAGTTCCATCTTAACATCAGTAGTGCCCAACACGGGCACAGCCTCTCCCGTGTACATCTTCAGAACAGTTTTCGTTGCCTTAAGCAGAAGATGCTGTAGCTTTTCTTTATACACAGTCTCTGAGACCCCCAAGATGGCTCCACCCAGGGGCGGCTCTAGGCACCAGCAAAGCAAGCACATGCTTGGGGCAGCCCATTTGCAGGGGCAGCAGGGATCCAGCATGGAAGCTGAGAACCAACAGGGGGCCCTGGGAGCTGTAGTTCCTTGGTTAGCTCCCTGCCTATAGAGCCAGCCCTGGAGCAGGGAAAGAACTACATTTCCCAGCATTCCCTTGGCCACTACCAACAGGAAAGAGGGGGAGGGAGTGAGGTAGCTGAGACCTCATGCTGCAGCCTGCTATGAATGGAGAGCTGCACTCTGAAGGGTAGGGATACCATACTTTAACATTCAAAAAATAGGACACTCCACAGGGAGGGAGGGTAGCCCCACCCTGCCCCCATCCACCCCCTCCGACTGCCCCCCACAGAAACCCCAACCTATCCAACCCTACCTGCTCCCTGTCCCCTGATCACCCCCTCCCGGGACCCCTGCCCCTAACTGCCCCCCAGGACCCCACCCCCTATCTAAGCCTCCCTTCTCCTTGTCCCCAACTGCCCCCTCCTGAGACCGCCCCAACTTCCCCCCTAGGACCCCACACCTACCTGTCCCCTGACAAATCCCCAGGACTCCCATGCCTATCCAACTGCTGCCTGTCCCCTGACTGCCCCCCCAACCCCTGACCTATCTAACCCCCCCTTCTCCCTGCCCCTGACTGCCCCCCCGAACCTCCGCCCCATCCAACCCCCCAGCCCCCTTACTGTGCCACTCAGACCAGCATGTCTGGCTCCGCGCAGCGCCAGACACACTGCTGCATACATGCTGCCGTGTTCCCTCGCGGAGCCACAGCCCCCTTCACCCCCCCCCCCCAGCACCTGCCTACCAGATTTGAACACCTCAAAATTCAGGAGTGCTCAAGCTAAGTTTGGGCAGTTGTTACTTCATTTCTCCCAAATCAAATATACTGATCCACTGTAACTTGCTGTAGAAAAAGTAGGATAAAATTGAGCAAGAAATGCTTCCTAGTGGTTATTAGGACTGGAATTGCTATTTTCAACAGCCATTGCCTTTTTGTTTGTTTGTTTGTTTAAAAGGAAGACAGTGATATTGCATTGGCAAATTCCCCATAGAAAGAAAGAGTGGAAGAAAAGCATAATAAAGGCACCTCAACTTTTCCTCATTTATGTAGGACAGCCTTATAATATGCATCCAGATATCCTCCAATCACACAAGCTGAAAATTGTTTCACTTTACTGCAGTTCTGTAACCATATGGGAACCAATCCTGTCTGTGTTCTGTGCACATCTAAAATTCCTGCTGAATGACCTGCAGTGGGAGCGAGTTACCAGTGACCCAGGGCTGCGGCAGAAGGAGGGTGCAGGTGGGGGAAGGGGGGAGAGTGCCCAGGGCTGGGGCGGCAGGAGGTGTGTGTGGGGGGCAATGGTGGGGGGGAATGAGGGAGCCCAGAGTTAGGGCGGCAGGGGATGTGGGTGGGTGGGTAAGGAGAGCCCAGGGCTGGGGCAGCAGGGGGAGTGCGGCGAAGAGCCCAGGGCTGGGACGGGGGGCAGCCAAAATTTTTTTGCTTGGGGCAGCAAAAAACCTAGAGCCGGCCCTGGCTGCACCGGTGTCCAGCTCCATGCATACAGGTTTGCCATCCAACAACAGGGTTACCCAGTATTCATGTGAGCCCACTACCAAAGACAAAACGTGGAGTGGCACTTCTTCTGATGAAGTGTCACCTTGATCATCCTGGGTCTGCTCTAGGATATGCAGATTTTCCTTTTTGGTCAGCCAGACCACAGGGCTCTTTTTCTTTTGTTTACAGGCACATGCAATGTGTCCCTTTTTGCCACAGTGTCGACATATCAGGTACACCAGCATTCTGATGCACAGTGACCCGGCTTACCACAGCGGTAACATTCCTGACTCCCCACAGTTTTGTGGGTAAGTTCTTGTGACACCTTATGCACACTCAGGGATGCATCAATGTATTGCGTCTCCTCTGTAGCCAGTTCCATGGAGACCGCAATATCAACGGCCTTCTGTAAGGTAAGCTGAGCCTCTGTCAATAGGTACTTCCGTATAGCTTCACTGTGCAGGCCACACACTAGCCTGTCACGTAAGGTGTCATTTAACATCTCCTTAAATTCACAGTGTTCTGCAAGCTTTTTCAAAGTTGCTACAAATTGTACAATTGTTTTGTCTTCTTTCTGGTTTCTTTTGTGGAACCTATATCTTTCAGCAATTACCAGTGGTTTTGGAAAAAAATGGGACCCCAGGATTTCCACAATGTCACTGTAAGATTTGGTCTCAGGCTTAATGGGTTGTAGTAAGCTGCATAGCAGGGAATAAATCTTAGCCCCTACAACACTTAAGAATATTGGCACCTTCTTCTCTTCTGCAATGTCATTTGCAATAACAAAAAGCTCAAAATGCTCAATATATATGTGCTATTGCACTGTAGTCTCCTTAAAAGGTTCCAGCGGCCCCGTAAGTGTAGCCATGGTTTTAGTTTCAGTTTGCACCGTCAGTGCAAATAAGCCAGTTCGCACCCCCTTCCAAAAGCAAAAAGGTTTTATTTTATTTTATTTTTGGTGTGGTTTTTTTAACCTTGACGTCTACCTTCTTCTGTTGCTGGGGCAGCACAGGGATCCCATCCTCGTCGCCATGTTGTTGTATCCTTGGGGGCAGCAGTTTTAGGAAGAAATCACTTGAGACGCAGAGAGCTGTAGACCTTGTAAAGCAGCCATTTATTGCCACACACTGAACTAACCAACAACCAGCCAAAACCGGCTGGGCTATCCCCTAATAATCTAACTCAGTTGCCATAGCAACAAGAAGATTCTATTACTACGACAACCAAATACACAACAATATCTTCTCTTGGCCTCTGGGCCTGTTGGGATGTTCAAGGACTCATGCATCTGCCCAGTGGCTGTTCAGGTTGGTGGCTGCCCCTTTGTGTTTATCAGAAAAGTAGCACTGTTCCACTTGGAGCAAAGGTTATCCCAGATTCCATGTTGCAGCATTTCTCAAGCATCAGCTGTACAGCACACCCCGTGACCAGCACAGTCCCAGTGACTGCATAAAAATAATACTGCATAAAAAAAATGTTGATCTTTGCTATTTAAAAATCAGGAAGCAAAGAAACTTATTTCCTAAAACAGTTAAATGCTACTGAATAACAAAAAAAAAACACCCTAAAAAAATAATTTTTCCTCTCATCCTCTCATATTGCCTTTCCTGCTGCTCCTCATTACCCAAATTGCTCACTCTTGTTTGATGCTGGAAAGACCTGTGACCTCACCAAAGTAAAATTTGCTAACTCAAACCATTATCCTGTGACCCAAAGGGCTGAGGCACATCTGTCAACACTCCTGTGCTGGGTCACCACAGACATCTGATTATGATTTCATAAACAAAACTATTTCTCCAATGATTTTTGAAAATTCTCTAAGTGGGCAGCGAGAGAGGATTATGGGCAATGTTGGCCTAAACAAAGGAAGTTTAACTGCAGTGTAAACCCTTTTTTTGTGGTGAATTAAAGAACGAAAGGCGAAACACGAAAACTAAATAAGAAATAAACAATTTTTTAAAAGTTTCAGTTGAAGTCTAATAAAGAGTAAAATTATGTAATCTGTCAAGGTATTTGGCAAATTTATTCTTTAATTTTCACTCAAGCGCAAATTAGTGAGATGATATACTGACTGTTTCCTTCATGTGATGGAATAGGCTGATATGGGCCTATCCCAAACTCTGTTGAAATCATGAATAAGAGACTCCCCTTTCATCTGAATTGGCTTTGAATCAGACTTTCTATTACGTATTTAAAATTCTTACAATCTGACATCTGTATATATCTTTAGAAAGGGCAACTTGTGAATATGAGATACTAGATGGATTATTTCTCCATTCATTATTCATAGATAAAGTTTAGCCTCCCTGGGCATCTATTTATTTTCCTTCACCTTCATATTCAGTCCTTGTCTGTTGCTCCTGCTTGTTGATATCATCTATTGATTTAACGATGTCCTGTGTTTAACTTGTGTTTGCATTTTTTCTTGCCATTATGGAAATAAACACTAATGTGTATCATACTTGTGCTTTTATTTTTTGCATGCGTCTCATTTGTAAACACTGCATGCAGTACACATTCCAATTTAATGAATTTACACTTCATTTGTGTGCTGTGAACTATAAAAACAGATTTGCATGTTTCGTGTTCCTTATTCTGGAATCTTGAAGTCCTTTCTTTACCGTACTCCAGAGCCTTGATAGCCTTGCATTCTTTTAATAGAATTCTATGCTCATACTTTGTTTTCCTGCTTTCAGTTGGTTTAGTTTTTACTAAGTGGTGTCTATGTAGAATATGGTGCGCAGGAGGAATACAGACAAAAGTTTGTACTTGTTGCCAAGGATAATGGATTCACCTTCCATGAGCTACTTTGACTATTTAACTGGGTGCTTTGCATCTTGAGAAACTGGACATTTAGCTTTGTATATTTGTGGGCAACAACTTTTTTTTAACAATAGATAGATACAGTCCCATTCATAAAATGCTGCTCTTTGCATATATGAACTGCAAAAATATTTTTATAGTCTGTGTGTGTTTTCTTCACTTTCTTTTCAGTTTTGATAGGCTGGAAATGGCAAGATTTAGTACTTGCAAAATGACTCCAATGGCAATTTTTCCATATGACACTCTCCTCTTTGTAACTCCGTAGACCATTCACACCAATCAGCACACTGGAGCTGTAACTGAGGGTATAACCAGTATTTATAGGTTTTCTGTACACTTTTATTACAGCTGTGACATTAGATTGATGGACTATTTCCATCTTGTTCCCTGTCAATTGTACACTGAGTGGATATGTGACAGTGTGATGGATGCATGACAGTGCTGTTGTAGGGAGAGAGCTGTAGCAATAACAATGGTTTAAACCTTAAAATGCTGCTAATCTCATACAATTGCCTTTAATTTCTTTTAATCTAAAATTTAACAAAATCTAACACCCCAAGAATAGAGAGGTGGGGAGGTCAGTGGGTTTGAGAAGCGGTGTGGGAAAGATGACACTCTTTTTTGATGGTGCAATAGGAGTAATTCTCTGCTTTAGAGGAAGAAGTTCTCCAGAAAGCTTTTATGGAGAGAATATTGTTATGCTCTAGACAACGTCAAAAATTAGTATGGCTAGAAAGAAGATGTATTCTCCAAGAGGGAGTGTGGGGGGGGGTAAGGGCTTGCTCTTTCACAGCATATATCCAGGTCTTGCCCGGGAAGAAGGGTGAACTTGCCAGGGGACAGGTATTTAGAAGCCATATCAGAAAAAAAAATGCTTTCCTGGGGCAAGCCAATGTTTCATTTGAATACGTAAAGGCTTAAGGTTTATTTACTGTTTCAAAGAACTTGGGGTGTCCTCTCTTGGTAGATGAAAGGAAATATTTTCCACCTTGTTTTGACTCTTGAAATGTTGTCAATTATTTTATTAAGTCAGTTGTGTATTTCTCAGCACTGTGAGAAAAGTTCAAGATACTGAAAAAAGATGCCAGACCATTGCATATCTACTGCTGCAGTCACAGCATGGTGAGAATGCTGATGAATGATAAGGGCAAGCGAATGATTGAAAGGAGAGAGGTCTCTGGGACAGGCAAAGGCCTCAAAGAATTAAAAAGTGACCACCCTGGAAGTCAATGGAAAGACTCAGCTTACTGCAATGGAGCTGGATCAGGTCCTCAGTAAAGAAGTTTACAACCAGGGAGGTTTGCAGAAACAGTCAATTTTAAGGGGAAAACTAGGGAATCTTTGTGGAAAGTTAACGTTGTGGTTATGAATATGCACATTTATGCTGCGAGCCTGATTTTGAGAGTTACACTCTTTGAACCGGGGAACAGAAATATATGATGTGACCCTTGGGTGCAATCACAACTATCCAACATAGCTCAGTTTTTAATATTATATTCACAATGAAGTGGTCTCATGTACCATCCACAGAACACAGATTATTTGCAGAAGTTATTTGGTGAATAATTTAGAACAACGAATATTTTTGTTACATTTATGATCTGTTTGCCGATAGAAAAAAAGAAGCAATTAATTGGCTAAATTATTCATGAAGAATTATTCGCCCAACTGTTTTTGCTGAAATTGTTTTATGCTGTAATCTCAAATACATTATCACTATAAGCATACAAAAAAGACTTTCCAATAAAAATGTGCACATTGTTTGGGAAAGGTAATGGAATAAATATGGCTTTTACAGCAAACATAAGAATTGGCTCTCCTTTGAAAAACGAGGGTCCAAATTCAGCTGTGATTGTAGGCATAACACCACTGAAGTCAGTAGAAAAACAACAAAGAGTCTGGTGGCACCTTAAAGACTAACAGATTTATTTGGGCATAAGCTTTCGTGAGTAAAGACCTCACTTCTTCGGATGCATGAAGAAGTGAGGACTTTACTCACGAAAGCTTATGCCCAAATAAATCTGTTAGTCTTTAAGGTGCCACCAGACTCTTTGTTGTTTTTGTAGATACAGACTAACACGGCTACCCCCTGATACTTGAAGTCAGTAGAGTTTAACCTGCTTATGTCAGGCTTGTATTCATCCCAATATGACTAACTATATAGAGGCTTTAAATAAAAGATAAGATGCACATCCAGAGTCTTTGAATAATATTGACAAAAAGTGGAATTGATCTTGAACCAAGTTGGTGCTGAAGTAAGAGCTGCATCCTTGAAGAAGTGATACTGAGACTGTGAGCCTTTGACAGCACAGTTAATAAAGGAACAGAAAGTAGTGAATCTTAGCCTCACAGAGCTGAAGACATGGAAAACAAAGCCAAGGTGTGCAAATGCTCAGAGGTAGCAATCCTCAAACAAAACCTGCAGAGGGGAATACGTGTACTTTTCTCTTCTGAATGACTCTCAGTTCTGAGACATACTTGGTCAGGAAACCTGTCTTGACTTGGAAGTTAGCAGAAACCATTTGAGGTATGCATTACAAGAAGAAACTTTGTCACATGGATGCATTTGATCATACCACAGATTTATTTGATAGTGAAGATTTTAAAAAGTAAAGAGTTTCAAGGATTAAAATAAAGATATTCCGCTGTGCAAATATTCTGTATTGGATGGACTGTTTCTCTTTGTTTCTTCCTCATTAATTTCAGTGTGATGCCTTTGATACTGTTGCAGCCATTAGTCCTGTAATGGAACAATGAGTCCGCAATCCATTTAAATGTGGATTCTGTAAGAGATTCATATTCTTTATACATTCTTTCTCAGAAGGAATTTGTGCTTTTGTGTTTATAAATTCACTACTAAGTATGTGTTGTGCAATTACAAGTACATTCTGTGCCAGCATAAGTGGTGTTAACGCCAGGGCGGGGGCAGGGAATGAAGAGGGTACTGAATCACTAGCCAAAGAGAAAACTGGCTGGCAAAATCACAAAAATAAAGGAATGTAGAGCATCCTCTAGACAAATAATATCACAAAAACCAAGGGCCCTAAAACTGATGCTCAGAGCAAGATGCTCAGCTGGTGTGGAGTGGATTGGCATAGCACCATTGAAGTCAATGAAGCAATGACACCAGCTGAAGAACTGGCCCAGTACATATAAAATAAAGATTGATCCCGTATAATTTGAGTTCAGTAGAAATATATTTTGGTGGGTAGAATGAGAGCAGGACTGTAGAGAACACTGCCTCTATGGGAAATTATATATTCTTTCCATCTACCTTTTCTCATGCTCCTGAGGATTGGCTGAAATCTGCAATTGCAATTATGCACGCAATAATGCTGGAAAATTCTTTCTGGCTGCTTTTGTGCTAAACTTCTGGGAAATGCATTATGTGCTAGGGTTCGTTTTAACTTCTTAATCTCATGTCAATCCCAGTCAAAAAGACAGTGTTAAGGTGAAGCAAGGGTTGAGCAGTACATATATTCAAACCGTGAGATCTGTTTTAAGTTTAAGCTTAACTCTGAATTTCTTGTCTCTGTGCTAACTCCAACTTTCCTGTAAACATTTTTACCCATAAACTACTGATATTTAATATGAACCTCAAATTCTCTTAATGTTTTTGCCTTGCTATTTCCTTATGCTTTTAAATAGCTGTCACTGGTGAGAGCTGCTGTTTTGGGGGCATTCGTCCACTGGAGGTTTGTGCAAGCTAAATCAACACTGAATTTCAGCGTGAACAAATATTTATTCACCTTTTTAGTGAGCAGGTGGAGCTTTTGTGTGTTTGTTATGCCTTCATAAACAGAGAACATAGATATACAGCTCAGACTCTCTTTTGTGGTGTCTCACATTCAGGGTTCACCCCATGAACTGTTGTGTGGTCTAAGCATTGATAGGATTCAAGGAATAGCAAATACCTAAGTGGCTTAAAATTAGTTATTGTGTTGTGAAAACATGAGCATTGAGTTTGTAGGTGGTGTTCTGATGTCCCCAATCTTGATTTCAATGCAGTTTTAAAAAGAAAATTCCATTGTAGTGATGTCAGAATGAAACATAGGGATTAGAATGTATTAGATATTTGCTTTACATAAAGCATTTCAACCAAATGAATGGTTAGTTCTAAGTATGTGTTTACATGAGTTAACCTAGGCCAATGTCTAGATGTCATTCAATTTACATCAGTGGGATCACACGAAGGATGCACTTGGTTCCTGTATATCTGCTGTGTCCATTTTGGCTGGAAATATCTGAGAAGAAATAAATAAATTATTTACAATTGCAACCCATATTTGAGCATCAACCTTTTTTTATTTATTCTGGAGACAGAGCTGTGCAGAGAAGAAACTAGACTATTACTAAGAAAAGTTGTCTGGAATTTGGCTAGATTGCTATTTCAATAACTGGAATCTCATTTCTACATTTAATAAAAGGTAAGCATTATGTCTGGGACTTCCAAGAGTGTCTTCAGTTCACAACAGAACTCAGTTTTCATCACCAGAAAGAAGGGAACACAAAGAGAACTGTTTGAACGGAAGGTCTGGAGTTCTGTGTATAATGAGGAATCTGTTGTATTTCTCTGGGATAGAAAGAGTCAAATCTGTTTGTTGAGCAAAGAAACGTTTACTAAACATGTAGCTAGAATACTTTAGCTTTGTTCAATAATAAGTGGATCATTAATGACAGATAAAATATATCTACCAAGGACATGTTTAGAGTGATGTGTACATTGTAAATCCAGCTCAATTCTTCTCTTTCCTACTCCAAGCAAAATAGCTCACTGAATCAGTCCTCTATTGTCCCAACCCATTTACAGTTTTCACTTATGAAAAGTCACAAGGGAAAACATGACCGGATTTTTAAGCTCTTTTTATATAAGGAGAATTTGATTATGCCCTAGTAGCTGTCTCTACAAGGATGCTCTGATAAAACCCTTAGAGTGAAACCCTTTCTCCTTTTAGCATGCCAATAGCAAACCCAGATAGACCTGTTTGGGTTTGGGATGGTCTTTTGGGGCAGGAAAACAACCCTTCCTTATCTCCCAGCTTTGGTCTGGCATCTGAGGTTACCTGCAGCAATGGGAGGCTAATCTGCCTAGTGGCAGATCCACTGCACCCATCTCTTTTCCTCCCACCCTACCATTTGACTGGTGTTTTGGAGGGATCCTCTGTAGAGCTAAGCTCCATGGCATGTAGGATGACTGGATCCCCCACCTAGTTCCCAAAATCCTATCCTTCCCCATGCCCTCTAAGCATCTTAGCAACAGATGTCTATGGTTCTTCACAACTGCAGAGAAGAGGGGCAGAATTTTACCTTTAAAAGTCTGGATGAAGTAATTCAGGTGGATTAACTGATTCATTAACATTTTAAAAAATGACCCAAACCTTAGCAAAGATGGCAATCCTTTACTGATGCAGGGTTGGATGACTCTGGAATCCTTTCCAACCATACTACATTTTCTATGGCTCACATCTGGAAGATCTATATCAGTGATACTCAGACCTCAGTGGTTCAGTAGCCAAATTAACGATCAGCATTACCCAAAAAGAGCCACAGTAGTATAAATTCATGATTTCATTTACTATAGTATTATATAATCATATTTAAACAGTATGACAGTGTATTAGTGTATATATGTGTATGTATATATAAATTCTCACAGCAAAATAGCTGACCAAATATTATTATTTTATCAACTACCATTGGTTAATACCTTAGATTGATTAATAATTAAATCACAGTGCTTTAATATCGTGTGCTGCAAAGAGCCCCAGGAGACACAGTCAAGAGCCTCTCGCGGCATGTGAGCCTCAGTCTGAGTATCACTGATCTATATTGTTAAACTAATTCACCAGATTTCTTCATGAAAACAAAGGGGGAACCCTTTAGGGATTCTTTCTTAAATTAATGCCATATATAGCTAACCTACTCCCAGGCCACAAACATTGTTAACTGGGGGGTTAAAATTGACAGAATCTATCACTTACTTACTATTTATAGGTGATGCATTCTTATGCAACAGATCTATGTGAAATAAGTTACAACTACTTATTTTAATGATGATAAAAATAACTTCTTACTATAAAAAAAACCTATTTTTTTTAATTCTTGCCAGCCCTGCAGAGGTAAGACAAGAGATAAGCTTGATTTTCTTCTTTCTAGTGTATTGCCAAGGAATTGTTTACTAAGTTCCAATCAGTTACACCTGTACAGTCCCAATTCCTACAGGAAGGTTGTTTCAGTAAAACTGAGGGAATACTTGACTTTTTGAAACTAGGCTACGTTTTCAGGGCTTGTCGTCACAGAACAAACCATACTTGAATGGCAATAAACATGACACCTGCCAATGTTTATTTTTAAAGAGCCTCTTTTTGGAATAGAATTGCTCTTTGAGAAAATATTATAGAACCCTAAACATTCTAATAGATTTTAGAGTAAACAAATGCACAGGAAATGGCACCCAAATAGCCAAAGGCAGTGAGCGCCTCAAGGCCACGTTATTTATTCTAAATTGAAATATTTTTTTAAAAGTGAACTTACATTTATTTCCTTGTAAATACACAATTGCCATAGGCATAACAATCTTGTTTAATATGTAAGAAATTGCAACATGAACCTTCTAAATAGGCATTTTTCATAGAGTGCAGTAGTCTAAATCATGTTTGGTGTTTTGTAGGTAAAGTCATTTTGGAGGTCTGGCAAGCCAAATAAACAATAGGTTTGTTTTTTTTAAAACAAATCAATATTTGAACCCCAACTCTCCTAAGTACTCCTTTAGGTGATTTGTCTCAAACTTTCCAAAAAAGTCATACCTGGGATACACCACTGCATGCAAATTTTCAGATATTTGTTTGATTTTGGTGAAATTAATGAGACCATGTTTGAAAACTTGGCTTGTAATTAGAAACTAGCTTAAACTTTAACTATGGGCAGGTGCTATTAAAGTGTTGTTCATCAACTGCCACAGGACTTGGTATCTTGAAGCAGGTGAGGCTCTGATGTTTAATTTTATGCACTGTGTAAAAAGCTTAGACAAGTTCACCACTGTACTGTATTCTGTACTTCATAAAGTCAGACTTATTTGAGGTTATTTTCACCGTAGTTTGTAAGACGTGGATTATAGGAGGAGAAGAAGGTTTTTTATTTGCAGCTTCTGAAAACATTGCAGCATTCATACAACATTGCTCTGAGGAGAAACATAACACCCTTATACGGTGATCCTTGAATTCCACTAGTGTTTCAAAATTGCCAAATAAGGTAAGTGGTTTGTTATCACAGCCATAAATATTTACATCCAGTGATGACAAATATATAAAGCGTGTAGAGTGACAGCATAATTTTAGCTGCTATCCACAAGGATGTCAATAGTCCTGTTATCTCTTAAAGGCTCAGAATGAATGACTCCTGCTGGCTGAATGGGAGCACACAGTTGAGCTGTTTACTTTGTTCTAATTGGCTATTACTAAAGCATTACTTAATTAAGGGCTCTGGCTTGAATACTACATCTGTGTAAAAGAGCCTTTTCCTGGGTTATTCTCCATTCATGGGACATTAGTGAAAACGTATTGAATTGACTTCTAATCCACACCATATTATGGGATGAAACTAAAAGACTGGCACTGCCTGTGTATCTAGGCAGGCATTAACATTTGTTTTCCGGGTTCTTTTTGAATGTGATGCCATGAGGACAGGTCCTCTCAATGCATGCTGTTAGTAGGCATCTAGTGGCTATTTATTAGAAGGTTCTCATAAGAAAGGGGGAGTTGTTTTCTCTGTCAATCAATTAGTCCTGTGTTTTGTTGCTGTAATGCAGACCACGGTAGAAAAAGATCTTCAACCAACGTTGTGCTCATGTAATCCAGGCCTTTCACACGCTAGCCATGAATAAGGCATGCTCTTTCAGTTCAAATGACTAATTGGGCAATAGGGTTTATTACAGCAAATAGGGCCATTGCATATAGTCATCAACTGTGCCAAATTGATATGTAATGCTGTACTGTGAATCTGGGCTGTTTGGGGAAAAAGCAGGCCGGAAGGATGATTTCTTACATATATCCCTAATGACACATGGTAAAACTATTATATATTAATCTTTTAACTCCTGTGAGCATGTGGTATTTTACTATTCCACTTCATCCATCAGATTTGATTTGAACCACCTTTTTTCTAATGATACCAGGATGACATTGTTGGTATTTCAGTCATTGTTAAGAATGCTGGAACTAATTCTGTCATCAATATTAGCTGATACTGGAACCGGAAGAGTAAAGGCAAGATCTGTGAATGAATTCTCATTGCCCCCTTTTCTGTATAAGAAGGAAAATGATGAGCCACACAGGACTCTGTGCCTAGGCTTATTGTATATTTGTATTGTATATTTTCATTCTACTGTTTGCATTTTCAAATACAGATATTATCAGAAACTGGTAATAACTGAGTGAATGTATTTGTGATTGCATTTTCTTACCAAAGGACATAGCTAGTTATGACTTACATTGAGTTAATCATGCTTGGCAGCCGACAAATCCTCCCTGTTGAGTTGTAACACGCATAGAGCTGGACCAAAGATATAGAAGTCATCGGGCTGCACGTTGGGGTTGTCGGTGACAACAGTGCCGGGAGTCATTGAGTTGGTGCTCGTGGAATTCGGCTCGCTGGTTGGATCATTAGCTTCCCTGACTGCAGTCAGGTACTGGCAGGTGGTGCGACGAGGACACTGATCCATTGCCATTAGCTCTTGCCACCTCGTATTCGGTGGCGGAGTACTGCGCACCAGTATGGAGCCGATCGTCACACACCAAACTGGTGGATACGCAGTTACATGCCGCCATATGTATCATCTCCGGCACCCTGCATCCAACTCCACTTCCTGGCTCCCAGTTCTGAGTAATATTGTTCCTCCTCATATCAGACAAGAGGTTGCCACTGGCAAGTTACTGGAGAAAGTACATGCCAAGCCAAACCTACCTCTACACTCTGACCTTTTTAAACCACCAGCTGCACATTTGCCGTCATGTCGCCCATTATGGTCTCATCTGCCACGCCAGGATGTTAGGGCAGAAACACGCTGGTGAGAGGAATGGATAACTGTTATAATCCTCAACCAGTCCCTCGTTGCCAACCCCAAAATTTGTCCTCCTGGTTTTGACCTGCCCCGTCACCAGCGGTCCCTATTGAACAGGTTCTGGACTGAGCAAGGTCTCTGTGCAACTAACCAGTATCACTGGGGCCTTCGTGACAGCCCTTTGCACGGCTGCGGCGCAACACAGATGATGACGCACGTTGTCGATGAATGCAGGGCCAGCTCCAGGCCCCAGCTTGCCAAGCAGGTGCTTAGGGCGGCCACTCTGGAGAGGGGCGGCATGTCCAGCTATTCGATGGCAATTTGGCGGACGGTCCCTCACTCCTGCTAGGAGCGAAGGACCTCCCATCGAATTGTCACCACAGATCGCGATCGCGGCTTTTTTTTTTTTTTGCGCCGCTTGGGGCGGCAAAAACCCTGGAGCCGGCTCTGGATGAATGCCTGCTGACTAGGTTCAGTGGTGGCCTAGAAGAACTGCATCACACCACTGAAGATGCCATCACTTGGCTAGACAACTATGCACACGCTAAATAAATGACTTACATTTTAAAAATATCTATTCCTATGCTACCCAAAAACAGAGTGTGTGAGAGATAGTTGACAATTGGGAGTACAGCATTTTAAGGACTTGAGGCAATCCCAATACCTAACTCTTCCAAATTATGAATAAAACCTTAAACTTCAGAGGCCCGAGATCACCAGGGTTACATCATGGCCCAATTGAAATCGATGGGAATTTTGCCATTGACTTTATTGGGGGCAGAATTTCAACCCTAGTTTTCACTGAAACTGAAACACTAGGCCCAAAGACCATAGGGCTTATATTCCCTTCTGCTGTGGGGCACAGTAGGGAACAAAAACAATAACAAATAGCAGAAAGTTCCTGATCCATGAAAGAGAAGAGGGGGGCTAAGAAGGCATGCTCTCAGTCCCCTCCCTTAGGTGTATAGAAGCTCTTCAGTGCCCACTCATAGATTCATAGATCTTGGTATTCAAGGGGAGAGTGAGGATTGGCGTGGGGGAGCAGACCAGAGCTGCGGAGCAGGTGTTCTATACAGCATAGGTCCTTCACAATAATTTGAGAACGTATTTAGGAGTTAATACTTTTTTGGAGGCAGTATTAATTTCCATATTGTGCCTGTCCCCATAAATTAGCAAAATAAGATGACTGTAATTAACCAAATTAGTTTGTCTCCAATTAAAAATCTAGCATTTTTTTAAATCAAGATTTCTGTAGCCATATTAATGAACTGGTAAAATATTTATCTTCATTCACGTGGATCAGTTTTACACTATTATGAGACCCAAGCATAAAATATAGTCACCATTCTTTACCAAAATGATAATGAAACTATGAACATCGTGGTTCATTCTTCACTGACTCCCCGCCTAAGAAAGAAGACTTCTGGAAACACCTGAGAAACAGAAAGACTGAACTAAGGGAGAAGGGCTGAACCCAGGCTAGAAAGTTGTCTAGCCTGTGAAGGGAATAACTGGAGTTTTAAGCTGCAAGCAAGTGCAGCTTGCCTTCAGGAATCTCTGCAATCTTCCTAAAACAACATTTAGAGTGAGAATTTGCTACACATATCCAATTTCTTTAGTATATTAAGCTTAGATTGCACTTTTGGTTTATTTGCTAGGTAATCTGCTTTGATCTGTTTACCATCCCTTATAATTACTTAAAATCTATCTTTTGTCTTTAATAAACTTGTTTTGTTTGGTCTAAAACAAATGTGTGGAAATCATAACTTGGGGCAGAAAGCTGTGTATATTCCTCTCCACGTTGATGGAGGGGGCAAATTTCATGAGCTTACGCTGTACAGATCTCTGTGCAGCGCAAGACGGCGTATTTTTGAGTTTACCCTCCAAAGCGGGATGTGCACTTGAGTAACTTGGCAATTCCTTAGCTGATCTCAGCATCTGTTTGAAGCTGCAGCTGGGTGTGTCCCTACCTGTATGTGTGCTGGTAAAGTGCAGTCTGAAGCCTGAGGGAGGGCTTGGCAGGCTGCACAGCAATACAGTGTAAAGGGAACCCAGACTTGGTGGGTCAGGCAGGCTCAGTGGTACCCCAGTCCCAGGTGGCACCCGGGGGGTGGGGGAACTTGTCACAACAGGCAAGTGACTAAACACATTCCCTTGATCTTGAAACACCCAATCAATTGTCAGTGGAAACTATAGTATCAACAGAAAAAATGTCTATAGAGATATCTTTTTTTTTTGTCTGAAACCCTTAGTTTTTCATAGTGGTAGATGGACTGCATATAGAACTTGGCTTAGATATGCTACTTCCACACTTTGGTCTCTAGTGACCCGTTAAAATGGTCTTAGCACATTCACAAGACTTTTCATTCTAGGCCACTCCATTTGTAGAAGTGATCAATCAATATCATATTCAAATGTGAGCATATGTAGAGGCTGCCTCCGTTTAACCGGTCTATGTAATATGCAGGGTTTTAGCTGCTAACTACATCTTGAATAAGTTTGTTTGTGGGCATGTAGCATTCTTCTTGGATTTTTTTTCCCCAGAAGTTCTCGTTCTTTTACAAGGCTATGAAAATAGGAACAGATTTTTCTTCCCTTTTGAAATGATGTTGGACATATTTTTCTTCTTCTTGGGTGTATTAAGCACAAGATTAAATATGTGTGCAGGAGATATTTATAAAGCCATTGTTTGCTATGCTAACCTGATTGTCTAGGTCAACAATGCCCACACCCCATTTGTTGACATGGACTTATCTATCATGACATTTATGGCATACATTAAATTAATGGTATATGATTATCTTCCAGGATCATGGCATGTAACTGAGCTTGTCCTCCAAAGGTACTTTTACTACCACTGCTCTGTTTTTGCAGATCCCTGAGCTTGCTGAAGAAGACGTGACTAATGATTCAGAATTACATATAACCCAGTAAGCTGTCAGTGACAGATATGTATTACATGAACTAGCACTAGTCCAGATGTCAGTGATACAGGATCCCATTTCCCCTTCAGCAGTCTTTAATTGAGATTCAGCTTTGTTTTCTATATTTTCAAAAGTCCTAGAACTCACAGAAGCATGGTTCTTTGAGAAGGGATGCTGTCTTTTTGTTGTCGTGTACCCATGTCTTCTATAAAATTATGTTTTCTACTATAACTAAAAAAAAATTCAGGATTTTAAATCTCTACTTTCAGACTGGTAATATTTTGACAGCCAGCTAAGCAGGGAGGGAAAATCGTTTCCAACAAACATTGTGGTATTACTTTTCTACTTCTTGAAAACTCATTTCTGAAACTCATTTGTGAGCTATGTGAATAGGAATTTAAAGTAACATGCTCTCCAAATTGCCTCAGTAATACTTTGACTTGGGCCTCTCCTTCTTCCTTTCTCAGTTTATTCTCTTTCTTCCATGCCTCACTAATCTAACAGTAATAATGAAGACATCTGAATTAGGAAGGACAATCTTCTGGTTAGGGCACTTGACTGGTGCTCCAGAGATCTGTATTCTATAACCAGCTCAGCCAAAGATTTTGTGTGAGATCCTGGGCGGCAGATCAGTTACCTTCTTTGTGCTTCAGTTTTCCCATCTGTAAAAGGAGATATCTCTTATGTTTATGAGGCATAATTAATGTTTGTAAACTGATTTTGACATCCTAGGATAAAATGTGTGCTACAAATGCAAAGTATTATTCTTTCTTGTACTCATGGCCAGTGTGTCACTGTTAACAAATGGGTTTTGTCTGATATAAAGCTGTCAAATGGTAATCCTATAATCAGATCTGAACGTCAACATTTTGAATATGTGTAGCTGATTCCATCACTTATTCTTTCATTTGACGCTATCGCCTGACTGTAGGAATAACAAAGAACAGACTATTACAGGCATGGAGAGCCTGAATTGGTCATGATCTGTACAAGAAAGCACTGATGGTGAAGAAAAAAGAAATCTAATAGGGGTGTGATGCCCACGTGACGTAGGCACATTGCTCAGTAATGTGGGCGGACATTCTATATTCAAAAGTAGCCAGTTGGCTGGAGTTGGGCAGCAGCCTCTCCAATTTTGCATTATTTAGAACTCAATAAGAGGTAAGTGGAGCACAGTAAGAGGTAAGAGAAATCCTCATTGTGACATGTGTCCTATACTGTGCACATAAGATTTTTTCTATGAATTAATACAGATTGAGATCTTAAGGATTGGTACTAATAGGTTATCATGGTTTATTTTTCACTTTCCAAATACAGAGGTATCCAACTCCCTATTAAGAATTCTGAGCAGTGTGTTTCACCTGGCAATTTTCTATATCAATTCTTAATGAGAACTATGTCCAGAGGCCATTCAAAAAATTAAGACCAGGATTTTCAAATTTAGGTTGCTAAAATTAATTAAATAAAATTGGCCAAATTTTCAGAACTGCTGTCCCCCCTGCAAGCTCTCACAGACTTCTGTGAGTTGTGAGTTTATCCCTGAAAATCAGGACAATTTTTTAGGGGCCTAAATAAGAATTTAGGTGCCTAACTTTTGGCACTACAGTTTGAAAATAATGATAAATGTGCACAATATAACTCTAATTCAGGAAAAGCTGACTGAAGATTGTGCAAAGCCACAATATCTTATGGCAATGCAATATCGGGTTATATCAAATCTTTTATAAGAAAGCACGTGGAAATCAGGCAGCTAGAGGATCACAAATGGATCAGCAAGTGTAGGACGGCAGGCAATCAAATGATCCATTCCCCGGTAGCAAAGAGAATTCACCTTGACCTGAATTGGATGATGGTGGTTGTTAACTAGCTAGTTTCATCTGTTAAAAATTCATGATTAGGTCAATTCGTTAACCTTCTTATCAGCTCCCCTCCAGTTCATCATATGCATGAAATGTACAGAGGAGTTTGCTGCAGTCATGACATGTAGCTGTAGAGCAACATCATATTTTCCTTCCTGGGCTAACAGCCCTCTGGATAGATAAGGCTCAACTGAAGTTTAGGATAACTGGAGTTAATATTAGAAAGGATCCAAATGCTCTGCACATGCCACAGCTTTGCATCCATGAGGCCTTATTTTTAAAAAGTTGTACATTGCAAATTTGGCCCTGCTGTGCTGGAAACTAGGTCCACCATTTCAAACGTTCTTCCTCCATTCTTGCTGAGCAGCAGAGCATACAAAGAGAATTAATCCTGGCTGTTACCCAGCTGATTTAAGATAGTGTATCCAGAGTAAACTAGTTAGTGTATGCTTATACTGTATACTTGTGACCCAATTCTATTCTCAGTTACAACAGTAGCTGGAATAACTCTATGGAAGTCAAGGAGAAGCAGAATTTGCACTGAGGATTTTAAGGTCATTCAGCTTGCTCCATGGTATCTAGAGATTGTGATAAAAGCACTTGCATCATTTGAGAAGCTAACCAAAGGAAGCAAGCTGTAACCATGCTACTATTTCCAAACTCTCCACCTTTTCAGTACAGACAGCTTATCTACGCACAGGTTCCGGATCAAGGCATCTGAGTCAGGAATGCAAAATCCTTGGAGGTGATTTCAACCGCATGGTCCCCTGGATAAGAAATCCTATAGGCCGAAATCAGTATATAATCGCTGTTTTATGAAAGCAACAAGAAATAATTTATTCAGCAAGCTAAGCCCTTACCCATCACCTCTAATACCCTTAGTAGATAATATGGAATTTAACCCCAATAAAAGCCTGGGAAGCTTTGACATGTGGGAACTTATAAGTATATAAAAATTTGTCCAGCTATTTAGAAACAATACATTTAGATCACTTGATGAAATAAAACAACTTGCAAAAGACATGAAAATTCCAGAATGTCTATAGCTACAATTGAGACATTTTCAACCCACCCCGCACAAAAAGGCAAACCTAAGTAGAAAAGAAACAGAATTTGAAAAACTACTCACTTTATCCATGAAACAAAAAGGCTTACACTCCATTCTATAAAAAATAATCTCTAACTGTTTCATAGAGTAAATAACTATCTTAATGAGAAAAGGGAAAATTGATGCAAGCATAGGCATCAAAATTGAGGTATGGGAGAATGTATGGAGTAGTAGTCCCACACCTCAATAAAATAAAATTATATTAAAGTTCTTTGTAAACGGTACCTAACTCCCCTTAAAATTAAACACATTTACTGTACAGGGACAGGCAAATGCAGGAAAGAATGTAATGAAATGAGATTTCTCCATATATGGTAGATATGCCTCAAATTAAGACATTTTGGAAAGCCATAAGGGAGATAACGAGGTGTCAGCTGTCAGATAACCCCTTTGTATTTTTATTAAATTGTCCTGACAACTCTGCTTCTTATAAAAGCCATAAATTCCGGTACTAGAAAAATTAATTCATCAAGTCAGAGTTTTACAGAGAGAAGGAAAAAAGATTACTTAGAAATGTGGTGGGACTTTTTTGAGTTTGCTGGAAGAGGGATATAACCCTTCACTCCACCAGACACGATAATTTGATAACTTTCTTTGAATATTAAGGAAGGCAAAAACCCCTTCAACAACTGTCCTTAAAAAAAAGGAAAATAGGAAGAGTAGAAAAGCATCAACAACAGTATGTGATCAATATTACAAAGTTAAAGAAAGTGACTAATAGCCAGTCTCACAAATACAGCTTTAGGGACTTCCTTAATTTGTGTATAAGTTTATCTCTAAGTTGTAAAACAAGTTTCATAAGATTTCTGTTGTAAAAGAATGGCTCTATTAATAAATAAAATAAAAAACAAAGATATCAGAATGGTTTACCCCATCAAGGATAAGCAAGGACATATGGTACAGAGTTAGCCTTTCAGTTCAAATACAGTATGCCCCACTGCCAACCAGAATTCAGCTAAAGAAAATATACAGAGAAAAGGCAACACTGGAGATGTCAAAAATGAAGGTCAAAGAAAGAGAAATCATTAACCAGCACCTGTTAGAGAAAAGCGGTTTGGATGTACAGGTGATGGAATTGCTAGAAAAAGAATCTTTATCTCCAGTGAATAGCCTGCAGATGGAGCTGTCATTTTATTTCTCAGCCCCAATAATGCCCACACAAGTGACCCTGGAGAATGGTGGAAACAGAATGCAATCAGACATCCAAAACTGACTCTTACAGCAAAGTCCTCTCTTAGAGCTTTGCTCAGCAGTGTCCCCTCTGGGAGATTGTGGAGCTGTGATTTCCATAGGTTCTGGAGATTTCCTGTGAAAGGCTAAAGGAGCTCTGGGACTAGAGGTAACCATAAAGAAAGACAGAATAAAATTTAGGGGCAGACTTATCGCTATTGTACTTCCATTGACTTAAATTTGGCTGTATATGTCAACTGATAAAAACTAAATGTCAAATGAAAATGTTGAGACAGCTGAGATTGTCCACTTGGTATAGTTCCTCAGTAGGTATTAGTGGTGTGCTGGAAGACAGAATTTAGCTGGCTCACTGGGAAAAAAATTGATTGGGTCATCCAAATTACCTAATGGAAAATTCAAGGCATTGTAGCTCCCTGCTACAGTGTCTATTAAGGGCCTGATCCTGGGTGTATTGAATCTAATGGAATGACTTCCATTGACTTCAATGTGCTCTCAGTCAAGTCAAGATCAGCTCCCTCATACATTTGGCTAGAGGGGGTTCCCTGACAAAGACTTGAGGCTTTCCAAAAGCAGGAAGATGTCTGTGCTTTTAGCACACTGGGTATTTATATTAATTATTGTACTATATTAATTATAAAGCATAGAAATTTAAAGACAAATTTTTAACCCTCAGTTCACTAACGTAAGAGCTTATGTGGACCTTCAGGGCTTGTCTACACTTCAGAGCTTCCCCCACTGGTGTAGTTCATCCACCTCCCCAAGAGGCAGTAGCTATGTCAATGGGAGAAACCCTCCCATCAACAGAGCGCTGTCTACACTGAGGGTTGGGGTGGTATAACTACACCGCACAGGGATGTAGATTTTCCACACCCCGAGTGACATAGTTATACCAACATAAATTGGTATTATAGACCAACCCTCAATCTCTGCTATGCAGAGAAAATACTGTTTCAGTCAAAACTCTACAATTCCCATACTTTCAGGGGACTGATTTATTGGGAATTGTTGGCACACACTGAGGAACTAGAAAAAGTGGGAGAGATACCTAAAAAAATCTTTGTCCTTGGACATCTGCTAGAGTTTTAGGTCAGACAGAAATGTGTTACATCTAGCTCTTTATTTTTTTCTTTCTGTGAAAGAGGTTTTCAGATGGGGTGCAGAGAAAAGTGCATGTTGATTTTAAACCACCAGTTAGAACCAGTAGATTAGGGTCTTTTACTAATGAATGGCTTCTCTGCTTTCAATTGATAAAATTACAAACTTGCTGTTGCCAGCGGAAAACTCAGGGAGAACAAAATATTGTCTGGAATCATGAAAACTAATAAATCCAAGTCCCATTACAATATTAATCAGGTTGGCAGAGGGGATAAAATTACCTTTCATAAAAATGCTAGGCAGATGGTAAAGCTACGGGAATTAAGACTAGATCAAAATTCTCTAAAAACATCAAATCACGGAAAACATAGGAGGAATTGATTAAGATGCTGTAGAAAATTTTCCTACTTAAAGATTCTCAGAGGGCTTCTCAGAATTGTTTTGCATGTGGTCCCAAAATCATCTGGTTGTTTTCAACACGTGCAACCTTTTAAAATGTGTAAATATTTTTAAGTCATATCATGAACAGGTGGGCTCTTTAGAATATGCAGGGCCCAATCCTGCTGGTAATATATATGCAGTGTTCCCACTAACTTCACTGGGAAATCAGAATGTGGAGAGCTTGCAAGATTGTGCCTTTACAGATGACAATATATAAAATAGGGCCCCTATCCTGCAATAGAGCTTTGCATGGGAACAGGGTTCCACTCATATGGAGCATCTTGCAGGACTGGGGCCTAGATCTCTTAGTAACAATAATACCAAGAAATGCTTTCTTAAGCATGCTGTTTGTACAAGGACATGGAATTCCAGAATCTCCATAGGAGAGGAATTTTGTATCAAAAGAGTGATGGGCTTTGGCTTGTTCCAAGGACATTCATTATTCTGTCCAGTAGTAACACCTGGAGAATCTAGGGGAGTAAGGGCTGATAAAGGACCTGATCTTACATTGCACATGAGTAACTGTAACCACATGAAGAAGAACAGGAGGACTTGTGGCACCTTAGAGACTAACAAATTTATTAGAGCATAAGCTTTCGTGGACTACAGCCCACTTCTTCGGATGCATATAGAATGGAACATATATTGAGGAGATATATATACACACATACAGAGAGCATAAACAGGTGGGAGTTGTCTTACCACCTCTGAGAGGCCAATTAATTAAGAGAAATTAATTTCTCTTAATTAATTGGCCTCTCAGAGGTGGTAAGACAACTCCCACCTGTTTATGCTCTCTGTATGTGTGTATATATATCTCCTCAATATATGTTCCATTCTATATGCATCCGAAGAAGTGGGCTGTAGTCCACGAAAGCTTATGCTCTAATAAATTTGTTAGTCTCTAAGGTGCCACAAGTCCTCCTGTTCTTCTTTTTGCGGATACAGACTAACACGGCTGCTACTATGTAACCACATGAGTGTATAGGAGTTTGCAGAATTGGGCCCATCCTTAGTTGATATTCTAATTGCTATTCCTTTGCAGGAAAGAGTCTCCATTTATTGATTTTTAAAAACAAGCAAAAATGAATCAATTGAGATTCCTAATTGTGAATTAGTTCCTGGGTTGTTTTTTTAAGTACACTCAGAAACTCGGACTGTCCATATGCCTCTGGTGCAGAGGGATTTTAGAAAAATCACAATTAAATTATATCTGAAGGGGAGCTAGCCAGTTTGATAGGCACTTTTGTACTTTGTCAGTAGCCTATCCGGTGGCAACATTTATTATCGAGTCAAAGAAGAAGTTCAAGCTGAGAGAGTGCAGTGACTGACTTTAGAAGCCAAATTAGTTAGAACGATACATTAAAAATGTTGCTTTGATTCTCTAGTCTTATCTTCCTCCTCCTCCAAAACTTTTAAAAACAGTTCGAAAAGGAGACCGATTGCCCTTTTTCAAGACAAAATGTATATTTGTTTGGTCTGGGACAGAATCAGTTTGGAGTATTAACAGCTTGGAAATATTAAACGCTTGGAGGCATTTTCATTAAATAACTCCAAAACTTCAGCCATCTCAGGGTCAGCATAGACAAATTATGATGGACAACAACAGAGCAGAAGCTTATTTGAAAAAGAGCTGACCAAAATAAATTGTGTTTCAGATGTAGATTTGAAGAGACACTGTTAGATTAAAAATATTTTTTTAAAATCCCTGTGTGTGCTACAAACAACACTGTATATTATCATAAGAAACTTTTTATAAACCAACCTTACTTTCCATGATTTATAATATATGGGTATTTGTTTTGGGGTTATTTTTTACATATCTCAGCTTCAATGATGAAAATAGTCTAATCAGTTTGTCTTTGGTTTAAAGTCAGCTCTAATTTAGTTTCACAGTCCTATCAACTAGCAAATGCTGCAATGTTTGGTTTCCAAATTCTCCAGGGGAAAGATTTTGTTAAAAAGAAACTTTTCCCATTGCAATAAAAAAAAAATAATCAGGGAAACATTTTCTATTTGTTTTAGATTTTATACATCTGGCCTCACAGCATCCCATCAAATATTTTGCTTTCTACAGATCAACATTGTTGGTTTCTGTCAGCAGTTCAAGTATCAGTGAAGGGAAACAAAAACAGTAGTGTGAGTGGACTTTGATATCACATTTCTGTCTGCCTTATGGTTGCCAATTTTGGTTGGACGTATTCCTGGAGGTTTCATCACATGACATAATCTTTAATTAAAGATTAATCTTTAATTCCTGGAGAGTCCAGGACAATCCTGGAGGGCTGGCAACCCTAGTCTGCCTGCTGGTGGTGATTTTGACCCAGAAGCATTAAAAAGGCGCTGAGAAATTTTGTTGCTAAGTTCATTCCAGGTGTCCGCAGACTGTCATTGACCGATTTTGTTTTATGAGGCACAGAAAGGAAGTGGAGTGTCAAAACGTGTCTGGTGTGAGTTAATACATACATGGGAAAGTGGTAAAAAAAGAACTGGTGTGCGGGGGCATGGCTAATTGAGTATTAAGGCCAGTACCTAAAGCAATAATGATAAAGCTGGTAGCAATATTGATAAACACCGGTGTCAGAAGCTAGGCAGGACTGGAACGGGGAAATATGTTTTTGTACTTTAAAAGTTATTAAACATGTGCCAAGTACAGTCCAAATCCATGTCAGGGTTTATAATTTTTATACAAACTAAGACTATGACACTAAAAGGGGGAAAAGTCAATCAAGGTGTAATGGACGTTCTGGGTCAAGAATTTTCTAATGAATGCTTCATTCAAAACAAATAAGAAATTGGTGCTCAACTCTAATTTCCACAATCCAAAAGAGTTCTTTTTTCTTACAGTCTGAAAAACTCTTTCTCCTGCAAATTCCATGCTCTTTGCTGAGAGAGACAGTGAGGTAGTTATCCCAAAATGTGTTCTTTCCCAAACGGTAATCTTGAACGCTTAATAAAACCAAGCATGTGTCCTAGTGATTACACAATTATATGTCATAAGAACACGATTCTCTGTACTTGAAATGGTCTGATTACTTTCTGACACAATATTGACTGTACTGTATTAATATGATCATTATCGCATTTGCTCTGTGAGACAAATCTGTGTTGACAAGATATTTGTACCATTATAAAAGATGGCTGTATCGCTGCATCCCATATTCTTCATAGTTGTATGATTCTGATATAATTATGACATAATTATAATGCGATTTGTACAAGATAGGTCTTAGGTGGCTATGGAAAAGTTATGATTTGTTTAATATGATTATCCTAGTTGTATGCATGTATCATTTTTGTATCTGAAGTTATCAACATTGACTAGATATCTGTATTTCAAATGTGGTTACTCTGGAAACACCCACAGCTAGCCTTTCAGTTACAACAATGAAGAAGCCAGACAGTGCTGATGACTCATCAGCAAAGACAATGGACTATGGAAGAGCTTAGCCTTCCTGTAAATGTTTCAGGCTGCTATGACTCAGTAAGGGCATGTGACCAGACCACATGATACTGAACTCTATTGTGGTACCTGAACTTTCCCACAAACTGGGCTGGGAACTGAGTTTTGGAACAAAGGGTTTCCACCATATGGTAAAGCTATATAAGGTGGGTGTGATGTCATCCAGTGGCCTCACTTCCCACACAAGAACACTTCTGGAAACACCAGGAACAAAGACTGAACTGGGGAAAGTGCTGGTCCCAGGCTAAAAGGATTTCTAGCCTGTGTATGTCAACCCAGTGGACAGTTTATTTCATCAGTCAGGGTGAGAATTCATACCCAATCTATTTAGTATGTTAGGCTTAGTTTGCATTTTTTTTTAATTTATTAGGTAATCTGCTTTGATCCATCTATCACTTATAATCACTTAAAATCTATCTTTCTATAGTTAATAAACTTATTTTTTGCTTTATCTAAACCAGTGCCTTTGAGTGAAGTGTCTGGGGAAAAATCTCAGCTTGGTTAACACAGGCTTGTTGCATATCCTTCCCACATCGAGGGGAAAGGGAACTTTATTACTGAGCTTACATTGTACAGATCTCTGTGCAATGCAAGATGGTATAATTTTGGGTTTATACTCCTGTGGGGGGTGCAAGGCTGGGGAGCTGCGAAATTGGCTGCCTGTCTTTGAGTGGCTTAGGTAAGCACTCAGGTAGCTCAGTTTGGGTGTGTGGTGCCACCTGCTCTCATGTTGGGTGATAACAGGGCCTGGTGAGGCTGGCTGTGTCTCCAAGCAAGCAGTGTGAGAAAAGGGCCAGCCCAGCTCGGTAGTTAGAGGGGCACAGCGGTTCCCACAGCCCCAGACTGCACCCCGGGGTGACAACTCATCACAAAGGCTTTTTGCTTTTGCTGCTTTTAGTTATTAAGGCCCTGCTCCTGCAAAAGATATACATGTATTTAACTTTACTGCTGAGAGTAATCGCACTGAAATCAATGGAATTGCTTATTGTAATAAAGTTAAGCACATGTGTAAGTCATTGTAGGGCCAGAGCCTAACTATTCACTCAGACACAGTGACTGTTATTTTAATGTATGAATGTCACATGTACGAGTATGTGTTTAATAAGGAAAAAGTAATGCCATAGAGAAGGTGTATGAAATACATTGATAGACATTAATTATTTTTATTCATATCACAGTAGTAAGAGTGAGGCTATATTATGCTATATGCTGATCATATACCCAGGCCTCTTTTTCTTTTATAGAGCTGGAAGGGACCCTGAAAGGTCATTGAGTCCAGCCCCCTGCCTTCACTAGCAGGACCAAGTACTGATTTAGCCTCAGATTCCTAAGTGGCCCCCTCATTGATTGAGCTTACAACCCTGGGTTTAGCAGGCCAATGCTCAAACCACTGAGCTATCTCACCCCCTCCCTTTGTTTATTACCTCAAAGCAGTAAAGCACTTAAGCATAATTACACTGAAGTCAAAAGGACTACTCGGTTAAGTGTATGCATGTTTGTGGGATCAGTCTCTGCCCTGATGAGCTCACAATAGGCAAGACAGTCAAAGGGTGTGAGAAAGGAACTATTATTATACCCGTTGCAAAAATGGGGAGCAGGCACACACAGATGTGAAGGGACTAGTCCAAGATCACACAGGAAGTCTGCAGAAGAATCAGGACTAGAATCCAAGTTTCCTGAGTCCTTGTCCAGTGCTGTAACCACAAGACCATCCTTCTTTTCTAAATGAAAAATGTCTTATGAGGAAGGTATCGTAAATGTGGCTGGTATAGCACCCATGATCCAACTTCTGTTCTATTACATTGGTGGAAAGCTGGAGTATCTGCACTGTTACTCTGGAATTGTAATTGCAAAAAGTGGAATATATAATATTTACATATAACTTTTTATACTCTATTAGAATGGATTTGGTCCAATTCCACAAAGTAATGATTGAAACTAACGAGACAAATTATATATTTAGTCAAGCAGCTTTCAGATTTTGCTTGGGATGCCTCCCTTTTTCCTGTCTCTTTAGGTCTCTGTTTGTGTCAAATGCTTAAATGTGAATCTACTTTGTTTACTCTGAATTTATAAAAATGTAAATCAGATCACTTACTGTCACTATTTGCCTAATGTTTGTCATGTGGAAAAATAATTTTCTAATACTTGTGAAAACAAAAAAAAAATCCATTCAAACATTAAAATAAATGGGACAAACAGAGAAAGAATGGGTGAATCTTGCTGCTTTATAGTAAGGGTACCATACCAATGAACTTAGGGCATGTCTACCCAAACACTTACTCCACAACAAGCAGTGGTATAAATGTACAGCACTCGGGCACTAACTGTCTGTGTGGACCCTGCTGGTGCACACTGAAAGTTTTCTAGTCCACACTGATGTACTAGCAGTGGTGCAAGTAGGGAGGTCCAGTATGCCATACCATTAAGATATTTGCTGCCGGTACGCTGTACTGGAAAGACACAGGAGCAGAATGTGGGGCCACTGGGTGGCGCCATGCCGGCAGCTCCTCCGGAATGGCTGTACTGCCCCTAGCCCTGTCCCCAGCCCTGTCCTCCGGTGGGGCTGTACAGACCCCAGACAGGAGAGAGACCTGTGTGGAAGAGCTGGGGGCAGGGCTGGGCAGGGGCAGTACAGCCACTCTGGAGGAGTTGCCGGCATGGCGTCACCCAGCAGCCCCACGTTCTGCTCCTTTCCCCGTGGCGGTTCCGGAGAGCTCTGCAGTTCAGCAGTCTATCTGGCGCAGCGGGAGGACAAAGCCCCCCCAGGTAACGTGGGATGGGGAGAGCGCAGGGACCCTGGGCTGGGGATCGGGCAGCGAGGAGTAACGTGGGGGGGGCACATGGGGAGGTCATATGGCCCCCTTTAGCTGGTGCCCCCCTTTGTGTCCCTCCCATGAGTCACCTATGTGCAGCTTACCTGTAAGAAATAAATTCTACTTGCATCACTGTGTACTACTGCAGTAAGAAGTGCACAATGGGGAACTTTCCATGCTCAGCAGCAGGGTCCACAGTAAGTGTTTAGGTAGACATACCCTTACATACCCATTTCAGAGCTAGCTACTCCCTTTGCTCCAATTCTCATCCTGTTGCTATTTATTGGCTGTAATAATGCTTTTTTCTCTTAGGCTGTTTGACTCTCTCTAAGACCACAGTGATGCTTGCAGTCCTCCTATGGCAATCTTTGGGAGAGGAAGCACACAGCTTTCTCCATGCCCAGGACTTTGTATTCAAATAACACTGCTCTACAGCCAAAATGCTTCTGAAATAAATGTAGTCAAACTTTACTAATTCTGGGTCACTGAGAACGAAAATGATGCTTAAAATTGTTGATTGGCTCTAGTTTTCAAGATATGCTATTGGGTCAGTATATACGACCCTTGACTTGGGAATGGCGGAGGATAAGTGAGTTATAAAGGGAAGGGATCTCAATTTAAACCAGAAATGACTAAACTACATCTTTGACTGGATCTATGAATAAATCAATGACTGGGTTTGGACAGTACTTGCTTTTTAGGCAAAACAATGAATGATGCAATCTGAAGCTGGTATTGCGTCATACATGATATGAATTGCATCATGTTATTCCTAGAAGTCATGGATGATGCAATCATAACGAAGCTTACATCACTCTGCTGAACAAATTGCCCTATATGAGCTCTAGAAATCATACAGTGTCATGCTCTCTTATTTGTCAGTGTTTGATTTTGCAAAGGGACACATTTCTGTTTAGCCAAAGTGAGCAGAGATGCCTCGTACTTGTGTGAACAGTGCAGATAACTTCTGCTATGTTTGTGGTGAAGTGACTTTTGCATCACAAAAGCGCAGTATAACCACTATGGTTAAGAAAGCCTATCACCTTTATTTTGGCTGCAAAATTGGAGCTCAGGACAAGAGGTGGGCCCCACACATATGCTGCAACTCTTGTGCAACAAATCTTCGCCAGTGGTTGAACAGAAAAAGGAAATCTCTACCTTTTGCAGTGCCAGTGATTTGGAGAGAGCCAACAGATCATACCGGCAACTGTTACTTCTGCATGGTGCCTCCAGTTGGGAAAGGTGTGTCAAAGAAGAAAAAGTGGACTGTGCATTATCCAAACATTCCATCAGCTATACAGCCAGTACCCCACGGAGAAGGACTGCCGGTTCCTGATGCACCAGAATCATTCTCACTTGAGTCAGACAAGGAAGAGGAAGAGGATGAAACTTCTGGTCCTGAACCATCAATGTCACAGGACCCACATTTTCTCCCATCCTCCTCCTCTGAACCACACCTCATAACACAAGGTGAACTGAATGACCTTGTCAGGGATTTGGAACTACCCAAGAGTAAGGCAGAGCTATTGGGCTCCAGACTACAGCAGTGGAGTCTCCTGGCAGGTGATGTTAGGGTTTCCATGTTCCGTGACTGTCAAAAGGATCTTGTCCCATTCTTTTTCATGGAAGGTGATCTTGTAGCCTTCAACATCATCGATGGTGTGATGGCAGCCCTCAACATCGTTCACGATCCAGATGAGTGGAGACTGTTCATTGATTCATGCAAGTCGAGTCTTAAAGCTGTTTTACTGCATAATGGCAATGTTTTGCCATCAATTCCAGTTGGTCATGCAGTCCATATGAAGGAAACCTATGACAACATGAAACAACTTTTGAGGTGCATAAACTATGACCAACATTAGTGGCAGCTCTGTGGCGATTTGAAGGTTGTTGCTCTCTTGCTTGGTCTGCAGACTGGATACACAAAGTACTGCTGTTTTCTCTGCGAATGGGATAGTCGTGCAAGAGATTCCAACTACATCAAGAAAGATTGGCCACTCCGACAGTCATTGGAGCCTCGGAGGAAAAGTATTCAGCATCCACCACTTGTTGAATCAAGGAAGATTTTGTTACCACCCTTACACATCAAGCTGGGTCTGATGAAGAACTTTGTCAAGGCCATTGACAAAACACAAACAGCTTTCAAGTATCTCAGTGGAAAATTTCCAAGGTTAAGTGAAGCTAAGATAAAGGAAGGTGTCTTTGTTGGTCCTCAGATTCGTGAACTTCTTTGAGATGATGCATTTGACCATGCACTGCATGGCAAGAAAAAGACGGCATGGAAAGCCTTCCAGTTAGTGGCAATAAATTTTCTCGGAAACAACAAGGCAGACAACTACAGGTTGTTGGTGGAAAACCTCCTCAAGGCATACAAAAGCCTTGGTTGTAACAGGTCACTAAAGATACATTTTTTGCACTCTCATCTAGATTTTTTTCCACCGAACTGCGGAGCAGTGAGCGATGAGCACGGCGAGCGATTTCACCAAGACATTGCAACAATGGAGAAACGCTATCAGGGGAAATGGAGCCCATCAATGCTTGCAGACTATTGCTGGACACTGACAAGAGATGCTCCATTTAATGAATACAAGAGATAAGCCAAGAAGCGCCGAGTAGACAATGAATAGGACTAAACCATGTACATAATAGTTTTTTGCCTTTTGTTTCATAATAAATGTTATTTATATAACCCTTTTGCTGATTTTTAAAGTGTTACATAAACAGGCCAGGTGAAATATTATCATGTAAAGCAACCATAAACACATGAAAAGACCTAGGTTTACAATTTATGATTAAAACTCTACTATCTACACAATATACATAGACATAAAATGTAAAAACTTAAATATCTTTGAAACAGTAGCCAATCAGTTGTTTTAATTGTCATATTTGAATTCAGCACATCAAGATACATAATAAATAGCACATTTTATCTCTGAAGCAGACAACTTCTCAAAAATTGTAGACCAGTGTAATTTGTAGACTACTTGCCCTTTCTCTCTGGAGAAGCCAGAGACCTTGTGTCCTTTCTGGATGTGTCAATCAATCTCCAAACTCAATCCGATGTATAAATCAGTATTACTTTTATTGACAATGTACAGAATGAGAGAGAAAATTAAAGATAAACACAAACACCTAGCAAGATTGGTACTAAACTTAGTTACAAAGTTGGGTTTCTTATGTAGCAAAATGGTCCTGTTTTTCTAACATAGCCCAGAGTTTTTTTCTCTTTTCCCTCAGCTTTGTGTGCTCAGTCACATGTTCCATAAAATGTGTGTTAGCCCTTTCAGCCTCTTAGACATGTTTGCTTAAGGATGTTTGAGGACCAAGAATCAAACTCACTCTTTAGGTAAGTGGGTGCATCCCCACAGATTTAAAACAGAGGACCTGAATGATCACTGAATCACTCCAGCTTTAACTACTTACTTAAAACTAAAATAATGCATTGGTGAATCAAGCCTAGAGTGTCAAAAATCTCCATTTGCACTTTAATTACCTCATTCTTTGGTTGATATGCACATACCAGGAGTTTTCCTTTAAAGAAAACAAAATCAACAAATCTCCCCATGTAAATGGGTGAAACTCCACTGAGGTTAGTAATACTGTGTTCATTTACGCCAGCAGAGAATTTGGTCCACTCTCTTTTCAACTATTAACCTCAACTAAGTGTCATCCTGGCACGCCATCCTGTCAGCTTTCAGAGAGATCCTACCAAGTAAATTTTGGTGTTCATCGTGTTCCAAGTTTGAACACTAATTTTTGTGTCTCTTTTTTAAATGATCAGAAACCAATCACTTTTCCAAGTCTTGAATGAGCAACTCCTTGTGAATATATTAGTGGGGCAGTCCTCAGCTGATTTCCCCTGCCTTCACTAGGTTAAAGGATATCAGGGAGAAATTATCACTATAAAATTAGCATATAGAATTAGAAAGTTGGCCAACTAAATTTGCTTGTCACATTAACCGTGTTACTTTTTGATCATTACAGAAAAAGCTGCTTGCCTGAATATCATAATGAGCCCACCTAAATCTGCAGCCTCCACTCAAGCAAAACTTCACTTGGAATTGGAATTGTGCTTACATCCTTACCAACACAAACCAAGATGTACCATTGCATGCTGGAATGAGTGCAAAACCAATCAGCAGACCTCTCATTGACAACCCTGGAACTTCTGTGCATATAGGCTCCAATTCAATTACCATAGTCAATAGAAACAGGGTTAGACTAAGGCAATTGGGTGCCCTTAGTGCAATTCCCACAGGGGCACTCCATGGCCACAACCCCAGCAGATGCTGGACTAGTGACAGGGTCTCCTTCCCTTCTCCAATAGCGATAGGGTGGGAATAGCGTGGTGAGCCCCCCCTTTACCTTTCCCAAGCAGCGGCAGGAGGTTTGGTTAGCTCTGATGATGGATATAGGGCCAGGCAGTTAACTTCCTGGTTCCAGTGACAGCTGCTCCTCCCTCTTCTGGTGTCTGTATGCAGACTGAGGCAGATGTCACTGCATCAGTAACTCTTAGGTTATGTTTGTGTGTATATGTGAGAGAGAGAGATCCTGAGGTCTCTGCATGACTGTAGGAGTTCGGGTTTATTGTGTCTTTGCCTTAATCTGGACCTGGCTGAAATGAATCCTGTTGACTTTAATGGAGGTTAGATCAGGACCATAATAACTGCACAGATGTGGATCAGAGAGGAAAATGTTTTCCCATCATTTTTACTACTCTGCAGATATAAATATATTCATAAAATTGCTTAGATTAGTGAGAGATTATGAGAATACTGAGCTATGTAATTACATAATTTTGCCATCCAGAACAAAAAAAAAAGTTGTCATCTTGGGTTTCTCTTCCTTATATTAACATATCCTAAAGGTAAAAACAAACCCTCGGCATCAATGGAAAGCACAATCATCCTTACTGTTCTTTCCTAAATTCCCATTCATTTCAAGGGAATACTGCTCTGAGTAGCAGAACAGATGCTTTTATTGTAAAAGCTGGAGAGGAATTTGGACAGTAAAATTTTTTTTTTAAATAGATGCAGCAATTTTGCTATAATACACTTCAGATTGCCTGCCTTTCATGTATATGTTTGGGCAGCGCATTGTGCAATAATTACTGCTGCTATTTTACAAAGATCCAGACGATTGCTGGATATAATAATGCTTCAGACAATTCTGTCCAACCACATGCCTCTACCCACAGTTTGGAAGCTGTAATGTAATTGAATTGACAGGTCCCATCAAGAATAACAAATATTGGTATCAATCATCTTCCTTTCACCTATCTCTCTCTGAGGGTGTTCCGCTCTCTTCTGCATTGCAGGTTTATTTTTTAAGTCCATTTGAACAGACTGTACTCCTTTCTGACATTTCTCAATTTTAGTGAGTGGTTGCATCATTACCTCTCTGCAGGCAGTTTCAGTCTGTGCTACCTCTGCTGTCATTTTGCCAGTCATGTCCTATTATTGTTTAGATACGTGTGTATACCCCGTGACAAATGCCAAATTGTCATGGCTTGGTCTAAAAGCAGTTTTGTGAGCTTGTTCAAGATCTTTAGCAGGAAAAAATTGACCAAGCCAGAAATGTCAGACTCAATAAATTATTACCAAAAAAAATCTGACGTTATTGGCAAATGTGACAACAAGCAGGCACAATAGATTAAGAGAAACCCCCTCAGAAAAATGGTCAGATTTTTTAGCAATGCAGGCAGACGAGAGTAAATTTGCTAGCCTTGATTTACTGTCTCCAGTACCATAAACACAGATCTCTCTAATCTAGCAGGTGTACCATGCTCATCACCAGAGTATCTCAGGAGTAAAGGATGGGGAGAGAATGGGCAGGAGAAAGAAAAGGCAGAGCCTTTAGCACCATCTTTTCTTGACCTCTACATAAGGTCCTGCGCATCCTTTCCCTCCTGGCCTCTGAAACAAGTGCCCTCCCTCCCCTTGTTTAGTCTCCATAAGGAAGAAGAGCCACTTCTCCCCTTGAAAACAAAGGTCTGCCCTGCCTCAGATATGGGAGAGGAATGTTTCTGTCCTATCGCCATCCATATTCTTTTATGAAGGAACTGTGCTCCAGTCAGCCCTGACCATTTACCTGTGGGGATTGGAAAAATCCACTTCTTACCAGGGAGTATTGGATAAGGAAGGACCCACTGGACTACTGCAGCATTCAAAACTATTGCCAAAATACAAATATAAAGCTCCAGGTGTGCAGGTGTCAGACCTCCTGCACAGCCCTACTGTTGTAGAAGCAGTATGGGGGTAGACAACAGTGCTTTGTCCATGTGTACTTCAGGTATTTTGATTATTGATCTCCTTTGTTAACAACTAAAAGAGCATGTTTCATTCTCAGAGCCACTGAGAGGTTTGTTTCTCTTAAGATTATTTATTCAAATTCCAGCAGCCATGAAGTTCACATGTATCTGCCTGCAAATGTTTGTACAATGAGCTTTTGAAGATCAAAGGATCACCGTGGAGCCTTTGAGGCTGGCCAATTTAACACATACATGAACAAAACAAAACAAAAATTGGCTTTACAAAATGCACAATGCAACCTCAACTATTCAGGTATGCTGATGAATGGCGTTGGTTGAATAATGTAAACAGTTATTATCTCTGTGTAAGTTATTGACAGGAAACTAACTGAGAACAATTTATTTGGTGCACATGAGATGCCCATCTTAAGAGCAGGTCAGACAGTGGAAACTATTTACACATATTATTTCACACAATTATTAACTTGCCAAATAATTTGTGACTTATTTCACCAGCTGGATCTCAGATTTTCTCACGTTAGCTTAATTTAAATCACGCCACCTTAATCTAACACAAAGTTCAAGGAAGCAAAAATCAAAGTAAACTTTATAACAAGTATGATTTGTAATTCTGTCCCAACCCCAACCCTGTGATCATCCCCTTGGCATCAGCTAGTGAAAGAACTAAGCCCCAAATTTTCAAAGCTGGATGCTTCAAGTTCAGCTTCTAAATAAAAGCGGCCTGACTGTTAAAGGTGTAGAGCCCCCACAGTGCCATTGGCTTCTCTGGGAGTTCTGAGTGTGTATCATTTGGGATAATTGGATCCTCTGAGATTTTGGCACAATGTCAAAGCATCAGGCACAATAAATTGATATTTGCGAGCACCACCAGCAGGTGTCTCCTATCTGTGACATGATACCTTCATACTACAATTCCAAGGGTTCCCATTGAGTCCAATAAACTTTAATAATAAATCAACGGAGGGAAATTGCACTCTCAGAAATTTTTTCTTCATTCAGTTTCCAATCAGTCACACATTTTATAGATTTTTTTCCCTCAAAGCATCTTGATGCCTTTCTGGTATCCAATCTTGTAAATCTGCTTCCAAACTTCCTGGGCTGGAGGAGGGAATACCTGCAATCCTGCAGACTACAGCCATTTGAGCCTGCCAGATCACTTTGCCTGCTTATCTCATTCTCCTCCTGCTTAATGCAGAATTTTCAGGCGTTTTCCCAACACAAGAATTTAGATAACCTGTTCATGTCATTATGCTTTCTATGTGGTTTATGTTCAATTTGGAACTCACGTTCTTCCCATTTCTGTGGCCATTTCTGTCTGAATTTTTTGAAAATTAAACGATTGCGGTTATGCAGCTTGATTCGGTCTGGCAGTGAACCTGGACATACAAATGAAGGGGAAATTATTCAGTTAACAGTCGCTAATAGTTATTGTCACATGTTGGGAAGATTTTAAGGCTTTTATAGGAACATTTTAGTAGTGTGGGGTTTTCTGTTCTCAAACATCAAGATATTAAATAGGGGATTTACCAGTATGACTTTAAAATTATTGTAATGTTGGTAAAATAAGATTACCACCCAGCGAGAGGGCAACAGAGAAATCTATTGCACATCCAGGAGGCTATGAAAATCTGCTGCTGTATTTAGCAGGTGGACAAAAGAGACTGCAAGCAGAGAGGAAAGAGAATATTTAATATGTCACAGTTAAACAGCCACCAAAAGGCAACAGATACGTGGGCCAGGGAGCGGAGAAAGGAAGTTGCTGCTATCCTGAGTCTCTGGATTAGGCCTGATTTCAAAATGTTTATTAAATATGATTCAAAGAAACTGACTGATATAGCTTAACCTTGTGCTGTGAGGGGAGGTGGAAGCAGAGGGTAAAACAAGAGAGAAGTCTCATGCTACAAAGGGGAGAGAAGAGGGAGCTCTTCTTTTATGGTTCCATGTGAGGAGACTGAGTATTGAGCTATTTTTCTCTGCATTATTTATTTTTATTATTTCTTATCCTTTATGTAGCATGTGGGTGCATCATAGACCTTACAAACATTAAATAGAAAGATCCCTGTCCTGGAGGGGTTATAATCTAAGGGCCTAATCCTGCAAGATGCTCCATGCCTGTGGAGCATTGTCCCTTCATGGAGCTCCATTCAGGTCAGTGGGGCATAGCATGGATGCAGGGGTCTGCCCCCATGGAGCAGCTTGCAGGATAGGAGTCTATAGATTATATGCAGACAAAAGCAGTGGGAGAGAGGCAGGATGTGTTTCAGGCTGTCTTTTAATATGTACTGTATAGTGAATCAGGAGAGGAATCATTGTTTCAGTGTTGGTGTGGAAAGGTGAGTTCTGAGGAGGGTGGAGATGGCAGTTTCATATACTACAGGATTGCTGATCAGGGAGGATTTGTGGATTTTTGGTGGAGGTAGCTGAGCATGAGAAAGGCTAGCTCACATGAAGAGGGTAGATTTCGGTAGGCTGGGTGATTAGGTTTTGACAGTTATTTTCTATAACACTGTAGTTTTTCCTCTCTCTGAAGTCTGAATATATAGCACTAAGCAATGATCTTCTGAGATCCATCTGTAACGGTGATAGCATTGCTTCTACCCCACTATTATCAGTCAGTGACCTGGAAGTACTTCCGAATATGTTGCCAAAAATTGGACTTCACGCTTTTGTAGGAAGATGCCTTAGCAAAAGCTGGCATTAGCATCAGGTTGGCAGAATGTGGGCAGGGATTACATTATTACCTAAAAGCAGCATGAAGACAGAGTTGATGTTGTACTGGGTATCATGTAATCACTTGTCTGAATCAGCTTCCCCATAAAAGACACATATGCAAATGTAAAGTAGATTATGAAGAAGTATCTCTATCCATTATGGGACTACTCATATGTGTAAAGTTAAACATGTGCATAAATCATCGCAAGATCAGAATCTTAGATTCTAAATATATTTGATCTGAGTCAGAATTTGCACCACAGAATTAATCCTCATTAAAATAATTGAGTAAATGGTAAATGGTATTGAAGGGAAAAAAACCCAACCCTTTGACTTCTAGTCTGAGAAAGCTCTGACTCTGAAATGCAGATGAATTGGAAAGGCAGGATGTGACCCTTTCTCAATTTTTTTCCAGGCTGTTATGTACCCTGGGATGAGATGCAGCCGTGTAAAATTTCAAAAAGATTGGTTGCTTTGGGGAGAATTCTCAGGATGAGAGGTCATTTGAAAATCAGGCTTATTATGCAGAGCAAGCTTCAGCCCTAACTATGAAGCAACTACTGGCACTCCATAATAAAGATATGACTAACCACACTGCTTGCAGAAGTTCCAGGTACCTGTGAGTATATGGTTAAGTACTTATCAATTCATAAATAGTACGGTGTGAGCTAAATAGGAACTATATAAGTTGAGCCTAGATTAAACTTTAATTGTTTAATTCTCAATGACATTATTTTTATAAACTTATAAAAGCAGCTTATGCTTTGGTTAGCATTTACTAGACAAGTTATGAACCCATCAGTATCAGTTCCTCAGTTCTATGTGGATAAAATCCAGAACATTTTAAGAAATGCTGAGAACTGTGAGGTAATTGTCATGAGAGCATGGATGCATGATGCTGATGAAACAATTAGGTTTTTTCCTAAAGGGACAGTTCTTGCTGAGTGCATATCTCATGCCTGTAACTAAAGGTGAGAGATGGATCTATTCTTTCCAGCATGGAGTCTACACATCTTGAGAACATCTGTCATGGTCAATTCAGTTGATATTGGAAGGCCATGGACATTGGTATTTGGACTTTCCACAACAATACGAATCCGGAAAGACTGCCCACTGAAAGATTGTTGGGCCACAGTGACTCTATCCAGAATACTTGGATGCACCAAATTTGTCACAGAGGTGGTCTGTGAAGTGAAGTGAAGTAAAAGGGAAGCTTACCCTATAAAAGTTAAGATCATGCAGAAGAAAGTTCTCTCACTTGCTCTCTCTCTCAAGGCCAGAACAACACCTGAGGCCCTGTGCCTCTCCCTTCCCTGAACAGGTGGAAGATTTGGATCATCAGCAATGACAACCTGCCCTGCTGTTGCTGACAGAGAGATCCTGAATACGTTAAATTACTTTATGAGCTCCAACCACTTGTTCCATCACTTGATTCTATTTACTGATGATCCATGAGTTAAACAAAGAAGCAGCAGTAAGAACACTTCCTTTATTCCTTTCATTTAGCTTGGAAGAAGCCTTGGTTGTCCAGTGCTTCATCAGTGTGTGTTTGTGTGAATGGATGTGCATGTATTTATAGGAAAGTACCTTCAATAGTTTTCTGTCCTAGTATTAAAACCAAGATGCCACCAAATTAGCCAATAAGTTCTACAAGGTTAAAAAGTAATGTTCTATAAAGCTACTACTGTATGTTCTAATCACCTCTTCTGTATTATGTCTGTAAAAGGACTTCTGTGTTAGTGTGAGAAGGGGGAAGAAGAGTAAGAATAATGAAGTTGCAGCACATAACCATAGAATTTAAGGAGGAAGTATTAATGTAAAGCTACCAATAAGTATTCTAATGAATGTACTTCCTTAAACTGAACCAAAGACATAGCCTGCCTTGAATTATTTTGCATGGGAAGAGTCTAAAAACCATTTCCTATTTAATTTTTCCCATTGCAGGATTAATAATCTTTGTGTCAACCTCATCATTTTATTTAATTACATGTTATGGAGTTATTGGTTGGATAACTTGAACCTCTTGATTAATTGATTGTGTTTTAATTGTGATTTTGATTTCATCATTGTATTGTTTTAGTTTTATTTATCTCAGCAATATTTAGCTTTATATTTGCTTTCTTTATTATATAAAAAGAAGTCCATACATCCATATATGAGCTGGTTTAGTCCATCAGAATTGGAATGGGGATACAGGTGTGACACCCTGATGCCCCAATATTCACCACTGTCATGTCATTAGGATATGTTTTGTACAAAGTATGCCTTGTGAGGTATCATTCTAAAAGTTTTGATCTGCTAGACATTAATATCTTGTTGGATTGTATGTACTACCATCATATGTGAAGTTAGGAAGTTTGGCTATGTATGTGTTACTGAAACATGTTGTGAAGTTGAAAACAGCCACAATTAGCCTTTCAGGTACAACAATAAAAAAGCCAAACAATGTTAATGGCTTATTGAAATGCACACAAGCACAAGGATTACCCCAGAAATTGCGTACAATAGAAACCTCTCAGAGATAGCTCTACACAATGGGAACTGTTAGACCCAGGTCACAGCAAAAGAGCTTTCCAGCAAGTGGGAAGAAGATATAAAGGTAGGACAATGACATCATGATAGTACCTCACTCTACCTACAACAACACACCTGGAAATACCTGAGGGGCAAGGACTGAACTGGGGCTAGTGATGGTCCCAGGCAAGAGGGATTTTTAGCCTGTGTATTAAAACCTGGGAAAGCCAAGGCAATTTGTGCCTTAAGAATCTGCCATCTGTTTATCATTCAGGATGAGAATTTGCTAATTCATATCCTACCTATCTAGTGTGTTAAACTCAGTGTGCAGTTTTGTTTATTTACAAAGATAATCCACTTTCATCTGTTTTTATCACTTAAAATCACTTAAAATCTATCTTTCGTAGTTAATAAGCTTGTTTTTGTTTTGTCTAAAACGAGTGTGAAAATTATAATTTGGGGCAGAAAGCTGTTGCATATCTCTCTCCACACTGAGGGAGGGGGCAAATATTACAAGCTTACGCTGTACAGTTCCCTATATATTTTTGGGTTTACTCTCCAGAGGGAGGTGCTTGCCTTAGCAACTGGGAGGTGCCTTAGCTGAGCCCTCCCATGCAGAGCTGATCTCAGCATCTGTGTGTGAAGCTGCAGCTGGGTGCGTCCCTATCTGCGTGTATGCTGGTGAAAGAGCAAACTTGGAGAGCTTGCAACTTATCACTGCACCCCGGTGTGAAAGGGAGCCCAGGCTAGTGGGTTAGGCGGGCTCAGTGGTACCCCAGTTCCAAGTGGCACCCTGGGGGGAACTCATCACAACAGGTATTCCAGATTCCTTAGCTCTATCCTTAGATTAACATGTATATCCTTCACAATGGCGGTTAGATTCACAGAAGCAAAAAGCAGTATTGTATCTGCTAATTTTTTCTTAAAAAAACAAAACAAAACAAATCAACCCAATTCATATTGCTAAAATGCTAGGATATTTCCAGGCATATGGTTGCCAGCTGTTGTCAGACTTCCACACTGACAGGCCAGGATTTCTAATGTTGTGTTCAGTGTCAGTTTGTCATATCTTATGTTTAAAACAAATGTGAGGAGAGAAAAAAGCCTAGACCTTTATGAGTTTCAGTTTATCATTTGCTTTGTTGCCATGTTGAACCTTTTTAGAGTTTAAAATGATCATGAGCTATTGGGGTCTTTGTTTTCAAGGTGTTCCATTTTTCATTCTCTCTAATTTATTTGAGGAAATTAGTCGATCGTGTTACTGATGCATCTGCTCTAGCTAACAAGTGAGAGCTAAGCAGTGCATTCTGCTTTTTTCCCTAGCAGCTCCAATGCAGGCAAAGAAGGCAGTAAACAGAGTTCCGGAGATGATTCTCCTAGCATCAGCGGCATCAGGTTTTGTGGTGGACAAGCTGATGTAACCTTATCCTGAAATTTTACACAAGACAGGTGTTGGGTATCTTATACACACTCCTTTCCATTAATACACACATTGAGCCAAGAATGACTGATGCTGTTGATATACACACAGCCCAGTCTCTCAGTAGAGTTATGTCTTGTATGTGCAAGATTCCCATAAAACATAACTTGAATCTTAGCTTTAAAGATCATTAATGTTTATTTACCAATACCTTGTTATTTTATTTATTAAGTTTGTCATTAAGCTCTGTTTTGCATATGCTCATGTTTGCTCATGCATACTTTATGAATATAGAAATTAGTATCTCATTAACTTGATAATTAGGCCAATGATAAACAGCTGTTTGGTTGCCATGTGGGGCAGGATTTCTACTGCAGTTCCTTACCTTCCACACACACTTGTTTTTTGGAATATCTACACTGGAAAATAAAATATTTTATTTGTAACATTTACTTTTAATTGTAATTGGGCACCAAATTTAAGCTCAGTTTTAAGTGAAAAAAAAAAGACGTTAGAACTACAGCGAGTCTTAAATATCCAGGAAAGTTAATTGTTTGCTTTGGTAGGATTTATTGGGTTGGGCCCCCAACAAATTTTGGATGTTTCAGACTTAAAAAATTATACATTCGCTGGGTTATCGATTACATATTACAAGTTGCTTTTACAATTTAAGTTATGCTGATTTTAAGCACATTGTAATCCTTAAATATTAGACTGTCTAGAGGTTTTCAGAGCTTTGATTTTACGATGATTTCATGCCTCTTTGGCTTATATGCATTAGGTTCCGGTATCAGGTATACTGAACATAGAATCATAGAATAGAATATCAGGGTTGGAAGGGACCTCAGAAGGTCATCTAGTCCAACCCCCTGCTCAAAGTAGGACCAATCCTCGGACATGGCACACACTGAGATGTCACTCATGTGTAATGTTTGCTGGGAGGGTGGGTGTTAATGCAAAAATGGAACAAACTCTGTTGGCCAATACAGTGTAGTTCTGAACTGCTGATGAGCTAGATGGCGTTCGCGGTGACACCTTCTAAATTCCACAGTAAAACTGCATAGAGGTTTGAGGTGATTTTTCTGCCTCTTGTGCATTTGGCTAAACAGTCCCTGCCCGAGGTGACTACAGCATATGTTGGCATAACTTATGTCGCTCAGGGTTGTGAATAAACTACCCCCGAGCGACATAAGTTACACCAACAGAAGTGCTCGTGTGCACAGCACTATGTCAGCGGGAGAGCTTCTCCTGCCAACATAGCTTCTGCTGTTTGCAGAGGTGGTTTTATTATGCTGAAGGGAGAACTCTCTCCCATCAGCATAGAGCATCTTCACCAGATATGCTGCAGCTGCACAGTTGCATTGGTACTGCTGCAGCTCTGTGCGAATAGACATGACCTTAGTTCTGGGCCTCATAAAAGTACTTATTGAAAAGTTGTTTTTTTGTGGGGCCACCATTATACAAGATGGCAGCTATTTCACAAAAATCATTTGGGCTCAGGCACCATAGTGTTGTGAAAAAAATGTAGGCCCTACATCAGAATTCACTAGTGCAATCAGCATCCCATTGAACACAATGATACCCGCTCCGGGTAAAGGTATCTGTGTTTGTAAATCCTGATGGAGGATTGGGACCACAGACAGGATAACTTAGATCCCTACAGACCGTACCCCACTGCCACCCTCTTTTTAAATGACATGAATTGAACACTGTTGCGGTGGTCAGTAATCACTCAAGACAAGGGGCTCAATTAATGAAGGGGACTTTGGTGCTGCAATGCTGAGTGTTGCAGTGCCTAACTTTTAGGTGCCCTGCCGCCTAGTCGAACTCACAGCCTGGAGTTAGGCTCCCAGGGTCCATATACAATTCATGAGGAGAGATGGGTGCCTAAAAGCGGGATTAACAAAACTCAGCATGCTGAGTGGGGAGCTGCCTAAATTAGCCAATAGAAAATGCCAAGGAGAGGGGGTGTGCCCTAAGCCTCACCCTTCTTAGGGCGATAGGCACCTAAGTCCAGGCCATAGGGAGGCCACAATGGAACAGCTTCAACAGGGGAGATGGAGAGACAGATCTCCCACGTGAATGCTACTCCAACGTCTGGACTACAGAATCACTCTCTTGCTCTCTCTGGCCAATTGATGCTTCCCCTTTGGATATAAACTAACTTAAATAGTCATGGGGCCAGAGAGAGGGAGAGAAGTTTTTCAGGTGGTTAGAAAATTTTACTAAAAAAATCTGTCCACCGTAAAGGAAGACATAGGAATATACTGTACTTTATGCTTTTTTTTCCCCGTTTGGAGGATTTGTTATACTAGAAATAATAATATTATTACCTAGCTCTCATATAGCATTTCTCATCTGTAGTTCTCAGAGTACTTTACAAAGGAGTTCACTTTCAGTATCCCCATTTTACAGATGAGGAAACTGAGGTACAGAGAGGTGACGTGAGACGTGACTTGCCCAAGATCACCAAGCAGTTCCACTGGCACAGCTGGGACTAGAGTTCAGGCCTCCTGAGTCCCATACTAGTGAACTATCCACTAGGCCCCAAGGACCTGAATACCAGTTTAGATGAATGTCTTTCTCTCTTTTATAAGGTTATGGGGGGCAGGGGAGGACAGAAAGGTTGTTAAGTGGATCTTCATTTCAAAAATCCAGAAATCTATTGGTTTGATATGTCTGGTGTGTCAAATAAATGAAACTAGAGGGAAGAAGACATGAGTATTCGAGGCTTTCCTTGTGCCTGACAACTGATTTTCTCCAAATGCTTTAGCCTATTGTGTCATCTTTAGAAATGGAAAATATGTCATTATGGTTGGTTGGGGTTCTTTTTCCTTGAGAAAACAGAATGCCCTGTAGTTGGAAAGTTTTCTGGTTTTCATCAGCTTCACTTGAAAAAGCATATGATCACACCATGTCTGCTCTGAATCTCAGCAGCTGAAAATGAGGAAATGAATAGCAGAAAGCTTTAAGATGTGAGGAGTCAGGAAGAATACATGTATTTGAGTCCATTTCTTTCCCTTACAAATGATAGTTGACACTAAAATAATAGTATCTGGGCAAGGAAAAATGTTCAGTGAGAAATGTTAGGTATTTTTATTCTGAGTAAAAACAACCTAGGAACTAATTGCAGTTTTTCTAAATCTCTCAGGATGTTACTAAATATTCACAAATATAAACAGAATATGTAACAGTTTAATAGCTTTTTGATGTTTTAGTGGAATAGTCGATCAAGGCAAGTATTTAATAAGTGGGTGAATTCATATGACACTTTCCATTAATGAAATATTGACACATTGCATCTAAGCCAGTGACCACTGAAGTCATGGGGGTCTCAGGTGTTGGATCCCATTACCATTATTATTATTTATTAATTGAGCCAAGTTATACTTTCCAGAGCCACACATGGATCTTCCCATCTGCATCTTGCTTTACCCCCTCCGACATGGAAAGATGCAGTATTGCCTCTGTGGTCGCATGTCCATCTCCCTCTAGACCTAAGAGTGCATGAGCATGGAAGGGGCATGGAGTGAATAAGATAGAGGAGGAGAGGGTGGGAGATGGCAAAACATGCATCATATCCCCCAGTAAAAAATCAAGTAGGAAATTTAATATAGCCTAAGGCTTTATTGGATTTCCATGCCAATTTTCGTCTGAGATTTGGATCCTCATTTAAGCTGGCAATTGCCAGCTGCAAAAGGCCCCCAAGTATGGATCTAGTGGAGCTGTGCTGCCAGGTAGCAGGTGGGGGATTGCTGGAGATCAAGAATTGGTGGGAAGGTCATGTGGGTAACCTTGGCCTCTCATTGGTCTTCCAGGGTCCATCTGCAAATTTGATTGACTGGACTGCAGCCATTTTTTGAGGGAGTGGGGCACACCCTGTTCTCCTCAATGGAACAATTGAGGAGGAGATCCTTGCCGGTATTCCCTTCTCTTGCTCCCTTCCAGAGCATTTCGTTCAGGAGGCGATGACTGAGCCCATTATTATCAGAGATGGCAAAATATTCGACAAAATTTCTCACAAATGTATGGTCAAAGTTTCTAGCGAGTTCACTTCAGCTACATTCTCCTCTACTTTGTGTGTGCTCTCCATGTATTCAAGGTTTGCTGGAGCAAATGTTCACACAAAGGCCATTTTAAGTTTGAATACTTGTATTCCCCCAATACTCTAATTATAAACTTGCTTTTAAGGAGCACTCATACCAAAATAAGATTAAAAGAGAATTGATACCATGTGACTTTTGTGACCATTACAACTAGGAAGCACAATTAAATGTTGCATAGCAACCTGCTCAGTAAATCAATGTGGAAATCATCCTATGCAATAATTTTGAATAATGATAAATTTAAGAGGTTGGTGGTAGGTTGTGAACAGCAAAAACAGGTGGAATTAATCAAATTAGTTCTAATTATTATTTGCATTTCTGATTTGTTTTAACTAGAGACCTTCCAGGTACCTTAGGGCAGTTAGTTGCTATAGGGGATGAAGGGTCTATTTTCCCAAATGTATGGTTGAGTTTATTGTAACTCTTACTGATTTTTCTATTCTGGAACCCCTCATTTGTTCCTTTTAGGGCATGCTTTTATTATCAGGGTAGTTTATACCTTGAATCTCACCATCTTAAGTTCATAATAAGAAGAACCTTGGAGGGAAGGGTAACCAATTACACTGCTAGGGCTAAATTATGATTGCATCACTGTAAATGAGAATCTGGCCCGTAGGTTTCACCCACTTATCGCATGTGTCTTAACAGTAAAGAGGAGATACACTTAGTCCACTGTAATGGGGCTGCTGTTGGTGATGGCTCATTCTGCTTTCCCTCCAGCTGATGATGCTGATTTATACATAGTGGGTTTGCTGACAGCAGACAAAGTACTACAGTTACAGCAAAAGCAAGATTAAATCAAATCAAGCTTTGCTATAGACTGGTACCCACTGCAGCTGGTTTTCAGATGGTCTTGATTCATTAAGGACCTTGGGCTAGTAGATTCTGCTATGTGTGTGCATACCTTCCAAGGGAATCAAAGGGAGTTTTATTCATACTCCTGTTCTTTTTATCTGTTCCACCCTAATAAAAGGATAAAGGTTTTCCTGAGATGTTATAACAAGTGGGGATTCATATTTTTGCTGGGCTGATGATCATGGAGCCTACAAACTGCAGTAAACTAAGACTGGAGCCTGTAGCAAAGAGTGTTAGGGGGATGGTGTAGACAGCAATCCAGGGTCAGAAGAGGAAAAACTGGTTCTGGGCAACCTAGAGAATGTAGCTAGAGAAATCTCTGGGAGAAGCAGTAACATAGAGAGCACATTTTGAGATGAATCTTGGCCCAGAGAAAAGCACAGCAGGTGAAAGAAGAAGAAATGCATAAACTGGGAGTGGTTTTTTTTAGATAGCTTGACTTTGAAGGAAGCAGTAATTTATGTGCAATCATGAGGAAAGCAGTGAAAACCCTCTGCTGGAAAGAAAGGGAAATTGGGACAGTTTTATTGCCAGTCAACCTGCTGCTTTACAAAGCAGCAATTCCCATTCCATCGGGAGCATTGTGGGTTCTGTTCCAAGGTAAACAAAACCCCTAAACAGGTTTACAGCTGAATACCTACTTGAAGAATTTTGAAAGGACTCTCATTTACCTCTGTTCTCTAATCCCTAAATTTAAAACTGGAGAATAGATTATTTATGGAGCTGTGGGCAACAATATTATTAAAGAAGTTCTGTTGAGCAGAGAGATTTTGTTCCTTTCTCAGAATTTCTATTCTGTAATGTGACCATTTCCCATCTGAATATGGTCCTGACAAAATTTCCTGGGCAGTTATTGATCACTTCATTCTCTTTCCTATATTGTGGCTATTTTGGTTAATGATTCTATTGATTTTAGACTCTGTGTCACCATGGGCCCTATGAAATTTAATGAAATTGTCATATTGATACAAGCCTGTCTTTCCAAAAAGTGTGTGACAATGATCTATCGGTTTCAGAGTAGCAGCCGTGTTAGTCTGTATCCGTAAAAAGAACAGGAAAACTTGTGGCACCTTAGAGACTAACAAATTTATTAGAGCATAAGCTTTCATGGACTACAGCCCACTTCTTCGGTATGCATCCGAAGAAGTGGGCTGTAGTCCACGAAAGCTTATGCTCTAATAAATTTGTTAGTCTCTAAGGTGCCACAAGTTCTCCTGTTCTTTTTAATGATCTATCGGTTTGTCTGTAGTATTTGCCACTGAGGTTACCATTAGCTTACTTCCTGCTTGCAAGAATGATTTTAGGTTGCTAATTTCAGCTTTCAAGGGGCTGTTGTGTTTTGGAAAGGCTGCACTAATGGATTCTTCCATTTCTTGGGATGCCCCTGAAGCCTTCACTCAACACTTTTTTGTGGTGGAGCTAACAGGGCAGAAGATGAGACAGAATATGTGTCACACGTTCTTCAAACCCTTTCTTTTTCATTGTTTTGTAGTTAGGGTCAGTGTTGAGATCTACTTGATCTGCAGGGTGAGCATACCTAACCTAGCACTGTGAAGAGTAGGCTGCACAGCTGAAATAGAGCAAAAGATGAGTTTCTAGTTGTGGGGTAAACAAAATATAATTGTGAATATCTGAAAGGGATTGGGAGCTTTAGAAATATCCAGGTAAGTGCCCTGGACGGGTTGTGCTATTGCAAAGTCTCTTGGAAGAGAAGAAGAAATATATTGACTAATAATACCTTTTGCTCTAAAAAATCACGTACCTAATTACCTAATATATTTTCCTATGAGGGGCTGTATTCTTTGTTGGCTGTAGTACCTAGCACAATGGGGCCCTGATTCTTGACTGGAGTTCCTAAGCACTACTGGAATGTGCTGGGTGCCTCACAGCACAGATAAGACATTACCCCTGGTCGTGCCGAGCTTACATATTAGGGCCCCAGTCCTGAAATCTGTTCCATGCAGGCAGCCCCCAGTGGGGCTTCACAGTGGTGCACAGATCTGTCTGTGCTGCCGGTTTTGCATTGCGTTATTGAAACGGAACCCCTAGATAGAGAACTCAGCCCTTGTTGCTGCCAACTCAGATGGGCAGAAGGGTTACATTTGCAAAATAAATTATTCAATGTTAATGTAGAGGTGGAATACACTATGTGAAGGATATATAATAAACTTCACAGTACATGTTGCTCCTACAAAGAAAGAATACCTCGCTATTGTGCTGCTGAACTACCAGTCATTTGCTTGGTGGGCTGTCCTACTGCCTAGGCTGATGCAGAGTTAGAGCAGTGATCCGCTGTCTATGGGCTGAGCCTGCTGCATTATTAGAACAGGTGAAGCCTGTGGATAAGATATCAATGCTCCTCCTGACTGCCTGCAGGGCTGGCCCCTCTAAGGGCTTGTCTACCGCTAAAATCAATGTAAGTTACATCGCTCAGGGGTGTGAAAAAACATCCCCCTGAGCGATGTAAGTTACATCGATTTAAAGCAGTGTCTACACCATGCTATGTGGTGGGAGACACTCTCCCGCCGACATAGCTTATCTCTCGTTGAGGTGAAGTAATTACATCAACAGGAGAGTGATCTCCCATCGACATAGTGCGTCTTCACCAGATGTGCTACATCTGCGCAGTCTTGGTAGTGAAGACAAGTCCTAAGCCTTTAACTCTCGCTGCACCCCTGGAGCAGACCTGCTGTCTGTGCTTCTTCCCACTGCTGGCAGGCTGCTCTCCCAATAGCTGCCGGCAGCCAGGCAGACTCCTCAGCCTCCCAGCACATGGAGGCTCTTTCCCCTCTCAGATTCCCTTCCTTCCTCCCTTCCTGTTGTGTATCTCAGTGTGGAGCTAGGGGTGCAGAGGAGAAGCTTGCCGAGAGAGCCCTCTCTGCAGCTGAAAAGGCAGCAGCAGTCATCCTTTCCTGGACACAGTTCTCTTGGTAGGGAGTGCGGGCACTATGCGGACTTCCTCTGGCTTGCTGGGAGGAGGGAGGTTGTCAGCAGGCAGCTGCTGATTTGTATGGCAGTGATAAGACACCCGATAAGGTATTTGGGAGAGGGTGACGATAGTAGAAGTTTGTGTACGTGTGAGTGGGAAGAGGCAGGGCTGTATATGAGATAAGCAATGTCACCAACCCCAAACTTTCACAATTCATAAATTGGTCCCCCTCAAAATCATGAAGTTTAAAAATGGTCAATTCTGTTTTCTTTTTATTTGCCTTCACACTTTTCTCTACACCAAGAGGACTGGAAATTTACTTACTTTATTTTAAAAAAGCTGAAATTCTGATGTAATCCCATGACTCTAGGAGCTGCAACTTCAAGAAAAACACCACATATCACAAGACTTGTGAAAGAATTGTGACAGTAGGCAAAGAGGCAGAAGGGATGCGGGTGGGGAGCAGAAGATTTGACAGGCTGTGTAGAAAGGGGAGAAAGATTGATGGTGTGTGTGTATCCAGATGTGACGGGGTTAGTCACCACCGCGCCATCGCCTGCTGGCCATCCTGGGAATTAGCTTGGGGTTGACAGTGCACCCTCCTCACAAGGTGTCTCACCTGTTGTCACTCCTGTCTCCGTGTTCAGGACCCGCGTCGTCCTCTTCTGAACACAGCCCTCCGGCTGTGCCCCACTTGGTTCTTTCCCCCCTTCCGGGGAACCAATAACCCTCAGTCCAACCACTTGCCTCAGTGGCAATCTGCAGTCCAGGTTCTAGCCATTCGTCTCAGTGGCAGACTGCAGTCCATGTACTGGCCACTTCCCTCAGTGGCCAGTAGGGACAAAGTGGGTGGGGGGGCCGCTAATCCAGGCCCCAACCCAGGGACCCTATACAAGGTTGTGGTTGACTCCAGATGTGGAGCTTGTGATTGGAGAGAATTAGTCATGGGGAGCCCTGAGAGGTAGATCAGAACGAGGAAGAATAGAAGACCTTAAAATCTCTGAAATGTTGGGACCGTAAAGATAAGAGGAAAATAAATGAGGGGATGGAGGGGATATTGAGAGAGAACATAGAGCTGGAGAAAGAAAGCACAGCACTAGGAAAGAATGGAGGGTGGGAAGAAGAAACAGGATGAAGTAAAGTTATTGAAAAGACTAGACAAACAAAGGGAGGAAAAAATAGGAGTGAAGGAAGGGAAAAGGGAAAGAGAAGCAGGAAAAAATCCACAGGAAACTGAGAAATTTACACTTAATAGAAAACTGAATGTTACAATCAAATACATGTAAATAAGTGTTGTATGTTATTGTGTGTACATTATAAACTTATGGTATTGTGGGGGATTTCCTTGCTTCCATTGGAATTCATCCCCATTCTCTGGATACAGGGATCACGTTTGTTCATAGAGAGCATGTGCACTTTTTGCCTTGGAGTGCTCCAGGCTGCACCAATAGCTGTGTACTTTCATAAAAATGTGCCATGGGAGAATTCCTGGGCCCGCCTGAAAGGTTTTTAAAGTCTTCCAATCTCCTCCCCCACCCGCCGCCACACACACAGTATTCTGTAATTTATGGGCTGCTGGAAAGATACTGGCTGGTCTGTTTCCTCCTTCCAGGCTAGCCTTGCTAACTGAAACTGTATGGAAGAATTTAGTTAAATAAAATGAAGTTACTGGTAGTGGGATTTAGCCAGGACACCAAATGGTGAAAAGACTCTGTGGCCATTTTGTAAACCAGGAGGGGGATCTTCAATTAAATTTAGAGACTGGCAAGAAGCTGCCAGTGAAAGTGATGGAAGATGGGGACGATACAACCCTACTTTCTGGAATGAGATAGTTGCCTGATCTTGTAGCTCTGGACTCCGTGGTTTTTAGCAAGCAACAATTTGCAAAATAATTATGTCCTATTGTGATCTGTAATGGAAAGTGTTCTATCCTGTACCAAGAATATTTGGTGTGATGTGTGGCTTCATAGCACAATCTGCAATAATTTTCTTCTTATTTAAGGACTCTAAAATTCATGGACTATGGATTAAGATAGCTGTGCACACCTCCATGTTTGTGTAAGGTAATTATTTATCAATACAATTGTGATGGCTACCTCCAACTTCCCTTGCCTTTTCCTTTGCAAAGTGTTCAGTGGAAGGATGGTAAGAGAGTTCGCTGGAGATTCAGAAGGGAGCCTACTTTCCGTGAAAAGCAACAGAGGGTCCTGTGGCACCTTTAAGACTAACAGAAGTATTGGGAGCATAAGCTTTTGAGGTTCTTACCCATGAAAGCTTATGCTCCCAATACTTCTGTTAGTCTTAAAGGTGCCACAGGACCCTCTGTCGCTTTTTACAGATTCAGACTAACACGGCTACCCCTCTGATACTTTCCGTGAAGCATTTCAGATTTTTGTGGAAATATTTCATCCTAAAACCAAAAGTGTTCAGCTGAAACCCCCCAAAATGCTGCTGAAAATGTTGACAATAAAGAGTTGGGTTTTTTATATTTGTTAAAAATTTCCATGGGGGAAAAATTTCAGCTCAGCTCTAAAAATAGGTCTGTTTCAAATGCTACAGTCTCAACTTTTTTGGTAAATGTGTTTTCCTGTTTTTCAAATAGCTCTAGACAGAAGTTAGATTTTCAATCTTGAGTTTAGGAGGGGGCCTAGCTCACCATGAGTGACTGTACTGTGCAGTAGGACAGAGCAGAGCGCATTATGTACATTATTCTTCCTCCTATTGCCCCAGTCAGGAGGACCAGTAGGTGGTGTTTGTGTCTCCTAGGAAGGCAAGAGGAAAAATGAAGGGTATAACAAAATGGAGTGGAAAAGACAAATGTTAGAGTAGGCTGAGGGAGTTAAAAGTAGAAGAGGGTCTCACTTGTACATACTCTTCTGGGCTCTGTAAGTTGAGCTGCAGCCGTGGTGGAAGTCATGTGAAACTGCTTTGAATGGCTTCCAGCTGAAATCAGGTGGAACTCCAAAGTTTCAGCCAAATTTCATAGAGCATTTTGGGGGTTGTTCAAACCTGAAATTCAAACAAAAGTCAGGGGAGGCAGGCAGGGGTGCAACAAAGGGGGGGGGGAGGCCCTCTCTCAATGCCTGGCCCCTCACTGGGCCAAATTTGAATGGTGCTGCAACCCAGTGCACTTGGTTGCAACACTACCTTTGCAGTCCTTCCAGCACCCAAGGGAACCAGGCACTCCACAGGGAGAAGTGGAGCAAGAGGGCCCCAGGAAGCCCCAGTCCAGTGCGAGGATTGGATCCCAGCTTGTGGTGATTCCTGGGGAAGTGGAGACGCAGAGGAGGATGGGTCTGGGGCTCCCAGAACTGCCTGGCCCCTGGTGGGGAGGGTGCCTTTCTGGATAAGAGCTCAGGGCTGGGTGTAGGGCAGCAGGAAGGGAGTGTGTGTGGAATGGGGTCCCAGGGAGAGAGTGCAGGGTCTGGGTGCAGAGCCAGCATGAGAGAGCTCAGGGCTGGGTTTGGAGAGGGCAGCAGGAGAAGAGTGCAGGGCCTCCTCTTTAGGAACAAGCAGGTTATGCCCTAGAGGCAGGGGCAAAAACACACTGACCAAATTAAAAATGGTTTTCACAACCCCTCAGCAGACTAAACCCAATATGGTTTGCACAGCTCTGACGAGTGGTCACTATTGATGTTCTTATTTGCTGTGGGTGCACAGCACCTCTGAAAATCACATCATAAGTGTCACCGTTACATTGTGGCCCCTCTGACAGGGCATACCTTTCTTTCTATTCAGCCAGCAAGGTTGAGCATGAACAGGCACAATAACCCCCGCTTCTCTTTTTATACTGTACCAGCCTATCATGCTTCTCCCCCAGAGGGTGTCTCTCCTTCACAGCTACTTCTCTGCATTCCACACAAACTAGAATCCTAGTGCACATCAAAGGGGCCCCTCAGGAGGCTGCACAATTATGGGAACAATTATGATTTATACAAAAACACAGCCCTCCTTGAGAAAGTAACCTTAGCGTAAAGCAGAGAGATTTTGTTTGTCATTCTGCACCACCACTGTGAACAAGACACATACTGGAAATCAGCAAAATATTGTGGAAAAGGCAGACACTGACAAATGACAAAGCCTCATTCAATTACAAGCAGGAAAAACAAACAACCTTCTGAAACAAATCCCAAAAAGGGCCCTCCTGCAAAACCAAAGACAGGTTTCCATTTCCAAATGAATGCAGCAGCAGACGGGTTATACATAAATGCCTCTGGCAGTGGAGATGACAGTGGTATAAGCAACATTTGGGAAACAAAACAAATTGGCATCATCAAGTGAAAGGAATTTTTTTAAACAAGTTTCACATTGCAATATGTGCAACAAATAAATGAATCTCTGTGAGAATGAGTATGTAATTATTCTCCCCAGTGGGGTCAGTGGAGTACTGGGATACACTAGCCTTGTTCCTCAGAGAGTTCTTGGGAGCATCCACATGTACCACAATCCAAGGGCAAGCATTCAGCTGCTGGGCCCTGTAAGTTCTAGCTTCTCCTGCCCCCAGTAAGCACTCTGGAATATGTCTTAAATGAAAAGATGATTTAATAGGCCTGGAAGAAGATATTGTCTACCCCTTAGCTTTTGTCCACGTGACAGTTTAGTGAGTAGCAGGCTAGTGTGCTGTAGATTTACACACCAGTTTTCCCTGCCCTTAAGTCTCCATATAGTAAGCCCTTAGTCTCACTAGCTTTAACAGTTAGGCTTGGTCTACACTACCCCCCCTAATTCGAACTAAGGTACGCAACTTCAGCTACGTGAATAACGTAGCTGAAGTTCGAAGTACCTTATTTCGAATTAGTTCAAACTTACCTTGGTCCACACTCGGCAGGCAGGCTCCCCCGTCGACTCCGCGGTACTCCTCTCGGCGAGCTGGAGTACCGCAGTCGACGGCGAGCACTTCCGGGTTCGACTTATCGCGTCCAGACTAGACGCGATAAGTCGAACCCAGAAGTTCGATTTCCAGCCGTCGAACTTGCCGGTAAGTGTAGCCAAGGCCTTAGTTAATAATAAAGTAATCCCCAGCTTGGCCTTTAGGGGGCAGTCTAAAGAGAGACTTGAGTGCCACCTTTCAGTCCAATTCTCCACTAGAGGTAATAAGGTATCCTGTAGGTCCTTTGGCTGGGGTTCAGTACTGAGGTACGTCTCGCTGGGGGCTACTCCACACCATTCTGTGCCAATATAGTGGCAACTGGATGGCTCTTTCCAGTAGCTGCTGCAACAGCCTTCCAAGTCCCCAAATACTCCTCTTCCTACTGACACACGAGTCCCTCCAGTGCCAGAGAGAGAAGAGCACTTAACTCATCCTACTGCCCTCTGCTGACCAGTGGCTGCTCTGCTGATTCCTCACAATATATAATATGAGACAGTTGACTCCATATTTAAGCTTGTGAGTAGCTTTCTGCTATAAACCTGATTTTGATTCCAGGCTCTAAGATCATCACCACTCAGCCAAGCCATCTGAAATTGCTCATGCATTCTCCTCTGCCAGAGGAGAATTGTATTTATTTATTTTTAAAGTGTGGGTGGTGAGGGGAGTGAATCGGACAAGGCATTCGTGAGATCTGGCAGTCTGAAAAAGCAGAGTGTTGCTTTGCTGTTTGAAAACCTTTTGATTTACTTCTTTCTTGCTTTGGCACATCAAGCTGCAAAAGCAAATTGGCCTAGAAACTCCAATGTTGTTTTCACTTAGCTGGTTCTTTGAGGAGTGGTGCCTCTCACTATATCTGGAATGAATGGGTGGCTGATTCCATACTTATTCAGTCTGAAGTTTCTAAACTGCAGATGGCTGCCTGATCTGATGTGGACTGAAGATCCAATCAGCATTTGCACTGAGAGGGAAGGGTGGAGCTGGGGGACGAGCAATAGTAGGAACCTCAATACAAATTGCCACTCTAAAATCCACCGAATCAGGATTAAACACTCTGTTGTGGTTTATATCCTAAATGGTGCATTTGTGGACAAATTAAAGTAAAGCAAAGTGAGGAAGAAAGTTTATACACTTACTAGGAAGAGCTTGACGTTGCACAATCAAATATATCAAACCAAAATAACAGGTAATCAAATATAATCATGTGCAACTAATGTTCCAGATAAAAATGTCTGGTATTAGTCACCATGACCAATTACATGTGACTTCAGTTATCATAATTTTTTTCATCAAATGAAACCATAACAGTGGGGGAGGTGGGCCAAGAGCTGTTCCATGTTTCACATTAGACACATGATTAATGTTGCTTACAGCATGGTATGGCTCTACAGTCAAAAAAGTGTGTTCAAAAGGTCTGATTTTCTGCAGACAAATACACAGAACTAAGAAAGGAGAAGTAGAATGGTCCAGCACAAAAATCATTACTTAAATGGCTTTAGGATGATACAATTAGCGGACAAAACTGGTTTGTTTTATCTAATAATAATAAAAGCTCTATGGGAAAATTGTCACTTTCTTAGAGATCAGTTATGATATAGAGTGTTGAAGAGAACATGTCGACGCTTCTGAGAGCTTAAAGCAAATGTGAAGGATGAAGCTGAAAATAACTGGCTGCCAAAAAAAAGTGTTTCAGAGCATTACGTGGCACTCGATATTGTGCATGCAGAATCACTGTTGATGTGTGGGGAGAAGGTGATGACATTTGCACTTTGTGCCTTTCTTCATGCCTTCACCAGACTGAAAAATCTCTGGTTTCCATTCAAATATCAGCTACTGTATGAAAGGCACATTTAGAAGGTGTTGAAATCTTTCCTTTCTTCTGCTCCATTCTGTCCGCTAGTGACGCGAACATTAAGCCATCATTTATTGTGCTGCTGGGGTGGTTTTGAGCCAGGGGATGGCCAGCTGGTTTCCAGTGGGGAATATGCAGCCACCATGTAAGTTCTATGTGGCTTGTAGTGTGGTAAAAATCATGTTTGCCGTCTGTGATAACAATTCACCTGGCTGTGCCCCACTTATTGGACACTGAGGCAAGGTCTGCATTCAAAAGTTAAGTCAACCCAGTTACATCGCTCATGGATGTGAAAAATCCATACCCCTGAGTGGCATGGTGGAGCCGACCTAACCCGCCGGTGTAGACAGTGCTAGGTCAATGGAAAAATTCTTCTGGTGACCTCGCTCCTACTTCTTGGGGATGTGGATTAACTACCCCAATGGGCGAACCCCTCCCATTGCTAGAGTGTCTACATTGACGTGATACAGCGGCACAGTTGCAGCTGTGCCACTGAAGCATTTCAAGTGTAACAAGCCTTTAAATAGTTTTTTTTTTTATTGTTAGTTGCAAACTTTAATGACCTGGATGACTTGCAACCCATTTACCTGTTAGGTGGCCCTTTAGTCCTTGTTCAGGCATGATGGTGGGGTGTTTTCCCGACTGATCTTAACAGGAAGGTGGCAGGGATTTGGCAGTGGGGAGCTCTCACTTTTGGAACTTGCTCCACTTTTAGGTCACCAGTTGGTGACCCTCACCCATGGTATATGTAAGGAACATTTATTTTGTTTGGCCATGACTAATTTCTTTCCCTGTCAGCATTGCCTAGTCAGGTTAATTTGATAGCATGATCAGATCTGAGATAGTTTTCACCATATGTGAGATTAATTTTAAAAATATATCTGCACTAGCTGGTAAGATAATAGATACCATAATTAAATAAACAAAGAACCCTTGCACTCTGCCTGTCTACATGCCAGTAATGCAGACATACTTCTGGCATGTGATCTTATATGGTAGTTGGACTTGAAAATGGCTTGTCTAGGCAGCTGGTTCCATCCTCTTACAGTCAAAGGCAGTAGCTCTATATTATCAGCTTGCAAGTTGGACTGCGATAAACTTCTGTGTATCCAGCTGACCAGATATCCAAACGCCTTCCATATTTGAAATAGCAAGCACCCCAATCTGATACCCCATCTCAGCTACCAAAATGCTCTTGTGCACCCACCACCTGCATACCACATTTGTCAATAGTCCTCCTGCACCCTTCACAGCAAGATCCCATTTCAGTGTTAACATAATACAGTCTTTTGGCATCTGCGCCGATCAATATTTGGACTTTTTTGCCCCATGTAATACAACATAACTGAGAGCCAAGTTGCTTAGTTAATTACATGGGTGCAACTTTTTTCCAACATTAAGAGAGCATTTATTCATGAAACTAAGAATGGAATTTAAAATTAGTGGCTGCAAAATATGGAGGCTTGGAAGGATTCGACTTTTATCGGTAAATGTCACCATACACATACAAACTGACAAAATATTTCCATTGATAATAAATGAAATTTATAGATAGGAAAAATAAGAAAAATGCTGCTTGAGAACTTTAGAGTTGATTTGTTGATTTAAGGATATTTACCTGGTATATTTTGACATGTGAGGTTGACCCCACCATAATTTCATGGAACTGCAAACATTTAAAATTGATAAAAACCAAAACAAATGCTTAACAATCAACGCTGATATTTTTCAATCAAACTTGTGTTAAAAATTGAATTCTGCCGAGCCTGACTGTATGGTAATAACAACGTATTTGAAATGTTGACTTAGTGGTGGATAGGTCCACATCTGTTGCCAGTCTTTCCACACTTCTGCTGGCTGCTCCCTAATATGTGGGTCAAAGTACACTTTCAGTGCTGCTCCTTCTACCTAGTGAATTAAGTATGCAATATAGCATATCAGAGATTGCCACTAGAACTGGCAAACAAGGAAAATTAGTTTCCTAAAAATATTAAATTTATTTTTATTTGAGGTTCCAAATAGACTCAGTTTGTTATTGTTTGCAGAATATTTTATCAAAAATATTACAAAAATGTTTCATTTACTGAAGGTTTTTGGTAAATGAAAAATGCCCATAACATTTTCAATAATGTTTCTAGTAAAAATGTTGATGAAAAAGTCACCATTTTTCCACAAAAATAATTTTTTTTTGTCAATGTGGGCAATTTTTCGTGAAACTTTTCATGTGCAAAAAAAGGCCAATTTTCAATCCTAAATCAAGCTGTGCTTCCCCATTTGGTATTCTAGGACATTCTCCACACATTATATCAAGCTAACTGGTCTAAGGTTTCCTGTTATGTCTCTAGGCACTTTTAAAATAACTTGGTTATGTTAGCCACTCTTCAGTCCCCAGGGGTCTCTTCTAAACTAAATGAACTTGTGAATATGCCTGTTAATTCCTTAGTTTCTGTCCCCACTTTATTTAGCACATTTGGATATTTGTCTGGCCTTGATTTTTAAGACCATCTAATCATTTTTATAATTCTGACATTACAAGCTTTAAAAAAATCCTCGTATTCCTTCTTCAGAAATTTGACTTATTTAAGTAAACCTTTGACCGCTTCAAGTTTGACAGATGAAACACAAATGTTTCATTGTTTGTTTTTATCTCTTACTCTTAAAAGGACTGTCATCATCACCACCACCACCCCAGTGTTAGGTAAAAAAGCAAGTCCTCACTCACCTCTCCAGCACCCGAGTTCGTGCGGAGTTGGTATGGGCTCACAATCTGTCAGAGACCAGACACCAATTCGTTGATCAACGGGCTCACACTATCCTTAGCTTGAAAGGCTTCAGAGTAAGTGTGGCAAGTTTATTAGGGGTGAGCATCAATATTTATACACAGAAGTAAACAAAGTGATTAACAGATCATAATGGTCATGCATAATCAAACAAGATTCTACAGGATAAAACAGGTTAAAATGTACATTCAGAAAGAGATAAGGGGAGATGGCTACTTAAGGGGAGGGGGGGTGTCATGAGTAGTTCGCAGGTCAGAGCTTTGATTAAAAGTTCAGACAGAGACATCAAGTCTGGGTTAAGTTTAAGCTCATCAAAAGTTCAGACTCAACATTCCTCCATTTGTAGCTTTGGGATAACTATTTACCAAAAGCTACACCCCATTTTAAGGAGCCAAGGGCCGCTTGGCAATTTCAGCCTGGGCCAACTCGAAGAGAGTAAGGCCCTTGGCTGAAGTAGGAAAAGAATAAACTGACCCACATGAGTCTATGAGGGAGGGGACACACTGAATACAGCAACACAGTATTATAAGGATTACTATGGCCCCAACAATACCCACCAAGAGTTTTTTAACCCACCCAAATCCAGGCAGCCAATTCCATAAGGCTCCCCACCAATCATAAGGTGGCTGGCCAGAAGAGTAGTTCTTAGCTATTTCCCTTAGATGTTTGGTACGTTGAAAAGTGTCAGAGTAGGTGTCATTTACAAAAACACAGCATTCTTCATTTATGAGGGCGCAAGTTCCTCCCTGGGCTGCTAACATTATGTCTAAAGCCATTCGGTTTTGCAAAGCTAACTGGCGCAGCTGGGACATTTCCCCGGCCTGATTCTCAAATAGGGTCGCAGTTTCATTGGTTAAAGATTCTAGTAGTCCCTGTAGACGGATGACACCACCCCTCAAGCTAATGAGACCAGCCCACCGCTGCCACGACAAACCATCACGGATATTAATATCTCTGAAGGTTTCAAGGATGTTACGAACGTGGGGAAAATGAGGGGGAGTGAGGGAGATGCGAGAAGGCGGTGTTAGCCATGCCAAATAACATGACCCTGCCCAATCAGGGAAGAGAAAGTAATAAGCTTTGGGCCCGCACACGCAGTATGTTCCATACAATGCGTTTCGGGTATTCCATTTCTCAAAGTAATAGGTAACCCACCACCCGTTGGACCACTGTTCCCCTGGTAACGCAGAGGGGTCGTTGTGCGAACTGCAGAGGCACAATTTGGTAGTGGTGTTTTCAAAGGGCAGTGTAGTAGAGTACTGCTTGAGCAGTTGTAGAAGGCAATCGTATGTCCCTTAGCAATTAGTTGGACACCCTTTTGATCTGAGCAGGGCTTCTTAAAAGCTGACTCTGAAGGCCTGCCCACCCATGAAAAAGTTGGATCGGGGTGAGGGATCCACATATGGGATAAGTGGGATGTGCAAGGCTTGAAGCCAAGATTTTTACTAAAGGCGGTGCCATTAAAATACATGTTGCATTTACTTGTTCCCACAAAAGTTGACCCCTTTTCTTTAACAAAACACAGTGATCCTGTCTGATTGGTTACCCTGAGATATCTGTTAATTGGCACTCCTGTTTTGTCCCATGTAAGATTGTGTTGGACTGGATCTTTTAGTCTAGCCAGTGGCATCCAAGTCATATTAGCAGTGGTCAGGGGAATGGGTGTGAAGGGGAGTCCCTGTTCTGCATTTACTGGAAATTGAGTACATACCCAGCAATTACTTCTATTTCCTAAAATACGAGTTTTAACCTCGTGGGAATATCTAATAAAAGCATTATCTTCATAAGCAGAAAATAAACTAAAAAGGCATAATAAAAAACATACAGTTGTCAGAATAAAAGGTCCTCTCATTTTTTCCGAGTCAATTTAAGTCTGATGTCTGAAAGAGGTAAGCTGGTCCACTGGTCGGAGGCAGTGTCCTCAGTGGTGGCAAGAGCTGCTGGTCCGTCACTGTGGTCCACTACGGCTGGCTTGACGTGGGAGTGGTGGATCCAGGATTTGCGTCCTTCCAGGAACACTGCAGTCTGGGTTGTTAAAAGAACCTGGTGGGGTCCAGTAAACCTCGGCTGGAGGGTGTCGCCACGAATGAACTTTTTGGCCCAGACGAAGTCCCCTGGTTGGAACGGGTGGATCTGTTCTTCCAGCGGCACGGTCTGGGAAAACTGCGAGGCTTTCCAAAGGGTACGGAGGCGAGCCTGTAGGGAGAGAAACTGGCACGCGGTCATATGATCCCCTCCCAATAGTGAAACATCAGCACGTGGTAGCGCCCCGCCTTTGAAAGGGGGGTGTCCATAGAGCAGTTCAAAGGGGGATAATCCCAATACACGGGTTGGGCGAGTACGAAGGTGAAACAGGACCAAGGGAAGTACCTGAGGCCACTTTAATCCTGTTTCCTGACAGTATTTAGCCAATGTAAACTTAAGCTCCCTATTCATACGCTCAACTTTCCCGCTAGACTGAGGGTGGTAGGGTGTATGAAAGGAGTGTGAAATGCCCAGTCCTTGTTCTAAACGGCCAAGGACATGACCAGTAAAGTGAGGTCCGCGATCTGAGTCAAGCACGAGAGGGATGCCAAAACGGGGTACAATGTCTCTAAGGAGAATCTTCGCCACTGTGGCAGCAGTACAATTAGCAGTAGGAAAAGCTTCGACCCAGGAAGTCAGAGGGCAAACCAAAACAAGGAGGTGCTTTTTCCCAAAAGCCTTTGGCATATCTGCAAAATCAATTTGAAGATGTTGAAATGGAGCAGCAGGCGGAGGTCTTCCACCCTTAATTTTTTTAAGAGGCGGAGCAGGTCCATTACGCTGACATGTGCTGCATGCTTTCACAATTGACAGGCAGTAGGGTTGAATGCCTGGAGCATACCAAAAGCGAGCGATGGTGTCCACAAGGGCGTGCGTGCCGTAGTGACCCCCCTTATCATGGTGCCAGCGAACTGCCACAGGGTATGTGGAGCGAGGGAGGCAGGCTCGGCCATCCGGCATAAGCCAGGTCCCTTTGACCAGAGTGGCTCCGAGGCTCTCCCACGACTGTAGTTCAGCAGCGGGTACTGGTACGGGGTGCGGTGGAGTAAAGGAGGAGGCTGCAATAGCCAACGTGGGCATGGCTAAGGGTAAGACGGCAGCTGTCTTGGCGGAGGCGTCAGCCAGGGCATTCCCACGGGTGACGGGGCTATCATCTTTAGTATGGGCCCGGCAGTGAACTACAGCCAGGACCGAGGGTTCTTGGAGGGCGTCCAAAAGCTTGTGGATGAGGGGGAGGTGCTGAATGGGTTTACCGGCAGCTGTCTGGAAACCTCGAAACTTCCAGAGGTGGATGTGACAATGCACAACTCCAAAAGCATACTTGCTATCAGTAAAAATGGTAACGGTCTTACCAGCGGCCAACTGGCAAGCTCGGGCCAGGGCATAGAGTTCGGCGGCTTGGGCTCCTCAGTTGCCTGGCAGTGAGGCGGCCTCTTGAATGTCCCTTTCAGAGGTGACTGCATAACCGGTGAAACGCTTGCCATCAACATAGAAGGAGCTTCCGTCCGAGAAGAGGATGCAATCAGGGTTGTCCAGTGGCACGTCAAACAGGTTGTCCCTTATCTGTAAGATGCTATAAACTACTTCCACACAGTCGTGCTGATCCTGGAGGACTGGCAGGTCAGGAAGCAAGGTAGCTGGATTAAGGGGCCCACACCTTTCAAAAATTAGGTTAGTGTCTTCTAAGAGTTCGGCCTCTAGCTGTTGCTGACGATGGGCCGAAAAGACTTGGGTTGTGCCCCTACGCAGAAGGGCTGACAAGTCATGAGAAGTCCAAACCGTGGTAAAATGACCCAGGGTCAGGCTCTTTGCCTTTGTGATCAGCAGGGCAGCTGCTGCCAGAGTCCGGGTGCAGGATGGGGTTCCCTGAGCGACAGGGTCGATCTGCTGAGAGTAAAAAGCAAGCGGGAAATGGTGGGGCCCGCTCAGCTGGGTAAGGACGCCACTAGCAATTCCGCCCCTCTCGTGGACAAAAAGGTGAAAGGGTTTGCTGTAATTGGGGGGGGCGGAGAGACATGGAGGAGGCCACACTGTCCTTGAGTAACTGAAAGGCTTGGATTGTGTCCGGGGACCACTGCAAAGGGTCAGGAGCAAGGTTAGCAGTGAGTCGGTGGGGCGGCTTGCTTAACTCCCCGCAGGACGGTAACCAGGGGCGACAGAAGCCAATTAATCCTAAGAAACCTCGAAGTTGTTTCTTGGTGTTTGGCAGAGGGCAGTTTTGGATAGTCTTTATGCGGACTGGGTCCATTTGTCTTCCCTCTGGGGTTAATAGGAAGCCCAGATATCGGACCTTCTGTGAGACCCACTGAATCTTGTTAGGGTCTACCTTGTGGCCTCTGGTGTGTAGGTATAATAAAAGTGCCTTACCATCGATGCGGAGGGCAGCTTCTTCGCGATTACCTAATAGGATGTCATCTACGTATAGGACTAACGTGGATCCCTGCGGACTGGTGAAGCCTTCCAAGTCGTGGCGGAGGCATTGGCTGAAAATCGTGGGGCTGTCTCTGTAGCCTTGAGGAAGTCGTTGCCAGACATAACTTTGTCCCTCCCAGGTGAAACCAAAGAGATACTGAGAGTCTGGGTGCACAGGAATGCTGAAAAAAGCTGATTTTAAGTCAATAACAGTGAACCACTCAGCATCCCAGGGGATTTGACTGATGATAGTAGCTGGATCAGGAACTACTGCATGAAGAGGGACCACATACTGATTAACAACCCGTAGATCCTGTACAAAGCGCCAACGAATAGGGTCTCCGTCCTTTTTAGGAGGCTTTTTGACAGGCAGTATAGGGGTGTTACAGGGAGTGCGCTGAGGGCGGACTAGCTTTTGTGCAATGAATCCCTCGATAATGGGGCGGATGCCCTCCCGGGCTTCCAACGACAGGGGGTATTGAGGGACTGACGGGGGGGTTAAGGAGGGCTTCACTTGAATCCTTACTGGCTCTGCTGAAAGGAGCAGGCCAACATCAGTGTCAGAAATTCCCCAGAGGGTTAAAGGCAAGTCAGTGAGGTCAGGGGAGAGGGGGGGGTTTTCCCAATTACCCTGAGTTGGGGCCGAATCTCCTAACACTGTCATCAATAATCCTACCCCTTCAGGAGTGCAGGTTAAAGTAGCCTCAAGCTTACAGAGTAAATCCCGGCCCATCAAAGGGATCGGACAAGCTGGGGAAAAAAGAAAACGGTGAGAAAAACATTTATCAGCATAAATAACATTTAGAGGCAAAGTGAGTCCCAGAGACTGTGGGTTGCCCTCCACCCCAGTTGCAGTTTTAACCTCAGAGGATAGCCAGGGAGAGGGGGCATGATTTAAAAGAGAGAAAGTAGCTCCAGTATCAATGAGGAAGGAGACAGGCAGTCCCTGGACTGAAAGGGTTAGACGAGGCTCTTTGCTGGGAGGGGAGAAAGTGAGGAAGGAGCCAGCTAAAGACATTAAGGAAATAAGACCATCACATTGTTTGCCTTCGCCCCCGGGGTACCGTCATTGAGGAGGCTGAGTTTGCTGCAGCTGCTGCTGTTGCCCGTAGTTGATCCAGGCCTGGGGAACGGGCTGAGCTGGTGGTGCAGGGGTGTATTCGTCCCTGGTGTAAGTATCTGCGGATGCAACCAGACCCTCTGGGCGTCCCCAGGGGAGGGGTATGCAACCTGCTGCATCTGCTTGATCATTTGCCTAGTAATTATTCCTCCCGAGGTGTGCCCTTCCATTTCCCCCTTATCCCTCTGCAGAGATTCCGACCTGGAGTCCTGCAGATTCCCCTCTGCGCCCTGGAGAGAGTCCCCCTGCGGAGGAATAGGGGCAGGGGCAGTGGGGACCAACTGACGAGTCAAAACACGCCGTGGTTTACACCCTTCATCGAAATAACATGGAGGGGGTTCACTCTCGGGAGAATACCTGACTGCCATAATTTTTAAAGATTTCCACAGCTCTGCTGCTGTGTCCCAACAAAACCAGTAACATAACTGTCCCGGATGGTCTTTTTCGATCTGGCTCCTTACTCCTCTTAAGGCAGCCTGTTCGAAAGAGCCATACGAAGGCCACCTCATCTCCGGGTCGGCCAATACCGCGGTATACCCAGTCCAATTCCTTACACACAGTGTGTACAACTTTCTCCTAGACATTCCTGTCTGTACTGGGAGTTTCCCTTCGTTCCATAACTTATTTACAATCCCCAACGGACTCTCAAGAGGCACGCTAGTCCCTTGACCCATGGTGTCTGACAGGAGCCCTCCAACTGGCGTTTACCCTGCTGTCCAGTACACGACCCCTCAATATTGAATTGGCTGGGAGAAATCTCCCGTGGCGCCTGCCAATTCGTATATGAGTGGTCTGACCACTGGACAGAGGCACCGCACCAGAAGGAAATCCCGGACGAGCCCCCAAATTGTTAGGTAAAAAAGCAAGTCCTCACTCACCTCTCCAGCACCCGAGTTCGTGCGGAGTTGGTATGGGCTCACAATCTGTCAGAGACCAGACACCAATTCGTTGATCAACGGGCTCACACTATCCTTAGCTTGAAAGGCTTCAGAGTAAGTGTGGCAAGTTTATTAGGGGTGAGCATCAATATTTATACACAGAAGTAAACAAAGTGATTAACAGATCATAATGGTCATGCATAATCAAACAAGATTCTACAGGATAAAACAGGTTAAAATGTACATTCAGAAAGAGATAAGGGGAGATGGCTACTTAAGGGGAGGGGGGGTGTCATGAGTAGTTCGCAGGTCAGAGCTTTGATTAAAAGTTCAGACAGAGACATCAAGTCTGGGTTAAGTTTAAGCTCATCAAAAGTTCAGACTCAACACCAGTACCTAATATATTGTATGGAAAAGTGGATTGACTATGGCTGGATACTCTGTGGCATTTAATAGATTTTTATTTTTTAACTTCTGCTTTTACTATTATTTCAGTTTCTTTTCTGGTTGAACTTGCCTAATCTTCCAGTTCAGCCTTTTGGCTTTTAAAATGTGCTTAATCCTTTGGTTATGTCTCTTTGCTTATGTAAATTGGGTTTCTGTTGTCACTTGGGTCTATTCTTTTTATGCATGTATAGTATTCTGTATGTCCTTCATTTCCCACATAATGTATCAGAAGTGTATCTTGACCAGTGTTATGCTCTTTTTATGCATAAAATGTACAGCTGTACAACAGCCACTAAAAGGGGCTTTTGCGGGGTACAATTAAGAGCAAATGTATTTAAAAGTGTGTGTGTGGGGAATGAACTTTTTCTCAGCCAAGGACAAAGGATATAAATATAATCCATCTACAATTCAAGTGAATTCTGACTCTTCTTTCTTCAAGTGCAAACTAGGTACAAGAGAATAACATTCTTCCATGTTGTTTAAAGGCCCAGCCACTCTTACTATGATTGTTTTCTAAAAGTCATTTCTGACATTCATTAAAAACAACTTTCAACTGTCTGCATGTTCTTATTGTTCTCAACATTTGCACTGTGACTCTACTTTAATTCTGTAGTACCAGCCATTGAAAAATTGCAGATTTGGTCTTACTCAAAATCTTCCCTGATGGAAATGGATGAGAGAATATATAGCTTCTTAATGAAATTTGTAGAGGATACTAATGTGAAAGGAGTTTGCGAATACCAATAATGCAAAGGGTCCTAGAGAGAGCAGAAAGCTGCTCAGAAAATGACAAATGGAGTTTCAACTTGGAAAAAAGCAAGCAGTACATTTGGGGGGCAGGGAAAGCAGAGGGAGTATTTTGAGAGAAAGATTCATTGGGCGGGAGATATACAGAAAGATGCAGTGCTGAAAAAGACCTGGGTCTATAATGAACAGAAAACCAGATATAAGTGTTCAATATGCAATGGCAGCAAAAAAGGCCAATCAATTTTGGGCTGCATATCCAGAAGCATTGCACCATAAAAGGTGGAAATAATCCCTACCTATATGGCTCTGGCACAGTGGCATCTGTCATCGTGTGTTCAGTTACATCTATGCCAAACATGCAAGCATAGACTTCTGGGAAGTGGCTTGGGTTTGATTCTGTAAGGTGCTGAGCGCTTTGTCCCCAATCTAGCGAAGCACTTAGGCATGTGCATAAATGTAAGGATATGAATAGTCCCTTTTACTTCAGTGGGAATATTTACATGCTTAAAATTAAGCATGTGCTTTGCAGGACTAGGGGCAGTGTATGACAGAGCCCTTATTCCCTAGTTCTTATAAATTATTAGCCTGAAATTTTAAAATTCCAAAAACTGTTAATGCCATTTTTGTGACCCTGAAGGGGACCTTTTATCACTTCATTTTACCAAAACAAGGATGGAGAGTACCTTGGACTTTGTAAACAAATTGACATTTTTTGGAAGCAAGCAATATATACTGTCCCAAAGTTTCACAGAACTTACCCTTCATCTTTCCTCCCCTTACTTGGTTTCTTGTCTTTCTTCCCATTTTCTGGGACTATTTTTCCTCCTGATACAAAAAGGATGTGTGTGGACCTAGGGACTTTAATAGACAGGTGTCTCTACTGGATTTAAACCAAAGACTGGTAATCAGTTAATATTCTTGGAATGTTTTATTAACTTTTTTTTTGCCATAATTTGTAACTGCCTAGCACTGTTGCTGAAAGAGGATATAAGTGTACTTGAAAAGCTAACTGGACCTGCCAGTCCTGTCAACATGTGTTAGAGCTGCTGCCTAGCTGAATCTTCAAGAAGAGGTGGAAAAGAAAGGGATGCAGAAAGAACTACTATAGCACAAGCCAGAGAGAGAGTTAATATAATAGTTCTTGCTTTCTCCCCTTTCTGTTGCCTCTTTCTCTTAGTTTGACTTTGTTTCAGAATACATTGTTGTAATGGAGGTAAACAGTTTGAATTGAGGACAGTTATTCTAATTAAATTGTGCACAGATCACGTGGTTGTGTGTGCAATTTCTCTTAGACTAAAAGAATTGAGGTTCTTACCCCAGAATACTCAATATCACTAGATGACTTGGTTTATCCAGTAAAGTGCAGCCAAACACCAGGTAGAATATCAGGAAAAACGATTGGCCTGTGAAGTAGATTTGGCCAATTTAGGAGCTATTGAAAAAAGGGTTCTGAGCATGCATGGTTGTGGGTTTTTTGGGGGGTTAGTTGCTAACATATTATGGACACCCTTAAGGAGGAATGCATTGATATGAGTGCACAGCAAAGATAGCACTACCATGAATTTGCTAGTTGCTTAAATCCAAAGCTGAGACAAGGGCTTCTGCCTACCTTGTGAATTTGGTACGAGCCCTAGCTCAAGCACAGCTCACCTTTGTCCTTCTATCTCACCTTGGTAGCTTGCTGTTTTAGGATATATGCATGACTTAGCATTATGCACTGAGTCGTCCCTCTGAATTCAGTGGAACTAACTGTGTATAAAGTTAAGCACATACATCTTTAAATAACTGGGGCCTTAGATGAGTTTCAAACTTTCAATATTTTCTGTTAATTTCTACTCATAGGATGATCACTAGCATAATTTAAATGTTATCAAAAGCCCTAAAATACATCTTGTTATTTTGGATGACAAAACAATATGTGTTTCTCATTAAATTTAAGCAAAATGTCATGGTACTGCACATCAGGTGAAACTGAAGGCAGAAGCAGACCCTTGTAACTTAGTTAGAATTAATCGAGCCTGTATCCATTGTAGCTGATTCTTTAAGTAAACTTGCACTTTTCTTCTATGGATTATTTAAAGACGGTTATTTATTCTCTTCAAAAATGGTCCATATTTCTGCCACTAAAAATCTTAATATGCTTAAAATTCTTCCTTTGCAGCCCATGTGTATTTCAAACTTATTGTGAGCACTAAATGCTAGATGTTTACCCATTTCATTCATTTTATTTGGTTTAAGTGCTAGGCCTAACTCCAGAATGGCCTTGAAATCTACTGGCTCTGTACCATTTCCAAGAAAATGTGTGCTTTTTTTTTTTTTTTGTAATCCCTCTATTGTTGTTCCAATCTATGGAGTAATTGAAAACTGTTGAGCAATGGACTAACCATTTTACATACCTCCCTTATCTGTGTAAACACTTCCTGATCTGCTTTCTTCTCCATCCCTTGAGGTCAATAACAGTTTCCCATGATTTCTCTATTTTACTGTGGTGCTTGGTTTTTTCCTCCTACACTCTAAACCCAAATGGTGATTAGATTCAACAAATATTTTCTTACTGTTGTTCATTTATCAAGGGTTGTCACCCCTTTTCCTTCTCCCTCCATTTATCCATTCTTGAGTATTGAGTAAATTTCTCCTTAAATTGTGTCTCCTTCTCACCCTTATTTCATTGATTTTTCTCTCTCGACAGCTGGACAACTAGTACAATGTATTACCTGACAACATTCGTTCAGATTTTTAAATGACTTTTCCTTTGCTGTGTTTGCCTTTGCCCCCTTTGTGTTAGCTTTCTGCAAATATTTCAGAGAATGAGTTTACAGGCAAGAATTTTTGTAAAAATGCCAATTTTAAGTGAATATTAGAGAGTCACAGAAACCATCAAATCTATAACCTGATTTCAATAATCATTTGCAACAGAAACCTGATTAAGACTTTTGTTCATCCAGATAAGAAACAGGATGATACCATGTGACATAAGCGACCAGTCCTATGGCTTGAATTTCAAGTATTGAATGCTTGCAGTGAGCTGCTTGTGAGTAAGCTATGTGCCAAGAGGTGTGCAGAGATGAATAATGCATAAAATAGATACAATCTTGATTTGCAAGTGGGCAATTCAGGAACAGAGAAAGGTGAATATTGTTGACTAAGGTATTAATCATGAATTAGCGGAGCTCTACCTTGGGGGTTGTCATCCTGTTTGAAATCCTCATTGCTATTGTACAAAGAAACTTAACTTGATGGTTTATTCTTTGTTTCCTTTTGCATAAGGAATGGAATGATCATCCTTGCTGTTTCTGTGCCTTCTCTGTTATTTCCGACTTTACCCATGGAATTGCCAGCATCTAATTTATTTATTTTTATTTATCTTTCTTTAGAAATGTTGAATACTGGCGTTTTGTGAAACTCACTGATTTAGGTTTGCATAGACTGCATGAACCAAAACTTGTGGGCTTTTTTGGCTTGAACCCCAGGAACCTGAAACCTCCAAATCTCCCCACTGAAGCTTTCTGGATTTGTAATGAAATTGGAATGTTTCTTCATGTCTTCGTTCCTTACCCATTGTCCTTCGTTAGGTGATGTGAGGAGATGAGGCATTCCAGTGACCTGCATCCTGTGATCCTCCACTCATGATGTCTTCAGGAGCATGCTGCTGGCTCCCTCCCTCATTTTCAGCATTCAGAGAGCAGGCAAGTTACAAATCCTTGTCCTGGGTTCTCAGAATATTTTTTGAGGATAGTCTGAACACTGCTTCTAGTCCTACACCTGCCAGTCACCTTAGACTTAGTCTGAAGCATACTTCAGAATGTACTAATGCATCAGACTGAAGTAAGCCCCAGTGTAGCAGCAGAAGTAGTAGCCAATATCTAGTTTCACTGCTAGCATAAGGACTTTTTAAAAGCCATTAAGGGTTAAAACATTTTTTTAAAAACCTGAATTTTGCTTTATGAAAACCAGAGTGATTCCATATGACATTAAAGTGGAATTCTCATTGGCGATAATGTAAGTTATGTCAAAGATCTTCAAGGCCAAGGAGAAAATGATGAGTCTGTCCATATGCCTTCTCAAGTCACTTTTTAACTCAGACATCAAACTGTTTAGTGATTCTTATTATTTATTTAGTTGTTGCAGATTCTGATTAAAATAATTAGAAGTGCATTAAAACTGGATAATCTTAATTGCTCCCATGGGGGAGGGATAGCTCAGTGGTTTGAGCATTGGCCTGCTAAACCCAGGGTTGTGAGTTCAATCCTTGAGGGGGCCACTTGGGAATCTGGGGCAAAATCAGTACTTGGTCCTGCTAGTGAAGGCAGGGGGCTGGACTCGATGACCTTTCAAGGTCCTTTCCAGTTCTAGGAGATGGGATATCTCCATTAAATTTAATTTATGTGTTAAATTTCCAAGCAGTAAGGTTGATGCTTTTACTGCTTCTCTATACTGAAGTAGCTTGTTGAACTCAAAGATGATCCACATGAGATGCCTCTGAGTTATGACAAGCTGTGGTCTGGAGACTGATTCTCCACTGCCTTGTGCAGACATACCCACCTGTGCAAACTGGGTATAAAACATGGCCAGCTCAGAATGAGATTTATACCTACTTTGCAAGTGCGAATGACTAAACAACATGCATGAGAGCAGAGAATTAGGTCCTGGATGTTAGTGGAATTTTATCAGAGACCTGCCATAAACATCATTACGGACCACTTTTAAGCATGGCTAGGGTTGCCAGGTGATTGTTTTTTGACTGGAATGTCAAGTCAAAACGGGAACCTGGCAGCAGGACACTAGAAGTTCGGTTGGCTGCTGAGGCCAGGCTGCGTGGGGGACAGCAGGCCTAAGGCCAGCTCCGTGCAACTCTGGGGAAGCAGCAGTGGCTGCCCTGGCATGTCCCACTCCTAGGCAGAGGGATAGCCCCAAGGGGGTGAGGGGGAAGGGCGCATGCTGCATGGCATGTTCTTTCCTTTCTCTAAGATTAGCCAGCTGCCTCTTTCCTTCAGCTAGCCCCTTTAATCTCTTTTAGTGAGTGTGACACTCAAATTGCCACTCTGCAAACAAGAATACAGTGTCACAGACATTAAAAAAGTCATAAACAACATCTATAATGCAGATAGGAAACAATACATTCTAGGAATGAGAGAGAGGTGTGCGGGAGAGACTTGTGTGCTGTTATTCTTCAGTGTCCAGTCCTCCAAACTCTTACTAGGATTACTCATGGGGGCGGGGGGGGGGGAGCACTATATTCATAGGAGGATCAGCCCTAAACGTACAATCTGGCGCAGATAATGATGCCTGCAAAATCACCTGACTGGAAGAAGTAGGGAAGGAGTTCCCATATCTGCTTCAGACAGGGATTCTGGGAAGCGAACTAGATTATACAGACCTCAGTAAACCTGAATATGTCGGAATGTGAATCAGGCTGTCAGGAAGAAACTGTTTGTTGCAGGTTATTAAAGAATGGGGGAAGAAAATTCCTTGAAGCATGCATTATAGCCCAGAATCTTAAATGATCCAGAGTAGCTCTCATACAAAAAAGCTCAGAGAGTCATTCCAATCTTACTGGCTTTGTTTATTTAAAAAAAAATTATAGTTATCTTACCATAAACTGCTTAAATTTGTAGATTTTACTTTTTACTCTTAGGTATGGTATTACATAAGATGCTATTCACCTTTATATCACACATGGATTAAGTAGGAGAAGTTGCTGTAAATAAACAACCAAAATGTGGATTTATTCAGTGTAGCGGGTCGATGACTCACTGGCGCGGTGCCTCCTGCTGGTTGTCTTGGGAATTAGCTCTTTTCCAACCCGGAGCGCCCTCCGTAGGCCAGTGTCTCGCCTACTGCTGGCCCCCCATGTCCCTCCTGGACCCCGGTACTCCTTTATCTCGGGGTGCTGCCCCCTAGCAGTGCCCCACTCTCTGGGTCTCCCCTCCCAGGGGAACCCCCCACCCTCTATCTCCACCTTGCCTCAGTGGCTACTGCCAGTCATTGTCTAGCCCCCGCTCACTGGGGCGGACTGCAGTCTAAACCACTCATCATTGGCAAGGGGATTAGGACCAGCTGCCTCTGCCTATTCCTATTCCTGGGCTGCCCCTCTGCAGTCCTAGTACCCTTTTGTGGGCCCTTAACTTGGCCTGCAGCTTGGGGCTTTGCTAGGCTGGAGCTCCCCAGCTCCCTCTGCCCTTTCCCAGCACTGCTCCATCGCAGGTCCCTTCTCAGCTCCCAGGCAGCGCAGTCCTTCTCTCTCAAAAGGCTAGAGAGAGAGTGTTTCCTAGCTTCTGGCCCACAGCCCTCTGATAAGGGCCAGTTGGGCCTTGACTGAGCTGGCCACAGCTGTGGCTGGTTCTCCAATCAGCCCAGCTTTTTCCAGGCACAGCCCTCTCCAGGGCTGCTTTAACCCCTTCAGGGCCAGAGCAGGCTGACCACCCTGCTACATTCAGTCATTAACAAGAAAAAAACAGGGAGGATGAAGAAGAATGCCCATTTCAATGGTAACAGAATGAAAATTCAACTGGTGTTTTCTTTCTAAACTTGTTTTCCATAGAGATTGCTGCTCTCAGGCAAATACCTATTTAAATATTTGAAATGTATAATCTTGACTTCATACAGCTCCAGTAGTCTACATGTGTTAATATTTCATCCCTACTTGCAAAAAGTATTACAATTTAAGTTTCAATAATGTAAGAAGCATCTGTGGAACAACTACTAGAAAAACAAACATCTTCCCAAGAAGATGTTTTATGTATAAAATAGGGGGTTTTATTTTACTATCAAAGATTCTCCATGCTATTACTTTTCAGCTTGTTAATAAAAGTACAGAACGTCCTCTTGGGAGACAGCAGTAAGTGGTCAAAATTCATTGCAATGTGGTTCTTCTAAGAATGAAGGAAAACAAAACATTCAAACCACAGCCTTGCATTATTTAGCCTCATAGAAATTGCTCAGGTTATTGAAAGCAAAACCCAACAATTTATTTTACGATGTTATAATAAAGAGACAGCCACCTATAACATTGCTGAAGGATTACTAATCTAAGCAATTGCACAGTGTGGTTGCTTGAAGATATTCTAATGTTGGGGTCAGCTCATCAGGGACTGAACTAGGCACAGGGTCAAGTGCAAAGGAATAGAATTCTTCTGGCTGTGCTACTATTACCCTATGGGATGGGAAACCTGCAATAAACAAATCTCTTGGTGTTCTGAAGAATACCACACCCTTGTGGGAAGGTTGTTGTGGTAAAGTTTCTATTCATCTAGCATTTTTAATTCAGCTAAACGTCCTTCAACAATGGTTGGCATAAGGGGCCAGAAAGGATAGGGTTGGGATCTTCACTACAGGCCGTGGAGCAGCTGCAGAGCCAGTCTGTGGAGACTTCTCTAGCCTAATGGCTCAAATAAGCGTTGGAGGACAGGGGAATCCACGCAGCAGTAGTTCCTTGGCCCTCCACCTCCAGAAAATGTCCCATCCCCCTGCTGCTGCCACACAAGGTCCTTTCATGCAGCTGATCTCTGCACTGCAGAGGAGGGTGTGCATTCCAAAACATTTTCTTTTTACACACTCTGGCCTAAGTTTTCAAAAGTGATGAGTGATTTTGGGTGCCCAACTTGAAACACCTTTAAGGGGTGCATTTCAGAAAGTGCTGAGCACCCATTCCCTGATTACCTGGCTGCCTGAAGGTGTCTCAAATGTGGCACCCAAAATCACTAGTCACATTTGAAAATGTGGATGAAATTAATGCAACATTCTACCAAACAACAACAAAAAGTCATGCAGTCTGGCCTGACTGTGTTTCTTTATAGCTGCATTTGGGGTGTGATATTTTTGCACTAGCAATATAGTATTATAAAAGCCCCATATTCTGAATAAACCATTGCCTGAAAAACACTAGAATTTTGATTTATTTCAATATGACTCTTTTCAAGTGCTGTAAATCATATTTTTATATTCCGTTACCTTTGCATTCTTTTTGAGCCAATGGCACTGAAACTGACGAATGGGAATCAAATGAAGTGTGTTAAGTGTTGCAGCTGAAGGCTTTCATCTCCCTACATTCTGTGCTGTGATTTATCTTGGTAATACATCACATACCTTATTTTCCTTGCTTATTTTATTTAGTGTTGTCACAAATAATATCAATTGACCATCTACTATAAGCACTAAACAGTTGTAAATTAACGAAATAAACTGAATCTACAAGAACTCATCTGTCCCGAATTTGATTAGAGACACTTGCATTGCACCAAGCCATTTACTATAGATGAACCTCATTTATTAAACAAGCAGCTTTGTGTCTTATTTGCAAACTACAGTAAATGGTTATACATGGTATTTGCAGTGATTTTAATAAAACACTTAAAAATGACTCTTTTATATCTCAATCACCGTGCATATTTTATGTTTCTGAAATAGTTATTTCCAGCTACCCTGTCACTTTTGTCTGAATCATTGCATCTAACATTGCCATGTTTGCCATCCATTTATACAAGTGCCTTCTTTTTCTGAAAAATGAGAGGTGGAAAAAAAATCCTAAGCGTTTTTCATAAACAGGCTTCCACAGTGTTACCTTTCATACTTTTGGAGATGAATTTCATCTTTACTGACCAGTAACTGTTCACCTTTGCGCAATAAGTAATGTTTTTAGAAATTTTTCTACCTGGATTAAAATTGCTCTACACTGTAACTTTAAAACACAATATCTAGATGCAAGCACCCTGCATTTTGGAAAAGTTTAGGTCTTAGATCTAATCATCACAGCTTGGACTCATCTCCAAAAGTTTGGAACAAAGCAACATTAAAAAAAATCAGCCTTTTACTGGTGGGAGTTGGGGGGAAGGGAAGAAAAATGAAAACAGAACATTCCTATGGAAAAGTAATCGGTAAAACTAGTTCATTCAGATGAAGAAAGCGAATATAGTAGTAGTGCATTTTAATGGCACATAGAGAAACTCAGGTAGATTGATACTTATGTCTTTGCTGTGAAAGCTGAATAAAGGTTAAAAATGGCCCAAAGGACCTTTGAAGTGTATATGCTGGGAATAAAATGACACATGAACTGAAGGAGTCAGAAAAAAGTGAAAGCTCTGGACATGGTGAAAACCATCAAAACTAAAAAGGACAGTGAGTAGAATGTGGCCAGAATACCCAGGACACTGTAAAACAATGGTAAATGAGAACAGGGAAATAGCATAGAAGAAGAGAGAAGACTACATGGATTAGATAAGAATGTTTCTTGGGAATATGTGGATGACAGCAGCACAGAATAAAATTAGGAACATCTGAAGTAAACCTATTCCCTGCTATAAATTGATAAAGGATTCTGGTGATGATCCAGTAGTATGGAAGCATGGTGCATGTGCCCTCCTCATGAATTCATTGTGATCAGATCTCTACAGTGAATATCTGCTAAAATGATAGGAATACATACAGTATTATATCAAAGATAAAATATGAGATAGGATCCTCCAAATGACTATTAAACAAGTCCACACTCAAAAAAAACTAATTTTGCAAGGTGTAGCTCACTTCATATTAATTTCTTAATGTAAAGGGTTTTTTTTTGCAGTTCTCAAAGCTAGGCATAATTCAGAGCAATAGACTTTTTTTTTAATTTTCAATCAAAAATGGCTTTTTAGTAAATTATCCTTTTGTGACAAATTGTCAATATTGGTTAAATTTTGTCTTTCACAAAAACATTTAGTGCCTTTTATTTATTTAGAAAAACCATGAACAATTTTGGGGTTAACAAGTGGCCCCATTTCAATCTCTTAGCCTTGAAAACATTCAAAATTAGCAAATGTAAAATAAATTTTTGTTTTTCATCCAGCTCTAGTATAATCTCACAGTGCAAAAATGTTTGCATGTGAAGTGATATCATGATATCAGCTGGGATATCATCTCACCTACTCCAAATGCGATGCCTTTCTGCAGGTGAATGGATTTCCCATATATTACTTGTGCTAACACTCACCAGGAGAATACAGGGAGGGTGGAATACATTGGCTGCAAACAGCAGTCTTCTCCACTGTGATTTTTGGCATATCTGCAAAATGGAAAATTAAGAAGAATTGTAGAAACAAATCTTCCCAATGGCTGTTTATCTGGAAAAGCCCAGGACTTCTGTGAATGGCAAGAGGCTTCTAATTTGGTTAGTCATAAGAGAAAATGTAATAACTACATTTCATTTTTTCTTTCTTGTTTTTGATCAACTACCTCAACATTTTATTTCTTAATTCAAGAGTGAAAACAATATATTTGTTCTGGTTGCCAACTCTGAAAGATCAACATAATTCCAATCCAGCTGAGAAGTCTCTGGTTTGCATTTCACTAGAAAGGGGTTGGAAATTGAATGTAGCTGGCAATATTGTTGGTGATGCAGAAGACAGAAGAGCCTGCTCTTCTTCTATGGCTATACCACCTCTGCAGGTGACATAAGAGGGGAAAAACTTGCTTTTGTTGGTAAATTTAACAGATAAGGACTTGAAGACACAGGAAAGTACATGCACTAGCAAGATGCCATTTTTAGAGTCACTTGCTTGACCCTAAGCACATTTTAAAACAACTGTCTGCCGTTTAAAAACATCCTACTGATAACAGTTTGCAGAGAGTGACTGTATTGATCCTGATTTTAAACTGTTGCTTTGTAGAATGCATGTTCAGTAATGTATTTGGCCTCATTATAGATATTCTTTGCTGCAGTGTAAAATAACACACTTTTTCATTAGTGTAATAGTCTAATCTCCTATTATCATTATTATTTATTTGTAATAATAAAGAGATCCCGACCTGATCAGGACTCCATTGTGCTAAGATATATAGTAAGTGCCAGTCTCTGCCCCCAAACAACTTATAGTTTTGTTTAAAACAAATGCACCAAGAGAATGAAACAAACTAACAAGGTGAAAAGGGAAAGAGGATAGGCTACAATCCTGATTGCATAGATGCAGCAACTAGAATTGTGAAGTAGTTGTAAATTGGTGCTAGAGATGATGAATTTTTTCCAAAGAAAAGCTAAAGCTCTAAATAACAATTTTTCTTTTTATGAGGAGTGATTCCAGCCCCACAAAGCACTATGTTAAAGCAAGGTCTTTGATTTCTGTTTAAGGAGCTGTAACAATACCACCAAGCAGGCCTTGAGTCAAACAGAAATGGCTTTAGCAGATCTTAGCATTCTAATTCAGTCTGTATGGTTGCAAATGGCAATGCTTTCCATTGTGATACTTATTTTTAAGTACATCTGCAATGAATTGCATTGTTTAGAAAAAAAGCAGCGATTTCAGAGTCTGAGATTTAGATTTTCAATCATCTTAGCCATTTGTTCTACTTCTGTGTTAAGTTTACAAAAAAAAAATATTTTAACACATGAAAATGGGTAATGAACATTGCATGGAAAATTTTAAGCTGTCTCATATCCGCTAAGCTGCCTCTGCACTTAGAAAACATTGATTATCACAAAACTCCTTACTGTGAATAGTTAAAGAACTGTAATGCATAATCAGCATACCTATATTAAAGCACAATTTTGTTTACTATGGTAAACCCTGGAGTCATTAGCATAATGCCCCAGAGGCAACTCTAACACAGCCTCTGCCACCTACAGATCACAACAAGTTGGAGGTCAAGGTGGAGAGGCATTTAACTTAAATCCCAATTTAAAGCTATTAAATGAAAATAACAAAAAGCAATGCCATGCAACAGAGATGTGTTTTGCATGAATAACATAAAATCACTTTTTATTAAATGAACTTGGTTATAGGGAAAACAGAAAAGGACAGTATATTAGAGGCCATTATAATGTTTCAGCTGAGTTTTCAACCTCTTTCTTTATGCAATGGGTGAAACTGAATAGTTTAAGAAAAGAAAATAGGATAGCAATATTTTCTTCTTGTATAGAGGCAATATACAGGTGGCTACAGAGGCGGGTCTGTCAAGATTTATATCAAACCTTCAATTTTAAAGTGGGTTCCCTGTTTCGGGGGGACTAAACAATTTCCTTGGGATAATAATGTTGTTCTTGTTGTATACTTGTCCCCTTAAAACTTCCTTTTTTTTTTATACCCCTCTACCTTGCTAGGTTGTTTGTCTGTTGCATACATTTATTCTTCTCTGTATATTTGTGTAATTAGTGAATATATATATACAACGTTAAAAGAGAACAAGAATAAGGGAGGATGATGCATTGAAGGGAAGCTGGAACAGTATATTTTTTCACTCTCCTATTACTCAAATAGAGATGAAATTTTCCCCAAATTAAAACAAAATCACCTGTTTGATGAAACTAAGCATTGAAAGTTTCAGCCAAAAAGAACATTTTATTCCCTTCACCAGATGATAAATGAAAACAGGGGTTTGTAATGCATAACAGTGGGACTGCCTACCACGAAAGCTATAATAATGCTTCCAATTTAGCAACACTACTGTATACTAATAAGGATTCGGACATGATAAGCATCCCAGTTGTAACTTAAGTTACACTGAAAGCAATAGTCAGGAAACAGTTTCCATGTCAAGACTAGCATATTATAAAAAATGTAACGTGTCTATAGAATCACTGTAAAATGATCTCATGTACCTGGATTTTCAGTGACAAGCACATACAGTGAAGTGTCCTATTAGCAGCACAGTCAGTTATACATGCATACGATGTTATATCTAACTTTTGTGGTAGACTCTACGGGGACGTTAATAGTCACTCAAACAAACTAAGGAAATACCTATACTTCAGGGCAAAAGCCAACTTCTAATTTTGGGGACGTAAGTAGAAACTTTTCCTGGGGCAGCTCCCTACAACAGCAGCTCCTTAATGCCACTTCTACTTTGTGTTGGAGCTAGTTAATCTGTGTAAAAGTGAATCTTTCCCTGCCTGCTCCATTACTGCCCTCCATGCAAACAGTACACATCCATCAGAAGCACCTCTCTATGTGATTCCTCCACCACATACCTTTCATGTGTTGCTCCCATGTGAATCCTATGTTGATGGGTGAGCTTAAAAACCTAGCTAAATAGTTATACAGTCCAGAAATTCTTGCACTGGCCTTCTACAACATGGTGAATATCTCAGGTGACCTGTTTTTAAATGATATGAAAACTGTCATTCCTAATTAGGACTATTATTGGTACAAAAGCAGTTGGTGTATAATATTAGTCTTAGCCAGGAATGACAAGTTTTTTTTCATTTTTACTATCTGAGCAAATTTATACATATTTAAATGACTGAAATATAACATAAACCTAGCCCTCGATCCTGAAAAGACATATACATGTGCTAAACTTTACATATTGAGAACAGTCCCACTGAGTGCTCACAGTGCATAAAGTTAAGCATGTCTAAGTTTTTGCAGGATTGGGGCCTCAAAGTTGATAGCCTCTCCCATTCCTGTGCCACCCTCACCCAAAACTTCACAACTGTGTATTGCAGTTACTCTTGTGAGTCAACATGTGGAAATCAAACTACATGGAACCCAGTTGTCTGTTTTCCCAGAGAATGATTTGCCTTTCCACTAAGAGAAACAGTTCTAGGCATCTGTCTATCCTGTACAAAACACAGACTTCACAGCTCTGCACATTTTGAACCAGAGAAGCAATGAAACAAATGATTCAGCTAAGCTTTAGACTAGTACTTCCAAATATCATTTCCCCACAGTGTAGGAAGAGATTGGCCGTACACATTGCCTGCAAAAAGTTTTGAACAAAGTCTGGCTAAAAAATGGACCAACATTTTCAAAAGCTTTCAACAAGTTTTCAAAAGCTGTGATTTACTCAAAGCTATGGAGTTTCTTTCAAATATTTCAGAAGATTCATCAGGTCAGGTTGCCTTGATCATGTCAGGAACCATGACTGATGCTGTGATACAATCTGACATTTTTATAAATATAAAGAAATATATTACACTGATTCGTATCACCATCTATGATGATTTCTCATATTTTATTTCCTTCTATTTGTCAGTTTAATTTAAAAAAAATTAATATTGAGATAAATATTATCATCAAAGGTTTTACATTCAACTACCCACTCATTTTGCTCTTGAATCCTTCCCAAGACTGAATTCTCTTCATTAAGGAGTCCAGACTTTTTTAGGCACTGACTTGAAGACCCAAGAGTTTCTCAATTAAGTTCTCTAAATTTGGAGAAAGTGGCATTTCTGTCTTTATTTATTGCAAAGAGACACAATTCTTCACTTTCGGTGCACAAATGTTTTGCTTTTCAAAGAACCACTCCCATCATAATGTGAATACAAGACTGCAAACTACTTTGAAAACAGTTGAAGCATAAAAGACAGGCAAAAATGACTGATCTGCATCCTATCTGTTTGTCCTTTTGGTACGTGTGGTAATGGTCACTTATCTGACTACCTGTGGATATGGAAATGCATTTGAAATGATAAAGAACCCTCCGTTCCATGATAATGACAACAATCTGTGACATTTCTAACCTTAGCAGCAGGTTAGAAACTATTTGTGTTCTCTTCCATTAAGAATTTTACCCCTTCTGACACATCTATTTAGTTCTGTTTGAAAGAAAAAATCACATTAGTATGACCTAGGACCACAAATGAAGACTATCTTCTCCCAGCTAATCTGCATATATTTAAGTATTTATGAGCTACCTGCTGGTATCTGAGGTGGTTATCAATCTAATAATACTCCAATGTTATTTGAAGTTCCCTGTATAAGCACCAAACTCATATATGCATTAACACCAAATGGAACTATGGGTTAGTAAGATATTACATGTCCAATCTTTATCCTTTTCTCTACTCCCCACCCCCTTTTTGACTTTTAATTTAGAGTCTTCAAATGTATTTTGAAATTGATCTGATATAAGCAATGTTTATGAATCTCCAGCATGGGACTCATGTCTAGTGTATTTCACTCACTGTGAGCTAACATTTTGCAACAGAAATGTAATTCATTCCTTATAAAGAGTAATGCTGTCTACTTGTATTTCCTAAAACAAAGAATACTTTTTATTTAAAGCATTTTAATGGACTCCTAAACACTTATGTATATCTCCTGGAATGGCATAGCTAATTTTGATCATTTTGTTCCATCTTTACTTTTATTTTTGTACCATTGTTTTCCATTTCAAAGAGTAAGAGGTATGGCTTATAACAAAGGCAGAAGTAATATTTTATTTAATATCCTTTCAGTGCCTACAACGCAAAGACTGCAATCTAGATGAAATTACTGTTGATGCTGGTGAATAAGTTATTCATAGTTTTGCAGAAGGAGTAGCACTTCTAACATGAATGCCTCATGCCTTGTTTATTTTACATCTTTGGATGTAAATTACCAACTATTTGAATCTAGGAATATATCAGAAACAGAGCTAGAGAGCAGTCTGTGTTACTAAACCTTTGTCAAACTTGCCAGTGCTCAGCATATTTTCAAAAATTACCTGGGTCAAATAGCAAGAAAATTGTCTAGAATATACATGGAGAATTATATTGGGAGATCCAATTTTTTTTCTGACCACTAATGACTAGTGCATGGGTGTGTGTAAGTGGGAACTTGTCATTCACTAAAACACTGTTACAGTTGTTCTTAGCAATCAACCTTTACTTTTCAATAGGAACAATATATTGGATTTAGGGCTTTATTTCAGAAAGCTAGACATAGATGGTGGTAACCATAAGAGATTTTTCAGTGTACTGTAAATATTGTATTTACATTACTGTGCATCAGAGTTCTTCTGCTATATAATTAATAATAAAGAACCCAGGAGTTAAACAGGAGGAGAGGGGAGAAGGTGCAACCCCAAACCATCTTGTTGAGGCCCTGATTGCTTTTTCTTCTTTGTCCCATCATGCAATGCTACAATTATAAAATGGGAATGCCTGAGGGAGCTATCTAATGTCCAGGTGAAGGGTCAAATTCTGAACTCAGTTACACTCTTGATATGCATAATGGGACACACACAGAAAATGGGACACAAACAAACAATGCACCTATCTGCATGCATATGCAGTATTTACTCTACATCAGACATGATCTGGATAAGACTAAACCTTCAATAAGCAGCTATTGCACCTCTGAATTGTAAGTGCTACATTTTGCAAGGACTTTTATCTTCTGGATCAAATTCACATTTGGCATAAATAGGTGCAACTTTATTTTTATAGGACACAATCTGATTTGTATGACAGGTCTGTATTTGTGCCTCTTAAAGTTAATCCATATATTATAGCTGCATTGTACAATAAGTTTACCTATATATTATGTATACACAAAAGTATAAAAATGCCACTTTGACTGATCAGTTAAATATGCATTGTTTTTAAAGCCAATAGCCTGACACTGTTCTCTTCCATGTATCCAATTCCATATGTCAAGCACTTCATATAATACACGTTAGAGAGAAGACAAGTCAAAATATATATTATCTTTTAGAGCAGGTTAGCTGCATCGGAGCTATTTTGTTCTGGAAACAAAATGTAAAGTAAGTGATTTTAGGGTACATGCCATTTATTTGTTTAGGCCTCGTTTCAGTCAGGCACTTACACACTGATTTCAATGGAACTTAAGCATGTGCTTAAGTACTTTGCTGAACCAAGCCACAATTCCTATACATGCCAGTATGCTAGGCAAGTGTCACAAAGAAAGGTGAGGGCAAACAATGCAAGCCTAGTGCTGAGAATCTGTGATGGAAACAATATACATTTCTAGGTAGACAGACCAACTGTTAGTCCCAGCCTGTGCAAAAGTGATATTAGGTGCCAGATGGGCAAGAAAAGGAATATCAGCACAGTAATAGTATTAAAGTGAGGGAAAGGAAGAGGTTTAAGATACTACTTACGTGACAGACCAAGTATATTTAAAATTATTTATCTGGGGTCCTGTGCACTGAAGTATTGTGCGAACCTTGTGTTGACTCTCTGCAAAGAGATGTGTTTCACCCTAGAGCAGTACTATAATGTAAATAATTATTCCCATATTATGAAGCCTGTTGTTATGGGCTTTGTTTGTAGTGCCTTGCAAAAAGAAGCCAAGTTTAGAGAGCTGGGGAAGTCCTAGCTCTGGGGTTACTTAATATATTTTATGACTAATGAGAAATTGTTGTTGCTTTGTTTTGTCTTAACTATAACCTCATCTATGCACTAAGTCAGGTTTTTGGGGGTTGTTTTTACAGCAGAGACTATACCTAGCTAGTGAACACTTTTATTTAACCACTTTTCTGCCACACTGCTTTGCAAAGCCTGGAGCTGGCCATAAAGATGTTAATAAAATGGATATTTGTAAGCAATATTAATTAAACAACATTTATGTTCCGTACATGCTGTTGCTCCTGGCAGGTCCCGCCGGCAGAATGCACTTGTGAAATGAGCACTGCTCATTGGAAAAACACCTAGTGGGATTTCACTAAAGAAATGACTTTCATCTGCAGTATATGCACACAGCTTTTTGGCTTCAAGGTAATCAAACAGAATTTTTAAATTTCAGCTTCTTCCTCAAAGTGAGGTACAAGTTGATTGACTTCTTTGGAGTCTAGCTGAGGGTGTACGAACAAATTACCTGTCGATTAATGTTTAAGCCATATTCTTTATGAGGTGGAAGTTAATAGTGGAGAAAGTCATCCACAAATCTCCCTCACACACAGACATAGCCAGGCCTTTCACTCTGTTCCTAGGGCTCTACCATCAGTGCTGCTTTGGGCTAACTGTGATGTAGCAGTGTATTCTGGGGGTTGGCATGCAAAATTTGTGGATACATCACAAATCCCTCTTTGCTTTTTAGCTGTATTACTGCCACATCATAAACACATTTAAATTGGAGCAAGGATTGGTTTAGGGAACTTAAATATAAGGCACAGAGTGATTCAATAGATAATTGTTAAACAGTAAATATTGTTAAGCTTCTGCTGGTTTCTAGAGCTTTACCAAGCCAGGGGATTCAAACTCTAGACTATACTCTGTAGGCTCAACAAACGATATACCAGCTCATGATTTCAGCCAGGCAAGGTTCAAACTGGATGCACTCATTCTAGCACTACGCTGAATACATGAGGAAAAGTTTGTATTGATGTACCATCTCCATTGTGCATTTAAGAAAGCAGGATTATGCTTTGATGAGGAACAGCAGATGATAAGAAAGATAAGATAAAAATCCACAGCGGTCCCAAAACCATCCATTTTTGAGAAGTAGTAGTTTAGTCTGCAGTTTTTGGGGTTTTTAAGTGCTCTGACCAAGGAAAGCAGCCATTTAAAGGCCTGGACATGGCCAGAGCACAAGAGGCAGAATGTTCTGAAAGTAAGTCAAGGAGCTGGGAAGGCCCTTTACAAAGTCTGGTGTCGGGTGAGCTTTCTGATCCCCTGTATTTTAATTTTTGTTAAAAATGAGAGCCTGCCTGCCAAGCTGTTTTCTCCCAAAGCTTTCACAGCTCTACCTTTTGCAAACCTTTGTACTTTGATTAATACTTGCTTATTTCTGGTAAAGTACTAAGGATCACGATTCAATAAAGATGGCATTTACTGCCATCTGTCTTGACAGTCTTTGAATAGAAAATGTGAGAGGTGAAAGGTTTACTGGTAGGGCTTATTGCCTCAAGCATACAGATGGAATAAGAAGCATTAGCTATGGTACACGTAATCCAAAGAAGAAATGATCTTCTTATATTTCCCCATCTTTTCCATCCTGGCTGTACCTTTTTTAGACACTCCTCCTACCAAAACAACTTTTCTTTGAAAAAGCAAAATAGAGCAACTTCAGCCATCTAACTGTCATAGGAACTGCCTGTCAAAACCAGCTCACAAATTAGCATTACCATAGTGCTCACAGACTCCACAACTCTCTCTCATTATTGGGCCACTATTATTCACCCAAAGGAAAATAAGGAGATACGACATATTGCTTTAATGGTCATTCTGTGATTTAGGTCATTTTAACTGAACACGTAGTAGTATATAGCTTTATTTTCCTGTTAATTCAGTAAAGATATTCAAAGAAAATAGAATATTGAATGCTGATAATTTATTGTGTTAACATATATTTAAATATTTAACAGAAGCTGGATGCATTTTCTTGCTAAGAGTTTCAAAATGTAAATCTCTTTGGATCATATAAAGTCTCTGTAAAAATCCCCAGGCTCTACTGAATGGAAATTGTATCATGAATGAAAATGGGGGAATCTTTGTTCTAGTCGTTTTAATACTAAAATGTATACAATTGAGACTCAGGGCATTTTTATATGGTGGGATAATGCTCTCTACAGGGGTGCGTAACATATCGCTTAGTAATTGCTCCATGTGGATCTTGCTTGAAACAGTACTATGTTAAAGTGACTAGAGAATCTTTAGTGCACACCAGCAGGATCCACACAGAGCAATTTATTTGCAACATGTTTGTGCACTTTAGAAATCATATTGCCGCAGAGCGTATTACCCAACCATGTAGACAAGGCCTCAGTGTTCCTCACTAGTGCTAGCTGTACCTTTGAATGTTAGTCTGGCTCCAGGCAGGTTCAACTATAAAGTATGTGCAATTATTTTAAAAATCTTGAACCCCTGTTCTCATGGGTGCAGTATGAAATGTTATGTTATAATCACTTAAGAAATCAGGAATTTTTCATAAAAAGGGACAATTATTTTTTGTCCCTGGCTGCTGAGCCTGGGCAGGGAGCGGGCTGCTGCTGCCTCCCAGCCAGGCTCTCTCTGACAGAAGCAGCTCCGTCCCACTCCCTGTCCAGCTGCCAGAGAGAATGGTGCCCTTCTTCCTCCCCGCCCCCGGCAGCCAATCTGGGGGGCAATCGACTCCCCCTGCATGTCCCCGTTACACATCGCCTCTGATTTGGGTTTTTTTTTAAACACAGCTATCATAGAGATCATCATGTCCTTGCAATACTGTCAAAGAAATGCTGTCAAGTATTTCTTGGTCACTTTTATTTTTTTGCTTTTAACTCTGTTATTGGTCATACCTTCTTAGCAGATGCAAAATAACATCCCCCTCTCAGTGTTCTCTTTTCCCCCCCAAAAAAGGTAAATATTGATTTTTCTATGCTTTTCACAGACCACAAACCAGCATTGCTTTGACTTGTTTGTTAATCTTATCAGTGATTCCATCAGTAATGACAGCACGATTCTAGGAATAGGGTTTGTATTCCAGCTGCCTCTGCAGTACAGAGCAAAGGCATGGTGTGGTCAAGTATAACCAGTTGTGGATTTTTTCAAGTAGATTTTAATCCAGAGACAATTTCCCATATTCACCAATGGAGTTCCATTGAAGTGAGGCTCTGCACTGGAGCCAGGATCTGCCTGCAGAGTTACAACAGTAGGATGGGGGGGAGGGGTGAACAGTGTTTATTATATCCCATTTTGATCAAGTATCCCCCCTATCCCTACATAAAACACTTTGAATGCAGTTTAATGTCTCTGTAGCTTAGAGCAACCATCTGTAAAATAGTTATGTTTTTTTACCTACCACACGGGCTGTCTGCAGTGAGTGTTGGCAAAGCATTTTGAGGTCCTTGGCTATAATGCATTATATGCTATGGCTCAGTCTCTGCACTGCAGTTCAGGAGCTTTATACTGCACCTCAGCCTGGAAGGGTATGTCTACACTGCAGACTAAACCCAACTCTGTAGGACTGGGCTGTGGGGTACATCTACACTGCAATAGAAAACCCACAGAGCCCAGGTATGACTCAGGCTTGGGGGCTCACGTTGTGGGACTAAAAATCTCAGTGTAGAGTTCCTGCTTGAGCCTGGGCTCTTTGTGGCCCTTCTGCCTCATAGGGTTTTAGAGCCCAGGCTCCGTGCCAAGCCAAGATGTCTACACTGCAATTTTTAGCTCCACAGCCCAAGCCCTGCGAGCCCCAGTCAGCTGACCCAGGCAAGCTGTGGTCATGCTCTATGTCTTTTATTGCAGTGTATACTAGAAAGCCCTCTGGATATAGTGAATGTTGTATAGTAACAATAAAAAAAAATTACACTTATAAAGTACCTTCTATATGAGGATCCCAAAGCACTTGGTAAGCCCAATTTAGCTTTTCTGGGAGCAAAAAACCCAGACAGCTACCTAGGTGTGTATCCTATATCAAGCAGAGAACTGAAAAGGTTAAATAATCTTTTTTCTTCTCAAAAATAAAAAGGTACATGGAGACATTAACTGTATAATTTCATGACACTAAGAGCTGGAAATTTTCTGCCCTGCCCAAGTGTATGTCATAAAGATGAACTTTGGTACATGTAAGCGGAGTCAGGATGAGCTGTACCCTGACATCTGGTGGTGAATTGTGGCGAGTTGTGCAAAAGAACTTCAGGGGCTGATCTTGTTTGCATATGCACACCCACCCTGCCTAGCATGAGTCCACAGCCGCCCAAATGGTCACTTTGGCTGCTGTGGGATCCCCAGTTTCTCTGTTATTGGGGCAGGAAGAATAAAGTGTTGTTACCCTGATTATGTGAATCAAGGCCAGTGGAACTCTTTTATGACAGAGGAACTCGCCATCAACTAAGTAGCACTCGCTAGACAAGGGACATGGGTTCCGAAACCCAGTGAATTGAGAGATGTTGGGGATGGGTATTTGTACCTGCTGGTACAAGCCTGAAACACCAATTGCACCTGCTTCTTTCTCTACAGTTGAATATCAGAGCAAATTTTGATTCTATTAGGAGTCTAGTTACAAGCTACTGAGCTGAATTCACTTTGGGCCAATGGTGCACCAGCACTGGGACTCCCCTACTATAAGCTGAAATCAGTGAGAGCTGTGTTAACTAGTGGTGGTGGGGCTGAGGATATATTACTACGCAGCTGGCAGAGTGGAGCAGTTTGTGGGACTGTTGGTGTGGCCCACGGGATGGCTGGTAGAGCGGAGTGGAACAGTTTGCGGGACAGCTAGTGGAGTGGAACGGAGTGGCTGACAGAGCGGAGCAGTTCATGGGATGGCTGAAGCGGCTCACGGGATGTCTGGTGGAGTGGAGCGGCTCATGGTGAAAGCTGCAGCAGAACCCCATGGCGAGGCGGGGCAGTCGGCCTTGGACTACATAAGGTGCCCCTTAACACCCCGCATGCCCCCCCCATTTCCACCCAGGCTGGGGGGTAAAACTCTGCAGATAAACTTTTGAACTCTGGGGCTGCACTGACCAGGGACTTTTGGGGTGTTGGACTTTTGGGACTTTGGGTGATTTTTGGGTTGCTGGACTCAAGAACCAAAGGGAAAGGACACGGCCCAATTTGCTGGGGTGGGTCTTTGCTCATGGTTTGGTCTATGAACCCTAGTTGTAGTATTTTCCTAATTTAATGCTGATGTTGTTTACCACATATTATTAAAAATTTTCTGCTACACCGAGACTCTGTGCTTGCAAGAGGGGAAGTATTGCCTCTTTGAGGCACTCAGGGGTGTGTGTAAGATTTTCCCAGGTCACTGGGTGGGGGCTCGAGGTGGTTTTGCGTTACATTGTTGGGAGGGGACCGGGACCCCTATGTATTGAACCCGGCCCTTGCTGCTATCAACTCGGCCTGGCAGAAGGGTTACATACATGTCCGTTTGTAAACAGCATGAATATGTTTGCCTTGGCTGCTTTATCCTCCGCCAAAAATGTAGATCTGATAGCATCTGTTTCCACTACCCACGCTATTCAAATCATTAACAACTCACAGAACTAGGGAAGGAGGCATGAAAGCTTTCACATGTCTTTGCAAGGAAAATCACTTTTGTGTTTAGCCTTTTTCTTTGCTCTTTGTCTGAAACTCAGAGACAATTGTGATTGACACTGGGAAAAATAGGGTTAAAACGTGGGAAACACCATAGAATGGTTGAAGTGTAAATAAGTTGTGAACATAATCTACCCAATGCTGTTTCAGCAAGTTTTGGAAAGTTGAATGTAACACACACACACACATACACACACACACACCTCTAGTACAATGAACTAAGGACAACATTTTCAAATGTGAGTGCCTAAAGTTAGTTATGAAAATCCATATTTTGCATGGCAAACAGTTAACCACAGGCCTTACGGTAAGCACTGAAATTAGCAGAACTACTCACAGGCTTTACAGGATTGGAATTAGGCACTTTTGAGCATGTTAAAATTGAGAATGGGGGTAGAGCTTCCCAGCATTCTCCAGATCATTTGCTAGAGGTTATTGGAAACCTTCCAAAACAAACAACAACAGCAAAATGCCATCTCCTTCCCATCCACTTTGTGCATTCTGTGTAGAAAGGACTGTTTCAGGAGCAGGTTAAGCGACAGAAAATTTTGGTCTCTCACTTGCCATCTCTTACCACTTTGCTCCTGCACCTTGTAGAGCAATTTGAAAATGTAAAGAAACCAAAACCAAAGTAATTGGTGTCCAATTCTTTCTGACCTATTCATTTCCCCCAATTGCCAGATTCATTAATACAAAGAGCCCAATCCATCTCCTTCAAGAATCAAAGAGAGTTTTTCTGTTGACTTCAAAGGAGGATTGGGTCCTTAGTGTGGCAGGCTGCCTACTGTTTTAGGATGTTAAGTGTCAATGGAGCATGTCACTGGTGCTTGCAAAATTATTTCTTAAGAAGAGCAACTCATTTAATTTTTTTCAATAGTGAAGCAAAAGGGAAGATTCATGGTAAGACCTACAAAAAAAGGACCAAGTTAAGAACATGAAGCAATAAAGAGGTAAATCAGCAGTAATGTAGCATTAACAAAAAAGCATAAAACTGGCAGCCAAACCTGGGAAGTTCAGAGGAGTACAAAACTTTAAAATACTTCTAAAATTTTATCTAAACTTTTAAAAATGTCAAAGCTTGTGTTCCAGTTCTGCTTGAGTTTGCGGCACTGGTTTAGGTTAGAATTAGTTCATCATCTGTACTGGTTTGACCCAATTATCTCAGCCCTGCCTTTTTTCAAACTTGGCAAGTTGTAAACATTTCACTTTTTACTTTTTCACAGTTCTTTCCTATGTCTGAAACTTAGTAATAAAAATATGTTATTTGGCCTGGGGCACATTAACTTTGTGACATTAAGCTATTCTGTCAAGGCCTATATATTTTGATTGAATAACAGACCATCAAATGACATGCTGGGACAATTAACAGGAGGTTCTCTCCAACCTAGATAACACAAAACTTTATGTGCACAATAGCATGGCCTAGACTATGCAGATATGCTGACTCCCACTGTTAGTGCTTATACTTTATATTATAAACAGGAACATCATGTCAGGGCTGAGGTAAGTTGTAGAGGGTGAGAATTTAAGGTTCCTAGTATCTGTCTTGAGGCTGATCTCATTTCCGTCTGGTGTGAGAAAGCAATTGTTTTTTTCAATGCCAATTTCATGAGTAAGAGGAAAATACTGCATGAATTCTCATGATTCTTAGTGGGGAGGCAGAAGCAGTAAGCTGTGCAGTGTGTGTAAGTGGCGTTAGGGGTTTCCAGAGTTTCTAGTCAATTAAAAAGTTGGTTTAGTAAGTTCCCTTCCCATCACTAAGGATGCAGGATGCTACTGTTCAAGGCTCAATGTTGCTCATTAGACATAAATTCTGAAGCCAAGACCTGGGATGGATGTGGTACTTACTCCCCAATGGTTCTCCAACAATGGCCCTACGCTCCAGTGAAGTCACTGTAGTAACCCTGCTGTTATCTATTTAATTGGATAATAAACTCATTTGATTTTACTCTGCCCTCACATTCTCAAAATGCTGCATGGCTTTGTCCAGGTTAGGGCATAATTACAATGTAGATGTTAAAAGGAGGAGCTGGAAGTTTTGACAAATGGTTAGATGACACCAGGGCTTTTGACACCAGGGAGTCCCAGGAGATGGGTTTGGTTTTTAGCAGCCTGTAGGCAGTTAAGGCTTTTTATACTAAGGAGTGGATGTATCTCTTTCCTTTCTCATTTTGCACTGGACAGAAGATGTCTTTCAATTTAGGGCAATAGGATTTTATAATCCTCATTCTCCAGCCCCACAAATGTTGACAATAACTGCCTGCCCCAGTATCTACCATTATCTCCAACTACAATGTACTGGTATAAGCATGGCAGCTGGATGTTTCTGCTAACTTGATCAGCAGTGTAGCTAAAATGCTGACATTTAAATGGCTATAGCTAGACTTCAGCATTAATACCCCCATTGAAATGAATGGGGTGGCTCATTGCTCTCAAAGCTGTTGGTATGTGCTGTCTACAGACTCAGAGAGGCATCACTGCTTTTCTTAACCTTTAAGATGTGAACAGAAAGTATCTTCACTTCTTTTTTAGTGGAAACTTTGGTTTTGTTGCAACATTACACATTTATGAATGGGGAATTTGGAGTCATGTATTAGGAGGCATAATTGCATTATACACAGGGCCTCGGCTGCACTCTCTTGATACTCTCACTGAGGTGAACATATGCAGCATACCTACCACTGCAAAGTACAGCATCATCCTGTTATGCTCTTTTTTCATCTTCCAGTTCCTCAAGCTCATGATATAGTATGTTTCATTGTGCCACTCCCAGTGCAAAATTTCAGTCTCCCTTTTTGTTCTATTTATTTATTTTTCTTTACGAAGTTCTGAATAAGAAAGAACATACTCTTCAAATATTAATTGGCAGCTATAAATACCAAGGTTGGAGAGGAAATGTTTAGGATTGTACACAGTGGTATTACTAGGAGTAAGTGATTATCAATCTAGACATCTACTCCATGTTCATCACTATAGTTTCTGGGGTCCTCATCGTGGAGCAATGGGATGGAACTGAGGTAGTAATTTAGGCTAAACATCAGGAAACACTTCCTGAGAGTGACCTGTATTAAGTTGTGGGAATTGTCTCTCAAAGAAAGCAGTGGAATTGCCATCATTGGTGGAGAGAGGTGAAGTAAATTGGACAGTATTCTAGAACATGTACCAGAAGAACCAATTCTGAATTGGCAGAGAGATGGGATGTACTAAAGAGTCTTTTCCTTCTCTAACAATTGGAAGTGGGATAGCCCCAATAAAATGACACATTATGAGAAGTAACCAAGTAAAGCGTCACTGTGATGAGATGATACGGACATCTCTGCCAGAGCAACAAATCAATGAACAGTAGCACAATTATCCTTTTCAAGTTTAAAAGTAACAGAAAAATTGTATACACAGAAGAGTGTGCACACGGTTCTTTCACCTTTGCTGAAATATGACTCATTGGTGTGAGCCTCTGTGTGTGTCTAGTTTGGTGATGTAGTAGTTTCAGAGATAGCATGCAATGTGCCAGTTACTATGGTAACAAGATGTTTTTCATTGACGACTTGTTAAAATGGTGGCATATAAATAACACATGTATGGTACATTGTCTTTGGGAGAGAGCAACTCTTGTCCTGGGATTGTAAGAACATGCTTTCTTTATTTTCTTTCTTCCCCGTCCCCACATTCTTGTGTATTTTTGATGTGCATATGTATCTAATATATCATTCTGCCTCATTTTTCAGCACTCTATCCCCTTTTGAAACTGTACAGGATACAGACCTGATGTGAGGAAATGAAAGGTGACTGAATAATTGTACATGTGGTTAAGAAAAAGAATTGATGGATTGGAAACCAAAAGCATTCACACTGGAAATAATGCTGAGACCCTCATTGCACATACCATAAAAATGATGCTTAGTTATGATTTGATCCTGCAAGGTGCAGAGTAGGCTAACCCCCATCAGCAATGAACATAAATATGTATTTAACCTTAGGCACCAGAGTAGTTCCATTGACTTTAATTAGATTACTTGTGCACTTAAGCGAGCTTGTGTTTATGTGCTTTGCTGGATTGGGGCCTGAACACCTTGTAGGATCAAGCCTGTATACATTTGAGGGCATTGAGTATTGTGGTTACTGTTTTTCCCAACTTCTCCGTCTGTTTGGTTAAGAAGTCAGTACAGATAAGAAGAGAAAACATATTAATTTTGTAATTATAGGGTGATCAGAGACAAGCCTAGATATCAAAGAAAATGTAACATTACAATCTACATGGAAAATTTGGTAAACTGCACCAATTTGCAAAATTTAATGAAATGCATGAAATTAACATGTAGCACATGAACGGGTATTGTTTTAGGTCAGGGGTCGGCAACTTTTCAGACATGGTGTGCCGAGTCTTCATTTATTCACTCTAATTTAAGGTTTCGCGTGCCAGTATTACATTTTAATGTTTTTAGAAGGTCTCTTTCTATAAGTCTATAATATATAACTAAACTATTGTTGTATGTAGTAAATAAGGTTTTTAAAATGTTTCAGAAGCTTTGTTTAAAATTAAATTAAAATGCAGAGCCCCCGGACCGGTGGCCAGTACCCGGGCAGTGTGAGTGCCACTGAAAATCAGCTCACGTGCCGCCTTCGGCAAGCCGGCCATAGGTTGCCTACCTCTGTTTTAGGTAATGCTACCTTTACTTGGGTAGAGGAAAGGGGGTTGATTATGTGGAAGTGGGATTTTAGAGTATCCTGCTATGCTGTAGCAGGAGTGAAAAAGAATTAGCAGAGAGGAAGATAGTATTTATTAATGCAAAAAATTACAGAAGAAATGACAAAGCACCAATGCTTCACAAGGGTGAACCATAGTACCAAGCATGATGCCCTATTTCTTCATCCAGTCATTGTTACATAATCGCTAGGAATGGAGGACTCCCATAATAGATTTGTTGAGACATTGACATACTCTAAAGGGTAGCTGTGTTTCTCAGCCAGATGGCAGGATGGAGCTAGAGAAACATCCTACACCCTGTAAATACTTTCACAGAGCCTGGGATGTAGTGATTTTACTTCTTGGACCTATACTCCTAAGATAGAAGATATGAGGCCAGCCACTTTATTTCCCACTATGGAACCTGAGGCTGTCACTTCTCACCCAGAAAGCTAGTAAAAGTAAAAAGCAGACCTCCTTGGGGAAAGAGGGCACTGGAGAGAAGACTCCTGACATGTTGTACTGAGATGGAGAGAAGGTGTAATAGTTGTTAATGGGATTAGGTAATATTTGGATTCAGTGATCTAAATATTAGGAACATTGAATACAACCATCTGCTGAATCCACATAGTAGCAAATGCACCCATTCCTCATAACAAGCCGAGGAAAATCAGGAGACCAATAATCTGTCCTGGGGACTAAGGAAGAAGATGACAGCCAAAGGAGAAATATAATAATTTGCTTCCCTAATTACTTCAGTGCAACATGGGATATAAATGCAGGAAACCTAGAAGTTGTGGCTGCATCTTTTACGAGACTGAACGATAGCATCCAAGAAGGTGGCAGCTGGATCTTCTGCCTACCTCCTTTGTGATATGAGACATTCTCTCTCTCTGGAGACAAGAACCTGCTGTTGTGCTTTGCCACACTATGTTATAAATAATAGTCAAGCTATATAATAATCCGATATAAAGTTCTCTTGAGGTGACTCTCCAAATTCATTGATCCAAGATCAGCAATGTCCGTGTGTACTCCAAGGAATGATAAATCTTGGTATTCAACTACACAGGTACTTAATGTGTAGTGGTCTCCACTTAAAAAGATAAATTTAGCAACAGATTTATCTCCTATTCTAAGAACAAGGGGAAATTGGCATAACTCCAATAACATCACTCAGACACACACACACCAAATGTTACAAGAACATTATTAAGGTCAAGCACCCAAAATTTGGGAAATGCCAAAATTAATGTTACATGCTCACATATTTCTTTTTCCACAAGACCCCTCTCTAGGAAATCCTTGTATAAAAGCTAAGCATTATTAATTAAATTAATTAATTATTATAGTATTCAAGATCCAGAAGAAAACTTCTACTCGCTTTTGGAGAAGTGAATAGTTTTCACTGAACTCAACTGCAGCCAATCAGGATGCACTGATGTGCATATGAGATCTGAATCTCAACTATACTCCCCACCTCATTTCTGTTAGCCCTTGAGAAGATGAAAATTAGGAGCTTACTGACTTCCAGGGAGGAGGGTTATGGCAGTGGGACTTAGCAGAACCAGGTTTAAACTCCTGGGTCTGCCACAGATTGCTGGGTGTTCCTGGGTAACTCACTTAACCACTCTGCTTCAGTTCCCCATCTGTCAGATGGAGATGATAATCCTTCCCTATTGCACAAGGCTGTTATGAAGATAAATCTATAAATACTTAGAGGCACTTGTAGCTTATGAAGATAGAAGCTGTATAAGTACTTAGTTAGAGAAAAAGAGATCACTGAGCTAGGATTTTCTTCTTGTATATAATAACATCTAATAGAAAAACAAATAAAAATAAAACATTCATGCTAATAATTCAGAGGGCAAATGTTCCCTAATCTTATGTAAAACTAGAGATGTTCAAAGCATTTCAATTTCAAAACTTTTTTCCTTCAAAAGGGACATTTTTAATGAACATTTTCACAAAAAAGTACTTTTTTTGTTTTTGTTTTTTTAAAAAGGCAGTTCTCTGTAAAACCAGATGTCTACTAACCAGACCTGAAGGTGCAGTTTATCAGCTGGGAGATACCTGCTGCCTACTCATTTCCACAAAACATATTTTTAAAGTCAAAATAAACAAGTGATGTGAAGCAGAGAAACAAACTGAGAGGACTCAAACAAGCAAAGCTGCCCAAATTAGTAACTAGCTACAAGCTAGCAATGTGTCAGTTACCTAGGGCAACATACAGCTGATGGATAATATGCTGCTACAATTAACTCTCGTTTCTCTACTAAATAATATCCTGATGCTGCATCAGAATCTGTTAGCACAGACCCCCTGAACCTGTGTTGAGTCTCATTGAAGTTAATGGGATTCAGCATTGATGTGGGAGTATATGCTAGCAGATCCCAATGCGGCATCACTGCTGAAATTAGTAATAAAATCATGAGCAGCAACAGTGGCCTACTAAGAGAAGGTAAGAGATGGTTATGGGGCTCTGTAAGATAGAGCCAAGAGCCAGAAGCTAGTTTGCCTGGGTAACAGCAAAAGATCTTACTGAATCTGTCCTTGCTGTGGATGCTGTTGTGTCTGCAGCCATGCCTCTTTTTATCAGCACTGTGCCTTTGGGTTAGTGATCGCTAAACTATGGGTCAGTTCTTTCCTCTGAGATTTTGCTCAACTTCCATTGATTTCAGCAGCAGTTGCACCTGCATATCTGTGGGCAGAGTTTGGTAACTGACCCCTTCTTAATTGCTGCCATTTGTGCCTGTCTCTATTGCTGCTGTTTATAACCATCATGCTGCTTCTGTTAAGGTTGCCCCAGTATTCTTGCTAATCTTGCAACTGAGGCTCGCTTCTTCTAGACTTGTATTTTATTTGATCCTTAAACCTTTTATTAGGAATATTATAAAATAATTTCCCTGACTTCCACAATCCTCTTCTTACCTTCAACCTCAAGAAAAAAAAGCTGTAAAAAGAGATTGCAATTTTCAGACAAAAGAAAGCAGGGGGGCTGATCCTGCAGACACTTAAGTGTGTGAGTAATTCTAGTCATACCAGTAGCCTTGTTTAGGTCAATAGTTCTAGCCAGGTGGATGAAGATATTCATATGCTTGAGTGTTTTGCAGGATCAGGGCACAAAACTGAAGCTGTGAACCAGACAACATGGTTTTGATTTTAAATATTTAATTACGGGTTTTATGACCCTTTTTAAAAAAGATACTTGAATATTTTTCCCTTCCAAGTGATTGGAGGTAGAACACAAAAGTTTAAAAAAAAAATGAGGCCACATGGTACTATAGACCAAATATTAATTTTTCCATTGACCTTCCTCCCATCCACCTCCAGGGGAACAAGGTATTCTCTCCGGAGGGACAGCCCCGCGCCTACCGTATAAACCAAAAACCCTGAGTCTGGAGCATCCAGCCCCCTAGAGGAGCTGGCCTGGAGCTCTCCTCCCTCTTTAGCAGGTGGTACTCTGCCAGCCCCCCTTCCCTGGGAATGCTGCCTCTCGCCCGGCTGGGTCTCTACCCAGTCAACCCTCTGTGGGCTTGGTCTGCTCAGTCTGTCCCTGAGCCTGGGGCACTGGGCCCGTATGTGGCCTTTTTGGCCACAGTGGTAGCAGCCCATGTCCCATGGGTCCCCTTGAGTGGGTCAGATGGTCCTGACGCCGGATGTTCCCCTTTGGTGGGGTTTTTCTGTATTTTCCCACGGGGAGGTCCCATGGTGACTCTCTCTCTGCGTTGTGGTGGGACTGTTCCTTTGGGACTCCTCCCTGTTATCTCCTGACCGGCTCTTTACAAACTCATCGGCCAGCTGGCCTGCATGTCGCGGGTTCTCTGGCTTTCTGTCCACCAACCACAGCCTCAGGTCGGATGGGCACCGCTCATACAGTTGCTCCAGTACCAGCAGTTTGACCAGGTCCTCCTTCGTCTGGGCCCCGTCAGCCCACTTGCTGGCGTATCCTTCCATGCAGACGGCTAGTTGCAGATATGAGATCTCAGGGGTTTTATCCTGACTCCGGAACCTTTCCCGGTACATCTCAGGAGTCAGCCCAAACTCACGTAGCAGGGCCTTTTTGAATAGTTCGTAGTCCCCTTTCTCTGCCTCTTCCAGTTGGCGGTACAATGCCACGGCTTTGGGGTCCAGTAAGGGGGTAAGGACCCGGAGTCTGTCCGCGGGATCAACCCGGTGCAGCTCGCAGGCCGTCTCAAAGGCATCCAGGAAGTCATCCATGTCCTCCCCCTCCTTGCGTGGGGCCAGGATGCACTTATCAAAGCTCCGTGCAGTCCTGGGTCCCCCCTCACTCACCGCAGCCGGGGGTTCGCTGCCCTTCAATCTCGCCAGTTCCAGTTCATGCTGACGCTGTCTCTCATTCTCCTCCCGTTCATGCTGTCGCTGTCTCTCTTCATGCTGATGCTTTCTCTCTTCATGCTGTCTCTGTTGTTCACGATCCTCCAGCTCTCTCAGTTTTAGCTCTTTCTCCCATTCCAGCCAATTCCGCTCCACGGATGCCGAACGTCACCGGGAGGATCCTCTGCTGGCCGGCGAGCTTCGCCGGGAGGATCCTCTGCTGGCCGGGTGGGTCACGGCGCCCTCGGTATTTGCTGGGCTCCTCCCCACCCTTCCCCTAGGCATAGGAAGGAGGGGTCTCGGGAAGCCCTCAGCAGCCGGCTGACCACTCCCAGCTGGGACAGACACTGGTGCCTGTGCTGCATTTGCCAGGCTGCTTCCCTGAGACACAGGGAGCAGTTCATTCGCGCGATCTTCCACCTCCAGCCGGGCAATGAGCTGTTCTTTGGTGAGCCTCCCACTGCGCAGCCCCCTCTGCTTGCACAGCTCCACCAGGTCGCTCTTAAGCTGCTTGGCATACATCTTCCTGCTGGCCACTCACCGGCCTGTGTGCTCACAGCTCCCCACAGTTCCCAGGGGGACCCCTAGTGTGCCAGCCCTTCTCGAGGTCACCACCTCTCTGCCAGGGTCGAGCTGCAGACTCCTCCGCCCCTGGGACCACTCGCTGCGATCCCCCCGGGGGACCCTGTTACTGCAAAAGTCCTTCTCGCTGGTCACACACTCCCAGGGGTAATAACCGTCTCTCTCTCACTCTTCAGCACACCTGGTCCCCGTCAATCCCCCTTCGTTTTACTGCTCCCCAGTCACTTACTGCAGGAAGCGCTGTCCACGGGGTGCAGTATATCCCACCGCTGCCACCAGTTGTCACGGAGTATTGGGGGACTCAGGGCCCTGCACCCCCGGCTTCCTGCGATTCACCATGACTCTCAGCCAGCCAGTAAAGCAGAAGGTTTATTTGGATGACAGGAATAGAGTCCAAGACAGGTCTTGCAGGCACAGACAACAGGACCCCCTTCAGTTAGGTCCAGCTTGGGGTCCCAGGGCATCCCAGCCCCCCCCCCCCCCGCCTTTGGGGGGTCAGAGCCATCTCTGCCTCCCAGCCATCTCTCCAGCCCGCTTCCAACACTCTGCCTTCAGCGACCCCTCCCACAGCCTTTGTTCAGTTTCCCGGGCCAAGGTGTCACCTGGCCTCCAACCCCTTCCTGGGTTCTCATGTTACACGCTCAGGTATTCGCCTTCGGGCAATCTCCCATCCCCCAATGCAGACTATCCTAGCCACACTCCCCTGTCAGCATTCACACACCACAGTAAGAACAGTCCCAGTTCGTCACAGTCACCCCCCTTTTCAGTTTCACTAAATAAAGTGACTTTGCAAATAGGAGTTTTTACCCCCAGCCACTTGGAAAAATCACAGACCGGCACTGTCACTGATTTTGCCCTTTAAACATGATATTTTACATACTGTTCCAGTAATTAACATTGCAATATGCATTTGTGCAGGTGACTCTGCAAGCTTCCCAAAAGTTCATTTCACACACACACACACACACACACACACACACACACACACACACACACACACACACACACACACATATATAAAAAAGATTTGCTAGGGAAATTCAACGAGATCTATGAGAGTGAAAATTCCACAGATCAGGTATGTGTGTGTGTGTGTGTGTGTATATATATATATATATATACACACACACACACACAATATAAAATTGTTCCTGTTTGCCATAAATAAAAACAATTTATTTTACATTTTCAACCAGTTTAATTTCATTTTAACACAGATGTGATTTATCTTCTACAGTGAAATGCAATCACCTTCTTCCTGAGTCACCGGGGCAGGGTTGAGCTAGTCAAATGTTGTAGATGCTAACACAACAATGCATGAAAAATAGGCTTTAATCTTCCATGGCATCTGAGGAGGAGGAGGAACAGCAGTGGAGGAAGGAGAGGTGATTCATAATAATAAGAAAAGCCCATTTAGAAATAGCTTTTCATCTTGAAGACAGGAGAGAACAATTAGGATGTTGAATGGGTTACTAGTGGTCCTGTGACGGGAGTTCAGATACGTGAAAAAATTCAAGAATAGCCAACTTACCTCTTTATAGCAAAGCAGGATAGGTGTTTCTATGTGTGTGTCTGTGCTGTATGGAATAATTTAAACCTGACTTACGCTTAACCTATTCTGCTTATTTACAGAGACTGATGAGATAACTACTATAAAAAGATAAACTTTGCACCTTCTGGTTATTGAAAAAATTATATGTAGTTTGTACGAATTAATTGTTTTTAACTTTATTTTCCTCAGTGCCTTTACTTCTTTCTTGCCAACAGAAATACATGGTATTCTAATAATACACTTTTTGTATTTAAATTGTTTTCTTCTTTTGCTTCGTGCTTTTTGTAATACAAAACAGTAGGCAGTGATCCATGCAGACTTCCATTTATAATATTAATACAAGCAATATTCCATGCTAATCCATCTCATTAATATTAAACAAGACATCTAAGACTGGTGAGCACTTAATCATTTGCAATTAGCACCTAACTGCTAATTCTGTGGAGGACTCTTAGAAAGAAGTCGGGGTGGGGGGGGAAGTAGCAGCAGTTTGCTCAACGTTAGTTGATTTAACTTAGAGTATTTAATACAGTGAAAACTCAGTAATTAGAACAATTCTTGTGGCCTGACAACTTTCCTGTAATTGATCATTTAAAAATAAAATAAAGTCCCAGTCCTCTCTCCCTCAAAGAGAGCAACAGCAGGATGAACACTATCAAATTGACAATCTAGTTTTAGATTCTGCCTTTGGTAGTTTTATGATTATCTGGACTGTAACCTGCTTAGGGCAGGGAACATATCTTTACTCATTGTGTAAGGCCCAATGCCAAACTTATAGTGCTATATACACATAGTAAATAATAATCTGGAGCTGAAAAAAGTGCCCAGATCATCTTGTTAAAATACTGATCCCCAAATTCAGTGAGTGGGAGGGGGAAGAGGATTTGGTTGGAGCAGCCTTCTACTATTCTTTGTTGGTGGCTTCTGTTCTGTTCTATCGATTTCATACCCACCACTTTAGTATTTTAGCAGCCTGAGATTACAGGTAATTCCGGATTTGTCAACTATTGAAAGTTATACTGGTATAAAATAAGGTGTGAATGTAAACTGATATAGTTAGACTGGTGTAATTCCCTATGTCGCTGCTCTTATTCCAGAATAAGAGTGGGCTTTTTTTGGGAGGAGGTTTAGTTTGTCACTTGGGAAAGAGGTTTAAACTAAACTGAAAAAAGCCAGTCTTGTATATGAAGGGTCTACACTGTATAACTATATGGAGTTAACACTAGCAGTATAACTATAGAAGTATAACTGATCAAACTTTCCCATGTAGACAAGCCCTTAGTGAAGGGACTATGTGAAATTTATTTTTACAATGGTGACACGACCTGGAACAGGCACACCTCTGCCAGTGACTTGTATCAAGTATTATACTAGGGAACTGCCTCTTCACCTTGTCTCCCTTCCCTTTTATATATTTGGACCTTCATCAAACTACTGTCCTCTCATTCTTTTGTTGTCCACTAATGCACTGGTGTTTGCTCTTCTAGGAAGCATGGCTTCTTGGGGGGAAGGGTTGAATGGTGATCTGATCAGAGCACAGGACTGGAAAGCAGGATGCACAGCTGTATTGTCAGCTTTGCTGCTGACTTTCTATGGGACTTTGTACAAGTCAAATACTCTCTTTGGTTGAGGCTAACTATCTGTGAAATGGGAATAATAATAGTTGCTTACCTAACAGGGTGCTGTGGGTTTCATTATTGTTTGGAAAAAGCTCTGGGATTCTTGGATAAATGGTGCTATATATATGTATATACAGTAGACTATTATTATGAATCACAGGCAGAAAGAATCTATTCATGCAGCATGGAACTTCTGAAAGGACAACAACAGCAAGGTAGAAGTGCAGAGTTACAAATAGTCTTTCTGTCATTAACGCTGAGGAAAATTATATAAATTTTTAGGATTTATGGTTGAGGATGGAGCAAAATTAGCTTGGTTCCTGCCTCTCTTCTCTTCTCATTCCCTCCTCTGCAGTGGCCTGACCTTGCACTCTGCATCTAATTCCTCCCTTTACCTTCCCTCTCTTTGAGACTTGGTACTGATTACTAGCATACTTTGCCTCCTCATCTGAGCACTGGGCTCCTTGTTAAGGTTGCTTCATACCCATGTTCTGTTCTCCCCATGGTGTCCCTACCCTGCACAAGTTACTGGTCTGAGATGAACCAAGTTGTGGCTGGTCAGAAGGCCAGAGAATGGGAAGGGTATGTTTCTGGACAGGAAGAAACATGGCCAGTTTACACAAGAGCAAACTATCCTGGCCTTGCTTCCCAGAGTGAAAAACCCGCCCTCCTCTGACCAAGTCCACAGCTACTCTAGTAACTCCCAGACAGGAACTGGCCAGTCCTTATGCTGATTAACATTTTAGGATAGGCCAATATGCTAAGGGTTAAAAAACAAGGATGGGTACTTTCCAGGTCTGGCAGAGCCTTCCCAAAAGTGTGTGGGGGGGGCAGGGGGGGCAGAGCCCTCCATCCCCTCTGTGGTCCCGCCCCTGCCCTTCCTTTTCCCCCGGAGGCCTCACCCCCAGCCAAGCTGGAAGGCAGCTGGGCCAAGGAGCCAGGGCCCCTCTACCTGCTCTTGGGTTGGGGGACCCAAGAGCAGCCCGTGTCCCTGGCCCCAGAGTCGCCAGCCCAGTCAGGTAGAGGGTCCATGGCTCCCATAGCTGCCTGTGCAGCTCTTACACCGACCTGGCTCAAGTCAGGGGATGGAGCCTCGGAGCCACAGCCCATCCATGGTAAGAGCCTCCTGGGAAGCTGTGAGGAGCCGTGGACCCCCCATCTGCCCTGGCCAGGGAGCTCAGGGGGCATGGACAAGGGCCGGGGCTGCTCTCAAGCCCCCACACCCCAGACAGGTGGAGAGTATGCAGCTCCCCATCGCTGTCCAGGGCTCTCCAGCTGCTGGTGTGCTGGCTGGCCTAGGGGTGGGGCCTCAGGGGAAAGAGGCGGGGCAGGAATGGGACCTGTGGCAAAAAGTGGACAGGACAGGCCTGTCCACTTTCAAAAAGTGTGAGGGCCATGGTCCCCTATGCCCCCCTGTTCCAGGGCCACTGGTACTTCCTTTGGGTCAGTAAACACAGCACTAGTTTAGAGTCATCCAGCTGGGGACTTTTTAATGTCTTTCTTTCTTGCCCCTCCCTGCCCCCTGCCGTCCCCCCAATACAAAGCAGTTTGACAGTGTCTTTCGTACATACTGTATCCCAAGGCCATGACAACTTTACTGTAAATAATAGAGTTACAGAGTTAAATAACAGCAGAGAGGTACAGGCTAGGGAGGGATAACTTTCCAGCTGTGCTCTGAAAAGAGATGAAGAGAGTCAATGAAGTAGAGAGATACAGGGATGCTGTTCCAGACAGCTGGAGCTTCAGAGGAGAAGGCTCTTGTAACAATAGTGGCAACTGTGTGGAGAGCAGGTATGGGTAATTAGCCAGCTGCTCTGACGCACAGTAGCACTGCACTTCTGAACAGTTTGTTCAATGCATTCACACCCCCCTGCCTGCTCTGGCCCTCCCTGACTATACCCTCTACTCCTGCTTGAAGCCAGGCAGAAGAAGGGAACATCAGAAAGAGGAAAAGGAGCAAAACAGAAAAGGTGGGGATTACATTAACAAGTGCCCTAAAGTGCTTGTGCTATCCTGCTTCAGAGACGCTTGTTAAATATAGTTTCAGCTGCTCTGCTCAGGTGGATGGAAAGCTTTGTGTGCTGAGAGGAGGAAAGCACAGGGAGGGAAAGGGGAAACAGGGATTAGGAGTAGGAAGCATCCAGGGAACAACTGGAGGAGACAAGGAAGGAATGGAGGGAACAACTAAGGAAGAACGGGGAGGGCGGAACCAACAGGGAACATGAGAAGAAGGGTAGGAACAGATGGGGAAGATGCATAGGGATGAAACTGGGGTGAGGAGGCATCTTCTAAGGAACAGTTGGGGGGTTGAGGAGGAGAAATGTTGAAAATCATCCAGGAACAGGAAGAAGAGGGGGGAGAGAGACAGAAAAATGGGGGGCTTAATGAGAGAGAGAGAAGGATGAGACCAAAAAAAGGCCCCAAAGAGAAGGGAGCTCACTATTGACATATGCTGGTGAATAGGGAGAAGAGCACCCTAGATCTGCTTGAGAACTCCAGATGGGCCGGGGCTCCATAGGAGAGGGAGGTCTCTGCCACCATCTGTTGGTGAGGAGGAAATGATTGACTGGGCCAGGCCTTTTGTGACAGTGTGACTTGAGAAGAAAAGCAGTGCAGACACAAGGGGAGAGATTGGGAAATGTCACTGGGGGAGTGCATGTGACCAGGGACAGGCAAGCAGACAGAGTTCATTGGGAGAAGAAAAGGAGAGGAAGATTGTGGCAGAGTGTGTGTGTGGAGGGGTGGGGGACAATAAAGAGCACTCTACAAAAGAAGACTGACATTAAAATCCATTTGTCTTTGTGGAGTCTTTCCCCCTTCCCAGACTCCTACCTCCAGGCTTTGCTCAGGCACCCTGCCATTCTAACTCTCTTCCCTGAGTCCAGCAGGAATTGGCTATGTATCCTTTGTCTTTGCAGTGCAGGCAAGCAACATGATAAAGCCTCTCTGGAAAAGGAAAGGACAGAATTCTTGAAATGTTGAGATCTGTCACTTGTAGTATTAGTTTTAGGTTTAATTACAAGGGTTCCATTTAAAGTGGATAGATGGACTAATGAAATTTTAAAACACTGAACTACAATCTGAGAAATAGGTACACACTAGAAGCATTCTCTCTTTTATAAGACAGAAAATAAATAATACAGACAAAATATTATTACCTTAGAGAGGTCATGACCAAGTTCTGATTCCCTCAGACCATAGCTTGCTCTCACACCGTTTTGCTGAGCCCTGCACTCCTGTTTTTCGTGAAGAATTGGCTGACAAAAAACTCTTCATTGATCCCTATACTTTGAGAACTCTTTGATTGTTATACCAGAGTCTCCAGGAATATATAACTGTAATGATATCTCCTCCAGAATTCAGTTCAAAACAGAATCATTAACTTCAGCCAATTTGTATATTGTCAAGGATCTGTTGATTACATAGCAGATAAACAGTGTTATATGGAAAGTTACCAAGAAAGTTACTGGAATTTGTGTGTGTGGAGGGGGAGGGGGTTCTTTCATCTTCTCTATCCTGTTTTCCTTATCATATAAACTGACTTTGCTTTTAACTCTCACACACAGTCTAGGTAGGGAGGTGGGGGTGTGGTTGGATTTAAACATAAAATTTAAAAATAAAACTGTGGAGCTATAATAAGATGCGTACCAAACATCAGCCTAGTGGCATTGCTCCTATGCTACAACCCTTTACCATCCCATCCTTCATCTGTTTGATTTTCTACATGGTCTGTGAAGAGTCTGTTTACTTACTACTCTGTGTAGTGTTTACTGCCATGACTAGTTCTGCTGAAGTCCGCTTGGTAGTAAGGGGATGCAGCACTGCCTATTCATTTGCAAGTGTCTTGGGGCAGTGACTTTGTCCTTTATGCATTGTCTATAGGGTGCCTAATGCACCTTCAGCATGATGTAAATAAACAATACTAATAAAATGTGTGTGTTTTCCTGTTGACCTCAATGGGTGCAGGATTAGTCTGAAAACATTCAACTCTGAGAGGCAAAGACCCACCCAAAATGGTCTTACATGTTTTTCTGATATTTAGCTTATGGTTTTGTTCTAGAATATCACTGCAACTGAAGAAGCCGCCTTTGCTTTTATAGGAGATAGATCATGAAGACTCCTATCCCCCAGCAGGGACACAGAGTTTTAACTAGAGCATGAAGGTGATAAGTTATGCAAATTCTGAAAAATTAGTAATTTGATACCACACAGGGAAGTTTTAATGTGAGTGTTTTATTGTACTTTACATATAGTAGCAATCTGATATTGGAGAGAAGAAATACCAACTCAGTATCAATTTTTCATTGTTTGTTTCAGTGAATAATTAGCTCTCCTGTGTGGCTATTTTAAAAATGTTTTATAATAAAAGGTTTCAGGGTAATACTCCTGATGTGTCAGCCTACATATATTTCATAACATGCCTTATCTAAATAGGAATATGTTAGGACCTGGACGAAGTGGATGTGGTGAATGGACAAATGCTGATACTGTGGGCAGGGCAAGTAAGGCTCGCGAGGAGAACGGTCTCCATTTTATTCCTCAAATTACTCCTGATGAAGGGACACTATGGCTAGGCAAAAGGAGTAGGAAAATGGGATAGAAAAAAGATCTATGAATGATGAATTAAAAAAAAAGGAAGGAAGGGCAATTTTGAACTCAACACTGAAAGAACTGGATGGCTAGTAAAGGTGTTTGAGAAGGGAAGGGTTAATACAACTGTACTTTAGGGATCCAGCATGGTCCAGTGGATAGGACACAAGACTGGCAATCAAGCAACCAGTGTTTTATTCCTGACTTTGCCATCGACCTGATGAGTGCTGCAAGTCAGTTCACCCGTCTGTGCCTCAGTTTCTCCAACTGTAAAATGGAGGGGGATTATACTTCTAAAGCATTTTGAGCTATATGGAAGAAAAGTGCTGTGTAAGAACCAAGTGTTTATTGTTATCACCATTTTGTACCTGTGAGAAGGCAGCATGCAGCATTCTGCACATGCTGAGAAATGGAATTTGAGGATGCCCTAGAAACAGGAGATAAAGCAACAGTAAAGGAGATGAAGGCTTTTTTTTTTTCATATTTTCCTCTTCCTTATTCTTGCATCTTCCCGCTCTTTTTGTTTCTTGGTGTACAAGATAGGTCTCTCTTCCTGCTACTCCTTCTCATCCATGGCGGGAAGACTCCATGCATATCCACTAAGAGTGGATCTAATTAGATGTTCTGTGGTTGAATTGTCAGATACCCTGCAAAAAAAGTTCTCGAGTTACTGTAGTAACCCCCTATATGTGAATTCAACGGTCAGGGCATTCCCCATGTCAAAGCTTTTCTTAAATACTGAGGTTTACGCTGTGTCCTCCCATTGATGGTGAGGTCTTTCTGAAAACTTACTTAGGATCAAATTCATCACAGTCTTTCTGGGCAAGAAAACAAACTTTTCAAACATAAATAACATTAATATCCAAGGATCTGATCCTGAAAGGACTGAGCAACCACAACTCCCACTGGCTCCTGTGTGGTGCTGAGTGTCTGGCAGGAGGCACTCAGCAACTTAAGGACTGAGCCTTAACTATGTTTTATTGCAGGCCTGTTTCCTACGAGGAATATTTCTTCTTGACACTCACTGCTGGTTAGCTGGGTGAGTGTTCAGCAGACATAGAAAACGATTTGCTGCTCTCAGGTTTTCTCATTACACTAAAGTTTTCCCTCTCTTTGTCACAGAAATTTGTTTATATTGATCATGTCGAGGCTGGCATTAAATCCAGATTTTTTTCTTAGAAGGGGAATGTGCATCTTGGCCTATCTGATTACACATGAATCCCTTCTTTCTTCTTTATATAAACCAGAATAAAAATATACCTGACACGGGGGGAAATTTGTTCACTTATTTTGGCTGCATTTCCTGAGTGAACATTTATATGTTACTCCTAACGGTCTCTGACAATCCAAATAGTCCAAGGAAAAAACACAAAATTACCCAAGGTAGATATACTGCCTCAGTTACACATAGTGGGCCTGCTCCCACTGAACGTAAAGATAAAACTCCCCCTGAACTCAGAGGGAGTAGGATGGAGCCCAGTGTCCGGACAATTCTAGGTGTGTCCCTCACTATACAAGTAAGAGCGTTCCAGGAAATTGTGAGACTGATCCGAAGCCCACTGAGGTCAATGAGAGTTTTTCCATTGTCTTCTGCATGTCTCGGATAAGGCCCTTTATTGGTGGGTCTGTGTTCCTGGTGGTATGAAGTCCCTCGAGGATAAGCAACCCATAAACGCAGCTTTGGGAGGAGGCTGGAGCTGACTGGTGGGCTACAAAGGGTATGTCTACACATCAACTGGGAGCATGCCTCCCAGCCTGGGTAAGCAGAAATGCACTAGCTCTGCTCAAGCTAGTGTGCTAAAAACAGCAGTGTGGATGCTGCGTCAAGGGCAGTGGCCTGGGGTAGCTGCCCGAGTACAAGTCCATCTGACCCCCTGGGTCTGAATTCGGGTGGCTAACCCACGCAGCGATCACTAGACTGCTATTTTTGGCAAGCTAGCAGTTCTCTATCTACCTGGTTGGGAGGCATGCTCCCAGCAGCCGTATAGTAATACCCAAAGTGGGCAGTGTCAGCCAGCCGAGGATGAGCCAGAGTTCCTGGGAGAGGCACTGAATAACATACTCTCTTAAGTATGTTATTTTTTGAAGCCCAGGTTAGAATTTAAAGCTGTCCTCTCCTGGCAGAGTTTCTTGGAGAAGGTGACACTACAAACACAAGACTGCCTCCCGTGGGGTGGATGAATCTCTATTAATGTAAATGGGTGCATATAGAGTTTTTTGCTAAACTACTGCCTTTCTCCTATGTTTTCTTTTGTTACAGCATGTGGATTTTTAAAAAAGATATAAAATATGTATGCAAATTAGGATTTATTATTCAGTAATCAACCCTTGTTGGATACATTATGGCATAATCAGTTGTATGTTAAAAAGCATTTAATTTCATGCCTAATTAACATATTATAAATTGAAGAGACAAAATTAAATTATTATGGACAGTTTGCAAATGCAGTACATACAGTGTACTTCAATAATTACATGAATATTGAATGTAATGTGATGTGTTACTTCTACTCTCTTTTGTGCTTAATGTTTGGTGATAGAGCGGAATGAATGGGCTCTAAGGGACTTGTCTTGTACTGCCCCTGAGCAGCATCAGATTCCCATTTACATCAATGGAAGCTGTGCGTGCAAACACAGGGCAGTATATGGCCCAATGTGTGTAGATCAGCTCCATGTACGCATCTGGAATTTTGAAAAAAAAAAGTCTACCTTTCGAGTTGCAATTTCCTGTAACTTGATTAGTTTGGCAAATAATTGCACCGTTCGGGGCCCGATCCTGCTCTTTCTCTAGTCAATGGCAAAATTTCCATTAACTTCAGTGGGAGCAGGACCAGATGCCAAAAATGTGTATGTAGTCTCTGGAGTTTTACTTTGAAACAATTTCACAACTAGATTGCAGCACTGTGCATTTCACCAACAGTTCTGCAGCAAAATACTGTTGTCACTTGTAGTTACTTTTACAAAATTCTGCTTTGTCTGCAAGGAGAAGAATGATTACTTGAGCAACTGCAAATGCAAAAATCTTAGTATGCAACTTTTTCCTCATGAGGCCCGATTCTGTGGAAGTGTTACTTCAGTTAAACTCATGTAACTACATTGCCCCAGATGCAGGATTTTTAGGATGGTAGAAACTTAAGTTTTGCCTAATTAAATGCAGTTTTTAATGTAAATTATGTACAGTTTCTTGGGTCAAAATTTGAGGGTAGAATAGTGACCCTTAGCCTCTTGTGCAGCCGAACCGTGCAAATTGGCTCCCCAACTGAACTATGACTTTTAGCTCAAAATCTATGAGTAAATTTAGTTTATAGACAAATAATAATATGTTATTGAAGCCCACTGAAGAATAAATCATTAAATGACCGAGATTATATGAACATTTGTATTGTACCCCCATGTATCCCCCCCAAAATTAAAATCGCCTTTAATTGATAAGACAATTTTGTAAACCACTTACGGCTGTGATGAAATCCTACTTGACTGGCCCACAAGCAGATGTGACAAGTTGAATTTATTTCCTTTCTTACCAGGAAGCTTTGCAGGAAACTCTTAACATATGGTGCTTTTCACTTCCATCTAGAGCTATAAATGTTATTGGGAAAGGATGTTCCCAGGAGCAGCAAGTTTCTGACGTTTCTGCCAAATGGACTCCAAATGATCCTTCTGTGGTTCTGAATTCCCAAAGTTCTTAGGAGCTGGCAGCCAAGAATCTCTGATCTAAACACAGCTCACTAATTTAATTATTTTATTACTGATTTGTAGAAGGCTCTTGCAGAACAGTGACTTTGCATCTGTATTATATCTAGCTATGCAGGAAGTGCAAGTTGTAAGAATGTAAATATTTTGTTTCTTAACTGCTTTTAGTTTGAAAACTTGGAAACCATTTAACACAAAAATCAGGCACACCAGTCTGAAAGCAGAGGAATGTGAAATGGAGATAAGTCACACCAACCAGTATTTCTCTTATATTTTGAAGATCCTGTATCTTCTATGGAAATTGAATAGTTTTTGTCTATTTGATAACTATAACTACACCATAGCATTGTACAATAACCTTTGCCATCAGAAAGGAAAAGCTAAATGGAGAAAGAAATTATACCTAGTACAAATCATTGAAATACTTGTGTCTGCTTTTATAATATTGTAAGAAGTTCTGAACACACACCAGAGGGCACATGTCTGTTTTATGTGGTTGCCGAATATTTCATTTTAATAAGTTAAAGGGCTGAATTTTATGTTTTGTCCATTAGTAGTTTTGCTACTGGCTAGAAAATATGGGAGCTAAATTAAAAATAGCGACATATTCTCTAGTAATGTGAGCGTCAATCTTCTTGGCTCACTTTACTACAATCTGAACAATTATATATAATTTGACTAATGGAACTATACCCAGATGTACAGACACTCCTTTCTCAACCTATGTGTGATATAATTTTTTTAACATTAGCTTTAATAAAAAATTTGATGAATGAAACTGGAAGAAGAAGGTCAGATTTCAGGCTGGATTAGTTTGTTGTGACACCAAGACACCAGTGACTTCACCTCCTGGAGTTATGGTTTCAGGCTTCTGCAAACTTAGGCAAGCATACATTATACTCCTGTGATGTTTTCAAGCTTTTTTTTCCATTTGTGAGGGCTAGAAACACCTTTTTAAAAAAAGAAGCTGAAATTCTGATTTAATCATAAACAACGAGGCATCCTTGTGGCACCTTGGAGACTAACAAAGTTATTTGGGCATAAACTTTCGTGGGCTAAAACCCACTTCATCAGATGCAGGGAGTGAAAAATACAGTAAGCAGTGTATATTAGATAATGTTTTCACCCCTATTACAGCACATGAAAAGATGGGCGTTGCCTTACCAAGTGGGGGATCAGTGCTAATTGAATTGGCCTCATTAGCACTGACCCGTCACTTGGTAAGGCAACTCCCATCTTCTCGTGCTGTAATAGGGGTGAAAACATTATCTAATATACACTGCTTACTGTATTTTTCACTCCATGCATCTGATGAAGTGGGTTTTAGCCCATGAAAGCTTATGCCCAAATAAATTTCTTAGTCTCTAAGGGTATGTTTACACTACCCACTGCATCGGCAGGCAGCGATCAATGCAGCGGGGGTCGATTTATCACACCTAGTCTAGACACGATAAATCGACCCCTGAGCGCTCTCCTATCAACTCGTGTACTCCACCGCCGTGAGAGGCGAGGTCAGAGTCGACTCCCCGCAGTGAAGACACCACGGTGAGTAGGTCATGTCGCTGAAGTTGTGTAATTTAGATCGATTTTCCCCCACACACACACCCCTAGTGTAGACCAGGCTTAAGGTGCCACAAGGACTCCTCATTGTATTTGCTGATACAGACTAATACGGCTACCACTTTGAAACCTGATTTCATCCTGTGACTCCAGAAGACAAAACTCTAGGCATGGGCTTATGGTGCCTATGCCTTTTATTAGGTCCTAAAGGTGCCAGAATCTGAAAAAGCATGAAAAAGAAACAAACAAACAAAACTCACCCCAACTAATACAGCATTAGGGTCTGAAGGGAAGCTATTAACACAACAGGCCGATAATCGAAAAAAAGCACCGGCATGGACCGTACGGGAGGTACTGGATCTGATCGCTATATGGGGAGAGGATTCAGTGCTAGCAGAACTTTGTTCGAAAAGACGAAATGCCAAAACTTTTGAAAAAATCTCCAAGGGCATGATGGAGAGAGGCCACAATAGGGATTCAGATCAGTGCCGCGTGAAAGTCAAGGAGCTCAGACAAGCCTATCAAAAAACAAAGGAGGCAAACGGTCGCTCCTGGTCAGAGACGCGGACATGCCGCTTCTACGCCGAGCTGCATGCAGTTTTAGGGGGGACCACCACCACTACCCCACCTCGGACTGTGGATTCCGAGGCGGGGATAATCTCATCAGCTCCACCTGAGGATTCTGCGGACAGGGAAGAGGGGGGGGAGGAGGAGGAGGACAAGCTTGCAGAAAGCACATAGCACTCCGTTCTCGCCAACAACCAGGATCTTTTTTTTTTTCAGCCTGATTGGAGTACCCTCCCAACTCTCCCAAGCCAGTATCCAAGACCATGAAGGGACCTCAGGTGAGTTTACCTTATAAAATATAGAACTTGTTTTAAAAGCAAGCGTTTTTTAATGATTACTTTGCCCTGAGGACTTGGGATGCATTCGCGGCCAGTACAGCTACCTGAAAAGTCTGTTAACGTGTCTGGGGATGGAGCGGAAATCCTCCAGGGACATCTCCATGAAACTCTCCTGGAGGTACTCCAAAAGCTTTGCCATAAGGTTTCTGGGCAGTGCAACCTTATTCCGTCCTCCATGGTAGGACACTTGACCACGCCATGCTTGCAGCAAGTAATCTGGTATCATTGCATGACAAAGCCTGGCAGCGTATGGTCCTGGTGTTTGCTGGCATTCAAGCAACATCCTTTCTTTATCTCGCTGTGTAATCCTCAGAAGAGTGATATCGTTCACGGTAACCTGGTTGAAATACAGGAATTTAATTAAGGGGACAGAGGTGGCCGTTCCTACTGGGCTGTTTGCCTGTGGCTGAAAAGAAATCCTTCCCTGCAGTTAGCCAAGCACAGGGGGCGGGGGAGGGAATTGGCCCTGAGCTTTTTGTGTTTGGCTATCAGGGATCTTCCCTGATACCAGCCACGCGGTGGGGGGAGGGGTAAAGCGATCATCCCAGAGAATTCATGGCAGGGTGGGGGGGTGTTAGTTTGGTTTCTGCAGGGATCTTCCCTGATAACAGCCACGCAGTGGGAGGAGGGATAAAGCGATCATCCAGAGAATTGGATGGGGGTGTACTTTGTTTTCTGCTGCTGAAGGTTAAGAGGAAAACCGCAGCACTCAATGGGCTTTGCTTGGTATGTGGGAAAGGAGGGCGCAGAAGCCGAAAGACAATGGCTTACCATGGCTGCATGCAAGCCGAATTCTGTTGCCTGGACTTGCGTCTGTGATCTCTAGCAGCAAAGCCACAGGCACTCAATATTAAGAGGCAAAATGCGACCTTGCACGAAATCACAGAAATGTGCTATATAATGTGAATTGTGTTGGTCACCGTGAAAGAGTATAAGCATTGTTCTGCAAAATGTATCTTTTTAAAAAATTCTCTCCTTTTTTCCCTCCCTCCAGCAGCTGCAAATTTTTCAAGCCTCCCTCCTCTGTCCTGAAGGCTATCTCAGATAAGGCGTCAGAAAAAGAAGAGGTGAGACGAGATGTTCGCGGAAATCATGGAATCCACCTGCAGTGAAAGAGCTCATCTGAATGAGTGGAAGGACACGGTTTCAAAGTATAGGAAAGAAGCCAGTGAACGTGAGGACATGAGGGACCAACGTGAGGAGAGACGCTCGAGACGAGAGGTGGCGGCAGGAAGATCAGAGGAGGCAGGATGCAACGCTGGGGCTGCTGCATGAGCAAACAGACATGCTCCGGCATCTGGTGGAGCTTCAGGAACAACAGCAGGATAACGGAGTGCGGCTACAGCCCCTGTACAACCCTCCAACCCCCTCACCATGTTCCATAGCCTCCTCACTCAGACGTGTAAGAACGCGGGGGAGGAGGCTCCGTACACCCTCCCATTCCACCCCAGTGGACAGCCCAAGCAAAAGGCTATCATTTTTTTAAACCTTTTTTTAGTGGCCTTTTCCTTCCTGCTGATCCTCCTCCCAAACCCCACCCGGGTTCTCTCCCTCTTTTTATAATCAATTAATAAAGAATAAATGATTTTTAAATGATAGTGACTTTATTTCCTTTGAAAGCAAGCTGGGAGAAGGGGGAGGGTGGGTTCCTTACAGAGAATGAGTCAATAAAGGGGGCGGGTTTTCATGAAGGAGAAACAAACAGAAATTTCACACTGTACCCTGGCCAGTCATGAAACTGGTTTTCAAAGCTTCTCTGATGCGCAGCGCTTCCTGGTGTGCTCTTCTAATTGCCCTGGTGTCTGGCTGCATGTAATCAGCAGCCAGGCGATTTGCCTCAGCCTCCCACCCCGCCATAAAGGTCTCCCCCTTACTTTCACAGAGATTGTGGAGCACACAGCAAGCAGCAATAACAATGGGAATATTGGTTTGGCTGAGGTCTGAGCGAGTCAGTAACGATCGCCAGCGACCTTTTAAACGGCCAAATGCACATTCTTCCACCATTCTGCACTTGCTCAGCCTGTAGTTGAACAGCTCCTGACTCCTGTCCAGGCTGCCTGTGTATGGCTTCATGAGCCATGGCATTAAGGGGTAGGCTGGGTCCCCAAGAATAACTATTGGCATTTCAACATCCCCAACGGTTATTTTCTGGTCCGGGAAGTAAGTCCTTTGCTGCAGCCGTTTAAACAGATTAGTGTTCCTGAAGACGCGAGCGTCATGAACCCTTCCCGGCCAGCCCACGTTGATGTTGGTGAAACGTCCCTTGTGATCCACAAGTGCTTGCAGCACCATTGAAAAGTACCCCTTGCGGTTTATGTACTGGGTACCCTGGTGCTCCGGTGCCAAGATAGGGATGTGGGTTCCATCTATCGCCCCACCACAGTTAGGGAATCCCATTGCAGCAAAGCCATCCACTATGACCTGCACATCTCCCAGAGTCACTAGCTTTCATAGCAGCACCTGAGTGATTGCTTTGGTGACTTGCATCACCGCAGTCCCCACAGTAGATTTGCCCACTCCAAATTGATTCCCGACTGACCGGTAGCTGTCTGGTGTTGCAAGCTTCCACAGGGCTATCGTCACTCGCTTCTCAACTGTGAGGACTGCTCTCATCTTGGTATTCTGGCGCTTCAGGGCAGGGGAAAGCAAGTCACAAAGTTCCATGAAAGTGCCCTTACGCATGTGAAAGTTTCATAGCCACTGGGAATCGTCCCACACCTGCAACACTATACGGTCCCACTAGTCTGTGCTTGTTTCCTGGGCCCAGAATCGGCGTTCCACGGATAGAACCTGCCCCATTAACAACATGATCTCCAAAGCACCGGGGCCCACGGTTTGAGAGAATTCTGTGTCCATGTCCATGTCCTCATCACTCTTGTCGCTGCACTGCCGTCGCCGCCTCTTCCTCTCCTCATTTTTCTGGTCCTGGCTCAGCATAAACTGCACGAGAACGCGCGAGGTGTTTACAATGTTCATGACTGCTGTCTTGGGCTCCATGCTTGCCGTGGTATGGAGTCTGTAGTGTTCACCCAGGAAAAAAGGCGCGAAATGGTTGTCTGCTGTTGCTTTCATGGAGGGAGGGATGAGGCTGTACCCAGAACCACCTGCGACAATGTTTTTTGCCCCATCAGGCACTGGAATCTCAACCCAGAATTCCAATGGGCAGGGAAGACTGCAGGAACTATGGGATAACTACCCACAGTGCAACGGTCTGGAAATCGACGCTAGCCCTGGTACATGGACGCACACCGCCGAATTAATGTGCTTAGTGTGGCCACATACATTCAACTTTATACAATCTGTTTCCAAAATTCGAATTATATAAATTCGGATTAGTCCCGTAGTGTAGACATACCCTAAGTAAATTGGTGCTGAAGTATACCACTAGCAAATTATGACACCACCTCCTTTGCTGACTCAGCTGCGGTGGCTCTAGAGTAGGGGAGGAGGGATTCTCTTCCAGTTCCCAACTGCCTGCTCCAGTTGGGGAAAAAGCTGGCACTGAGCACCTGCCTACTTTTGTGTTCCAGGATCCAAGGACCAAGCAGCCCACGAAACTCTCCCTATTCCCTGGTGTAAGTGCATACTCCAAGTTACAGTCCAGGCCAGGATATTCACAAGTTAGAATTTCCATATCATTGTTAACTCACTCATATTGTGGCTTGTAATAGCTTGGATTTTTATTTATGGTATAGATGTAGTCATTAGTTGTATCTGAAATGTCAGAATCTTGTACACAGATATCAACAGTTTTCAACACCTATTTGAAGTAAAGATTATTATTGCAATTAATAAGTAAATTTACTAGCATGTTTTACAGTTTCAGAATATATGGCATAATCAATACTATACTTTTAGTGTCGTAAATACACTTAGCTAAGCATTTGATTTAGACTCATTGAGTCATTGAGCTATTGTAAGTTAAATAAACATCAACTGAAGAGGGAAAATCAATTTATTCAATCAAATTTTGTTTTCATTTACATCTGTATAACCCTCCTGTACTCAGTGGGGTTATACAGGTACACTGAAAGGGACTACTCTTGGCCCACTATTTAACATATAATTTTATATACTGTAGATGTTAAACCTCAGTATAAATATTTTAATAATCAATTGCTATTTAATTAACATGCAATGGCTGTCTTAGTAAATCTAAATTAAATCCTCATTTGAGCCACTTAATTCAGAGTGTGAATTAACGTTCTCTATAGATAAGTGGTATTATAATATGATTTCACTACTGCACTGAAGGAAAAAATCAATCGTAAAATTAAGTTGGATTCAATATAAAATTCATCAGCATTTTGGCATTTCCAGCATGGGTGTAAACTCCGTTTGGATTCTTCTCTAGTTTTTATAGCTATACTTAGTAAGAGTGTAATCACAGGGGAGCAGGTTACATCTAGGATGACCAGACGTCCCGATATTAGGAGCTATGTCTTACATAGGCAACGCTTATCCCCCTTTCACGAAAAAGAAAGTGTTCCGATTTTTCACACTTGTTATCTGGTCACCCTAGTTATATCTGCCCTCCCCCAACTTCCAACATGAGGTGACAACTGTGCCGTCAGACACTCCTCTGTTTCTGTTAAGCTCTAGAGAGGAGCGGGAGGAAGTAGCAGAGGAGGCGGATAGAAAAGTCTGAGGCTGCTTTAGGCTGCAGCTTTGAGGACACTTGCTTCCCCCTACCTCCCGCTGGTTGCCAATCAGCTCAATAGAGAGGAAATCGCTGCATCTACCACAATACGTGACTTTAATGATTTTTATATTGCCATTTTCTCTTTGTTAATCTAGATGTTTACATTTTTTAATGATTTGTTGGTTGGTTTTTGTTTAAATTGGGGCTTTAATGGTTTGCCCTCATTCTGCTTTTTTTAAATATAGTTATCTTGATTGCTATTATTATTTCATGCACTGTTTATTCATGATGTCATTTTAGCTCAAGGCTAGAGTGGTATAACCATTCTGCCTTAAGCATCATTTTTCCCTGTGGCATGATATTGTACATAGTGAACAATACATATTGCCGATTGGAAGTGTTGTGAGTGTCATTAAATTTAACAACAAAATATGCTTGTGGTCACTCTCATGGCAAACTCTACTAGATCGGATTCTCCCTTCTCCTACATCCAAGTAAATCAGGAGTAACACCACTGAAGTCAATGGAACTCCTTTGATTTAAAGCCAGTGTAAAGGAGGAGAATTGGACTTTACTATTCAATACACCAATGCATAGGTGCTGAACTAGGGGTGCTGCCACACCCCCTGGCTTGAAGTGGTATCCATCATATACAGGGTTTACAGTTTGGTTCAACGGCTCTCAGCTCCCCCACAGTACAAATTGTTCCAGCATCCCCTGCACCATCTATGGGGTATAGACATTGACGGGACTTGTGCATAGCCATGAAGTTAGTTACCAGGCTGTAATTGTTGTAAACAAGTTCATTTTTCCTGCTACTTCACTACTATCTGCATATATGAGGCACATACAGTATCCTGCTGTAAATGGAACATGGGGCCAAACAAGAACACAGGATTAGGGTAAAACAATGCACTTTCACTCACTTCTATTTGAATATTCTCTCCTTGTAAAAGCCTGAGATCAGCAATAATCTATTACTATTGTCACTCAAATAATGCAAATAGAATTCGATTCTGTGTAAAGGTGGTGGTTTGACAGTGCCGGAAACTGAAATCTGTTTATAAATGACCAGCTGTGCAGTCTTACCCATGCTGTTCCACCAATGTAACAAATGTAACAAAGTCCATTCAGATGTCAGGGTCTGATTCTCCTCCCACTTTTATACCAGTTTTACAGAGTTATTTTTACATTGGCTTCAAAAATTTCATTGAAATGTTTCCCCCAGAGCTCTTCATCCACTAGATGCCCCCACTCATCAGATCCTGAACCCATATCAGATGTGTACCCACCAAATGTCCCAACCCCAGGCCAAATGCCAACACCCCCTGGACCTCTTAACATCTCCCAGCAAGAGTTGCTCAAATACACAGAGATGTGTAGGCCCTGTGGTATGGGTCCCATTATAAATACCTCTATAAATAGATAGCACTCTGCACCCAAATGGCCCTTCCCAGAGCTTTGTAGCTTCTTACCACTGCTAAAGTATTACACTACCCACCATCTCAAATACCCCATCCACCAGATCTCCCTTCTCTCCTGGTCATTGATTTATACTCCCTGATTCACCCACCACCAAGGACCAGCACTCCCTAAATGCCAATACTAGAGTTTTGTACTCCCGAATACACCAACTCATGAAATCTGCCAGATGCCCAGAATGCCCTCATCTGTCAGCCAGACTCCTCCCTGCCAAGGCCTTAACCTCTTTCCAATGTCCACCAGGTCTGTATATTCTCCACTTCATATGCAAGGTGAATGATTCATGCCTTATTATTTATTAGGAGAATTTGGCCTCTCTTTTTGTTTGTGAACAACGTATTACTCTTTTGAATTTGTCATTTGAATTTTTTTTTTGCCAAATAATTTCTGAGAGTAATGATTGGACTATAATTTGATCATGAGTAGTTCATTTGTGAGTATTTGATATTCAAAATTCAAGCTGTATTTGTTAATGTTGATTGAACTTGTAGATCCTTTCTCACATTTCTGTTCCTTGACTGGATGAATGTAATTGTAAGGATTAGGTCTCCAATGCAGTCATTTGCATTTGAGATTAATTTTTCATAAATATACACCAGTATTTGTTTTAAATTCACAAACATACCTCCCAATGAACTTGTTTGTGACACTATTAAAAAGAAAGTGCATACAAAAGAAGATTGAGCGAAATCATTTAGAAATATGAATTTATATTTGTAGAAACATTTTTGCGTTATTTGCTCACTTCTAATTTGGACACTTTGCTAAGAACTGGACTGAACCATTAATTTATTTATAACTTTTATAAGTTATTGGACAGCCATCAAATGATAATGACTTTTGGACATTAGCAGCATGAGTTGAATTCACGCTGGTTTTCATCAAATGAAACTCTGTCACATTACCATTCCCTTGAGCCATCCAGTTCCTCAGACATCAGCATCACTTTAGTTCTCTCTATAAGACAGTATAATGTGAGCACTGTGCCCGGTCCACACAGAAAATGATAATTTTTCATACTTTCTAACACAGATGTTTCACCAAGCTTCATCTAGAAAGGCTAAATCTACATTTAAAAGCAAGGACACCATAGATGTTAGTTTTAAAATAACATACAACATGGCTCAGAGAAATAAATGAATATTATTGTGTCACAAATATCCTAAATTAGCCCCAGAAGATAAGAATAACAAAATAAAAGTGAAAGTTAACTCACCTTTTAATTACAGTGGTGGGACCTTTGAGACTGTGGAAACATTCATTTGTGTAATTCACATTTATACAGTCATTACAGAAGATATTTGCTAACCCTCTCTTTTGAATACAGTCTTGCAGATGAGAAATCTTCTTTTTTTTCCTCATAAATTAGACATTAAAATTCCAGGAAACCACTTATTATCATGAGCACATTTCACCTGCTGAAATGGTGAAGACAGACCTTTTATAAAAAACATTTAGCATGAAATATTTTCCTCTAAAGGTCAGTCTTAAATCTTTCTATCTTCTTTTCTCATTATTAAAACGTCATCTTTCTTTCTCCCTTTTTAAACTCATCCTATTATCTGTGCACCATAAACCTTTGAAGAGAGATGGAAATGTGTGTGTTTGTAAGATGATCTATTTTCAGATGTAGTGGTCCAAGTTATATTCTCAGTCTTCCAGGAAAATTGTGAAGATTTCCTGAACATGTATTTCCTCCTAATATTTGTGTTCTTATGAAGTTCAGTAGGCATGTGCCAGAGCATTATATATTGGAACATTATGCAGTTGCAAGGAAAACTCAGAAGATTCACATTCTAGGCCCCAATTCACTAGCTTGTCTGGTACTTTGCACCAGTATAAAGTGAGTGCCAAGTTGATGTAAAACGCTATGCTGGAGAACATATGTACTGCATTTATACTATCTTAGGCACAGGTATGTGGGAGGTGAAATATGTGAGTGGAAATGAGAGAGGTTTCAAACCACTAAGGCCTCTGTGAGGGTCCACTGGGTTGCTAGGAGTGACCCCAGAACGTTTGTTCAAAAGAGCTGTTGGAGGATAGTATGCGTGAAGATTTGTCAGCTGAAGATCCAAGCTTACTGAAGTTGCTGAGAAAGGTGTCTGCAGAGATCGTTCTATCAGGAATGGTAGAAGTCCAGGTGCTGGGAGGGTGATGGTGAGACTGGAGTGGGAAAACATTGGACTTCATAGCTTATGGAAATAAAGCCTGAACTAGGGTATGAAATAATACTTTTCAGGACTTGAAAGGTACAGTGGACACTGCTAGATGATCAGTAACAGTGTCTATTCACAGGTGTTAACTTTAAATAATAAATTCCAAGGTTGTTAGTTCAGTCTGGAGTGGAGCTGTGGTGAATGGTGACTTCTTCAGTGGTGGTCAGAGAAAGCCTCCATACCTATTAGGAGACCCTGCTCCTGGGAATGGGATCCTTGTAACAAGGGAGCAGAAGAAGGGGTGCCCTGAGGTAAAATGTCCATATGAGAAACTTGGTGGTACAGTAAGGGTCTGAGACCAGGTAGTAGGAAGCCCAGGGTCATGATGGCTACCATTCTGACTTGCTATCATTTTTCACTCTCCTTGCACTTGTACATATGACTACACAAGGTGCAGGGTAATGCTGAAATGGGCCATTGAAGTTTTCCTGAAGTGATAGAGAAGGCAGTCTGACTGAAGGCTTTGCCTAGAGTAGAACCAAGCTCTTGCCAGTGAATGGTCTGAGGAGGCATACATTTGAACTGTGAATATGTATAAGAATGTTTTGGTCTGAACCTGAAGCATTTACTCATGTGAGTAGTCCCATTGAAATGAATGATCCTACTCACAGGAGTAAGGGCAGGGCCCTTTTTTTATTATGTTGGTAACATGTTTATATTCACGAATAAAACATCATGCATTTTATTGATTTATATAGTAAGAGATTAAAGAGAAAGTTTGGAAAACTCAGTTCTTATTTAGTTCCCTCACTATCCAGCATAAATGCTAAACTTGTCACAACTCTTCATAGACATCGCTCTGCAGTGCAGACAGCAGTTATAAAGAAATTAATTTTGTCTTCCCTCTTTACATGGGACATTGCCAAGAAGAAAATTTGTTTAACAAATTTGCTCTACTTTCAAGTAGATTTTATCTCAACTTGCATAGAAGAAACCAACAAGGAGTATAAAACAAAACACATCTCAGCTTAATATTGTGCTTGTGAAAATAGCTGAACTTCATGAAAAAAACAAACAACTTCATGAAAAAAAATGATCCAAGGTAGGAGGACACATTGTAATTTTCTATGAATAAAAACCTGCAGGAGAGGACAGAGAGCCCTGGAAACTCTTTGCAAGACGCAGCTCACGGAGATATTTTTGTATGCTCCCTTCAAAGAAAGAGGTTTAGGGAATTCAGAGGAAGCCAGAGATTAGGTCACTGAAATCTGTGGAGCCTAGAGATCTGTGAGGGATTCTGGTTCTAGACCCTCTATTTTGCTGCCCAGGCGTAGGTGCTCCCTATTCCTAGCAGCGTGGTTCCACCAGAAGCAATGTGCCTTTAGTTGCATCCCCCTTTATCTGCACAATAGCAGCTGTGGAAAGTCAAGTAGAAGTTAATATTGCTTGGTGCATTGTTAACACCAGTGCAGACAGAGTGGCCTCAGTTCTCCATTGCTTAGTGTCTGTTTTGTATTCTAAAGCCAGTGGATCCAGCCACTGAAGGATTTCCCCAGCATAGGGGATTGTCAGGTTGCATAATATTGGTATAGTGGCTTAGTAGCACATCTTTCTGGCTGCTGGCATAGGGATGGGGCTGGGCTGTTCTTGAATCTGACTCATATACTGCTATGCAACAGTTCCTGGTATCTAATCTATGCTGGGGGTTGGCTAGTTAGCCCCAGGATCAAGGAGGTACAAAGGCAGCTTAAAGTTCCACTGAATTTGTGCTGAGTGCTCCTCATCAGGTCTAGAGCATCTGGGCTAGTAGCAGATCTAGGGTGACCAGATAGCAAGTGTGAAAAATCGGGACAGAGGGTGGGGGGTAATAGGCACCTATGTAAGAAAAAGCCCCAAATATCTGGACTGGCCCTATAAAAATCGTGACATAGAATCATAGAATATCAGAGTTGGAAGGGACCTCAAGAGGTCATCTAGTCCAACCCCCTGCTCAAAGCAGGACCAATTCCCAGCTAAATCATCCCAGCCAGGGCTTTGTCAAGCCGGGCCTTAAAAACCTCCAAGGAAGGAGACTCCACCACCTCCCTAGGTAACGCATTCCAGTGTTTCACCACCCTCCTAGTGAAATAGTTTTTCCTGATATCCAACCTGGACCTCCCCCACTGCAACTTGAGACCATTGCTCCTTGTTCTGTCGTCTGCCACCACTGAGAACAGCCGAGCTCCATCCTCTTTGGAACCCCCCTTCAGGTAGTTGAAGGCTGCTATCAAATCCCCCCTCATTCTTCTCTTCTGGAGACTAAACAATCCCAGTTCCCTCAGCCTCTCCTCATAAGTCATGTGCTCCAGACCCCTAATCATTTTTGTTGCCCTCCGCTGGACTCTTTCCAATTTTTCCACATCCTTCTTGTAGTGTGGGGCCCAAAACTGGACACAGTATTCCAGATGAGGCCTCACCAAAGTCGAATAAAGGGGAACGATCATGTCCCTCAATCTGCTGGCAATGCCCCTACTTATACAGCCCAAAATGCCGTTAGCCTTCTTGGCAACAAGAGCACACTGTTGACTCATATCCAGCTTCTCGTCCACTGTGACATCTGGTCACCCTAATCTGATCAGCTATGCAGGGAACCATGTGATGCAATAAAGCTGCTCCGCAGCATTCTAGCTCTAGCATCAATCCCAAACTCGTGCAGTGCCTTGGTCCTAGAGCTCAGATAGAGTTTTCCACAGGGTCCTGGGAGGAGGGAATATACCACAGAATTTCTGCTCCTCTCCTTCCATGCCCCTCTGGTCTGTCACATTAGATCTTCTAGATAAAATAGAAAGGCGCATAGAGGCCAGACTTACTGATTTAATGGCACCCTGCAAGACAAACATTCAGTAAATGTTTCCAACCTCTTTTCCAATGATAATATATTTCTGTATATTGCTGTTATGTACTGAACTTTATTAAAAACTCATCATTGCTTTTGAAAATATGTTCTTTATCATACTTTTTGAAATATTGAGTCATTGAGTTGTAAAGCTTGTAATGTTTATAACAACATTTGTACTATTATTAGTATACATTCAGAGGTATGTTAGGATAGTATATATGACCATATAAGCAATTAGTAGTCTTTGCTAAAGTAATAACTAAGGAAGAAAGCTCAGAGCTTTCAGTTACGGAAAACAATGTCCATTGTTTCTCATTGAATGTAAGCTGGGCAGAAAAGGATGTCTCCTAAAGAAGATGAAGGGAACTCAGCATATTTAAAACACTAGGGGTGAAATCCTCACTGTCAAGGAACAAGAGAACAACTTAGACTCTAAAGAAAGGCTGATCCTGAGAAGATCAGAGCAAGAGATTAAACATCCTGAAAGACGCATCCTGCTAACCTGCCTGGAGAAGGGGTGTTTGAGGAAAGTGAGTGGCAAAGACTCACTTGAGAATGATGTGCTGGTAACCTCTCCTCTCTTATTTGTTGCAGTTTCCTGTTAGCTATGGGAATTTACAATCAAACCTACATAGGCTTGCATCTCTGTCTCTAAAGTCTTCTCTGATTTCGTGGGAGCCACTGCTCTGGAAAGTGCATCAGCAGTGAACATGAATTTACTGGGTGTGTAGGTCACAACCAACTCATACTTTTGCAGCTTTATCATCATTCTTTGAATCCTTAAGGTACAGTCATTTAGCGATTTGCTAAATAATGCTACCAGGGACTTGTGGTCTGTTTCAACTTCCACTGTCTGTCCATAAATATACTGATTGAATCTCTCCTTCTTGATCTGTGCGTATCTGGTTTCTGCTTCAGTCAGTCATTTGGATGCATATGCCACTGGTTTCCAACAATCCTCATGCTTCTGTAAAATCTCTGCACCTAACCCAGACTGTGAAGCATCTGCTGAAATTTTAATAGGCCTTCCTGGTGCATAGAATTTCAACACTGGTTCTTGTATCAGTTGTTGTTTTAAACCTTCCCATGAATCCTTCTGTTCTGCACCGTAATACCATTCATTTTTATTCTGTAGGAGTTTTCTCAAAGCTGCTGCTTTGGTAGATAGATTAGGTATGCATTTTCCAAGATAATTAGCCATTCCCAGGAATTGTTGGACATCTTTCTTTGACTGGGGACATGGCATCATTTCAATGGCTGAAATCTTCCTCTTAGATTTTACACCTTCATTGGAAATAATGTCCCCAATAAAAGTCATTTCTCTAACCTCTTAAAGACATTTTCCCCTCTTTAGTTTGAGCTTTGCAGCTTGAGTTGCATCCAGGACTTCCCAAAGTCTACAATCATGCTTTTTTTTGTTGAGCCCCAGATGGTGATGTCATTCATTGAGGTGTCAACACCATTAATATGTTGATAGATCATATGTATGCTGAAGAGTAAGCATATGAATCTGTATTTTCCAAATTGGGTATTACATGTGCATAGCTTTGTGCTTTCTTTAGTTAATGCCCAAAACCTGAGGATGCATCCAATTTACTGAAATATTGAGCATTTGTAAATTGAGCCATAATTTCATCTCTGGTTGGTAGTTTGAAATGTTCTTTTTATAGCCTTGTTGAGGTCTCTGGGATCTAAGCATGCGCATAGTTGGCCGTTATTTTTCTCCACAATGACTAGGGAGCTCACCCATTCTGTTGGTTCCTCAATTTTTTGTATTCCTTGCATTGTTTCCATCCTTGCAGGCTCAGCCTTGAGCTTACCACGGAGTGTAAATGGCACCTTTCTACATGGATGGATAACTGGAGGGACTTGCTTGTTTATCTGAATTGTATGTTAACCCTGCAAGCAACCCAACCCTTGAAACAGGTCATGATATTCCCTAAAGAGTGTCTCATAGTCAGGTTCAGTATGATCTCGTAGTGAGAGCAACCATTTTACCAGAGAGATGCTCTGCAGTTTGTTTTATTAAAGTTTTATTCCTTTCTCATTTACTGGTTTGTTGTTTAATGAACTCCAAGATTGTTACACTCACCCCACTGAAGTCATTGGCAGAACTCGCATTGACTTCAGTGGGGCCAGGATTTCATCCTTGCTCCCTGCACGCTGCCATATATTTCAACTAATGAGTATTTGTCTATGCAAAGTCCATCCAACTGAAATTTTAGTTAGTTACTATTAATGGGTTTTAGTAAAATAGAAAACATTTCTTGTCTGCTTTAGTGTCACTTTGGAGAATCACATAAAAAATATTAATTTTCAGTTCTGATTTTGGATTTAGAATTTTGCATTTAAAAACTAGAAGAAAAATCTTCCCCTACCACTTTCTTCTTTTTCATTTAAATTATTTTCTTCTGTCTTTTATAGCAACAAGTCACTGTTGTTCTGTTTTCTTTAGTTACTTCTTTGTGTATTCAACTTCATTTATGTCTTCATAACTCTGTGAAGGATTATGGGTCTTGAACCTGGCCCCATGGGTCCTCCTCCAGTGCTTAGAGCACAGCCATCACCCAGCATGTCACAAGGAGGCACAAGAAGTTGTCTGAGCAGTTGGGTGGATCCCTGGCTGTCTGTTATTTTGGACCTTGACTTGCCTGACTCCTGAGCCATGTCTTCCTTCCTATTCCTGGTTCCTGCCTCCCAGCCTCTTTTTGGTCCCTGCCCTTCTTATCCCAGATTCTCCGCTCTTGGCTTCTGCTTTCTGCCTTGCTCCGGGTCCCTGCTCCTCCACACTGACTCTGACTCTGGCTTGACCCCTGACTCCTCTCCTGACTGAGGCTCTGGCTTTGAACCTTGGCGTGACTCCCGAGTCCTGCTCCCGCTCCAACCCCTGGCTCTGGTTCCTGGCTCCTGACTCTGATCACTTAGCCTGACTGCCCATGCTCCAGTCTTTACAAGTTCTGTGCATAAGATTTGTTGGTAATTTGTGCACCCGCTGCTGTTGACACTTAAGATAGGCCAAGAAAGATTTTAACGTTTGCCTAGGAGCAAGACTCCCCTGATAGTTTGGAGTTGTGATAAAGAAATCTAATGAAGAATGGAATTTTACTGCTCAGTAACCCTTAACCTATTCTGTAGGCTGTTTTAAGATATTTATTTCATAATGTATTAACTGCAAGATGTATAAAGAATTAAATTATCCAAAAAGGGTATACATAGTGACTAACCAAGATAGGTGTTGAGACAGATGCAATGGAACAGGGAACCTTGGAACCAGCCTAAAATAAGAAGTGTATATTAAAAAGAGGAAATAGAAAAAGACTAAAATGATGCACAGTGAGCGGAACAAGCCTATAATTGCCCCTAAAACATAGGGGAAGTGAGATGATTTGCAGACTGGAGGCAGGCTGTCAGTGAACAACAGGGGACGTCTTCCGCAGCTGTTGTAACTGTATGCTTCTCTGTGTATGTGCTGTCTTTACTAACTGTTAGCTTTGTTTGGATATATCAATGTAATTTATCCGAGGCTTGTTATTATTGAAGTAATTGGGATTCAAGAGAGCCACTCTCACTAAACATGTAATTACAGTTAACATTTTTATCAATTATTGGTTATCAATTATTTGGTTATTGATTATTAGCAAATTATTAACAATTGATTATTAACAACAGGCTCTACTGCAGCAGAGCCAAAAATATTGTAAGTCCTATTTTTCTGCAGTAGAAGAATGACATTGCAAATGAAAAATGAATCAAGAAAACTTTCCCCTCTAAATGATAGAAATGTTAATGTAGGTGAAATTTTGTTCTTGAACTACCTCACAATACAGTAAGTACAGTAAGTAATGATTGTACATTCATTTGTATGTATTATAATAAAGTTAGTCTTGATGAACTGATATGGAATTATCATCAATATGTTTTCCTTGTCTGAAGATGCAGAAAATTCTGGTTTAAAAAAACCTCCTAGATTACATTATCAGAACGAATAAATTTACTTAAGCCTCAATATGTTATTCTGACTTGTTGGCTATTACTTTTCCAGTTGCAAGCAATAATGACACAGCAAGGATATTCTATTTGAGAAAATATTTAAATAAAGTTTCTTCATCCACAAATGAGATGCAGCATATTTACATTTTTATTTGATGAAGCCTGTCCCTGCTATCTTTGTTCTTAATTTGGTCTCAAAAGAATTAGTAGTAAGAGGAAAAATAGTCTGTAAATATGTATGAAATCAAATTTAGAGGGTAAGCTGAAAGGTATTGACTGCCAGCAGTGCTGAACAGCAGGAGGCAAAATTTCCTCCATAGTTTTCTTCTTGGCTGGAAACACATTGCCTTCCATCTAGATTATTTAATCCTCAAAATGCACATCAAAGCTTCTCATCAGGCGGTGTATGTCTTTATAGGCAGTTGAATGTCAAAGATCTAGCTTAAAGATTTTTGAAAAATGTAAAACATAATAGATCCCAGATAATAACACAGCAGTGAAGCTCCTGTACTATTCGTTCCAGCAAAGTACTAGCATCACAGATTGTGGCTAATCTTTGTGGCAAAAGGAAGAGCAAATTTGCTACAAGAGAATTTGTGACATCCATCCAATTGATAGTCCAATAACATGATTCGATCATTTTATTTCTAATATTAGCTTGTTAACAATTCCCTTCTCTCTTTATACTTGTGGCTTGCAAGAACAATTGGGTATGAGTTATCTCACTCCTACTGCCCAATTAGGCAGTGGAAAAACGTATGCAAAAATATGTATGAGGCATTTTCCTTTTGTATATTCTTAACAGGATGCAGGCTTCAGCACTATGGCTGTCTTTCCAGAACTAATTTAATTCAGTCTTTGGCAAGGATTGCTTGCTTGTAATGATTACCTCAGTTCTCTTGAATGATTATCTCATTGTTAGGGAGCAGTTTAAAAACCCTTTTAACAATTTTGTTTTGCAATTCTGAACTTGAATTTTTCAGTGGAGATGGATGTATTAAATACTAACCCACTGCAAGGAGACCATACATGGAAACTCTAAAGAAGTGCTATAGTTAAAGAAGCAATAATTCGGTATTATTCCTGCAGCAGGAACAGGAAGAGAAATCACACCAGCTACAGAAATAGACAGGGAGGAGATAAAAAGAGGAGTGAAAAATAGAAAGAGGCCTCTTCACGGTGCCGTGGAATATTTCTTCTTTTTCATTTTTTTTAGTACGCTCTCCTTCCATTTTATTCAGTTAAGCACCAGTGGTGATATGTCCTACAGATGGCTCAGCTGTGACATACAATTAAGATAGCTGTGTTGAGCATCCAGAGGTTTCATTTTGTATTTATTTAAGACCGTCTTGTTTTTAAAACTCTCCATAGTCTTGCTTAAGCCTTCACTTTCCTACGATTCCTTTGCTTTGCTCATACAATGCCTTTTTCCTTTGTGCAATCTTGCCACTTGTGGTGTAAAAACCACCTCTTTCGCTTCTGCCATATGGAGCTGCCGTTCTGGATTTCTCCACCTCATCACCTCTCTGTCTCCTTCCAAATCTCATTGTCATCTTAGATAAGTATAAAATCCTATGCCTGCTTTAGGGCACTATATCAACTTTGAACATATTTAGTCTATTCCCCCGCCCTCCACTACTGTCCTTTAAGTATATCCTCCTGTTAATTGTTTTCCTGCAACAACCTTCCCATTTCTATTAAAGCAGCTATAACTGCCCTACATCTCATTACATCGCCTCAGAATTTGGATAACTGTATTTCATGACTATATAGGATGCCAATTATATTTCTGATAGACTAGCAACACACTTCTCTATTTAAAAAGAAATTATTCCAGCCTTTTAGAGGATTCCTAAACACATCCCCCATCTTTAGAGTTCTCTAATTCATGTTCTCTCTCTCTCTCTCTCTCTCTGCTTTGGGTCTTATAACAGCATCTATTGCCATAGTTCCTAACACCTATTCAGTGTCTTGGTATATTCTGGCAATTTATGTATATGGCACTGAACTACCAGCAGTGTGTGCCTACCGGGTAAGATTTGAACCCAGTGCAGTCACTGTCGCAGTAACCATTCTCTTCTGGAATGTTCTTTTTTTTTCATTCTGTTGGGCTTTGTTACAGAGAATTATCCTATCTCAGTAGCCTGGAGAGATAAGACTTTGTTGAGATATAAAACACATACAGATAAAAGAGTGAAAAATTGAAATGATGTTGAGGCTCAGTAGTTGAAGTAGCTTTTTGTGATGTAATGAAATTTGTGCCCTTTAGACTGGCAGTAATACCAGGTGTTGCAGTAGATCGGCCCGAGTAGATGCCAAAGTTCCAAAATAACACCTGCCCACTCTACCCTGATCCATTAGATATCAGTATTAAGGACAATGTGACTTTGCTACTGTTTCCATTTTGCTTATGACATGGCAGGCAAATTAAAGCTCAGTGTGCCTAGAAAGTACAGAACTGCCAAATGTTCTCTCCTGTATACCGCCTTTAATTATAGTTGTACAAGTGCGAGTCAAAGTCAATGGGAATTTCATGTGGCAATTCAGGGCAATGTGTGGCCTTTAGTTCCTAAAATAAATCTTCATCCTGTGTGAGACAGAGGAGCCTCAACTCCCATTTAACTCACTAGTAGTTGTGGGGGCTCAGCATCTCTCAGGAGGCGTTCAGTTGCACACTGAATCAGACCATTACACATCTGATACTTTGTTGTCAAGGTAATGCAATGAATTTATAAGGTCAGCTGCTGGACCCAGCAAACTAAATACTTACAAAATAGTAATCCATCTTTCAAATCACCACCACCACCCCAATTATTTACAGTAAAGGAAAATATACCATATGTTCTTTATTTCTAGGCATCACAGGGGGCATTACAACAGAAGTGAAAGGAGTGCTCTCATTGTGCCCAAGCATTGGATAACATATGGCATGTTTCACCCTTAACTGTGAATTTTCTTGATTTTATTCACATACTCAACATTCTTTTAAATGTTTTTTGTGGGTATCTACATCTTTCTTTTATTTCTTATATTCCATTTGGTTGGTGTTTTGTATTGATTTATTTATTTTTACGTTATGGATGTCTCCTTTCTATATTTCTGAATAGTTAGTCTAACTTTTAGTTTCTAAATTTAAACTTATTTCTAAGATTAAAATATGCCTTTTAAGCACTGGAAGAAAGAGCTCATACTGAAAAATGTTCGTTTGTTGGGTGCTTATAATGTGCCTCTCATGTAGAATGACTATTTAGTTAAATGAAATTGCTCCTTAGTCTTAAATTTGTTTGTTTTAAAGACAAAATGTCTGGTTCAAATTAGAGACTAATGACTTGCAAAATGTCTTTTAAAAGCATTTGAATTTTAATTCTTTACTGATTTTAAGATGTAATAATTGTACAGCTCACTGTTAAAAATAATACACCTACCAAAATATACTAAAAATCAAGCATTATAGTTGGCAAACTACTACATACTTACAGTATTTTTAAAAATCCCTCCTACCTACAGCTTTCCTCTACATTAATTTTAAATGCTTGTTTTGTTGTCATACAAATGTATACTAATCCCAATTACAGTGGTATAATAAAATATATTTAAAATCCTGATTTATATTTTAGGAATGTTTAGCTCAAAACCAAACCGATTAGCTTCAAGTTTCATGCCCCGTAAAATGTGCTCTCTGCCTATGTTTTGTGTTTTAGCCGAGAGCAAATCTTTGTAAATCCCTGAGAATATTTGTTGATATTGCAAGGAGTGACCCAACCTTAAATCCAATATTAATTTAACTCTGTTTATTTTTTTTTCTTTTTCATCCAAAGAAATATGGCTCTGCTGCCAAAGCAGCTGAATGAGGATGAATATGGTACTGAACAAACCTTTCATCTGACAAAAATCAAAGCAGACCTTTAACTTTCTTTTTCGTGTTGGTAAAGATTAACCCATTTTTTTTAAATGGTACATAAAGCTGATGGCCAACAAAAGAGCAATGTTCTTCTTCCGTTAGCAAGGGGTGCTTCCACTGAGCAATCACTTCCCACCAAAGATCCTCAGAGCAACGTTTTGGCACGCTGAATACATCTTGTAGCCCCCGCACCTTGCAGCTAAAGAAAATATAATGGCAGACAAGTTGTCACAGCCCTCAAGACCATCACAAGTGGTCTGTGAAGCAGTTGGTGGTAGACATGCAGTTCTAGATGTGGCGCTATCCTGCCATAGATCTCTGTGTTAAAATTAGCTTTTACTCAGAACATGGAGTAAACATGTTACTTTTTTACTTTTTTTACTCAGCTTTTACTCAGAACATGGAGAACATGTTACTCAGAACATGGAACTACTCTCTCATCTTCTCATCTAGAGCTGATGCTCATTTTAAAAGGGCAGTTTTCCAATCCTTGGTTAATTTAACTCCTCACCACACCTTCCTGTGGGCTGTACTGCTGATTAGACACACACATATAGGGATATGCCCAAGCCACTTTGAAAAACAGAGGTTATTTACCATCAATTGTGATTCTGAAAAGGTGTTGTGGATATCCCCACCCACTGTTCCCTCTGCCTCCGAATTCTGTTCTTTGATGGACATGGGTTTAGTGGAATTGAAGCCATTGGGGACTATACACTCTTCTAACCATAAGGAGGTACTCATGCCAGTTGGGACTGCATTACTTTTCTAGATTTCCTAAGCTCAGCGGTGCCAGGGTGTGCATCCCACCTAGGGTGACCAGATGTCCTGATTTTATAGGGACAGTCCTGATTTTTGGGTCTTTTTCTTATATAGGCTCCTATTACCCTCTCCAGATTTTTCACACTTGCTGTCTAGTCACCCTACACAAGTGTGAGTATGCAGTGGGAATGCTCTCAAAGGACTGCTATTTACTGGTAAGTAACCTTTCTTTTCAACCCTCCAAGAGCACTCAAACCCTTTGATCACATGGACTAGTCATCATGGCTAACTCTTTAACTGCTTTTTCTGTTTGGCTCCATGTCTCTCTGCCCCAGCCACACTTCTGCTTCATATCTGTCAGATGTATTTTGCACTGCCCCTCTGGTTGTCTGCATAGTTGTATTTGTTCAACAGGTGCCAACAAGTCTCCTTATTGGGTCTTCTTGCATGCCTCATTCCTCTCCAATGTTTCCGCTCACCAGCCTTTCTTCTCCTTTTGGCTTCCTCTGCTCTAACTCCCCATTTTCTGCCTCTGTCCAATTAACCCTGTTCTATCACCCATCCCTACCCCACACAGCCATTGATTATTTCATCCTATGATACTATTCTTTCATTGCCAAAAAGAATTGAGGAAGAAATGGTTAAAATAAAACTGTTTCAAATGTGTTCCTTTTTCACTTGCCTTCAAAGACTTAAGTTCAGGCTCCCAGAAGGAGTCTGCTACCCAAGGAGGAGATGGTGGCATAACTGACACCCGAAGTAGCACAAAACGAGGTATGCTTCTTACAAGAGGAACACATCGGACCTGAACTCAGGTCTTGGTAAGTTAAAAAAAAAAAAAAAAAAAAAAACCCTTTCATTTTCCCCTTAAAATGCAACTTTAGTGCTAGATTCTGGCTACCAGCGGTGTATAGTCAATGCTGATTCTGGCCTCCTCTATGCTACATGCTGGCTTTCTGTGACTGGAACACTGGTCACAATCAGGAACCCAGCAGATTTGCGTGTGGTCTGTCCATTTGCACAATGCAGGATAAGGCCTGGGCATCTTCAGGCAACCTGAGTGCTGCTCATGTGGGATATAGAGACACGCACAAGCTATAATATTTGGATGTCAAACCATTACACCTTTCCTGTTCCCCCACCCCTCATGTACCTCAAAGTCTGGAGAGTTCAGATCCAGCATTTCGGCCCATTATAGTGATATGGATCAGCCACAAAATCCAGAACCAGCTTCAGATTCTACCAACCCCCGGGTTTGTTGGACTACTTGAGACTGGCATATGCAATTGTGCCCCCTATTGTCTAAATACAGCCCTAAATTTGAGTTTTATTATATGCATGCCTACAAACAGCAAATATTCCCAATCCACATCCTAAGGGTGGAGTCTGAGCATAGTGAGAGTTGAAAGGGGAAACAGGAATGCTAGATGACTAAACTGGTGAATCAAAAGCCATCTGCCTCCCAAAAACTGATTTAAAACCAGTCTCCTTTCAAATGAGTTTGGTGATTGTAGCACTTCAGTGAGTGTCAAGCCCCATGAAAAGAACATTCTGCCTGACTCTAATTGTTAACCTTACAATACAAAAGTCTTTGTCATAAAACCACCAAGCTGTTTGGCTCAAAGGGCACTCTTTGCTCATGAGATTGCACAGGTTGTAATGAGCACAGAGACTTAATTACTTGCTTCTATCAATTGAAGGGTATCTTCCAGGTCAGGCTTAAGGCATATTGATGAAAAGTACAGGAAACCTTACAGAGAATCAGTTGGCAGTACACTTGTGTTTGCAGATACCCAGAAGAATTCTTTCCCTCTCTCGGGTTTATAATTTCGTACTTTTCAGAAGCAATGAATTTATCATACATGTTGATATGGAAGAGTGAGCAGAGTGTAATAAAGGAGAAATGCTTAAGAAAAAAGACTGGCTCACAATTATTTTGCTAAAATAATTTGCTAAAAACTCTGATCCAAATCAATGACTGTACCTGCCATGGGTAGAACGTTACTTAATTAAATTTGTTTTATTGTGGAAGGCTGCATTTGCAACTGCCTGACTGCAATTCAGAGCAGAAATCTGGCCTCTTCTATTCAGGTTCTGAATTTCTGAGTATTACGCTTAGTCATAAAAGTGATTTTGTTTAGAAGAACCTTTTTTTAATCATGTTTATATTTTACTAAATACAGAATAAAATTAGAGCTTTTAGATTTTTTTGGCAAAAAATAATTACAAATTTTAAAGTGTAAAGTCTTAAAACAACAGTGAAAAGGAAAGCAGTTGGAAAGAGGTTGCTGCTAGATGATAAATCGATGTTGATTTCACTTGGGGGGAAAATAGCCCCTGAGTCTTTGTTTTTTATGATTGCATCCTATGTGAACAGCTTTTACAACAGTTCTATATATTCTGAAGGCGGAAGCAGGATGTCAGGGCCTTGTCATCTTTGGTCAGTGGAGTAGTTTGTCAGGAGAGTTTTCAACTATAAAAGCATCAGTAACTCATCAGAATATTTGTTGCCTCTTTTTGACAAAAGAGGCAAGTGTCTGTCAAGAAAAATCTGGGGTTTTCCTTGACTTCCCCTAGGAGCATGTAACCACACTGCCTAGCCCAAGACTCCCGAAGCCCTGCGTGCAAAATAGATATTGTTCTTGTAGAATCTTGTTCTTTGTAACACACTGCAACATCACTTAGCCTAGTTGCTACCACGTGTGCAACAAAATGAGCAACTTTAATTAATGAAGCACACGTTATGCATCGAAGCTTGAACAGCAGTCTCACTGTGTATGGAAACAAAATTCTAAAATAAAAATATAAAAATGGTATTTCAGATATGGAAGCTAGCTTTACACATAGTTAAATGCCAATATATTGCTAACCTGCGGGGATGGGGGGAATAGCACCCAGGTACCTGATAGATCATATCCGTGCTTATAAACAAACAATTCAGTTGCTTAAGGGTTATAGAAATTTAAATGCAAATAGCACTTTGTAATGATACCCTGGAGACTGACATTGTAGTCAATTTCTTGAGGATGCATTATTGTAAACTTAGTTTTGCTACTGGTTTCCTTAGAAACTAGAACAAGGTATTGTTCAGGACATAAAGTAATATCCTGTTTCAGTGACTGAGGATCCTGAACTAAAAATAATTGATTTTGCATGAGGCATTGGATTATTATGTACTCTCTCTATTTCTGAGCGATATCACGGGCAAAACATATCAACTTAGAAATGGTTCCAAGTCTGCAACTTTACTTCTAATGAGCTCACTGCAAGAATACTATAATTGCTGAAAATTTTGGCTTTTAAAGCTTTAAAGGGGTCAGTTAACAAAACTGTGTTATAAAATCCATGCAGAATTCCCAAAGTGCAGTTTACTAATAATAATTTATCTATTGCAGAGTGTTGCCGCACTTTTTACTGCTTAACAACGAAGGAATCTTAATGTATACCTCAGCCATGGATTGAGGTACTTCACAGGTATGTTTACAATTTATGAAGAATCCCACCCCTTTTAAAAAGCATATTGTTGTATGTGACAGTCATAAAACAACTTCTGGAAAATGTAGGTTGCTCTGACCACTGGGAGGATATTAAGGGGCATTTGGAGCTCTAACTCAGGAATAGATGCTTTAGTTTTCCATAAAGAAGCATTTAGTAGAAGTATATAGCAGAGATGTTCCAAAAGTGGATGTCTGTGCTGTACATGAGTGTACTCATATGGGTTCTCAGATGCGTAACTGCTCATGCTATGCACTTAAATACCCATTTGAGTGCCCCAATGCGTGATCTAAGTGCCCGTGTTCAGAACTGGTGTTCCTCAGCTGGTTGACATATTGGGTTGGTAGATATTTTAGTAGTACCCATGGGCTGCTTGTATTTTAGTGGCTGCTCTGTCTCTAATACTGAATCACCAATGAGTTTCGTTTGGGAGGGGCGTGATTGTACACTATGAACCTTTCAATAGGGTTTTTCACTTCTATAACTGCAGGTTTTAAATTAAATGTGAAAACATTTCTGTTTGTTAAAAATTAATTTTAAAAACTCCAAATCAGGACTGATATTCCTTTTAATGAATGTGAAATAATTTTGCCATTATTATTACAGAAAAGTTTTTTTACTAATGGTAAAAGTTCCCAATAGGTGACATTAATACAAAGCCAAAATCGATTGAGTGATCCACCCTTTCAGTCCCGACAGTTGTACTTTGTTCTGAGTACACTGTGCCTTAAATAGATAATCTTGTTGAACTTATTAAATATACTTAAAGTACTACTTTTCCATAAGTGTTTCTCCTACACCAGTGTCCTTAGTGCTTTTTATGTGCAAAGCCCCATTTTATATTCAAACAAGATGGACTAAAAATTTTTTGCATAGTCTCTGGGATTTCCTGGCAAGATGGTAGAAATTCTGCAACAGCTAAAGATAAATGAATAATTGGGGAGGAGGTGTTATTGAACTAAGTATAAGAGTAATAACAAAAGCACTGCAGTGCCTGTGTTGTTTTTTCTGGATTGTGTGATAAACAAATTAACTGGACATTTCTGTGAAAATGATCAGCAGTGAAATAGATAACAGTGATGACATTGAAGTGTCGTTAATTTTCAAAATTAACAAGTCATTGAGCTGACTGGTAGCGGTTAGCACCTCTCAGAGCTATGGTTAGAAAAGACAACACTACATCAATTAGGCTATATCACTAGAAATGCTGCAGTTCTCCCATGGCTGTAGTTAATCCACCAACCCAAGAGGCGGTAGCGAGGTTGACAGCACTGTCTTCACAAGGAGTTAGGTCAGCTTAACTACATCTCTCAGGGGTGTGAATTTTTCACACCCCTGAGTGATGTAGCTGGGTCGACCTAACTTTTTAGTGTAGACCTGCATTACTCTTGATTCATGTTTTCAAGGTTATCTTTGCAATCATAAGCCACAAGTTTTGTTGTGTGTGTGTGTTGTTGGTTTTTTTTGTAATGACAATTTAGATTCTGGAGCACAATGTATCATGTGTGTAGCTGCAAATTCTGCAGCTGCATAATTATGGAACATAAGATTTTAGATGGATTTGGGGAAGGAGTGAGGTGGTAGTGGGATCAGGTGACAGGTCTGGGAGAGCTAGCAAGCAGTGGGGAGCATGAGAAGGCCTTCACTTTGTGTCACTGCTGGTCATAGCTACTACCTTTTCCTTCCCTACTTCTCAATGCTGGTTGCTTCTCCTTCCTGATCCAGGAAGAGGCGCAGCGAGACGGGAGGAGAAGAGACAGCTTGGCTAGCTGTTTAGCAAATGTCACAGTAGCTCCAGTGGTGGGAATGAGTAATTGTAGGGCAAACCTTTCTGCCTGCTTGATGTGTGACATTACAGTAGGGCTTAGGGAATGAGACACAGCAGGACTCTGTGTATGAGTGTCATGTAAGATGCATGGCACTTGGCAGGCCTTTGTGAGGATGATCACATACTGTATGTGCTGGGAAATGTGTCCTTCATTATCTGTTATGGTTTCTGTCTGTTTAAAATACACTTACTCTGTATGTAGTTGCAGTATCGCCTGCCCCATGAGTTCAAAGATCACGAGTCAGACCTGAAAACATAATGAGCCTCTTTAAAAAATCACAGTTTTTAGTCTGTCTTCTGATACTTTATTTCCCTAGCCTATTCCCAATGAGTCTGTGACAAGCACAGTATGGCCAATCTGGCATATTTACTACAAGTAAAAGATTTTGGCCCCTGCTGCAATTCCTCTGGCAATAACATGAAGGGCTCTTGCCTTTATGCAGATTTGGAGCAGGTGCCTGTAGGTCTTGCTCTCTAGTTCTTGCCCTTCCCAGGCCCTGGCAGCCACTTGTTCCCTTAGCTGCCAGCGTTTCCACAGCTCCATGTGTGAGGTTTCTTTACAATGTAAAAATGTCACTAATCTCCCTCCATGGTTCTCTGCTGCCACTGCACGGGGTTGGAGGGCAGGAGGGAAGGTGGGAGGGACATTATAGACTTTCTCACAGACGAGGAGCATCACACATGGAGCTGCACAAAACTTCATTTGCCCATAAAAGTCAGTTGCTACTGCCACCCTCTCCCCTACAATTATCACTTCGGTCCCCCCCTTACCTTCTTGTGGGCCCTGCTACTACCCCAGATCCCAGTGCTCTGCTGCAGGAAGCCCTTTGTCAGATTGGGGGATGCAGAGGAAGATGCAGGAGTCAGACCTTAGGCCTGGGCTACACTAGCAGGGGGGTTCAAAATAAGATACGCAACTTCAGCTAGCTGAAGTCGAAGTATCTTAGTTAGACTTATCTGGCCGTCCTCACGGCGGCGAGTCGACTGCCACGGCTCCCCCGTCGACTCTGCTTACTCCTCCTGCCGAGGTGGAGTACGGGCGTTGATTTGGAGATTGATTTATCGCATCCAGACGAGATGCGATAAATCGATCCCCGATACATCGAACACTACCCACCGATCCGGTAGGTAGTATGGACTTACCCTTAGCTCTCTCTTACTCCTGATCAACAGAAGGAGGTGTAGCCATAGCAGGAGAGGACGGCATGGGGAAGGGCAGATTTTCAGGCAGAGGGGTTGAGAGGATACTGCTGCTGCTGCTGCAGGGTGAGCAACCAGGACAATGCTACTCCAAGCAACTGCTTGTGAGGCAGAGTGCAGCCATTACTGAAAGGGTATATTGAAATCAGGGCCGGCTCCAGGCACCAGCTTAACAAGCAGGTGCTTGGGGCGGCAAAGGGAGAGGAGTGGCATGTGCGGCAATTTGGGGGTGGCAGGTCCCTCACTCCCTCTAGGAGAGAAGGACCTGCCGCCGAACTGCCGCCGCCGGTCGCGAGTGGGATTGCGGCTTTTTTTTTTTTTTTTTGCTTGGGGCGGCAGAAATGCTGGAGCCGGCCCTGATTGAAATGCCTTCCTGTAACAATGTACCTCAGGGGTAGGCAACCTATGGCACGCGAGCTGATTTTCAGTGGCATTCACACTGCCCGGGTCCTGGCCACTGGTCCGGGGGGCTCTGCATTTTAATTTAATTTTAAATGAAGCTTCTGAAACATTTTAAAAACCTTATTTACTTTACATACAACAATAGTTTAGTTATATATTATAGACTTATAGAAAGAGACCTTCTAAAAATGTTAAAATGTATTACTGGCACGCGAAACCTTAAATTAGAGTGAATAAATGAAGACTCGGCACACCACCTCTGAAAGGTTGCCGACCCCTGATGTACATATACCCCCCAGAAAGTGGGGGAAGAGGGGAAGGGGCAGTGGGGCTCAGCCTTAACTCCCAATCCCACAAGGCAGGGAGAGAGACAGAGGAGGAATTACCATTTTTACCTCCCCACTCCCAGAGCGAGAAGGGATTCCCCCCAATTGATCTCTGTTTGCATGAGGAAGGGGACTGAAGGCTGGCCCCAGCCACTGATAGTGGCATCTCATCAGATTGGGGAGGAGAGTGGGCCATCTTGTCAGTCCCCCAAAGAAAGATGGGGAGCAAGTCAGCCAGTAACCCCGAGAAGCTTGTGGAGTAGTGGGGGAAATCAAGACCATGAGATTCCCCCCAAAAGCCTCTGAGAGTGAGTGGGGTGGAAGATGCAGTTCGGGGCAGTGAGGAGTTTGTGGGATGAGAGGGCAGAAGCTCTGGGGGCGGGCACAGTAAGTGGCTGTAGACGCCAGGAAGGGCTTAGGGCATCAGGTTCCTTTTAGGCAACAGAGTAATGAATGAGAAAAGGGGCTGGGTGGTGGGTACCTGCTCGGGCAGGGGAGTGGGGAACACTGAGACAATGAGAGGGAGGAGATAGAAGGGATGGGGTATAGGAGTTCCAGATTACTGGGAGGAGGGGATTGGGCTGGAGGATATCAGATACCTGCCAGGGCTCGGAGTGGAGAGTGGGGTTAGTGGGAGGGAGGGCAAGGAAGGGGCCAGGTAACTGGGAGAGATGGGTGAGGAGGGAAGGGGTCAGATTGGGAAGCAGGGGCTGTAGGTAGTCAGAAATAGGGAGGGCTTGAGCCAGTGGTGGGGGAGGGACTGGGTAGGAAGTACCTTCTAGGGCTGAGGAGCAGCAAAGGCTGAGACAGTGGGAGGGGGCAGGACTCAAGGGAGCCAGGAGTCTGGTAGGATAAGGGCACTCAGGGGAGGGAAGGGATCAGGGAAGCAGGTACTTATATGGGCCATGGAGGGGAGAGCAGATGGCTGCTGAAAGTGGGAGGGAGGTGAGTGCAGACACCTGCTTCAAAGTCCATGTGAGGACAGGAACACCTTATAACCTCACAAGAGCTCCTGAAGAAGAGGGCAGAATTGTGGGGCTTGCAATACATTTACATGTTGGCAACATTGCGGTTGTGACTGCAGTCTGTGTCAAATGGTGAATTTCATTTTGTGTTGGCTTTTCTGTTTTTGTGTGCTAACTCTTGTTCCGTGAGTGAAACAAACCAGTCTAGCCTTGACAAGGCTAGTATATTCTGGATACTGAGCTCATGGTAGGAGGTGCAGCACCTCCTAGAGAGCTCACAAGCAATCAGTGTTGAATGACTCTTTCCTACAAAAGGATGGTTTTGCTTCTGGCAAGGACCATTGACTTTGAATGGGCTCTCTACACGGAAACACGTCTGGTGGCTGAAATCCCCGGCACGGGGCCTGGGAGAGCTGTAATTTCTCTAGCTGACTAAAGAGGAGAGAAGGTTTGTGACTGGTTGTATCACAGAAACCCCCTTGGGAGCTGCCAACTGATGTGTCAAGACTACTTCTGCCCCTGCTTTCCCTGCCAGCTTGAGACTCCAGCACCCTGTCTTGTTGAGCCAGACACACCTGTCTACTCCAACCCAGACCCAGGGTCTGAACCACGTGCCCCAAAGCTGTAGACTTAGCTGAAAGCAACTTACAGAAGTGCTCCTGTCTTTAACACTCAGATACCCAAATCCCAGTGGGGTCTAAACCCCAAATAAATCCATTTTACTCTGTATAAAGCTTATACAGGGTAAACTCATAAATTGTTCGCCCTCTATAACACTGATAGAGAGATATGCACAGCTGTTTGCCCCCCCCCAGGTATTAAGGCATACTCTGGGTTAATTAATAAGTAAAAAGTGATTTTATTAAATACAGAAAGTAAGATTTAAGTGGTTCCAAGTAGTAACAGACAGAACAAAGTGAATTACCAAGTAAAATAAAATAGAACATGCAAGTCCATGTCTAAGAAACTGAATACAAATAAAACCTCACCAGTTCCAGAAAGCTTCCTTTTACAGACTATTCTCCTGCTAGTCTGGGTCCAGCAATCACTCACACCCCCTGTAGTGACTGTCCGTCGTTCCAGTTTCTTTCAGGTATCCTTGGGGGTGGAGAGGCTATCTCTTTAGCCAGCTGAAGACAAAATGGAGGAGTCTCCCAGGGGTTTAAATAGACTTTCTCTTGTGGGTGGAGACCCCCTCCTCACTCCTATGCAAAGTCCAGCTCCAAGATGGAGTTTTGGAGTCACATGGGCAAGCCACATGTCCATGCATGACTCAGTTTTTACCAGCCAAGCCACATTCCTGGGAAGGCTCAGATGTGGATTGGCATCTTCAAGTTCATTGTTGGCTTAAGTGGTTTTTGATTGGGCATTTAATTTGCACTTTTCTCAAGAAGCTGACCAAATGCTCTACTAGGCTAGTTAAAATCAAGCCAGTACCCAGCCAATATTCATAACTTTGAATACAAAAATGATACATGCATACAAATAGGATGAATACATTCAGTAGATCATAACCTTTACACAGATATGTTACATGGCATATGTAGCCTAAAACATATTCCAGTTATGTCATATACATTCATAAGCACATTCCATAAAGCCTTATGGGGAGGCCCATCACAAGGTTATTTTATTTTATTTTTATTTTTTTGAAGAAGGGAGTTGAGTCACAGGACCAACCAACACTAGACGGAAAACAACCAGAGCCAGAAAGCAGGAAAGGCTGCCTAACTAACGGACTCTGACCAAATGCAAGACTCACAGGAGTGGGTGAGCTCAGATCAGGGAGATTGTAGTTAGGACTGTTTGTTATTCTTCAAGGCTCTGTAACTCTTCAATGCTTTCAAGAGTAAGAATCTCTGTAGTTAAGAAATTCCTTTGCTAAACCTATATTCCTGGCATTACTGACATATGATTGTCCCTTCCACAGCCAGGTATAGTCCTAGGGGTAAACATCCAAGCAACTGGGGACTTAGGAGGGCTGTGGTATTGGTTTCAGGATGTAGACGGCTGGGCCAAGGGGTTCCACTGCCCAAGTAGGGTGCCAGACATGGGGTCTACACCTTGGGACTGCAAAAGAGACACTGAGACCTAGGAACAGTGATCAGTCACTACCCAGACCCAGGAGGACATGGGGTCCAGAAGTTGGATCCAGAGCTGGGAAATGGGCCAGGTTTTCACAGCAGTGTAACCAACTCTTGGTGTAGTTTCAAGATTCTCCCCCCTTGATAGCCCTAGCTTTGTGAGTCATGTAAATAAGTGAGAATTTCATCTTTCATTTAAAAATGAGTAGATTTCTAGCCCTCGTGGTTGTGGAGGAAAGCTGGGGTATATGAACTCTAAATGCTCGGAAACCAAAGAGGAAATAAAAAAGATCCCAAAGTTATTTTTTTTAAATCCCATTATTTTTAAGCAAATCTCAGGAGTTTTTGGTTCCTGACATGTCATTTGTGAATGCTTGGGGCTGACAGCACTGTGTATGTATTTTCTAGTGATGAGGATAGACAGGGTTCCGCTGCTGAAGCTGACTCTTGCATAGTCATCCATTTCACATGCCTAAGAGAATCAAGCTATTCTTATTAATCAGTGTTTTGTAAAGTGATTTGAGTGCCTCACTTTTGGGAGACCAGCCTGAGACTTCTAAAGGGGCTTGATTTTCAGAAAGTACTGAGTACTTACCTTTTGAAAATTAGGCCTTGAGGTGTCTCTAACTGGGCACCCATGAACCAAGTTGCCCAAAAGCACTAGCCATTTTGGAAAATCTTGGCCACTGTTTTTAAAGTAATTATTGTTACCAGAAACTTCTTAAAATCTATTATAGCTCAAAACCCTGCTGCACTGTTTTTTTCCTCTTTCGGTCTTTTATTAATCTATTTGGAAATATCCACTCATACAAATTGCCACATTACAATTTTTACCACTGACTTCATTAGCGAAGACAAATTACTTCTTACATTATTAATCGTTTGGTGCTCTCAAGTGCTTGATTTTGTTAAAAAATTATCAATGTTCTCAATTTTTTTTTAATTATCAAAATATGTGAACCATTTCTGATTTTGCCATTGTTCATACTTCAGATACGAAGCAGTTACTGTTTGTTGGTCAAATGAGATTTCCTATGCTTCACGTAACTCTTTTATCTAGTGTGTTTTCGTAGGAAATCAATATTACACTGGTGTAAAATACAGATAAAATATACTTCACAATTCATTCTGCAAAATGGGCTCCATAAGACAGATTTTTCCAATATTTTGTAATATATTACAGCTTATTTGTTAATGTGAATGTACTGCTCTGTCAGTTTACAACTGTGTATCTCCATCCCCCCCTGCAACATGTTCATCAAAAAATAATATCCCTCTTTTTAAACTAAAAATTTCCTTACACCTGGAATTTTGTTGTCCAACAATTTTCTCAAGAGGATACCAGAGGAAAAAATCAATAAGCTACCAATACAGTATTATACATTGAGGCACTTTTCAAGTTTTAATGGTATGGCAAAAAAAAAGTTAGAGCATTCATGAATTTAAATATTTTTCATATAAACTATGTAAATATAATGATTAACAACCAGCTACATTCATTATTCAAGACATGCAATGTAGCATTTTCCTAATTATACTCCCCAGTGTGGGAGGAGGTGACCGCATAGGAAGATTGAACTATTTGTATTTATTCAATGTTGCTTTAGACCATTAACTAGAAAACTCAGTTCTGTTATACTGAATGTGAGAATCTACAATAACTGAAGAATTTGATAGAGCAGCAGCATCCTCAGACAATGCTGGCTTGAGATGGCAGACTTGACTAATTCTACATCATCAGTCTTTTTAGCTGCCTCTCTCTTCCATAATCTCATTGTTGATGGGGACATTTAAACACTAATGAAAATGACTGCTTAATATCAGGGCTTTATCTATTTGCAAATCTAGAAGAAACCACCTGACAGTTTGACATATTTTTATTAAAATAAAAAACTTGCTAAATGTGAATTTAGCGACGTATTAAAGAGGTACTGCCACACTCTTCCCAAGCACTTACATGGCCCTCCTCACATAGTATCTGAGTACCCACTAATGTTGTTTTTTCCCCTTTACAACCTTTCCATTATTTATGGTGACCAAGATATTGGCGTCAAATAGAAGCTTTATTTATGTACAATCAGTCTGCCACATCATTTTCAGGGATGTTCAGCATTTGTGACAACACAATCACGTCCAGAATACTGAGTTGTGATTTCTAACTTAAGCATTGCTCACAGATTCAGGTAGGAGAAAGAGGATTCTGGCTGAAGATGGAAAGGAAGACTGATGGTGTTAGTGTGTGACTAAGGAATTGGGCCTAAATGAACACTGCAACCCCACCATTATGTTTCAGAAAAATCAATTTTTGCTCAGAGGCTTAGTTGCTACAGTCACACTCTGCCACCCTTACTCCTATTGAGAGGACCTTACTCTGAAAGTGCCCTGATTGGTTTCTGGAATCACAAATTCACTAATTTTGTTCCTAGCACTCTGCTGATGTCAATGATGCTCAGGCAAGGACAAATAAGTAAGAAAAACAGAGCCATAAAAGTAATACTTAGAAGTTAAGCGATTATAGTCACAAAGGGAGTCTGTCAATGGCTGAGTCGAGTACAACGAAAGTTTCCTGAGTCCCATTCTGCTGGAATCCACATCACAAGATGTTTGCCAAATGGAAAAGATTCCGTAAGTGGAGAAAGCATTTTTATTTTTAATCCAAATGTCAGCTGTGAACACAGTACTGTATCTGTATTGACTTGTGCAGCCCCATTGAAATCATGTACATTAATATGTGATCTTTCTACTATCTGTCCAGACAGCACAAAACACATTAGGCAGAACCTGCCACTCACTTCAGCTGCTTTTGACAGTCAGCCAGTGCAAGGCTGCAAAACTGGATTAGCCAAAATGTGAGGATTCCCCAGTATATGGGGAATGTCTAGGTCGCACAGGGCTGGTCGTATCCAACCTACACTGTCCCCATCCTGTTCCTTCTCTCCCACAGTGGTGGGGTGAAGAGGGGAAGACTGGAACATCTCTATACTTCGCCAATCAGCAGCTGCCTGAGTAGCCCTTGGGGGCCATTGCAACAAGAGTGCAAGTTAGAACTGCTGTAACTTACACCAGAAGCTGAACCTGCTCCCAGTGACATATCTCAGAGGCATAAAGGTGACGTACAACGGCTTTTCTTTCCTTCCCCCGCCACCCCAGGCTGGGTCCTGTGCAAACTGCAGTTCATCTGGACTTCAGGAGTTAGCCCTTTAAGCCAGTGGTCCCAAAACTTTTTCTGTTGCGTCCCCCTTACCCATAATGGAACCTGCTCATGCTTCCCTGGGAGCTGTGGTTCAGATCCAGGGTTGGGAGCAGAACTAGGGTCAGGGTAGGGATTTGGGGCTGGGAGCAGAGCTGGGGAATGGGGCCGCAGCTGGGATTGGGGCCAGGAGCCAGGGCCAGAAGCAGGGATGCGGCTGGTGTTGGAGCTACAGCCAGGACTGGGGCAGGGCTGGAGCAGAGCTGTGGGGGCAGAGTGGGGCTGGGTGGTGCACCCTCCCCTCCCCCTATGGAGACTGGCCCGGGCCCCGTTGCACCCCCTGAACATTCCTCTGTGCCTCCCTAGGGGGCGTGCCCCACAGTTTGGGGACCACTTCTTTAAGCTGTACATAAATGCCATCTGTTTTAACTGACACTGCTGATATCATGTATGGCCTCTTCTCAAGTTTGTAGAAGAGCCCCCCTCTCCTGTGTCCATTATATGTGTTGCTGTGCACCCATGGACAGCTTTCTTTGCTTACTTATAGAAAGCTTACTGTGCTTCAAGCATTCCTAGCATTTAGAAAGTCAAGTTCTTCTTCAAGTGATTTGCACATTTACATTACACTGCAGATATATGTGCGCCCAATGCACTCAAGTCGGAGACAGTGGTACTGCTGATAAATAAGTGGCGCATACATCTCTGCTCTCCTCATGCACAGGCAAGGGCTTAAAAGGGGTGTGTCTGCTGTGTTCCTTTCAGTGGCTCATCACCCTTGGTGAGAGTTGGAGTTGCCCTTACCACTTGCTTTGATTATCCAGCACCTTAGAGATTTTCAGTGTATATAGTTATAGTAGTAATATTTAGTAGTTGTTTAGTTTTGTAGTTACCTGGAGAATTTTAGTATGACAAAATCTCCAGGTATTAAGCAGTGGGCCACATGCAGCATTTCCACAGAGAGGCAGAAGAGCTGCTTGATTTGTTTTGGTGAGGGCCATGAGGGGACAAATACCAGGAGGACCTCAAAGGGTTCATATTAGTATCTCCTTCTCCCCCGGATTGAAAAAGAGGGAATTTCATCTTAAAATTCACTCATGAAAGAGACGATGCATCCTGCATCAGAGCTGAGCCCCCAACCATGTGGCAGGGGACTCAATCAACAAGAAGTGCTCCTCCAACTGCGTCTGATTCAAAGCACAAATCTGGTGAGAAATGTTACACTTTGTTTTCGCTGTCAGCCTCGTCAAAGTGCTCCAGGCATTCTGATGCAGACAAGAGCCAGAAGTTTTCTGCTAAGTCTTCCAGTACTGGTTTGAGGCTTCACAAATGCAAACGCTCACTGGTCCTGTCTGAGGCAGCAACACTGACTCCTTTGGGGCTGTCAAGACCGCTTTCTTTCCCTGTGCTGAGTCCTTTGACACTGTTAACACTGATACATTTACCTGAGGTGCCGCAGGCCTTCTTGTTGGCAAGGGAACTACTTTGCCTTTCCCTATCAGGCTCTCCTTTGCTGTAGCCACCTCTAGTGTCCTCAGCTCCATCAATGCACCCAGCACTGGCAAAAACACAGGTCCTTGGTGCCATCAGTTCCAGCTCAGATTAATTCGTCTCTTCAACCTATTATGCTGGCACCAATCACTTTGCTGGGATTCCGCCCACTCCAATCTTCACTTTCCTGGGAGTCAAATGTGTCTCCTATATCCAGACCACCTAGAACCCCAACTGGGACTGCTCCTCCTTTTCTGAAGAGACTTACATTTCTCCTTTGGAATCTGAAAGAGAGGAACCTTTTTTCATCTTTGAGATCCTTTAGATCAGTGCTTCTCAAAGTCAGGCCGCCGCTTGTTCAGGGAAAGCCCCTGGTGTTCCGGGCTAGTTTGTTTACCTGCAGCGTCCATAGGTTCAGCCAATCGCGGCTCCCACTGGCCACGGTTTGCTGCTCCAGGCCACGTGGCCTTTCCCTGAACAAGCAGCGGACTGGCTTTGAGAAGCACTGCTTTAAATCACCTTAAAGGTCTTCTACCATTACGAGACCCAAAGGCCAGGTCCCTACAAGGAAAGTCCAGTGTGGTGTCCCTGCTGTGAATGGCTCAGACTGTGCAATACCCTCCATGGCCTTGGGGTGCTCTGAGAGACCTTGTTCATGGTCACTCTCTAGGAGGAAGTCTCCTCTTCCTGGGGAGAAACCTCTACTCAGGATCCTGCTACAATCCCTCCACTCACGGTGCTGGATCCTGTGGAGGGGAGAGAATTAGTGGAGGAACCCTTAGATGTCCTCTTCATATTTCTTCATCTTCACTATGCATGGGGTGTGGTTGAATTCTCATGACAAATTTTGTTCCCAAGAGGTTAAGTTCATCTTGGTGAGCAGCAGAAGAGAATCCACTAGAGCCACAAATGAAGCGAAGTGGAAGATTCAATTTGGATGCAATCTTATCATTTATCACCGCACCACACAGAGGTTACGCATGGGCTGGACTATATGTTGCACCTGAAATCCTCAGGCCTTTCAGTTGGCTCTCTGAGAGTCCACCTGGCTTCCATTTCTGCACTGCATCAGTCAGGAGATGGGTTTAACATTTTTTTTTCTCTCTCTCTCATTTCCTGACTCTTGAAAGGGCTACTCATTTATGTTTATGTGTCTGATCCTGTACCTGATGGGATCTGAATCTAGACCTCTCCAAACTCATAGGACTCTAGTAAAGCTACAACCTTACTAACTTTACCATCTATGAAGACAGCATTTCTGATGGAAAGGAGGGTTTTAGAATTCAGTCTCTCCTGGCTGACCCTCCTTTCATGGTCTTCCATAAAGACAAGGTTTCCTTTTGGCCATACCTAAATTTATGCATAAGGTAGTGTCATCTTTCCATCTGAACCAAACTATTCATTTGCCAGCATTTTTCCCGACACCCCATTCTTCTACAGATGAAGAAACACTTCATACCTTGTACGTTTGTAGAATGCACATTTATGTGTTCTTTCTGGAGTACACTAGGTACTTCAGGAGTTCTCCCAGGTGTTTTTGTAGCCTACGCTGAGGGAGTTAAAGGCCAATCGATGTCATCTTAGCAAATCTCACATTGGATTTCTGACAGCATTAAGCTCTGCTACCATCTTGTTAAAGTCTCTCCTTTGCTGAGAATAACAGCTTGCTCCACCTGGGCTCAGACCGCTTCATCAGCTTTTCTAAGCAACATTCCAATAGCTGGTATCTGCAAGGCAGTGACATGGTTGCCTGTGCATACTTTTTCCACTGATTACACCATCACGCAAAACTCTGGTGATGATGCCAACTTTAGCAAGTTAGAGTTACAGTCTCTGTTCAGATGATCCAGAGTCCCTCCACCTGCAAGGGAACTGCTGATGAATCGCCTACAGTGGAATGTATATGTATACAATCACTTACCTATACAGTAACTTTTCTTTGAGATCTGTTGTGCACATATACATTCCATGACCTTCCCATCTCCTCTGCCACTTTGGATGTTACATTCAGTGGTGTGAAAGAAAGGCAGCAGACATGTCCCTGTTATGCCCTCACCTGAGAATATGAGGAGAGCAGGGGCAAATGTGCTGCCTAGTGGTACTGCTGGCGAAAATCTCCAGCTCAAGGGCTCTAGGTGCACATGCTCCGACTCAAGTGGACTGAGTGTACATATGCCTGCAGTGCAATGTATATGTGCACAACGCATCTTGAAAAATAAGAGTTAATGTCCACCACATCAAGCTGGTGACACTGCTTATAATTTGTATATGGGTAGATCATTAATCCAAAAGACTGCCCTGAAAACTGTATAGGCCTTTATTGAGTGTCTAAATGGGGTACACGTTTAATGAGCCTCCAGCAGATAATCTTCAACAATGTCACTATTGAAAAAGAAAAAAATTATGTATTTACAGGTTCAGAGGATAAAATTCATGAGTTGCTTGTGACATGACATCTTGCATTTCTCTGTAATTGTTTCCCCTTTCTCTGTGCTAATAAAATCAGGGATTAGGCCTCAGGAGGAAAGACACATGCTAACTTGGACTTTAACCAACCTTTGATAGTATGGTGGGTTTTATGTGATTTCTATGTTTCATTGTATAAATGTAGAAAATAGAGAGGATTATCTGGGAATATGTATAACTGAAGATAATGGGATGGTTCTAATAGCTGCTGAAAGAAGAATTTTGTCAACTAGAGAAAGTGTTAATTGTGAGAGCTCCCAGGATAGAACCATAGATTCATAGACTTGAAGGTCAGAAGGGACTAATATGATAGTCTAGTCTGACCTCCTGCACAACGCAGGCCACAGAATCTCACCCACACACTCCTGCAACAAGCCCCTAACCTATGTCTGAGCCATTGAAGTCTTCAACTTATGGTTTAAAGACTTCAAGGTGCAGAGAATCCTCCAGCAAGTGACCTGTGCCCCATGCTGCAGAGGAAGGCGAAAACCCCCCCAGGGCCTCTGCCAATCTGCCCTGGAGGAAAATTCCTTCCTGACCCCAAATATGGTGATCAGCTAAACCCTGAGCATGTGGGAAAGACTCACAAGCCAGACACCCAGGAAAGAATTCTCTATGGTAACTCAGATCCCACCCTATCTAACATCCGATCACAGGCCATGGAGCATATTTACCGCTAATAGTCAAAGATCAATTAATTGTCAAAATTAGGCTATCCCATCATACCATCCCCTCCATAAACTTATCAAGCTTAGTCTTGATGCCAGTTATGTCTTTTGCCCCTACTGCTCCCCTTAGAAGACTGTTCCAGAACTTCACTCCTCTGATGGTTAGAAACCTTCATCTAATTTCAAGTCTAAACTTCCTGATGGTCTGTTTATATCCATTTGTTCTTGTGTCCACATTGATACTGACAAGGCCGGCTCCAGGCACCAGCCTGGCAAGCAGGTGCTTGGGGCGGCTGCTCTGGAGAGGGGCGGCAGGTCCAGCTATTCGGTGGCAATTCGGCGGACGGTCCCTCACTCCCGCTCGGAGCGAAGGACCTCCCGCCGAATTGCCGCTGCAGATCACGATTGCGGGTTTTGGTTTTTTTTTGGCTGCTTGGGGCGGCCAAAACCCTGGAGCCAGCCCTGGATACTGAGTTTAAATAATTCCTCTCCCTCTCTGGTATTTATCCCTCTGATATATTTATAGAGAGCAATCATATCTCCCCTCAGCCTTTTTTTGGTTAGGCTAAACAAGCCGAGCTCTTTGAGTCTCCTTTCATAAAACAGATTTTCCATTCCTCGGATCATCCTACTAGCCCTTCTCTGTACCTGTTCCAGTTTGAATTCATCCTTCTTAAATATGGGAGACCAGAACTGCACACAGTATTCCAGATGAGGTCTCACCAGTGGCTTGTATAACAGTACTAACACCTCCTTATCTCTACTGGAAATACCTCGCCTAATACATCCCAAGACCGCATTAGCTTTTTTCACGGCCATATCACATTGGCGACTCATAGTCATCCTGTGATCAACCAATACTCCGAGGTCCTTCTTCTCCCCTGTTACTTCTAACTGATGAGTCCCCAGCTTATAACAAAAATTCTTGTTATTAATCCCAAAATGCATGACCTTGCACTTTTCACTATTAAATTTCATCCTATTACTATTACTCCAGTTTACAAGGTCATCCAGATCTTCCTGTATGATATCCCAGTCCTTCTCTGTATTGGCAATACCTCCCAGCTTTGTGTCATCCGCAAACTTTATTAGCACACTCCCACTTTTTGTGCAAAGGTCAGTAATAAAAAGATTAAATAAGATTGGTCCCAAAACCAATCCCTAAGAAACTCCACTAGTAACCTCCCTCCAGCCTGAGAGTTCACCTTTCAGTATAACCTGTTGTAGTCTCCCCTTTAACCAGTTCCTTATCCACCTTTCAGTTTTCATATTGATCCCCATCTTTTCCAATTTAACTAATAATCCCCCATGTGGAACCGTATCAAATGCCTTACTGAAATCGAGGTAAATTAGATCCATTGCATTTCCTTCATCTAAAAAAGCTGTTACCTTCTCAAAGAAGGAGATCAGGTTGGTTTGGCATGATCTACCTTTTGTAAAACCATGTTGTATTTTGTCCCAATTACCATTGACCTCAATGTCCTTAACTACTTTCTCCTTCAAAATTTTTTCCAAGACCTTGCATACTACAAATGTCAAACTGACAGGCCTGTAGTTGCCCGGATCACTTTTTTCCCCTTTCTTAAAAATAGGAACTATGTTAGCAATTCTCCAGTCATACGGTACAACCCTTGAGTTTACAGATTCATTAAAAATTCTTGCTAATGGGCTTGCAATTTAATGTGCCAGGTCCTTTAATATTCTTGGATGAAGATTATCTGGGCCCCCCGATTTAGTCCCATTAAACTGTTCAAGTTTGGCTTCTACCTCGGATGTGGTAGTATCTACCTCCATATCCTCATTCCTATTTGTCAGCCTGCCATTATCCCTAAGCTCCTTATTAGCCTCATTAAAGATTGAACCAAAATATTTGTTTAGATATTGGACTGTGCCTAGATTATCCTTAACCTCCACTCCATTCTCAGTGTTTAGCGGTCCCACTTCTTCTTTCTTTGTTTTCTTCTTATTTATATGGCTATAGAACCTTTTAATATTGGTTTTAATTCCCTTTGCAAGGTCCAACTCTACATGGCTTTTGGCCTTGCTCACTTTATCCTTACATGTTCTGACCTCAATAAGGTAGCTTTCCTTGCTGATCCCTTCCATCTTCCACTCCTTGTCGGCTTTCTGCTTTTTCTTAATCACCTCTCTGAGATGCTTACTCTTCTACAACTCCTGCCTATGAATTTTTTCCCCTTTCTTGGGATGCAGGCTTCTGATAGTTTCTGCAACTTTGATTTGAAGTAATTCCAGGCCTCCTCCACCTTTAGATCCACAAGTTCTTCAGTCCAATCCACTTCCCTAACTAATTTCCTTAATTTTTTTAAGTTAGTCCTTTTGAAATAAAGAACCTTAGTCACAGATCTATTTTTGTTTTTCCTTCCATTTAGTTTGAACTGAATTAGCTCATGATCGCTTGAACCAAGGTTGTCCCCTACAACTATTTATTCTATGAGGTCTTCACTACTCACCAAAACCAAATCTAAAATGGCATCTTATTGGTTCAGCAACTACTTGGTGAAGGAATCCATCAGCTATTGCATCCAGGAAAATCTGAGCCCTATTATTATTACTAGCACTTGTCCTCCAGTCTATATCAGGGAAGTTAAAGTCTCCCATGATCACACAATTCTCATTAGTATTTACTTCATTAAAGTATCAGAGGGGTAGCCGTGTTAGTCTGAATCTGTAAAAAGCAACAGAGGGTCCTGTGGCACCTTTGAGACTAACAGAAGTATTGGGAGCATAAGCTTTCGTGGGTAAGAACCTCACTTCTTCAGATGCAAGTAATGGAAATCTCTAGAGGCAGGTATATATCAGTGTGGAGATAACGAGGTTAGTTCAATCAGGGAGGGTGAGGTGCTCTGCTAGCAGTTGAGGTGTGAACACCAAGGGAGGAGAAACTGTTTCTGTAGTTGGATAGCCATTCACAGTCTTTGTTTAATCCTGATCTGATGGTGTCAAATTTGCAAATGAACTGGAGCTCAGCAGTTTCTCTTTGGAGTCTGGTCCTGAAGTTTTTTTGCTGTAAGATGGCAACCTTTACATCTGCTATTGTGTGGCCAGGGAGGTTGAAGTGTTCTCCTACAGGTTTTTGTATATTGCCATTCCTGATATCTGACTTGTGTCCATTTATCCTCTTGCGTAGTGACTGTCCAGTTTGGCCAATGTACATAGCAGAGGGGCATTGCTGGCATATGATGGCATATATAACATTAGTGGACGTGCAGGTGAATGAGCCGGTGATGTTGTAGCTGAACATCACCGGCTCATTCACCTGCACGTCCACTAATGTTATATATGCCATCATATGCCAGCAATGCCCCTCTGCTATGTACATTGGCCAAACTGGACAGTCACTACGCAAGAGGATAAATGGACACAAGTCAGATATCAGGAATGGCAATATACAAAAACCTGTAGGAGAACACTTCAACCTCCCTGGCCACACAATAGCAGATGTAAAGGTTGCCATCTTACAGCAAAAAAACTTCAGGACCAGACTCCAAAGAGAAACTGCTGAGCTCCAGTTCATTTGCAAATTTGACACCATCAGATCAGGATTAAACAAAGACTGTGAATGGCTATCCAACTACAGAAACAGTTTCTCCTCCCTTGGTGTTCACACCTCAACTGCTAGCAGAGCACCTCACCCTCCCTGATTGAACTAACCTCGTTATCTCCACACTGATATATACCTGCCTCTAGAGATTTCCATTACTTGCATCTGAAGAAGTGAGGTTCTTACCCACGAAAGCTTATGCTCCCAATACTTCTGTTAGTCTCAAAGGTGCCACAGGACCCTCTGTTGCTTTTTACTTCATTAAAAACATTAAAGAGGTCTCTATCCATATCCAAATCGGATCCCGGTGGTCTATAGCACACCCCAAGAACTATCCCAGGCAAGGCTCTAGTAGCTTTCTTCCCCAATGTGATTTTTACCCAGACAGACTCTGTCTTATTCATTCCATCACTTCTTATTTCTTTACAGTCTACCTCCTCATTGATATACAATGCTACTCCACCACCTTTGACTTTATATCTGTCTTTCCTAAACAGCACATACCCTTCAATACCTATACTCCAGTCATGACTACTATTCCACCATGTTTCTGTTATCCCTATAATATCTGGTTTCACTTCCTGCTCCAGTAACTCTAGTTCCTCCATTTTGTTACCTAGGCTCCTTGCATTGGTGTACAAACATCTTCATTTTTGCTGTTTGGCTTCGTTCAAATTCTTTACCCAATTAGGCACAGACATTCTACCACCACTATCACCTATTAGACTGGTATCTACCTTACCCTTCCTCCTTATGTCAATTCTCCTACCCACGGCTGTATTTTTTCTTACTTCATTTTCTTCCCTCTCAATGTTAAAATCTGGCATGGAGATTACCTGTACATCTCCCCCAAATTCCTAGTTTAAAGGATGATGTCAGTCCCAGAGAGGGGAATGTTTATTAAGTATAAAATTGGTTGCAATTCACATACAGTCTTGATGAAGGTAGATTGAATAAAAAAATCTGGTGTTTCCACTTCCTAAAGATGATTATTTTTGAAAAGGAAAACAAAGTGTCATTTGGTTTTGGTGATTTTTAATGTTGGTTTTAAAAGTGAGCCATAGTGGAGCCATCATTTTCATATAACTTTCTTTATGATCATGATGTCAAGTACAAACAGTTGTGTTGGTGTTTTGTTGTTGTGGTGGTTTTTTTTTTTGGCTATGACATACATGAAGAATATAGGTCCAATCAACCCTCCTGTGGGTCAGGAGTTTGCTTTTGCTTTTATTTGTTAGCTTGTAAAACACAGTGAAATGCAGCAGAGCCTTAACTCCAGCTTTAACAAAAATGTTTGTCTAGTGAATTTTGAGTAGTCATGACATGAGATTGGAGAAGAAAGGAAGACTGGGGAGGAGAATTCCTCACCTTTCTCTTGACTCTTCTGCTCTGCTCCCTTCATATCCTACAAGAAGAAACTCATTCTCCCATTTATTCACTCTCTACTTCCACAATCCCAATGTACAAGGGTTAACCAGGCTCGACCCTCTCTGGGGCGGTGGGGAGCCACACCGGCTCACTACATACAGTTGTTGTTCAGGGAATTAGTCTGTCTGCAGGGGTCTCCCTCGGCAGCCCTTGCGGTAACTGAAAGAAACACCGTAAGCCCAGGCCCTGAGTCAGGGCGAGCAACACAAGTGACGGGATCAGGCAGGGCTGAGCAGTAGCAGTACAACCAGTGAGGAGCCCAGGCCCTGGGTCAGGGAGGGGCAACAATGAGTCCTGGCTCAGGCCCTCAGGCAGGGCTGAGCAACAACAGTAGGCCCCAAGCCTCCAAATACCTGGGAGAGGGGGAGACTGCCACCCATGAGTTGGGTGGCAGGGGGGGACGCAGGCCCTCCCACTCCACTGCATCCCAGCCTGGGGCCCTAGCAGCAGCAGAAGACCCGCTGCTTAGTCAGTGGGGATCCTGGCCGTAACACACTAACATGGGCTCTGGCAGTGCTGCAGCCAAAGTAGGGTCAGCTGCCCCCAGGCTACTTCCAAACTCCCCCTTGGGTCGTACCTGGGTCCAGGTGTTGTTCTCTGCGGGGTCCAGGACCATCGGTTCTTCTGGGCAGTGGGCGATCAGCAGGTCTGGCAGCTCCTCCGGGTAGCGGGCGCAGGGCAGGTCCGGCAACTCCTCCGGGTAGCGGGTCCAGGGCAGGCCTGGCCAATCCTGGTAGCCATCTTGGGCCGCAGGGCTAGGCTGGAGACGTCTGGTCTCTCCAGTGGCTGCAGCCTGACTGAGCTGTGAGGGCGAGCCTTTATACTTCCGGGTTGCCGCCTGACCCTCTGAGGGGCAGGCTCAGAGCTCCCTAGCTCCACCCACTCCAGCCTACAGAGGGGCTCTTCCCTCTCCGGGGTGGTGGGGAGCCACACCGCCTCACTACACACACTTTCTATCTGATTGAGACTTCCCAGTGACAAATTACAGGAGAGTCGCTGGCCACAGAAGTTGCTACAAGAGCAGAACTGATTTCTTCAGGCCTCAGTCTCCCCTTCTCCCTTCCCATTCCAGGCCTTGATAGCATGGTGTCAAGCAGAAGGAAAAACTGGTAGGTGAGGCTGTGCATCTCAGAGACACCCAGCTCTATTCATTTAATAGCATTGCTGTCTGGGGAACCTCCAACAGTTTGCCAGCAGGGAGTCCTTGTCCTTGACATCATATGAAGTTTCATCCCAGAAAGGCTGGTGGTGAAGTGGACAATATCTTCCAGAGACATTTCTCTGTGGAGAAAAAATATTTCCGTGGGGGCCAATAAGGGAGCAGAGGGACATGGAAGGGGAGCACATCTGGGATATTTCCCCTGTCATTGATTTCTCTAAAATCATTCCCCTGGCTCTATGGGGCGCAGCCTTCCTTCACCTTGTCTTCCTAATCTGGGAAACATCCTCTTGTTCATGAAACTGGGACTCCTTGGAGGAGAACTACAGGAGGTTTGTTTGTAGGAAAATCAGCTGCAAGAGCAGAGCTGGTTGCTCAGCTGATGTATTAACAGCTCTCTGTCTCCCCTTATTTATGTGCTATTTAAAAATGTTATAATACTAATATGCAAATATTTCTTATGTGAATATGTTTATACTCGAAGCATATACAGGTTCAGATGTGGTGTTAAAGAAATGTTCCATGCAATGGGTCCTCTAGTGGGAGGGTCTGGTGGCCAAGTTGTGGCCTTACTATTTCTGCCTGCCTAGTCATCCCAGAGGGGGCCACAGCTGCAGCCTCAATCTCCCCTGTGTGCTCTAATTGCTCCCACCGGGGGGGGGGGGGCTCAAACCCACTCCCACCAGGGCCCTAGGGGTTTATCAGTGTCCAGCCCCGTTACTGAGCTACCCCAAATAAGGTTTTTCCCTTGCTCACTTCCTGCCAGTCTGGAGTTCCACAGTTTGGGGCATGATTAGGAGCTTATCAAACTCTCCTTGGTCTCTTAGGATATGTCTACAGTGCCATAAGAGACCCCTGGCATGGCCACAAGTGGCCTGAGTCAGCTGGCTGAGGCTCACAGAGCTCACGCTGCAGGGCTAAAAATTGCAGTGTAGATGTTTGGGCTCAGACTGGAGCCCGGGCCCTGAGACCCTGCAAGGGAAGAGGGTCTCCAAGCCAATGCTCCAGCCCAAGCCCGAACATCTACACTGCGATTTTTAGCCCCACTGCCCAAGCCCAAGCCCAAGTCAATTGACCTGGGCATTGAGACTTGGTGCTGCAGGTTTTTTGTTTCATTGTAGTTGACTGAATAGGACACTGAAGGATACAATCTCTCTTTGGGCTTTCAACTTCCAAGGAAGGGGAGGGGAATCCAATCCTCCTGTTAGATCAGCCCTCACAAAGCTTTTGCCACTCCTAGCACAACACTCCGCATAAGACTTGCTTCCTGCTGCCACAATGCAGCTAATTTCCCCCCTTTTTCTTTCCTTTTAAACTGTTCCTCCTCTGGGAACATGCCCTGTTGAGGATGAGGCCGGCCTAGCCCAGTATTGCTTTAATCCAGCCCTGGTTCAGTATGGGGCCTGTAGATCTCATCACAGGCTCTAAAACAGCTGTCACCTGAGAGGTGTGAATCCTGAGTTTTCTTCTTAACCACAGTACGCAGATGATGGACTTGCACAGATTTTTTTTTATTACATGGTTAAATAAATTAAAAATAAAGAAATAGTTATTGCTAACCTGTGCAATAGCTGCATGTTTTGTCAGAGTATTTCACAGAAGAAGCAATAAATGGTAAGTCTTTTCTCTGTTTTGCTGTATCGAGGAATTAAACCTACAGTTATGGGGAGTTTCTTGTTACCTCTGTAATGTTTTAGTAAAGGCTCTTTTTCTGAAGTTATATACTGTTTTTATACTAATTGTCTTAATGCATATCTTCTTGCAGAGGTAGGGGGGAGGACCCTCAAGCGTGTCTCTAGCTTACTCATCTCCTGTCTTCGCTCTGATCTCCTTTTTGCCTTTGCTTATGTGCCTATCTTCAACCCGAGGCTCTCTCTCTGTAGCATTTCACAATCTTTACTTTGCAAGTCTGCCTTCTATCACCTGTCCACCATGTAGCCTGTGACCACTACTACTGAACCTGGATTTTAGCTATGCCAAACTGCTAGTCCATGCTGCATATCTTGATTCCTCTATGGTCTTTCAGAGTCACTTGTATTCATAATTCAGCCTGTTTAGAATGTTGCTTGTATATGTAAACACATCATTGCTATCCTGAAAACATCCCAGCTTTCTCATCCTCTCCTATAACCAGTGACTAAAAAAATTGTTGCCTGAGTCTTAAAATGGTCTCCACAGACTCACTGTCAATCTTTTAACTTCCTTGGTCTCAATCCCTGCTTCTAGTACCATGCTCTCTCTCCTGCATCGTATTTTATCTCAATCCTCACTCCACACTGTCCTCAGCTGGAAGTCAATCCTTAACTTCCATTCCTCCAACTACCTGGAAAAGCTTCCTCCCTTCCACATCCAAGATTTTCCCTCCCATTTTAAAATGCAGCTTAAATCTCATTTCTTTTACACTTCCTCCAAATGTTAAGATGCCAACTATGTCCCTTAATTTACTATCCCCATATATTCTGTAATGAAAACAAGTTAATTAAACATTTAGAAACCCTCAAGTTACTTAGATGCAAGCTTCAAGTTCCAAAAGCAAGTAAAGGTATGGAAGTCTTCTTATTTTTCCCAAAGCCAGTTGGCCCAATTCTTAATAAGTTTTCAATACTGGCATTTTTAAAATAATGACAAGCCAAACAATTTTTTTAAATAATTCTTAAGCTTCACTTCCTGGCTCCAGCTCTCATATGTGCAGCTCTTTCTAATGCAGCCAATTCACTCATGCCCTGTGCCCAAGTTTAAATTCCAAGATGTAGTTTAGATTTCCAGTCATGTACAACATTTTTTTGTTTGGAACTGTTACTGCAAAGGGCAACCATCTTTATTGCCACCTTTATTCCTATGCAACTGAAATTTGCATCGGCGCCACCCTTTGAAAGGCTGACATAAAAGGGTCGGGTTTCAGAAATTGTGCATTTTATGTTGAGTGTGCTGTGCCCACTCTATGCTGAAAATGTATCCCTAATGTAGCTGATAAGAAATATGCTTTCCCTGTTTAAGTTGCAAACACACTAACAGCTAGGTTACTTGCTCCATTTGATGGGAGGGGGGAAAGCACTATATCAAATATGGATAAAGTGTCAGTCAAAGCTGGTTTTACAATATGCGCTATGATATTGTAAGTCACAGCGCTTTTTATTTTTAAACACAACTAGATGTGGTAGTTTGGCAGCAGTGTTTTTACACAGACAGCCCCTTCAAATTCTTTTCAGAGCAAGAGTGGTAATCCTGCCAGGTAAAAAAAAAAATGTTATTGAAAACCTTTCTCCCCTTATAGGCCCATTTTGACAGGAAATCTTTGAGAGGCAGCAGCAATGAAGTGCCCAGAGATTTCATCTGTCTTCTCTTGCTTCAGGAAATGCTGAGCACAGGCTCCCCTATTAGGCAAAATACACAAAGTACCAAATCCCCTTAACAATCATCTTTGGTCTACTCTTAGGTTGACAGCTTTCTGTGTCCTAGTCTGTCAAACGGCCTGTAACTGAGACTCGTATTACTGGGACCAGTGTGAAAGTTTTTAACAGTACTTTGAGGAGGGGGAAATCATATTATCAGTGTTTACAAGTTATCTGGGGCAATCCATTTTGCATGGCTAATCAAAATAAAATCTACCATGCCAAAAATGTTAACTTGCAGTGCTTTTTCTTTTGCCCTATGGTCCTGACATAAAGTTCCAGTTTGAAAGCATTGTCTGTCATTCTGCGTAATTGGTTGAAATTTAGCAATTATTAGCTGCTGCGTTATAATATCCAATAGTAGTTTTTTGTTTTTTGACAGGTGCCAAATCTAAATTTTAAATAATCTTTCAGGAATCAAAATGACAGCTTGCAGTAATTCTGCAGGTGTCTAAACAGATGTACTTTCAAAAATAATTAGACAAAATGTGTACAGATTGCAGGAAATATGAAAAAAATTGACATCAAATTTTCATGAGTAGACATTCTTTGTATATGTGTTGGGGTTTTTGTTACTTTGAAACTATTAGTTATTAAGCAACTTTCATATTCTTGCAAGATGATGAATATGTATAAAATTTAGAAAAAGCCAACTTTGTCTTCCATGAATTTTTTAAAAAAGAGCTAATAGTGTAGGTGTCTCAGGCAAGTAGGATCTGTGCAGTCCTAGAGTTTTGTATAAGCATTCTAATATCTAAACAAGAAATACAGTAAATACAAGTATGCAAGAAACAATCAAAAGCCCAGATTCTGCCCCCACACTATGATACATTGATCTGACTCTACTGACTTTGCTGGAGTTATTCCTGATATACGCTGGTGGAAACGAGAACTGAATCAGACCCGGAGAATATGTATATTTATATTTATTTTAAATTAGGTGTATATGTCTCTGTATGGGAGGGGAGGAAAGCAGGAAAGGAGGTTTTCAAAGTCTTTTGGCCTGAATTGGGGATATTCTGTTTCCTATGGTTTTGTGCAAAAAAGTTCTATTTCCACACTAACCTTGGCATTATACAGAATGGCATGGATGACGGAAAACTGGAAAGTGAGTTAACAAAACCAGAGACCAAAGAATGTTAAGAATCACGCAAAAAGGAAAAAAAAACAAAAACTGGTGTCTGACTAAATTTCTTAACCTCTTTTTCCCCCACTGCAACTTTATATCTAACAGCCCTTTAAAATGGAAATCATAATGAGTTTCTGTTCATTTAAATATGCTATATCATTAATTACTTAGTATTTACTGTTCTTCATATACTACTGTATGTTGACACATGAAGTACATCCTGCTCGCCTTACTCATACTCTTGACTTCAGTAGGACTATTGGTTTGAGTAAGATGAGCATGCATCAACTTTTCTTTAACCTATTTATTTAGGAATTTTAACAAGTTTACAATCCTTGTCATGTAAATACCAGAAACAAAAAATCATTACAACAGTTAGCTTTTGTTTAAAGAGACATTGTATAGGAATATAATCAATCAGATATTTCTATTTTACAGGGTGTTGCCATATGACAGAGTAAGCATCATTACAATACCTAAATCGCTTCTACTGATTTTGTTACACAGAGTGAAATCTCTATATACACATTTAACAAACCAGGTATGTCTATCAAATGTTAGTATTCAGAAAAATTGGGCTGGTGTGTTGAGGTTTTTTTGCAGGTGAACGTACTTTGAGTACTGAATAAAAAGTAACCAACTATCTAAGTATCTATCGGTCTTGTGTCTATTTGAATGCATCAACTTTTAGAGACTTAGGACTAGATCTACAAAAGGGATGTAGACTCAGCATTGCAAAATCTAGCATTTAGGCACTCTGCTGTCCAGTGGAATCCACAGCCCTGAGGTAGGCACACCAGCTCCCTGTGCAAAGGGGAGAGAGAGGTGCCTAAGAATTGGATTCACAAAAGCCAGCAAGCTTAGTAGGAAGTTGCATGAGCTAGCCAGAAAATGCCAAGGAGAGGGCTGTGACCTAAGCCCTGCCCATCAAAGGCACCTCTCTCTACTTGGGATTCACAGCTGTGCACCTAAGTCATATAAGGCCCTTCTTGCAACTCACTGCGGCAGCAGTAGCAGGCTCCCCTCATAGCCCAGTGGCTAGCACACTTAGTCCAAATGTGGGAAACCTAGATTTAAATCCCTACTCTGCTTGATGCGGAGCAGAGCCTTGAACACAGGTCCGGAACCTGGCATTGCTAAATCCCAGCTGAGTGCCCTAAGCACTGGGCTGTAGGATCAAGCTCCATCTCTCTCAACCAAAAACTGTTTGTTTTATCATGGATAATGCAAACAGTTTATAAATGGGTGAATATAAGTAATCTTAACTCAGTCCTCTTTGGTTTTATAGTTTTTAAATCAGTCACTCATATGGGCCATTCAAGGAGTTGACTTGAGATAGGCAAATCAGTCCATATCAAGAATTTTAAATCTGACTTAAATCCCACTATTTCTCTTTGGTTACCAAAGGTTAGTTCTATATCTCCTCTCAAAGGCTAAACAATTTGCTATTTAACAAGAAAAGCTGTTAGACTCTTAAATTGCAATAGCATTTCAATAGCCTATTAAAATCATTACAAGAACATTTAAATTTAATTCCTTGTCCGTGCTTTACATCTTATCAACTCATCTTGAAGACCTAGTGATGTCATCTGAACTGGAAGTTTGCTGTTTCTTCATGCTGCTCTGTGACTGTTTCTCTTCAGGCCATGTCTACACTACACAGTTTTGTTGACATAAGACATCTTACGTTGAGCTAACTATGGAGGTGTGCACGCTACAATGCTCCTCTTGCCGCTTTAACTCGTCTGCTATGGCAACATAATAAAACAATCTCGACAAGAAGCGTAGAGCTTAGAGCAACATAGTTAGAGTGACATAGTGTCTTACGTCACACAAGTGGCCTCCAGGAGGTATCCCACAATGCCCACCATGACCACTCTGGTCTCCGCTTTGAACTCCATTGCCCTGCAGCCAGGTACATAGGTGAACGCTCCTCCCCTGTTAAAGCCCTGGCTCAGTGTGGAGAGCTCACATAGCAACTGCCCAGCTGATCACGCCGGCTCCACAAGGCAAATGCACTCCTGCCGGGAGTATATGGGAGGTGTATGACAGGGTTGGGGATGACCCCGTCCAGTGCGGGGCAAGTATGCTCCATCACACTCCTAAACCCCAGTCAATATACGTGCCCTTCTTAGCTGGGGAGTGCAGCCCAATGGCCAGAGTCAAGTGGCCCAATGGCCAGAGTCAATAAATTGGTCCCTGTCGGCAGGGCAGTAAGGTCCAGCGGCTATAGTCAGTAAGTTTGCCCCAGTGAGACAGGGCAATAGATTTGCCCCTCTTTGCAGGGTAGTATGGCCTAGTAGCTACAATCAGTACAATCGCCCCAGGAAGACAGGGCAGTAAGGCTTAATGGCCAGAGTCCATGGGTTCGCCCTTCTTGCCAGGGCAATGAGGCCTAATGGCTAGAGTCAATGTACCCGCCCCTAAGAGCTGGGCAGTGCGTCCCAATGGCCAAAGTCAATAGGTTCACCCCTCTTAGGAGGACAGTAAGGGCTACTGGTCACAGTCTACAGATTCACCCTTCTTAGCAGGGCAGCAGTGGCCTAGTGGCCAAAGTCAGTTAATGAATACGTTTCTGTGTTTAATGCATATACTGCATACTTCTAATTGCCTTTATTCTTGTGGTGGAAAATTCTCAGAGCATCTTTAAAGTTAGGTTTTTAACATTTTCTTTTATTCAGATCATTATCTGGATATCCCTTTAGCTTCATCAGGTTTTAATAGGAGTTGAAATTCTGCTTCAAAGAACTTAATATAAAAGTTTTTTTAGTTCTCAAAGCAGTCTTTTTAAACATAATTAACTCTTAGAGAGGGTCTTTAAATTCAAATTTGAAAAGGCTTTGTCTCTTTTTTTTCCCCCTTAATCTCTGGAGAGGAAGTTGCTTAAGCACGTTAGATAATTAATTCCCAGAGAAATATAAATATTCTATACTCAAATGGCTTCTTATAGTAGTAATGTTACAGTAATCTTTTATCAAATGACCTTGCTATGTTTGTGCATAAATCATATTACTATTCACCTAACAAAGGTATCAGGAAGTTATTATATGAGGCTTGCACTTAGACACAAAATATATGCAAACAAACATCACAAAAGGAACTTATTTAAGGAATAAACAAAGGTTTACACCATTGAGAGGAAACATGAGTTGGATAAAAGTAGCCAACATCGTCTCTAAAAACATTTTCCAACCATAATGGTTTTCTTAGTTTGAAAATTAAAAACTTTACAGTGCTAACAGAAGAAATTATATTTGATAAGAAAATTCTTTAGCATCTTTTGAGCAGTAGGTTTAAACGAAAGTTTGTTTTTTTTCTACGATGGGAGGAGGGTAAAGGAAAGTCCACTTTTAAAGCTTAGTTTAATGGCTTCTGATAAAGCTCCTTTCTGTCATCCTTTTTGATCGTGAACAAAGAACACTTTTACATCCTTTTAAAGTTAGGACTCTTTCTAAGACAAAGTTTGTTTTTTCAAGGTGAGATCATATCTATACCAACTGGTATCTTATATAAGAGATCTGTCCTGTTCTTTGATAAAAACCCTTGTGGTTTGTTTGCCTATTGACCAAAATGCTCCTTGGATTTGTGACCTGCCATTTGCAATACATTTGCAACTAAAGTCTTCTATTAAATATTTTATGCAAAACATAAAAACCAATGCTTATATATGTTTTTCAAAACATAGCATAAAAGAAAATAGCACAGAAAGTTAAAACAAGATAGAAACTATAAAAGCTGCCATTTAGAGTCTCTGTAAACACACTTGGGTGCAGTAAACACGTTTTTACAGACAAAGGTGTGTTATCTCCCCTGGCATTTGGCCTGTTCCTGGGTAACAGGAAGCAAAAATTTCCTTGAATTTCTTTAATAAGCCTAAACATCTCATTTAATAAAATACACAAGCAAAAACATAGGCATGTAAGTTGTTATATTCTCCAAGCATTGTGAGCATAAAAATAGTCGTGTCTCTTAAATTCATTAAAGATGCAGGCAAGATTGTAATGACATAACATTATAAGAATAAATTATAATGATTTTATTGATAATTTTGCATCATTGAGGTTTATGATATGAAAAAAAAGCACATGATAGATTACAGCCTTCTGAACTGAGCTGAATTATTCTTGATCCACTGACTTCCATGGGCTTTGGATCAGTCCCTAAAAAAGAATTATCGTCTCTGTGACATTACATGGTTCTTCACATGCCCCAAGAACAAGTATTGGAAACAGAATTTATTTAATACAGAATCTTTTCCTCTCAATACAATTAATTTGGTCAAATTGACAGTAAACGTCAGCTCCTCCATTAGTGCCCTTCAGAAAGTGCTTTGCCAGTATTGTCTTCTTTTTGTGATAGCAAGATAGACTATGATTCAAAAGTATACCTAGCTCTTTTGATGAAAATTTATGAACTTTTTCACTAATATCCTCAACTTTTGTTCACCACAACCCCTTCAAATTGCCTCCAAGGCACACAGTACTTACAAAAAACTATCTTCTGCACCTTGTCATACCTCCTGAAGGTTCTCGTGCTGAAGATACAATTTTGATGGAGTGAAGCATTCCATGCACATGATCTGGTGTCCAGAACTGAACCTATGGTGTAGCAGTCTACAGATGCCAGCTGCTCTCAACTGCTGTTAATGTGAACAGTGAAAAAGTAGTGCTCTGAGCACCATTGTAATCCTTTTAACTGCAAACTTCTCCCCAACCTTTGCCACTTCTCTCTCCACATCAGCCAGCTCTCTTGGCACTATCACACTCTTATGACAATGGGTTCTGTTTCCTGTCTTACAGGGGCTAGGGTCATGAAATATCCTTTGACCCAAGTGCTGATGGGGCACTTGTCCATTAGTGTGAGTGCTGGTGCAAGTGTGCATGAGTTGAGGAGCTGTCCAACACATTTTTGGCAATTTTTAATACCCACCCACTTTGTAACACTGAAACAAACATGCACAAATTAAGGACTCACCCACCCCTTAAAGCAGTATGTAATTTATGGGCAGCCCTGAGAAACAGAGAGCTCAGTTGTTGAAGATGGAGGAAATGCTGGAGTGGGTATAGGATGAGATGTCATAGGTGCAGAAGCAGTTGAAGATAGGATAACCCAAGAGGATAATTTATATGTTTAAGATATCAATACAGACAGCTTGTCTGGTGGTTTGGATGACAGGGCAGGCTTGACTGACTGTCTGTTTGTGAAGTTCAGTGTCGCCTGTCTTAATCATCTTTTAGGGGAAGGTGACGTTTGCTGCAGGTGATGGGAACTGAAGAAAAATAATTAAGAGTTAACAATTAAAAAAATCTGCTAGTGAGGATGAAATTTCAATTTTCTATTGGGGAAATAACTGGTATTGTTTGTTTGGCAATGTTCTTCTTAAAAATAAAAAAATCCTACAAAGTTTTCTTGGTAGAGATGAACAAAGCTTAAATGAGTGATTTGGAGATAAGGACATTTTCTCATGAGACTTGTCAACGTTTCAGAAAGGAAAATAATGAGGACTCACAGCATCCATTGACTTCAACTGGAATTGTGGATGTTCCTCCCCTCTTAAAAAAAAATCAGACCTACAATATCCAAATGGAATGGGGTCTGGGGAAGGACTGGCAACCTCCACTCCACTCTTTCCCCTCCTTTCGAAGGTTCTGTTACACTTGTGCAACTCCTTGGTCCTTTTCCTCTTCTTTCATAGCCCCCAATCCCTTTTTCTCCCCTGGGGTAAAATTCTGGACCTGGTGAAGTAAATGGGAGTTTTGCCATTGGCTTCAATGAGAGCAGGATTACATCTTTTCGTCCCTTTCCCCTACATGGGTCCTTGTTGTCTTCTGCCTCCATTACAGTGATTTCCCTTTCCTTTTTTGGTTCCTGGGCCACATCTCCCCCCTCCCCCTTGGACCTTGTCTCCTTCCACTACACATTTTGTGGCTGATTGCTTACGTGTTGTCAGAGCAGCATGGGTTGTACTGCTGCTGGTGAGGTTGTAGTGACATTTCCATTTATAATCCCCTGTTTTCGCAATTTAATATTTCAGATATGTAAAACTGAATTAGACTGAAACTTCTTGTGGAAGGCGTGGGCTTGTTCTTAACTGTTAAATATGTGTCCAAAACTATCAAATTACATAAAACATCAGGTAGACGTTTAGTCTATTGCAATATTAAGCTGTTCCTTGTGGCATAAAAGAAAGAGTGACATGGTTTCCCATTCTCATGGGACAGTTTCCAGATGGGATCCATCACCCACAGGAAAAGGAGCATACCTACAGTCAAAAAATACTGATTATCTACATTTCAGTGAGGAATTTAACTAACTTGGGGTACAACAACATGCCCTGCAAAAAAAGGCGCTTCCCCCAGCATTTAGTACTGTAACGTGGAAAAAAACAAACTACAGTCTGAATGTGGCTGCTGGACAGAAGTTTTTTAGTTTGAAATACTGGCTTCCCAGGAAATTGCTCCCAGAAAAGTTTCCAACTTTTTGTATGAAAAAGTTATGAGGATTTTTCTCTGAAGTAAAAATGAGTACACATTTGTGAAAGCTGAGTTGTGTATGTTAAAAAAAAAAGGGGGGGGGGAGGGGAGTCTTTTCCAAAATGGTAATGTGAAAGAGGGGAGATGGAAAATAGTTAAGAGGCCTTGGCCGCCTCACTGAGCCAAGACCCAACAAAACCAAACTCTGGTTGGACAAACACTTGAAATAAGGTTTTGTTCATCCTTAATCCTGGTGAGTATGAGATGAAACTCTGGAATGCTGGAATATTGGTTGATCAACCATGTAACAGGACAGGAATCAAATTCTGTTACTCTCTGCTCTGTATACATAGGATAATGTAACTCCATGTCCCAAGAGGAAATGTAAATTAATTTTAAGCTGAATTACTATTTTTGTTACATATCTTCTGATTCTCCAATCAACTTCATGCCAGATCTCACCACCACCTTAAGGTAGTGATAAATATTTCTTTCGGGCTGTTTAAAATTACATACTCTTCTCAGCTTTCCTCTTAGGCAAGATTCTTCCTTGGCAGGTGTGATCCTTGGGCCCTGTCTGAGGGGAAAAGTGGACCAAGATGAAGTTCAGATAGTTGTAGTTTTAAGCAAGAGCAATCTGTGGATTTCTATTGCCATATATAAAATCAGGAAATAAATTTATTAAAACCGCTGTTATCTTTATCCCGTACAGATGTCCTTGCTCCCTCCCTGGTAAAGATACTATTGGAAGACTGCCATCTTAATTAGGCTTAGTCTTTACCCCCACCCCAAAAGCTGCAGTCTGCCATTGAGACAAATACTTATCAAATCTATTAAGGAGGGGCCCAATAGTCATTTTATAGAATTTATGTAATGACAGAAGTATACATATTCTAAGATGTGTGAAACTACTTCTAGTAAATTTAAATGAAGATTGGCAGTCTGTGATATAAATGCCAAAAATAGGAGCAGGCAGGCAGAGGCTTCTGACTTAAGATGATTTTATAGTCAGAGAAATTACTGGAGTCATAACTAATATAGATTATCCCTTGGAGAGATGTGACTGGTGTCATTATGAAAATCAGATCATTACAGACACACAAAATGATAATACAAGAAAGGTTTGGCTTAAAAGTAGACAATGAGGAAATTCCAAGGCAACGTAAACTGAGTTATGTCTTAAGTGTTCCAAATCCTATTGTAAAGTAGTTGATTCACATTTCAGAAGAATATCTCACAAAACAGGATGAGTGAAAGACACCGTTTTTAATTTTCCCAAACGTTTTTAGTAGCTTAAACTAGCCAGTTCCATATCATATGGACTGCTATTTGCTTGCTTGTTTGTTTTTTGTTTCCTTAATAAATTTACATGTTGAATTTTACATAGACTATTCTGTGTGTGAGTTCAAACAAATTAAAATACATTGTTAAAAATACAATATCAACAATGTGACATTACCCAGGATACAATCTGGACTGTTGAACAGCTGTGTCCCCTCAGTTCTCCAACCTGGGGTGTCTTTCATACTGCTTCACTGTGAGAGCAACCATTCCAGATCTGCTCTCAGACAGCCTCTGGCATGTAAATTACTCCAGCTATACTGTATGAGTGCTATGGCCAGCCACTCTTGAATTACACTGCAGAGCAACAGCAGCAAATTCCCAGTCCCAGACTTCCCCCCAGAAATGTGCCCAGCCCTCTCCTGGACAACACAAGCTCATATAAACTCCATCATTTTATTAATAGAAAATAATGTGCACAAGTCCTGTTACTGCAAATGAGGTTTCCCAAACACTTGAATCCAAGCACACTGGTTTTGATAAAAAAATAAAACAAGTCTATTAACTCAGAAAGATATATTTTAAGTGATTATAAGTAATGAGGCATAAAACTCAGTATTGGTTACAAAGAACTAAAAGATAAAACACAACTAATACCTAACTTAACAAGGCAAGTGAATTCAAAGCAAAATGCTCTCTCGCCACATGCTTCAGCAGTCTTACTGACTGAAATCCTTTTAGACAAGATCCCTCCCTCAGTCCAAATCTTAGGTGTGGTGCCTGCCATGGCCATCTGTTCCCTATTCTTATACCTTTTCCTCTTCTTTGAGAATCATCTCGTCCTGGGGTTCAGGAGACAGGAAGTCTCTGGAAACAGGGACCTCCAGCTGTTTCTTTGCCAAGATATAAATTTCTCGCTCACACTCTTTTTCCTGGCAAAGAATGGCCACTTAACCAGACGATGGTCCGTTTGATTTCATTGACACCTGACTGAGGCGTCAGTTTGAATATTGTCTCTGAGGAACTGGTTTGTGACTGTTTCCCCAGATTTGGAATACGTCTTAGTAACATCAGAGAATAAACTCTTATAACTTCACATACAATGTTGCCACACATATTTTACCAGGACAATAAAGATTAGTATATCATGAATTTTCAGATGATACCTTACAAGACATAGTTTGTACAAAATGCATCATAGTTTTGAACATAGAGTACCGACTGTCACAAATAGGTATTTTGGAGCCATTGAATTTTTATATCTATAATATATGTGTTGTATATATTTGAGACTATTTAAAAGGGGATTTTTAACTCTCCCATTTATTATGTCTCCTTTTATTTAGTTTCCATTCCTAAAATTACCATAATCACAAATGGCTTTAAGTATCTGCACATATTTTAAAAAGAACAATGGAAAATTAGTTAAGATTTAAACAAAGTTGATCAGACTCACAAATCAGATATTGAATATGACACTCAACCATCCAGAATTTACCCTTTGGGCAATGGTCCAAGAGAACAAATGGGCTGTACAGCATATCCTGGATCAACAAAACCAGAAGCTATTTGACTAATGCAAAACAACAACAACAACAAGAACCCCAACCATCCAGAGTTGAGGGCTCCACACCAAAAATGCCTCATCCACTAATTTTCATATTTTCAACTCTAGGAACTTTTAGCCTGAGTATATTGGCTGAACTCCACCATCACAAGGGTACAGAAGAGGAAAGGTCATTTCTTAGGTAGTTAGGACCCATACTATATAAAGACCAATAATAATACCTCAAATTATGTTTGGGAGCCAATAGGAGGCTAGCTTATTCTTTGTCACTTTGGGCTGTTAATATGCCCTACAGCTAAGGCTAGGTTTTTGTCATGGATATTTTTAGTGAAAGTCAGGGACGGGTCACAGGCAATAAACAAAAATTCACGGAAGCCTGTGACCTGTCCCTGACTTTCACTAAAAATATCCCTCACAAAATGGAGAGGAGGGTTCAGCACCCACTGCTGCTGGGGCTCCTGGGTCCCCCAGCCCTGCGGTCTGTGGGAGCTCCAGGGGTCTGCTGTGGGATGTGGGAGCTCCAGGGGACTGCTGTGGGATGTGGGAGCTTCAGGGTCCCCCAGCCATGGCTGGGAAGCTGCAGGAGGTCCCCTCCCCACCCATGATGGCTGGGCAGCTTCGGGGGCGGGGGCGGGGAGGAGGAGTCGCCTCCCTCACATATAGAATAAAGAGCAAGGGAACTGAACAGGACCTTGCAAAGCTAATCATGTGAAAGAGCTTTTGAGAGAAATGAGCAATTTGCCAATACTAACCTTTAGGAGCTCTTTGAGAGGAAGCAGTGAAACCCCTCTTCTGCCTGATAGAGTCTACAGTGGAGTGACCCAAACCCCATTGTCAATGGCATCAAAGGCTGAGATCTGAAAGAATCTTCATGTCTGTCTGATCTTTGCTCATTGCTAAGCAGAGGCCATTAATCAATGAAACCACACAACTTAACATACACAGGCCAAATGCTCAATCAGCAGGGATAAAGGACCTCTGAGCACTACAGAATCAGCTTCTCAAAAACCTTTCCACAAAATGAAAGGTTAGAGGTAGGGTGATGATAGCAATGTTGACAATATCAATAAATAGTTTTTTGAACAGGCGCATAATGACCACTCCTTTGATGACTTAATGATCTGCTCTCCATTAGGCAGACACTAATGGTTCTTGCTTGATTTTACTAGGTATAAGTTGTGTGGGCCCAGTTTTCAGATAGCAGCATAATATTCCCCCAGCACATAGTAAAGCTTGATGTTTGAGACTGGCTGGGACTCACCCAGAGATTATGCAGCAGTTTTCCTTTCAGTCAAGGATCTGCTCCAGTGGAAGAAGCTGATCTGTTACAAATCCATACAGCCTTTACCTGTGAATAAAACAGAGAATGCCTTACAGAAAGTAATGTTTGAGTGTTCCTGGGTGAGATGACATTACCATATTACTCCCTTCCCACTCTGACCTTCATGTCTTTTTTTTTTTTTTAAGTGCTGGCCCTACACATGCAATAACATGTCTCTCCCTATGAATCAAGTTCCCTCTCTCTCCTCTTTTTGAAGACCTACTCACACTCCTCTTCCTTTGCCTTGCTTTGCTTTCCACAGTTGACTTCCACTCCCGTGTGATCTTCTCCCTTCTTGCATTGCCCTTTCTCAGTTTCATTAAATATCAGAATGTATAAGATTTGCTTGCAAAGTATGATTTATGTTATCTTGGTCTTTATCTTCAACCCTCCTTTTCTTTTCTAACTTAACTTTTCTTAATATGTATCTCCAGTTTAAACTCTTTGGGGCAGAGCTTATTTTTAATCTCTGAAGAGACGCATGCAAAACTATGTAAATATTTAGTAACAATGAGGTGGCAGCAGCAGCTGAGTATCTAGAACAGTTCTACTGACTGAGACGTCACAGATTCTATAATGCAGATGATATTTAAAACATTAGCTTTAGGAACTGGTGGAGTTACATAAAGGATGAATTTGGCCCATTGTGTATGACTTTGAAAATATGGATTGTGGTGTCTGGGGCAAAGATTGATGGGAAAATTTCAGTTTGATAAATGAAACTTCAACTATAAATAGAATTTCATATGTCTATCTTCGTTTCCTTTTGCACTGTCAATTTAAAAATACCTTGAAGGATTTTAATTTTATAATGATATATGTGCTGAGGTTTTGGCTTGAATGACAGTGTGGTCCAGAGTATATTTTTATGACCAAATACTAAACACCCTAAAATAGGTGTTTGTAATGGGAGGATTAAGAGATCTTTGGCTACTGGATAGTGTCTCAAATGCTGCCCTGTAAGTAAAACACTAGCTTTTTGACCACAGAGAATGATAAAGTGAGCATTTCTTCTGAATCACACACCGGGGGTTCCAAAACTAACTGTGAGTAGAAAGCGCAGAAATCCCTGGTTGGTCTCCATGTTAAGTGTAAATGGGTCAGGAAGCAATCCATTAGTAAACCCGCTGCCTACCGCAACTAGTATAATGTATGGAGTTGTTTAGTATAAGTCTCTTCCACTGTAAATAAAATTTCTCAAGGACCATGGATAGATAGCACTGTGTTACCTTACCAAAAGCATTATCTGCATCTAAGATTTTTTTGAGTATAGTGGTTAATATATAGTTACGGACATTGGAGGTTGGGGGTGAAGGTTTTGCAAGGTATACATTTTGTTTGGACAGGTTTATTACTCAAAAAAGGATATGGTCAAGTTGTAGAAGTGGAACTTCAATGAGTTTTTTGTATACATTCATCTTTGAAATGGACCAGATTGAGAAGAAGATCTCTATGAACAGTTTCATATGTAAAGTTTTAATGAGAGAAAATGAAAGTTAGCTTATTGCCAGGCTTGTTTATTTGCACAAATGTTTTTTTAAAAATGAAAATCAGCTATAGTTTTGTTGGAAAAAACTCCCAGAGAAACTGAAACTTGTGCATCACACTGTAGGAGGTAGCTTCATTTCTCAGGCAGTCTCTATCCCAGCCACCAGCTCTACAGGGGTGTACACATTCACAATGAAGAGCGTATGCAGAGTGAGGGAGACTATATGGCTGTTAGGAACAACTGTTGAGAGTGAAAAGGGGAAAGCTTCAGTGGAGATAGAGTTAGAGACAGGGCTGAGATATAAAATTCAAATCCATATCTGACATTTCCCAAATTCAACAATATGAAGATCTGGGATTCTATTTTGGGCCTGTCTCTAGGACAGAAGGTCTGATGATAGTGGTGATGTGGTGATGTACGAGAAAACAGGCAAGAATTGACAAGATTGTAAAGGGATCAGGATCTGCTTCTTAATCCTAAGCATTCTTCATTCTGATTTCCCAAACTCCTTATCCCCCTCCTTTGACATCTTGTAACCACTGCAGTCTTATCCATCTAAGCATGTATTCACGCTACCCTCACCTCTGTGATATTTCAGGAGCATGGAACAAGAATTTCCTTCATTTGACTGCTGTTGTACTTGGCAGAAAATGCTGTGGAGTGACAAGGTCTGTAGTTTGTAATAGAAATGAATGAGGAGATGAAATCAGTTGAGGAATCATCTGTCACATATCCATTAGACCATCAGGTACTGTATGTTTTGCCTGCCTATGAAAATGATAGGCAACTTTAACTAATTTTGTTTTATTGCTAACTTCTGTTACCAATATGACTAATTTTTTCAACTATAATATACGTTGGGTGAGAGAGGACAGCTGTCTCATGACAACACTTAAAGTGGCAGCTGTCTGTGGGCCTTGTTGCTGCTATTTGATTTGCAGTTCCACATGGATGGGGTTGACTCTTTCTTTTTTTCCCATTGTGATGAGTGCAGCTGCAGTTCAGATTCCTTGCTACATGCCTGTGTGGAAGGAAGTGTTTTCCTTTGTCCGTCAGCTATTCATTCTCTCCTTTGCCCTGTTTGTCTGTCCCCTTCTCTTTCACTGTTATTATAAGCAGCACTGGTAGCACTTTCTATAGTTAAGGTTGCCTAATAATTTCTGATATAAGAACCTGGTTTTGATTGCTTTGCCAAACGTTAACTGTTTGGGCTGAAATGTTTCATACCTGGTGTCTGCCTCAGGCTGATTTTTTTTTTTTAAAGTTACAACTAAAACAGTTCAGCCATTTCTGAGACTGAGGTGAGGGAAACATAATTTTTTTTCTGACCATTCTAAAAGAATCTTGAGCTGACTTCATTAAAAAAACTAGTGCCTCCATTCTTTGGAACGGGCACTTGAGGGGGGTGTTACAGTACAGCCTTTCGCTATCCCCGTGAAAATCCTCTAAGATTTGGCTGCTGTAATAATCTCTGTTTGCACATGCTCAGTAGAGACTTTTTAGTTTGGCAGCTAAATCTCTAAAGATGCTGTCTGCTATGAGAATTCTCCAAACCCTCATGGTTCCTCCATGCTATCTGCACTCTGAGCACACTCCATGGCTGCAGGAGCTGAGTAGGATTTTTCCTGCAATTGCTACTCCTGGCTGCCAGGCATGCATATGTCTCCCATTTTGGCATGTGGCACCAGAATTGAGAGCAGATGGAGGAGACAAGCAGGAGCCAGGAGGAACTGTAGGAATAGGAAGAAAGGTAACCAGGGGCATGAGATGGAGGTAGTAGCAGAGGACAAAAGAGGCAGGCTGTGGGAGACAAGGGCAGAGAAGGAATTACAACCATTAGAGCATACTCCTGTCCAGAACCTGGAATTGAACCCAGGATTGTTGTGTCTCAGCATGCCTCTGCTGTCAGCAAATCATTGGTAAACTCACAAGCAAAATGTTTGTATCTTTCCTCTCCAGTCACTGGTCCACATAGAGGATAATAGCCTACTACTGCTACTGTTACTCTGTAAACTCAAGTGATGAAGATCTGTGGATTGAAAGGTTCAGACCCTACTGATGACCCATGTGGTATCAGTATGACTTCACATGATAGAATTTGTTTTTTCTTAAGTTTGATTTTTTTTTAAGGAATTACATTTAAAAACAATATATTAAAAGAGGGTTAAGGTGGCAATGTCAAGTAGTCAAAAGTTAGGAAATGCCAGAATTAGGGTTGCTTGTAGAACCTTAATCCAGCCCCCTTGTATGGAATGGAATATGATACAGTCTTTAATTACATAATTACATGCTGTTTTTTCCACAGCACCCCTGCATGATTCAGTGAATGATGGGCCTGCTCTGGGAGTAAAGTAGTGTTGTGTAGTGAATGAGGCTGTTGTGTGTAGGACTCCTGCCTTGTTTATTGCAGATGTTGGAAAGTGTGTTTAAAAAAAATTGCAGGTACTTGGACTGGTGGGTCTAGGCCCACCCAAAACTTAAGGCCCACCCCCTGAAATAAGAGGGAGGAATCACCAGGCCAAGTCCACAAGTGAGTATGTGGGACAACAAAGGAGAAAATAGGAGCTGGAGTGAGGTCAAAGGTTAAAAATCAGGGATCTAGAGGGGACATTGAGCAGAGAACCCCTGATAGCACTCACTGCTACTTAAAGTCATCTAAGTGGACACTGCCCAGCGGAACTCTGCTCAGAACCATGATTGAACAAGGGAACAGAAATAGGTCCCATCGTCACAGAGAACCTCCTCCTGGAGTGATGGATGGCCAGTGCAGGAGGAGGTTAACAAGGAGGTCCCCGGACTTTGCCACAGATGGTGTGTGCATAGATTAGAAGATGTGCTGAAAAGTTTAGCTTGAACATCAGTAAGAGGCTCTGGAGAAGCTGGAAGAGGGGCTGCAACTTGACGCACCCTACATAGGCATGCGCCAGGGTTGCCCTCTCACCACAAAAGGGGCAGGTGTCAGGGGAGTTTGTGAACTGGGCCAGGTACATGCCCATGCTCATGAGTCCATGGAGGAACTGCCAACTAATATCCCAGTGGGCCATATAACCAGGTACAGACCGGTCAGCTGGGATTCCTCACCCTCCTCGGGTGGCAACAGGTCCTGCTACTTGATGTTGAGGTGGGATGGTATGAAGCACAAGTGCATACAGATGTTCTCTGGATGCAGTTCAGAAGTGGACCAGCTGAATGTCATTCAGTTGACTCAGGTGGCATAGTGGAGGTGCCTGGGGTCTGGGGGAGGGTCTCATGTGGCAGGGACCTAATGCTGAGTTCTGGAGGGTCAGGGGTGAGGCGTGGGCAGGGACCACCATCCCACAGGACCTCAAAGGCATCTGCGGAGTCAGTGGATGCTGCCTAGAGAACTCTGTTTGGAGACATGAACAAACAAGGGGACAGAAATAATCCCCACAGTTGCCGAGCACTCCCCCACCATCCAGCTTCTTCTTTCTAGACTGTTGGATGGCCATCTTAGCCAGTGCCAGGAGAGGTTGATGAGGAAGTCATGGATGGAGTGTGCATAAATGAGGAGGTGTGGGGAGAAGTGCAGACAGAACCTCAGTAAGAGGCTCTGGAGAAGCCAGTTGGAAAGTGTGTACCTATTGCAGTTGCTGCAAGATGGCAGGCCTAAGCTTGCCTGTAGCTAAAGGCCTTCCCCCTTAGCCATGGGGAAAGGCCAGTTAACTCAGGCCCCAAGTGAATACTAGGGGCAATAAATGAAAAAGCAGGAACAGGAGTGAAAGTCATAGGGTGAAAATGGGGGATTCAGAAGGGGACACCAAGCTGAGAACTTCCAACAGCACCCACTGCTCCTCAAAGGTATCTAAAGAGTCAGGGGACACTGCCCAGAGATGTGACTGCAGTAGGGACCAGAAATAGGCCACACAGTTACAGAACATCACCCCATCCAGTTTTCTTCTCCTGGTGTAATGGGTGGCCATCGTAGCCAACACCAGGAGGAGGTTGACAAGGACATCTTGCAGCTTTGTGGGACCTTGGATGGGGTGTAAGAAAATCAGGAGATGAGGGACCTGATTAAGGGGTTCTGGAGAAGCTGGGTGGAAAGTGTGTAGTGAATATGGCAGGGGATTGCTGGAAGAAAAGGGATGGTCTTGTGGTTAAGGTAGTTGTATCATGCTTATACACAGTGCATTTGGATTAAGATTGTACAGGCAACCTTAATTGTAGCACTTCCCGTTTTTTGCAACCTTAACATTCTCTTACTGTAGGTTTTTTTGGATATAATATACACCAGTTCTGAATGCCCTGAGTTTTGGGCATATTCAAAATTTGCATTTCACAAATTACCTTCTTGCTTATAATAAACCCAACAAAACCTAACAGATTTGGTGGCTTTCAAAATCCAGATCTGGATCCAAATTTTTTAGCTGGTACTATCTTTGATAAAACTGTGTTGTACTGAAATAATGAATGTGGATAGTTGTGTACTTTCTCATGAGCATTATTATTTTTTTATTCATCATCATCAGAAAAAAGTATGTGCTCTTAAAAACATTGCTCTTTGTCTTCCTCTGGTGGTTCCATTTTTTACCTGTGCAGCTTTTCTTAGCAAAAAGTAGTTGTTTGTTTATTAGTGCTTGGTCTCTATTTTCGCCTCTGCATTTTACTTCTATACTTTCCAATGTTACTTACTAAACAGTGGAGGTTGGGTTTGCTTTCCTATGTGCCGTGGAACATAGTGCTAAAAGTTTCCACTCTAGAGGACTCTGCTGTGTGCCTTCCTGCTTGCAGTCCCTAAGGAAGTGCTGAAATCATGTCTCCACTCTCCTATGGCCCTTTTTCAGGCAAAATTCCCATTGACTTCGAAGCATGGCAAATGTGGGGAGCCATATATAACATACTTGATTTCACTGGAAATTTACACTGGCATGCGTGAGTGGAACCAGACCAACCTCTTCCATGTCTTTCACTGCAGTGTTTACTAGTGGTCCTTTAAAGAATTGGGTCTAATCCAAAATACACTGATAGCAGTGGAAAGACTCTTATTGATTTCAGTGGCCTTGAATTAAACCCATTGAGAACAGGTAGATATTCATAGTTGCTACAATGTACTGCAGACTAAATAAATTTCTAGTTATATTGAATCTTTTGAAAAAAATTCAGTGGGGTTGTGCCTTAGTAAGAACCATGATATCTAGACTTTTAATAGGGCAATCATCCATCTTGTCTGCTTTAAAAAGTCACATTATCTAACTTGTCCACTTTTTCCATGAGGCTCAATATAGCTAAAAGCATTTGTAGCCTAAAATCAATTGTTATAGAAACCACGTCTTCTAAATATACCTTTTGAATACTTTAAAGTTAAACTCTTAAAAACTGCAACAATAGACATTCTTTTTCATTATTCTGGTATTCTGAGTAAGAAATCTATTTTTGCTCGTAAATGTGGCCACTATACTTGCCCTGCTTTTAAAGATTTGTTCATCTCATGAGACAGTTTGCATGCTGTAAACTCAAAAAGATATACAATTAAAACTTGTTAAAGATAATTAAACTGAAGTGAAGAGGAAAAAAAGCCCTGCTTCACTGCTTTGTTCATAATAATAGGTTCTGAACTATAATTAAATTCTTCCTTCAAATAATTGTATACATACAAAGGAATTTTTCCAGATAGAAAAACAATACAGTGATTAAAAATGATTAAGAAGTTGATTCCAAAAGCAAAGATGAGCCAGGGAGGGCTGGAAGGATTTTAGGCATCTCTAAATATGCTGTACCAGCTGGGTACCAGATGGTGTTTGGCTACCTGCACCCACTAACTGAAATACCATAGGAACAATTGTACATTTGCCGGAATTGGGTTCCCCTCCCTCATCTAAAAATGGCACTCATGGGAATGACTTGGCAACATAAAAAAATTCCTGTCAGTGAGATCTATTAGATTGTGGAGTAATCTCCCAGAGGTAAAAGTGGAAGCCAAATTGCTTGGCACATTAGAAACAAGAACGGACAAAACACTAGAAAATGTGCTATAGGGAATTATCCTACACTGGCTGGGGGAGGAGTTAGAAGACCTTATAGTTTTATCCATATCTAATTTCTATAATGTTATCATTGCAATAACATCATTGCTTTCTGGGGTTTACTTTTGAAGAATGACCTGTTTGTGTTCACCTGTTGTGGTTGTTTGTGGTGGGAAGGAAGAAAGGACTTGAGGGTCCTGTTGGCTGATTTGCCTCTAATCAAAAAATGTACCAGGCGTTCTACAAATATAGTTTATTTTGTAATTGTTTTTTATTTAAAAGTTACTTTATCCAAGCATAAAATATATACTTTCCTGCAAAATCTTGTCAACACATCTTGTAGAAATAGTAAGCATTACCAGCATTATACTAGACACGCAGACACCATCAGGTTCTTCAGATAATGAAAAAACACTTGTCATTTGTTCCACTTATCTGTGATCAAAAGATAATTATAAAGAAAGAAAAGATAATTAAAAAGAAATTAGCTTAACTTCAAACTCCCTTTTCTGTTGGCTGTGTGAGAGGCAAGCCAGAAATGGGAACCATATCACTGTATGTAACAGTTTGCTGGCAAGACATCTTCTGTAAACTGTTACAAGCACAATTACATTAATTCTATCCAAAATGAAAGGTTAGAGAATTCAATAGACGCAATGTGTTATGGGATACAAAAAGGAAGCGATCTTATTGGCTAATGAAGGTTCCAACCTGTACTAATATGATTGGAACTTGTTAGCCAGCTAAGACTCCCTGAATCAATACATCCAAGGAAACAGTAGCAAAGAAAAAAGTCATTTTTTCCCCCTTTGGTAGTGTTATTACTTATTTATTCATTAAAATGAATAGAAAGAATTAGAGATACAAAACCTCTGGTGTCATTTGAAAGTACCATTATCAATTTGAGTCTCAGCTATAGCCTTTTTTGTCTTTTGAACTAAATGTAGCTGTGGCTGAAAAAACAGTTGTCTCAGAAACTAGGCTTCAATTCCTTTTCAAACTAGTTTCTTCCTTAAATCTCTGGTCTCTCTGCACTGAGAGTTGCATCCATAGATGCTGCGTAGGGAGGATCTGCCACAGGTTTCTCCACAGACTCTCCTAACTTTTGAAATCTTTGAAGTATACCCATGGGTGCTCCTCTCAATACAGACAAACCTGGGGTTTTGAAAACTAGGCATTAGTTTATACTGACAGACAGGAAGCAAGGAGAATTAAAGTCTGGTTCTTTAAAGAGTGTTTATTCTTTCTCTACTGAAGACGTCGTCAGCACCATCCTCATTTAGTTCAAAGACAGCAATGCTGAAATTAAAAGTTTGTAAATTTTCAGTCCTATTCTTTGTGTGTTTTATTGATTTTATGTATGATATTGGGAATTCATGCTATGATTTAAGATAATGGTCTGTATCGATCACTTGCTGACATTCAAGCAACATCCGTTCTTTATCTCGCTGTGTAATCAGTTTAATCTGGCCCTGAAGTTTTAGGGTCCAAAAAATCATAGGAGAGCTAAGATTATTTTTAAAATAAAATTGTTTTTAAAATCTTTCTCAGTAGCAAGGACTAATTTTTATTTTAAATATCATAATTATTTTTTAAAGTCTAAATATCCTATTGTTTTAATTTTTAAATAGTATTTAAAATCTCCATCTTCCTAGCAGAGCAGTCCACAATGAAGTTTGCAGGTGTTGTAAGGTCCTGACACACTTTAGATGTTAGAATACCTGGTTTCAAGCTCTGTGACCAAAACCAGTGTAAAATTGTGAAGGAAAAAATAAAGAGTTAATCGTATTAATTTAGTTTAATTGCACAATTTTTGTACTTTCCATTGCAAAAATAAACCCAATGATATTATCAATGCACTCTTATAATCTGGCTTTGGGAAAAATTATCACCAGCCCATAGAGCAACAGCAAATGTGAACTGTACTCTTCTACCTGCTTCCCATGCCTACTGCCTCAGTGAAAGTGTTGACAAAACTTTGTTAGGACCTTATGGGACAACAACAATTTAAAGAATAAACACTCAGCAAGAGCCAGATCCTGCTTCCTGTTAACTCTGCCTGCACTGCTCCATAGCATAAAGCAGATGTATAGCTGGCCAGATGAGGAATCTCCTTTCATAGGAGAATGCCTATGTAACCTAGAGCTGGCAGAGCCAGTTGTACGTTAACACTCCTCCATACCCCCAACTACTGTTTTCAGGGACAGGGTGGGGAAAAAAGGTGATCGGCTAAAGAGCTGTAATGATCTTGTGAGTCCCAGCTGTTGGAATGGCTCCTAGGGCCAAGGGCAACCACACACTGGAGCAGTTCTGTAGCTGCTCTGACTTCAAGGAGTGGCCAAAGATGTCCCTGGCCAGCCCTAAGATTGGGGAGTTGCAAACATGGCATGCTGCATCATTTGCCAATTTGTCCCATGGGATTCTATATTATATGCTATATAAGTATAAATATCAAGAGTGTGTGGGCACAAACCCTGGCTGGCTTCATAGACCTCAATGGGTTGCATGCAAAAATCTGTGCGCACCATGATACATGGGTATTTGAAAATATGTGTGTTTGTTTACTCATTCTTCGAAGTGGGATTTGGTCACGCTGTACAGGACAGAAAGAAACTGGTATTTTCTCTCTCCCTACTTCATACTTGGGATGTTGGCTTTCTGTTCCCTGATCACTCCTGTTTGGTTGTAACTGTAAAGGAGAATGCATAATTTTTTTTCTGCTGCAGCACAAATGTTTGGAGGGTGTTGAGGAGTCATAAGGCCTGAACCTCAACCATGGGACTCAGAGCCCACATTCATCCGTGGTGTAGCTCCAGGGACTGGCCATTTTGTATCTACTGAGTCTGTATATAAGCCACTTTGCTGCCTGAAGGGGTGCAGTTGAAAAGAACCCCTACTTCCTGTTTTCCTGAGCTGATTTTTGCCTGTGGATAGCTGCTTATGCCATTTTAAAGAGAAAGCAACCTCATTACAATTTGATTATTATTTTTACATGTACTAAGAGTATTGATAAGCCTATTTTAGAAATCTAAATAAAATAATTAGCTCTGGAATATTTACTTTGAATTAATTTGATTGGAATAATCTCCCCATAAATTACAACTGTGTGTTCATCATCTTGCTCTCCAACCCATTAATGTATATGGATTAGTGGTCAATGTGCACAATGTTTTTATTCAAGACAGTAGCAATGATCTTCATTAAACTTTTTATTTCTATAATTAGCACACATAATGAGTATGAAATAGTGAAGATAATCCTGAATGCATGAAACAGAGCTGATACATTGCGCTGAATAGCTTTCCTCTTTTGTGCTTGTGTGCAGCATACATCCTTTCGGAACACAGTCCCAAATCGCAGTGATGTCCCAAATCACAGGATTAATGTGTCTATGAACAGACCTCTTATGCCTTCAGAATGAAGCACTCCTTGCTAATTTCTCTTCAAGACACCAGCTTAATTGCATTTTAAACAAATGGGCTGCTTTGCTGGCCAACTTTTAAATGAGATAACAGCAATGTTCACTCTCCAGCAGTGATGAGTGCCTTGCAGTAGATTCAAAACTCTGTTCAATAACAGGTTTAATCTCACACCAGCAGATTTACTGCAGAATAAACTGCCACTGAGCTCATAATTAGTAAAACAAAAAAAAAATCCAACCTACTAAATATTATTTTCGAAAGCAGCAGGCTATGTTTAGTGGAAATTTTCAGTCCTATTCTTTGTGTGTTTTATTGATTTTATGTATGATATTGGGAATTCATGCTATGATTTAAGATAATGGTCTGTATCGATCACTTAAGCAGTTGTTTAGCTACGCAGTAACAAAACGATGCTCCCATTCACAGAATGTGATCCAGACAGCGGGGAGACCACAGTGCTTTCCTCCTTAATGTTTATTTCTTTTTTCCAAAAGCATATTCGCTGCTGGAAAACAACAGCAGCAAACATTTGTGCTTTAGAAACAATCTTCTCATCATTTTCTTTGTTGCAGCTATTAGTGGCCAATTGTGATTCAGTGAAACCCAGATCAGCAAACAGATGTTCTAAAGTATATTCTCTGTAGCATGAAAACAAATATTAATGAGATAACTGGAACTAGAAGAAAGAAAATGGTCAACACATATTTTCTAATGTTTGAGGTCATGTCTTTCAGAGTTTTCTAGTGTTTAGTGACAATGTTATAATATAATATCTGGCTGTGTTTATATACCACATTTAGTTTTTATGAGTCTATATATGATCTCACGTAAGTTAACATAGATAGAAACATGCTACTGATACAGCATTCTCATGATATGTATATGTTATTTGTGTCCGGTTAGATAAAAAATAAATTATACAATTAATCTGCTTGAAATCTGCTTATTTATAAAAGTACGGTAATTCTTTAAAACATCTCAGTTTTACAGATAGATCATTCTCTCCCTGGCTGAAGTATACAACCAATCCATCCTATAAGACAGTCAGCAGGACAAAATGGGTACATTGTCTTCACTTTAAAATAGTTTATTTTAATAAAATATAGTGGTATCATATTACACATATGACTAAGGCTCAGTTTATAAAATAGAACAGTGTGACAAGCACAAAGCTCTCGCAAGACAGTATATCACAGGAGCCATAAAATCATAGTACACCTGCTTATGGCTTTCATTTTAAAGCAATTCTTCTGAAGAGCAAAACTTTGTGGCCACAGTTACAAGTCCCTTCCTCTGACCCCCAGTTTAAGTGTCGCTGCAGTGATTCGCTCCTTAGAGAAGCAAATCCAAAGTGCCAGTATCTTGCAGTTTCAGCAAGATCCCACGAAGGCCTGCTCTTTGTCTCCTGGTCCATGACACTTCCAAAGTCATGGCACATTATGAAAGTAATAGATTAAAGTGCTACTCTGTTTAAAAATAAAATCTGGCTTTTTAAAGGGATCTCCGTGTCTCCAAAGAATGTCATCTATTCAGTGAGTATATTCAGGTACTAATTGCACATGTAAAAATGCAAATACAAATTGAGAGGCCATTTGTGAACATTTTAGAACTAGCTGCCTTGTCTTTGTCTCAGCATTGCTTGCATTTTTGGCCTGTAGTTGAATTGCAAGTGCAAGTCTTGGTGCTCTTGGCTGAGCCATTACAAACATTGAATCTATCTCCCCTTGTAAGTATTCTCACACTTCTTATCAAACTGTCTGTACTGGGCTAGCTTGATTATCACTTCAAAAAAAATTTTCTCATACTTAATTGGCCTCTCAGAGTTGGTAAGACAACTCCCAGCTGTTCATGCTCTCTGTATGTGTGTATATATATCTCCTCAATATATGTTCCACTCTATATGCATCCGAAGAAGTGGGCAGTAGCCCACGAAAGCTTATGCTCTAATAAATTTGTTAGTCTCTAAGGTGCCACAAGTACTCCTGTTCTTTTTGCGGATACGGCTGCTACTCTGAAACCTGTCTTGGTGCTCGTGCTTCTCTAATTGCTGGCACAGATATTTATCTGTGACACATTAATGCTGACCTCAGTGTCAGGGTGTCTTCTGTCTCTTAGCCACAAACAAGGACATATGGCAGTTCAATGGCAATGGAAATTCTTTGTCTGGGAGCATTTGGGTGGTGAAGGAAGTTTGCAGTGCCATTGCCATCCAGACCATCGCTCCTGCTTCCCAGGAATGCTTGTCTGCTGTACACTATGCAGTGCTATCATATCTGGCAGATTACCATCTGGAAGGATACCAAGGGACAACTCAGTAGCTCACCCAAAGGTCAGAGACCTATCTAACAAGAATGGTAGAAAGAGGGTGGAGAAAGACTTTCATCTTCAAGAGGAGGTTGTATATAGTCTTCATTCGGAGGCCAGAAGGCATATTCTGCTTAGAACAAGCAGTGAAGAGTGTTTTTTAAAATGTTCAGAAGCAGCAGCACTGGTGAAAAGTTAAAAATGCACTTTTTTTCACTATTTCTGCAAACATTTGTGCACATCTTTGTTCCCTCCTCCAATAATGATTAAGTCCCTTCCATGTTGATCCAAATTCCTTATGCTTCATGGTGTAACACACACTGGTCATGATGCAAATCTGGATCTTCTCTGCACTTTTCTGAATATAGCTGCTACAGTAAGAAACTAACTTACGCCAATCTATCAATAGGTCTTGTGAATAAGTTACTGGACAGAGACTCAGGAGATCTGGTGTCAGTTCTTGGCTCTGCCACAGACCTCTTGCCTAATCTTAACCTTTCTGTGCTTGAGTTCCCCCATCTGTACAATGGGCATAATTTCCTACTTTGCAGGCAAGTTGTGAGGATGGATTTATTACTGTTTGAGTGATGTTCAATTACCATAGTGCTCGAGGCCACATAAGTATCTAGATCAATAGAGTAAGATATGCTCCTTTCTGTAATAGTTGGATGTATTGACCTTTAATATCTGGAATAGCTTATGCCATTTGGAGGTATTCAGATCCCCACTCCCTTCATATGGGAATAATATTCCAAAGGTGGTTAGCCATTACTCCCGCTCATGGGTCATCCTAGCAACATACTGTTATGACCAACCTGATCCTTTCCTTGTATAGCACCAACTTTAACAATGCTTTATTTTTATGTATTTAATGCCAACAATGTGCTAGAGCCATATATGAATACAAGATCCCTGTCTTGAAAGACTTTACAATCTAGAAAGACAACATACAAACTCAGGAAGGGTGTCTGAAGGGACTGAAGTCATTTGATTGTGTAGTGCATGTTTATAAGTGGTTTGATCTTTTTACTTGTTTAAAAAATATTAATTTGTCTATTTGTTTAGCACTTGGCTAAGATGGATACTATGAGGAAGGGCCTTTTGGAAGAAGTGGGATTTAAAGTAAGGACTTAAAAAAGAAGATGGACACATGGTTGATGGGTCAGGGAGAAGGTTTCAGGCATGTGGAAAAGTGTAGAAAAAAAGTTGAGAGACAGACATGGGGCAGCGTAGCAGGACAGTCTGCCCCTTTAAGGGCCTGCAGAGCTAAGGAATAACAAGCCCTGGCCTAAGGAGACGCAAAGAAGGCAGGTGTTGCGAACCAGATAGTCCAGTTAATTAGTGGCCCTGATTCCCAACTTGAAGATATAAATAAAGGCCCAGCTCTGTAAAGGATGGGGAGAAGGGGTATTAGGAGAGACAGACACTTCCCTGAGCAGTGGTGGTAGAAGTGGCTGGCTAGCCCACTTGCCTTGTGGTCCTCCTGAGGCTAAGGAAGAGTCATGATCCTTGAGCTAGAGGGGCGGAAATAGAGGAATCTGGAGTATCAGATCAGGACTATCACCTCTGTTCCTTTTTGATATTTTTTGCATTTGTGTAAGAGAAGTATAAAAGAGCTTGCCTTGAAGGCTAAAACAGAGTTGGGTGTTGCTGGCTATTTTGTCTTCCAAGCTGGTGGATGGACCCACCAGGCAATTTGATCCTGAGGACCACCTAGAAACCAGTTAAAAGCTATGAAGAGAGGTTGAATGTGTTCAGATGGTGGGTAAAATAAATGGCACTTTATTTTGAACAAGTGCAGAGAGGGAACATTAGAATTGAGTCCAGGAAGCCAAAGAATAGGAAGAATAATCAGGGCATAGATGAGTTTCTATTGTAGGAATTGGGAAGAACAGATGTATTCTGGAGATGGAGAGCTGAAAGGGCCTGTCAATGGTGTCAAATATGTGAAAAGAAGGAGAGAACATGAAGTCACTAAGGTTATGAGACTGATGGCCAGGAAAAATAGTTCAGATATCAACAGTGATAGAGAGGGAAGGAAAAGAGGTGAAGAGTTCACATGACCTAAATTGTATTGCGCTACACAAAACATCAAACTTCAGTGTACGGTAAGTACCTCCCAGTATAAAGCTTGAACCATAATTTATTTTAGAACATAAAATCCGACACTGCTGCAGCCTTTTCTTGAACAAAGTAGAGTATAGGATAGGGATTATTTTGGGGAGTTCTGGATATATTTCAGTAGCCCATTCTCCTCGCCTTCTTCTTCGTGTATTGAACTTCTAGCCATATTGGCTTGTTTGAATTTCTGGAGAATGAGAATCACAGAATTCAGTCTCATTCAGCTCATTAATTCTTTGGATTTAGCCTCACTGTAAATTATCATCCTGCCTTCCTTTTCATTTTGGACTCACCCATCAGAAATATTTACCTGCAAGTTGCAACTAAGAATGAGTGAGTGATTGAACTACTAAGTCATAAATATCTGTCTTCATTCACTCAAAACAAATCTGCATAATTAATATTTACTCTACTTCTCCATCATAGCACAAATGTTAAATATATTGCATAAAAGCCATTAGATACAAAATAATACTTCAGCTAAAAAAATCAATTTATTATAAGACAAAGCTGCATACAGGTCATCAAAAAGAAAAGAGTCTTTGCATTGTTTATTTTAAAAGTAAATACTCTTATTTCAGCCTGAGGGGAAAAACATGGTAAGTGTTTTATGGTGACAAAATGTGTTTTTGTGCAGCAAAAGTGGATCATGCTGGGCTTTTAAAGATATTTATGAGCCTTCTCTTATTCTCTTGCACAATTCCAAGAGAGTGAAAAGAGATGGAAAGCTGCATGGTTTAGTTTGAATTAGTCCTGCATTTTTCTGAACCGGCACCTCCTAGAATGCTGCTGGTGTGTGTGTCTGTGAGAGAGAAGCTGTTTGTTTGGCTGTGGCTAGACTATTTTGATTCTGGAAGAGTTTCCTGTTTCTATTGCCTTGTACATTTGTCATGTACTTGGTTTATTTCCATGTTTTCTACTCCATTCTCAGACTTGCTTGGAATAGCCAGAATGGACTTTTGGTATGGGACGTTACTAAGAGTAAGGAAAGAGAGCCAGTTTCCCTCATGCAGAAATTACTGTATTGTGTGGCTACTGAACCCGAACAACAAACCTACTGTTCCTGTGTTATTATTTACCAGTTTCTCCAACACACCCAGTAGAAAGAGTATTTACAAGAAGATAAGGTGAGATTGACAAGACCAAAAAAGGTGTTGATAGGTATAGAAAAAAACATTTGTAGTTACACTAGGAAAATTAAAAGGCTACAATAGTGTGGGTGAATGACTGAAGGGATTCATAATAAAATACAAAGTCTTTTCATCTCTAGGTCACTAGTTCAGTTTCTGCCCAAGTTGATAATGACTGAACCCCATTACCATTTCATAAGTGTTTTGTGAAATGTGGTGGTGATATCAGTCTTCTAGTCCCTGCTGAATAGGCGTCTGCAGCTGGCAGTCATGACAAAGAGGTCAAGGATGGAAAAGACAGGGAAATGAACACTCACTCTGAGTGGTCCTAGTAGAAGGGAGTTGGGAAGGACTGTGGGGTGGGTTAAGAAAGTCTGCACTTCTGATTCTCATTTCATAGCTGATCTCTGGCTAGGAACATTTATTCTGTCAATGAGGTACCTTCCTCAAACACTAAATTCACTTTTCAGATTTAGAGAAGAAAAAAATGGTTTTAAAATTAAGAAAAAAGATGCAATGTGATTTAACTCTTCATCATTTGGGTCAGAGGTTATGATACAATTTCCATAAGGAGGGACATTCTCTACTGTGGAATTGAGAGGAACAGGTCTATAGTCTGGAAAATGTCTTACATTTTCAAGTTTCCTTCCTAAATTCTACCTGCAAATTTAAAAGCCAATAATATACCAACAATTTATATTTTGTTAGAGCTAAATCTACCCATAAATTTAAAAGCTGGCTTATAAATGAGGCTTTTGAAAAGCTAGAAAAAATAGGCATTCACACATTTAATAAAAAAAAAAACACAAAGAAAGCTTACGAGTATAAAGAGCAACTGGATACAATAAACACGGTATACCCCCTTTTTTGCTGGCTGCTCATAATGCAGCTATTTGACTAGAGTAGACAAATGGTGGTTTCAAAAGCCAACTGCACTATAGTAATACCATGTGCTATTGCTTAGAAGGAAAAACACTCTTTGGATTCCACTGCATTCCCTTTTTGCTCTAAACTGCTGCTTTCTCTACCCATCCAAAATATTGGATGGCTTCCTAATATTGCTTAAATCCACCACCTTTTCAGAGAGAGAACATAGAATCATAGAAATGTAGGGCTGGAAGAGGGACCTCAAGAGGTTATCTAGTCCAATCCCCTGCCAGACCAATTCTCTGATCTGTCAAGGTCATTTTGAATTCTAAGTCTGTCCTCCAAAGTATTTGCAGATTGGTGTCATCTACACATTTTGTAAGCATGTTCTCCTTTATCCAAGTCATTAATGAAACTATTGACGAGTACCGAACCCAGGACAGACTTCTATGGGGTCCTTTTACATACATTTTCCCAGTTTGACAGAAAACCACAGATAACCAAGTTTGTTTTTTCAATCTGTTCTGCATCCACAGGAATATAGACATCTCAGATGTTGAGCAGATTTCTCCAATGTATGCCGTATTGATCCTGTAACCCTATCATAGTTTTCCATTTCTATCCACAACTTCCACACGTCTGTCAAGGTCACTTTTTTAAAAATATATTTACCAGTGGGGTTTTGTCACCTGCTCCTTCAAACCTAGTTTAAAGCTCTCCTCATGAGGTTGGCAAGTTAGTGTTTGAAGATGCTCCAAAACATTGTCTAGCTAGCAGATAAAGTGTGGGACTGGGAATCAGGGATTAATCAATTCCAATACCAAGTCTGGTGGTGTATTCATGTGTGGCCTTCAGCAAATCTTAGGCCTGGTCTACACTATGACTTTAATTCGGATTTAGCAGCGTTAAATCAAATTAACCCTGCACCCGTCCACACAACGAAGCCATTTATTTCGAAATAAAGGGCTCTTAAAATCGATTTCTGTACTCCACCCCGACGAGCAGAGTAGCGCCAAAATCGTTACTGTCATTTTGAATTAGGGTTAGTGTGGCCGCAATTCGATGGTATTGGCCTCCGGGAGCTGTCCCACAGTGCACCATTGTGACCGTTCTGGACAGCAATCTGAACTCGGATGCACTGGCCAGGTAGACAGGAAAAGCCCGGCAAACATTTGAATTTCATTTCCTGTTTGCCCAGCGTGGAGAGCACAGGTGACCACAGATAGCTCAGCTCATCAGCACAGGTAACCATGCAGGCCGATAATCGAAAAAAAGCACCAGCATGGAGGTACTGGATCTGATCGCTATATGGGGGGAGGATTCAGTGCTAGCAGAACTTTGTTCGAAAAGACGAAATGCCAAAACATTTGAAAAAATCTCCAAGGGCATGATGGAGAGAGGCCACAATAGGGACTCAGATCAGTGCCGTGTGAAAGTCAAGGAGCTCAGACAAGCCTATCAAAAAACAAAGGAGGCAAACGGTCGCTCCAGGTCAGAGCCATGGACATGCCGCTTCTACGCCGAGCTGCATGCAGTTTTAGGGGGGGCCGCCACCACTACCCCACCTCTGACTGTGGATTCCGAGGTGGGGATAATCTCATCAGCTACACCTGAGGATTCTGCGGATGGGGAAGAGGAGGAGGACGAGCTTGCGGAGAGCACCCAGCACTCTGTTCTCCCCAATAGCCAGAATCTTTTTCTCAGCCTGACTGAAGTACCCTCCCAACCCAGTATCCAAGACCATGACCCATGGAAGGGACCTCAGGTGAGTTTACCTTTTAAAATATAAAACTTGTTTTAAAAGCAAGTGTTTTTTAATGATTACTTTGCCCTGAGGACTTGGGATGCATTCGCGACCAGTACAGCTACAGTACAGTCTGTTAACGTGTCTGGGGATGGAGCGGAAATCCTCCAGGGACATCTCCATGAAGCTCTCCTGGAGGTACTCCAAAAGCCTTGCCACAAGGTTTATGGGCAGTGTAGCCTTATTCCGTCCTCCATGGTAGGACACTTGACCGCGCCATGCTTGCAGCAATTAATCTGGTATCATTGCATGACAAAGCCTGGCAGCATATGGTCCCGGTGTTTGCTGGCATTCAAGCAACATCCGTTCTTTATCTCGCTGTGTAATCCTCAGGAGAGTGATATCGCTCATGGTAACCTGGTTGAAATACGGGAATTTAATTAAGGAGACAGAGGTGGCCGTTTCTACTGGGCTGTTTGCCTGTGGCTGAAAAGAAATCCTTCCCTGCACTTAGCCAAGCGCGGGGGTGGGGGGGAATTGGCCCTGAGCTTTTCGCGTTTGGCTAGCAGGGATCTTCCCTGATACCAGCCATGTGGCGGGGGGAGGGATAAAGCGATCATCCCAGAGAATTGGATGTGGGGGTTTAGTTTGTTTTCTGCTGCTGAAGGTTAACAGGAAAACCGCAGCAGTCAATGGGCTTTGCTTGGTATTTGGGAAAGGAGGGCGCAGAAGCCGAAAGACAATGGCTTACCATGGCCGCATGCAAGCTGAATTCTGTTGCCCGGACCTGCGTCTGTGATCTCTAACACCAAAGCCACAGGCACTCAATATTAAGATGGAAAATGCGACCTTCTACTGAAATCACATGTGCTATGTAATGTGAATAGTGTTGTTCACCGTGAAAGAGTATAAGCATTGTTCTGTAAAATGTATCATTTTAAAAACTTCTCTCCTTTTTTTCAACCCTCCCTCCAGCAGCTGCAAATTTTTCAAGCCTCCCTCCTCCGTCCCGAAGGCTATCTCAGATAAGGTGGCGGAGAAAGAGGACGCGAGACGAGATGTTCACGGAAATAATGGAATGCACCCGCAATGAAAGAGCTCATTTGAATGAGTGGAAGGACACGGTATCTAAATTTAGGAAAGATGCCAGTGATGAGAGGTGGCAGGCTGCAACGCTGGGGCTGCTGCGTGATTAAACGGACATGCTCCGGCGTCTGGTGGAGGTTCAGGAATGGCAGCAGGATAACAGACTGCCGCTGCAGCCGCTGCATAACCTCCCTCCCCCTCACCATGTTCCATATCCTCCTCACCCAGACGTGTAAGAACGCGGGGTGGGGAGGCTCCGTGCACCCTCCCACTCCATCCCAGTGGACAGCCCAACCAAAAGGCTGTCATTATATTGAATTTTTTTTCAGTAGCCTTTTACTTCCCTCCTATCCTCCTCCCAAACCTCACGCAGATTACCTTGTTGGTTCTCTCCCTATGTTTATAATTAATTAATAAAGAATACATGATTTTGCAGGTTCTGGTTCAGCATAAACTGCATGATAACGTGTGAGGTGTTTACAATGTTCATGACTGCTGTCTTGAGCTGAGCGGGCTCCATGCTTGCCATGGTATGGCGTCTGCACTGTTCACCCAGGAAAAAGGCGCGAAACGGTTGTCTGCCGTAGCTTCCCTGGAGAGAGGGGAGGATATACCCAGAACCACCCGCGACAATGTTTTTGGCCCCATCAGGCATTGGTATCTCAACCCAGAATTCCAATGGGCGGAGGAGACTGCGGGAACTATGGGATAGCTATGGGATAGCTACCCACAGTGCAATGCTCCAGAAATCGATGCTAGCCCTGGTACATGGATGCACACCACCGAATTAATGTGCTTAGTGTGGCCGCATACATGCGACTTTATACAATCTGTTTCCAAAATTCGAATTATATAAATTCGGATTAATCCCGTAGTGTAGACATACCCTTACTTTCTTTCCAATTGTAAAATGGGGCTAATACGTCACAGGAGTGTTTTGAGAGTAAATTAATGTAATATTTGCAAAATGTTTTGAAACTGTAAAGTTCAAAATATCATTATTATTCCAACTGAAACATTGCATTTTCCACATATTCCATGCTCCCACTTAATGCTTGCCCTCCACATCCAAAATATGGATGGTTCACCACTCCCTTCTTATTTCAGTGGCTGTATTCCTGCATTGTCATTGGCTGCCACTCCATTATTCTCTGCTCTGTCTTCCCCCAGTAATGATGGATTTTCTCCCAAAACTCAGAGGCTCCCCGTCGGCACTCCTAGCTGTTGCTTTCCATCTCCAGATGAGGAGAATCATTGGATTTTCCTGCTCCCACTGACCACTTCCCCATCCCAGGCATTGAGAATGAATGTCAGCAATGGCCAACTAATCAGGTGATGTTCAGTCTGTCCATTCCTAATGGCTTGCTTTTTTTTTTAATTAAATTATATAGGAGATTGTAAAGCCCATTTGTGCAACCTTAACTGTGGAATAATACTGCAGCAGGGCCCACAAGCACCATTGTAGTATAGCTTGTGTCTGTGTTTATCTTGTCAATCTCTTATATTAAGGGCTTACAACTCAACTAGGAAAATTCCTTGGGGGTGAAATTTGGTAGAAAACATCTAAATCGCTCAAGCTTTTTTCCCCCTCTCCCACTTTTCTTTCAAAGAAAAATTGTGTTAAGCTATTTTTTGAATTATACAAAAGATTTAAGAGTGATGGGGCAACTTGGATTTCTGAGCTTTAAAATTCTTAGATTTGTTAAATGCCAACTTTGTTTCCTATAATAAAAATGTTTCTAGCACAAGTCGGATTGACATTAACTTTGGATTATATGGAAAAGCTTTTAAAAAATTTAAGAGCCCCTGCGCATGTATAGGAACTCCTCTTTATCCAAAATTTTATAAGGATTGTTAGTAGGTGAAATGATTGAGCATACAAGCCTCTGCGGATGAAAAGCTCCCTAAGTATGCATTGATGGGGATAACCAGAGTTGTTACCATTTGTTGTGTCAATGATTTGCAAATAATGGGTCTCTGGGAGATTTTTAAATTGCAGCTTTCACTCCAGGCCGTGGAGCTTTTTAGGATGAGCTGAGTTGCTGTGAGGTTTGGCACTCTTAAATGCACCTTAGGCAGAGGCTCTTACAATCTCAGTGGAAGTATAACAGCTGGCCATTACAATTAATCAAGTGATGTATTTTTTCTGTATTTCTTCTTTTTTCTTTAATATTAATGTAACTTTTATCAAGAAAAGTAAGGGAACTCATAGTATAACCTTTCACTCTATAAATCACATCATCACATGCACAAACTGATCGTGTACTGAACTCCATCATAACTGAAGTACATCATGGGGTGAACTAGATTTTCTGTCTACTGTATGGAATTTTTAAAATGCCCGTCAAGATAGCTTTTGGGTATTTTTGTAACCCTAAATCTATGTAGGGGCTGATTACACTATGCACTACCCTTTCACTTCTAGAGACCTGGTTGCCACTGCTATTTCTAGGCAAATGTCATTGTATGTGTGGTGGGAGTGGGAATTTAATTAGCCAACCCTGTAAACCTCCTCTTTGTGGTTTCATACATTTGCTTTGCATCAAAAGCAAACCTCAAAGACTAAAAGTTTTCCTTGAAAAGTATACAGCTAGGCAAAAATGAGTTTCAGGTCTTCGACTACACAATTTTAAATACAGTTAACTGAGGCCAAAGTCATTCCTGGGATTTTTAGTAGAAATGACTCTTGTGCAGACCACCATGTTTAAAAAAAAAAATTACACCCAGAATACTCTCAGGGGCCATAACAATGATTTACTGCCCATATTTTAACAAGACACTCCCACAAAAACGTGCACCGTAGCAATTCACACACATCTGTAGGCCCAGTTGAACCATGTAGCTTGGTGGTTTGAGCACTGGCCTGCTAAATCCAGGGTTATGAGTTCAATCCCTGAGGAGGCTATTTAGGGAACTGGGGTAAAAATCTGTCTGGGGATTGGTCCTACTTGGAGCAGGGGGTTGGACTAGATGACCTCCTGAGGTCTCTTCCAACCCTATGATTCTATGTAACCCTGCAATTCAAAATTGAGAGGTGATTCAGAGGCAGTGAAAGAAGAAGGGATACAGAAGAATGGACCAGATAGCAGCATCCAGATAGTGGTCACAGGGTCCTGAAACAGACTCAGTCAGGGGCAGCAGCACACAAGCCAAAGAAGCTGGGTCCCAGAAGCTGGAAAAGAAGCCAGCTGGTAAAGGATGTAGAAAAGAGAGGACCCTGAACTTCAATACAAATAGCCCCACTTCCATCTCAACAAGAAGTGTGGGTCAACTGGCAGGTTCAAAATGTCAGGAGTTGGGTGTCGCCACAAGGCACAGCCTAATTTTAAATGAGTAGCATCAACTTAGAAATAGCTTGAAGGCTGCTTTTATAAACGGAAATGTTGAATAATAACCCACAGAAATGAGTGATCTGCTAGTATAGAAGAGGTTAATTCCTTACCAAGTGACTAATCCCCATGAAGAGAACCTCAGAAATGGATGCAGTGGAAACTGGAAGAGTATAATCTTACAGTGAAGCAATCATAATGAAAAGGAACATTGTTGATGTAGATCGTATAGTGCATGTCCTTTGGAGGAGGCACACTAGTGGCAAGCAGACCCTGTGACACTATGACAGTCAGTTTCATGTAGAATTATGAAGATTTAGGGCTTGCTCCAACTCCCATTAAAGTCAATGGAAAGATTTCAGTAGGACTCAGGATAGACACGGAAAGCAAAAAATATCAGGCCTATTTGCCCAATTTTTGGTACATGCCTCCTCCTCGTCGCTCTGAGTATTAGCTGATTCCAGGTCTGATGCCTCCTTTCTCCCTCTCGCCATACACCCTGCCTTCTCTTCTTGGCCTTCAGCAAGGCAAGATGATCTGTGTTTGTGCTTAGTCCTCCAGCCAAGTCACACGTCATCCCCTTCTGGGGTATCAAAATCTCTTCTTACAAATGGGCCCAGGCAATCTTTCCATTCTCTTCCCAGCTGATACTTCATTGGCTGGTAAGGAAATCCAGTAGCGTAGCTGGGGGGGTGAGCAGGGGAGTGGCCTCTCCCCCACCGAGCACAAGTGGCGCCTTCTTAATTTTACTCACCCAGGAGTGGGGAGAGGGGGAAGGGCGCCACCCGCTGCGGCACTTTTACTGATGGAGCGGCGCTACGGGTCTTTGGCGGCACTGAAGTTTCATCGCCGAAATGCTGCCGAAGACCTCTGGAGCGCTGTCACCAAGGTGCCGCCAAGGTGCCGCCAAGGTGCCGCCAAAGACCTGGAGCGCTGCCCCGTCAGTAAAAGCGCTGCAGCGGGTAGCACCTTTTTTTTTCCGTTCCCCCTCTTCTCTCCACCTGGCTGCCACTGGGCTTATCCTCTACTCCAGGTTCCAGCTCAGGGACCTCTAATCAGCAGCCAAAGTGTGTTCTAGTCAGGACTTTACTGCTTTTTCCCTGAGTCTTTCCTACCTATCTGGTGCCCCTTTTTCTCTGGGTTTGCTAACCCCAAAACTCCCTCCTCCCAGGAAGTAACTGTAGACTACTTTGGCTGTATAGCCCCCAAACACACCTCTCTTCTCCCAGAGAGCAACTGTAAACTACTTCCCTGCATCTCCCTCTCTGTTGTCACCTTCCTGTCTTTATAAAGCCACCCCAACTCGTTCCTCCTCAGCTGGACACCCTTGTTCAGTGAGGGGATTATTTAAGCCACTTTATTCCTCTCAGCTGTGACTTGTCTGGTTAACTGGTCCCTGGTTAATTGGTAGCCTTCATTAACCCCTTCAGGGCACATTGTATTTTAACAGTTTACTTTGACCTGCTTTGCATCTTTACTTGTGAATTAACATATGTTTGTGCTGTATGTATGTATTCAACATTATTAGTAAAACATTCTTAGAGAAAAACTTTTTTTTTTTGCCTATCTTTAATGACTAGGCAAACTCATGAATACAAAGGATGTAATGATGGTTCTTTATGCAGAGCACATTCTTTCCAGCAAGTACTTAAGTATCTCTTTATATATTTAACTATTTTATTACTAATATCTTTGGAGACACTTAACAAGTAGAGCATCTGTACCTAAAAGGCCACAGCAAGGGAAATGTATGAAGGGGCCATCGCATGATGCAGCTAGGGTGGCAGTGACGTGCTTACACAGAGAAAAGTGATGGCAATTAGGAGCTTTTTCTAAAGGTTACCAAGTCCCTCTTCCCCATAAGCTCCTACTATAATGCACTTCACAATCATTTCAATAGAAATTTTATGGTATTAGGTTCAGAAAGTAACAATAACTACCTAAACTTTCCCCACTGTTTCATTACTGCCACTCTTATGGGTCAGTTTTCCTTTCAGTACAAGCACATACTGTAGCTTCCATAAACGTTTACTGAAGGGATAATGGACCCTTTCATTCAGGGCAAGGGACCAGTTCAGGTAGTCTGTGCTTGAGGGAGTGTGAAACCAAGCATTTAAGAAGGGCTTCAAGGGAGAATATTGTTCCTCCAACAGACCATTCTGACCAATGGTTTGGTAGGACTGTATGATGAATGTTTGCCCTCAACCATCAATGATGTGACTTCAAGAAACCCTCTTTTATCCAAAGCGATTTACATTAGTTAGCTAACAGTACAAACAACATTTGGAAAGATCGTTAAGTGGTCCACCGAGACCCTCAGCAATTTTCAAGTGGTCTGCAGAAAAAGAACTTTGAGAACCATTGATATAGACAATGTGGAACAGCTTCATCAGAGAAGACTGAGAGAGCTTCACATCAAAATATCTCATAGTCCAGTGGGATAGGGCCTTGCAGGTAAGATAGGTGTTGCCCTGCCTATCTTTAACTGGTTTGAGGATTGTGGTGGGGCTTAGGCAGGGAGATAGGTCTCCTGGTGCCTGCCTGAGGCATCAGCGTGTGTACCCAGTGGCAGAAATTTAGGTCCGTTAGGGATTATTACAGATGAAATTTAGGTACCTAGTGAAGTTAGTGGCCAGCTGAGTGAAGGTTTTGTGAATCACAGTGGTGCCTAAATCCCTTTGTGGATATGAGCCCTAGTGTCTGGGGAGAAGGGCCGGCACAACCCAGGGTGCTACAATTCGGGGGGCGGTGACTGTGGCGGTATTTCGGCAGTGGGACCTTCCGCCGCCTCTGTGGGGGGCGGCATTTCGGGGCAGGACCTTCTGCTGCCTGGGGTGGCAGAAAAGCTGGCGGCGCTCCTGCTGGGGAGTTACTGTTTGGGAGCCTGGTCTGTGGGCTGATATGCTAGGGTGCAAGATGGGGAAAGATTCCTTGTAACCTCCTTACTTACACACATGCACAGGGGCTGGCCCAAAATTGGAGGAGAAAAATATGTAAGCTCTTAAATTTGAGCTTTCAAACTTAGATATGGTATTTCAGTAGTTGACGTATTACTTTGTTTAGAAGCTGCCTTCATTTACTAGCCACCCCTTTACCGTATAAGATGTGAGGGGAAGTAATTAAATTTAATAGAAGGAGCCCTCATTTTGAAGTCCCCCTCAATTTTAAAGCCACAGGGAAATAATTAAATTTACTAGAAGCCACAGATTCTCAACAAAGGTATACTGTACCCGAGTTAATTATATGTGGTTGTGAGGTTTCTTTGGTGAACATTGTTATTACTATGTCTTCACTTCTCTTGCTTTTGATTCCATGTATGTGTGTGTGTGTATGTAAAGGTAATAGAAAAGCACCAAGTAAAATATTTGGAGCCTTTGAGGCTGCTAAAACTGCAGGTAAAACTCTTCACCCAGTCTTAGCATTTGAAAAGGAAAGCATGACTTCATTCAGAGCTGAAGTATAAATTTCCCCACTATATTTTTAAGTCCTTAATCATGTGTGTCTAATTGGCACCTGTGGTGGAAGTAGGCTTTTGAACCTTATGTAGTGGAATTCAGTGGCAAAAATTTATATGAATGCAAAGTTAAGGTCCCTTGGTGATACAAGGCCCTCTTGTAGAACATTGATTCAAGCAAAACTCACATTTCTGAAAACTGGGAAATTGAAAACCCATGGCCTTGTTTAGCAATGCCCCAAAAATATGCCCTGTTAACACACACACACATCTTTACTCTGGCAACCCCATAGTTGTTGAAATGTACAAGCTCTTCACCTCCTTTTGCAATCCATTCACTTGCACTCATAGGATGTGAGTAAAGAACAAAAAGGAAGAAACAAAACCTGCCTATGTTTCTATTGCTGTTACTTTCCCCCTCCTATAACTTGACTCACACGCCGTACCTGGAGTGAAGGACAATTATGTTACAGTGAAATGGTGTTCCTGCTTGAGTTTCACAGTGGTTGGAGCGTGAAGGGTGTGGCACAGCCAAAAAGAGACATTACATATGGAGTTTCTGTTCCAAAATACTAACATTTTTATGTTGGAGAGAAAGATCCTCTGACCCTTGTCCAATAGATTCATAGATTCATAGATTCTATGACTGGAAGGGACCTCGAGAGGTCATCAAGTCCAGTCCCCTGCCCTCATGGCAGGACCAAATACTGTCTAGACCATCCCTGATAGACATTTATCTAACCTACTCTTAAATATCTCCAGAGATGGAGATTTCACAACCTCCCTAGGCAGTTTATTCCAGAGTTTAACCACCCGGCAATTAGGAACTTTTTCCTAATGTCCAACCTAAACCTCCCTTGCTTCAGTTTAAGCCCATCGCTTCTTGTTCTATCCTTAGAGGCTAAGGTGAACAAGTTTTCTCCCTCCTCCTTATGACACCCTTTTAGATACCTGAAAACTACTATCATGTCCCCTCTCAATCTTCTCTGTTCCAAACTAAACAAACCCAATTCTTTCAGCCTTCCTTCATAGGTCATGTTCTCAAGACTTTTAATCATTCTTGTTGCTCTTCTCTGAATCCTCTCCAATTTCTCCACATCTTTCTTGAAATGCGGTGCCCAGAACTGGACACAATACTCCAGTTGAGGCCTAACCAGCGCAGAGTAGAGCGAAAGAATGACTTCTCGTGTCTTGCTCACAACACACCTGTTAATACATCCCAGAATCATGTTTGCTTTTTTTGCAATAGCATCACACTGTTGACTCATATTTAGCTTGTGGTCCACTATAACCCCTAGATCCTTTTCTGCCATACTCCTTCCTAGACAGTCTCTTCCCATTCTGTATGTGTGAAACTGATTGTTCCTTCCTAAGTGGAGCACTTTGCATTTGTCTTTGTTAAACTTCATCCTGTTTACTTCAGACCATTTCTCCAATATGTCCAGATCACTTTGAATTATGACCCTGTCCTCCAAAGCAGTTGCAATCCCTCCCAGTTTGGTATCATCTGCAAACTTAATAAGCGTACTTTCTATGCCAATATCTAAGTCGTTAATGAAGATATTGAACAGAGCCGGTCCCAGAACAGACCCCTGAAGAACCCCACTTGTTATGCCTTTCCAGCAGGATTGGGAACCATTAATAACAATTCTCTGAGTATGGTTATCCAGCCAGTTATGCACCCACCTTATAGTAGCCCCATCTAAATTGTATTTGCCTAGTTTATCGATAAGAATACATCCACAGCTTCTCCCTTATCCACAAGGCTCGTTATCCTATCACAAAGCTATCAGATTGGTTTGACATGATTTGTTCTTTACAAATCCATGCTGGCTATTCCCCATCACTCTTACCACCTTCCAAGTGTTTGCAGATGATTTCCTTAATTACTTGCTCCATTATCTTCCCTGGCACAGAAGTTAAACTAACTGGTCTGTAGTTTCCTGGGTTGTTTTTATTTTCCTTTTTATAGATGGGCACTATATTTGCCCCTTTTCCAGTCTTCTGGAATCTCTCCCATCTCTCATGATTTTCCAAAGATAATAGCTAGAGGCTCAGATACCTCCTCTATTAGCTCCTTGAGTATTCTAGGATTCATTTCATCAGGCCCTGGTGACTTGCAGGCATCTAACTTTTCTAAGTGATTTTTTAACTTGTTCTTTTTTTATTTTATCTGCTAAAACCTACCCCCTTCCCATTAGCATTCACTAGGTTAGGCATTCCTTCAGATTTCTCGGTGAAGACCGAAACAAAGAAGTCATTAAGCAATCTCTGACCATTTCCAAGTTTCCTGTTACTGTTTCTCCCCTCTTCACTGGAGCAATGGGCCTACCCCTGTCTTTGGTCTTCCTCTTGTTTCTAATGTATTGATAAAAAGTCTTCTTGTTTCCCTTTATTCCTGTAGCTAGTTGAGCTCATTTTGTGCCTTTGCATTTTTAATCTTGCCCCTGCATTCCTGTGTTGTTTGCCTATATTCATCTTTTGTAATCTGTCCTAGTTTCCATTTTTTATATGACTCCATTTTATTTTTTAGATCATGCAAGATCTCGTGGTTAAGCCAAGGTGGTCTTTTGTCACATTTTCTATCTTTCCTAACCAGCGGAATAGCTTGCTTTTGGGCCCTTAATAGTGTCCCTTTGAAAAACTGCCCACTCTCCTCAGTTGTTTTTCCCCTCAGTCTAGGTGTATCCCATCTCCAAAAAAAATTGAGGTGTCAGAGCTTGTAACTTTTTCTGTGCCATATAGTACACAATTTCTGGCAGCCATGAACCCGTCAATTTCTTGATTAATATTCATAATATTAATATTATAAATAGCTTTCATGCAGTATTGGGTTGCACTAGCAGGTCTGGGGGCTGCAGATTGGTGGGGGTGCAAGGTAGGTGGGTGCACTGGCAGGACTGGCAGAATGCAGGGGGGTTGGGGATGCACTGGCAGAGCTGGGAGGTCCCATGCCTTCCTCACCTGAGCGCCTATCTTCTCTCACCTCCCCTACCATACATCCCCATGTATCACTGTCCCCTAACTGCAGCCCCAAACCCCTCCTCCCACTCGTCAGCTCCTCAAACTCCTCCCCTTTCAAGAAGCATTCACGTGTCTTATTTTCCCTCCAAATACTTTGACCACATTCCCCTCATAATGAAATTGCCACCCATGTCTCACAAATTGGAGCAAACTCCAGCCCCTCAGTCCGAAACTCCTTTTGTCTTAGGTAGGGGGATTGTGATTAACTTGTCTTTAGATATGTTAATTGAAGGGTGAGTTTGCAGCCATCAAGAGATCTGTGATTGAACCAGTCATTAGCATCTCTGTTTAACAGTACAAGGCAGTAGGAGCAAACTAGTTTTTGGAGGTGCTATAACTTCAGGAAACCCTTGGTCAAGAGACCCCAAATTTGGATCACTAACACCACTGCACGCCCTCATGAGGCACACCAAGTTTCAAAGCAATTTGAATAACTATTTGGATTTTTAAAGCATTTTTAAGAGTGGAGTTTAAATCATACAAAATGTAGCAATAGCATGTGAGCAGTGTAAAATGTACATTTTCTTAAATACTGCTCTCAGTTTGGGTCCCCCAAAGATTTAGTTGGTGCTTTGTGTAAGGGGACTGTTGACCGTTTACTGAAACTTAGTGGGGTTTTTGGTTGGCCATCTCCCAGTACCAAAAGAAAGGGGAAGGCTCGATGGGCAACCAGGATCCTGTGACTGACAGTCCCCAGGGTCAATGTGGAGAGGCCAATGTTCTAAGTCAGCCTGATTGACAGGGCAGGGTGGCCAATGAGGGAGTCAGGAGGCTGGGGGGGAGGGATTTTCCCATCCTCCATGTGAGCTGGAATTGCCTGGGTCAGACAGAAGGTGGGTCCGAGCTAGGAGAGAGCAAGGGCCAGAAGCTGAGCTGTGCCAGCCAGAGAGAACCAGAGAAGCAGCCCAGGGGGCAGACCTGAGCTGGGAGAAGAACTGCAGCAACCAAAGCTAGATGGGCCAGAGAGAGAAGCAGCCAAGGGGGCTGGCGGCTAGGGTGACCAGATCACCCAAGACAAATATCGGGACGCGGGGGTGGGGGGGGGTGACGCGGGGGGGGGGGGGGGGGGAGGGGGCGGGGGGGCGGGAAAAAAAAAAAAAAAAAAAAAAACAACCCTTCCTCCGCAAGCGCTGGAGGGAGGGCCCGGGAGACTCAGGGGAAGCGCGGGGGCCGGGGTGAGTAAACAGTCCGGCCTGGTCCCTTGCAGGCAGGACTCAGTTGGGTGGTAGGGCGAGGAGGAGGGCGGCCCGCGGGGCCAAGGCGGCGGCTGTTCTCACCCCCGGCCAGCGGGACTCGGGAGCAGCCGCTGCTGCAGCTCCCCACTGCCGCGGGGGGCAGAAAGCGGCCAATGGCGCTCCGCGGCTGCAGCTCTGGCGCCCCCCGAACCCCCCGAGCCGGGGGCCTGCTGCGGGGACCCAGCAGCGCGTAACACTGCGCCCAGCCCAGCCCCTGGCCAGTCGCATCTGGGCTGCTGCCCAGCTGGTGCTATCCCGCGGCGGCCCCGGAGTGGGGGGCAGCAGGCCCCAGCCCCCCCCCCGTCCCGCAGGGGAACGAACGGGGCTGGGCTGCCGATGCCTCCGCCCCGGGGCCGCCGCAGGGATAGCACCAGCTGGACAGCAGCCCAGACGCGACTGGCCAGGGGTCTGGGCCCAGCGTACGCGCTGCTGGGTCCCCCGCAGCAGGCCCCGGCTCGGGGGGGTTCGGGGCACCAGAGCTGCAGCCTCGGAGCGCCATGACCGCTTCCTCCCCCGCGGCAGTGGGAGCTGCAGCAGCGGCTGCTCCCGAGTCCCGCTGCCCGGGGGGACAACAACAAGCCGCCGCCTGGCCCCGCGGGTCGCCCCCCCTCCTCTCCCAACCACCCAACTGAGTCCTGCCTGCTCGGGGGCCAGGCCGGACTGTTACTCACCCCGGCCCCACGCTTCCCTGCGTCTCCCGGGCCTCCCTCCAGCACTTGTGGAGGGAGGAGGAATGGTGAGCCTGGGGAAGAGGCGGGGATTCGGGGAGGGAGCCAATCGGGGGGAGGAGGGGGCGGAGTCGGGGCGGGGGGGGGGTGCGAGTACTTCCGGGCTCTAGGCTCCGGGGCATTTCCTTGTTTGTCCAGTGTCCCAACCGCACGTCGGTCGGGATGCGGGACAAACAAGGAAATATCGGGACAGTCCCGATAAAATCGGGACGTCTGGTCACCCTATTGGCGGCAGAGCAGCAGCAAGTGCTGAGGCAGAGTAGAGCTGGGGCTGGAGCAGGTCGCAAACTGGGTGTGGTGAGCAGCTGGAGAGAGCGAGGGGGGGTGACGCTGGGAAGAAGGGTCCTGCCCCTAGAGCCTGAAAGCGTGTGGTGTGGCCACCTCCAGAGCAAGTGTCCGACCCATAGCATCCCTGCAGCACAGCCAGGGCCTGAGAAAAAGGCCTGGGATGTGTAAGGGAGAGATTGTGAACTTCCTTTACATTCCAGAGACACTGTTTGTGGTGGTGTCTGTGCCACAGAGCAGGATTGCATGTTTTCCTTTAACTTTCCCTTTTTTTCCTTCTTTTTAAAATTGATTTGCTGTTTAATAAATTGTATTTGTAATGATCAGTGGGCCAGCGAAGTGTCCAGAGCAGAGAGAATACCCCAGAATGGAGACACCTTAGCCCCTGTCCTAAGGGACCATGACAAGATTGGGGGTTGAGCCCCCCAGGAATTCTGGTCCCAGCCTTGTCGGGGGTATGAGGACTGTGCCACACAGGAGAGTGGAGCCCTCGAGGTCAAGCAGGCGTCTGGGGTAAAGGGAGTGGGAGCAAGGACTCAGATCTCTTCACTAGCCAATTTCACTGGGGTAGTGTATAAGCAGGAAAGTTCCCCACAATAGCAAGACCATTCCCCTGCTTACATATGCACTATCTTCAATAAAACTTGACAGATGGAGACCATTTTTACCCCTCATCACATCAATAGTTTGATCTCAAGCTCTGAGCAAAAAAACCCAACAACCCTTAGAAACTTTTTTTTTAAATGGCTATTTTTTCAGGGCTTATATATCTGGAACCCCTGGGTCCAGTTGCTCCAAAGGTTGATCAGTAGCCCTATCCCACGCCATCCTGACGCACACCAATTTCAAAAAATCCAACGAAGCATGTCAATTTAGAGGACTTAGGTCCACCTCTGAAGAGTTGTCTGCTTTTCAAGGCATCCCAAACAATAAGCCTACCCAGTTCTCCAGCCAAGGTTCCCTGTTCTATGTAAATCCAGCAATTGCAGAGGACTGAATTCCTTAACTGTTCCCCCCCCCCCCCCTTTCCATTCTCTTCTTAGAAAGTTGCACTTTGACTTCATTTTATGGCTTCCCACTCTGTGAAGAAGCATAATCAGAACCACAGATTCTTCAGACAGGTAATGGAATTACTCTGGAATGAAGGTGGAGTAGGGCGACGGCAGACGGGTGTTGTTGGTGTGTTTCATAGGTATGAAAAGTTGGAGGGAGGAATGCAGCTGTAGGTGAGAAATGAGCTGAATTGTAGTCCATAAAACCTAAGAATGGCACGAGGTGCCCACTCAGGTATGTAATGAACATACTTCCAGAAGAAAAGGCAGTAAACTTGTGAGCCTTTTACTAGAGAAGTGAATAATACAGTTATGAATCAAACCTTTGTATCACCAGCCCATTGATATATTGATGGCTGTCTTTTTCATTTTGTCAGTAATATGTGACTCTATCCCTTCTGTAGTTTGCTGGGACTCATGCTTGAAATTACTTACCTGACTGCACTTTGTGTGAAAGAACTCCATCCACTCAGCTGTTTTAGATTAACAGTGAATTACAGTTCACGTCAATGCAATTAGATCTAATGAGGTGCACATGGAGACTACTGGGGCCACCTTGTAACCACATTAGATGGCCCTCTGCTAGTTGGCATTTTATTCAATTGGTTTGACCTTTGCTTTTTGGTAGCTAGCATTCGCAAAGAGAAGTTCTCCTAGTTACCTGAACATAGTGAGAGATGACAAAAATTAGTCTCTGGATTAATCATGAATTGAGGCTGATATGGAAAGTCTTTATTAAAAAAACAACAACCCATATGTAGGGGGGTTTGAAGTGACTGACCAAGTCACTAGTATATTTAAATTCTAGTGTGAGAGCTTTATTTTCCCCTTTAACATGGTGTAACTTGAAAAAAAACCAAAACCTTAAATGCATACATCAGCAGCTGTGTAAGGGCCAACAGTTCAGTTTCACATGAAACAGAATTTCATTGTACCAAATTACACTGTGCTAATGAAAACGAAGCAGAGACTCAAGTAAAATTCCTGAGGATAAGCAGACTTCCTACAAGCTAGTTAAGTCTGTCTAGCTGCATTTAATGATTTTTGTTCAATGATGGAAGGAAATCCTATGGTTTTTTTGTTTGTTTGTTTTTTGCTTCCTATGGTCAGATTCTGCAGTCACTTCTCACACAGAATCCTATTGAAGATAGACTGCAATATTGAAATTTACAGGCTTGAGGCTGCAAACGGATGAGCCAAGAAGAACTGAATGATTTTGTTTCAAGAGGTTTCAGTGGGAACTGCTATTTTTGGAAGGAGTTGAATATAGGGCTGTAATTGTGGCAAAGGGGGGTGAGGGTCATCACACCTCACCCAATCATAAGTTTGTTGACATATAGATTACTGTATTGTCTCACCTTCCAATCACAGAGGTAAATGAAACAAAAAGTAGCAATATTGTACAGTTCAGAATTTTGTATAGGTCTTTATTTGTTGTACTATGCAGAATCACTGTCCTGCAGACAAAAATCAGGAATTTTCATTTGACCTCTGACTTCTCTCCCTGTAATAATTCCCCAGTGAAAAACTCGTGTTTTCCAGTCAAGGAAATAAAAATGAAGATTGGTTGTGCTATCAGGGGCTTATCAAGGAGGGAAAGCGTGTATTATTCATGACTTTGTAGAGATAAAGCTTCCATTTTGGCCTCCTGTCTTCTCACCCTCTTCTCTTTGATTAACCTGCAACACTAAATCAACGGTCTCATTATCATTCATTGCTGGATTCCCTTTCTGACCATTGTCTTGTCTCCTTCAGTATTGCTCACCTGCCCCCCTCTTCCTTACCTGGCTACTCAGTCCTTCCTTGGCTTCCAATCCATTGACATCCCCAACTTCTCATCCACACTAAATCTATCCCTCCCTTTGGAACTGTTGTCTTGCTGCACACTTTTCATCACCCTTGACTCCTTTGATTTTTTTTCTTCCATTGCAAGGTCTGTCCAGCCGACCTCCAGCCCTGACTCACCACCTCCATCAGCTTCTTATTTTATAAACATAATCATTTCACTGTTATTCTTGCCCTGCCTCTCCCTGTTTGTTTTCTGTATCCACCTGTTCTCTCCATTCATGCACTAAGATAACAAGCTCTTTGGGCAGGGGACTGTCTTTTTTAATTATAGGTGTGTACAGTAACTAGCACAATGGGGGCCTGATTTCTGACAGGGGGCATTCTAGGCATTACTGAGCCCAATTATCAGTTGGGGACTTGTGAGAAGCAGCTCCTGTGTTGGATGGACAGTGGATGGGGAAAAAGAAATTGAAACTGCTTGCATAACCCTTATGCTTGAGGCCACACAGTCAGCTGGAGGTGGGGTGGAGAAGAGGGAGGAATTACTGGGGTAGGAGCTTGATTGGCATGTCTAGACAGCCAATCCCACACCCAGAATAGCCTGCACATGGCTGGGACCATCCTGATTCCAGACATATTCCCAAAGGGCAAACCTTCACAGTTCTTGGGAGGATGTAGTAGAGTTGCATTTCAGCAGCTGAAGAAGACCCCTCCTCCTTCCCCTCTTCTTTCTCCTCCTCCAAGTTGTTCTCTACAGGGTAGGATAAGTAAAAACCTCAATTTTATTTCTCAGCAAACAGAGCTCAGTTAATCTGAAGCTCCTGACTTCATAGAGAGTGTCCCCTCTCAGCTATCTCTCCCCATTCATCTCAGCTATCGTAGGCATCTGACCAAAAGAGAAACCAGTCTGACATTCAAGTAGTTGCCAGCTACAAGCTGAAGCCTGCAGGCAGTCAACAGAGCCAACCTACCTAAATCTGGCTGAAGGAGAGGCGAGAAGGAGCCACCAAACTATACTAATGAGGAGGAGATACCTGACTGCCAGCTTCCCCTGTTTGGTCTCCTTTGCACTAGAAGTCAAGGGGAGGCCAGGGTTTGAGCAACCAGAGACTTACTCAGCACCAGAGTGTGATCTGTCTGCCTTGCAGTGGGATATCACAACTGTGAGTACTGTCTATAATACACTTGGGTAGCTAGGAAAGGGTTGCAGGATGAACTAAGCCCTGGTCTGGGTGTGCACAGACAAGTGAAGACTCCCGCAGAGTTTACAGTATGTGTCAGCACCATCATGTGTCCAAGTAATGGTTAAGCTTGCGACCTTTATTTCAATGGTTCTCAGACTTTTATACTGGTGATCCCTTTCATATAGCAAGCCTCTGAGTGCGACCCCTCGCCGTCCTCCGTCCCCCCCCGTAAATTAAAAAAACTTTTGAATATATGCAACACCATTATAAATGCTGGAGGCAAAGCGGGATTTGGGCTGGAGGCTGATAGCTCATGACCCCCTGAGGGGTCCCGACCCCCAGTTTGAGAACCCCTGCTTTATTTGATTGTTCAGTTAGCGTGTTAGAGCTCAGCCCATGGAGCTGTGTGCATATGCCTACCCTCCCTTAACAATTATGAATGACTGGTTTGCTCTGTGGAGCCTGAAAGTTTGTCTTGTTCAGCAACAGAAGTTGTCTAATAAAAGAGAGTACTTCACCTGCTTTGTCTCTATGCTATAAATCAGCATTTAGATTTGCTATGATGTCAGTGAAAGGCAGGTTGTGATGTTTTATTTTTATTTTGTTGCAAGAGGAGCTTTGTTTCCCTTACACTGAGCTTAGGTACAAGAATTTGGTTTTAGTGCCAATCCTCCAAACTTTACTGCCTGAATGGAGAACAAATCTAGCTACTGCAATCGCACCAAAACCATCCAGGCCCTGATATGACCATGAAGACCAGGATCTGATATCTGACTCCTCCTGTTCTTTTGAGTTCAATGAAATGTATAATTAGAACAAATTTTGAGTTTGGATAAAAATAATTGACTTTATATTTGATACCTCTCAACAAGGTAGTGAATATAGTTATATATTGTGGGTAGGGAAGCATTGCTCTGTTTCTTCTTGATTTCCTTGCTCCAAGATAGACTTTGAAAAGCAACAGCAGGTATAACTGAAAAAAGAACAAGGAGTACTTGTGGCATCTTAGACACTAACAAATTTATTTGGGCATAAGCTTTCGTGGGCTAAAACCCACTTTCATCGGATGAATGCAGTGGAAAATACAGTAGGAAGATATATATACACAGAGAACATGAACAAATGGGTGTTGCCATACCAACTATAACGAGACTAATCAATTAAGGTGTCGATTAGTGTCAAGAATTAGAACATTCAAAAACCACTCAGAGAACACTTCAACCTCCCTGGTCACTCAATTACAGACATAAAAGTCGCAATTCTCCAACAAAAAAACTTCAAAAACAGACTCCAACAAGAAACTGCAGAATTGGAATTAATTTGCAAACTGGACACCATTAAATTAGACTTGAATAAAGACTGGGAGTGGATGGGTCATTACACAAAATAAAAACTATTTCCCCATGCTAATTTTCCCCCTATTGTTACTCACACCTTCTTGTCAACTGTTGGAAATGGGCCATCCTGATTATCACTACAAAAGTTTTTTTTCTCCAGCTGATAATAGCCCACCTTAATTGATTAGTCTCGTTATAGTTGGTATGGCAACACCCATTTTTCATGTTCTTTGTGTATATATACCTTCCTACTGTATTTTCCACTGCATGCATCCAATGAAGTGGGTTTTAGCCCACAGAAGCTTATGCCCAAATAAACGTGTTAGTGTCTAAGGTGCCACAAGTACTCCTCATTCTTTTTGCTGATACAGACTAACACGGCTACCACTCTGAAACTTGTCACCATGCAAGGTATAACTGAGTAGCTCTCTCCTTTCAGCTGTAAATCCATTGACACTCATCATGTTCACACCACCCTCTGAAAACTCTTTGATCTAGGCTACACTCCTGGCTGAATACTCTGCAGAGCTGGGCCTTGTGTCCCTCATCCTGCAGATATTGACATGTGCTAACTTTAAGCATGTGAGCAGCCTCATTGATAATACAGATAAATCTATATCATACAGATTTACTTGCAAAATTTTGGGAAGTATTAATCTGCACTGAGCTCTGTTTAACCCTTCTAACCCTTATTTTCAATGATTCTATGTGCTCCATAGTTAAAATTGTGGACTTAAGTCTGAGAGCAACTACTATAAGTAATAGTCAAACATATCTCATCAGCCTTTTTCCTGATTTGGTATGATCCTCACTAGTATTAATGGTTCATTTTATGTGGCTTCTTGTAAGAGGTTCCCTCCCCCACTCAAAATGCTTCTCTGCATTGCGCCTTGAGAGAGGAGATGAGACAAATGTACAGCTTAACAGGAATTTGGATATGAATTCCTGGCTATGAATCACCATAAAGAACAATCTCTTGTTCCTAACTTGCAATAAGAAACATGTAAACTTCCTTCTGTTTATTGTATTTCATTTTTTAGTTTGCAAAAGGTCCTTTTGTACTTTAAGGACACATGACATCATAAATAATAATGCATTGTTTTCAGTGCTTTGGAAACTGGCAGGTTTCCTGGTCATTATATGAAATGAACAAGCTTTTTGTATCAAGTGCCAAACTGGACAAAGTTCAAATGTTAACTACATTTATTCAACTGCATAAAACCCTGGTTCCTGTCACTAATATATTTATTTGTTAATCGTTTTGAATTTTCCAAGCAGAATAGGTCTGGCCCTGGATACCACAAACTGACATGGGTACGCGTGGTGGGGCAGGAAGAGGGGAAACTCTCTGTAATACATTGTATTTCACTGTTAAATCTGATAGTTATATGGCAGCTTTATTGCTTCAGGTATGGAGTATGTTGGCTTACTTTCACACTGTATATATTTGTATTTTTGTGACATTACAGTAGTGGTATGCAATATGCAGTACCGTAATTACTTTGAGTATTGGAATGTATTTATAACAACTGGTCTGTGCACACATTAAATATATTGATGTTTATGAATGAGAACATCCAGAATTACACTAGAAAGCCTCAAGCTTCAGGACATAAGCCAACCACTATGTGATGAGTTAGGAAGAAACCATTCCTGTGAATAGGCTTTTTCATAATTGTCCATTATTCAGGTTCTTGAACTGTTATCTGAAGCATCTGGTGCTGGCAACTGTCAGCCATAAAATACTGGATTAGATGAACCAGTGGTCTGATCTGACATGGCTTTTTTTTTTTTTTTTTAATGTTCTTATTGTATGGCCCTATTGTTTTATGTGAAATATACTCCAAATGTGTTGGTTTCTACTATCTAGATTGATTATTTGTTTGCCTATTAAACGACAATACACAAATGAATGTATGATATAGTGCAGGGATTGGCAACCTTTGGCACACGGCCCGTCAGTGAAAGCCCCTGGCAGGCCGGGCCGGTTTGTTTACCTGCAGTGTCCGCAGGTTCGGTTGATCGCAGCTCCCACTGGCCGTGGTTCACTGTTTCAGGCCAATGGGGGCTGCGGGAAGCGGCATGGGCCAAGGGATGTGCTGGCCACCGCTTCCTGCAGCCCCTTTGGCCTGGCATGGTGAATCGCAGCCAGTGGGAGCTGCGATTAGCCGAACCTACAGATGCTACAGGTAAATGAACTGGCCCGGCCCGCCAGGGGCTTTCCCTGATGGGCCGCATGCCAAAGGTTGCCGATCCCTGGTATAGTTCTTTGCATCTGAGCTTATCTATAGTAGTGTAGCGGGGTGAGCACCCTGCTCCGGGGAAAAAGGAGTTAAAACCAGCTCTGGGAAAGGGCTGTCACAAGAAGCCAATCAGGCGAAGGCAGGTAGCAGCCAATCGAGGCAGTCTCACTCCAGCCTTGGGATGGGAAGGACCTGGCTGCCTGGGAGCACAGGGTACCTTCAACAGAGCAGTGCTGGGGAAGGGACAGGCTGAGCTGGGGAGCTCAGGCTTGGTGACCTTCCAGGCTGAGGCCTCACAGGAAGGCCTAAGGAGGTACTGGGGCTGCAGGGAAAAGGTAACAGGTCCAACCCCCTAGCCAATGATGAGTAGCCATTGCAGACTGCAGTTTGCCCCTGAGTAAAGGAGCTAGATGAGGACTGGCAGTGGGTCACTGAGGTGAAGTGGGCTCAGGGGAGTGGGGTTCCCTGGGTGAGGGGAAGCATCCCAAGGATAAGGGGCACTTGGTCCGGGAGGCACGTGGGGCCTACATGTGGTGGAGATAAAGGGACTGCAGAGGGCCAGGTAAGGACAGGGAGAAACTGGCCAAAGGAGGGCACTCCTGAGCTGAATAAGTTAATTCCCGGATTGACCAGCAGGAGGCGCTGCGCTGGTGAGTCGGCGATCTGCTACAAGTAGTTTTCCTCTTTCAGGAGGCTGGGGAAAGGAGAGTGCATCAGCGGGGGTAGGAGGAGGGAGAGAGGGGAGGAATGTCAAATGCCATCTGTTCCTGTAGTACAAAACTCATGTAGGCATTGAGCAAATAGAATTTTAATCTCTTTGGTAATGTAAAAGTCTGTGTTTTAAAAATCTAAATTACTTCAGTGTTGGAGTTTTCACAGCAGGGATTTTCTTCACTTTTGTTTGTGTATATATCAGTTTTAATATGTAGTAATTCAGATCCAGATCTAGCAAGGCATTTAAGCACACAAGTAGTCTCTTTGGCCTAGGGCAGTGGTTCCCAGACTTGTTCTGCCGCTGGTGCAGGGAAAGCCCCCGGCGGGCTGGTTTGTTTACCTGCTGCGTCTGCAGGTTCGGCCGATCGTGGCTCCCAGTGGCCACGGTTTGCTGCTCCAGGCCAATGGGAGCTGCTGGAAGCGGCACGGGTTGAGGGACATACTGGCCGCCGCTTTCCCAGCACAAGTGGCAGAACAAGTTTGGGAACCTCTGGCCTAGGGTAACCAGATGTCCTGATTTTATAGGGACAGTCCCGATTTTTGGGTCTTTTTCTTATATAGGCTCCTATTACCCTCCACCCTCGTCCCGATTTTTCACATTTGCTGTCTGGTTGCGTACTTTGGCCTAGATTCTCTGCTGATGTTTCAGACCTTCTGAGAATTCTCCACCACTAGGGCAAAGCTTACATAGCATAAGACTGGAAAAGCCGGCTCCTATACAAAACTGCATCCCATGTATGATCACTTAGGCCTGGTCTACACTAGGAGGTTATGTCGAATTTAGCAGCGTTAACTAGAATTAACCCTGCACCCATCCACACAACTAAGCTATTTATTTCGACATAGAGGTCTCTTTAAATCCATTTCTGTATTCCTCCCCGACGAGGGGAGTAGCGCTAAATTTGACATGGCCATGTCGAATTAGGGTAGGTGTGGATGGAATTCGACCCTAATAGCTCCGGGAGCTATCCCACAGTGCACCACTCTGTTGACGCTCTGGACAGCAGTCCAAGCTCAGATGCTCTGACCAGCCACACAGGAAAAGCCCCGGGAAAATTTGAATTCCTTTTCCTGTCTGGCCAGTTTGAATCTCATTTCCTGTTTGGACATCGTGGCGAGCTCAGCAGCATGGGCAACGATGCAGAGCTCTCCAGCAGAGGTGACCATGCAATGGCAGAATAGAAAGAGGGCCCCAGCATGGACTGAGCGGGAAGTCTTGGATCTGATCGCTGTGTGGGGCGATGAGTCTGTGCTTTCGGAGCTGCGATCGAAAAAACGGAATGCGAAGATCTACGAGAAGATCTCAAAAGCCATGACACAGAGAGGATACAGCCGGGATGCAACGCAGTGCTGCGTGAAAATCTAGGAGCTGAGACAAGGGTACCAGAAGACCAAAGAGTCAAACGGGTGCTCCGGATCCCAGCCCCAGACATGCCGTTTCTATGAGGCACTGCATTCCATTCTAGGTGCGGCCGCCACCACTACCCCACCACTGTCCATGGACTCTGACGATGTGGTATTGTGGACGGCCGCTTCCTCAGAGCTGTTCGCGGACGGGGAAGATGAGGAAGGAGGTGAGGAGGACGAGGCAGTCGACAGCGCTTTCAACGCTGATTTCCCTGACAGCCAGGATCTCTTCATCACCCTCACGGAGATCCCCTACCAACCCTCCCAAGGTGGTAACCCGGACCATGAATCAGGGGAAGGATCAGTAGGTAAGTGTTTTAAACATTTATTTTGAACAGAATAGGAATGGTATCTTAACAATGGGTTTTTCATTATTAGTTTGCCCTAGGCGCTTTAGTTTTTAGTCCTTGCCAGTGCAGCTACTGGAAAATTCTGTCAATATGTCCGGGGATAGAGCAGAAATCCTCCTGGGACATCTCCACGAAGCTCTTCTGGAGGTATTGTGAAAGCCTTTGCATCAGGTTCCTGGGGAGAGCGGCCTTATTGCGTCCTCCATGGTAGGAAACTTTTCCGCGCCAGGCTAGCAGCAAGTACTCCGGGATCATTGCCTCGCAAAGCATGGCAGCATACGGCCCTGGTGTTTGCTGGCATTCACGCAGTATGCGCTCTTTCTCTGTCTCCGAAATCCTCATCAGAGTGATATCACTCATGGTGACCTGCTTTGAATTAGGGGAATGTTAGTATTGGGACTGATTGCCTGTTCCTTTACATAACTGTAACCGGCGGTTTACAGCCACTTGGTGGAGGTGGGACAGGGGCAGCATGCAGGGATCTTTCCTGGGGACAGCTGCGAGGGGGGTGGGACAGGGTCAGAGTTCATGCTGGCCGGATTGCCAGCAGCAGGAACTGGCCAACGCTAGGAGCATTGCTTGGAACGTGAAAGGAGGGCACTGCTATAAATTAAGCTTTAAGCAGCCAAAAGTCTACGGCTTACCATGTCCGCCTGCTAGCTGAATTCTGTTGTCCGGCCCTGCTTGTGTGACCCCAGGCACTCAATGGGAAGGCCGAAAATTCGACCTTATACTGAGTGCGTGTGTGATAGGTAATGTGCATGGTCTTGTTCACAGAGAAAAACTATATTTATTGTTCGCAAAACTGTATCTTTGTGAGGAATTCACTCCCTTTTTCCCATCCCACAGCTGCGAGTGTCTCCCGAGCTACCCCGGCATCCCCCTCTCAGAGGCTGGCGCAGATCAGGCGACGAAAGAGAAGGACACGGGACGAGATGTTCTCAGAACTTATGGGCTGCTCCCGAGCCGAGGCAGCACAGCAGACCCAGTGGAGGGAGAACATGTCGCAATACCAGCGATCACACAGCAAACGGGAGGACAGGTGGTGGCAGGAAGACCAGCAGGCGACTCAAACGCTGCTTGGACTAATGAGGGAGCAAACGGACACGCTCCGGCACCTTGTAGATGTTCTGCAGGACCGGAGGCAGGACAGAGCCCTGCTGCAGTCTATCTCTAACCGCCCTCCCCCGCCACAAAGTCCCATCCCCCCCCACCCAAAGTCCCAAGAAGGAGGGGCTGCAGGGGCCGTGAAAACAGTCACTCCACCCCTGCAGACTGCTCAAGTAGCAGAAGGCTCTCATTCCCAAAGATTTGATAAGTCCTTTCCTTCACTCCAAAAGCACCTCACCCAAGCCCCCGTCCCAATTTCATCCCCTAACTGTGTAATTGTTAATAAAAAATACGTTTCTGTTAATTACTGTTTCCGTCATGTTCTTTTAGAGGAGAGTGTATTTGAAGGGGGGGGGCAAGGGGGTTGGTAATTGGAGAGGACAGTCACCTTTACCAGGGTACAGACACGGGGGCAGGCACACACACATTGCAGTCACTTGGCACCCTGGTCAGTCTGGGAGGTGGTTTTCATGTTCTGTGGCGAGGGGCTATGTGAGTTTGTGGCAGGGGAGGGCGGTTACAGATCTTATGCAGCGGTCCTTAGCCTGGATGACAGAGCCATGCAGCAGGGGATCTGTAACCGCCCTCCCCCGCCAGAAAGTCACATAGCCCCCACACACAGAGTCCCGAAAAGGAGGGGTGGCAGGCTCCGTTGAAACAACCAGTCCACCACTGCGGACCGCTCTAGGAGCAGGAGACTGTCATTCCTCGAGTTTAGAAGCGTCCTTTCCATCACTACACCCGCTCCCCACCACAGTCTGCATCCCAGTTTCAACCCTTTACCACGAAATCCTTAATAAAGAAAACTGTGTTAATGAATAAAGTTTCATTTATTTTATTTTTAAAGGTGTGTTGGAAGGAGGGGAAGGGGGTTGGTAACTGAAGAGGATAGTCAACATTAACTGGGTAAAGAAACGGGGGCAGGTTAAGCTTCTGTTTAAACAAACTTAATAGTCACAGGTTACCCTGCTCACTCTGGAACCTAGCTTTCAAAGCTTCCCGGATGCACAGCGCGTCCCGCTGGGCTCTTCTAATCGCCCTGCTGTCTGGCTGGCGTAATCAGCAGCCAGGCGATTTGCCTCAACCTCCCACCCCGCCATAAACGTCTCCCCCTTGCGCTCACAGAGATTGTGGAGCACACAGCAAGCTGCAATAACAATGGGGTTATTGGTTTCGCTGAGATCAGAGCGAGTCAGTAAGCTTCTCCATCTCCCTTTCAGACGTCCAAAAGTACACTCCACCACCATTCTGCACTTGCTCAGCCGGTAGTTGAAGAGTTCTTTTTCAGTGTCCAGGGTGCCTGTATAGGGCTTCATGAGCCATGGGATTAGCTGGTAGGCTGGGTCCCCGAGGATCACTATAGGCATCTCCACATCCCCAACAGTTATTTTGTGGTCCGGGAAGTAAATACCTTCCTGCAGCCGTCTAAACAGACCAGAGTTCGTGAAAACGCGAGCATCGTGAACCTTGCCCGGCCATCCGACGTTGATGTTGGTAAAACGTCCCCTATGGGCCACCAGTGCTTGCAGCACCATTGAAAAGTAGCCCTTTCGGTTAATGTACTGGCTGGCTTGGTGGTCCTGTCCCAGGGTAGGGATGTGAGTTCCATCTATATCCCCACCGCAGTTTGGAAATCCCATCGAAGCGAAGCCATCTATGATCACCTGCACGTTTCCCAGGGTCACTACCTTTGAGAGCAGTAGCTCAACAATTGCGTTGGCTACTTGCATGACAGCAAACCCCACGGTAGATTTGCCCACTCCAAATTGGTTCGCGACTGACCGGTAGCTGTCTGGCGTTGCAAGCTTCCAGAGGGCTATGTCCACTCGCTTCTGGACAGTCAGGGCTGCTCGCATCCAGGTGTCCTTACGCTTCAGGGCAGGGGACAGCAACTCACAAAGTTCCAGGAAAGTTCCCTTACGCATCCGAAAGTTTCGCAGCCACTGTGATTCATCCCAGACCTACAGCACCATGCGGTCCCACCAGTCTGTGCTTGTTTCCCAGGCCCAGAATTGCCGTTCCACAGCATCAACATGACCCATTGCCACCATGATGTCCACGGCGCGGGGTCCCGTGCTTTGTGAGAGGTCTGTGCCCCTCTCAGACTTAATGTCCTCACCTCGCTGCCATAGCCTCCTCGCCCGATTGCTCAGCATCTACCTCTGAAAAAGGTGCTGTGGCGTCCGCGCTTTCAATCACCAGAAAAGTGCATGAACTGATTGCCTGCCGGCGCTTTCACAGAGGGAGGGTGGGAGTGAGGATTGAATGACGACAGTTACTCAAAACCACCCTCGACACATTTTTTGCCCCAGCAGGCATTGGGGGCTCGACCCAGAATTCCAGTGGGCAGCGGGGACTGCAGGAACTGTGGGATAGCTGCCCACAGTGCACCGCTTCCAATGTCGACGCTTGCCCTGTTAGTGTGGACTCACAAAGTCGAATTACTGTCCTTAATGTGTATACACACGTTCGACTTTATAATATCGGTTCCACAAATTCACTTTAAGTACAATCGAACTACTCTCGTAGTGTAGACATACCCTTAGAGACCGCAGCCAGTGGTCATAAGTTACAGTAGCCCCCAGACTAATGTAAAGTATACCAGGTCTGGGTCATTTTGAGAGTCAGGGATCCTAATGCCCCCTCTTCTCCCAATTCAAAATGAATGGATTTTGGTACAGGAGAGAATCTGGTACATCAGCTTTAATGGAAATACTCATTTGCTTAAAGATAAGTATGTGCTTAAATATTTTCCTGAATTGGTGCACAAACGAATAAACTGTATAAAAGGCTCTCATTTAAAATGTATCAGAGAATGTCTGAATCTGTTTTTGATTAAACTTTGGGTGCCTTCTGACCTACTGGATTTCAGAGACTTATAGATATTGCAGAAGTATTTTGCTTCCTGTGTACCAATGTGCAGTCAAATGGTTAGATATCTTGAATTACTAGTCAGGTCAGTTCTGGAGGGCTGAACAAAGGGACTGTGTGTGAGTTGTAGCATTAGCGGAGAGTGACTTATCTGAGGTCTCCAAACCAGTTATATGGGACAGTGTTGACAACATGCTATATGCAGTTGTGGGTGTGGCTATACAGATTTGCTTTCTGTGCTGCTTAATCTTGGTTATCAAATAATTCCTAATGTAAATTAGTATAATGAAAATATATCTTAGATTGCAACATACCCAGTGTGCAAGGCAAAACGGAGACTATGTTTTCATTAACAAAGAGTCAAACCATGTAGCCCTCTTCTGTTTTAGCTACAGTTTCCTTATGCAAAGTTGACAAATCCCAGGAAACAAAGTATTTTGCAACCGAGACTAAGGACAAAGTGACTGCCACACAAAATGTCACCAAAGCTGGAACTGGTACCAACCATAGCTACAAAACAAGTTAATGAATGAAATATTTAGATATGTATATGAGAATATAAATGGTTTATTAGCTTGTCCTTATTGTCAATGGATTGGTCTGGGGAACAACTAAGTCCAGAAAAACTTAATTCTCATCTAAATCAGTGGGGAAAATGTTCTCATGATGAAAAGTATCAGAGGGGTAGCCGTGTTAGTCTGAATCTGTAAAAAGCAACAGAGGGTCCTGTGGCACCTTTAAGACTAACAGAAGTATTGGGAGCATATGCTTTCATGGGTAAGAACCTCACTTCTTGCATCTGAAGAAGTGAGGTTCTTACCCACGAAAGCTTATGCTCCCAATACTTCTGTTGGTCTTAAAGGTGCCACAGGACCCTCTGTTGCTCATGATGAAAGTTACTGTATCTACATTGGTGACATTCACAAACCTTGGGGACTAATCCTGCTTACCGTAGTCATGCAAGTAGTTCCATGGAAGCAATGGGATTTTTGGTAAGGTAAAGTGAGCAAAATCTGGCCTTGTCTTTTGTCCTCCAGAACACTTTTTATTGTATCGAATTGAGCTATTAAAAAAATCAAATCCAATAAGCTGTTGACAGAACTAGCTTTTTATATCTCAGTACATTCTGAACATGTAGATCAGGGGTCAGCAACCTTTGGCATGCGGCTCGCCAGGGTAAGCACCCTGGCGGTCCAGGCCAGTTTGTTTATCTGCCGCGTCCATGGGTTTGCCGTCCCAGGCCAATGGGGGTGGTGGGAGGTGGCAGCCAGCACATCCCTCGGCTCGCACTGCTTCCTGCTGCCCCCATTGGCTGGAGCGGTGAACCACAGCAAGTGGGAGCCGCGATCGGCCGAACCTGTGGATGCAGCAGGTAAACAAATCAGCCCGGCCCACCAGGGTGCTTACCCTGGCGAGCTGTATGCCAAAGGTTGACGACCTCTGATGTAGATAATGTTGCTAGTGTAACTTTAACAGATGGAGGAAATCTTTCTTGGTGGAGGCACAATTAACTGCATGGTTTCATGAAAATATGTAGGGGAAAAAAGGAGTATGCATTTAGCAGTAATTAACTAGGTGTAACACTGCTCTACAGCCAAAATGCTTCTGAAATAAATGTAGTCAAACTTTTCAGTCACTGAGAATGAAAATTATGCTTAAAATTGTTGATTGGCTCTAGTTTTCAAGATATGCTATTGGGTCAGTATATACGACCCTTGACTTGGGAATGGCGGAGGATAAGTGAGTTATAAAGGGAAGGGATCTCAATTTAAACCAGAAATGACTAAAATACATCTTTGACTGGATCTATGAAAAAATCTATGACTGGGTTTGGATAGTACTTGCTTTTTAGACAAAACAATGAATGATGCAATCTGAAGCTGATATTGTGTCATACATGATATGAATTGCATCATGTTATTCCTAGAAGTCATGGATGATGCAATCATAACGAAGCTTACATCACTCTGCTGAACAAATTGCCCTATATCAGCTCTAGAAATCATACAGTGTCGTGCTCTCTTATTTGTCAGTGTTTGATTTTGCAAAGGGACACATTTCTGTTTAGCCAAAGTGAGCAGAGATGCCTCGTATTTGTGTGAACAGTGCAGATAACTTCTGCTAAGTTTGTGGTGAAGTGACTTTTGCATCACAAAAGCGCAGTATAACCACTTGGTTAAGAAAGTCTATCACCTTTATTTTGGCTGCAAAATTGGAGCTCAGGACAAGAGGTGGGCCCCACACATATGCTGCAACACTTGTGCAACAAATCTTCGCCAGTGGTTGAACAGAAAAAGGAAATCTATGCCTTTTGCAGTGCCAATGATTTGGAGAGAGCCAACAGATCATACCGGCAATTGTTACTTCTGCATGGTGCCTCCAGTTGGGAAAGGTGTGTCAAAGAAGAAAAAGTGGACTGTGCATTATCCAAACATTCCATCAGCTAGACGCCCAGTACCCCACAGAGAAGGACTGCCGGTTCCTGATGCACCAGAATCATTCTCACTTGAGTCAGACGAGGAAGAGGATGAAACTTCTGGTCCTGAACCATCAATGTCACAGGACCCACATTTTCTCCCATCCTCCTCCTCTGAACCACACCTCATAACACAAGGTGAACTGAATGACCTTGTCAGGGATTTGGAACTACCCAAGAGTAAGGCAGAGCTGTTGGGCTCCAGACTACAGCAGTGGAGTCTCCTGGCAGGTGATGTTAGGGTTTCCATGTTCCGTGACCGTCAAAAGGATCTTGTCCCATTCTTCTTCATGGAAGATGATCTTGTAGCCTGCAACAACATCGATGGTGTGATGGCAGCCCTCAACATCGTTCACGATCCAGATGAGTGGAGACTGTTCATTGATTCATGGAAGACGAGTCTTAAAGCTGTTTTACTGCATAATGGCAATGTTTTGCCATCAATTCCAGTTGGTCATGCAGTCCATATGAAGGAAAACTATGACAACATGAAACAACTTTTGAGGTGCATAAACTATGACCAACATCATTGGCAGCTTTGTGGTGATTTGAAGGTTGTTGCTCTCTTGCTTGGTCTGCAGACTGCATACACAAAGTACTGCTGTTTTCTCTGCGAATGGGATAGTCGTGCAAGAGATTCCCACTACATCAAGAAAGATTGGCCACTCCGACAGTCATTGGAGCCTGGGAGGAAAAGTGTTCAGCATCCACCACTTGTTGAATCAAGGAAGATTTTGTTACCACCCTTACACATCAAGCTGGGTCTGATGAAGAACTTTGTCAAGGCCATTGACAAAACACAAGCAGCTTTCAAGTACCTCCGTGGAAAATTTCCAAGGTTAAGTGAAGCTAAGATAAAGGAAGGTGTCTTTGTTGGTCCTCAGATTCGTGAATTTCTTCGAGATGATGCATTTGACCATGCACTGCGTGGCAAGGAAAAGACGGCATGGAAAGCCTTCCAGTTAGTGGCAATAAATTTTCTCTGAAACAACAAGGCAGACAACTACAGGTTGTTGGTGGAAAACATCCTCAAGGCATACAAAAGCCTTGGTTGCAACATGTCACTAAAGATACATTTTTTGCACTCTCATCTAGATTTTTTTCCACCGAACTGCGGAGCAGTGAGCGACGAGCACGGCGAGCGATTTCACCAGGACATTGCAACAATGGAGAAACGCTATCAGGGGAAATGGAGCCCATCAATGCTTACAGACTATTGCTGGACAGTGACAAGAGATGCTCCATTTAATGAATACAAGAGACAAGCCAAGAAGCGTCGAGTAGACACTGAAGAGGACTAAACTATGTACATAATAGTTTTTTGCCTTTTGTTTCATAATAAATGTTATTTATATAACCCTTTTGCTGATTTTTAAAGTGTTACATAAACAGGACAGGTGAAATATTATCATGTAAAGCAACCATAAACACATGAAAAGAATGAATTATCCTGTGTTTTATATATGAATCTCAGTAAGGGTAGGTAGTATGGAAGAAAACATGAATTCTACAACTATATTTAATATAAAAGAAGATCCTTTTTGTTCCACTTATAAACATAGCAGTTGTGAAGACATTTCTGTGATTAAAGAAATGGCAATGCATTTTTAAGCTTGTAATATCACCTGTAACCTGGTTCCATTAGCAATTTTCACTGTTCTGAGTTGCATTAAATGAGAGGTTTTTCAGTATCAGTGAGATGAACAGTAATGGCAGAAATATGCTAATGATGCCATAAGATGACATTGCATCCTTTCTCAACAGATGCAGTGTTCATATTCATATTTCTTACCTACAGATAAGGACTGTTTTAACCCTTGAACTAATTCTTAAGGTTAAGATGAAACTCTGAAAATGAGAGATAGCTCTACAGTAACAGTCAATCAGACTAATTTACTTATTTTATATTAAATTTAACTTGTTCCACTGTTTTAGCACTAGAATGAAATCATCTCGTTCACAGATGTGATTTAAATCTGAATAATTAAATAATATGGATGATAGATGGAAAAATTTGCCAGAATTACTCCTGTTCTAATGATATTCATTCTGATTATTTGTTTTGTGTCTGGAACTAATAGTAACAAAATAATACTTCAGGAATACTTCAGCAAAACAACAACATTTTTGGCTTCAAACCCAATTAGAACAAAAAGCATAATAACACATTATAATATAAATTTGACATGTAGTTTTCCTTTAGGAGATATTCAGTTTTTAGTTTTCAACAAGTCCCTGAGAAGCTTTAGGGTTCTTAGGATGCCTAGAGTCAATTTTGAGCAATTTTGCAATTTACCACAGGGAATCTTAATTCAAATTCAACAAAATACTGAAAGAGGTAGTGCTTTGGGATACTTAACCTCCTCAAAAGACCATCAGTATGAGACCCCAGATGGAGAGAAGCAAAATCTAAATAAAATATATCTGTCAATCTGGAAACATGGTTAATAATAAGAATAGATCTTTCTTTTCCTTTTCCTTTTTCTTATATCCTAATTAAAAGCCTTTTAGACATTCTATTATTGAGGTTCATAAAAGCCAATAATCAGTTCATGTTGAATAGTCCCTTCTAAACATTAACAAAAGCATTAAGGTATAATCTTAAAATGTGACTAATTCACTTCTGAATATTTTTACTACAGCTGACTGAAAAAGTCTGTATCCCAGAGGTGGAAAAACTATGGCCCGCATCCGGCCCACGGGACCGTCCTGCCCGGCCCCTGAACTCTTGGCCCAGGAGGCTAGCCCCCGGCCCCTCCCCTGCTGTCTCCCCTCCCCCGCAGCTAGCTCACTCACGCTGGCGCAGTGCTCTGGGCGGTGGAGCTGTGAGCTCCTGGGGCAGCGCAGCTGCAGAGCTGAGGCCTGATCTGGTCCTCTGTGATGCATGGTGGCAGTGGTGGCAGCATGGCCTGGCTCCAGCTGGGCAGTGCAGCTGTAGCGCTGCCAGCCACCGGTGCTCTAAGCATAGGGTGACCAGACGTCCCGATAAAATCGGGACCGTCCCGATATTTAGGCATTTGTCCCGCGTCCCGATTGATCTTCGGTCGGGACGCTGCACTCCGCTTTTTTTTTTTTTTTTTTTTTCTCTGCCGGGCTGCCGGCAGCACTCAGCTGTTCTCGGCTTTTTTTTTTCTTCTCCTCTGACTGCCGGCAGCACTCAGCTGTTCTCTGTTGGTTTCTCTCCCCCCCCCCCCCCACTCCTAAAAACCAGAGGCTGAAGGTATGCATACCTAAGAAAGGGTGCATAATCTCCTTTGACTGCCCGCAGCCCTGGGCTGTTCTCAGCTCCCGCCCCCGACTGCCAGCAGCACTGGGTCACAGTAGGGAATTGGGAGAGGGAGCTGTTTGTGTCATTACACCGGCAGCACTCGGTTTTTTGTTTTTTTTTGCTCCGCCAGTGACCCCCCCCTCCCCCCCCCCCTTGTGTCCCGATATTTTCTTCCTGTCATCTGGTCACCCTATCTAAGCAGCGCAGTAAGGGGCAGGGAGCAGGGGAGGTTGGATAGAAGGCAGGGGAGTTCGGAGTGGTGGTCGGGGGTGGGAGTGTGGATAGGGGGCAAGGGAAAGCAGGGGGTTGAATGGGGGCAGAGGTACCGGGGGGGCAGTCGGGAAGGAGGGGGGGTTGGATGGGGCGGCAGGGGTTCCAGGGGCAGTCGGGGACAGGGAGAAGGGGTGGTTGGATGGGGCAGGGATCCCGGGGGGCCATCAGGAATGAGAGGAGGGGTTGGATGGTACAGCGGGGATCCGGGGGCAGTCAGGGGACAGGGAGCGGGGAGGTGTGGATGGGGCAGGAGTCCTGGGGGGGCCGTCAGGGAACAGGGGGGTTGGATGGGGCAGGAGTCCCGGGGGAGGGGCAGATAGGAGGTGGGGGCCGGGCCACGACCCCCTCCCTAACCGGCCCTCCATACATTTTACGAAACCCGATGCGGCCCTCAGGCCAAAAAGTTTGGCAGCCCCTGCTGTAGCGTCATACCTTGCCTTCCTTTTTTTCTTAATATCTCCTTGATATAATGTAACCCTTTTATCTGGGGTATTTAGTCTGTTGAAATAGAAATTGTAATGATGATAGATGTATAGGATTTTGACTTCCTTGCTGTGAAGGGGGAGGAATAAAAAGAAGCTGGACTCTGGAAAAAGCTGGGGAGGGGTGTTAACGCGTATACAGTATTTTTGTAGCCTTGTAACCATCAAATAAGGTTGCAATGCATATACTTATGAAGAATTTTTTAAAGCAAAACGTTGGAGTCATTCTTTTGTAGCAGTTAACTGTACCTTGCCAAATGATAGGTATTTTTAATGGATAAAAATACACAGAAGCATTTCTTAATGTTTTAAAATCTCTTATCTAAAATGAAATGAGTATTTTGTGTTTGCTGAGGTGTTGCCAAGAGTTAAGTAACCTTTATCGTTCTATACAGAATAGACAGAATTTATGGAACCAACCAGATAAAATCAGCAGTTTTCTCTCCTAATTGTAAAAAAAAAAAAAAAATAGGGGCCAGCCATATGAGCTAGTGTCTAAAGATGGCAGAAGGTATTGCTTCTAGTAAGTTTTAGCAGGGAAAATAACACTTGTAGTAGCTCATCACTACAGCATAGCACAAGGTCAAAACATTTGTCCCATGTTACTTTCCACATCTTCTTCTTTGACACTACACTAATATATATATAGTGTCAAAGTATATATATATATACCTGCTGTCACAATCCCAGTAGATCAAGTTGTTGATGTCAAGTATTTCCAGCCCCTTCAGGGCAAAACTACTATGCTGGCAACCTTGCCAGAAAGCCAGATGCAGTTGTTTTATTGCCTCTTCCTAGTGATGAGTATATAATTTCAGGAATAGAAAGGACATTTGTGCTTGCTCCCTCGCTTTTTTTTTTTTCCCCAAGTGAGGGAGGGGATATGGTCGAGTGGATAGGACACAGGACTGGGAGTCCTATCTCTGCCAGTTATTTTCTATGTAGTTGTGCTGTAGCCATGTTGGTCCCAGGATATTTTATGGTTTATTACAACAATCTATAATCCACAACCCCGCTCCAGTTTTTTTTCCCCCCATGACCGGAGAGGTGTTAACTGGCCACTTCACCTTGAATGGTTCTTTGAAATATGTGTTAACTACTTATGTTAAACAGTCTATTTCATGCTTGTATTTAGTTGTGACACTGAGTACATTTCCCAGACCCAAAGAGGTGCTCTGTGTAAACCCGATACCTTGTCTCTCACCAACAGAACTGGTCCAATAAACAATATTATCTCACCCACCTTATGTCTCAGTTATTTTCTATATCTCTTTCAGAAAGCTACTTCACATCTCTGTACTTCCATTTCCCCATCTATAAAATGGGGTGAATGATAAATGGCCACCTTTTGTGAAGTGTGTTGAGAATTCATTAATAAATAATACATTATAGGTGCTCAATTTTCTATATCTGTAAATCCTTTAGTTGCATTGTTAAGTCTTCGAAGGATTTTCCTTTAGCTGCAGTTAATGCTGGATTTTTCCACAGCTGTATTTGATGCCAGTTAATGTGAGTTCTCTTATCTCTTTCTTTCCTCTCTGGTGGCGATCTCATAAGTGTTGGTGCAGATATCTGTTAAAATTTTCCTTCTAGTGGGCAGGAGGTTACCACTGGGTTGGCATTTTCACCTCTCAATACTTTGATATTTTACAGTCGCACAGACCAGGCTGCCTTCTTTTCTAAATCATAATCTGCCTTTGACTGCTCTAGAAATACATACCTCCTTATCTTGATTAACAATGCACTATGACATCTCAGGAAGTGAGGAAAATACTGCATGGAAAAGAACCTTGCGAACTACAGTATACACTAAAATAAAAAATATATATATTAGACTTCACAGAGCCACAATATCTCACTTAGGTAATATAAAGTAAAAAATAACTTCTTTCATCTTGACTTCAGTGGGAGCAGGAACTGACTTGTATAATCACCTAACCTAGGCCTTAGCATAAATGGTAACCTTTATTCTGCCTGAGATTAAAATAAATATTTGAACTTTTATTTAGTTAAATAATGGTAACCCTAAGAAGTCGCAATTTTTCGTTCAGTCACTAGACAATTCATTACCGTTGTTTGTAGAAGAGTCCAGTGTTGCTAACTGTTGTGATTTTATTGCAAGTCTCAACTATATTTGATGTTTTACATAATGCCCCAGCTCCTGGATACAAGTGATTATGACATAATCTCATTTCTAGCCCTCGTGTTTGCAGAGAAAAAGCTTGACAATATGACTAGCGTGTACTCTAAAAGCTCAAGAGCCAGAAGGCAAATGAAATGAGATTTAAAAAAAAAAAATTTGTTGGCTTTATTTTGGGGGGGAGAGGGGGGGCGCCTGACTCAGTTGTCAACACTGGAATAAAAGAATGCACAGATTGTTTTCTTTCTTAAGAAAGGGGTGTCTGGGTTCTTAACTTGTTTGTACAGTGCAAACACAATCGATCCCTGATTCTTGAGACTTCTAGACACTGGTAACATTAAAATTAATTAGTAATAATAACAATTTACAAATATATTGTTTAAAAGCACTCACTAAAACAACACAAAACACTGCATAGACATTTCTCATTGGAGAGATGTGTGAGAGAATGACCTGCACAGGTGTCATGCTGTGTGCAGTTCATTCATTTAAGCAACATGAATAACTACTGGAAGGTGCTCAGATACTATGCTGATAATGGCGGTATAAGAACCTCTACAGAACAAAATAACTAGGCAAGTGCATAGTGGATGCATTTACAATACCAAATTAATAGTTAATGCATTTTATTTGTTTGTTTTTGCTTATCCAGCTGCCATTTGCAATAATTGTTGAAGTATTTGTTTCTATTTATGTTCTTTTAGAGAAAGAGAGAGAGAGAGACTAACTAACATTTTTGGACATGTACACATTAAAAATTTGCCTCTGTCAAGGCAAGGAGAAAATAGATTCCTTCAAATAAACACCTACTACGTTCACTAACTGTCCCTCATGCCAACGCCTGAGAACAGAGATGGACCTTGCCTTGTGTTCTTTTGTTTAAGAAGGGATGCAATACTCTTAATTAAAAAGAATCTTTTGTACTTCTCTGGTTTTATCAACCCTTCTGTTAAACCTGCATTATCTGTCACGTGAGCAGAGTTGAAGAGAAAGCACCCAGGCTCCATGGTTAACTATGTTCCTGTTAGATTTGTTGTTGTTGGGTTTTTTTTTTATTTTTAACTCAGTTGAACTTTTCTCTGAGATATAAAGATTTCAAGCTAATTGCTTAATTAAAAATAAGAATGCTGACATAACTGCTTAATTCTGTAATCATTTACTAATACAGGGTCTGAGACTTACACTTTCACTTAAAAGGTCTTTACACTGTTGTAAATTCATTGACATCAGTGGAGTTACTCCGGCTTCATGGGGAGTAACTGAAAAGTGAGTCAGGCCCACACTTAATAAGGGAAAACTTTTTGTAGTTGCAATTATTTTAGTAGTCCTTACAAATAATATATTTTCTGGTAGAACTAATGCCTGTTACTGACTGAACAACTCAAGCTTAAGGAATAGTAGTGCAGCTCAAGAAATACATTTAAGTAAATATAACTAAGCCACCACTTCTGGTGTATGTGGTAAATCACTCATGAGAGAGACACAATACGCCCCTAGACTAAAAGCACTAGGTTGTCAGTACTTCTGCACAGATTAATTGTGCCTGCACTAAAATTGTTTATATCCAGTAATCATTCAACAAATGTAACTTTTTTTCTATTTGTTAATTATCCATGAGTAGTCTTAGATTTGTACGTACTTATTCATTATTTGGAATTGTTCTGTGAGAACTCTAAACAACCATATTTTAGTCTATGGGCTATTGCTGAGTTATCACTTAAATTATTTTTGACTATTTACTGTTCTTCGTTTGTGATGTGTGACTGCTCAAGTCACATAATACTCTTGCTATTCCTTGACTGAATAACTAGAACTTTGTTTGGAGGATGGAAATTAGAGATTAAAAGATGCCCCACAAACACTTTCAGAATGAACTTCTTTGCAAATACAGTCACATATGTATTCATAAGGCTCTTGCTTTCTGTTAACATTCCTGAAAACCAAAATATCACTTCTACAATATTAGTAAAAAAGAATAAATAGGACTGTGGTTATCATGGAGGAAAAGTGTTGGAGGCAGGACTCTTCATGCCATTATATCCCATTGGTCTTCTGGCTCATTGGGATCTCAGTTTTGCTCCTGGAACTGCACCCCAGGGAAATCTATTCTAAATAGGCTGCACTGTGATAAAATGTCTAAATATTTCTGTACAGTATTCACCTATCTTTACTGATCGTGTTCAACCTCCAACAAAGTCTAAAAACAGCTGTAGAGTAAATACTAAGGGGAAAAATAACACTGGCAATTAGGAAGGCACAAGTACAGTAATATGAACTATCAACTGGAGTAAAAATGCTTTTACTGTAATAACCTTTTGAACTTACCCCTGAAGTAAAATAAAAATAAATTCACTGCCTTGTGACCATGATACAGTGAATTAGAGGCCACTTCAATTGAAGCAGGACATTGATATAATGGAATATTTTAATGGCATCTGTAACCACATCAATATCTCTGGTATAGTACTGGCTACAGTCAAATAATTGGAAAAGTCATTATAGCTTAATCAAACACATTGGTTTTCCTCACTACCTATCAAAAGATTAAGCTATGGTATGTCCATGTTGCAGAGATGAATTACTGCATATATAGAATAAACATGGCTGCTTTGAAGCTTCAAAGATGCCTTAGAGAAATGAACATTCCTTTTTTAAAAAGGAACCATTGTATAAAATCAAATAGCATACGTTAAAAGAAAGCTGTACAAGTTTGGCTCACTTAACTGAAAATGGGCTTGGAAAAGGTCATGGGGAATTGGAGGTTACAGAACCGATAATCAAAGAAATTAGCAGTGGGTTGAGCATTTTGAGCTGCCTACAGAAAGCACACCTCAGCTTTCCAAAGCAGAGAAGGATAATAAAATCACATATCAGGAAAAGAATCCAGAAAGATTATTACAACTATCCAGACTATTACAGATGCCCCAGACAATCTCTCAGGACTTCCTGGCCTAGACTCTGAATCTGTAGGAAACATTGCTGCTTAGCAATCAAGTTCATGGAGGATTCATTAAAGTCTTAGGGTCTCATCTTTTTCTTATGTATACCAGTGTAAATGAGTAACTCCACTGAAGTCAATTGATTTACGTTAGTGTAAAACTTGTGTGAAACATGAAACAGGCCATTAATGTCCAGGTGCATTTTTATTATATTACTCCATTCTGTGAAACCTGAAAGCACATACCAGGTTGTTAACTATTTTCTATCTTAGTGTCTGTCTGTCTGCACAAAATTCTTCCATGTTCATGTAGCAGTTTGCCATTGCTCTGAATTTCACATGTCATACAGGAATGTGAGATTGTCTTGAAGGATCTTGGAGAGACAAGGTAGGGAGGTAATTTCTTTTATTGGACCAACTTCTGTTGGTGATGGAGCTTATACATAGCACTTCTTCGCGAACTTGTAAGTTATAGTTAAGGAATTTAGAAACATTTCTAGCTGAATCAAAATTTTTTCCCCCAGAGGAAAAGATTAAGAATGTCATAAGAGAATTCAGAGCTTATTCAGTTTTTGAGATGTAGGTACTTGTCAGTTACATCAAAGATTGAAATGCAGGAGGACTTTTAATCTTTTTTTTAAATTTCTCCTTTCCATTCTTACAAAATTCAGGAAATGCCAGTGAGGGACACAAGCAAAATGTTTTGGCGGTTTGCTTTGGATAAGCATTCCAAAGTTTTTAGTTCTGGAGCTTCCAATCCAGCCCACTGTGATGGGTTGGATCACAGAAACCCCCTTGGAATTTCCCTGCCAGCTCAGAACTCCAGCACCCTGTCTTGCTGAGCCAGACACTCCCGTCTGCTCCAACACAGACCCAGGGTCTGAATTACGTGCCCCAAAGCTGCAGGTTTACCTGAAAACAGCTCACAGAAGTGTGCTTGTCTATAGCACTCAGCTGCCCAACTCCCAATGGGGTCTAAACCCAAATAAATCTGTTTTACCCTGTATAAAGCTTATACAGGATAAACTCATAAATTGTTCACCCTCTATAACACTGATAGAGAGATATGCACAGTTGTTTGCTCCCCCAGGTATTAATACATACTCTGAGTTAATTACTAAGTAAAAAGTGATTTTATTAAATACAGAAAGTAGGATTTAAGTGGTTCCAAGTAGTAACAGACAGAACAAAGTAAGTCACCAAGCAAAATAAAATAAAATGTGCAAAACTATGTCTAATCAAACACTACAGATAAGATCCTCACCAGTTCCAGAATGCTCCCTTTTACAGGCTAATCTCCTTTTAGCCTGGGTCCAGCAATCACTCACACCCCCTGTAGTTACTGTTCTTTGTTCCAGTTTCCTTCCAGTATTCTGGGGGGTGGAGAGGCTCCTTCTTTAGCCAGCTGAAGACAAAATGGAGGGGTCTCCCACGTGTTTAAATAGACTTTCTCTTGTGGGTGGAGACCCCCTTCTCACTCCTATGCAAAGTCCAGCTCCAAGATGGAGATCTGGAGTCACCTGGGCAAGTCACATGTCCCTGCATGACTCAGTCTTTACAGGCCAAAGCCATTGTTCACATGGTATCTTGTACGTCTCCAGGAAGACTTCTTATGTGGATTGAAGCATTCCAAGATGCATTGTTCCCCAAGTGCTTCCTGATCAGGTACTTAACCTTGCGAATTCCTTCCCAAAGAAACTGACCAAATGCCTCACAAAGCTTACTTAGAAACCAAGCAAGTATACAGCCCATATTCTTAATCTCAAGTAGAAAATGATATATGTGTACAAATAGGATGAATAGATATAGTAGACCATAACCTTGACGGAGATATGTTACATGGCACAGGCAGCACAAAACATATTCCAGTTATGTCATACATACATTTATAAGCACCCCCCCATATAGCCTTATGGGGTACACTGTCACACCCACTTCACACAACATCTACTCCTGCCAGTCTTCCCGCCTTCCCAGATCAGACCTAGAGTTGACTGACCCTTTCAGATTTCTATATCTAGTCTCTCAACAGAAAACTGCATTCTACTAGACCATAGTGTTTACGGTTTAAATTTCCAAACTCAGGTGTATACTGAAGAATAGAGTGCACTAGATTTCAAAATAGTCATTATGGGACCTAACACAGATATATAGCTGTGTCCCACAATTAGGACCAGGTCCTCCGCTGGTGTAAATTGGCATAACTCAGTTGGCTTCAGTGAAGTTCAGTGAATCAAATGCAACTTACTGCATCTGATAATCATCTGGCCCATAAAAATTAGTGAAGGAGTGGTGCTGAGTTGTTGAGAAAGGGGCTGGCCTGGTGATGCCACAAGCTTAGTGGGGCTGTGTGGATATCAAGGAATGGTGAAGATTGGAAGCCTGGTCAGAAGGGGCTGAGTAGTCTCCTTGATGGAAAGGTTTTGAACTTCATTTAAAAGTTAATTGTAGGAAAAATGTTAATTAAGAAATATAATACCTATCAACCCAAAACTGGAGAAATAGCAGAAGCTACCAATTGGAAAATGTAGATGAAATGCAATGCCGCAGCCACAGATGGAAACTTAAGTTGAAAATGACCAACATGTTCTGAAATGGCAGCAAAACTGATGAATGAATTACGAGAACAGAAGGCAAATATTGCATTGCCCAAATATAGCACCTGAACTCAGAATAAGACTCTATTTTGAACAGAGCTACTCAGAACATTGGAAAGAAAATGGAACAATGGCATTCAAGGACAAGAAGTCTGCAACAAGGCAGCGGTTGGGATAAGTGCTTTTTGAAGTGCTACGCTGTCTTTCTGGATGTCATAGGAGAGTGTAGTTGATGAGCTGAAAGATGTCACTTCTACAAGACTAGAAAGGAAATAGAAAATAAAAAAGTTCCAGAATCAGCATTCTACACAAGTTGATTAATAGATTCCAAGGCTAGAAGGGCCCATTGTGATCATCTAGTCAGACCTCCTGTATAGCACAGGTCATAGAAGTTACCCAAAATAATTCCCAGAGCATATCTTTTAGAAAAACCTCTAATCTTGATTGAAAAATTGTCAGTGATGGAGAATCCACCACAATCCTTGGGAAATTGTTACAATGGTTAATTGCCCTCAATGTTAAAAATCTATGCCTTGTTTCCAGTCTGAGTTTGTCTAACTTCAATTTCCAGCCATTGGATCATGCTATGGTAATAACATGGTATGGTAATGTTGATCAAATACTCTTGGGGAAAAAAAATCAGACCACTAGAATATATTAAATAGCAATGATATTCTCATATATCTCCTAAGGAGTATGCTAAATTATCTCTCTCTAGGGGTCTGTTCTTCCCTTGATTTATTTATTTATTTATTTATTGCTTGACTCCTGTCAGGGTTAATGAGAGATCTGCATAGATTAAGCAACTGATTTTTCATGTATATTTTCATTTACTGCAGAATTTAACAGAGTGAATAACAAATGGTTGATCTTAAGGAAGTGTGTATATTATTTTGAACATTTAGTGACTGAATAATTGTCAATTTTTTCCCCTCCTTATTTAAGAAGAATTACAGACAAAATGTTGGCTTCACATTAGATTTTTTGGGGGCACTACAGTGTCTGAGGTTCAGGCATAGGTAGATGGTTTTTAATATTTCTGTAAATAGTAAAAGAAAAGGTGTAGTAAAGTTATAAATTTATATCCAGTAAAAGGGCCTCTCTGATTATAGGTTAAAAAATAGCGGAACAATAAATGGATTATCTCTTCCTATTAGTAAAAGTTGTTGTTTGGTCCATCCCTAATAAATTATTTGGGCTATATTTGGTACATTAGTTTTTCAATTCCTTGCCTGGCCAAATACCTGTTCAGCACTATCCCCTAAAACACTGAAGAACAAAATGTTTCCCATGACTGGTTACTCACATATAGAAACAAATTACACTAGGCCACAGCATCTCAGTTAAGAAAATTTTTGTTTCCTAAGGTTTTTTGTTTTTGTGTTTACCTATTGCCAGTGGATTTCTTTTATCTGGCATGATATATGGGGATTGGTGCTGATTTTTTCCTCTTGACTGTACCAAATATGCTACCTGCCCTAAAGAGCTTACTGTCTAAACAGAGTCTAAATAAAACCCCTAAACCTCTGTCCTGCTACCTCTGAACTTTGGTGAAGTTTGGATTTAGCTCCAATCTTCATGGCTAGGCCTTCTGGCCACAAAACAATGAAATAACTCCCCTGTCTCTAATACATTATACTAAAATGTAGGCCAAAACCTCTGTGACATGTGACAGTATTTGACTTGAGTCAAATACAGACAACACAGTCCAGATACACAAAGTGCTACCAAAGATCCATTCTTGAAATGTCAGAGGGAAAGTTTCTTAATTAATATTTTAATTGTCTATCCTCTTTTGAGCAAAAAATACTAAAATGTTTTAGTAGAAAGAACATGTTCTAAGGAGGGAGTTGAATTGAGAGAGAGGTAGTTTTGAATAGAATTAGATTAAGTGAGTTTCAGGCTAAGAGGAAAGATGGAAGGTGTGAAGACAGGAGTAGGAGAAAGTTAAAGGCTGAGGTCACAGCAGGAGGTCAGTGGGTCATAGTAGGGGCAGTATGAGAAAATGAGAACAGAGATGGTGGAGGGGAAAATTTGTTCAAGGCCTAGAATGGGGAGCAGGGCAGATGAGTTTGATGCAGAAAGCAAGAGGAGCCCAATAAAGGGATTCATAGGGAGGAGTGACAGTGTCAGAGTTGTGGGAGAAGATGATGATGATTTTAGCAGCAGCATTTTGTATTGAGTGGAGTGGGGATAGAGAAGATGGGGAAATTACGGTAGTTGAGTTGAGAAATAGCCAGCACAAAAACAAGAATTTTGCAGTATACACTGAAAATTGAAATATGAGGAATGACATACCTCAGTTAAATAAAAATCTGTATGGGACTTAATTGTCTAATAGATCATACAACGGAACTAGACCTCTATAGTTACGGAGAATGCACTATGTCCATGTTGGACTAAATCCACAGGCAACATTTACATGTATTTAAGCTCTTGCTACCCCTTTCACCTCTTTCAGTTTTCTGAACTCTAGAGGATGCTATATGGGGAGCAACACATGTACAGAGACTTCAGTTTTCTTTGCACAAGAGCGGTCCAGGTTGGGAAGATGCTTTGTGCCCTTATTCATCTGCCCAAGAGCTAGGGACAGCATGACCCAGCGGGTATGTCTACACTGCACCTGGAAGTGAATCTCCTAGCCCAAATAGACAGACTTGCACCAGCAGGGCTCAAGCTAACACAAAAAAAGCACTGTGGATTTTGCAGCTCTGGTGGAGGTTTGGGCTAGTCACCTAAGCTCAGACCCATGAGGTTGGGTAGCTTGAGAACCTGAGCTGCTGCCCCAGCTGCAATGTCCAAATTGCTATTTTTAGTATGCTAGTGTGAGCCTGTCCGTTCACTCCCTGATGAAATGTAGACATACTCTAAGTGTCTTGCCCCAGGTTGCAGAGCTGTAACTAGAACCCCAGAGTCCTGGCTTCCATCACCTCTTCTAAACACTACATATGCTTTCTAACAGATTTTTTAAAATGAGTTTTCCTTAAAAAAAAAAAAAATTCATCATGAATCAGGTGCTAAAGTTAAGATTCAGTTACAGCCAAGTAGTAGACTGTGATTTAACATTTGCTGAAATCTCCATTTGCTATCATCTCCTAGAGAGGGCAAGAGTAGATTCAAACTAAATCTGTGTAGAAAGGATTGGCTTCCACTTTAAAGGTTCCTTAAATAGCCTATGCTTTCAACTGTGCAGATAATGAGGCTTCTGGATTTTCCCTAGTTTTTTTTTATATTTGGGAGATTACATTACATATTCATTGATATTGTTTTGGGGCTGAAACCACGTTCCAGATGATTTAACAGATCATAATGCTTTATATAAAAAGGTGGCAAAATAAACTTCAGAGAGGCTAATGTTTTTTCAAATAATATGCCAAAGAATTTTCTCCTGTGTGTAAAAGTAAATATGGTAAAAAAAAATGTATGTTACAACTGTTAAACATAGCAACATAGAGAGAACTTTGAGTGAAAGGGACTAGGCAAATTTTAGGAAGATAAATTGCATAATATCTTTAAAAGGAAAATGGTCTATACTATGAGATGAAACTATATGGTGTTTACTAAGACCAGGGTTTCCCATAAGAATCTTTTGCTTTCCAGTGATTAATTATTTTCTGATACAACTAACTCCCTAAATTGAGAAGGTGGTTATTAGAAAATCACATCCACTCACATACTCCTGGATTACCTGAAAAAGCATGAATTGTCTGTCTTTCTGTGGTAGTCCTTGCAAGTCCCTCTTTGGGACACTTATCATTCCATTCTGGAGGTATGTAGCTCACTGCCAGTAAAGTGAGTGTCCTTCAGAACTCTTTTGGATTGTGCCTGGGATAGTCTGCTAGAGTTTGTTTAATGTACATATTTTTAAAGGAAATCCAGGCAGATGCTTTGTGATTATTTAATATGCAATGAGCAAATATTTTTCTCTGTTTAAAAAAAAAATACTATATGGACCAGGAAATCTTGGAGGTATACAATGCCACTGAGTGAGCAGAAGGAGAATACAAATGAAATAATTCTTACAAGGATAAGCAACATATGTACAATGGCACCACCTAATTCTCTGCTCTCTTCAGTTTTTATGAGCTAAGCAGGGACTGGTTTTGTTGAGTTTTTGGATGGGAGATTTTGGCAGCAAGTAATGGTACAAAAGTTTCAATAGCTGGAACGCTGTTCTGAGTTGATAATATGAACCTGTGCTTTGGATCAGTATTGAGCCAAGGTCTTCTGCAGATTAAAAAATTATAGCGATTACTTTGAAAATAGTGTAGTTAAGTATTATATAGTGAAGAATCTCTCAATCACTGGACAACAAGCTCGATTTGTAGGACTGTACTTAGATCTGAATGCTTTAAATAAAATTAGAGAGAGAGAGAGAGATCATTTCAGAATCTGCCCAGATGTAGTGGAAAAAATGGAACTGAAAGAAAATACTGTATTCACACTACTTGATGGAAAAAATGGGTAATAGAATGTTGAACTGGCTGAAGAGAACTCATGGTTATGCACCTGTCATGAGCCATTGAGTGATACTGTTATGTGAATGCCATTTGGGATCAGCTTTGCCTCTGAAGTTTCATAAAGAGGAAAAAAGTGTTAAAATCATTCACAGGCATAGAAGATATAACAGTCATTTTTGATTCGCTAAATTATAGAGAGCTGCAAAAGAATAGTGATGAAAGTGACTGAATCCTGAGGAAGTGATGGACAGAGCCAGGAAGGCAAGAGTCAGATTTAATAAAGACAAAATCAAGTTCAAAGTGTAGAAGTGATGTAGAATATATTTGGATTTGATAGTCTCTAAAGACGGATGAAGAGAAAATTACAAATAATAGCTAGAATGCCAAAGCCCCAGACCTGACACGAAAAAGCATTTACTTGGCATAGCGAACTTCTTGTTAGGTACTGTATGAACTGTAACACATTCAACATCATAGCATCACTGAGAGCTCTCTTAAAAAGGATGTCGAGTGGATTTAGAATCGTAATCATGAAGCAGCATGAGAAATTCTGAAATAAGTGTTCTGTAGCAAACCTATGATGGTGATAATTGATGTGAAAGGCTAGTAAAGTTTCAAGCACATGTGATGGAAGGGAATTTAGGAGCTTGCATCTTTTAAGAGAAATGCCCTAATAAGACTTTGTAGCTCTATCCAATGTAACTATATGTAATTAGAAAATGACTGACACGATGCTATATTGTAGTGTTGTTGTAGCTTCCTTGGTCCCAGAATATTACTGTGAGGTAATATCTTTTATTGGACCAACTTCTGTTGGCGAAAGAAACAAGCTTTTGACCTGAAGAAGAGCTCTGTGTAGCTTGAAGTCTTGTCTCTTTCAACAACAGAACTTGGTCCAATAAAAGAGATTTGCCTCAGCCACCTTCTCCCTAATTGCTGCTTTCACTTGTAAATAACTGAATTTATATGCAGATATTCGAGATATTGAAATTAACCGTCTAGGAGTCATTTTGAGAAAATTGCATTTTGTTCATCATCACAATGATAGAAAACTGCTACCAATGATGCATTAGCAATGCTGGTCCTGATTAATAATGCGCTACTCCAGTTATATACTGATGTAATTCCTTGAAATCAGTGGAGTTATCCCATTGTAAACCTGCAGAAATATAGTGATGAACCAGACCCACTAGTGCATTGTGAAATATAATGTATACTATAGATTATGTGTTGTCTACAACATACTCCAAATAAATAACTCCAGGTAAAGGTCTAAAGCATGCCAAAATGAAAAGTTCCAAGTAACTGTCTGAGTTAAAAGTGGTATTTTTATTAAGAAGATGCTACCAGCTCTTAGACAAATGAGGAAAAAAATATTAACCAACACCAGACAGTAATGGAATATGACTGTTGTGAGATATGAAGCAGATGCTTTGCTATTTATTGATTAGAACCTGATCATAGCAACTGAATTAGGAAGATAAAAGTCATGCACAAATGGTGCTTGCATATGAGCAAGAGGAGACTATATTGGCTTGAAGTGTTAACTGAGTTTGAGGTGGCAGCATCCAGATGTTCAGCATATGCAAAGTACAGAAACAAAAATCAAAAGGAACTTCTACTGCCACAAAAGCCAATAAAATTTGAAGTATTTGCAAAGCAATGAGGGGGCGCAGTTCAATATCATATTATGTCTCTCACAATGTACTCTCATTCTGATGGAAGGAGTGAATAATCAGTTAAAATAGGGCTGTCAATTAATCACAGTTAACTCAAGCGATTAATGCAAAACAAATTAACTCGATTTAAAAATTAGTGCTCAGTTTATATTTTTATTACAAATATTTGCACTGTAAAAAAGATAAAATAGTATTTTTCAATTCACCTCATACAAGTACTGTAGTGCAATCTCTTTATTGTGAAAGTGAAACCTCTATCTGGAAAGTGCAACTTATAAATGTAGAATTATTTTTTTATATATATAACTGCACTCAAAAACAAACAATGCAAAACTTTAGAGCCTACAATTCCACTCAGTCCTACTTCTTGTTCAGCCAATTGCTAAGACAAGCAAATTAGCTTACAATTATGGGAGATAATGTTGCCCACTCCTTATTTATGATATCACCTGAAAGTGAGAACAGGTGCTTACGTGGCACTATTGTAGCTGGCATTGCAAAGTATTTATGTACCAGATATGCTAAACATTCATATGCCTCCTCATGCTTTGAGTTGTAGATTCTAAAGTTTTACATTGTTTTGTTTTTGAGTACAGTTATGTTAAAAAAAAATTCTACATTTGTAAGTTGCACTACAGTATTTGTATGAGGTGATAGAAAAATACTATTTTTTGTTTCTTTTGTACAATGCAATTATATGTAATAAAAAATACTAATGTGAGCACAGTACACTTTGTACTCTGTGTTGTAATTGAAATCAATATTTGAAAATGTAGAAAAAATCTCAAAAATGTATAGTAAATTAAAATTTATATTCTATTGTTTAACAGTGCAATTAAAATTATGATTAATCGCAGATTTTTTTTAATCTTGCAATTAATTGTGGGTTTTTTTAAATCGTTTGACAGCTATATTTTTTATATATTACTTATACACATGCATACAAAAACATTATTTTTGGCATTTTACCAGTTGTCCTTTAGCTACAAGGTTTCTGGCATTTCATCTGAAATGTTTACAGTAGCATAAAGCAAGTGAGCACTATTTTTCTGTCTATGCCCCTCCTATCCAATTAAAACATTAGTGTAAAACTTTTTCTGCAGAATTTTCAGTTCCTCTATATCTTAACTTGTCAATTGTGAAAGATCCCCACTCTCTGGTGAGTTAGTGAGGTTTTCATGGTGTACTTCCAGTTACTGGTCTGCTTAATATGAAGTTCTAGCCAGTTCTGATTAGCCATTCAAATCGCCAGAGAATCTATGGGTTCTGTTCATGTTCCTTGCAGAAGTACCACCCCACTATCAAAAAAAAGCTTCTAAATCAGACTAATGTTACAACAATTCAAACACACAATTCAGAAAGTGGGAACTGGTGGTGTCAAACAGGTTACCGTGGAAGGTAAAAATAATGTTACAGGAGGATGCTATAAAAGAAAGTTTTGTATATATGTAAATACCTAATTGATAAGGTACTATGCAAGACAATGGGAATTGTTACTTGGTTTTGTATAGGACTGCCATGGTTACAGGGCTAGCCTAAGTGGATTTGAGCCCTGCAAGTCTTCCTTTCTGGAGCTGTGACCAGTGGATAATACAGTGACCAGACAACTTCCTTAAAATAAAGTATTGTTTAATCTTAACACTAGGAATGCTGCATAGCATAAACGAGAGAGGATTTCAAAACAATAAAGACCTACATGCTTGACTGTCTTACCTAGAATTTACCATCTCCCTGACAGCTTAGGAAGTCCCATCTCTTCCAGACCCATCCTACAAAGCCTGCCTCTGTGTCATTCTGTTTCTCTGCAAAAAGCTTCTGACACCTGATTCCTCCTCTCTCTCTAGAGGAAGTGACCTTTTAACTGTTTCAGGAGCTATGGGGCTCCTGTGTGTCAAACCCTTGAGGCAGGGCCTGGCAGTATGTATGTCTTGGTTTGGGGGGTCAACAGAACTTGGAGCAGAAGCTAACATGGTGCCGTTGCCAAAGGATGTGTGGTTCATGAGCCACCAGCCATGAAATGCCAAGGATTATGGGGAAGTGTGGTAAGTGGATTATTCCAAACTGGAGGATCTCCTGATGGTCCCAAATGTCAACTTCCAGAGGCACTGTCTCCTGTGTCATGGGTCCCAATGATAGAAGCAAACCATCTGTAGTTTCCACCAGGTCGTGGGCAGACTTTGGTTGAACCAGAATACCCAGGGCTTGGGCCATATCAGCATCTATGAAGTTGTCCGCTGCCCCAGAATCCACCAGTGCTCACTATGGTGGAATTCGGTAGGACAGACCTGGGCCTTAAGATGCCGGGAGTGCTTGCCACACCTGGGACATGCCTCTGTGACAATTGGGTGGCATTATCTTGGAGTTTGCCTAGGCCAACCCCCTCTACCGGGCATGGTTGTTTCCCAAACTGCATCATGCTGGAGCTCGGGATGGGCAGCTGGCAAGAGCATAGCTGGATCCCACACAATAGAAACACAGCCCATGGCGACAATGGCACTCTTTTTTTCTCAGGGGTCACAGGGCAGTGGGTGCTATCCAGCTGCATGGGTTTGAAGTTTGGGTTGGAGACAGATACTGAGGAGTGCTGGCCAGCTGGTAACACAGTCCCCTTCCTTTGCTCGTTGTTCAGAGCCTATTGTCAATGCATATGACAAGGTCGATGAAGGCATCTAGGTTGGTTGGGGCCTCCAACAGGCTAGTTTATTCTTAACCTCCTCATGTAGTCCCCACCAGAACTAGAAGAGCTGGGCTGCTTTGTTCCACTCAGGGTCAGAAACTAGATGGCAAAAGTGGCCAGCATACAAAGAGACCAGTCCCTACCCGTTTTGGAGTTTGCACAGGGCTGCCTCTGCCAAGCAAATGGCTTCTTGTGCATAGCTAGTTACATGTAACTCTTGGTTACTTGGTACTTGAATGAGAGGAAAATGGAGAATCAGGTGTCAAAGTAAAAGAAAGAGGATGCGGAGAAGGCATAGATCACATATACAGTGTGGGGGAGAGAAGAGGATGAGCGGTTCAAATGTGGTATGAACAAAAAAACACAGGCATGAATTCAAGATGATTCTTTATCAAGGAAATGATGTCTAATAAGCATGACAGGATTGAAAAGGAAAAGAAAATGACAGAACTGGCATTTCAAATCACATGCACTGGCTCTTAATAATAATTTTACCATTCATACTGAATGACCAGGGTGTTTTGCAGACTGAACTAGTAAAAAATATTACCTCTGTATTTTCAGTATTTCTTACATGAAATGCACAAGTACTGAAGTATTGTTAATCTAGGCAAAATAGATTAGATTTTAAGGGTGACATATATAATTAATTTTGTGTAATACAGCACCACTGTAATGCAACCACTTCTGGTCTAGAGGCTGGCAAAAGAAATCAGTGCACAGCATGATACGAATGGCAATGGGGAAGTAGTGAAGAGCACTTGTAAAAATTTTTACTCTGACAAAATGCCTATGCAATTTTTAATATTCATGCAGAGTAGAGAAGATATTTTAAGGTCACATGTGAGAGACTGTCACACCGTAAGCTAGATGGAACTCCCATGATTTATCTTGAAAATATGCAGGGCTGTGTCAGCACTGACAAGATTTGAACCTTTGGTTTCCTCAGAATTTAGCTAACCTAAGTGGAATACAAATATTCCTGCCCAACCTTTACAGACAGTGAGTAACACAGCAGTGCCACTTACCCAGTCCAGGGGCTGGGAGCTATGCTGCTGTGGATGACTGCTCTCCCAAGACAGGTTGGCTGGCAGGGTAGAGGAAGCAGATGGCAATGGTCAGGCAGTGAAGCTTGCATGCCTGTTTACTGAACCTGTGCAGCAGATGGCATTAGGGATCTCTTCCAGTACCATTCCCTCACCCCACTTGTCAGGTGGGTCACCAAAACGAGGAGAGATTCAGAGTGGATTGTGTAGTTCTTCATAATATGAAACTACTTTCTTTACATGCTTTGATAAGCAGTGAGACACTTTACATGTCAACATTATTAATGGGTATCACTGGCATCTCAGTTATCACCCACTAAAATAAATGGCACAGTTCAAATCTCAAGGTTGTCTCAGGCTCTCTGTAAACTAGGCAGACATTGCTGCATCAGTTACACTTGGGTCACATTTTCAAGGTTATCTTTGCAACCATAACAGCTAAAGAAAGGTACTTTTGTAACAACTCTGGACAGGAATTGAGAAGCCAGCCTGCTTCCCCCTGGGTAGTCTTTCATTCTTCCCTCACACTGGGGGGACACCCAACACTTTGGGAAATGCTGCACTATCCCTTCCCACTTGCAGCCTTAGTATTCAGTTGAACTAGCAAAGTGGCACATTTCAAATCTGAGTGCATTCATGTAAAATCAGATGTTGGTGTTTGTGAATTGGATCCAGGATGAATTTTTGCTGTTTCTATTAGTGGAATAAGTTTTCAGTGTAAAAACGTCTTGATTCCAACCCCTGGGCAAAGTAATGAATTGTCCTAGAAAGAAACGTGCTACCTTTGCAGAGCATTTTGTCTGTTTGGCTATGCAAGAAGACTTCTGCAGCAAAACTCCATCACCAAAATTAAGAATCTAATTGTTTAGAAAATTCTCAGAATCTCAGTTTATTAGTGACTAACTTTGAGTGCGAATCAACTAACTTGAAACATACCATAGTTGTCAACTTAAACCAAAACAATATCATCATGAATTCCAAGCATGCTGCAGGAAAGCATATGGTTCAGTAAATACAATAAACCTTCACTACAGAAATCGTATACATAAAACAGATCTCCAAATCTGAACTAGTAAAAAAGGATTATAAAGGCAGCTCTCAGACAGACATCCCTCACTTTAATCTTTTAACTTTTCAGCTAAAACTTGTTTCATTAAAGAACCCAACAAAAACTTTCTCAAAGTCTGAGCTTTACAACTACAGACAGTTTCCAGGTGCAAAAATGCTCAACTTCTTCCACGATGAGATCACAACTCAAACCATTTCTGTTTGCTTAAGAAATACAATCTTGAGGTCTAATCTGTAGACCCTTCCTGGGGTGTAGTCCTTCCTGTGAGAAGTCCAATCAGCTTCAGTGGCACTACTCATGTATATAGGAACTCAGGTCTCAAATGGTTTTGTAAAATCAAGACCTTATTTTTCCCCTCTAAATTTGTATCTCCAAATAGTCATCACGTTAAATACAATTGCTCGCTTCTCCTTTTGCACATGATGTATATCCAGGCTAATTAAATAAAGGTATGTCTTCAAGGTAAATATCCTGTTAGTGATTTTTTTTCAGTTGTTTTTTGTGGAACATAATGATATGGTTAATGATTTTCTTGTGTTAAAGCTTGAAAAATAGCTGTTGGTTCTTTTTTGTTTGTTTTGTTTTTAAATAAACAGTGATCAGGCTTTTATCTCAGTTACTCTGGATGTACATTGGTGTAACTCCCTTAATATCAATGGAGTTATTTAGGATTTATACCAGTGTAACTGAGATCAAATTTTTAGCCTGGGTATGTGCTGCCAACAATCTATTGATCAGTAATACATACTGAAAACTGTCAACAGGAACGCATATGAATGTTACAATGGACAAGTGTCCTGCCCTTTTGATCACTCACTCCACAGAATGTAAAACACCATTTGTGAACCATACAATCCAAATGTTAATTCGGTAAACCCTGTGTTTAAAGTAATTGGCATTTGAAGTGAACCCAGGTAGGCATTGCACTGCAACATGAAACACGTACTGCTGTGATTTCACTTTGTAATGATGGAAGCTACTCACCACCAAGTGGCAAATCCTCAGCTCCTGTAAATTGTCATAGCCCCCATTGAAATCAATGGTGCTGTGACCATTTATATCAGCAAAGTCAGTGTCCTTCAAACCAGTTTCATCCACTTTAGCTCAGAAAGGCACTATCCAGTGAATCACAGCTAGAATCCAAAATACTAGCATCTCTCTAACTGGAACTTTCCCCTGTCTCTTTGCCAACCTCCCAAAATAAAGAATACAATTCATATACAGACAAGTTTAGAAGTAGCAAAATTGGGGGTGCAAGTGCGTGTGTGTAAGTAAAACGTGCTTTCCACAGAATTTTTTTTTTTTTTTGTAATGAAAAAGAAAAAGTGAAATGTTTTTATTTGGAAATACTGCCTTGGTGCACCTTGGGAGTTGTAGTTCAGGTGTCTCATGCCCCTATTCTCCTCTACTGCCTGGGCTCCTCAGCTGGACTAACTCTCCCTTAATGCACCATAGCAATTCAGCAAGAGAGGAAAGCATAGTTCATCACAGACGATCTAGTATGGCCTGGGAACCTGGTTTTCGGCTGACAGTTTTTTGTTTTTAATTCCCCGCCCCGCAGTCATTTTTCTGTGGAAGAAAATCCCACCCTCTGACCAGTTTTACTTAAAACAGCTCTGATTTGTTCATCCACAGGGAGGTACCCTTTTGGCCCACAAGGTAGAGTTGTGAGAGTGCTGCTGTGATAACTAACTCTGGTGCAGTAAATAATTAGTAGTACATTCATACAAAAAGACCAGTCTTAAAACAAGGAAATAGCTAATTGATGTGTTGTTGTGTCTTGCCACCAGTGGCAAATACAGTACAAAACACCCAGGAAGATGTCACAAAGATATGTTGCAAGAATGTACAAAGCGAAATTGACCTCAAAATAACTAGAAATGCCCTGTTTCAGAGTAGCAGCCGTGTTAGTCTGTATCCGCAAAAAGAAGAACAGGAGGACTTGTGGCACCTTAGAGACTAACAAATTTATTAGAGCATAAGCTTTCGTGGACTACAGCCCACTTCTGTAGTATGCATATGCATCCGAAGAAGTGGGCTGTAGTCCACGAAAGCTTATGCTCTAATAAATTTGTTAGTCTCTAAGGTGCCACAAGTCCTCCTGTTCTTCTTTTTAGAAATGCCCTGTGACATACAGAACCGCTTAAGAAAAAAATATAATTTCTCTAATTTCATTAAATAATTACTGTTTGCTGTGGTAGCTTCTAAAAGATAGTTTATTATCTGGGTTTCATCCGATTTAGCTCAGAAAGGCACTATCCAGTGAATCACATCTAAAATCCAAAATACTAGCATCTCTAACTGGAACTTTCCCCTCTCTTTGCCAGACTCCCAAAATAAAGAATACAATTCATATACAGTTTACAGTAGTAGTAATGTTAACCCAGTTTGACAAATCTTCATGTCAGATTCAACTGTGAATGGCCAAAGGCCAAATGATTGTCAAATGGATTTTGGCACTGGATTAAAAATTAAATCTATTTCTACTTCGCCTCTTTATGCCAGACATACATTTTATACTGCTTTTGACTGCTGTAGACACAGATTAAAACTACAAAGACTGCAACCACTGTAGAAATCTTTTGTTAGAAACTGTTCAAGAAATTCTTTTTTAGAAAAATTGACTTTAAAAGTTTTCTTATTAAATTATAAACTAGCAATTAGTTTCCTTTACCCATAGTCCCCACCTTGCAGAATGTTGCCACATGAGCAAGAGTTATTTTATCTCTTGTTTTCTTTTACGGTTTGACATTAGACTCTCTGAATATTTTTGTAGGTTTTAAAAGGTATGATTCTATTTCTGGGCTTAAAATGAGAAGAAACACTTGTTTGCTCATCAGGATACTTGCTTCTTATTTCATTGTGAATTCCCTGGTAATTCAAAGTAGAAACACACTAGGCAACCACAGGAGGTTTTACCTTTATGGGTCAATATTTGTGTGTTAGATGTTGTAGGACTGTTTTTATAAGATTCACAAATGCTTTGTGGGATGACTTGTATAAGATTCAGAAATGCTTTTTTTTCCTACTTGAAGACACTTGACACAAAAAGGAGTTTGAATATCAAGAGACTTACCTAATCCAGAGAAAATAGCCAACTGGGAACAAGCTAGAAATTGGCCAATTAAAGTGAATGGCCAATGAATAGCTGTGCTGGAAATATCTGTCACTTTAGGAACAAATATAAAAAAATACATTTGTCAGTTGAGAGATTTGTTTACTATTTCAACAAGGATAACTAGAAATTAAATCTGTCAATAAAGTTGCCAAGTTGTACAATGCAAAAATTGTGTTCCCACCTAATAAATAGTACCAAGTAGAAATAGAAGGAAGACGATTGTTTCCCGTAACAAAGCAATATGTCATTTGTACAGTAGCTAACTGGCTGATGATCATTCAAAGTTTATAGGTCAAGAGCCACCTGTGTTACATGTTATCCTACATCCTACAGGGTCATATTTGAGGTTGTGTATTTAGCACTGGTGTATAATCTGAAATCTAAATAAGGCACTCTAACCCCTAATTTTTACAACCATTTTTAAAATGGTTATAAACATTTTATTCTGGATGGAAACTTGGAATAAATAAAATCCGCCTATGATTTTTAATATTTTCCCCCAAAGTTGTAGTATCCCTGACTGTTTTAAAATATGTTAATAGTTACTATGATGGATAAGAGGAGGTAATTTCAAATGCTTTGTGGTGTTACTAGAGCTGGCTGGGATACCGAATTTCACTTCTGTGAAAAATTTAGAGATTTTCAAAAAAATTTCACTCTGAACCTGCCTGGTTTCTATCGAAATCAGAAATGTGCCATTTAGTTGAATTCACATTTTTTACTGGAAAAATGTAAAATGCTCTTTAGGCCGTTGTAGCGGGGTGGTCACCCGCTCCTACCCTGAAGGGCTTAAAACAGCCCTGGGAGAGGGCTGCTCCGGGAACAGAAAAAAACTTAGGCTGATTGGGGAATCAGCCTCAGCTGGGGCCACGCCCCAATCAGGCCTCAGCTGGCCCTATAAAAGGCTGTGGGCCAGGAGCACAGAGTCTCTCTCTAGCTGTTGAAAGGGATGGGCCTGGCTGCTGGCAGCTGAGCAGGGTACCTAAAGTGGAGCAGGGCGGGGGGAAAGGCCAGAGTAGCTGGGGAGCTCTGGCCTGGAAACCCCTCAGGCTGCAGGCCTTGTTAAAGGCCCAGAAGGGTACTTGGGTTGTAGAGGGCAGCTCAGAGGTAGGCCAAGGCAGCAGGTCCAAACCCCCCATGCCTGGGATGAGTGGCTTGTACACTGCACTCTGTCCCAGTGAACGGGGGCTAGACGGTGACTGGCAGTAGCCTGATATTGAGGTGAGGTGGGGGTTGGGGGTTCCCCTGAGTGGGGAAACCCAGATCGGGGGTTGCTGCAGTGGGCAGAACCCCTGGGTAAAGGACACCGGGGTCTGGGAGGGACACGGGGGGCCAGCGGCAAGTGGGACACTGGCCTGCAGAGGGCAATCCGGAGCTGGAAAAAGAGCTAATTCCCAGGAAACCAGCAGGAGGTGCTGCAGGGGTGAGTCTCGCACTGCTACGGCTATAGAAAAAGATTGAGAATGACAATAGGCTAGTGGTCAGGGTATTTTCCTGGGATGTGGGAGGCTTTAATCCCCACCCCAATGGATATTTAATTCATTTATACAGTGTCCACAGGAGAGATTGAGAGACTCACCCCAGAATACTCCACAGCCTAGTGGTTAGGGCACTCAGCTAGAAGGTAGGAGACATGGGTTGGTCTCTCTGTTCCTCTCAGACAGAATAAGGAGTTGACTACTGGTCTCCCACATGCTCAGTGACAGCTACCCCCACTGGATTATTGGGTACAAGGGGGGCAGCAGCAGCACCACCAGTACCACCGTTTCCTCAGTTTTTTGTGAGAGGGGGTTGGTCTGGCTTAGGCACAGTGGCAGAGCTAATGGGGGCGAGAGGAGGAAGGGACCAGGTGAGTGACCATCTACCCTGGTGATCTTTAGGTGTATGTCTGGTGCCTTTTCACATGAGGTTGGAGAGCGACCTACTCTACACTCACCCAACAGTGTTGGCTCCTGACCTGGAGGGCTGGGCCTGGGTCCTTGCTCTAGGCATTGTGACATGGTGCACAGGGTTATGAAGCACTGCTACCCATGTGCCATGTCGCAATGCCATTCACTCAAATTTGGCCCAGCTGCCCTTCCATCATGACAGATGGTGGCTGGGCCAAACTTGAATGGTGCTGTACACCTGTGCGCCAGGCCACAAGGCCTGGAGTGGGGAGCAGGGTCCAGCCCAGTGGTACAGGAGCTGCTGCTGCCAGGTGAGTGCAGGGTGGGCTCATGTTTGAGTCTCAGCCCTCTCGGGGACTCTCCTCTAGGCCAGGCTAGGATTAGGTTTGCAGTGCTGGGGTGGAAAGTGCTGCTCCAGGTGGTCAGTGCCCCCTGGGTGGGGTAAGGGGGAGACAGCAGCAGCAGAGGGGCTGTGCACTCATTGAATAGGGAGGCACCCCCAATGACCCATCATCTCACTCCAGTTGCACGACCTGTCTCCGCCAGTGCTTAGGCACCTAATTCCAGGAGAAGGTTCATGGGTCTGAATCCCAAGTGGAGATAAGTGCCCTATCTGTTCTGCAGTTAGGTGCCAAATTCCTTTTAAGAGACAGGGATTACACCACACCCTTTCCTTGGCACTTCCAATTGGCTACTTTAGGTGGCTCCCTGGTCAGCATGCTGGCTTTTATGAATCCCATTCTGAGGCACCTAACTCTTTTCATGAATAGTATTGGGACCCTGGGTGCCTCACTGAGGCTATGGATTCCACCAAGTGGCAGGGTGTCTAAAGTTAGGATGTAGCCCATAGTTCCTTCTCCTCTTCTGTGCTTTTTTCCTTCCACTAGCATGCTTTCCCTTTCACTGTTCTTGTCACATTCTGGGGTGCAATCCAAACCACTGAGAGGTTGTGTCACCACTTGGCCTACGGTTGCCAACCCTGCAGGATTGTCCTGGAGTCTCCAACAATTACAGATTAATCTTTAATTAAAGCAGGGGTTCTCAGACTTTTGTACTGGTGACCCCTTTCACACAGCAAGCCTCTGAGTGCAACCCAACTTGTACATTAAAAACACTTTATTTATTTAACACCATTATAAATGCTGGAGGCAAAGCGGGGTTTGGGGTGGAGCTGACAGCTCATGACCCCCCATGTAATAACCTCGTGACCCCCTGAGGGCTCCCGACCCCCAGTTTGAGAACCCCTGAATTAAAGATTATGTCTAGTGATGAAACCTCCAGAAATATGTCCAACCAAATTTGGCAACCCTAACTTGGCCTGCAAGCTTGGTTGCCTCACAATGTTCTGCTGTTGTAGCTCCCAACCTGGGCCTCTCACAAACAGCATGCAGTTCAAACCCTGAGTGTCTGTGTACAGATGCAGTCCTGCTGTAGCAATTCTGATCCCAGCAGCTTGTCAGCAACACATCAGCCACACTCTGGCTTCCAGCAACCTTGGTTATAGAGTGACACCAACACATACCCAGTCCCAAATTTCCCCCAAAACATGTTCTGCGGTGTCCAACCCTCTCCTGGACAATTCAGATTTTATAGATCCATTGCCCCTAGAAGGCATCAATATCCAATTGTTTTCTACTTTAACTGGAGATACCAAACTTTTCCGTTTAAACACAATCCTGGATTAGTTTGATTGTTTTTTTTTCTTCAATATTATTTAACTACAAAGAGAGAGATTTTAAATGAGTACAAGATATTAAATTCAGAAATGGTTAAAGAGAAATAAAGATAAAATGCTTTCTAGTTCCTTGAACCAAGTCTAGTTTGTTAAGTTTTAGCTAAAATCCTTACCATATGTCCCCGGCAATATTGCCAACCAAATTTTCATGTCAGGATCCCTTCCAAAGTCAAAAGGCTGGTTCCTTTGTCCATAGCTGTCAACTCCATGGGTGCTCTGGGGCTGAAGCACCCATGGGAAAAAATAGTGGGTGTTCAGCACCCACTGGTGACCCCACAGATCAGCTCCTCCCCCTTTCCCCCTATGCCTCCCACCCGCCAGGGGACCTCGCTGATCAGCTCTTCCCCTCCCTCCCAGTGCCTCCTGCCCGCCGCGGATCAGCTGTTTAGTGGCATTCAGGAGGCGCTGGGAGGGGAAGGGCAGAGCAAGGGCAGGGCACACTCAAGGGAGGGGGCGGGAAGAGTGGGTGGAGTGGGAGTGGGACGAGGCGGGACAGGGATGGGGCCTTGTGGGAAGGGGTAGCGTGGAGGCAGGGCCCGAGGTTGAGCACCCCCTGGAAAAACACAGTCAGCCTCTATGCCTTTGTCATCTTAGGTGAAAAATAGAGAATATACCTGGGGTGTTTTTACCTGTCACCCTTTGAAATGCATTTTCCTGGGCATTACCGCTAGATAAAGTTCATTCCAGCTGTGAAAATGAAGACCTGGAGTCTTGTGGTGAAAGAGGTTCCATGTTGCTGCTTGCTAAAATGCAGAACAATCTGTTCTTGTCCTCCTTCATTGCTAAAGAATGGCCATTTGACAGGTGATTGTGAATCAACTTTGACACCTGGCTAGAGGTGTTAGCTTGTCCTTTGTCTTTGAGGAACAGGTTTACCCCCCCCCCCAGATTTGTCTGGTAAACACATTTCAGTCATAATTTCAGCTTGTGTTCATAACTTTATATATAATGTTGCTACACCCATTACTCCATGATATTTTTAACCAGTGAGTTATTTGTTTTCAAATGATATATCACAAGGCATGTTTTGTACAAAGATTATTACAATAGCATGAAGGGTGTGAATACAGGAGTGCATTTGGTCACAACAGTTAAAGGGAATGATGAAAGGCTGGCATCCGCAGGGATTCAGTGCACTGTCTTGGCTTATACCAGCTGTGGTAATGGTAAGGAGTGTGCTTATGGCTGGAGGAACAGCATGGATGTACTGCTAGCTGGCTTAACTTTTAATTTCTTTGTTTTTGTGGCACTGCATTAGGCATGTGGTGTGTGTGTTCATTTCCTAGGGTTTTTTTAAACACTTAGCTAGGGCTAAGTTTTAATAGCCGTGGGGGTAAAAATTTAGCTGCTGAAGGAAAAACATTTACCCATCCACAGCTGAGCATGAGCACCTGCATCTGCAGCTATACATTAGTCCTTTTCTGTTGTAGAATAAAATCTAATAGGAAAGTGTACCTCTTGATGGACAAGGTTTTATGCATGTCGGCCTTCCATCAAACAATGAGCTTAGCACTAAAATTTCTCCTGTTATGTGATTAACAGCAAAAAATGAACCAAAATCCAACATTTTTCTTAGATGATTTTGTTTGTTTGTTTATTTTAAGGGTCGCACTTTTCCAAGTTTTGAGGACACATGATGAAGGAAGAATTTCAGCCAGAAACCAAATTCAAAGCTGCTCTATTAATAATGTATGAAGAGAAACCAACCCAAGTCATCTACATAAGAAATTCAGAGGGCATAAAAATTATGTGAAATTTCACGCCAGTTGGCTACCTACTTGTAGAGAAAAACAGTAAATTTGCCTCATCTTAAGCCCATTTTAGAATGCATATTTAACCATGTAGTTGTTAAGAGATGGTTCTGTATAATTCCGTATACAAATACATACTATCTGCATAAAAGTATTGTGTTCTATTTAGATTAGAGAGCCATAACCAATAGCATTATCACTCCTAATTTAGATAACAAAGTGATTTGTATGGAGAGTGGGGTTAGACCACACCCCTGGATATCTTAGTGACTTTTTGGCCGTGATGCTTCGTATCTTAAGTGATAACACTGAACAGCATAGTAAACAAATAGCAAAATCTAAGAGATTACAATTGCAGAATAACATCTAGGTTACCCTGGGGGAAAAAATCAGTCATTTCCAATCCTGAACATTGCATATGAAACACTACAAAATTATAAACACTATTATTCTCTCTTTTTCAATCAATCAATAACGTTAAATAAAAATCTTACAAAACTCCTAATAAATTCAAAGTCCCACCAGACTTCTTACGGGTTGCACAAAATGTCATTAATATCACTCTCTTTTGAAGATCATTTATTTGTATAGGTCACTTTTTAATTTCAGCTGCTCGTGCCACCTATAAAACACAGCAAAACTGTACTATCATTATCAATCATGACATTGCAAAGAAATGTAACCTTTCATTTTATTTTTATTGCTTTTTCAAATTACAAAACTTTATTCAAATGTCACATTTTCTAAATGCTCCATTGCATGAAAAGCAAAACCATAGCACTGAACAGTATATAGTACAGGGTAAGCACCCTGGCGGGCCGGGCAAGTTTATTTACCTGCTGACGCAGCAGGTTCAGCCGATCGCGGCCCCCACTGGCCACGGATCGCCGTCCCGGGCTAATGGGGGCGGCGGGAAGCAGCGCGGGCGAGGGATGTGCTGGCCGCGGCTTCCCGCCACCCCCTTTGGCCCAGGACGGCGAAGCGCAGCCAGTGGGGGCCGTGATCGGCCGAACCTGCAGCATCAGCCGGTAAGTAAACTGGCCCGGCCCGTGCCGCGTGCCAAATGTTGCCGACCACTTATATAGTATGTAAGTTCTCATCAAAACCAAGAGCTAGATGGTGCTCCATCTCTGGAGTATACAAGGGAAGGAATAGTGCCTCAAAGAGTGAAACTTCTACAACATGTTGTATAAATCCAGATAAAACGAACCTTTCAGGGATGCAATCCCATGCTCTGGGCATTCCTAAGCCTCTGTCTGCCAGAAGCTGGGACTGGATGACAGGGGATGGATCATTAGATAAATGTCCTGTTCTATTCATTCCCTCTGAAGCATCTGGCACCAGCCACTGTCGAAAGTCAGGATACTGCGCTAGGTGGACTATTGGTCTGATCCAGTATGGCCATTCTTATGTTAAATAAAAGGAATCTGAATATTTACTGACTACCTGAAAAGAATTTAAGGGCTTGCTCACATCCCAATCTAGTGTGTGGCAAGCTGAGATGTAAATCCAGGGCTGGTGCAACCCATTAGGCGACCTAGGCGGTCACCTAGGGCGCTACAATTTGGGGGGCGGCGACCGCGGCAGTATTTCAGTGGCGGGACCTTCCGCCGCCTCTGTGGGGGGCGGCATTTCGGGGCAGGACCTTCCACCGCCTAGGGCGGCAGAAAAGCTGGCAGTGCTCCTGTGTAAATCTACACTGCACCAGCTTTCCATGTAGTAACTGGTGGTGTAGACCTACTACCTTGCATTAGAAGTTCTGTAGTGTGCTTTGACCCCCTGCTCTTTGAAATGGCAGTAGGTCAGAGTACACTATGGAACTTTTAGTGCATGGTAGCAGGCTGTATAGGCTGCATTGGTGCATTGAGGCTGATATGCAGTAGATTTACAGCTCAGCTTGCCATGCTGCACTAAATTACCATGTGGACAAGCCCTTAGAAAAATACAGAAGGTTTAAAAGTAGAATATTTTGTGTGCTTTTGCATTTATCATTTTGAATCTGGCTGAGGCTAGGAAGTACTAGAAAATTCATGAGGTAGTTTATTGCCACAAGATTTTAGGCCAAATTTCCTTCTCAGAAGGGTTTAGATACTCACCTGAGTTGCTAAGTACTTATCCAAACCTAACTGACGTCCTGTCATTGTTCTAAAAACCTAGAAAACTATATTGAGGGGAAAAGTAATTTCTGTTAATTATTTATTCAACATGAATTAAGTATGTTAAAATATTACCTTAACTTAAAGCATTACCAATATGTCTTGGAGTTGTTTGCCCTCACTCCAATGCTATATGCAGCCCAAATGCCCAGTCAAGCATTGCTTAAGGGGGCCTGCTTGTTCTCAGTTTAGGACTTCAGAGAATTCATTGAGAGAACTTTATTGAGAGAGATTAGATTAGAGGGCCCCACAGCACTAAATTCATGCTTAAACGTATAATGATTTCATTCAAAGCACTAAGGCTCTTTAGACCTGTCACTTTTAAAATATTCCTATTTTTGCACTGTTTCTGTGCAGCTCTGGAGAGGGAGCCTTTCGAAGAACCATCAAAGTGGAAGCAACCAAGCAAACAAATTTTAAGATGACAGGTCTGTGCAGAATCTTTGTGGTCTAAATGAAATCTGTATTTTGAGATACTCTGCTGCCTCCACTCCTTTCCAATAAAATCTTCCCAACTCAGCTCTCTGTTGATGTGTACACCTCTCAGGGGAACTTCCAAATGGGAGCATCAGCTGGATGTAACAGTGGAGCAGCAACAAGCATTTGTAAACAAACTGCATTAGTAAACAATACCTTTACCTAACCTCCTCTGAGGCTTGAAATGTTGGAGGGTCTTTCTTTTTTTAAATTAAAAAGAGAGAGCGAGATGGCTTGCCAAGTGGGATTTTATAGGCTCTCATAGCTGTAACCATTACTAAGCCATAAATAATATTTAACATGCTGAAAGTCCATCCCAGTGCCCAGTGGATATTTGTTCATATCACACAATTTGGCTCAGTTCAGCGGGCTTGGCAGTCTCTGTTCATGAAAGGCCAAGAACCGGAGTAGCAGAAGGGCTGCAGGTCAGGATTGTGATTCATTGGCAGAGCTGTATGGGGAAGCTTGCACTGTGTCTTGACTGCATTATTCTTGGCTCTAGCAAGTGCTGTCAATCCCTTATTTTCAGGAGCACTAAACTCATCCCAAATATAAGGTATATATTGTATGTGTGTCTCTGTATATACTGTATGTATGCAACACAATAAATATGCTATTGATTTGTTAAGTGCCAGATTCTGATACCCTTCCATATAGTGTACTACCTATAGAAACGAATAGAACCAATTGTGGAGTAAAGTGCTAATTATTATAGTTGTTCACTGCATTTTGTTAGGTTTTTTTTGTTAATGTAACTCATGGTTTTTGTGCCGTATTTTTAAAAATTCTCAATGTGCCCAGAGAAGTTTCTCTTGTGATTTTATATATATATATCATTTATATATTTAAATGTAACATACATTTGTGTTGTGATAGTACTCAGAGGTTCCTGAAAGCAATCTCTGCATCTCAGTCCTAAAAGACCAGAATAAACACTCTTCACTAAAAGCTGAAGAGGGATATGTCTGAATTGCCCACGAGTAATCTTTGAAGATTTTCTGAAAAAAAGCCAAACCAAAAACTAATCTCGGTGCACAGTAAATATCAGGTTGCTTGTGAAACTGGTTGCACAAATTTGTGTTGCCAGATATATATTCCTTCAAACAGCATTTCATGATTGAAACAGCACTGGAAAACAATAAAACTTTATACCATATGCATACAGATGTTCATCTAGTGCATATATCAGTCCAGCAAAATGACTGGTTCTAGTTTGTTTTTAAGTATTTAGCACATAATATCTGATTGAATGTAGGGTTGTTGATTGGTTTTATTTTAGTATTTATAAGTAAAGAGAAGAGATCTGTGTTGTGATTGACATCATTTTTATTTAGTATAATACATCCTATTGAGCTCTATTGAAAAGTTCGCTGTGGCCTTTATTCACATTTAATTAGCACCTCATAGGATTAGTACCTCATTTTATCAAGCTAATGCAATCTTAATATAAGATGATGTAAATACAATATGATAACAACATGTACCTGGCTGTTTTAATTAATCTGTCTAAACTGAACAAGCCACTTCAAATGTATAAAGATCAACCTTTAAACTACCCCTGGAATTCTCATCATATTAATTGGCTGCTGTACTAGCAGATGCTCTTTTTATTGTTCAGTGTACATACCAGCCCCTGTAACCCCTGTTGACCCTGATGAGCATGCATTGTAAGTGAATAATCCATGTTTTAACAGACTCATGGAGTAAATAACATATCAGGGTTGAATATTGCCCATAATTCCATGGGCTTAGATGGCGTTAAACCAAGGATGAATAAATGCCTATACTGTATTATCTGCTGTTTCTTGGTCTCCTTCTGGTTTATATAATATGAAATGGAACTTTTTATATAGGTGAGAAAACTGCCAAAGAAAAACTGTTGATAACTATTCCCACCTTGATTTGGGAATATGCAAAAGTGTTTAAAACATTTGAGGGTTTTTTTTAAACAGCATTTAAAACTTTCTATGGTATAATTTTATACCTTGCATGAACTAAAATTTTTCCCGCCATTCACTCCTTTATTGCCCAATCTTGTCTTTACTTGTACTCTTTAATTCAGATAATCTTCATAGACTAAATAGCCTTGTACAAGACCTGCTCTAGCTTTTTTGTTGCCCCAAGCAAAAAAAACAAACAAAAAAAAAAAACGGGGCTGGAGTGCCGAAGGGAAAATAGAAAAGAAAAAAAAACCACGGCAGGGTGGCTGGAATATGCCGCCCCAAGATTGGTGGAATGCTGCCCCTTACAATGGGCCACCCCAGGCACGTGCTTCCTTGTCTGGTGCCTGGAGCCAGCCCTGGCCTTGTAGCCTCTATGCTCTTTGTTCTCCACAGATGTACTATTTGTAAGCATCCAAATTCCTTCCTCTTTTTAATATAGAATACAGGCCTATTTGTTCTATACCTTTGAATAACTAAGATCTTTGAGTGCCAATTTGGTTGTCCTCATACTATATCTTTTCTATTTATATTACATCTTTTTTTGTATAATAAGGTGACTAATGTGATCTGCACAGAACATAACCTCCCGCATCCATATCTTTCATGAACTTTGTACAGTGCCAAGCTCAAGGGTGCTCCAGTCCTGGTGTAGACAGGTGCTGTACAAAGTGCCAATAGTTCATAATAGAACAATACAAAGAAGCCAAAATTATGGCCTCAAACTAGTCCCTTTTAAAGTGCAAAAAACAATCTCCTGTGACTCAGTATCTCTTTACATGTCCCTGAGTTTTTACTGTAGGTTTAGAGTTGTATCTACAATTATATTTATAGTGTACAGTTGTGCAGGGTATATGCATATCAAAATCTGGTGGTTTAAAGTAATTTCCTTTGTTTATTTTCCTGTGCTGAATGTCTATCATCTGCCTATGATACTGATATACCCAACTATATTTGGATTATATTGCCCTCCTTCACTTTTGCATCATAAGCACATTTAATGTTCAGTCTTCCAGGTGAGTGGTAAATAAAATGAACAAAAGCTGTTCCAGCACTGATCCTTGTGGCACTTCACTAATCATCTTTCTCTGGTCATCTAGTCCAACCCCCTGCTCAAAGCAGGACCAACACCAACTCAATCATCCCAGCCAGGGCTTTGTCAAGCCAGGCCTTAAAAACCTCTAAGGATGGAGATTCCACCATCTCCCTAGGTAACCCATTCCAGTGCTTCACCACCCTCCTAGTGAAAAAGTGTTTCCTAATATCCAGTCTAAACCCTCCCCCATTGCAACTTGAGACCATTGCTCCTTGTTCTGTCATCTGCCACCACTGAGAACAGCCTACCTCCATCCTCTTTGGAACCCCCCTTTGGGTAGTTGAAGGCTGCTATCCAATAACCCCCCACTCTTCTCCTCTGCAAACTAAATAAACCCAGTTCCCTCAGCCTCTCCTTGTAAGTCATGTCTCCCAGCCCCCTAATCATTTTCCTTGCCCTCTGCTGGATTCTCTCCAATTTGTCCACATCCTTTCTGTAGTGGGGGGCCCAAAACCAGGGGTTAAAGTAGAAACAGGGACCTACCGGTACGGGGCTGGGTTGGGGCCGGCTCTGGCCCCTGGAAGGGGCGGGGCCTTGGGCAGAAGGGGCGGGGATGGGGGGGGTCAGAGCCAGCCCCGTCCTGCCCTGTACCAGTAAGTGCCCTCCCCCTCCCCCCGCCAGGGTAGCTGCGGCAGCCAGGGGCTCCGGCAGCAGTTTAAAGGGCCCAGGGCTCCGCCGCTGCTACCGTCCTGGGCCCTTTAAACTGCTGCCGGAGCCCCTGGCTGCCACTGCTAACCCAGGGCTCCGGCAGCGGGGCTCCAGGGGCTATTTAAAGGGCCCGGGGCTCCCCTGCCCCTACAGCCCTGGGCCCTTTAAATAGCCGCTGGAACCTACCGGAGCCCTGGGGTAGCAGCGGCAGCCAGGGGCTCCGGCAGCTGTTTAAAGGGCCGGGGCTGTAGAGGCAGCGGGAGCCCCGGGCCCTTTAAATAGCCCCTGGAGCCCCACTGCTGCTACTCCAGGGCTCCAGCAGTAGGACTCTGGCGGCAATTTAAAGGGCCTGGCGCTCCAGCTGCTGCTGGGAGCCCCAGGCCCTTTAATTTGCCACCTAGGGAAACTGGGCCACCCCGGAACGGTGCACGGGCTCTTGCTGGTATGCCGTACTGGGGCGTACTGGCTTACTTTCACCTCTGCCCAAAACTGGACGCCATACTCCAGATGTGGCCTCACCAGTGCCGAATAGAGGGAAATAATCACTTCCCTGGATCTGCTGACAGTGCTCCTACTAATGCATCCAAATATGGGTTAAGAATAGTACATGTCAAAACAAGGTCCAAGAGACAGCAGCTTTTTCAAAGAAAACTTTAAAGGGAATGTCAACTGTTAAAAGAATAAATAAATGACATGGGAACTGTGCATGCATTTAAAGGGAAACTTTGGCCCATAGACAGTTTGTGTGTGTATGCGTGTATTGCTGTAATTGGTTTTTGCTTTTTTCTTGTTGGGTCTTTCAGATAAAAGCGTGACAGTTGTAAAGCTGATTGCTAATGCCACTTTTAGAGTATTGGGTTGAGATACAATATCTAATTAGTGTGTCAAAGATATTTCAGATACAATTCAGAATGATTAAACTACAATTTACTGATAATTTTAAGGTATAAAAATATGGCTGTATTTTTATTGTGTTATCTAGGGGACTACTTGTAGATGTGCAGAATCTGCTTTCATTAGCAAAAGATGCCCATCTCATTTTCCATTATCCATGCTGAAAGTTCAACCCTTAATATTTCTTTAAACATATTGTGTTAAAACCAAACCACTTGTGTGTTATTCATACTATATCACTTGGCAATAGTATAGAAGACCTGAAACCTAGGAAATGTAATTTCTCCAGTTCCTTGTGTTGTGAAAAACTTTCATCTTTTATGTTAGCTGGGTATGAACTGGAATTTTAGCAAACTTACCTATAATGCAATTGGACTTGATTTCATGCAAGAAAATAAATTTACTGGAGGACCTATAAATAAGAGAGACACAGCATCAACATGTTGGCGGCTGTGTGGGGTGGGGGGAATGAATGTATGGCAAAGTATAAGGTACAGTTTGTTAAGTATTACATGCTATTAAGAAATCCATTAAAAAGAGCATTTCTTCGGGATGCAGTTTTCCTTTTGTTTCATGAAAAAAATCTGTTACTAAAAGTTCTAGAAGGACAGGGAAGGGGGAGTTCTGATGGAATTTAGCATCTGGGAACCAAATTCCATTCTCACTAGCAGCCGTTAAGATTCAGAGTAACTCCATTCACGTCAGTGTAACTACTTGGGATTTACACTGATGTAACTGAGAGCAGAATTTGTCCCTGCAGCTCTGTCTCTTCTCTTGCCCCGAAAGTTGTGGTCTAGGGATGTTCAGCTTGTCATCTGATAACACAAAAAGCACAATTTAATTGCAGTTCTACACATAAAAAGTAACAATTTCCTCACTGACTGACAGGCTCTAAATGGTTGTCACTTACAAAGTGCATAACTAGCATTTTCAGGTAGTTTATATGAGTTATGTCAACGCTGCAGTTTCTTGTGAAAGTTACACAAAAATGGCATTTTGCCTTTTATCAAAAATATGCATCTCAAACATCTTGTCAGTGACTTAAGGGGTGGTAAGAAAAACAGTGTGAATCAAACAAAGAGACTTGGACAAAGCTGTCATCATAAATAGATTCTTCTTCCGGGAAATGAGTAAATACTGAACCCTGACCACAAGTAGGCTTACATTATGCAAACTCACTTTTGCAAAGTGCTGCTAGAAGAATTCCTCTGTTTGTCACAGACTTTAAGCATGGAGGTAGGAGAAGTAGCTTGCCTGAGAAACTGCAAGTGCCCTACAAAAGACTATCCCAAGATAACATCTTGATTGATTTCATTATAAGAAGCTCTGCTCCTGAAAATCTTTCTGAAAGTGAAATCACCACATCAGTTAATTTAATATTGTCTGATAGAATGAACTCACTCACTGCAGTAAGTATGGGGGTACTGGTATGTCCTGTATTCATATCATTTTATAGTTGGTGGTAGGTTGCATAGTGAAATAATAGAACTGGTTATGTGTGGACTCCATACTCCCATCTGTAATCTAATAATCTGTCTAGATTTAATGGCAGAGCCAGCCATCTTCAAATACAACTAATGTGAATTATACATGGAACTGAAAGAAAAATAGTTTCCAATACTGTTTCAGTGGTGAAAATTGATTCCGTACACTCAAACATATACTTTATATCATGCCACTTTATATTTTTTCAGTAGAAGCCCGCATTATTATCTTCCATTTACTCTATCTTCCAGTCTAGCGCTTCTCAAACTGTGGGTCAGGATCCCAAAGTGGGTCACGACCCAATTTTAATGGGGCCATCAGGGCTGGCATTAGACTTGCTGGGGTCTGGGGCTGAAGCCAAAGTCTGAGCCCCACTGCTCAAGGGCTTCAGCCCTGGGTGGTGGGGCTAAGATTACAGGCTCCCTGCCTAGGGCTGAAGCCCTTGGGCTTCTGCTTTGGCTCCTTGCCTTGGGTGGTGAGGCTTTGGGTTTGGCCCCCATGCGGGGCGGTGAGGCTCAGGAAGGCTCAGGCTTCAATCCCCCCTCCTGAGGCCATGTAGTAATTTTTCTTGTCAGAAAGGGTTCATGATGCAATGCAGTTTGAGAACCCCTGCTCTAGTCACATTTCCTTGGGGCACTAATAAACCCTACTTGTACATCCTGCTTTTCTCCACCCAGACTACAGGCTCTTGAAAGATGCAATATAGAAACATTCATTTAAACTAATAAGTATAAACCATTTTTTCATAAACAGATTAACTAAAAAATATAATTTACCTCAGTTCTAGGATGAAACAGGCTTAACATCATGCAATCCTGAGTCCAGGAGAAGTTACTTTAATTCAAGAAGGAAAGCAATAGAAGATTTGCACTTCTTGGTTTTGTAGTGGCAATCAAAAAATATATAGTTTGGAAGAGCAGTGGGAAATCCTGGCATGTGTCTGAGTCCTGGGTCCAGATATTTGTTCACCCTCTCTTTTATGCTGCAGTTTAAGCTCTTCACTCTGTGTTAATACTACACAATATATTGTGTTGAATGTGGGCATACTGTCTATGGCACAAAGCTCTTTACTTCCATACAATGCGCACTTAAAAAATTGAATGAGAAATGAAAATATGTGAGCTTACAGTAAGAGAAAGATATGCTTTGAAATTGTCAGTGTGTGTCGGTTTCTTTCTAGGTTTTTACTTACAAACTCTGTATAAAAACCTGCTCCCAGATATGGGCACTCAACTTCAATTGGAACCAGTGGGAGCTCTGTTTGTGCATGTCGGAGAATAAACTTTGACCTTGCAGTATGTGGTTATCTTCCCTCTCTACATTTATAAATTCAATCTGAAACTTTTCAGAGTTTTTTACTTAGTGAAGTAGTTGTAAGAAACCAATAACATATTTACAAGCTTCTCTGTCAATTATCTTGAAACTTTAAACCTGCTTAGAACACCTGGGTGTCATCAGTAATATAGGTGTCTTAATAACATATAACAGAAAAAGGCACAATTGAAGCTGAAGAGGCTGATTTTTCTTATTGAATAATGATTCATTTTAATTAGTGTTTAGATCAGTCCTGGAGTGCTAGAAGGTACTACATTAGTTGTGGGCATGCATGTATACACTGTGTGTATACAGACAAATACACACACAAACATATATATAGTGTGTTTGTGTGCATATATATATTGTGTCTATCGTAATGTTCTCATACTGGTGTTATACTGTAATATAAATGACTGTAAATATGTTTTGTAGTCAGTGTGGAAAACCGAAGAGATTTTCATCTGAGAACAAATGAAATATTTAAAGAAGGTGAATGATGATATTTCTACTGGGCATCTTAATAATAGCTCAGAAAAGAAAGTGTGTGTACATACAGATAATCAAAATGACCAATGGTATATTATAATAAGCACTTAGAACTTCTAAATGTTCTTAATTCTAGAAAATCAATCAAATAACTGTGTTAGGTTACCTGCAAAATAAAGATCCTGATAGACACTAAGGTATATGTACATTCAAAATTCTGATAACAAAGAATTAAGGCAAAATGGAGAGAAATTAGTTCTGGTCTTTATGTAATGAATTCTGAGCTAGTAAAACTGTCTTCAGCCTTTAGGTTCAATTGTTAACTCCACACATAGAACAATAGACAACAATGTCAGAGTACCTTATATGGAGGAACTGATATCTTGGATTACTCTCAGACAAATGAATGGACAAATGTACATGCTGGCAAAACTGAAAATTAATTCTGCCTTTGTGTAGCAGCATGAGGCTACAAACACTTCCCCAATAGGTATCACTTAGGGAAATATCTCTGACTTTGGTGCACTGGGTGTGCACACACACACCTGAAGTGAAATGGACATGTGCAAAACATCTCAAAGAACATCAGTTACAGAACAGGTTAATAACTAGTTTTTCTCTATGCTGCTTCCAAAGTGGAATCTTGGATTTTACTTAAGATAGTTGAGCACTGATAATATTTTGCATTTATATAGTGTTTTTTCTTACAAACAATAGACAGGGTACTGCAGAAATTCAGCCTCTTCAGTGTGGAGAGAACCAACTGGCTTATGGGACATAGAACAACAGTGGGAGGAAGGGCAATACAGACAGATATCCACACCCTGTCACCAAGGTTTTGGTGGATTGTAATTATGTAGTAGTTTACAATTGGGAAACGGCATAGTGCACTAAGGACCTGGTACAGTGGAGTACATGCAAGTACCCCTCCCTTGTGTGACTAGTCCCATTGACTTTAATGGCTCTAATTATAGATCTGTTGGACCTCAATGAGAGCCATTCCATTTAGTCACAGTGATTTCAACTGACTTTGGACTAGGCCCTATGTGATCAGAACAGCTCACCTGAGTAACGGTTTACAGGGTCTGGCTCTAAGGTATTCACTGATGTGAAAAAGAAACACCGGAATGGTTGTTTGTATGTACAACCAACATAGGAAATAATAGAGACTTGTTTTGTATGCAACTACGTGTTATAATATGTAATTTATTATGAGGTCCATGCATTCGGAGGTGATTTGATAACAACAGTTTGGTGTTTGATTACTTGTATGATGGTAGCACCTAGAGACCTACCTGAGATCAGGGCCCCATGTGTAGGCACTGTACAAACACACAGCAAGGGACAGTCCTTTCCCTGAATGTTTTACAGTGATAAATAGATAAGACAGACAAGGTGGGACAAAGAAAGTGTTATCTCTGTTTTGCAGATGGGGCACTGAAGCAGAGGAGGAGACTTTCCTAAGATCACACTGGAAGTCTGTGACTTTGCAGGGAATTTAACCCAGATTCGAGCCACATTGCCAAATGGATAGATTTTCTAGTGCATTGGAAAAATTTTTGGGTAGTAACATTTATAATCTAGAGACTGAATCTTTTTGGTGGCTTCTTCAGTTCTGATTGCATATCTTGTCTCAAGAAAACAAACAAACACCTCAGTGATAGAATTTTAAAAAGACGATATTAGAGTCTTATGCAAATTCAGGAAAATGTCCATAAATTCTTCATAAAACAAAATTTATATTTACCAATTAGATTCACTATGAATATTCAGGTTGCTATGCAAATGGATCCAGCATTGTTTTAAATTTGCTGTATAGATTTAAATCTTCTATTTCAGCTTAAAAATGTGTACATCTTTATTGAGTTCTGTTTTTCCTGAGATAAAATCGGGTCCTGAATGCTCATTATTTTTCAGAGTAGCTAATTTGAACAGACCTGTCACTCCTAAGTACCAGGAGATTGGGGATATTGACTTTCTATTGAATTTTTTAGGGGAAATTAATAATGTTTCATGTCCTGTGAGATGATTATCTGCACAACTAGTATCCCTGTTAGGTCTAGGCTGGGAAGTCAGCATATCAGAGTTACTGTTTATCAGAATTTCTGAACCTGGGATGAAAGAGATTCCATCTATCCATGAAATATTATTGTATTTCAAGCATGAGACTCTCATGTTAGTCTATTTTGTTAGAAATGATTTGTATAAAAATCTGCTTGCCTTCATGTTTGGGAACTTTCATATACAGAACTCAATTTACTGAAATAACGCCAAGTTTTTTTCAATTCTTCATTTTTTTAAAAAAGGAGTCTATTAAACAAAATAATACTAGGCTTGAAAACACTGCTGCAGATACAAACTTCCAGCTTTTTTAAATGTCTCAACTGGTATGCTTTTTCTTTTTTCTTTTTCTTTTTTTATCTGAACCCATCAAATGAACTGTTTCTCCCACTCCCTCTGCCTTTTGTTCATTTTAAACACTGATCATTGATGACCTTCACATAACAGCATATGCAGTCTACCCATCACGTATGGGGTTTTATGTCTGATTTGTGAATGAGTGAGTCATTACCCTGAAGTTTGAGAAATTGAGTAGTTGACTAAAATAATTTTATTTCTCTTACTCATGGCAATGATTCATTATTGTCACCTCTTGAGGTGATACTAACCCTCTTGTAGTTTTATACTAAGCCCTTTCTAATGGGATTTATCATGTTAATTATTGTGCTTTTGTTTATGGGGAAACCACACCAGCAAGATTAATATGATCAACATACACAATTCTAACCAGAAATTTCTGTTTAAGAAAATTATTGTTCAGAACCACAGGCAAAGGCAGTTAGTTCATCATGTTGCACTGTAATAGGCATGTATTGAGTCAACTTAATCTTTAATAGAAGTTGGCTAAATATTACAATTCCATCCCTGCTCCTCCATTTCCCCCCTCCCCCAGCTGTTTTGTCTATCACTAATTACTAAAATGCCAAAAAGTCAGTGGTTGTAGGTTCGAGATTAGTAGGTGACTTATTTCCTCAATTCCTAGTCCCAAATTTTAAAACATAGATGGGATAAATGTGGGAAGGAGAGGACACTATCCCTATCAGTAGCAGCCCAGCTTAACCCAAGCTATGAAAGCTAATAAAAGTTTAAAAAATTATTAGATTACTTATGACAAAATTCAGCCATGGGAAAAAATCCCAAGAACATTAGTATAAGCATATGTGCTAGGTACATTCAGTGATAACTTGATGTCTACTACATGGTAAGAAAACGTATATCAAGTGTGGTCCCTCAGGGATCAGTTTTGGGTCTGGTTCTGTTCAATAGCTTCATCAATGATTTAGATAATGGCATAGAGAGTACACTTATAAAGTTTGTGGATGATACCAAGATGGGAAGGATTGCAAGTGCTTTGGAGGATAGGATTAAAATTCAAAACGATCTGGAAAATGGTCTAGTATATAAGATGAAATTCAATAAGTCAAATGCAAAATACTCCACTTAGGAAGGAATAATCAGTTGCACACATACAAAATGCCTACGAATGAATACTACAGAAAGGGATCTCAGGTCATAGTGCATCACAAGCTAAATATGCATCAACAGTGTAACACTGTTGCAAAAAACTCAAACTAGGACATCATTCTGGGATGTATTAGCAAGAGTGTTGTAAGCAAGACACAAGAAGTAATCCTTCTGCTCTACCCTGTACTGATTAGGCCTCAACTGAATTATTGTGTCTAGTTGTGCATGCCATATTTCAGGAAAGATGTGGACAAATTGGAGAAAGTCCAAAGAAGAGCAACAAAAATGATTAAAGGTCTAGCAAACATGACTTATGAGGGAAGACTGAAAAAAATGGGTTTGTTTAGTCTGGCGAAGAAAAGACTGAGAGGTGGGGACATAACAGTTTTCAATTACATAAAAGGGTGTTACAAGGAGGAATGAGAAAAATTGTTCTGCTTAACCTCTGAGGATAGAACAAGATGCAATGGGCTTAAATTGCAGCAAGGGAGGTTTAGGTTGGACATTAGGAAAAACTTCCTAACTGTCAGGGTGGTTAAGCATTGGAATAAATTGCCGAGGGAGGTCATTAAATCTCCAACATTGTCTAACCTGCTCCTAAAATTTTCCAAACACTTTTCAGAGACGATCAAGATAATACTTAGTCCTGCCTTGAGTGCAGGGGACTGGACTAGAAGATCTCTTGAAGTCCCTCCCAGTTCTATGATTCTATATGGGTAGAATATAATCCAAGCTTTCATGTTCATCATGATAGTTTGAGTCATCTGTGGCATTGGTCATATGTGCTGTAAAGCATGAAATATTTAGGAAAATTTATTCTTTTGCCTACTTGCTTTTATAAACCACCTATATATTCCTAAAAGGAAATAGATTTGGTTGTATGCTTATATAACAAGCATGCAATAATATAAATGACCTTCACTAGCAAACACACATCTGTTACAAAAGTATTGGGATATGTAGCAGTATTTGGGGAGGAGGAAAAAATCATACACCAGTCTTGAACCTAAAACCTGTGGCATATTGGCCCTGTAACTATACCTATAAAGCTTCTCAATGTGGTGGTCTGGCCCTCTCTAGTGGACATAGGGCTACAGATTGAGGTTGGTGAAAGTGTTAAGCCTTGGCTAACAGGGCCACATCTTTTAGGTCAGTCACAAGTTCATGCTTTAAGACCCTGAAGTCCCAGGTTTAAGCCTAACGCTGATAACTCACCCAGACTTACAACATTTATGGTTTACAAATCTTTTGTTGTTGACTGTATAAAAAACCCCTAAGAGATTCAGTTTATCCAGTCCTCCTCAAACAGAGAGGGCACTAAACTACTTGCAGCAGCTGCGCTCCTACAGCAATAACTCACTTGCATTTAAGATTCCTGCAGAGGAAGTTAGTGACCCTGTGGCTTTCTGTTAGAGAGAAAGGAAGATGCAGTGATTATTGGAATACAAAATATGGCCTTGCTTCGATATTCACAGTCATTTAGTATCTCAATGGTCTCCTAACAAGGATGCATTCAGAAAAGATTAACAATGGTGCTATTGCCATTATGGCTAAATGTAAAACAAGCTAGAATGTAAAGAAACATAAATGACTCACATTCTTAAAAAATCAATCTTGAAACTGTTTCTTCTTCTAAAGCTGAATCTCCTGCTTAAGCTATTAGTAGTCAAGTCTCTAAAGCGCCAGACTATGGTAATGGAGCAGGCAAAGACGTCTGTTGTGAAAGGCAAAGGAGTAAAAGACAGCCTTTCTTGAGAAATTTCACTCCAGTAGATGACAATATGTCTACACATGTGAGTTTTTTAGAGTTTTGTCTTTGTCTTGACTGTAAAGAAGTTATCAGTTTGTGCCTTGACATTTTGCATTCTTTGTTACTTCAAGCAGAGAGTTTAACTTAGCTGGGAACATTTTATCCAATGGAGTAAACTTGAGTTATCCCTTAACTTTGAAAGACTCATTTTTACTAAGGGAACTTAGGTGAAATAAGGCCTCATCTACATTGTAAATTTTACCTTGGGGGGGGGGGGTCTGGTTAGAACATATTCATGCCCAAAATAAATTTAAGGACTTTTGGGGGCGGGGGAGAGAGTAACACAACAGATACTGAAAATCACTTCAGGCTATTAACATAACAAGGTAACAAATCAGAAAGCAGTCACAGTCTTACATAATAGTTTGCAGGACCCAGTGCTGCTTTGTATAGAAACATTTTCTGCTCATTCATGTTGTTGTTCATTTTGGATACAATTCTGTGCCTTCTTTGGGCAACTGAAATACAACTCACACCCTCCCTCTGTAATTTAACAGGTTAACATAATATATCTGGAATGCAGCTCCACCAACCCCACCATATAAATAGCGTTGCAGCATCCTTATAGGATTTTGAGCCACTGTAGCACATAAGTGGAAACTTACATCCCTGCCTGAATTTGCACTCCTCACAATAAATAAAACCCTGTAGGAAGAAAATAAACTTGGAGGTATAACTATAACAGCCTCTGAGTTAATTAGCCTGCTTAACTTCTACTATGTGTTGCTGTCTTCATCTGAAGGAGACAAAGACAAGCAGGAGTTCTATGGTTGGCCATCATCTTATAGCCACTCTAGTTAGAGAAGAAGAGAAACACACTGTTAGACTAATAAGGACTGAAGGAGAGAGACAGTGTGTCACAGAATTTTTCTTGCTAATTGCTGATGCCATGTGCCAGCAGCTTGTAAGAAGGAACCAAGACAGAGTTAAAAATCTCAGAGAGCTAATGAGGAGATGGAGAAATAGGTAATTTTAAATCATACTTGATAAACAGACCTGGCCTTTTGACACCTCCCAATGGCTTCTTCATTATCAGGGAGAGCTAAGAGGGACAGTGCTCCTGGAAAGAAAACTATTTTGTAATAGTATTTCTTTGAAGAAAACATTTGTTGTACAGCAGAGGCTATTAGAAAGATCAGCATTTACCATGGTGTGTAACTTGATTTTTACCTCAGTATTTCTTATATCTATAGTGGGAAATACAACAAATATTGCAATACCTGAACAGTATATGTTGGATGTTAGTGGTGCCCACTATACAAAGGGGAAGAGAATTTCTGAATAAATGCGAACTCCTAAATTAGTTTGCTATGGGAAGAGGCATATAGTAAGAGCAGTGAAAGAAGTTCACTTGCACTTCAAGAGACTTATATTGGCCATATTCAGCTTTTGACACCATTGAAAAACAATCTCCCATCCAACAATTTCCCCTATTGTCATTCTGCAGTGTTTTGATGACATTAACTGCCAATTGAAATCCCTTCTCTTCTTCTTACTGTCACCATCTGGCTGCAGTTCCACTCCAATCAATTTATCCAGGCTTCTTGATTTATGCTAGGATTCAGAATTGTTTGTTGTTTTTTTCAATGCAAGAATTCTGCCAATCTGAAGACCACAGTTATTCCCCTCGAGGATCATGGAGGCTGAAATTTTCAAGCATGGCAGGGCTGGCAAGATTTGATTTTACAGAGCTAGCAGCAAGCAAAGATATCTCCAGCCTTGCACCAGGCCACATCCTCTCCTTGCCATGCCATATAGTCAGTCTTTGTGTATTTAAAGTATCAGACAGTTACATTATGTGATTAGAATTCTAGTTTGTGTTACTAGAATCCACACTTACCGCCACATGGAAATCGTGTTGTCTTCTTCATTCACTGTTAGAGACAATGATTTTAAAAGAAAAATGAGAACTGATTGTTCTATATTGATATGGATTGCCACAGTAAGACAATGGTAACAGATTTATGAAAAGAGATACAGAAATATTAAACAACTGGGTTTGGTATTTTATGGCATACAAAATACAGACAGATTCTAATTTGAGGTCTAATAAAACTCTAAGATTGGTGTAATGAAGCCCAGAAGTTAAAAATTGAATTTGAATTCTCATGCCTCTCTTTAATCAAAGCATAGTGTAACTTGGTTATATGCTGTGTGTACTATTATAGTATACCTACTAGTACTCATTAATACCTTCTATTTTTGAAGGTTTAATATGTGAATATTATCACCCAACGTGTCATCCCAGAAACAAGTTTACTTTCAAAAATCATTGAAATCCATTCAGCATGTTTAAAATTGGACACAGTGGGCCTGATTCATGGGAGTTTGCAGGGACGCCCTCAGAAATGTTTGACATGGTGCACATTCAGGGCCGGCTCTAGGATTTTTGCCGCCCCAAGCAAAAACAATTTTGGCCGCCCCCCCCGCCCCCCGTTTTTTTCTTACCCCACCCCCGGCCCCGCCTCAACTCCGCCCCTTCCCCAAATCCCCAGCCCTGCCTCCTCCCCCCAGGCTCTCAAGCCTAGGAGGGAGGGAGGGAGAGGGAGAAGCAGCGCGTGCACCGCGGCCACTCGGGGTCTCCCCCTCCCTCCCAGGCTCTCAAACCTGGGAGGGAGGAGGAGATCCCGAGCGGCCGCGGCACGCGAAACAGCTGATTCGCGCGCCGCTGCTCCCCCTCCCTCCCAGGCTCTCAAACCCGGGAGGGAGGGGGAGATTCCGAGCGGCCGCGGCGCACGAATCAGCTGTTTCGCGCGCCGCGGCCGCTCGGGATCTCCCCCTCCCTCCCGGGTTTGAGAGCCTGGGAGGGAGGGCGAGCAGTGGCGCACGAGCGGCAGCAGCGGAGGTGAGTTAGGGCGGCCAGGGCACATTTTTAGGGGCGGCATGGCCTGTGCCAGATTGCCGCCCCTAAAAGTGTGCCACCCCAAGCACCAGCTTGTTTTGCTGGTGCCTAGAGCCGGCCCTGTGCACATTGTCAATCACTGTGAAGCCATCTCCATGGCAGTCCCTAGCCCCTCACCCACCAAGTCTGCACCACGCTCAGCCCCCACCTTCCAGCCCAGCCGCCCAGGTGCAATGTCACTCCCGATACCTGAGAGGGGACCCAGGTTGCTGGAAATGGGGTCAGGGTGGGCAGGCCCCTGAAGGGACCCCGCATGGAGGAGCTAAGCAGCAGCAAGGAGAAGTGGTGGTGGCCACTTCACTGTCTGTTGAGGTTTGGCCCTGATGGCCCTTCATCATGAAAGGGGAAGAGGGAGAGCAGCAGGTCCAAAACTGAATGAATGACAGTGCAACCTGTTGTATGGAGGTCAGGGGGCCAAATGTGAGCAGCACTGAGACCCCCATGAACCAGGTTGCACTGCCACTCACTCAGATTTGGCCCTGGCACCTGGCTGTCATGACAGAGGACCAGCAGGGCCAAACCTGAGTGGGCAGAGGGGCAGCCAGTGCTGCTCCTCCTTGCCATTGCCAGTGGTATGTGCCATCTGTGGTATGCATACAGTTGTGCGTGCACTGAGAGTTTGATCATTGATTTCAATGAGAGCAGGATTGGGCCCAGTGTGTGTGACTGTGGCCATTATGTATATACACAGCACATCTGTAGTGATGATAAACGTGATGAAATGCAGAGGCATGTAATAAATTGTGCAACCATGTGATAAATTAATTTATTATGCACTTTGGACTGTTTCATCTGCCCTCTGCCCATTAATTCTTCTCCCCCAGGACATACTCCGGCATTCCAAACCTATGAGCACATTCACACAGCTGCCATTAAAAAATAAAAAAGAAATTAACCTTCCAGGGAAGTGCTTCCTCCTCCTACTGAATGTAGAATTTCGTCCCAAATTACATCTGCTCAGAGCAGGGTGTGGGAAAATCAGTCCAGTAATAGCTTTTCAAGGCTTAAAAATGTCATGACTTTAATGCTGATAATGGCTTTGCAGGACTACAAATGGAGACTTTATAACTGGGAAGGGGAGATTCCCAGCTTTCCGATGGATCCAGTAACCTACTTCTAACATGGGAAGCTACTAAGATAATAAACTTCTAAATTATGATATACTTACTTATAAAAGCGGTATTTTAGGTCATTTTTAGGGTTGAAGCGCTGTACATTTGGACTCCTGGTAAATTACCTGGCTTTACAGGCAAAGGGATGGAGAATATAATCCAAACACTTTTTTTTTTTAATTTGTACAGGTGTTTGCAAGAATTTTTCTATAGTATAAGTGGCATGTACAGGATGCATGATACTGCTGTGTAATGGTTTTGTGGGCAATGTGGGATGACCTGTGTAAACATTTATGACTTTGCCACTATTGCGTAGTGCAGTCATCTCCAATGGATAAAATGTTTATGTCACGGCAAACCAATCATGGATGAAATTATATGGCCTTTGTTTATGTAGGAGGTCAGACTGGGAGGAGGGGATAATAATGGTCTGTGAATGGATGCACTCACCCTGCACCAGATGGGAAGAGGTTAATGCCACTTTTTGGGCTGAGGAAGCCACGCCCCCTTCTCCCTACTGGGCATGCTCCAGGTGTACCAGTATAAAAGAGAGCAGCCCAGCTCAGTCAGGGGAACACACTGGTGGGGAAAGATGTGTGCCAGGAGCTCCTGATGTGGATGACTGCCAGCCTGTGCCAGAGGGGAGCGGAGATGTGAACCACAACCTTGGACCCCAGCAGCCCATGGAGTCCCAGGGAGCAGCCAGTGCTGGGGAACTAAGAGATCCCAATGCCTCCTGGACTACAGCACCTGAGACTGTGGTAGGAAGTGACCCAGGGCGGTGTCAGAGTGGTATCTCCCACTGAGGTAAGCTCGGTGTGTTTTGGTGGGACTCCCTGCTAGCTGATAGCTGGTTGTTCCAGTGCTACTGGGGCCCTGGGTTGGGGCCTGGTGGAGACGGATGGGCCCCATGAACTCTGGCCATTGGGCCACAGTGCCCTGACAGTATGGGCATGTTTCATAGACTCCAGCTGCTAGGCTGTACTACCTTGAATGAGTGGGGCATTTGCATAGACTCTGACCATTGGGCTTAACAGTAGGGGTGTGTTTCATGGATTCTGGCTGCTAAACCACATTATCCTGAGTGGGAGGGATATTTGCATGTACTCTGACTATTGGGCTGCACTGTTCCTACAGTAGGAGTACATTGTTTGAGCTTCAGCCACTAGGCTGTGCTACCCCAACTGAGAGGGATGATCCTATGAACTCTGGGGCCTTTCTACCCCACAGCTAAGCCCAGACATGCAGACTTGAGTTGTGGGGAGGGGGAATAGGTGTGTGTCTGCCCCTATTCCCAGAGGAAGGCAGGCACACTTGCCCCACACTGGATGGGGCCCACCTTAATAGTGTCACATGGTCCCATATGGCTTTAATATTTATAGTGAATTCCTGGCATCATTGAAGTCAGTGAATGGGAATTGTTTAAGAACACTTTTTACTAGATGCCTAAAATGTCATAATCCTATAATCAAGGAAGGAGGAGTATTGGTTATAAAACCAACCTGATTTAGAGGGGAAGAAAAGGCACTAGAAAATTATATATCTAGCTATATCTATATGAAAGAAAGAGGAAGTTGATAGTAATGAATATAAATCAGAAGCTAGGAATTGTAGAAAATTGATAAGGGAAGCAATGGGACACAAGGAGAAATTGATGGCCAGCAGAGTTAAGAACAAAAAGAAGGAGCTTTGGGGTATATGGGGAAGAGGGGAGGAAAGAATCCTAACAATGGTCCATTACTAGATGGAAATAGTAAAAATTATCTATAATAATGCAGAAAAGGCAGGTGTATTTAATAAATATTTCTGTTATCTAGTTGGGGAAAAACAGATGATGCAGTCACATTATATGATAACACTTTTTCCATTTCATTTGTATCTCAGGGGATGTTAAATAACAGCTACTAAAGTGAGACATTTTAAAATCAGCAGATCCAGATAACTTGCATCCATGTGTTTTAAAAGACCTATCTGAGGTAATCAGTGGACTGTTAGTGTGGATTTGTTTTTAGTAAGGTTTGGAATATTGGGGAAGCTCCATAAGACTGGTAGAAAGCTAATGTTGTGCCAATGTTTAAAAAGGGTAAGCAGGATGACCTGGATAATTATAGGCCTGTCAGTTTGACATCCGGCATTATCTTACTTTAAGCAAGATAATGGAACAGCTGGTACAGGACTCAGTTAATCAAGAATTAAAGGAGGGTAGTATAATTAATGTCAACAACATGGTTTTATGGAAAATAGATTCTGACAAACTAACTTGATATCTTGTTAAAAAAAAGATTGCAAGTTTTTGGTAGCTAGTGTTACTGTAATATGCTTACACTTCTGTATGGCATTTGACATGGTACCCCATGACATTGATTAAAAAACTAGAATGATATAAAATTAATATGGCACACATTAAATGGATTAAAAGATGACTAATTGAAGGGTCTCAAAATGTAATTGTAAATGGGGAATTTTCATCAAATGATTGTTTCCAGTGGGGTCCTGTGGGCATTGGCTCTTGGCTCTGTGCTATTTAATAATTTTTATCAATGACTTGAAAAAAAATCATAATCACTGAAAGTTTGCAGATGACAGAAAAATGGAGGAGTGGTGAATACTGAAGAGGGCAGATCACTAACACAGAGCAATCTGGATTACTTGGTAAACTGGGTGCAAGCAAACAATATGCATTTTAATGCAGCTAAATGTAAATGTATACATCTGGGAACAAAGAATGTAAGCCATACTTATTGGATGGGAGGACTCTATCCTGGGAAGCAGTGACTGGCGGGGGGGGAAACCTTAGGAGTCGTGGTGAATAATCAGTTGAAAATGACCTATTAGTGCAGCCCTTTGGCCAAAAGGGCTAATGTGATCCTTGGATGCATAAAGAGGGGACTCTCAAGTAGTAGAGAGGTTATATTACCTCTATTTGGCACTAGTACAATCGCTGCTGGAATACTGTGTCCAGTTCTGGTTTCAACAATTCAAGACGGATGTTGAAGAACTGGAGAGGGTTTAGCAAAGAGCCACAAGAATGATTAAAGCCGTGATACTCAGACCCCAGTGGTTCAGGAACCAAATTAGCAATCAACATTACCCAAATGAGCTACAGGGGAAATATTTTGTGTATATATATTTTTTATAAAAATTCTCACAGCAAAATGACTAAGTATTTTTTATCAACTACAACTGGTGAATAACATAGTAAAAGCATCCTGATTGGTTAATAACTTTGATTTAATTATTAATCAATCTGTGTTTTAATATCATGTGCTGCAAAGAGCCCCAGGAGGCACATTAAAGAGCCAAGTGTGGCTTGCAAGCCTCAGTCTGAGTATCACTGGATTAAAAAACCTGCCTTATAGTGGTAGACTCAAGGAGATCAATCTATTTAGTTGAACAAAGAGAAGGTTAAGGGATGACTTGATTAGTGTAGAAGTGCCTACTGGGAGCAAACATTTAATAAGGGCTCTTCCGTCTCATGAGGAAAGGTCTAACACTATCCAATGGCTGGTAGTTGAAGCTAGACAAATTCAGAGTGGAAATAAGGTGTCCATTTTAAACAGTGAGGGTAATTAACCGCTGGAACAACTTACCCAGGGTTGTGGTGGATTCTCCATCACCAACCAATTTTAAATCAAGATTGGGTATTTTTCTAAAAAGTATGGTTTAGGAATTAGATGAGGGAAGTTGCCATGGCCGGGAGCGAGGCCGCAGTCGAGGCCACTGCCCAGAGCTATGGCTGCGTCTAGAAGCAGAGCTGCAGCTGGGAGCGGAGGCTGGGACTGAAGCGGGGATTGGATGGCACTTCCTCCCCACCGCCTGTGGTGGCTGGCCTGGGTCCCACTGTGCCCCCCTGAATGTTCCTCTGCTTCTCCCCTGGGGAGGAGGGGTGCACACCAGTTTGGGGACCACTGCCATAAAAGCTATTTCTAGTACCTTAAGTCTGCTTTCAGGCTTTCAGAATTTCAGACTTCTGCTGTGAAATTCAACCTGCCACAATAATCTTTCTCTCCTCACCCGCCACCCCACTGCCTTAAGCATAGAATTTCCTCCCCAGATTAAATTCTTTTGAGGTTCAGAATGGACAGAATTCAGTCTGGTGAAAGAGACAGGTTGAAAATCCAATATCTCATGCTCACAAGGTGTAGGGATGCTTTCTTTTACCTCTGGAAAGCTCTGCAAGTCTTTTTTATATATATTATATAAACTATTTATTTCTAGCCCTACCAGAACATGCATTACCGGACTTTAAAAACATCACTTTATAACTTGTCGGAAAGCTTTTTAAGATCATTTTTAGAGGTTTCTAAAATGAATTGGTTATAATTTTTCTATTATCCTGTTCATGTCTTTAATTATATGCCATAAAATATATACTATGTGAAATGGAGCCAAGTTAATAATAATACCAATAAACTTAGTTTTTGCATTGCTTAACTTTTTTTGTGGATTTTAACTGGCAAATGTAACTTTGTATTAAGACAGTATTTTGTATTTAGTATGTATGCACACAAACTACAGTGGTTTTCCAGAGGAGTGAGTTACTTCAGTTTTGCTACAGAAACTCCCATATGTTTAAAAAAAAAAAACCACCGTTTTGTGGCATGCCTTCCAATATCAAAGCCCCTTTGTTGCACCCCATGGCCAATCCCACATAACTGTGGAAAAAATAGCAACTGCAGCTGGACTCAGCTTCCCGTTGAATAACTCAGCCAGCTGCAAATTCATGACTTCATCTGGTTTCCTGGGTCTTGCATAAGACTGGTTTTAGTTTGGGGAATGTTTTTAATCCACTAAGTCATTTTAAAAAAAATACACCCCCCTCCACTCTCATTATATCAGGACTGGATGGAAACCTTGTTGCCAGGTTTATTAAGCAGAATATTTTTCAGAATGTCTTTAATAAAAGAAAAAAAAATTCTGACATGAGATACTTACAACACTGATTTGAAAGGAGCTTTGAGGAATGAGAGTATTAGGCATGTCATGAGAACACTAAGAATTGGGAGTGGGTGAAATAAGTAACAAAGCTCTGATCTGTCCTGAGGAGTGGCTGGCAAATAATTAAAATGAAGAGATGACAACAATTTGGGAGAAATTTGAGAAATCCGAAAATTAATATGTCCATCTCCATGAAACTGGCTATATGGAAAATTTCAGTATTGTAATAGGAAGAAATGTTTTTGGGAGGTGTGGGTTATGTGTATGGTTATTGTGGTTTTTTTGCGGGGAGTTATCATTGAGGTGACTTATGTAATGTTGTGAGCACTTGTGTACTTTATAAAAGAGGAAATTAAACTAAGTGTGAACACTATAACTGACCTCAGTCTCCAAAGCCACTTCTAATAAATCTTTGTCATTACATTGTGTCTTGCTATTGTAGATTATATGGGATCCAGTCTTGAAACCCCTCAGCTGCAGGATTAGATCCACAGTTCCTAAATTCACATACTTCTCTGGGTCCACTTGTCTGAGGACCACATGCATTGCTGTAAGTTGAGCTAGCAAGTTTGTCCTCTGAATTTCTTTGCTGGTATTGGTTTAAAATTAGGGTGACCATACATCCCGTTTTGGCTGGGACAGTCCCTTTTTTAGGCCCTGTCCCAACTGGACAAATGCTCACTTTTGTCAAAGTGTGGTGGGACTCCTAGCAGGATGCAGAGGAACATGCTGGGGGCGGGGGAGGGGATGGCAACGCCAGCCCTGCATTGGAGGGAGAGCAGCTTGGGCCGGCCAGCCTGGCCTACATACAGTGGGGAGAATGGGGGCCTCGGGCAGCCCCATGCCTGAGTGAGGGACTCCTCAGACCACCAGCCCCACATGCAGGCGGGTGGCAGGGGGCTCAGAGGACCAGCCCCATCCACAAGGAGGAAGGGTGGGCTCAGACGGGGGAAGAGGACTGCAGGGGGAAGAGGAACCAGGGGCAGGCAACACGGGGGGCCAGAGGACCAGCCTCGCTCGCGGGTGGGCAGGAGGGGGGGCTTGAAAGACCAGCACTGTGCATGGGGGGTAGGGGGCTTGGACCAGCCCCATGCATGGGGTTGGGGCAGCAGCGGGGGGGCTCAGGCCAGCCCCCTAGCACCAGTGGGGAAGGGGACATCAAGCTGGCCCCATGCAGGCAGGAGGCAGGACTCAGACCAGCCCCATGCACAGCATAGGGCAAGGGGACCACAGTGGGGAGGGGGGTTTGTGGGTGGGCAGCAGGGGGGCTCAGAGGATCAGCCCCATGTGCAGGCAAGCAGCGGGAGGACTCGACCAGCTCTGCGTGTGTGGGGCGGCAGGGGGGTCATGTGTGGGTGCTGGGAGGGGCCTCAGGCCATCCTGGGTGCCAGGGGGGAGGGGGACCTCAGGCTGGCCCCCCTGCAGGAGACAGGGAGGGCTTGGGCTGTTCCCACATGGGATGGGCGGGGCAGGCTCAGGCCAGCCTAGGGGGTGTTTTGTTTTCCGTTTGGGAAAATATGGTCAACCTATTTAAAATCCATGCCCTTAATGTCATTTGTATGCGCATTATTTCTTATTAGTTAGTACAAAGGACTTAGGTAGTAAAAATACATATTAAGAAATGAATATGTTCAATTTGCCATCATGCAGTATTTGTTACCTTATGGACAGTTTTTAGTAGAGATGGACCTGAAACAAACTGCTGATCCAAACATCCCTGAACTCTGGGGTGTTCAAAATCTAGCTCTGTAGACTTGAATTCATCTCTAGTCTTTAGTGGTCTTTACCTTAAGTACTGTTTCCTCATTCTAGCCTATTATATTAAAAGTAAGTATTTATACCACATGGAAATATACATCCCCAGGACCTAGTGATTATTTAAAAGTTGCTCATTTAACTCCAATATCAGCTACCCAATGACTTTATGACCTCTTCAGTGAAATCAAATTTCTTTTATAGTTTTCTAAACAAAGTAAGTACTTTGCAGTGCGGGAAACTTTGGCAGTGGGTTTAATATCACCATTAAAGGAATACTGAAACAATGTAAACTAGTGTATTTTAGGAGAGTTACAGGTTGAGAATGTTGGAATTATAAAATCAAAGGAAGGTGGGGTGGACTTGCAACTCCCATTATTATTAATGGGTCTATGAAGTCTGATCCAGTCTAATCTCATTTATTGTGCACAGCATTGGAAACTTTCCCTGTGACATTCATGCTGCTTTATTCTTCCTCTTTACTTTTACTTTAATTACTTTAAAGTAGAAAGGACTCATGAGTGTGTTCTGAAATCAAACTGGTTTTCAGGAGATGTGAGGTAAGTGCTATGCTGATCCTGATCCTACTTTAAAAATGGTATAGCAAATTGAATTGGCCTTGTTAGTGCTGATCCCCCCACTTGGTAAGGTAACTCCCATCTTTTTTTAGGGGGGGAGGGATAGCTCAGTGGTTTGAGCATTGGCCCAGGGTTGTGAGTTCAATCCTTGAGGGGGCCACCTAGGGATTTGGGGCAAAAATCAGTACTTGGTCCTGCTAGTGAAGGCAGGGGGCTGGACTTGATAACCTTTCAGGGTCTCTTCCAGTTCTATGAGATAGGTATATCTCCATATATTTTTTATATATTTTCATGTGCTGTATATTTATACCTGCCTACTGTATTTTTCACTCCATGGATCTGATGAAGTGGGTTATTGCCCAAGCAAGCTTATGCCCAAATAAATTTGTTAGTCTCTAATGGCTGGTCTACGCTAAGGGGGTTCGATCTAAGATACACAACTTCAGCTACGTTATTCACATAGCTGAAGTCTAAGTATCTTAGATCGACTTACCTCAGGTCCACACGGCACGGGATCGACTGCCGCAGCTCCCCTGTCAACTCCGCTACCGCCGCTTGCTCCAGTGGAGTTCTGGAGTCAATGGGGAGCATGTTCGGGGATCGATATATTGGGTCTTAACGAGACATGATATATTGATCCCCGATAAATCGATCGCTACTCGCTGATACGGTGGGTAGTGAAGACGTACCCTAAGATGCCACAAGGACTCCTCATTGTTTTTGCTGATACAGACTAACACGGCTACCCCTCTGAAATCTGTGCTATAGATGCTACTGCTCTCCCTGAAGAATAAAACACAAACATTGCAAATTCTGTTCAATAACGATTAATGCAACATTTTGTATCTCGGTGCTAAAATATTAAACACGGAAAACTGCAGGGCAAAACATCTAGCAAATGGACTATGAATATCGTGTAAAGTTAATGATAGATCTTGTCTCTCACACACTTTGCAGTACAAAATAGCAATGTTGGTACATTAACTTTGAGGGAGTATGATGAAGATGTGAAACACTGTGTAATGTTTAATTTCACATGTATCTAAAACAAATGTAACCACAAAGTCATGGTCCCTGAAGAGCTGACTGACAACTTGAACTGCATCCCCACAACATCCTTGTCAAAGAACTAACTGTACATTATTACTGACAGGGAATGGCAGTTAAGATCTTCTTAAAATGAAGGAAAAAATTGAGACTGCACAGGCTATAATACTGGAAACAGACAGTAAATTGTTGTTGCCCTTCTTCCTGAATCCTGGTTAAGTGTCTATTGGGGGGGAATAAAGTACCTTTTGTATATTTGTAGATCTAGGTAACATTTTAGTCAGACTAACTTGAAAACTGACCCTGGTAAATCTATCAAGGGAAACCAAACCCATGATACAGTTGAAACAATCAAAATATCTATTTTCTGCAAAATGTTAAAGGAAACAACCTATTCTTTATAATACCGAGAGCCAAATATTCAAATGGACCTCAGTCTGGCCTTGAAAATTGTAGACACTGTTTTTATGTGCAAGCCAATTTGTGCATGCAAACTTCATCATGCATAGATCAGGAAGTCAGGCATATAACCATTTTGTACCCACATTGCATACACAAATTGATGTATTTGGAGAATTTCTTTCACAAAAAGTTGCAAACATGGTTTTCCAACTCCACTTTTCAAAATTTGGCCCACATTGGCAGTTTAAATTAAACTTAAAAGATATTTATAAATGCAGAACATTTATAATTTAGTGATGGGTGGAGATATTGCTTAAGATCAGGGGTCACCAACCGATGGCTCCGGAACCACTTGCGGCTCTTCAGAAGTTAATATGTAGCTCCTTGTATAGGCACCAACTCCGGGGCTGGATCTACAGGCGCCAACTTTCCAATGTGCCGGGGGGTGCTCACTGCTCAACCCCTGGCTCTGCCACAGGCCCTGCCCCCACTCCACCCCTTCCCACCCCCTCCTCTGAGCCTGCCATGCCCTCGCTCCTCCCCACCCCCCAGGACTTCCTGCATGCCACAAAACTGCTGATCAGTAGGTGTGGGGAGGGGGAGGCACTGATTGGCAGGGCTGCTGGTGGGCAGGAGGCACTGAGAGCAGGGGGGTGGGAGCTGATGGGGGAGGGCTGCTGACATATTACTGTAGCTCTTTGGCAATGTACACTGATAAATTCTGCCTCCTTCTCAGACGCAGGTTGGCCACCCCTGCTTAAGATGAAACAAAGACTGAGAGAGCTTGAGGAAACAATGTAGAAACAGCCAGAGTATGATCTGTTCCAGGCATTTCATCTTCAAGAATGTCTTGCTGATGGGAATGAAAATCCTGAAAAGGACAATATTGGTGATGAGGCAATCTGATAATGCAGCAGCAGCATTCTTCAGCATTGTGTGAGAAGCTCCAAAGAGCTGTTATGCCTTGTAGTGACATCCAGAATTGCATTACTCTGGAGAGCCCATAGTTTAGATGTATTTTTTTATACCTTTTTGTACAAGTGTAAAAAATGCTAATACCCCCCCCCAAAAAAATCTCATCCCTTTTCTTGATTATTTCTGGCAATTAGGGACTCCAAAGAGGCCTGTATTGCACTTAGCACTTACTAAGCATTTGTAAGCAATATAAAGACAGTTTCTGCCCTAGAGAGGATTAGTCAGTCTGCAACAAGTGAATAACAACATAACCGTGAGGGAAGGAATTTGGAAGACAAGGTAACAGAAGAGACTGGTGATTCCCCACATTTCAGGTTTATGAAAAATAAATGTTTTTTTTCAACTTTTTTGTGTGAAACTTAAACTATTTTTGAAGATGCAAAATTATCATCATGGCCTGAGAGGAGATGAAACATCTCTGCTAAAATAGTGAATTTCTGACTGAGGCAAATTAATTAAAAGTGACTTTGAGAAGTTTTTGCCCAGAGGGGATGGAGTTTTGTCATTTTCACTGTGATAAGTTGTTTGGTGTCAGACATGGCAACATGTCTCCACAGATCATATTAATGTGACCATTGGGATACACTGGATCTTGCCATTAACCTATGTATACGTACTGAACCAGACATAGAGAATGGCCAAATGCAGACTTCACTGTGGTTAGGTAAATTTGAGAAAGAAACCAGCTTGGCTCTGAACCAACAGTGGTTTTGATTTTGTAAAACAAAACCTTAGTGATGAGGTTTTGCAAAACTGATATAGTGCATCCTCTCCACCTGTCACACATGGCATGGCATTCCATGGCTCATTAGGATGCATACCTGATACCAAAAGATGTACAGTATTTGCAAGCATTTCTCTTAGCCTGCCATGCTTGCTTTAAATCTGAATATACTGAGCCCACAGAATTGGCACTGGTTCTGGATCCCCAGGAGTTGTGGGTGCATACCACCTCTCAGGATTAGGATTTTTCTAAGCATTTTTTATACAGCCTGAATTGTATATCCACCTCTCAGTGCACTATGACAGCAGACAAATTATCAGCTTTTATTTGCCATGTATTGGCTCAGAAATCTGAGGAACAGACGCACTAAACAGTGTGCTTGCACATTGCTAATAGGCCAGCTGTATCACAGACACAACTATACTCAAACTAATGTGTCTGACTGCCTAATTAACCTTCCTTCACCATCCAAACATCAATCCAGAAGTAAAATTAACAAACAGCTTAGGTCATGTGTGCCCTATTAGGATTTGCTGTATAGGTCAGGTACTGCTGGATAATTGAGCCAGGTGCCCTTTAATTGCTGTCACTCTAGTTAGGCAGCTCCAGGTTAAGTCAACTTTTTTTTATAGAAGCTACTCTCCTCAACTCCCCATCAACTTTCCTCGTTATTAGGCAGCCCCTCTTGTGCCTAAAAATTATATATCATGAAGACACATTGCTGGTAGGCAAACCTGCTGATAGCTGTGATGGTCTCCTGAGAGCTAATGACATTCTAATCAGTAAGGTCCTCAGAATTCAGTTGCTGTCTTTGGGGAAGGAAGGACTGTCACTCTGTCAGTTTGTGCAAGGTCATGTCAGACCCCTGCCAACAAACGAATGTGTCCAATAATAACAAAAGGAGTGGGAGTGCCAAATCAGAGGGACCATTTCTACCCCTGGAGCCGCTCAGAGTCCAGGAGGAGTCATGGGAGACTGTGAAAGCCCTGCCCCCTGGCAAACCCTATGCCAGGCCAGAGGGACTCCTTTCTGTACAGGAGAAGCAGCTAGAACTAGCCAGAGGATTTGGGGACAGAGCAATATAGTAATGTAGTCCCTGCTACAGACCCCATGGCAGTACTGTAGTGTACTTGTTACATTTTGATTTTCTTCCTCCAGGTGGTAACCTTGTCCCAGCCAGTTCAAAGACTATGATGGGAATAGGAGACAGGGAGATGAGAGGAAGGGAAGGAGGGCACTGTTTGGGAAGGATGGGCTGGACCACAAACACATGGCAAGAATGATGTGATAAAGGCAGGGCCGGCTCCAGGCACCAACCCACCAAGCTTGTGCTTGGGGCGGCACCTGGAGGGGGGCGGCGCAGTGGTCCGGCTCTGGCCATTGGGGAGAGCGGAGCCGTGGCGGGCTCGTCGCCCGCCCTCCGGCACTCTGGCCGCCAGGGAGAGCGGAGCTGCGGCGGGCTCACCGCCCTTCCCCCGGCACTCTGGCCGCCACTCCGCCCTCCCTCCGGCGCTCTGGCCGCCGGGGAGAGCGGAACCGCGGCGGGCTCGCCACCCTCCCTCCGGCGCTCTGGCCGCTGGGGAGAGCGGAGCCGCGGCGGGCTCGCCGCCCTCTTCCCGGCGCTCTGGCCGCCGGGGAGAGTGGAGCCCCAGCCGGGCTTGCCGCCCTCCTCCCGGGCAGGGCCGGCTCCAGGCACCAGCCCACCAAGCTTGTGCTTGGGGCGGCACCTGGAGGGGGGCGGCGTGGTGCTCCGGCTCTGGCCGCCGGGGAGAGCGGAGCCGCGGCGGGCTCGCCGCCCTCCCCCCGGCGCTCTGGCCAGTTGGGGAGAGTGCCCTGCGGCCAGGCTCGGTGCCCTCCCCTGCCGTGCTGGGGGCGGGGGCGGTGGGAGGCTTTTTTGCCTCAGGCAGCAAAAAAGCCAGAGCCGGCCCTGGATAAAGGGGAAAAAAGTGTTAAGGGAATTAGCACAAGCTAAGCAGAGGGGCTGGTGAGGGTATATATTAGTTTACATCTTTCTTAAATGTGGAACTAGTCAATGCCAGTCATCGCCCTGCTAACTTTGCTTATCTGCTTTATCTCTTCCCCTGCCCCATTCTTTGTTTCCTGTCTTTTGTTTCCTGTCCATAAATACTTGTGGGATTGGAACCTTATGTTGTGCACCCTAAAGAGCTTACAGAGTTTCACAGTATCTCTATGTAGTGAAATTTAGCAGTTGTTAGAATTACTCCTTCATGAGGCTCCTCATCCTGTCTTTGAAAATATATAGACACATTAATGATTTTCCTTGTAGTTAAAGGTTCTAGATTGGGACAGAAGGGCTCTCTATATATCCACAAAGCAGATACAGACCAAGCAGCTGTAATACAGGTTTCCCTGGATGCTCATCCACCATGGCTCAGCCCTGAACTGGAGGGACTAGCTCCAGGGGTATCAGGATAGTTCAGTTTCCAGACCCAATCAGTCCTTTGCCTGTCTGCTGAGACTGCCAACAAGAGCTCCAGCTAGTGCCAGTTGAGGCTGGTGGTTTTGTTTAACTCCTGTCCATTCGGAACTGGACGGAGATTGTGAAATTACTTTGACATAAACTATGGAATAGATTATGGTTACCCTGAGCTGTATTTTAAGATGGCAAAGGGCTCTATCTCTATCTGACACTCCATTTACTTTCTTGGTGTGTATAGCCATGCAAGTGTTGTGAATTTGTTTTTATGAACTGCCCATTTAAATCTGTCCGCTCTTTGGATTTTGCATTCAGTTCGGAGTTCAAATGAAACCTGAGGCATGCACTTTTCTTTTTGTTCTGAGTTGTTTTGTTTTTCCCCTAAATCTAAAACGCCAGCGTCTAAGTATATCATTGTTCTTTGTGTGTGGGGAAAACACTACCTTTTTAGTTTTTATCATAGTTTAACTGCAGATAAAAACCTTCATGCTTCTGCAGAAGCAAGTAATACTAAATCTCAACATATTGCAATTTTTCTCTTTCATACAGATAATTCACTTTGCAAACTCTACTTAGAAATAGTTATGGTCACAAAAGCTTTTGGATGCTATTATGCACAGATATTCTAAAATGAATAGCTAATGGATTAAATAATCTCTCTATTGCACAGAACAAGACTATACTTGTCATCTTGGGAAATACTTCTGTTGCTTAGAATCAATATAAATCATCTCATGGCTTTACCTTCCTTCTGAGTTAATTATGTCTTTGATTATCCTGCATCATGGTGTGGGTTTTGTTTATTATTTATTTCAGTCAATGGAGTTAAGTTATTCAAAGCAATAGCTATTACTAGTCTATATGTAAATGCTGGAGCTGCAAAAAGCTATTTAACAGAGATCTAAACTCTGAACAAGGCTCTGTTTTGTTCACCTAAACAGATCCAGGCCTATATCTATAGGAGGTTATGGTTTGCATCAGACTCGCAATTAAAAAAAAAAAATCAACCTTCCTGTCTCGTTTCTGAAGAATGGCTTCAAGCCACCTGGGCTCTGGAACTGCTGCAAGCATGTGGGAGGAAACGATCAGGCAATGTTCAGAATCACTACATCTCATCGTCTTATTATAAGCATCTACGTGCTTCTGTTTTTTAGAGCATTGCAGTGTGGGCTGTATATTTGTTACTGATTTCACTGCCAACAAAAGGCAGAGCATAGTATTTTGTCACAAAATCACAAGCAATTTTTAAACATTATGCCTTGAAGAGTATTGAGTGTCTTTTTATAGATTTATGTTGTTCCAAATTCAAACCGGGAGAAAGCTGCCAGTATAACAGCGGAGAGGAAAGTGTGAGGTCTTCTTGATAAATAATACCTTTACCCTCCTCCTCGGGCAAAATCCTCACATTTTCAAAAGATATTCTGAGTGCAAATTTAACATTTTATGAGCTTTTAGTTTATATATATTTTTCTTAAATTAACAAGAGATCTAGTATTAATCCAGTATTAATCTAGTATTTTTACTTTATTCCTTACAGATTTAATAATGTCCAGGCATTGGTACATTTGCCACTGTCTGCCTCATTTAATCACATTGCAATGATAGGAAATTAACTTTATCCTCAAAGTAGTTAATATGAAATAAATTGACAGAAAGATTTTTGGTTTAGATGTGCAGAGTCTAGTCAGGATTGGCACTAAGTTCATTTCCCAGCTTCACAGAAAGACACTTGGAGATCAGTTACCAAAATAAGTCTGTAATTTCATATATATATATATATATATATATATATATATATATATATATATATATATATATATATATTTATTTTAAATCTGTTCTGGTCTCTCAGTGAAATCTCACATCACCAGCCCACTGCCATAGGCTAATAGTCTGGAACAGAGCTCATGCTCAGAAATGTCAAACATAATGAAAAAGGAAAAATCAAAAGAGAGAAAGTTGACCATGGGTGTTCCGATGGGGCTTAGTCTCATATGCTCTGCAGGTTCTTGTTCGGGTTTGGTTGCTGTACTAGGATAGTCATGCAGCTACCAGTGTCATTTAGGTGACATCCATCAAAAGCAAACCTCCAGATAAACAGCACAGTGTCAGTGCTTTTTGCCAGCCCAAGATAACAGTTTTATTACTGAAACTCCGCTGGAGTGCTTTTCCTTCCTTCTCTTTTAACAGCCTAAAATGTTAAAGGATCTAGGCCAATAATTATTAAAAGTTTTGCAGCAGGTGATACCACCTATGTGCCCCATCTCATCCTGGCAAAGCCCCTCTGGTGTGCAGCTGTGGAAAAGTTTGGATAGTTGATAGCTGAAGAAGGAAAGTCAAAGTAAGAGAGAAAAAAGGATTATTACAGCAGGGGAGGAAGCAACTGGTATAAGTAAGGTTGCATCAGAGTTCCAAATTTAACCGCATGTCTTCAGGTATTCAAAAAACCTGAAACTTTTGCCTTTTGGTCTGAAACTTTCCTGGATTGATCTCTGCCCAATTATGTTTTTGTTTGTGCTGTTGTTTTTTAAGTTTGTCACACATTCTGTGTTCTATATTCACTTTGTTACTGACCTATTCTGACACACATGGGTCACCTACATTTAACAGCTAAATTAGCTTTTTAGTTAACTACTTCATCCTCCTGAATTGCATATAAGGCCAGATCTTCAGTGGTTGGAAGTTGACATAGCACCATTAGCTATAATGATACTATGTAGCTTTACACCAGCCCAAAAAGTCTGTATATGGGCAGAAGAGTTACTTGCTGCTCAATCCCAGAATTTAAGGAAGGCTGTTCAGGTGATTCCACTGTAGCTGGCTATGTTAACTTCATTGTTAACTGTTTGTTTCATTCCCTCCATGCCACCAAAGAGGACTCCACTACTGATTGGGGGGGGGGGAAATGTATAGCAGATGGGTTCTGTCTAAGGCCCTGATCCATCAAAGTCTTAAGTATGTGCTTAACTTAATGTACTGTCAGCAGCTCCATTGACTTCAATAGGATGACTCTCAAAGTGTCACTTTAAGCACCTATGTAAGTCTTTGTAGAATTTTGACCCCAAATTATTAAAATACATAACTTAGAAGAAAAACATTAACAAGTCTGTCAATAAAAAGATAGTGGTGAGTTATGACACTGAAATTAGTGTATATATTAAAACAAAATGAAAAAAGGTTCAGCCTGTGTCCAAAGTCGTCAAAAATAATGCATACTTTGTTTTGAAAAATAGCCTGTGATCATGTAATTGAAGTCTATATTTTAATCTGAGATAGTTGAATATATTAAGAAATCAAATAAAGACACTGTCAAATATTATCATTTCAAAATACTTGATTTGATGAATGGCATTCAGCCAGCTATAGTGTTGTGAATAAAACAGTAATATTTGACTAATACAAGTAAAAATGACTAGGAAGCTCGAAAAGTTAAGGTTATGCATGCTACCTTAACTTTGTTGTTTCCTGACATTTGAATGCTTAAGCATGAAAACTAAATGTCCCTTTAATGTAGATTTTTTTTGGCATGGAATTATAATTAGTACCAATGGATTTAGATATTCTTGTTCTTTCTGTGAAACAGCTGTTGGTGATGTCCTTCCTCGTTCTCTATCCCTGCAACCATAGGTCCTATACCCAGCGGGGTCAGCTCAGCCCAACATCTTTCTGAGGGAGATTAATCAAGTTCCATGCGGCTTACTGTGGGTAAGCCTTTAAGACCTTACAAACTGAGGTCATGTTTGTTCTGTGTGGACATACATCATTTTGTATTTTCCATGGGGTAGAGAAGCTAGTTTAAAGTATGCATTTCTTTTAGTTACATTTTTGCCAAGGTAAAATAGGATATGACTATATTTGTTATAGTCTCACTAATTAGTTTTATTCTAAATTGGCCTGGCAGATAGAAATGTAACATAAGCAAAGATATAGAACTAGAGCCACGTCTTAATGTATCCAACTCAAATGGGTCTTGGCTGTTAGTTTCAGCTTGTTAAGATAAGTTCACACAGCTGTACTAATCACAGATAGAGATAATTGTAAAGCCATGATGAAATGTCTAACATACCCTTTTCATGGAGAAATTTTTTCTAAGGCTCATTAGAACACCTGTAAAGGTCAGAATAGTACCATATAGAATCTTAGAATTGTAGGACAGAAAGGGACCTCGAGAGGTCATCTAATCCAATCCCCAGCGCTCATGGCAGGACTATGTATTATCTAGACCATTCCTGACAGGTGTTTGTCTAATGTGCTCTTAAAAATCTCTAATGATGGAGATTCCACAACCTCCTTAGGCAATTTATTCCAGTGCTTAACCACCGTGACAGTTAGGAAGTTTTGCTTCATGTCCAACCTAAACAGCCCTTCTTGCAATTTAAGCCCATTGCATCTTGTCCTATCCTCAGAGGTAGAGGACAATTTTTCTCCCTTCTCCTTATAAAACTTTTATGTACTTGAAAACTGTTATCATGTCTCTCCTCAATCTTCTCTTCTCCAGACTAAACAACCCTAATTTTTTCAATCTTCCCTCATAGGTCATGTTTTCTAGACCTTTAATCATTTTTGTTGCTCTTCTTTGGACTTTCCAAATGTGTCCATCTTTCCTGAAATGTGGCACCCACAACTGGATACAATAATCCAGTTGAGGCCTAATCAGCACAAAGTAGAGCGGAATAATTACTACTTGTCTGTCTTACAACACTCCTACTAATACATCTCAGAATTATGTTTGCTTTTTTGCAACAGTGTTACGCTGTTGACTCATATTTAGCTTGTGATGCACTAGAACCCCTAGATCCTTTCCCACAGTACTCCTTCCTAGGCAGTCATTTCCCAATTCGTCTGTGTGCAACTGATTAGTTCTTCCTAAGTGGAGTACTTTGCATTTGTCCTTCTTGAATTTCATCCTATTTACTTCAGACCATTTCTCCAGTTTGTCCAGATCATTTTCAATTTTAATCCTATATTCCAAAGCACTTCCAACCCTTCCCAGCTTGGCAACCTCCACAAACTTTATAAGTGTGAGTCCTATGCCTTTATCTAAATCATGAGCGTTTTGGACATAGAACAGGACTATGAAAGACTGTCATGTAGTAAAGGCAATTGATTGAGGACTATCTGGGTTATAGTCCTGACTTCAAGTTGAAGGGTTCCACAGTCTTTCCCCCCTACAGCAGCTATGAGCTCTGAAGAAGGGCAATCATTTCCTTCCACAGCTAGGCTCTTTTGGGGGATAACTCCTGTTGTACATGCACACAGCACCAACTCACAGAACACGCCATAAGTGCCCTCCAGGCCATTGTCTGGCTTCTTGCAGATGAGCTACCTCTTCCAATGAACTACCTGTATAGCCACTAGACACAATGAGAGGGATGGAGGAGAAGATGAAACAGAACAAAGGAATGGGAGGCCCTGGTCTCTTGCCTACCCAGCGGCCAGTGGGAGCCACAATCATCTGAACCTGCGGACGGGGCAGGTAAACAAACCGGCCTGGCCCACCAGGGGCTTTCCCTGCACAAGTGGCGTCCCAAGTTTGGGAAACAGTGCTTTAGGAAATAGAGGAATAAAGTATTTCACTCCAGGGCAAGGGAGATAAAAGAAAATATAACGGTAGAAGACCAGACTTACCTGGACCCACCCCCTCTTTCCATTTTCATTTAAAAGGAGTTGGCCCTATTTAGGGGGTGAGGTGGAAAGAACTTTCTCATTGGAAAATATTAAGGCTGGCCAAGAGCAATAAAGGGAGGATTACAGACACTCAAGTGTGCCAGGGAAGCCTCCTAGAGGCAGAATTAGGAAGGGACTTTCAGTAGGAAAAGAGAGCTGAGGAAGGATGATCCAATGGTTATGGTGCTAGACTGGGACAGAGGATACTCTGGTGTACCACTTCCTGTGTGACTTTGAACAGTCACTTAGGCATCTGTGCTTCCATTCCCCATCTGTAAAGCTGAGAACACTCCCCTACCTTATTCGGATGTTGGGAGGATAGACACCTTAAAAGAATGAGATGCTCAGATAGGTAGAGCTGAGGTAACCAATGGTGAGTGTGGATGGTGTCACAAGAAACCAAGAGAGGGATTAGGTAAAGTAGAATGAGGAGACAGAATGAGAGATGAGATGAGCAGAGGGATGGGTGGATTTGAGAGATTTAGGAAGAGTAAGGGTGGAAAAGAAAATCTAACAAGATTAAAAACACCCTGGGGGGGGACAGTTGTAGATATAGAATGAAAGATGAAGACTAAATTTAAGAGACAGAACATTCTAAAATATTATTTTATAGAATAATTCTGCCAAAATATTTCTTAAAATATTATTCACATTTTATTATAAATGTATTATGGGGCATGGTCGGTGTTATGAAGGGTCTTTGGAGGACCTGTGGATGGGAGGAAGGAATAGGAGTCACCTGGTGTTCTGTCATATGGGGGAAGGGATAACATGCTTTGTTTGGAATTCTTAAACTTATTGTTGAGATTGACTCTGAATTTGTTATATTATTGTAGTAAGCACAAGAGACTGGAGATATTGCATTTGTAATTCATTATAATACAGTATTGCATATACAATACCATGCTGGGTGACCATTTTACATTAATTTCTTCTTTTCAAATATTTTAAAATAATCTAAGATGCAGGAAATGGTCCCTGAGACTTCAGTTTTCCACGGCAGAATATTCCCAGGCTTTGTTCGTGGGCTCAGCATAGACTGAATTTCTCCCTTCCCCTCTTGTGTGCCAGGCTGCAGGCATTGTGAATGAGGGAGGAGGGAGCAGCTGCAAAAACTGAATAGTTTTATTGGCATAGATATGTTCTTCTACCGGACGCCCAGCTAGGAAGGTTCTGTCCCTCCTGAATCCCACATCCTGTGGCTCATTGATTCCTCTCTCCTAAAATCATTTTGATGTGCTGCCTTTCAATACCACCTATTTCAATTAAAAAAAAGATTAAATTTTAAATATAGAAATAATCTTTTTTTGATGAGACCATATTCCTCCTTAATAATTCAGTCAATGAGTAGCCAGGTTGTGAATATGTGTAGCCACCTCATTGGTTAAGCTATATCTATACAGCTAAATCTGTTTTATTTTCGTGTTTTTTAGCTTCAACAGCAATCACTAGGTAACAGACATTCTCTGTTGCAAAGGTAAATCTAAGTGAACTGGCTACCATGTGGTGCACCAGCAGCATGGAATTTCCTTGACTCAGAGCTCAGCGTAGACTGAATTCAAGTCATGGTATCTGTGTTTGCAGGGAGAAGATTTTTTTTGTCATGTCTTGGATTTTAGAATCCTATGCTGGTAAACCCATTCAATTTTACTCATGTGGCTTGCTACTGTTTTCCCCCTTGGTTGTAATAAAGTTTAGGAAAACGTTTATCTGTTGTGCATGGAAAAAGATGGACACAATGCCCATATTTGCCTGATCTAAGTGAGCCGAAAACTTAGGCTGGGTTTGACGAACAGTTTGCAATGATTTATTAACCTTTCAGAGGACCTAAATTAAATTTCAGGTTGGTAATATCAAGTGCAATGTCATGAAAATTGCAATGTCATGTAGGTGGGCACAATGCCATGCAACAATCTTAGTATGAACCTGAAATTCACCCTCCAATCCCCTGAAGTATTAACAAATAACAGAAAACCTTTGGCTAACTCACTTCATGTTTGGGGCTGGCAGTGCAGATGAATGTTTCATGCAGATATAGTCATTAGCCAGAAAGCAAAAATTCCCATGGTGGTTGGTGCTCTTGCATCCACTTCTCTCTACCTCACCTACACAGGGGAAGCTGGATGATAGTTTGGCTTCTTCATGAACTTTTTCAAATGGGACAAATTGTACACAGTATCTGGGGAGACCACATACAACAAGTTAACTGATTCTGCCATGTTGGGAAATGAAATGCTTTCAGTGATTTTACAGTAAGTGCACATAACCTGATTCTCTGTTAATTGGGGACGAGAAAGGTAATCAGAATTCAAATTTGCCAAAGCTCTCAATTGGGATTTACATTTAAAAGCCTTAAAACTTCCATACAAACCTACTACTCTGCCTTTAAAATGGTTCACAAGTTTAATCACCAACTAGAATTGATGCTGTGGCACCAATGGGACCAACATGTGTAGAACTTACTCTCATATCTCTTGGTGAACAAGGCCACATCAGCTATAAGTATCAACAGAGAGTGGAAAATAACCACATGTGATTGAAGTGAAAGTCTGTCATTTGTGTCTCTTAAAGATACTGACTTAGTTCCCAAATGCATATAATCCCAACATTGTTTATGCAGTTGCAAATAAATACAAACAGTTAACACTTTTCTTTATAACATAAGGTGATAAGTTGTCAAATGTAAATATCTTTCTTTTAATCCTGAATCAGATTTCCCATAGCAATGAAGTCCATTAAAATGTTGCATTTTATATTTATCATTTTAAAGTGGATGGCCTGTTCTAGAATGATGGAACTTTCCAAGAAAGGATATTTTATTTCAAATTTAATAATTAAATCACAAGGGTCAATGAGCCCTAGTCAATTTTTAGATTATTATTAATTATTCCTTTGGATATTTCAGTAAGACAGTTGGAACTATAGTCAGTATAATTTATTAGTAACCCAGTTAGCAGCTGGCTCATTTAACTTTTTTGTACTTTTTTGTCCTTGTTCTGAAAAAGGACAAAAGACAATACTATTTGGTCAAGCCCTGATAAATCAATAAGTTAATGCAGTTAGTTACACTTACTTAAGGCAGTTAATATTAAGAGCTTGCAAGAGTTTTCTTGTATTTACTTCTTTATTCCCATATCAGCCGTTAAAGAACATTCTAATTTTCCACATGAAAGCCACAGAAGCCATTTCACAGCCCAGACCCAACAGACTGAATACCAAATGATTAAGTGACTAAGCTACCTAGCATTGCTTGTTTAGCTCTGCCCCTAGGATTTGATTTTGCACTACCCTGTTAAACATCCTAAAATAATTTAACCACATCCCAAACACTTCGTAAAGAAAGGCTCTTCCATTTCTCGCCTCTTTAGATTGCACGTCCAAAGTAATTTCTCCCAAATTAAATGCCATTTGGTTTGTATTAGAATAATCAGGACAACTGCGAACTTTAATAAGCAAAGTTATTTTAGCCTAAAACACTTGAGATAGGCCTGAAGCAAAACCCAGGATCTGAATGCTCTCAAACTTTGTGTAAGGAACACAATTGCAATGTGAACATGTTCAGATCCAAATTGCACATCCCTGCAATGTGCTAAATCTAAAACTCTTTCAAACACCCTCAAATTTTGGGGCTTTGACATCTGGATTTGGATCAGAATTTTGCATCTTAAAACTTAGATGAAACAATATTTAATTGTTTCCTGTCTACTTGACCTTTTTTAGGCTCAGTTTAGTCTTTTAGTTTTAATAGTGAGCTTTCTAAATGTAATCAAAACATTGTAAATGCAAACAATATTTGAAAGTACTAAAACAACCATATGTAAGCTTTATATTTTACTGCATTATGCTCTGAGTCTCAGATCTAGATGATGGTAAAATATTCCTTCATTCATAAGAATCTGAGATTTTTATATAGAACAGATATAAAGCAGCCACTCTGCCCTCCAAAATTCATTTGGTGAAATAACAGCCTCACTCATAAACTACTTTTTTAACATTCTCAACTTCACTTAAGCATTTCTTAGATCTGATCACTGCATGGAACAAATGATTTTAAATAGCGAATACAACATTCTTACATTTAAAACCATGCTCACCTGTATAAATAAGCCCAGAGACTAAAGAGTTGTATTCTCTAAAGGCCATTTCATTTGTTTCATTCATTTCAAAGTTAAAAATTGTGATTTCTAACATCACAGTAGCATTCTTGTTTCCACTGTGCTACTTTGATATTGGCAGGAATCAGTTCAAAAGAATGCTATGAAGCCTTCATTAGGGGACTGTGATACTCATAGATAGTAGTGGAGCCAGGTTTTGAGTAGTGGCAGAGCCAAGGGAAGTGGTGGTTCATTGATGGTGCCACCTTCAATTATACCCATCTCCTTGAAAAAGTGCCATATGTACACCTAACACCATGAGAGAGTGGTCACCTTTCCAGTCTGCCTGTTAGCCCGGCACTTCTCAGAGTCTGCAGATGCAGCCCTGGGGAATCAATCCATGAAATATTCAAAATGACAAGTATACCTCCTTTTTACATTCACATACACCAGAGCCAACCACTGAGATACACAACAAGAGCCTGGGCCTAGTCTCAGTGGTTGTGTTCAACACATCCTTCAACTCTCATTACTCTAAGACTTGAATACCTGTTGGTATTAGATTAAATTTTTAGGTTGTGATGTACTGTGGTTTCAATCCAAGGCATTCACAAGTTTCTCTTACACATATGTATTTGTTAATAGGCTTTCTTAACCATAGTGGTTATACTGCACTTTTGTGATGCAAAAGTCACTTCACCACAAACATAGCAGAAGTTATCTGCACTGTTCACACAAGTACGAAGCATTTCTGCTCACTTTGGCTAAACAGAAATGTGTCCCTTTGCAAAATCAAACACTGACAAATAAGAGCACGACACTGTATGATTTCTAGAGCTGATATAGGGCAATTTGTTCAGCAGAGTGATGTAAGCTTAGTTATGATTGCATCATCCATGACTTCTAGGAATAACATGATGCAATTCATATCATGTATGACGCAATACCAGCTTCAGATTGCATCATTCGTTGTTTTGCCTAAAAAGCAAGTACTGTCCAAACCCAGTCATAGATTTATTCATAGATCCAGTCAAAGATGTAGTTTAGTCATTTCTGGTTTAAATTGAGATCCCTTCCCTTTATAACTCACTTATCCTCCGCCATTCCCAAGTCAAGGGTCGTATATACTGACCCAATAGCATATCTTGAAAACTAGAGCCAACCAACAATTTTAAGCATTATTTTCGTTCTCAGTGACCCAGAATCAGTAAAGTTTGACTACATTTATTTCAGAAGCATTTCTGCTGTAGAGCAGTGCTATCATACCCCTTCCTGAGCGATACTAAATGCCTTCAGTGAGAGTTGAGGACACTCGACACCTCTCAAGAGGCACTCAGTGTCTTGCAGGATTGGACCATATGTAAAATGTCAAACGCTTATGAAATTAAAACAACCATCCCACAACCCCAGCTAGCCCCACAGGATATAAATCTGTATCTAAACCAGCATAGCTGAGCTGCAAATGCAGATAATGTGCCTGATCCTGATGTCTCAGCTGCTGCTCTAAGTTGCACCCAGCTACAGTAGTGGTTAAGGGGCAATTCTGGCAGCTGGGGACTGCTAGAATGCAGCAGCTTGCCACTCATGACCATGTTGTTGTTTTATTTACAGTTGCTCTTAAAGGTCTCAACTAAGATTGGGGCCATATAGCACTTTAGAACTGTACATATGCACAGTAAAAGATAGCTAAGGGAAAGAAAGGACGAAGTCAAGCACAGAATTAAATTACTTGCCCAAGGTTAGCTAGGAAGTTTGTGTCAGAGCTGTGAATCCAGATATCCTGAGTCCCAGTACACTGTCCACAAGACCATTGTTCCTCTCTCTTTTCCTTTTCTCCCCCACTTGCCCAGTGCCAGAGGCTGTGTTTATTTGCAGGGATTAGCAGGGGAATCCCCCAGATAGTTGATAGTGCCAGCTTTCTGGATACTTTCACGACGGGAGCAGCATAGAGCAGGTGGACAAGAATCTGTCCCCTGAAGTACTTTGCAGGAATATGCCACCCCAGCTGTAAAACAAAGCAAAATCCACTCTAATACCTGTGCCAAGATAAGCCCTTTCCCTAGGAAAAGCCTGGGAAAACAAGTGGAAATTACTGTTTAGTTTGAAAGGCACATAATCTAGACTTTGCTAAATGAAAGAGGGAAGCTAGTTGCAGAGTCCGGGGACTCCTCACAGAGATGCAAACCACCATAAAGTGGTAAATACAGATTTTCTTTAATACTGTAACTCTGTTTTTATTAGACCACCACCTTTTAAAAATGAGGAGGATTGTTTTCCCCCAGTCTCTCAAGGATCTAATATCATATATAGGCTTATCCTCTACCTAGTGCTATTAATTGTTAAATAATCAACACAATTTTTATCAGCCTTTTCTAAAGACAGACACAGTAGGAAAAACCTACTTACCATGCATTAGTTCAATAATGCTGCTGTTTAACATTTCTAGAACTTAGTCTTAATTCACTCCTTGGCTGGTCCCAAACAGTATGGAACAATGCCATTAGACAAATGATCTCTTATTTCAATTTTATGCAGGATTAACTTAGTTGTTCAAGACTTACCAATGAAGACACCATCGGAAGTCCTTTAAAAGTTTAATGTTGCACTCAGATAAATTGAATGTTGTCCATATGAGCTAAGATATTTCTGGTTTTGTACTCTCTCTATCTAGTTGATCAGTTTGATAGCTCCATTCTTTCAGACAGAAATTGCTCTCATTTTTTTTTCTTTGATTGATTTGACATTTCCATTGACATAATAGCCTATGAGGCTATGACCAAAGGGAATGGTTTTCCAGAGTTATTGTTTTGAATTATATTCACAGCTGACTCGGCCTCATTTAGATCTTCCAGTATAAACACAATATTTGGATTGCTTTCACAGTAGTAATGCCCCAAAGCTAAATTTAATATTAAAAAAAAAAATTTATGTGCACGTCATCTTCAAGAATGGCAAAATGTTTATTGGTGGTAGAATGACCATAGATGCTAGGATCCATTTTCCTGTAGGTCAGTCACTGCTTATCTTATCCTGTGAGTCATATTTTCTTTTCCTTAAAACCCTTTAAGGACTTGACTGCAACATTAACTATTATGGTGAGTTATGAGCCTCCACTCATTGAATGCATTGGGTGAGGAGCTGAGCTGGTTGATTAGAACAAAATGATTTGTGAATATTTTTGCCTTAAACATGATGAGGCTGAGTCTTCATTGCTCTGCCCCTTGCATAGTCTCTTCTATGTTTACAAAATAGGGTAAAATGTGACTAGTTCAGACTGGTGGTATTTTACAGGCAGCTTCCGCAAGAGTATATGACTTTATGAAAGGCCAGGCAGTGAAGAATCAACCTTGATGAGTTTACTACACTGTTTATTATTCATAGGGTCACATTGTCTGTTGTTCATGGGTATTTAGAGGACTGCTGTTCTATTTTACTGGCATAAATGAATGAAGTTGGCCATTCTAAGTTATCTAAAGATCATAAATAGACAAACTCTCACAACCCTGTAATGATATCTAAATTGGTGTATTCTGTTAGCAAATGATTATCTATCAGGAAAAGATTTGTTTTCTGAAATATCTGTAAGTGTTTTGATTTCCCTTTTGGTTCTTTCTTATAACCATAAGATCAAATTTGTTTTTATCCAACATTACAGTAGCATTTTATGACACTCTCCAATATAAAATCACATCCATATGCACAGTTGTGCTGATAGACTGTCCATTGTTTACTGTACCTCTTCACCTTTGAAATATGTTCACACTGTATTTTGTGTGACTATGGCAATTATATACTTTGGAAGCGTCTCTAGCAGCTTTTGATGAGTATTTTCTTTTTCTAGAAATTTGGTGATGTATACATTTATTAAAACAATTGATATTCAGTGACCAACTCATCAGCTGTTTCATCTTTTACTTCGGTTTTGCTGCACTACCCGTCTTTTATCGGATCTTTTCCCACTTTTGAATTGCAGCTCTTGATCTTTCACTTCCTGATTTTTTTTTTAACTTAAGGGCCAGCATGTGCCTGGCCTTCATTCAGGTAGAGTGAGGCAGACAGGGCACAAGGAATTTGTCCCTGTTCCTCCTTATTGCAGTCCATGTAAAGATTAGGCACAGTTGCAGTCACTCTATTCAGACCCACAACCTCCCACTAGGACTACACTCCCTGACATCCCTTAACAATGACCGTAGACATTTATGTTTGAAACAGTTCTTCAGTTGGGATTTATTTACTTTTGTCAGTCCCAGCTGATCACCAGGTTCTTCAGACTTTGTCCCTTCCTTTTTCTTACCTGCCACCTCTTGGGGGTTCAGGTTAATTTACATGTAATTCCCTCCTGAGGCCTTTCTTCTTCCCGAAGGGGTTTGCAATTTTCATTGGGTAGAGCCCTTTCTCCAGGGCCTTTTCCCAGTCTTCTCCATCCTCCCATTCCTGGGGTTTCTCTCCAGACTAAGTTCCAGCCTTGTTTATTTAGCCATCTATTTGATTCCCTTGCAGCTCAGGTCAATCACTATAATTAAGTCGCCAGCACATTCATCTGGGGGATAGCTGCCTTGTCATTAGCCCAGCTTGCCTTAAAGGGTCAGCCAGCCTGTGATACATGCACACTCTTTTTTTTTTTTTTTTTTCTCTCTAAAATTACTCTTGGGTTTTATTAGGAAAACTTAAGCTCTATGGAGGAAGAAAAGGTAAGTTAGTAAATCAGACATGGAGCACTGGAAGGGACCTCGATAGGTCATCTAGTCCAGTCCCCTGCACTGAGGCAGGACTAAGTATTATCTAGATCAGTGCTTCTCAAACTTGATCGTGCCCCCCTGCTCTGTCTGTAGTCACTTATGCTCCCCACCCACACAAGTATATATACTGCTGCCCAGCTCTGAAGGCCGAGTGGAGCCAGGCACTCGGCTCTGAAGGCAGCCAGAGCTGGCTCCAGGCACCAGCATAGCAAGCAGGTGCCTGGGGTGGCCAATGAAGAGGGGGGCTACACATCCGGCTGTTCAGCAGCAATTCGGCGGTGGGGCCGTCACTCCCTCTCGGAGCGAAGGACCTGCCACCAAATTGCCGCCGATCATGATCCTGGCTTTTGTGTGTGTGTGCGCGCACTTGGGGCGGCAAAAACACTAGAGCCGGCCCTGAAGGCAGCGCTGTGCCAGCAGCAGCGCAGAAATAAGGGTGGTGATGTGAAAAGTGATTGACAAATCTGATATTTTATAGCAGATTTAGCACCCCATTGTCACCCTTACTTCTGTGTTGCTGCTGCCACCTTGTGGCTGACAGCTGGAGCCCACCGCTCCGGGGCTCCAGCTGTCAGTCCTGGGCTGGTGGGGCTCCAACTCCTGGATGTGCACAGCCCTTCTGCACGAGCCCCAGCAGTCCCAAGACTGGCGGCCAGAGCTGTTAAAAACATGAAAAAAGAACCCAGTTCACTCCTCCCTTGACACATTCCCATGCTTCTCTTGAGAGGCCCACCCCATAGTTTGAGAACAGCTGATCTAGACCATCCTGACAGGTGTTTGTCTAACCTGTTCTTAAAAACCTCCAATGATGGGAATTCCATAGCCTCCCTTCGCAATTTGTTCCAGTGCTTCACTACTCTGATGGATAAGAAGTTTTTCCCAATGTACAACCTAAATCTCCCTTGCTGCACTTTAAGACTATCACTTCTTATTCTGTCCTCGGGAGCAGAGAGAGTGCTCACCCACTGGGGGCCCTAAGCAGGAATATGGGGGATAGCTGCCTGGTCACAGGACCAGCTGCCTTAAGGAAGTAATGGGCTTAAAGTGTTATCTTGTCACCCTTTATGTCCCTAGCTAGTTTAATATCATTTTTTGCCTTGGCCTTTCTAATTTTGTACCTACATGGTTTGAGGAATTTTTTTATATTCATCCTTTGTAATTTGACCTAGTTTCCACTTTTTGTATATCTCTTTGAGTTTCAGGTCATTGAAGATCTCCTGGTTAAGCCACAGTGGTCTCTGACCATGCTTCCTTAGTACTGGGATAGTTTGCTCTTGTGCCCTTAATAATGTCTCCTGAAAAAACTGAACTTTCCTGAACTTAGACTTGCTTCCCATGGGAACTTACCTACAAATTCTCTGTGTGCTAAAGTTTGCCTTCTTGAAGTCCATTGTCTTTATTCTGCTATTTTCCCAGTGTAACAGGGCCTCCTGGCTCCAGCTTCTGTTATGGTCTACAAACTACTCAAAGACCCTCATGCTGGTCCAATACCTTGTGCAATTTATTTACAATTGGAGTCCCACCACCTTCATATACAGCTCCTGTAAGAAGGAGGAGGGGCAGGCAGGTCGGTATGCCCTCTTCCCTTGCTGCCTTCTTTCTGCATCCTTCCTGTGCCTATTTGGGCTCTGGCTAATAGCTTAGTTAGCCTTTCTGCCCTTCCCCACCTACAAATTAGGCACAGCTCTGCTTAGTCAGCTCCATTCAGCCTTGATTGGAGCTGCTGTGAACAGAGCGCTGACTTAGCCTTTCTTCCCTAGCACTCTGTCACACCCCCACCTCCATTCCTCAGAATCATGAACTCCTCATTTCATGATCGCTTTCATCCAAGCTGCCTTCCACTTTCAAATTCTCGACCAGTTCCTCACAGTTTGTCAGAATCAAATCTAGAATAGTCTCTTCCCTAGTCACTTTCTCCACCTTCTAAAATAAAAATGTGTCTCTAATGCATTCCAAGAACTTGTTGGATAATCTGGGCCCTGCTCTGTTTTCCCAACCAACAGATGTGTGGGTAGCTGAAGTACCCCATTGCCATTAAGTCTTGTGTTTTGGATGATTTTGTTAGTTGGCTTAAAAAGCCTCATGCACCTCTTCTTCTTTCTGAATAGGTAGTCTACAGTAGACACTAGCATGACATCACCTTGGGGTTTTCTTTAACCCCCTTTTAACATAGTTCAGTAAGATTACTTGTTTTCTGGGATTCAGAGTCCAAAACACTATTAGTATTTGTTTGAAAATTTTGCAATGAAAGCTGTCATTCATCAATTGCCAGATTTGGACCAGTGTAAAATTTTGTTATTTCTCAGATTTTGGGGTGAAGTCCATGAAGTTTGAAGTAGTTTCTTGATACTTAATGTTTAAAAGTGCACAGTTTTTATGTCAGATGTTAACCTGGGTCAGTTTTTCAATTACCAGCATCAGTATTTGCTGAGAGGGTTTTTTGTTCTGCACAGCATTACAACGAATGCATTGTGCATTGTTGATGGCACAGTATGCATACACTGTCTAACACTAGCTGTAGGACAGCTACTAACCATTATTTGGCTCACTGTTCATCCTGCCTCAGGCCTCTGTAATTCTGGCAATCTCTATTGGCTTGGTGGTTGTCTTCAAACAGTATGAGCTCCAAGGCTTCAGAGGGAAAAGGGAGTATTTCATAGCACAGATGATTAGAAAGTGTGTAAAATCTGAATTGAATAGGTAGCCAGAACCCTAAAGAGTGCCAAATTCTCCCTTGACTCTCACTCACCTCATGTAAAGGATAGCATTTGGCTCGGTGTCTCTAATCTGAAAGCTGAACTAAAATCAGCTACTGATTGCCTGGCATTAGGAAGAAACTTCCTTTGTGTGCAAGTTATTCCATTGTGGGGTTTCTTGTAATCTCTTCTGAAGCATTGGGTAACTGCTTCTATCTGAGGCAGGACACCAGATTATATGGACCATGGTCTGATCCAGTATGACAATTCTTGTCTTCCTGTTCATACAATGTAATATCACTTATGGTGGGATGGCTATTTGAGGGTCAAGAAGTTGAATTTAGGTATTAAAAGGGAGGCTTATATGTATTGAATTGGGGAACTTGTTTACTTTGCCATGAGATTTGCACCTCAGGGAAAGGCACAAAGGTCTGTAGGATTGGAAGAATGTGAGACAAGTTGAAGGCTCAAATTTGGGCATATGTAATTCATCTGACCAGACTTTCTTTCATTTGAAGGAAGACTTAACAAAATGTTGTGACAAATACTGCAATGACAGGTGAGAAAGGTGCAATCAGCTATAAAAATGGAGGCAGATAGAAATAAAGAAGCAACTGCAGCAGGAGGAAGAATTGTACCACTTCCTCCCACTGACCAAAGCTGTCAGAATCTTATCCTTCCATCTCAAGTAGATTTTCACTTCTGCAATTCATCAGCTCTATTTCTCGCCCTTAGTAGTCTTGAGCATATGTGGCTGCATTACAAAGGACATTTAAATCACCCATTATGGTCATTTTTATTAAGCTCTAACTCCAGCTTACTGAAGGTCTGCATCATCGCTTGGCTTCTGAGAGTGGGAATCACCTTTAGTTCTTGTCCTGACTTGCACTAGTACTTTGCAGTAGTGGTGTAACCTGGTCCAAGGCTATTAAAGTGACAAGGTGTGTGAGGTATAAAAAATATTGCCTCACCCATATTGTACTAGGTACTGACAGTTGTTGTGATAATGCCAAAGACACAGCTGTGTAAGCCAAAGGGGAAAACAAAAAAGGAGCCATTGTCAAGGGAGAATTTGGCACTCTTTAGGGTTCTGGCTACCTATTCAGAACCCTTGACCGATGTGGCAGTGAAAGGAAAGTGAAAGTGAGTTGAGTGGTGTCCTTAACTAGATGGCTTTTGCAGAAAACATCACAGATTTAAGGACCATATCCTGAGCTCTTACTTGTACTTGACCACCCTCTTTGGGTCCAGATCAACACAATATATCCATAGTCAGCAAGGTACTTATGCATGTGTCTAACTTTTAAGCCCATGAGTAATTCCACTGAAGTTAGTGGAAGTACATGTGGAGCATCGGCACTATTCAGTGGGAGAAAAGGGACGTGAATTGACAGAAAGGTGTCGTAATGGCAACAGGCATTTCCTATTGTGTATATAGATTTCCTTGACTGTTCAATTAAACTCAAAACCTGAAGTCCATAAGACAAGCAAAAAGTTAAGTATGTGTGCATGTGTTGCGTGATCATGGCTTTAATTTGTATTTGTGATGACCATAATTACAAGTGTGAACTGGGTTTTTAAGTATGCATATATTTAACTGCAATTAAATGTCTGGGTTGTGAACACAATCATAGTAACTTCACAAGGAAACTGGGTACATTGTTACATGATGGTTGTTTTTTTAAATCATCCCTTGAGTCAATTTGACTTGAAAAAAATACATTTTAGTAATAAAAATCATAACTCATTTGTTTATGAGGCAATAATCCAATTTGTAAGTGGTTACACTGCTTGGCAGGAAAACAGGCAATTGCTGTTACACTGTAAGTTTAGTCAATGCAAAATTGTTTCTAATTCTTCACAACAGAGGGCCAAGTTCTATGGCTTTCTGTGGCCCACCGCAGCAGACCTACAGTATATTGCAATTAATGGTATTTAAAATCAGATTTTGTGCTGCTTACAAGACTGGGATATATTGTGTTTGATTTTGATCCCAAAAGCTTCTACAAGCCTTCTACAGGCTTCATGTGTGACCTTGGGCACATCGCTTGAACTCTCTGTGCCTTAGCTCCCCATTATAAAATGCCAATAATAGCACTTCCCTACTTCACCAAGGCATCGTGAGGATAAATGTTAATGACTAAGGGGCTCAGATATTAGGCAGATATGAGCCATATAAATAGATATAACCAGGCTCAAGCACTAGCAATGTGTCAGTTAGCAGGGACACAAACATGAGTGTTCTCATAGCATACATTGCCAAGTGGTTTCATAAAAACTGCACTTTTAGGACGATGTATAGTATTAGATCAATATCTGACCCCTTCCCATAGATTTCACTTGCAGTTTTCAAGCACTAATAACACATGCTGAAACATACCCTAGTTTTCACATTTTTGAGCACTGACGTTTAAGTGAGACATAACCAAGGGTTTTACACTGAGAAGTGTCATATGTTTGTGTTGAAGACTAAACCACTGACACAAGTGAGATGTACCCAAGTGCTTTATTTTTTTTATTCTGAAACATTTTACCCAAGTGTTCCTCTGCACAGAGAAGTGAAGTGTTCAAATTCTGATATATTGACATATTCCTTACCAAGTGCTTTATAATTTTCAGAGACAGATTGTAAGAGATAAAACACAGACTTGGTGTCTTCTCCTTTGGGGAATGGGAGGGAGCATCGTTGTGCCACAATTACAATGGTATTGTGTATTTGGGTGAGCCTTAATGATGGAGAGGGATATGCTTCCTCATTGCTTGCACCTACTCAATTGCATTGAAAGAGACTAAAGATACATTAAATAATATAGACTTTCCATTAAAGCAATTGCCACAAAGACGTTATGTGATTTGTGAATAGGAAGGAAGAAGGTCCTTCTGATGCAGATGAGATGGGAAGTGTCCATCTCTTTATTAAGATGTGGTCTGGAAAAGTTTGAGGACAGCTGCTCTATAATGAACTACTTTCCAGGAATATACTGAAAGCATATATTTACTGAGGATATCAGTTTTCAGCCCTCTGAAGTTGTTGGTCAGACAAAGCTGATTATCGGGAGCCCATAGTGAGAACTCTCAATAACTCAACAGCATACCTGAACACCCACTATTTAACCACAAATGATATTTATTAAGTTTGTGCAGCCAGTGTCTGCACTGAGTCACATCCTCATTATTAAATGTGTGTTTTTCTAATCTTGCATCATCTCAGTGCTTTATTTAAAAACTAAAATCAATATTCATGTCACAGAAGGCTTTTCTTTTCCACTCTTGTTTAAATCTCTCTAGACTATTCCTCTAGTTTTCCACTACCTTCAGTGCAGACAGTGAGCATAATGTGTCTACCACAAACCTGAATCAGAGATGATACTTTAAATAATTTAAAAATTTAAGGAAGATTCAAGAATAAAGGCTTTTTTCCCTACTGTCTGAAAATAAACACAATGACATTTTTTACTAGGCTACAATGCATGATATAATAATAATTAAAAGAAAAGGGCTAGATGAGCAGCACCTATCTTTGGTAGCTAATAGACAAGATAATAGTCATTGTAGAATCTTAGTATTACATTATTGAGTTAATTACTGAAGTAATATCTCACAAACAGCACAATAAGAAATGTAGAAGTAAAAATTTGAATGATCTAGCAAAATAGTTAAATATCATTTATAACAGGGCTATTTACTGCTCCACATAATGTTCTTTTCTGAAGTATTACCTTAAATCTTTTGTCTGAAAGAATGAAATAACATTCTTTGTAAAAGCATGCTAAGTCAGTGAGATATTCCACACTGTACTTCGTGTTTGCATTATTATACGAATGGTACAAAAAGTGATAATAAGTGAATCATTAGTAGTAGAAGATGAATCTTAAATTAGAGGTTGCATATGAGAAGGAGATTCATAATACAGACTTTCAGAATAATCCCCCAAAATATAGCCTTGAAATGAGAGAAGCTGTGGCCCTTCATAACAAATAAAATGAATGCTCTTTAAGAACAATAAATTAATGAAAACCAAGTTAGTAGACAGAAGGATTAAAGAACTGTAATAAGATCATGCTACAGATATCCACAACAGGAAAGGCAGGAGAAAAGAGGAAGAAAGACTATACGATGAGATAAGAAAAGTATGTATGGATAATAAGATTGTGGTGATGGATGATCACACCCCCATAATATTAATTTGAAAACCTTTCAGACTTGATAGAAATAAAAGCTGTTGCAAATTATTGCTTCCTAGCTCATATTGGGAGCAGCTCAAGTACAAATCTGGCTCTATCAGAGCTAATGCAAATGCCAGCATCACTAAATAAGAAATAGTTGATACACAATGGTCAAGTGACCACACAGCAAGATAACGTTTTTTAATCTGAAAACTGAACCAATTAGTGTCAAAAAGAGACACTGTAGCTTTACAATCACTGTGTGTAAGAAGCAAACTGTGCATGAGAAGCAAATTCTGATCTCTGGAATCTGCCAGAGGCAAAGGTTCTATACCTGCTTGAGGCCCCCTGCTCCATCTCCTCAGCCTGCAGCTGCTCATGGCAACCGTCACCGTCCATAAAAGGTGAGAGTTCTTTAGTATGGACTGCACCCCACAAGAAAGCTAAAGTCCAGGCATATCATGGAAGCCCAAGGAGGGTCTTACAGACAGTCTCACAGGTAGAAGAGAGATGGAGAAGTCTGAGTATGGGGAAGAGACTTGGAAGGCTAGGGCCAGGAGTGACTTTTGTAATGGTAGTCTTCGTGGAGTGGAGAGGAGAACGCAAGAGTGGGAGGGACTGAGAAAAGAGCTGAAGCAGAGGATGACAAGGAACTGGAAGCAGACAAGCCCACTCTTGAGTTTGTTTATAAGCTGATAAAGACAAACAGGAATGAGTGAAGATTTCTTTCACTAGATGAAATAGCATGCTTGAATGAGGATAGGGAAGAAATAGATACTTAAGATGAGTCTGGGTAGAGATTGGGAAGGCAGCAAAGGTGCACGTTAGGGGCTGAGAGAGACTAGGTTTGAGTTAACATGTTCAAGCATATGTGGTGGACAGTAGCATGGAGACCTGGGAGTATAAGACAGAAGGTTTTCAAGAGGATAATAGTAGAGGAGGGGAAGAAAAGATAGTTTCTGCTGGATCTTGTAGATTTTGCTTTTAAAGAAATTAGCAGAGCTCCTGGGCAAAGGAAAGAGATAAAGGAGAGAAGGTAAATGGGAATAAAGAAAACAGTCTGATTTATGTCTATAATGTCTTCTCTAATATGAACCCATCGCATCTGTAGAAACAAAACACTGCTCACACAATTATCCATCTGGGGAGAGAAAGAATCACACCTGACAGATATCAGTCATGTCACTTAATGCACTACTGGAAAATGCTCAGACTATGGTGATGAGGGCGGTATAAGTACCTGTATAAAATAGAATATATGAGGGAAATTCTAAACTACTGAAACACACTGCACTAATACCAGCAAAGGAGGCATAAACATTATCAGCATCTCCCCCAAGAGAGGCCTGACTTGGCATTTTTACTTTGTTTTAGTTTACTGGAGTAAATGTGCAGAGGGGGGAATGGGGAGTTAAAGCAACTATTTTTCCATCTTGACTGTTCATATAAGCACTGTACTTTCAAACTGAATAGCTCGGCCTCTATTTCTGTGGCTATATATTCTTAAAAATAAAATCTGTAATCCATGTGTTTTGGTATTACTACTTTACAGATTAAATTAAATTAATAAAGAGTGAACAGGTCCAGCTAAAATAAGTACACCTAATATTTACTCAACTTGAATTTAGACCCTTTCTGAGGCAAAGGAAAAAAAGCAGTTCAAATTATTGTTTGTTTGCTTACACTTCCTGGTTCTGGCCAGAATGGGAGCAGAAATACTTTAAGAGGCTGTACACAGGAAGCTCAGGGTGTAATTAATATTTTGAATTCCAAGGCTGAAAATTGCAACGTCCTTTACAGAAGAAGGTGAACAGGGTTAGTCCCATTTTACAGTTTTATTTAGTCACGAATAGTTGCACAAAGTCACACACTTCTGTTAGTCTTAAAGGTGCCACAGGGCCCTCTTGCTTTTTTACAGATTCAGACTAACATGGCTACCCCTCTGATAAAAGTCACACAGTGAGTCAATGGCAATCAGAACTGGCACCCAGATCTCCTGACTGGACTAATTCTGATCAGATTATTTAACTGCTGATTTTGTCATGAACACATTTTATAACAAAAGCCACTTCTGGAAAATAATGAAGACCTTTTCAAGATATTTAATATTGTAATGTGACGTAGAGGGGAAGCTTTTTCAAAAGACTCTGTGCTTAGCTCCCACTGTTGGGGTGCAGCTGTTCAGTAGCGTTGCAATGACATATTCACCACAGTTTTGAATTCTAACAGGCCCCTCCACATTTTGTGAGCTCCTGCAGCTCTCCCATTATGCTCCTGTCTGGCAGAAAGACTGTTGCCACTGCACTGACATTCATCACTGAGCATTCTAGCGTGGGCCTGGCACTCCCATGCTGACACACTCAGTTGAAATCAGCATGAAAGTGCATCAGAGCCTAGTCATCTTGGAGAATGTACTGGGAGTAGTTTTTCCCCAAATGTTCCCCCCCTCCTCCTGCCCTTTGAAATATTTCTGTAATCTGCAAAACTGGGCAAAAAATGGGGGTAGGAGTAGAATTCCACAGATTTAGAAGATGGGGGTGGGGGGGAGAAAGGAAAAACCTTTCATTGCCTTTGCTTTCCTAGGCATATGACTTATTAATCAGAGTTGTTAACTGGGATTCTGCATTTTGAAGATGAGATCAACAAAGGAACAATGGGCTATTCCAGCAGTCATTGCTCAGGCAAAACTTCCATTGAAGTCAAATGGAATTTTGCCTGAGTAAGAACTGCAGGTTTATCTCAGTAGGGTACGGTCACTCATCATGTATACAAGTCCCCACCCCGCTACAGTGCTGGTTCATGTGATTCTGGGTCTTGTTTTGTTGCAGTGCCACAGAATATTAGGGTTGGAAGAGACCTCAGGAGGTCATTTAGTCTAATCCCCTGCTCAAAGCTTGTGAACCATTAAAATAGAAGCAAACTTGTTCAGCAGGTGTCTGTGTGAGGTTTTTTTGTTTTTGTTTTGAAGACTTGTACAGCCTAACAATTTTGAATTGTCATTCAGGTAGCACAATATATGCAATACACATTAGAAAGTACCAGAACCCATGCCAGAAATTGTGGCAAAGAACACATATTTTACAGGTACCTCTCTTTCTCCTCCCCCCCCCCCCCCTGAGGTTTTGCTTCCTTTTGTAAGATTGGCATATGCCAATGAGTAGAAATGGCATACAAATGAGACCGAGAGAAAAATAGGATCTATAGTTTTGAAGTGCTGAACATCTGCAGAGCCTCTTAATTTCAGCTTGCATTTGTGGCTGCATTTCTGAATGTTAGGGCCATGGTTTCTGGGGCATTTCCTGACAGCAGTACCTGGAGCTGCAAATTGTGGAATCATTATGTGGTTCACAAAATAGTATACTTTCATTTTATATACATAGAAAATAGAGCATTTTTTTTCAGCCATTTACCTTTATCTTTCTTGAATGATTATGAAGTGTTCATGATCATTTTTAGGGTTTATTCCAATTTGTAGTACATGGGATTAGGTGTCCCCCAAACTACTCCCGAGAACACTTCAGACTTTCAGAGGCACTGAATTTATCTATTTTACAAAATGTAAATTAATATATTAAAATGTACATACATATGTATAAATCTTATATATGCACACACATAGATACATATGTATAAGCTGTGTATATATACTCAGTAAACTGAATATGGTATGTGTATATGTATGAGTAGAGTATATAATGTGCAAGACCTGGTGTGTTATTCAATTCATGACCAGAGAATTTGATGCAGAATCATTCCCTGTCTCCAGAGATTGTGCTCCAGAATCTAAGTTTAATTTTTAGAAAAATGACATTTCTGGTGTTTATGGTTGTGAACAAAACTTTACAATATGAACTGAGTGTAAATTGGTACAGGCTTGAATGCCTGAGTCTGCGGAAAGCCTAAAACAATAGTCTGAGAGAGGTGTGAATTGCCCCATTTATTGTAATGGGTTTTCTAAGTTTAAGATCTCATGATAGCAATTTAAATATCAGCATTAACTTTTGCTGCTGATCAATTATTTACAGCCCTTTTTAATTTATTTTCCAAGAACATTTATGGGAGATTTTTCTTTTTTGCTCACAGAAATGTTGGCAGAATGAATGTCTCATAAATATTAATGCAAATATGTTTGCATGAAAGTTTTCCTTGAAGTGGCTGAAATGACTTTTAACTTCCCTCCTTCTGTTTATAAAATTTCAGTAATCCAATCAGGGAGCAGAAATAATATCACATGACTTTGGTGACCACACACCCTGACTAATGAATAACAAATATTGGAAGATAAAGGAGAATGATTCACAAACAACTCCCAAACTGAAATATGTTTGCATAAAGTGGTAATTGAACAACTTGGAATCATGAAGCAATATGTAACATTTTTAAAAATCTGTTCACAGATAAGGCATTTACTTTGAGTAGTTCATCTGGCTCTAGTTAGGAAGCATTGGGTCACCGTGTGTTCTTCACTTTCTTTTGTTTTGCAATCCAAGTACCCGGAAATAAATCTCTAGAGATTCTTATTTTATTTCTACAGTCCTTGTGGGTAGATTGCAGTAGTATGGATTTCTGTATCAGTTAGAAATAATAAGCAATGATATAAAAGTCACAATCATATGAAAAAGAGATTGTGAAAGTCAAATGGGCATCTTTAAAAGAGAAATGAGTAGTTTCTACAAAATGTCATATCTTGGTGTCACTTAAAGAAATTGAGCCATATTATCTAAAGCTATGTCTTTCTAAAATACCTATTAATACAACCCTAACAACCTGCTCTCTAGATTTTGTAAATAGTCTCATGAAATCATGTCTTGGAAATAAATTCTACTCATCAAAACATGCCTATGTAGGTGTTAACCATTTTTTTGACTTCTTGTTGTACATGCAGGTAAAGTACTTGATACTAAATAGTTTCTCTGAGTAATTGTATTTCCATGAATTTGGAAGTAGAATTTAAATGACCAAAGGTGGAGGTGAAAACTCCACACTTTAGTATTAATGGAACCAACTCCATAAACCTCAACACACCACTATTTATTAGAATTGATTTGCCAATGAATGGTATGCCTTAGTCTGAAAATTAAACATTACCCGTGCCTGACCTTCTCTGTTAACTTCTGCCAATTCAAATGCACATATTTCTTTTGGTATATGTTCAGTCCCTGGAGACAAGAATTTACTGAACTAAGCTGCTGTATTTCATTGTTAAAAGGACCAAAGGGATGCATCAGCGAGAAGTGCAGTATATCTTAGGCCAACAACAAATCTTATGCCAAAATTTTCAAACTTGACATCTAAAGTTAGATACCTGAGTTCATATTTAGGCTCCAAAGTTAATGATTTGATTATCCGAGGCGATGAGCACCTGTAGCTCATTTTGAAATGAAACATCTGCTGTTTGGAAATGTTTTCCAATAATGGCATGGCAGGTATCCAATGTGTTTTGCTCTACAATTTTTGCAAATGAGTGAGCTCTGGTAAAGCAGTTCCTAGATCCTCACTTCTATGACATTTAGTGTGAAAGGGCTCTGGCAAAGACTGAAGTGAAGTTGCTTGTTTGGGGGGTGGAGTCAGAGGGTGGAGGGAGCTTGATCAACACTATAATATTTCTTTATTGACTTAGAAGTCAGTGGGAACTGTAGTCTTATTTAGGATCTATTGATAATATTAATTTGGATAATATGGGAAAAGTCAGGACCTGAAGTGTCACCAGGACTCCTGGTGTTGCTGGAATACCATGTGTAGTCCTTGTTGCAGATCTCTCCTCTTCTCCTCCAGCCCCCCATTAGTTGTGCGGTCACTCTGCTTGCTATCTTAACAGCTCATTCAGTGGGGGAAAGACAGTAGTGTTCAGTAATATAACAGCTCAAAATGAACCACAATACCAGGCTGAGTAGCATTTAGCTGCCTGTGATACAATTTTGTTATTGTAAATGCAGCGCATATACTCTTTCAAGGATTAAATACATTTTCTCACATTAGATGCTGAATGTGCAAAATATATTATGAATGCACTAGCACCATGCTGATCCCTGGGTGGGGGAAGGGGGATCTTTGGGTCAAAAATTTCCCTATATACGGTGACTCTCGCGTAAGGCAGCTGGTGTTTGTGAAAGTTGTGTGGAGTGTCACAGAGCAGTGAGAAATACGTGGGACTCATGAGCATGATGCATCTTTTCCTTTGAAGTCTCACTACTTCTAAACACAGCACAAAGCAGCAACCTCAAAGGGGGTATCATGCCTGTTTAACTCAGGTTCAGCTGCTGTTCTAGAACTTGCTTAGTCTGAGATAGTAAGGTACATACTATCGGGTGACCCAAACTCTGCACTTACTGTGGTCTCCTTTCCAACATGCCTGAGTCACTACATTTTGGGGCAGCTTTTGCCTTGCACCAGCACTGGTGCACAAGTTGGGGAGAGAGCACAATGAGCAAGGCATAATGCCAGAAGGAGGCTTTTTAATGCGGATCTGGTCTCGTATAGGGAGGGAAATTCTTTAGGGAGCTGTGTTTACTTGGCTATCGTGTGGTTAGCCGCTAATTAGTATTTTTTGTTCTTGTAACTTGTGCCAGGGGAACCTAGGGCTTTGGACAAATGTCCCTTATTATACTTGCATAAATGAGAAGAAATAATTAATGTCAGACCCTGCTGTACATTCCAACTGAAACCTCAGTGTCTGAGCCAGTGATGCTGTCACATAAGTGGCTGAATGGGTTGAAGAACTTCCAGCAGTAGCTGCATGATAGGTTTCACTTGGCCCTTCTTCACTTGTCCAGGATCCACTGTTCACAATGTCAGCAGTGAGGAATTGCTCTCAAGTGGGACATACTATTATCAAAGAAAGCAAGAAAGTCTCTAGGTTCTCTAGGCAAATATATTTCATGCAGTTTTATTGGCTATTTCATCCCAGAATCCACAGTGTCTGTCCCAGCTCCTCAAGACATTACAAGATCTGCTGGAGAGCAGCATCCTACTTCACATCGCTGAGGTGCACACTAGCAGAGTTTCCATCCTGTGGAACTCCTAAAATCTCCAGGAGAGAAGCACCTGTCCTCCACCCCCCCCCCCCACACACACACACACAGGCACCTTAGGAGGCCCACGAGAGGGTTTTTTCCCATGGAGTTCTTGTCTCATTTATGCACACCTGTACTATATTGTTCAGTCCACTCCTAAGTTAGCCCAGATGCATGTACAGCACAGCGTTCCTGGGCTGTGCACTTTTGGAGCAGGGCGACAGAAAAACTTGTGCAACATATCCTGTGCATGTATCTGACTCTCAGAGACTTAATCTTAGTAAAATCCAAACATATTTCCACTGGGACACTCAGAGCCACTTCTCCGCAATAAGGACTAATTCCCTGCCAAATTTCTACCTCCAGTCATTTCATCACTAGAGTTGTTTAAAAATATATATATATAGTTGGGGAAATGATTTCCCTCCACTCTTTTCTTACTTGAAGTGGATTTTATTGATGGCATTTTTGTTGGTTTATTTCGATTTCTTTTTTAAATTTAAGTCCAATAGCTGAAATTATCAGAACATTGAGAGCAAATGACAACAGGAATTAGAATGGATGTTATCATGCAACCTCAGCTACCACAGTCACTGCCACTCCCATTCTTGTGAAGAAAATTGCAACCAGTTAATCTTATGATGCAGAGAACTCATTTGAAATATTACACCCATTTCCCCATAACTGTGGCAAACTTGAAATTCCTGCTAACTCAGTATCACAATCTTCTCTACTAGCTGATTGTAACTCTTTCTTTAAGAGACACGGAGTCCCAATGTTAATTTGATCAGCATGAGGTCTATGCAAAGTGCTCAGAAAGTGTTTTGAGTTCATTTTCATCGTGCTGAGTCCCCTATTCAAGGGACTTGGAGATTAACCCAACGAAGAAAGAAATAAGTGAGCATATTCAGTAGATCTCTTAAAAATATAAGGTTTTTCTTTCCCCCTAGAGCTTGAGGAGGAGAAAGCCGCTTGAATCTGACAATATAAAATACACATTCTGCCCATGTATAAATATTTTTGTTTATTCAACTAGTTTCACCTCAAAGTGATTTGAAATAACTGGGTGTTAAATTTAAATATGAGTTTGTAATAAAAGTTCTTTTCATACCCTTTTCTAAATGACTCTACAAGAAACCTTTTTTTATTCACAAGCAAGGAATCATCAGCATGTAGAATTGCTCATTACAATCTTATTTATGTTTATTAAAGACAACCAGGAGCCACACAAATATGTGCACTAATAGTTGAAATATTGTTTGCAACAGCCTTTGTCTTAGAGCCAAATCTCATATACTTCACACTATTAGTATTGACCATTAATTTGTACTGCATCAATTGAATTTGCAGCAGCTTGGAGGTAGAATTAAACTTCCCCTAGGCAGGACCTATAAGTAGACAATTATATCCACTTCACATCAATAATTGATGTGTTGTATGTGATAAAGTATGAAATTGTTGACACAGATTAACACAACACTAGGACTAGGAATGGCTTCCTTTGATTTAGACAGTTTTTATGCCCACTGTAAAATCCCGGTCAACCATTATTTAGAAGCTGTGCTGTAAGAACTCACCATGTGAGGAGGCTGGACAGTCTCCTCTTCCTTTGAGTCTGGAAATAGGTATGTGAGGCTGCCCCTCTCAGGAGTAGTTATTCCCCTCCTGGGGATGGGCAGGATGGCCAGTTGGTGAAAGGGCCCCCTGGAGGATCAGAGGTTTAGATTAGTTAGATCTCACATTATTTTGTTTAGTTGGGGTTCCTGAGCAGAGTTTCTAAAATGTGGGGGAGGGAGGAAGCTCCTTTGTTCCTACCCAGTTTGTCAGTCTGGAGCCTTGCCATACACTGCATAGTATACATTCCATTACAAAGAGCACCCTCTCCTCTTCCTTGTATTGTCCATGAACCTTCATGGACAGCGAAGGGTTCAGTTCTCCCTTCTTTCATTCTCTTGAACACAGCATGTTGGTGAGTGGATGTTTATTCAGTAAATTGCTGGCATAGTTCTAGGGCAAGGTTTACAGAATTTATTACCACTCCAGAAGTGCCCATGTATGGTAGACACCTCCCCCTCTTCCCAGTGTTTTGGAGAGGTAAGGGTCTCTCAAACTGGAGCCAGTGATAGCCTTGCCACTAAGTGTAGTCTGCTCTCCTCAGCAGGCATAGTTACCAGGAGGAATAACTGTTTAGAATGAACTGAAAAAACGAGCCAGCCACATACTTATAGACAGGAAATGGAGGGGCAAATTGGGGCAAAAAATCACTTCATATGTCATGCTGGTAAAGGGCCTTTGAATGCTTAAATTCAGGCTCCCTCCCTCCTCCACCTGCCCCAGGACTGGGGCTTTTTATACTATTATCATATTTACTTCTGAATGGGAAAGGAGTTGTGAGGATGCTTCTCCAGTGTAACCCCAAACTGGAAAATGGTGCCTTGGGAATTTATGAGAATTACTCCTAGGCTCCCTTCTCTACCACTGTGGTAGCATTTTACTCCATTTTGCACAAGTGTAAATGATAACAAAAGGGGCAAAATAGTGGAAAATCAGAACCAATATTTGTAACTAGCAGATAGACCAGCTCTTTTATAGAAGTGAGAAATGGAGCATTCTCTATTTGTCAGCACTTGTACTGCTTGCAGATGTTTTCTCTCTGACTTTCATCTTTGCTTCCCTCTATGATTTCATTTTTAACTTTGACTCTCAGCTTTGGCCTGGCTTCTCAGTTATTTACACAATATTCCTGTCAGCATCATGTTCATTTATAAACTCATAAACTTTAAGACCAGAAGGACCATCATGATCATCTAGTCTGACCTGCACATTGCAGACTACAGAACCTCATCCACCCACTACTGTAATAGACCCATGACCTCTGGCTGAGTTACTGAAATCCTCAAATCATGATTTAAAGGCTTCAAGTTACAGAGAATCCACCACGTACACTAATTTAAACCTTCAAGTGACCCATGTCACATGCTGCAGAGGAAGGTGAAACCTCCCCCCGTCTGCCAGGGTCTCTGCCAATCTGATCCAGGGGAAAATTCCTTCCCAACCCCAAATATGGTGATCAGTTAGACCCTGAGCATATGGGCAATACCCACCAGCCAGATACTACACAGAATTCTTTCCCAGGTATCTCAGAGCCCACCCCATCTAGTGTCCCATTTCCAGCTATTGGAGATATTTGCTACTAGCAGTTGCATACTGGCTACATGCCATTGTAGGCAGTCTCATCCTACCATCTCCTCCATAAATTTAAGATTATTACATTGTACTGGCATTTGAGAGTGCCCATCTGACTCTCACCCTTTTCAGACAGAGTAATATGTGTGTGGGAACTCTCCCAGACAGCATTCTTTGTGCAAGTGCCCATTCCCTTCTTGTCCTCCTGAGTGCTGCTTAACTTAGGTTTTCACTTGACCAACTGCAGCTGCCACAGGGAAAAAACCCTGTTGTTGTGTGGTAAGTGATAAAGTTGTTCCAGGGGGAAAAAGGAGTTACAGATTTTCTGTTTGCTGTATATGGCGCTTAATGCAATAATATGATATGTTCTTGTACCTTGATGCTATACAGGTAACTAAGGGAGACCTTTTTAGCAGAGTTTTTCATTAACTAAATTAAATATTTAGGATTTACTTTAGCTACAAAGGCAATATGCTGACAGGAGCACATCCCTTATGGTACTGGTTGGCAAAGATGTTACTAATGTCAGTGATGTTCAGGCACAGGATAGCGTTTTGCTTCCATTTGGTTGAAAAGAGGTTGTTGGGGAGTGCCAATTAGCCAGAGTGGTGGTTGTGACACTGAGGCATGAGAGGCACCGCCACGCTCAAAAATAAGAGAAAATCAGAGTAAAATAAAGGCATTTTCATCCCAGCTATCTTCAAAAATTCTGTTATTTTAACGCAATGGTTCTTTAAAATGAAGGATCCACATGACAACAGCTGCTCCAGTGCCTCCGACTGAACTGTGCAGATGCAGTCAGGGACACCAAACTAGCAGAAGAAGGGCTTTGTTCAGCAGCTTCACAATCATAACAGAGGACAGAGTGGCATTTTTAATTAATGATCACAAGCATTTTATTTATAGGGTTCTCTGCGGCATTCATCACCGCACAAATGTGAATGAACTAAGTCTGTGAAGTCAGGAATGTCATTATTCCCTGTTTTACTGATGGGGAAAATGCACTTGTATATATCAAGTCTAGCTTCAGAAAGGATGTCACTTGACCAAGGTCACACCACAAGTCTTGCAGCAGAGTTTGGAAGAGAAGAAAAACTCCCAGTCCTGTGACCTAACCCCTAAGGCAATCCTTTCTTGTAAGGTGAGAGCTATGGTGAATTATTGAACTTCACTTGGCTTCTGGATGCCTACCAACATATATTCCAGCATGGGCCAAATCTTCTAGAGAACAAAGCAAAAAGGAAACTAAAAACAAAAAAGTCCTTTGCATATCTCCTCTGAAGACAATAAGAAATACAAGGTCTTTCTAGATATCACAATGATGGACACCTTACAAATGTCTGAGAGACACTTAGACATACATACCACTTCATAAAAAACACAAGTTGGCAACCCAGTTTTTGTAAAGAGTCTTGTGGTATTTGGTGTTTTTTCCTAAAGTTCCAGCTCCTGGAATCCTGTGATTTTGTGATGAGTTCAGGGTGCATGCGTTTCATGTTTTTGTTTGAAATTTTCTAGTCATTGTGACTGTGGAGAAAAGTTTGAAAATACAAACTATAAAGGCTCAAAAGCCCGAAGCCAAATTTAAAAGTCCTGATATTTATTATTTTTAAAATCTCATAATTTTTAGACAGATCTCATGATTTTGGGGGCATAACTCATGTTTTCTGAACACTTGGGATTAACAACACTGAAAAGTGTTTGAGCCATCCTGTGAAGATCAATGGTGGTATATATGGAGTGGGAGAGCATTTCACAGCCATGAGGGCTTTACCAAGGCATATCTATCTCTGTGCATTCAGCAGATCCAGTCCCATCAACCCCAGATTCCATGACAGACAAGGTAACAGGCAGTCCTTCTCTCACTTATATCCTGCTTGACTTAAACCTTTATGTACCAGAAGCACAATCTCAAAGCATGTTCAGTGATCAATAGGCAGCCAGAGAAACTCTGAAGTCTGCATATCACTGATGCTCCTTGGCAAAAGCCCTTGTTCAGGCCTACAGTAACTGCAGCCTATGAGTGCTTTTTGCGGGTAGACACAAATAAAACACAGTATCCGGAGGTAACACAGCTATTGTCACAGTTTGAGTAGTTTAAACTCCTCATGTAAACAGCAAGCATCTTCGAATACTCATTATTTTAATCCTGGTTAATTTAATTTCCAATCATTTTGGCAATTCTGGATTAATTTTTTTTTCTTTTTTTTAAAGAGAGAAGGGATACAGAATAGACTGGGGAAGATAGGAATGATATCCAGGGAAGAAATGTACGTGACGCACACTGCATTTACTGAGGAAGCAAGGCCAGTGACCAGATAAATGAGCTGTGGTGAATAGCTGTTATGTACATTGTCCAAAACCTCAGTTTTAAAATATAAATGAAGACAGCCTGGCTGCCCGAGAGAAACCTATTGAAAATTATGCACAAGAACAAAGATACAACACAAAAGAGAACTGGGAATGGAGGAAATTGCATTGTTGGGGCAGAAGCCAAACCAGGGAAAAAGGTTTGCTGCTCTTCTTCCTGGTGCAACTGATGGAGGAATAGCTTGTGATCCTGGAGGGTGGACAGTCAGATTGCTTAAGTGATTAAAAGACACTAAGTAGAAAAAAAAAGTCATGTATTGGCAGAGAGGCAAGGTAGATTACAAAAGGCCAGTGCACAGAGAAAGAAAAAGACTGCTAGAAAAGATGGTGGTGGTGGTTTTATATTTATATATTTTATGTATATTTGCAATAGGATTTAAAAATAGAGTAAAAGTTCCTTTACCTAAAATGAAAAGAAATGCAGATGTTCCAGTTTCTGGGTCAGCCCAAAGGTTCAATGGATAGATGCAGACTCTCACTTGCAGATTTGGGAGTGATGTTGGAAATTTTGTTTTTGTAGGTAGCAGGGACTGACAACATCGCAACCTGGAGGGAGAAGCAGTAGGCAATGCTATCCCAAAGAGCTAGTGTCTGACTTTGAGGAGAAGTTGAAGCCTGTAAGGAAATGTCTTGCCTTCCCGTGAGACAGGGATGATCTTAAACGTTAGCCAGAGCAGCAATTGTTTGAGTCCCTGAATAGTCTCTGCAACTGGAACCAGAGTGAGAGACAGCTCACAGGCTGATACTCCTCTGATCTGTTCATTATTTGAGTGGCACATTGTAGCACTCTTGGCTGATTGGTATGACAGAGAATGCCCTGTCAGCAGCCCCTTCTACTTATATTGAAACGGGACTATATTACGTGCACTAGGGAACTTTTAGTGTGTGGTAATGTTCACATGTGCCAGTTAGTGCGCAACACTGGGCATACTAAAATTTATCTGGGGCAGACTAAAGCAGCATGTAGACTAGCCCTATGATCAGATTGGAGATTTTCAGAAAATGGCTTGAAGAACTGGCAAATACTATATGGGCATCTCCCAGCAGAGGGAGCACAGTCTATATCTGGAACTCAAGAGTGAAGTTAGGTGGTCTTCAAGTATGTGTCAGTGTGGATCCCATGAAGACCAGATTTTTTTTTTTTTGACTAGCAGAGTCTGTCAGGGCCATGCATGCATCCTCTGTCTCCTTATGCTCCCATGTATGGGCATAAAGGGCAGAGGGCCATAGGGTGACCAGATATCAAGTGTGAAAAATTGGGACGGGGTAGGGAGTAATAGGAGCCTATGTAAGAAAAAGCCCCAAATATCAGGACTGTCCCTATAAAATCAGGACATCTGGTCACCCTAGAGGGCCATGACCCTCCCTCAGTTCTCTCTGCTGTCTGACCTGCTAGTTCTTTGCTCAGGTGAAATTCCTTTCGAGTCTTCTGCAAATCTTCAGAAACACTTTTGATCTCCTGTATGATCGTCATGAGCTGATCACCAACTGCCTGGCCCAAACATCATTAGTCAGACACTCCTGTATGACTTCCCATATAGGTTCCCCCCCACAGGGTTTCTCAGATGGCATATTCAAACCTGCGGCCATCAAGCCCTGTCCATCCTGTGATGCACTAATCCTCCGGAAGAACAGGCACAATTTCCTTTTCAGCCTGGGGAAATTTCACATTCCAAACAGATGCTCAGTATGCTTATCCTGCTCTGCAAGGACTCACAAGTCACAAGATGCAAGCCTGAAACTCCACCCTCTAGAACAGTCCATGGAATTTTCATCAGTGCCAGAGGAAACTAGCTCTAGAATTATACTAATAGAGAAACTAGCGTCATCTATCACCCCATCAAGTAGTCAGGCAAGGCCTCTGATAACACAGAGAAAAGAGCACCAAGGAAAGACCCAGCACTGGAATTTTTGATTTTGAAAATGTCAGGATGTTTTGACAATTTCTAAACTTCTTTCAATATTTTTTTTATTTGAGAAATTATTCAAAGCAGGCCCTTTCCTGCAAACAGTTCTGTTTTTGACAACTTGATATTTTTCAATGGGAAAATAGTTTGCCAAAAAATTCCCAAGTAGCTTACTTATGAGCTTCTCCTTTTACTGGACCAATCCAGCCAACATCCTCACCCGTATTCATAGCACTATTGGAGCCCACCTTCACAGGCATCAAGGAGCTGTCTCCACCACTGAGGAAGAGGTCTCCCTTACCAGTGGCATCCTTGTCCAGATCACTGATGCCAGAATATCAAGAGGAGGTAGAGATGGGCTGAGTAACATCAGGCTTTTTCTTGTTGCCAGATGAAGCAGTAGCCTTGACACTGGCATTGGCACCAGAAGATTTTAAAGCATTCCAGGAGCTCCTTATGTGGATTGCCAACATTGGATATCGAGACTTTAGTCATCTCAGAGAAATCCCACAAGTTGCTCAACATCCTGTCAGCTTCTATTCCAGCTAGGATTGCCTGACCCATTAATGAGGATACTAGACCCAGCTAAAGCCCTGTGGTAGACACCATCCAGAATACAGTGTAATGAGTTGAGATTACCTTTGGGGTTTGAGTACTTCTGCATTCACTCCAGCCCTGGTTCCTTAGTCAGCGCTACAAGAAAAGTTGAGATCAAAGGTACGCCAAAGGAAAAAGACACCAAGCATATAGACCTTTTTTGAGAGGAAGTCATATTCCTCAGCTTCACTCTAGCTGTGTGTGGCTACTGCTGGCCAAGTATAACATTCTTATATAGAGCAAGGTGACACCTTTCTTTGCAAAGCTCTCTTGACAGCAGAGAGGAACTTAAGGAAATAATTTAATTAAAGGAGACCAACTGGTGGCCAAGGTAGTCTTGCAGGTGGTGATGGACACCTCAGATACCATAGCCAGGTCTATGGCTGTATGCCTTGCTGGAGCACCTGGCATAACTGGCAGTGTGAACCAAGGTCTGTTAACTTGAGTAGGCCTGGCCTTGGGAGAATAAAAACACACTAGGTATTAATATAAACTTATATATGAGTAAGGATGTTTTGTTCAAACTTGTAGGTAAAAGGGTAAGTGTGTGGTAACTAACAACATCTGAAATGTACTATGTAACTTGTTTGTATCAATGTATAAAAGGAGAAGTTATAGGAGGGGCTTCTTTGTACTCACTGAGGGGACAGCATCTTGGTCAGTGGCAGATTAACGCATGGGCCCACAGGGCCTGTGTCCAAGGGCCTCGGTCAATTTGGGGGCCCTCACAGGAGCACCAGAACCTGTGTAGAAGTAGGGGAACGACTGGCACCAGAACTGTGGCCCTGCCCTTTGCTCCCCCTTTTCCTGTCCTGGGTTTATATAGAAGCTGCGAAACAGTTAGGACCCCCAGCATTCTGCCAATTGGATTCCAGGACTGGAGTCCTCTGTCAGAGATCAGGTCAAATCAAATTAACCCTGCACCCGTCCACACAACGAAGCTATTTAGTTCGACATAGAGGTCTCCTAAATTTGATTTCTGTACTCCTCCCCAACGAGGGGAGTAGCGCTAAATTCAACATGGCCATGTCGAATTAGGGTAGGTGTAGATGGAAATCGATGCTAATAGCTCCGGGAGCTATCCCACAGTGCACCACTCTGTTGACGCTCTGGACAGCAGTCCGAGCTCAGATGCTCTGACCAGCCACACAGGAAAAGCCCCGGGAAAATTTGAATTCCTTTTCCTGTCCTGCCAGTTTGAATCTCATTTCCTGTTTGGACATCGTGGCGAGCTCAGCAGCACAGGCAACGATGTAGAGTTCTCCAGCAGAGGTGACCATGCAATCTCAGAATAGAAAGAGGGCCCCAGCATGGACAGATCGGGAAGTCTTGGATCTGATCGCTGTGTGGGGCGATGAGTCCGTGCTTTCGGAGCTGCGATCAAAAAGACGTAATGCAAAGATCTACGAGAAGATCTCAAAAGCCATGACAGAGAGAGGATACAGCCGGGATGCAATGCAGTGCCGCGTGAAAATCAAGGAGCTGAGCGTACCAGAAGACCAAAGAGTCAAACGGATGCTCCGGATCCCAGCCCCAGACATGCCGTTTCTACAAGGCACTGCATTCCATTCTAGGTGCGGCTGCCACCATTACCCCACCACTGACTGTGGACTCTGAGGATGGGATATTGTCGACGGCCGCTTCCTCGGAGATGTTAGCGGATAGGGAAGATGAGGAAGGTGAGGAGGAGGACGAGGCAGTCGACAGCGCTTACAATGCTGATTTCCCAGAGAGCTAGGATCTCTTCATCACCCTCACAGAGATCCCCTACCAACCATCCCCAGGCATTAACCCAGACCCTGAATCAGGGGAAGGATCAGTCGGTAAGTGTTTAAAACATGTAAACATTTATTTTGAACAGAACAGGAATATTAACAATGGGTTTTTCATGATTAGTTTGCCCTAGGCGCTTAACGTTTTAGTCCTTGGCAGTGCAACTACTGCAAAAGAATCTAACAATGTCCGGTTTATCATGATTAGTTTGCCCTAGGCGTTTTACTTTTTAGTCCTTGCCAGTGCAGCTACTGGAAAAGAAGGTCTATATGTCCGGGGATAGAGCTGAAATCCTCATGGGACATCTCCACGAAGCTCTCCTGGAGGTAATTGGAAAGCCTTTGCATGAGGTTCCTGGGGAGAGCGGCCTTATTGTGTCCTCCGTGGTAGGAAACTTTTCCTCGCCAGGCTATCATCAAGTACTCTGGGATCATTGCCTTGCAGAGCATGGCAGCATATGGCCCTGGTTTTTGCTGGCTTTCACGCTGCATGCGTTCTTTCTCGGTCTCAGAAATTCTCAGCAGAGTGATGTCGCTCATGGTGACCTGCTTAGAATTAGGGGAATGTTACTATTGGGACTGCTTGCCTGTTCCTTTACAGAACTGTCACCGGTGGTTTACCGCCACGTGGTGGAGGCGGGAGAGGGGCAGCATACAGGGATCTTTCCTGGGACAGCCAAGAGGGGGTGGGACAGGGGCAGAGTTCATGCTTGCCGGATTGCCGGCAGCAGGAACTGGCCAACGATAGGAGCATTGCTTTGAACGTGAAAGGAGGGCACTGCTCTAATTTAAGTTTTTAGCAGCCAAAAGTCTACAGCTTACCATGTCAGCCTTCTACCCGAATTCTGCTGCCCTGCCCCGCTTGTCTGATCTCCACTGCAAGACCCCAAGCACTGAATGCGAAGGCCGAAAATTCGACCTTGTCCTGAGTGCACATGTGATAGGTGCTGTGCATGGTCTTGTTCACAGAGAAAGACTATGTTTATTGTTCACAAAAAATTATCTTTGTGAGGAATTCACTCCCTTTTTCCCATCCCACAGCTGCGACTGTCTCCCGACCTACCCTGGCATCCCCCTCGCAGAGGCTGGCGTAGATTAGGCGGAGAAAGAAAAGGACATGGGACGACATGTTCTCAGAACTTATGGGCTGCTCCCGAGCCGATGCGGCCCAGCAGACCCAGTGGAGGGAGAACATGTCGCAATACCAGCGAGCACACAGCGAGCGGGAGGAGAGGTAGCAGCAGGAAGACCAGCAGGAAGACCAGCAGGCGACTCAAACGCTGCTTGGACTAATGAGGGAGCAAACGGATACGCTCCGGCGCCTTGTGGATGTTCTGCAGGACCGGAGGCAGGAGGACAGAGCTCCGCTGCAGTCTATCTCTAACCGCCCTCCCCCGCCACAAACTCCCACACCCCCCTCACCCAAAGTCCCAAGAAGGAGGGGCAGCAGGGGCCGTGAAAACTGTCACTCCACCCCTGCAGACCGCTCAAGTACCAGAAGGCTCTCATTCCCAAAAATCTGATAAGTCCTTTCCTTCCCGGCTCACCCAAGCCCCCATCCCAGTTTCATCCCCTAACTGTGTAGTTGCTAATAAAAGATATGTTTCTGTTAATTACTGTTTCCATCATGTTCTTTTAGGGGAGAGTGTGTTTGAAGGGGGAGAAGGGGGTTGGTAATTGGAGAGGACAGTCACCTTTACCAGGGTACAGACACGGGGGCAGGTTCAGCAGAAGGTCACACACACATTGCAGTCACTAGGCACCCTGGTCAGTCTGGGAGGTGGTTTTCATGTTCTGGGGGGGGGGCATGTGACTTTGTGGCGGGGGAGGACGGATAGAGATCTTGTGCTGCAGTCCTTATCCTGGATCACAGAGCCACGCAGCAGGGGATCTGTAACCGTCCTCCCCCGCCACAAAGTCACATAGCCCCCACACACAGAGTCCCAAAAAAGGAGAGGTGGCAGGCTTCGTTGAAACAACAGTCCACCACTGCGGACCTCTCTAGGAGCAGGAGCCTGTCATTCCTCGAGTTTAGAAGTGTTCTTTCCATCACTACGCCCGCTCCCCACCACAGTCTGCATCCCAGTTTCAACACTTTACCGCGAAATCCGTAATAAAGAAACTGGTGTTCATTAACAAAGTTCCATTTATTTTATTTTTAAACGTGTGTTGGAAGGAGGGGGACGGGGTGAATGGGGTATGTAGCTGGAGGGGATAGTCAACAGTAAGTGGGTAAAGAAACAGGAGCAGGTTCAGCTTCTCTTTAAACAAACTTAATAGTCACAGGTTACCCTGCTCACTGAGGAACCTAGCTTTCAAAGCCTCCCAGATGCACAGCGCGTCCCGCTGGGCTCTTCTAATCACACGGCTGTCTGGCTGGGCGTAATCAGCAGCCAGGCTATTCGCCTTAACCTCCCACCCCGCCATAAAGGTCTCCCCCTTGCTCTCACAGAGATTGTGGAGCACACAGCAAGCTGCAATAACAATGGGGATATTGGTTTCGCTGAGATCAGAGCGAGTCAGTAAGCTTCTCCATCTCCCCTTGAGACGTCCAAAAGCACACTCCACCACCATTCTGCACTTGCTCAGATGGTAGTTGAAGAGTTCTTTTTCAGTGTCCAGGGCGCCTGTATAGGGCTTCATGAGCCAGGGCATTAGCGGGTAGGCTGGGTCCCCGAGGTTCACTATAGGCATCTCCACATCCCCAAGAGTTATTTTCTGGTCCGGGAAGTAAATACCTTCCTGCAGCTGTCTAAACAGACCAGAGTTCCTGAAAACACGAGCGTCATGAACCTTGCCCGGCCATCCTACGCTGATGTTTGTAAAACGTCCCCTATGGTCCACTAGTGCTTGCAGCACCATTGAAAAGTAGCCCTTTCGGTTAATGTACTGGCTGGCCTGGTGGTCCGGTCCCAGGATAGGAATGTGAGTTCCATCGATAGCCCCAGCGCATTTTGGGAATCCCATCACGGCGAAGCCATCTATGATGACCTGGACGTTTCCAAGGGTCACTACCTTTGACAGCAGTAGCTCAACGATTGCATTGGCTACTTGCATCACAGCAACCCCCACGGTAGATTTGCCGACGCCAAAGTGATTCGCGACTGACTGGTAGCTGTCTGGCGTTGCAAGCTTCCAGAGGGCTATGGCCACTCGCTTCTGGACAGTCAGGGCTGCTCGCATCCGGGTGTCCTTGCGCTTCAGGGCAGGGGACAGCAACTCACAAAGTTCCAGGAAAGTTCCCTTCCGCATACGAAAGTTTCGCAGCCACTGTGATTCGTCCCAGACCTGCAGCACTATGTGGTCCCTCCAGTCCGTGCTTGGTTCCCGGGCCCAGAATCGCCGTTCCACAGCATCAACATGACCCATTGCCACCATGATGTTCACGGCACGGGGTCCCGTGCTTTGTGAGAGGTCTGTGCCCCTCTCAGACTTCATGTCCTCACCGCGCTGCCGTAGCCTCCTCGCTTGATTTCTCAGCATCTGCCTCTGGAAAAGGTGGATGATAAGGTGCGAGGTGTTGACAACAGCCATAACTGCAGCGATGGTCACAGCGGGCTCCATGCTCGCAGTGCTGTGGCGTCCGCACTGTCACTCACCAGAAAAGTGTGCGAACTGATTGCCCGCTGGCGCTTTCAGGGAGGGAGGGCAGGAGTGATGGTTGGATGACGACAGTTACCCAAAACCACCCTCGACGCATTTTTTTTCCCCAGCAGGCATTGGAGGCTCAACCCAGAATTCCAATGGGCAGCGGGGACTGCGGGAACTGTGGGATAGCTGCCCACAGTGCACCGCTTCCAATGTCGACGCTTGCCCCGTTAGTGTGGACTCACAAAGTCGAATTACTGTCCTTAGTGTGGATACACACGTTCGACTTTGTAATATCGATTCCACATATTCGATTTAAGTACAATCGAACTACTCTCGTAGTGTAGACATACCCTTAGACTGCTCTTGAGGAAGGACTGTTTTAACATTAAATTGCCAATGGGGGAAGGAGGGGGGACGCGGGACATTAAACTGTCATTGAGTTCACCTGCTTAGAACTCCTTGGGGCAGGAACTGTTTTCCTCGGTTTTGTACAGTGTTGAGCACGTTGTCAGTGTTCTATAAATAACAGCAATAGTAATGAAATTGCCCATGCTACTTCAATAGTGAGACCCCTTCTGCAGCAGGCTTTCCAGTGCTCTCCTGTCACTCTGCATATGCTACATGTCCTTTCTCCTTCCCTCCAGATCAGTAAGGGTTCTGGGGATATACTAAGCCCAACAAGATGCTATTTTTTCATATATCTCAACAGTGGGGAAAAAAAGCTTATGAACATGTAGCTAAAGGACAAAGCTATAATCTCAAGGGAGGAATTTAGGTTAATGAACTTCCAGTACAGTTCTGTTGAGCGTATGGGCTTTTTTATACCCACTATTCCCTTGTAAATAAACCTTTCCCTAGAACTTTCAGTTAATATTTCAGTAGTATTGGGAGGCACAACTTAATTTAGAAAATCCAGAAACATAGAAAGAGACAGTGGAAATTCTCCTTTCAATATAGCTCATAGTACTGCATTACTGAATCCCATGTGATCGAAACTGACATACTTTAGGTGTATTCCTCTGAAGTGTTGTGGCAAGGTCAATAGAATTGGAGGGGGCCAGAGCCTTACAGGATCTGGCCATGTAGGTCCTGCTAAATTCTCATATCAGTGTGTAAAATGTTTATGGCTAGCTCATTATCATTGCTGGTTGTCACATTCCTAGGTCCCTGTGCCTCTAGATAAGTATTTATACTACTATGTGTTGATTGCTTTACTCTTTCTGCAGTTGTTTCTAATATAAGGCCATAACAAAGCACACAGTTCATGCAGACAGTAGCTATGCTAAGGAAATAAGTAGCTCATCCTGATAATTGTATCTATTTATTGGAGACCTGCTGTTTTATTGATCTATTTTTCTGAATAATGGGGTCAATGGATCTTGTCCTCCTTTTGAAGAACGAAGGAGCATTGAATTGTCATTCAGGTGCAACATCATTATGGCAAAAATTATATTCAATGCTGAGTGAATTATAAAATTTGAGGTTACCGTATTGAATGCTTATGATCTATGATACATATCACATGTCTGCAAAATTAGAGACTATTAAATGCTTTGTTACCTTTGATAAGTGTTGTTATCAATTATACCCTTAATTATTATTCTCTGTCAGGATAATCTCTATAAATACATTTAAGGCAGGGTTGAAAGGTTATGATTCTATGTCATTAATTGTAACTTGTGCAAATCAGAAAATGTTTCAGAAATTGCTCTTTTGATTCTGAATCTTTCCCTTAAATGATTTATTCAAACAGATTAAGGGGAGGAAGACAAGAGGCTAATGTAATGCTATATTGCAGAATCATCAGTCTGTATCACCCTGCTATTTAAGAATTAATTGATCCAAAGAATTTACTGTGTAGTCAGAGAAGATAGGTCCAAATATGATGTAGTATTCAACTAAAGTTTATGGGTTTGAAAGAAATAGGAGGACCAAATTCAAACCAAATGCAAAAAGCAGAAAGACAGTTGTCTCTTTGGTTTTATGTTCCCTTAAAAATAAAATCAAATAACTGTATTGCACTAAAAAGCAGGAAATGGTAGTGCATTCTGGCTGATCCTCTAAGGCTGAGGGGAGTGCAACTGCAAAGTCACACCCTGAAGATAATATTATAGCTAATCAAGGTAGAAAGCCACCCAAACTCCATTAAGACCACCTGTGACCATGGATGAGAAGCTGGGGTCTCTTGGGGGTAAGGGTTCTATGGGGACTAATAGACAATGTTGCAAAGCTTGTGGAAAGCCCAGAAAGTTCAGATAATCATTTGGAAACATTCCACTTGAACCTTTTTGGGACTGGTTCATAACTAAATAAGCACCAAGAGCTAGATCCTAGCCCCTGTTCCACCTGTTTCATGCTGCTGGGGAGAAAGCAGGACAGATTTCCTCCTAACTGTTCAGTTGAGGATTAACCCTCTGTGGAGAATAACCAAGCAAGTGTAGATTCTCTGTAGCCACCAAAGCAATACAGTTCTCCAGCCATCCTCTCCTTCTACCCCGGGCATGCCTTCTTCACTGTGGGCTCTAATGGGGGGGTTGAGGTAGAGCCATTCTGCCAGCTTTATGCCAGTGAAGGATCCCCATTATGCTGGGGGTATTCGCCAAGGGCTATTTTTGTGACCTAAAATTAGGTCCGTTGTTTACTCCCAGAAAACTATACAAGTGTCTCAGTAGTTATGGTGAAGTGGATACAATATATTTAAACAGATTGGTGAATCTTAGGCATTTTACAGAGATTCCCACAGGTCTAAAGCCAGCATAGGCTCAGTTCAGCTCCTTTGAAACTATTGCAAAAAATTGTGTCTTTGAAGCCATATTATATGGTATTGTGTATTCACATGTGCTCGGTATACTGACATTATCAAATGGCTCACTGAAACTCTGACACCATAATGCATGGCAACCCAATTGTTTCAATCCATGCTTAATGATTATTGAATTATTAAACTTGAACTTACCATACTGAATATTTAAAATCATCATGTTTTTCTAGAATTAAAGCAAGTGGAACAGAGAGAAACTATTAAATGCTTGGTCACTTTCAATAAGTGCTATTATCAATTATATTCAGTGGTTATTATTATCTGTCAAGATCAGCTTTGTGAATATGGAGCCTTCATGATGTTAATATACCCATGCATATTAAAATATATGAAAAGTTGCTATGCATGAAGAGTAGCTGATTTTCACATATTTATAACTCAGATGTTTCCATTAAAAACATCTAAACTATCTGGTTCATAGTATGAGCTAACAGGCTGAAAAAAACAAATTAAAGTGCTTGTAGTGTTTTGGAACCAGTAGACCTTAAAAAGAATCCACACCCAATAAAGCAGTGTTTTTAAAACAGCCAAATGGACTCTTATGAAGATGTGTAAAGTAAAACATTCCAAACCATGTGTGAGAGGGTGTTCACCCCACGCAGGATTTTAAGGAGTTAAAATGAACAGGTAAGCCAATTAACTGCCCAAGCTTCACATAGAGGAGTAGCCAGGGAGCAGGGAGTTGATTAAAGGAGGCTCAGCTGAGCAGGAATGGGCAGGGCCTATAAAACACAGGAGCTGAGAACAGACAGAGCTGTGGGCAAAGAGCAGTCGATCCCTGGGAAGAGGAAGGAATGTTTTGGGGGCTACAGAGAGGTAGTCTGCAGTCACTCCCTGGGGAGGGAGTTGGTAGGCAGTCCAGGGAAGGTGCTGAGAGGGTAGAGCCCAGAGCTGCTGAGCTGAGGGTCCCTGGACTGGAACCCAGAGTAGAGAGTGAATGTGGATTCCCCTACTGGCCACTGGAGAAGTGGCACCATAAGGGCAATGCAGGAGAAGACTGTCTGGAACTGTTTGCATAGAAAGACTTTGGGGTAACCCCGGAAGGGGGAAACACGGATGGTGACCCAACCAGAGAGTCAAGGATGCTGCGGTTCCTGGAGTGAGGTGGGTCCACAGGGTGAGAGGACGATGGGAGAGACACGCCTATAGAGGGTGCAGCAACTGGCAGAGTTAATCCCCAGTACGGCCAGCAGGAGGCACCTCTGTGATGAGTGGACCCTGTGACATCATGTTAAAAACATGTATGTTCTTTCTGCCAAGTGCCATTAGCAACAGAAAGGACCAGATTCAGTAGATGACTAAGGGGTTCTTGTTTAAAATAAATAAAATGATTGGCCCCAATCAAATCCCCTGGTCCTCTTTGCAGGTGTTTCTTCCACACTTGCAAGCATTTAGGAGACCCTCTGATAATGAAATACAAATACTACTTATCTGATAAATTAAAATAAAAATACACAATAAAATAAACAGAAGAGGCATATCAGGGTCATGATTATTCTACACAACATCATCTCACTCAGACTCCATCACCATTCACTTCTGTGGAAATTGATTTCACACCTTCTGATTTTCCAAGATGAACCACGGAAACACAAAGCCCCTTAAAGGTTTATTTAAGTACAGAATCTTGTCACTCTGGTTATGCAATCCCCCATACAAATACTCTTTTTCTTTTTCTTCCTAGTTAACATAGCCACTACAACTCAATCCTTGTAGAGCCCAAAAGTCAAAAGTAAATTTAGGTGATCTCTTATCTCATCCAATCCAGTGAAAATGATTGCTCAATTTACCTTTTTCTTTTTTTTGTCTTCTTGAGAAATATCTGCTTCCAACAGTAACAGAAATATTGTTAGAAATACTAATGCTATTATTCTTGTTTGAAGGTAGTTACTTTCTTAAACATATTAGAGCCTTGTACATATTCTCCAGTTTTAAATCATAACTATCTTCCTACGAAACAGAAGCACTGCATCATGTAGATCCCTTATGAAAGTCTAGTGCTTGTTGGAAATACTGTGGAGGTGATGTTTAGAGAGGACCTTGCTAATACTGCCTTCATATTCCTGCAGGAAGAAAATTAAAGGATAGATTAAATATCCATGGCTTTCTCTAGAGTGACCTAAAATCTTGACCCCTTGTTTTGGGTTAACTAGTGTCTTCTTTGCGTACACTTATTAGAGAGTGATGTCACTGAGAGAAAAATAATTCTGAATGCATGGACAAATAACTGAAAAAGATACATGACATGCCCTGTCAAATATTTCTTGGTTAATAGGTTATTCCTTCACTTCCCTCCCTCCCCCCCCCCCGCCCAAAAAAATACCCGCAGCATATGTGCTGCTAGTTCTGATGTCCCATCCCATCTGTTTTAGACTTTCCTCTATAGACACAGTACAAACTGGAAAAAGGAAGAATAAAATGTGTGGTATTTCTTACTGTTTCTGTTAGAGATGGGTTGAACATGAAGCACCGGGTACGAGGAATGGAAGCTTGACCTCCAGTCTATTGGTTCACTGTTATTTATCATCCAATTGACACAAAAGGAAAGTATCTCCTTTATTTTGGCTGCTACAATAGTTGAATGAAGTTCCACAGCTAATCACACTCGCCATCAAAGGTGACCAAATAACAGCATAGCTTTTCCAAAACAGGAAACAATGCCATACTCAATCATGCAACACACGCTGTCCCTGATGAAGATTTCAGGTAGGCCCAAATCATTCTGGCTAACCCTGAATCACGGGCATAAAATAGGCAACTTCTTGGCCCTGCCAAGAAGAAAAGGCTACTATTAATATTAAATTATACACACTCAAAGAGCACATTCATTACATCAATATACAAGGTTACAAGTGCCTGATCATTCTTACAATCTCAGGGTTTTCTGTGGTGACTCAGCCTCATGTACTGAAGCAAGTCCTAAAAATACTCCTTTTGAAAGAGCTTCTAGGGATGATGCCCATTTTAGTTGATCATATTTGTCCAATTTTGTGATACATTTTCAGAAATTCTGCTTTGAAGAGGAAGAACATCAGGGACTGATGAGTATTGCCCATCATTTAGAAAATAACAGCCTGTCCTTTCCCCCCTTTTGCTCATGGATCTCTGAACAGTTCTGTGCTTGTAGGTGTCCCCTTCTCCTGTCCACTAAGACAAGCATTTCTTATCAGAAATCAAACTAAGAGGTTGCACTGTCAGAAAACACTGGTATTTCTGTATCTTTCATTTCCATTTTTTTCTTTATTCATTCCAGGAATGTTTCCATCCATTGTCTTCCCTTATCATGGATGTCTTCTGGTTACTGAAGAATTTCAGAGAGGTCAAAGCCACTCTCTATTATTTTCTTTAAACCCACCAGTGGCAAATGCTTCTCTGATAACTCTCATATCAAGAGATACTGAACCCTGTTAAATGATATTTCACATCATCTCCTCTCAGCTTATAAATTGATTACCTGCTGGTTTTACAAGAAGATACTGTACTTCAGAAGTAACAGCCTTATTGGGAGATACATTAGCTTCTAACATTCTGCCATACTCAGGCTAGTCTAGTCTTGGTAACTGCACTTTATGATTACCTCATCTATCTCAGGACATTTCATGTCAGATCTGAAAGTACAGCTATTGTAAGTTTCTAGCTCACTAATATTAACCTCAGAGCTGAAGATGACAGACTATTATGTAACCTTACATGCTTCTGAGCCCTTGCTGCACCAGTTTCTGTCCACGTACAGTAGCAGTTCATTTTGCCTAACAGCACTGAAACACGACTCTAATATTCCTGAGTGATTATAGCTAGTGAGATAAAACACAAAAGACTCTTTTAAAGTGACACCATCAAGTACATTTTAATACTTTAAAAATATGTTCATAACTAAAGAGGATATGTACACAAATAAAAAGATGGAAAAAACAAAGTCAGAATTGAAATCAATTACAAGGATCACAAAAACTTATGAAGTATTTCAAATAATCTTTCAACTATCAGAAAGATAGAGAAATCTAATTTAATAACCAACAAAAAAGTTTACAGTGGGTAGAAAACACACTAAAATTTCTGTCACATATTATACATTTAAATGTGGTACATTATTGATAATCATGGTAAAAAAAATTGAGTAGGACAGTGTTAGACATTTGCTGCAAAAGTCTATTAACTGATCACTGCAGCCAGAAAACATATGAGACATACTCATTATAAGATGAGAGAATATATGATTTAGAAAGAAAAATTATGCCATTCCACATCCAAGTAAAAAATATTGTCTGGCTAACCTATGCACATTTTTTTAGCCTTAAAATACTTTGAAATTTGCCAAAATCATATAACAAAATATATTTTGGAGTATGGTACTACATACCCAGAAGCATTCACTATTATGTTTGAGAAAGTCACACTATTTGTTACAAATAATGTATTCATGGAATTTGCTCCCTTTTTTCTTTGCAAATTATACGCAGACAAAAATGAATTATCAATCTTTTGTTCATAATTGTGCTAGAAAGTTTTTTCCTGCATGCTGGAGCCTCTGGGATGTTTGTAAACTGTTTGCAGCAAATACTCTATTGAGTATGTCACGGTCAGACTCACTTTCTTTGAATTGTGTGATATTTCAACTAAGTAACATGGATGGTTTCTGTTCTCTGGCTAAGTGGCATAAGGTGAGCGCTTCCAGAGCAAACATGGCTGGTTGTGTCTGCATACTTTGGTTTGTTAACAAATACCCGTAAAATTAATAACAATAATGAAAGGATGAAAGCTCCTCACCAAACATTTGTGGAAACATACACACAGTTGCAGAATGTCTGTGGAAAAATTAATGAAAAAGTATACAGATATGGTTGGAGACTATTACAATTTATATTTCATAGACATGTTTGTGAATACTTTTTTCTCACTGCGTGCTCAGTCCATAACTCTAGGAAGGCAGTAGGAAATGTCTCATTGACTTGGACAGGCTTTGGACCGGGGCCTATTTTCCCAACAGTATTATATCAAGCCTCCACCAAAGTTGACAGGAATATAGCATTATATTACTATATGTTCAATATTACTATTGATCACTCGCATTTCTCCAGTGACCATCATTATCCTTCAGCTTTGCCAATGCCCATGAGAGCAACTGGAGTGGTTCCAGCAGCGCTGCCTCAGGAGGATTCTCGGGATCAGCTGGGAAGATTGACGCACGAACATCAGCGTTCTCTCTGCAGCCAACATCAACAGTATAGAAGCACAGGCCATGAAACACCAACTCCGCTGGGCTCACCACTGTGTACGTATGCCTGAAACTTGCCTCCCGAAGCGAGTACTCTTCTCTCAATTAAGTCAGGGAAGAAGGGCTTGTGGAGGGCAGCGGAAGCGCTTTAAAGACATTTTGAAAGTACACCTTAAAAAGGGAGGCATTAAGTCCTCAGAGTTCGTTGGGTTGGCACAGAACAGAACACTGTGGCACCACACCATACACCAAGCCACATCTCACTTTGAGAAAAGATGTGCTCATGAGACAGAGAAGTGACAAAGGAAGAAAGAAAGGGCACAACAGTCCAGCCAACAACTATGTGTCCTCCAAGATTACACCTGTCACTTCTGGGGGAAAATCTGCAGAGTACGAATTGGGCTCCTCAGCCACTTTAAAACTCACCAATGTACCCCTTTGGCAGACATCATCCTCGCATTGAGGGATAGCTGAAGAGTAGTTCCTATATTAAAAAAAACATATTGTAAATATGTTGAATATAACTAATGTAGTAGAGTAAGCTTATGATGGACTGGTTGCTCCTGTAAAACCCTGCGTTGTAGGAGCTGTGAAGATCTCGGTACACCACTAACAGTTGACAATTGATCCTCATCAGATGAAGTGAAATCTTGCAGCTGCTTTTCAGTATTGAGTTACCTCATAAGTTCCCTTCCATATCACTGGTTTGCCTTTCTACTGTATCATGGACGTGGTTGTTCCCATCACCAGTCAGCCTCTTTGTTACTCTTATGCACACCTACAAGTGCTTTAAAAGATCTTAGCCATATTAACGTAATACATGATGAGAAAAACTGTGAAAACTCAGGACCAGATTCTTCTCTCATTTATCCTAGAATTAATACAAAAGTAACTGAAGTCACAGATACACAAATGTAAAACAAGAATTAAGCCTTCAGGTTCTACCTCACTCACCCCCTGAAATTTAACAGAGGGTTTTTCATTCTCTAGCAAACAAAGGTATAACAAGATCCAGTGATGGGAAGAGAAGTCAGGCAAATTCAGACAAGAAATAAGTCACAAGTCTTCAACAGTGAGGGTAATTAGCCATTGGAACAACATACCAAGGGTTATGGTGAATTCTCATCACTGAAATGTTTTCAATTGAAGATTGGATTTTTTTCTAAATGAGTTGCTCTACTTCAGAGAGGAATTAATTCAGGGAAGTCCTATGGTTTGTTATACAGGAGGTCATAATAGATGATCACAATCGTCCCTTCTGGCCTGATAATGTATGCTGCACTGTTTAACTCTGCTAGGTGGCTTATTTTGGGTTGCTTCCTTTTGTAATGTCCATATGTTTGTTGAGGCATAATGGACACACAGATTCTGGCAGCTATGGGTCACTCTCAAAATTTTGATTTAGGAGCTTCTGCTATTAATTGCTGCCTCACTCATTTAATTTATTATCTTCTCTGAAGCTCCCACATCTACTCACCAACCTTCTTCCAAAACAGCACTGATAACACCTTTTAGTTTACAACTACCTATACATCGCTTTAGTTAGGTAGGTGAAATGATGTTTAAATATAATTACAGTCTGCTGTTGTTAGTCAGGCAAAATTCCATCAAGATTTTTGCCTTTGTAGGGACTGTAAAATCAAGCTCTAAATGTCAAGGCAGGAATGAACAGTGCAAAACATAGTGTTTTACTAAATTAATTGCTTAGTTTAATCACAAATGAATCTAGACTCATAGATATTAAGGTCAGAAAGGACCATCACGTGCTTTAACCATATAGAGTTGAATGCTAACTCTGAAATCCCAACCTTTGTAAATATATTGTATGGATGGGGCATATTAAAAATGAGTTGCTGAAATTCTATTCTGTGTATGGATAGTGAGGTTGGATAGACTAGAATGTTGGCTATACCTGAAAGTTGGATATGTGATATATGGGTTTTTTTTTGGGGGGGGGGGGGGGGGGGAGGGGGACAGAGGGAGAAGACACGGGAGAAATGAAAGGCCAATATTGAGGAAGTTTATCTGAAAAGAAATTCTGTCCCATTGCTATCCTGGAAGTATTATGGACAACTGATCTGTACAATTATACCAGTTTAAATCCTTTAAACCAATATTTTGGAGTGGCAAGATAATAATAATCACACCTAACAACTCTAAGACTCCCAAATATCTTTCCTTTTCTTTCTTTTGGCAATCTTTTGAATCAGAACCATCCAACAACTTTAAACATATTTCATAAGAAAAAAGAAATTGCTGGCCAGCTGAGACCATGTAGGCCAAATTTCAACCTGGAGTGAATTTGACAGCTGAGTTATTGTGCAGACATCACTGACATAACATTACCCCCCTGAGTGGATGCATACATGGAATATGCTCTACAGAGGAACTGGAATAGCTTGTTTGCAATTCAGAAAGCCCAGCTTGAGCTTTAGGCTGTAGTGAAATGGATTGTAACTGCACAGTGATATGCTGGAGGGGGTATTTGGGAGTTCAGGGAGCCTCTTGCTTAAGTCCTGCTTCAAACTAAAATGAGACTTGGTGTGATACTCCTGTCTCTGATACTATAAAATCATTCCTGCCTGAAGTGGTCTAAAGAGCAAATGCTTTTGCCTTCAGAATGTACCCGACTGCACCATATGACATGATTTTAAAATATATTTTTAGGGAGGATACATCAAGTCCCCCACCCCTACAAAGTTTGTTTCCCTCTCCTTCCTAGAAACACACATACGACACACACCCTTCAGGTTACATTACACTTAAGAGCATACTTTATTATCAAAACACTTAATATAGTTTTCAAGACCAAAGTCTGAACATTTCCAGCAAACAGCATTTGATGAAAGTCCTTCTCCCAGCGGTGCTGTCTCCCCCCGTGGTTCTAGTTGTGAGAAAGCATTTTTGTGTAACTGAGAATCTATTTGTTTTCCTTCACCCCCTGGGACATGGAGTTTATCACAAGCTAAATGCATGGTTGAAATTGTAGTGGGAGCTCCTTGTTAAAATATTGACAGTTAACAACTGTAACTGCACAGAAAGAGGGCAAGGGGATCCTAAATTAACAGATTCCTGCATGTATTCTAAATACACAGATTATAGCAAATTAAATGTTTTGAGCTGTCTTTCTGGGGAAATACAGAACATCTTTGTAATGGGGTAACATGCTCTTTTAAGGGCTGGAGGCCTGGAACTGGATTAGCCCTGCCATGATACCTAGGATGGAGTGTGGAGTTTAATTAGTAAAACCAGCTGGATACAGAAGGCTGATTGCCTATAAAGAGCAGCAGGGGGAGGGGATGCTCAGGGGGACAATGAGAGACTGCAGAGACTGGTCAGAGTGAGTAGGCTCCAGTAGAGAACCCTGAGTCTTCAAGGAAGGTTTGGGAGATTCCCAGTGGGAAAGACTGGGAGTACAGACTTGATGGGGATTTGAGACCTTTATTTGGGAAATGATTTTGTTATTTTAATAAATCCAGGACCAAGTGTGCTGGTGTGCTGCGCCAGAGAAGAGTTTGTTTTGGTACTTTGATTTAAGAGGCTCTGGGCTGAAGAAGAGGGATACTGAGGAAGGGAACCTGTGGTGCGGCCTCTGGCCGATGAGGAGGTGCTTGGGAGGCAGCTAGCCCATTGACCATCTTCATCTCTCTGAAATTTCTCTCAATAAAGTGTCCTTGTGAAATTTCCTTTCCTCAGTTGCAAGGCAACATGTTTTTCTCAAAATGTGCCACAATCCAGATGGCATCTCAGTCTTTCTTCTAAAATATAGATGTCTGGTAAAATTCCTACTGTGGCTTTTCATTCTTTATGCTCTCCTGTCTCTATTAATGAAAGAAAAGTTCAGATTACAGAACTCAGTTTTTCTATCATTCTTTTGGGGTGAAATTCACCCTCTTGCAAGGGACCTGCACAACATCCTATATACCATGTAAGCTCTTAGCCTGCAGCTTAAGGTGTATTGGATCTTAAATGAACCCTTTGCATTGGGGTGAATTTCACCTTTGCTTCATAACTCAGATTGCAACACTTTTTACGTGACTTAGCTCAGCTGAGATAAATGGGTATTGCAATCAAATTACATTAGGGTCCCAGACGTCTCAATATTAGGAGCTTTGTCTTATATAGGACCCGATTATCCCCCCACATCCCGATTTTTCACACTAGATATCTGTTCACCCCAAATTACAGAGAAACAGCATTCTGCCTGTTTATAAAGAAACACCACTCCTGTTGGAGTGTTTGGAACACAAAAAGGGATCACAGCTCACACATAAACAGTGTGGAAATGGCCAAAATGATTAAATTACTATAAATGTATTCTTCTTTTGGAATATAAGAACAAATATTAACGTATCTGCCTCCAGGCAGTTCTAACTTGCATGCTGAGCCTGTGCTACTATCATAAACCCCACACCACAGGAAACTACTAACACTAACCATGACCAAAACATTTGTGTCCTTCTAACACTTTTAATATAATTACCCTAATGAACTCCTGCATTATTAGAAACGTTTCTAATGTACAGTAATTCACTATAAAAATCACTTGCTACATATTATAGTGTTCTCTGTTCATTCACATGTTATTAGGAAGCCATTTCATAACTGTCTGGACAGTAATATGGTGTGAAGCAAATGGTAGCACTTTGGAAAATTATCTATGGTCAGTGATAAAATATGATATAACTCTCATCGGGGTGGATTAAGAATAAATGAGGCCTGCTTCTGCTAAAATTTCAGGTCTCTTTGACAGACTTTTCCTCTCACCTTTCCTCTCAGAAGGACTCCACAACTGAACCCACTTTACAGATTTTCTGTTTCTGCAGCTCACACCTAAAGTTCTTGTTAGTGGTGTTGCCACATGTCAGCCCAGTGGGAGGAGTGCGAGTTCTCGTTAACATCATCTTAGGGGAATGGAGGAAACATGCCAACTAAGAATCCTAGCATAAGAAATTTCCCATCTGTCACCTGCCTAGAAGTGCCTGCCTGACCTTCCCTAATAATATAAACCTAGCTAGTTCTCCTTTGTCCATAATTTAGTGGCACCCTGGGAGAATTTGTTGAGATTGCAGAGCCATGACCTTTCCTGTACGGAAGTCATAGTAACTTTATATATCGTAAATACAGGTAGAATAACTATCGTATGGTGATGCTGTAACTAAGACCAGGGGAAGTGATGACAATGGTTTTTGTACGGGACCAACGTCATGCAGTACTCCCTGTCTGTGCCCTTGCCTTGTTTTTGTTCTATGTGGGGCTGGCAGTCCGACAGGGTAATAAGTCCCTGTTTTCAGTTGCTTATAAGCTTGCCAAGCTTTAATTGTTCTTGCTGAAAATTTCCATGCCAGGTGTCTGTATGAAGTTGTGAGATATCGACAAAAAAATAGTTCAGGAGTTGGTGGGGGGAGAACCCTTTGCTTTGCCCGCGTTCAAAATTTCTACAAACCATTTAATGGAGCTCTAATTTCTCCATGATTTGGAACAGAGATTTGATATTTGACAGATAGGGTCACCTTGTGTCAAGGATGGGCTTTGTGTTGTCCCTGTGAAAGCCCGCCCAAATGTGGTTGAATTATAAACTTCCGAAAATCTCAGTTTGCACAGGCCCAGGAGAGTTTGTCAGGTGAATTCTCCAAAGAGTCCATCTCCACTGAGCATGCGCTAGGCAAGGGCTGTAGATGCTGAGTAGGACTTCTGCTGCAATTGCTCCTCCTGGCTGCTATGGGCCACTGTAGTGCCAGATCCAGGAACTGAGAGTAGGGAGAGTCTCCTGGGCTCTCAGTGCGCCTGCTGCTGAGACCCAATGTGGGAATTTGGGGAAGGAGGAAGCAGCATGATCAGACAGGATGGTGAGGCTGGAATAAGGAGGTGTGAGGGAGACTGGAGCTGAAACGAGAAACAAGGGGGTTGGGCAAGGGAAAGATGGTGTGTCCTGATTTCTGGGAGCTCAAGTTGAGACACCTGGGGGCTGCTTTGCAGAAGCACTGAGCATTCACAACTGCAGCTGCGGTGAATGGGAGCTCTGTGCTGAAGGTAGTGTAATGCTAAACTCTCTGAAAAATCAGGCATCTCCAAGTGAGGCACCCAAAATTTGTGTACCCTTTTGACTTTATACCCACTTTAGACCCACCCCCTCACCAGGGTGTTGTGTATAAATTTATTATTGTTTATGAAGCACTTAGATGCTGCAGTGATGAACACCGTGGAAAAACCTACAAGGACATTAATAATTTTGTCTTCAGAGCAGGGTGTGAATAGTGTGCAGTAAATACGGCATTGGGCCATAAGTTGGACAGGGAGAATACAACAAAAGATTGAATAACTGATCATTACGTGCACACTGTCCTTTCTGTGCACTGAATAAGGCCAGGATTCTGGGGGGGTGGGGGGTGGAGGGAGTAGTATGTGATCATGTCATTAAAGGCTGTATGATAATGCTTACACACAAGGAAGCAGAATTAAGGTCAATTCTGGCATTTCCTAACTTGTGAATACTTGATTTTTATTAAGGTTGCAGTGTTCTCTTAACACATTTTTGTGTGTGTGATATTGTACAGAGAGCAGAATAAGTGCATACTGAAGTACGCAATAATGTGTGCTGCTTCGCCATTTACTAGGCGCAGTGGCTGTTATGTCACTGGGAATTTTTAAATTTATTGTCAAGAGCACCCTGATCTAAAGCTGTTCTACGTGACCTTGATGATAAACTGCTGCTCTTGAGCCACAAAGCTTACATTAAAGATGTGCAGGTATAAGGTCAAAAGATCACAATATAATATAATGTAATACTAGGCTTTGTGGATGTGTTTGGGGCATGTTTTATGCTATAGCAATTTAGTTAGGAGAAGAAACACTCTAAAACCCAATGACCTTAAGTTTGTATCTAACTCATTCTAATAGCAAGCCATTTGTCACACCTTTTTGTTGAGCATTACGAGAAGCAACTGAAAATAAGCACTACCTGGTCTTTTTAAAAATTTCAAATATTGGTTTATTGCAGGGGTCGGCAACCTTTCAGAAGTGGTGTGCCGAGTCTTCATTTATTCACTTGAATTTAAGGTTTTGCGTGCCGGTAATACATTTTAACATTTTTAGAAGGTCACTTTCTATAAGTCTATAATATATAACTAAACTATTGATGTATGTAAAGTAAATAAGGTTTTTGAAATGTTTCAGAAGCTTCACTGAAAATTAAATTAAAATGCAGAGCCCCCTGGACCAGTGGCCAGGACCCGGGCAGTGTGAATGCCACTGAAAATCAGCTCGTGTGCCGCCTTCGGCACGCGTGCCATAGGTTGCCTACCCCTGGTTTATTGTTATCCAATTTCCCCTAAAATGACCATAGAGGATTCCTCCATTAGATAAATGTCTGTCATCAATTTATGCAATAGGTGGCTCATTTGTCCCTTGAGGTAACAGTAAATCACTGTCTTGTCTATCCACATGCTGAGCCTAATTAATGTTTTGTTATTTTCCTGATTTTCTCTTTCTTACAGAAAGAATATCCAATGAAAGGCAGTGGTAAACTCCTGTCCAGTGGCCAACTTCCTGGTAGTAACATAAGGGGGTTGCATTTGGCAGCATTTTCACTTAGACTCTGAATTATTCAACCTCTTATCATTTTAACATTTTTTTTTAGCATTTATCTTACTGTACTTTTCAATATTAGATTTTTGAAACAGTGGGAGAAAACCTGTTCATCTTACAGCCCTTTTCAGAACCTTTGAGGGTACTCTGCACCGATAGGGGACTTTCTGCTGTACCTAAAAAAAGGAAAGGATAGAGAAAGGTAATACACATGGGAACATGAAATGCAAACAAGCAATAATCCCGTGTGCATATTTTACCCTAGTTACTTGTAACAAGAATTAAATGGATGATTTTGCTACTAATCAGTTATTACCAAATTGCATTTTGCATGTGGTCTTTTGTTCAGAACTATTGATTTTCTTTTTAAAATGTGCATTTTAGTAATTCATCAATGGAAGAGAAAGTGCCTTAATAGCCTTTAGAAAATGTCCCAATACACTTATAATCTCACTACAGGGCTGACGAGAGCGGGGGAAGCCGGTACAAATTACTGGGGCCCGGCTTCCCCGGCTTTCCCCCCCTCTCGTCGGCCCTGTTTAGCCGGTCCGCCCTTGCTGGCGGGCCCAAAAAAATTCCGGGCCCGGCTTCCCCGGCTTCCACCCCCCTCATCAGCCCTCTTTAGCTGGTCCGCCCTTGCTGGGGGGTCTGAAAAAATTTTTTCACTGGGGCCCAAACCCACTCTCGGCAGCCCTGTCTCACTACGGTCTTTACCAATTACTCATATGATTGCTTACGCCTTTTTTATGTGGTGTGTTAGTCCCATCTTATTTGTGGCCATTTATGTATATCTGTTCATCTGCTTAAGTGCCTCTAAAGTACAGCTTGATGTATACGGCAAAAAAAAAAAAAAAAGTGAAGTGAAGGTTTGGAGCTTAGGTTGTGGTTAGGGTAAAAACCAGGCAAAGGGCAAAGTTCAGATTCAACACCAACAAAATAGCGAAAGCTGTTTTTGCAAAGATTTTGCCCCCAGTCGGTGGAAATCTCATAAAATCAAAGTTTCATGAAACTGTAGCTTCATCCAAATTGGAAATTGGGCTCTTATATTTTTTGAACGCAGAAGTAAAACTGTGGGGAGTGGAAATAAAGGGAAAAGTAAGATCCGCAGCTATATATCAAAAGATCCACCTTGCAACAAATACATTATAAATATAGAATTGTTATTGACTTTCCAAAATCACAATTTCATATCATACTATGATATGCCAATGTGACTTACAATAGAATAAGGTGCTACTCTGACAGAAGTCTCAAAGCTTGTTGGATGAAAAACTCTTTGAGATCCACTAATCCCATGAGACCAGTCTGATAGGCCTATATAGAAGGCATGGTCTGATAGTTGCGGCACTGCTGCAGTAATCAGAAATCGCTGACAAGGTTAAACGATGGAGATATACTATCAGTCCAATGCAAGCACCAACAGAATAACTAGGTAGTGGGACAAAGCATACCTGAAGGGCATTTAAGGACTGGTGAGGAGGAACAATTTATATGTTCCCTACGGTATCTTCTATTCAAAGCAATATTGAGAACAGTCTTTGAGGAAGGCTGCAAACCTGTCTTGTCTGGTAGTCACTGCAACGGGGAGACTTTAAAGGAATGAGATGGGGAAAAAACTTTTTGATCTTGAATGAAGCAATGAGCAACAGTCTATTCTCAATGTAGTTAGCTGAATAGCAGTAGAGAGCGTGAACATATTACAAAAACAAAAAAAATTCCATATTTGCCTGGAATTTCTGCTTTTCATATTTATTTATTCAAGCTACATTAATTTAAATTCATTTTGCAGACAGGGTACATGAAAATTTTGGGGATGAAGTTTACTTTTGCAAGTGGCTGAATATACTATACAAATTTACATATAAACCAACTAGCCTTTACTGATGAGCTGGGACAGTAAGAACATGCCATTATTATTGTGAAATATTCTCTGAACGTGGAGAACTTTTGTATGTTAACTCTAGATGGTTACACATTATTTTCCATAGAAATATGCTGTTGCTCCCTGAAGTTGCTGCTATGCCTGCTAAAACGCCCCATCATTTCTTCCCTTTCTTTTATAAGGAGAAGTAGAATATGCTTCTGTTCCATGACACATTTAAATTTCACTTGCACAAAAAAAAAAAAAAAAAAAAAGAGGTGGGATGAGGTTGCTTTGCATTGTTTGAATCCAGATTCATTTTGACTTTGGGAGCTGGATTTTTATTTGATTCCTGAATTCAAATTTGACGGAATAAAAATGGCAGAAAGTGTAAACTGATCTCACAAGCTGACTCTGAACTTCCTCCCTTTTTGTTGGTCATTCACCATTAGAATATTCAGTGGTAGGGGATATGAAGACTCCACTTCCTTCCTCTCTTCAAGGGATGTTTGGTGGGCACTGACTGCCCATTCCATTCTATTAGCTGCCAGGTTGGTTCAAGAGCTTTTGGAATTTGTAATGCAGCTGGTGGTAGCAGAGACCCTGACACTCCCTACTGTATATGTGAGACAGCAGCCTCAACAGACAGCCCCCTTCCAAAAGATGCTAATGGGAGAAATAGCTAACCAGTGCTTTCCCCAAGACCTCACAAAGAGGGGAAGGCGTGGAGACTTGATGGCTGCTTTCCCTAAAGACTTTTAATGGTATGTAGCTGGGACAAGAAGCTGTAGGGATCATTGGGTGGCTGGGAAAGAGGAGGTTCAGAAGGGATGAGCCTTATATTGGGGAAGCAAAACTAGGCAGAGTATGGATGGGACATAGGTGAGGCAAAGGCCACCTCTTAATTTGGAAGATTAAACTTGTCCATGTGTGGGTATGGTTGCTGTTCAGGGAGGCTGGTGCTAATTGAGATGGACATTATGGGCTCTGATGCTTGGTGTGTGAACTAATGTTCAATGTGAAGTCTGGGAGTCTGGCGCTAGATGTAGTAGCTAATGGAGATTGGAAGAAGCCTGGGGGCCTGAGACAAGGTTTGGGGTGCTTCTCCTTCCCCTGCCATACAGGTTTGGTTGAAGAAGCTATGGAGATGGCTTCACAGCCTTTTAAAGCTTCTCTTCCACTCTCCTGGAGGTGAGTGCGAAGCAACTGCTATAGGACTGGTGCAGGAGTCAGATAAGTGGAACAGAAGCCAGGCAGGGTCAGCAGCAGGATGATGCTGAAGAAGGGAGTGAGTTGTGCCTCCTCACCCCCTACCTCCCTTTGCCCCACGGAATTTTGCTTCCCCCCATCAAGTTTGGTGCACAATCCAGCAGGCACTCTCTCATGGCACAGATGTTGGTCATGGCCCACCAGGTTAGAAGCCCTGCAGACAGCAAGGTTGGGCCTGATATATACCAGCCAGAAAAGCTGTATCAGCTTATTTCTAGCAAGAGCCATGGGTATGCACAAGAAAGGTGCTAACACACCAAAGTAGACAGGGCCTGCAGGCAAATTTTTGTACTCATATGATTGTGTCTAAAACTGTTAAGATTTTTGAATGTCCTTTTTGCTGAGTAAATCTTGTAGATAAGAATTCATGTGTTCCCAGTCATTTGCTGCTGCTCAGTTTGACAAATGGGGAGAAGTGGCTTGTGTCATGGATACTGACAATATCAGTCACAGGTCTGTCATCAAATTAGAAAGGACCATCATCGGGAGAAAGGCCCATGAGTGTTTAGGTTCATTTGGCTTCTCCATATTTCACTGTTGAAAAGTGGCTAGCTGCAGGGCCGGATTAAGGAGGGGCTTTAGGGGCTGCAGCCCAGGTCCCGGCTCAAGGGAGGCCCCGCAAAAATAAATCACAGGCAGTGATCTCTGACTCTGGGCTGCTAAAAATCCCATGGTGGAGCGGGGCGCTCAGGCAGGCTGCCTGCATGCTGTGGCCCCATGCTGCTCCCGGAAGTGGCTGGCTGCTAGCTCTTCTCTGTGACCCCTGGCCGGGGGGCAGCTCTGCACACTGCCCCTGCCCCACCCCCAGCATCATCCTTGCAGCTCCCATTGGCCGGTTCTGGGGGTGGCGCTTGTGGGCACGGGCAGCGTACGGGCAGCGCACGGAGACACGCTGTCCCCCTCCCTCCAGGGGCCACAGAGACATGCTAGCAGGCAGCTGCTTCCGGGAGCAGCATGGGGCCACGGCATGCAGCAGCCAGGAGCCGCCTGTGGTAAGCACCTCCCAGCCAGAGCTTGCAGCCTCGCACCCCGTCCTCCACCCCAACCCCCTGCCCCAGATCAGAATCCCCCTTCTGCACCCAAACTCCCTCCCAGCCCCTGCTCCCCCTTCTGCACCCCAATCCCCTGCCCCAGCCCTCCCCCCCCCACCAAACTCCCTCCCAGGAAAAAGACTTGTATACAGGGGCCCCACAAAATCTAATAGCCTCAGGCCCACAGGAGAGATAATCCAGCCCTGGCTAGCTGGATTACTTGTGCTGCTGAAAGTAACTTGAAATTGTCCCATCTACAGCGGCCACAACCAAAGTAAGTGACAGTAATGTTTTCTGCTGAAGAATGTGCAGGGATATTGATCAGAATGGGCATTAGTGCTCATTAAAGGAAACCAATCTAGAATGAAAAACAGAGCTTGAAAAAATTAAGTGCTGAAGGGTAGCTTCCCTAATGGATTCATTCCCACTGATTCACTCCCACAAGCACTGTCTCTGTCTCACCCCACCCCCTGTCTGCCCCTGTGTGCTGCTGTGCACAAACCCTGTGGTGTGGAGGACCCCAAATCCTGTCCATTTCACTATGACTTGTAAATCAGAGTCACAGCAAATGAAATAGAGGATAGGTAACTGTACTATGAAAATGGCATTGGGTGTATGCATGCACTCAGTGATTCTCCATAATGATAGCTTAACATAAAATGGAGACCAGTGCATAGGTGCTGGAACCAGGTGTGCTGAGGTGCTGCTGCACTCCCTGGCTTGAAGTGGTTTCCATCATACCCAGGGTTTACAGTTTGGTTCAATGGCTCTCAGCATCTCCATTATACACATTGTTCCAGCACCCCTGGACTGCTGGATTCCATCCATGCATTTGGCAGATATGGCCTTGTCTATCTTGGGATTTTAGGCATCAGTGGAAACCTATAGCATAGCCATGGTTTATACAGGTGCAGCATAATTTGCACTGGTGCAGTTTACCCAGGTTTTGAAATCCCAGTGTAGACAAGGCTTAGGAGCCTGTACATATACAATACACATGTGCTAATACCTCTGTGAATGTGATGAAACATAAGTGAATGTAAGGTTTGCTGGATGGCCAGCAAATCTGTCTTTTATCTTTCTGTTTCCCTTGGTTAGGAAGGAACTTGGTTATTTCTATATCTGTAAGCAGTATGTAGTCAAATTCAATGATTGTTCCAGTGCAAAAAGTAATATAGGAAAAGATTCAAAAGGTCCTAACATAGGCCTTTGTCTTTCTCCCTAGAATGCTCCTCTCTTATTCCCTGAGAAATTCAAAACCCTAAAGATATTTTCAGTCACTCCTCTTGTTTATAAAGATGAGGTCATGCAATCTAGGAAAGATGCCCTCCAAATCAGTTGGCTAAATTAAGAAAAAATATCTTAAGTATGCACTGTTTGAGTTTTTCAGTGGTGCTCATTGCCATAGTATTTACATGCATCACATACATCCATGAATTTATGCTCACAACATGCCCCCAAAGAATGGAAATATTTTTACATCCATCTCACAGAGGGGAAGCTGACAGACGGGGTCCAGCCCCAAGTCACAGAGCATATTTCTGCTGGAGCCAAGAGCAAAACCCAGATCTCCTGAGTACCAGGCCATTATGTATACCACAAGTTCATCCTTCCTCTCTCAGGTGTGTGGGTTTGTAACTAAGAGATCTTGAGGGACTCTAATAAATTCTAAGTTGATGTAACATACACAGTAAGAGAGCCAGAAGAAGGGTTAAGTCATGCCAATTTAGACTCACTTACGAATTTGCCCTAATTTTCTACTCCACAAAAAAACCCTGAGAGTAAAGATACTGAACCATTTAAATATTGACTCAGTCCCCGCATAGAATCACCGAGAGCTTGTCTACATGGGGACATTCAGGAAAATTAATCCTAATTAACTAAAGGTGTGAATTTAAAAGTGGCTTAGTTAAACTGTATTAAACTCCAATGTGGACATACTTATTCAGAATTAAAGTGGTCTTAATTCAGTTTATCTTGAAAAAATTAAACCGAATTAAGGCCACCTTAATTCTGAATGAGAGTGTCCACACTGGGGTTTAATTCAGTTTAACTAATCCTTTAATGAATTAGGATTAATTTTTCTGAGTGTCCCTGAGTAGACAAGCCCCGATAAGTCAGCACTTAATTTGTCTCCCCCTTCCCATGTCCGAAGGGCTTGGCAATTTACAGTGCTGCAACTTTCTCGCTCAGGGGGTTTTTTTTAGAGCCGCGACCACACAAGCTACATTAAAGCACCTGTGAGTTATAGTAGCGCCACAGCATTACTTAAATTACTGTCTCAAAGAACCGTTAAACAGAATGAGCCAAAATCAGTGCTGGGGTAAATCCATTGTCATTTATGGGATGTGTTTAGCCCAGTGTCTGAACACCGGTAGTATTCCTCATTGGCCACGTATGTGGCATGTTACTTATTCATATGCATTTTCAGATTTATTGCACTATTTTGACTTTTGTCATTTTTAGCACCTCTAGAAGGATGTATAATATTTAAAAAGCATAATTCCTATGATGGTGTAGTATGGCACAAGTCTATAAGACAGGTCTTGGAAACTAAGGCATTGTTACAGTTTATCATTATCTGGACATTTGTCGTAGAGCAGTTTTTCATAATAAGCTTCAAAAAAGGTGGAAGCCCAGATCTAAGATTCAGGTTTTTCAGAAGTAGTTCTATAACAGGAGCTTTATATTCTCTGCACTTCGACCAATAATTTCCACATGATCATAAAGATTGAAATAAAGCTTATTTCTCTATTTCACAATATAAATTGGAACTAAAAAGACTGTATTTTAAATATTGTATTTTATTTTATGTCCTTTATAACCTCTTTGCTTCACAGAATTTTCCTTAATCTATTTAGGAGAATGTGCTGAAATTAGAGGTGGGATAAAGCCACCTATCAAATTCTGAATTTGGGGTGTTCAGAAAAAAATTAATCTCAAATCTGAACCAGGTTCAGGAGGGCACAAAGGCTGCTGGACCCAAAATCCACATTTCTACTTTGGATTCCAAGTGAAATATCATTAGAACAGCCGTTTTCAGAGCATTTTGGCATGAAACAGGATCCATGATTATTCCCAGAATGCAGGCTGAAAGAAGTCACCTGATAAATTCTGTAGGCTCAAATCTTTGGAATTTCATGCATCACAGCTCTCTGAAGAGCTTCTGACTGTTCTGTGCAATTGGAAAGTATTAAAGAACCTTATATCTCCAGATAGTTTGAGTTGTGTAGCAGAAAGAGAACATTTCACTTAATTTACATCTTGCTTTTCCATACACAAATTGACACATTTGTGTATGCAGTAAATATGCACAAAGGACAATAGGAGAAGTGTGCAAGGATGTTATGGTTCCCTTTCATGACTCGCTTGATTTTTTTTTCTATAAATCACTACAAAAATAATCATGATAGATCTGTGCATACATACGTTTTGCATAAATTCCACATCTGACTCAGTGGTCAGACCATATGTTGTCAAGGTTTGTATGTGTAGAGGGAAGGTAATACAAACAAGTGCATTCATACTAACTCCCTCTCCATTGGCTAAAATAACATAAATGGACCACATTTCAATTTGCATTTTGTCATCATATCAAGAACTGGATGTCTTTCTGTCAATGGTATATAACCACAAGGAGCTCCTCCTGTTGCAGAGAAAGTTCCATTCCAGCCATGACTCCAAACATTTGCCCCTGGAATTCTTTCTTTATATTCTAGAGAAGATATCCATATTTGACCTAACAATCTTGACTGGTAGATGAAAGAGCTGATAGAGTAAGTATCCAATAATTGTATCCCTTTCATATCTATCCTTTTCAGATTTACTAACCAACCCTGTTTTTTGCAGATTTTTTTCTAGAGAATACCATAGAAATATGGAACTATTAAGACAGGTGGTCTTGTAACCTAGAGGTCAGACAGGTGAACTGACAGCATTTTTAAATATGTTGCTCTGTCAAAATGATTGGCACTTCTTCTGTTATGTGCATAAAATCACATATTGCTATGAATGCTAACTTAGTTGTCAGGAGCAGTTTTGCCATTCTGTTTAGCCTTGTGTCATGTAAGATTCCTTTAAGCAACTAAAAAAACAGCCATAATCCATTTGATTTTCTGTCTTCCCATGAGGAAAACTTTTGACAGATGATAAATAGCAACTGCTGACAATCATCAATGTGAAGCTATCATTCTTTTACATTAAATACAAAAACAGAGTTGTAAAGTCACTAGGGATAAGACTTTTGACACATAAGAGACAAATATATAATCCTCAGAACTAAATCATTGTTGGGATCTAAGCAAGTACAACAAAGCACAGCTGCTTTTAGAATCTCACAAAGTCAAACCAAAGCTAACTTTGATATCTGGAACCTTATGCATGTTCCATTCCAGTGTGCCATGCTGTTAAACCATAAACTACTTCTTAAACATGCAAACATCAGTGAATGTATGTGCACAAAATAGAAAGACACTTTACCATGCTGTCTCCTTTAATTAGGATTAAAAGGGACCAACACCAGAATAAAGACTGTGCTGTTTGCTGAGTGAACAAGAAAGTATGGGCCACCCCTTTTATGGTAAAATGCTCTACAGCTTAAGTGTTCTGTGTTCTATTTCATACCAATAGTTCCAGCCATTTATTTTTAAAATTAGTAATAAAATGGAAATACAAATGAACAAGATGACACAATATGTTGTACAAGCTGGCCGTTTTGAAGCAATCACATAAGCTAAATTGTCATCATGAGTCTTTTGGGGGGATGATAAATAAAAAAAACAGTTAGTCATGGTAGCAGTACTTGTAGTCTTACATCTCTCCTACTGAAAAATGTAGTGTATGATCCCTTACCAGCTTTACCCTTATATGAGAAAAGGGCAACAATTTTGAAAAAAAAAAAAGAAAAAAACATACATGTGATTTTTTTTAATGTATAATGTTCACACCACAAGTCCTATTTTTGTTTGATACTGTGCTTTTTTGTAATACATACTGTGCAGAACCCATTCTGTTTAACTGTGACAGTTGTGACTTATGAGAGCAATTGAAAAATTACAAGGAAGAACAGGAGTACTTGTGGCACCTGCATTTAGCCGTATGAAGTTAAAAGGAGGTGCAATTTAAGTCTTATAAGTGCCAGCAGGAGGCAAAGGAGTAGACCAGTTGGGACAGAACAAATGATTTGCATAGGAGTGCATTTCAAGTTGAAGCATGTGGGCCAAAGAAATGCAATATGAGTAGAATGTACTATGCACCTCAAATATACTCAAATGTGAATGTATCATAAAAATACTGATTCTTGTTTACACCAGGGGAACTTCACAATGCAAGGGTCTGTAAAGCGAAAGTGTAGCATATTTACACCAACTTTCCATGAATTGCATGGTGAAAATGTCCTTAGTGAGAATGAGCATCAGGCCCCCAGTGTCATTTATTGACATATACCACATTCATATATACACATTCCCTCGACTGCAGAAATTACTGGGTGAAATTCAATTGCTTGTGCCATTCAGGAGGTCAGACTACAGGATCATAGTGATCCTTTCTCTTTTTAAAGTCTGTGAACAGACACAAACTATTAATATACTTTTTGAAGTATGCTTCTTTTCTTGTGATTTTTCTGTGTTTTTTAGCTAAAAAATGCTTACATTTTATCATGCTGGGAATGGGTGATGGGATGGATCACTTGATGATTACCTGTTCTGTTCATTCCCTCAGGTGCACCTGGCATTGGTCACTGTTGGAAGACAGGAGACTGGGCTAGATGGACCTTTTGGTCTGACCCAGTATGGCCGTGCTAGCATGCTAAAAATAGAGCATAGTGTGGCAGTTTGAGCAGCAGGACAGGCTAGCTGCCCCCAGTATGTGCCTAAGTGTCTCAGATGGGTACACAGGACAGCTAGCCCCTCCTGCAGCTTGCACTGTCATGGCTACATACTGTTTTTAGTGCCCTAACTTGATGAGAGACACCCACACAAGCTCTCATCAAGCTGGGAATCACATCCCCAGGTCAAAGTGTAGATATAGCCTTAGATCAAATTTGTTTACATTAGTGTTGCATCGTGTCTTAATGTCACAAACTTGAAATAAAAAGAAGGAAACATCCATGGTATGTGGAATTTTAGTGGGAGTACCCAAGTGTAACAATCTGTAGAGAAACTGCATTTCCAGCTTGTAAACTCTGAGAAGTCTTCCATATAATAAACAGAGCATCCATCACACACTGTTCCACTCTTTCATCCTCATCTGACACTGGCCATTTACATTTGAGAGGGCTTGGCATGCTAAGAGCATGTTGTTCTTCTCCCTGTCACCATCTCTGGCAGGTCTTATAATGTTAAACAGTCAGAGCAAAGTGTTAGGAGGAGGATATAGGATGCTACTGTGCTGAGAAGACTCTCACTGCTGTTTAGGAGTTACTTGGAATGTTGTCTGAAAGCATAAAGAACAATTTACAAGACTTTAATAAACCAGTTAAATATGAAATCAGAAATTTATAGCTAAAACAGCAGCACAAAGGGGAGCCCAAATCCTGTTCATCTTTCTCTTGGGGGTAGTCCTACTATAGGTAGTGTTTTAAGTTCCAAAAGCATTAGAAAGAGAGCAACCTAGAATGATAGGTGGTGTCTGTGGGCAGGGCTGGCTCCAGGCACCAACAAAGGAAGCAGGTGCCTGGGGCGGCCAATAGAAAGGGGTGGCACGCCGTCCATTGTTTGGGCAGCACGTCCGGGTCCGCGGTGGCAATTCGGCAGCAGGTCCTTCAGTGCCTTGCTTCCTCTTCGGCGGCAGATCAATCGCTCTGCTCAATCGGGCTTTTCTTTTTTTTTTCTCTTTTTTTTTTTCTTTGCCACTTGGGACAGCAAAAGAGCTGGAGCTGGCCCTATCTGTGGGGGAACGAGTTGTGGCACTTACATTACTCCATACCACTTTAACTTGCATTCTGAGTGACAATGAGACCTTTGTGTAAGATCATGAAGGGAAAATGTCTGTTAATGAGACATCAGTGGATGAACTCCAGCTTTCTGTAGGTATTTGCCTTTCTTTTTTAATGTATACAGCCTGCCAGGCATTTTCTTCTAACCAGGCACTTAAGTAATTGTGAGGAAACCAAACACATGAGAGCTGCCATTTTATTTCTTCACTCTATAAGAATGGGACTTTGAGGAGCGACACAACAATGCCATTCAGTTAGCATTAGACAACATTGTGCTGTCGTTAAAGGAAACACAACTTTTTGTCAGGGGAAATTAGTCCTAATGATGTAAATCAAGATGGCAGCATGTAAATACAATAACACAGAGTGTGTATAGAAGGCAAGTGATCTCAACTCATGTTATCTGCCTAGTTTCCATGGAAACAACAATTATGACACAGCTAGAGGAATTTACACTATTCCCTTCTTGAAAATTTGCTAGTTGTTCTTTCTGGCATACAGGAAAGTCAACTAGTCAAAATACCCCTGCTACTTGCAAATTGCTAAACAATGCTTTGTTCACAAGTACCTGAGGACTGGCATAGCTGTTGGGTGAACTCTCGTTTCTTTATACATAATGTATTTACCCTTTTGGTCTTCATTTATTTGTCATTGTTTTCCAACTGAATTTAACTGATTTAGATAAGAATCCTAGGACCTGATCCTGAGAGGAGCTGAGCACTCATAATTTCCCAGAGAAGTCAGAAGGAATGGGGTGCTGGAGGAGATCAGCAGCTCTCAAAATCAGGTCCCATATGTCTAACATTAGACATCCATAAAGCAATTACCCAAACTAAAAAGCCAACTTTTAAAATTGGGCCCCTATACATTAGCACCCAAGTGCTAACAGATTCTTCCCAGCATGACTTTAATCCTCCAGACAAGTAAAAATGTATTATTTTATTACAATAGCACTTAGAAGTCCCAACCAAAATCGGGATCACCACTGCAGTAGGAACTGTACAGACATACAGTAAAAGACTTTCCTGATTCAAAGAGCTTACAAGTCAAATAGACAAGATAGATAAAGAATGAGAGAAAGGAAGTAGCTCCTAACTACCCAGCTGTGATGAGGTGTCTACCTCACACAAGACTGGAAGGGGTTAAGATGGCCAGGCAGGCCAATTAATTCCACAGGCTTCACCTCGAGGAGGAGCAGGGGATTGACTGGGAACAGGCTCAGCTGGGCAGGAACAGGTGGGACATCCATAAAGCCAGGGAGCAGACAGCAGAATGGGGCTGTAGGGCTGCAATCACTCCCTAAGAGGAGGGTGTTAGGAGACTGGTGAATCCAGAGAGAGAAGAAGCTATGAAGATAGGAGATGGCTCAGGGGAAAGCAGCAATGTAGGACAATTTAGGCCTTGGCTGCTGATTGGAGGGCCTAAAGATGCCAAATAGGTAGGGCAGGGGGGCTTGCCTCTCCCCCCTGAGTTTCATACAGGAGGTGGACTCCCAGGCAGAGCTCTTAACTGCTTATCATTAGGTGGAATGTGAATTCTGCAGAGAAGTGCTTCTCCTAGCTTGTGTTCATGGGGCAGGGAGTCAGTGTTTTGTTTACAAACAGACAGGGTGATTCAGATAAGAAAAGGCTGGTAATTAAATTAAGGATCTGGAAGTCCTTAGATGAACCTGTAAAACAGGAATCCCTCTGCGGGGAGGTGGGGTTGAAGAGAGAACACAGGGGACTCAGAAGAAATACAGCCAAGCCTTCTGAGCCAACCTTACATTCAGAAAAGAGGAAGATGTGAGGGGCATAAGTGAAAAGAAGGGGCCAAAACCCAGGGAAGCGAGTGGTATAGAGAAGTTCCCACTCTACCTCTGGTACTTATGTGGCCCCTTCATTGTATTATCTGAGCACCTCACATCACAGCCGGTTGGTAAGGTAGAGCAGTGCTATTATCCTCATTGTACAGATGGGGGCACTGAGGCATACACAGACTAACAGCCAGATTTGCAAAGGTATTTAGACACCTAGTGGGATTTTCCAAAGTGCCTTTAAGGCTAGGTGCTTTGTATTCCCCACTAGCTGCCTAGCTGCATCTTTTGGTGCCTAAAAACCTTTGAAACTCTCTTCCTAAGGCACTGACCTGAAGTCATACAGGATGTCCATGGGGGTGTCGGAGAAAAACAGAGTTCTCACTATTTGTTTAGGTATAGCAAGTCAGATGCTTTATTAACTCTCACAATTGCGCAGAGGGAGAGAGCTAAGCAGGTCTCTCAACAGGTAAACAATTACAGCAAGCATGTATACCTTTTGTTACAGACAATAATGAGCAACAGTTGCATTTTGTTTATACATAGGCCATCTTGATATCTCATTTCCTCACTTGTTTTGACTCTTGCCAACATACAATATTTTCTATACCTTATCTACACAAGGTCTTCTACACCTTATCTATACCAGGTCATAATGACTTCTTACACAGTTTTTTCTCACCCGCCTCACACAATCCTCGCTTCTACAGATCTCGCGTTATCAGGGTTACAGTTAGCCTGACTCTTGCTAACGAACTGTCATGTATTGCATCCCCTTCCTGTCAGTTCTTTCTCTGCTTCCACAGGGGTAAGGGGAAAGTAGAATCCAGGTTTCTCAGGGCAAGCTCCCTATCCACTGGACCAGCCTCTCTCTCTACTGCTTGCTGCAAAAAAAGAGACCCCTGACAGATGGGAGCAAAACCAAGAAAGTCAGCTCTCTGAGACTCCAGCAATTGGTCTCAGATGATGTCATGCTTGACAGTATGAAAAGCAGCACAGAGGTCAGGAAGGATGAAGAAAGAGAGAATGAGAGTCAGATGAACGGAGAGCACTTAACCACCAATGGGTGGCAGATTCTGCCCCAGGCTGAGTTGTACAGCAATGCCTGCTGTGCAATTTTAGATTTTAACTGAAAACCATTTTGTTTTATCATTTTTTGTTCTGAGTTTGAGAAAAGGAAGGAATGAGAGAGTGTCATATGAGTATCAGATGTGATTACACATCAAATTCTAAGGGTTTCAGCTGTATTCAGGCCAAATCCAAAACAAAGAACAGAAATTGCATCCACAGAGTCCATAAAATCAACCATTATTGTCATGATTTGTAGTATTCACTGAGTACAATCTGTGCGCTCAGCACTGCTCAGAATATGCCAGAAAATGTAGTCCCTGAGCCAATGCATATAAGATGGCTCAGATATTTAAGTATGAAGTGTATAGTTATTGACCACACAAGTTATCACATGTTCACTGTGAATTTTGTATGTATGAGTAGAGGCACTGATAGCAATAGAAGTTGTACTTGATTAAGGACTAGAAGATTTGACCCTCCAACTTCCTTTCAAGAGGAAGAGCTGCCCAGAGCTCTTGTGCCTGTTTATTTTCCTTTTCTGCTTGCAATGACCATGATATACCTCAGAAGTCTCAATTCTCCCCTCCTTCCCCCAACTTTAAAACATGGAATTTTCTTGGTGTTTGATTTAAAATATTCTCCTATGAAAACTGCAACTCAATCACTGTAGTGTTGTGTTTAAGAGCTTTCTGGAAAGTAACTAGCCTTTAAACAAAAGTGAAAACAGTGTTGCCAACGCTCATGATTTTGTCATGAGTCTCATGATAATTATCATTTTCCTTAAGGCCCCAGCTCCTGGAGTCAAGTGGATATGTGATGATTTCAGCCTTCATTCTTAAAGAAAAATGAAGTTTCTAACCCTTGTGGCTGTGGAGAAAACTTCAAAATGTGATCCCAGTGCACTTTAAAGGCTCAAAAAGCAGAATGTAAATAAAAAAAAACATAAAATCTATTACTTTTACATTGGCTTTAAAATAATAAGATTATCTTGTGATTTTTGGTGAGCCTGATTCTTGATTTTTGAACATTTGGGGTTGGCAATACTATGAAAGTGACTTGAAAGTGTCAGTTTCACTCCAGTTTAAAGTCATTTTCTAGTCTATTATTTTTAGTGCGGTAACACCCTAGACCCCAGGCAGGTGCAGTATAAACTCATGGGGCCTTGCCCTAATAGGATGTTTCCAAAAGTTTAAATGATCTATTCTAAGTTTGTTGAACTGCAAAAAAGTGATAGAAAGTAATCTAGGTTTTTCTACAAGTGTTTCAGTTGTTGTATTCAAGAGTTAGAAACAAAGTAAGAATTTACATTAATTTTTTAAACCTAACCAGTGTTCCTTAAGTGAATTGACACAAGATGTCAGAACAAGTATTACAGCTGAGTAGGTCTAATATTTATTTAATTTTCTTTCTTTATATAGGAATTAGACATTATTATCTGACAGGAGCACTGTATCTAAGTTATCTGCAAAAAAACCCAAGAGTTTTTAGGTGTCAAGTAGCCTTTGGAATCCTGGTAAAAGTTGCGCCTCCCCCCCACCTCAAAAAAAAAAATCTGAAATGGCACCCTTAGGAGGCCCCCTGAACTGAAACCCAGAATAGACCACGGGCCTGGATTCCCCTACTGGGGACATGACAAAGGCCAGGCAGCAGACTCCTTGGGACAGTTTGTCTAAGAAAGACTTTGTTATATCACCCCCCGAAGGGGAAACCATATAATGATCTGGTTGGAGGGCTGAGTCGGCCAGGAGGAGGTGCCACACCAACCCTTTGCCATATTAACTGATTGTAAGAGCAACAAGTGCTACCGCCTCTTCTGACCAGGAAAGACAAGAAAGGGATTCAATTATGAAAAGAGGATGCACTTTCAAAAAGCAAGGGCTGTTTCCTCACTTGGAAAACTGCTGTGCCTGCCATCAGGATACATTTCTATCAGGACAGTTTCCAGCTGCCGCCATCTATACCACATAAAGGCCAAAAAAAGTTTAACATCTTCCTCAATGGACATGGGCTAGACCTCAACTTAAAGCCTGTTGTATCTTGGTGTTACACTGGATCATACCTTGACTTTCAAGGAACACCTTATCAAAACCTCACTGAAAATAAAGACCAGGAAAACCTGATCAGCAAACTAGCTGTTTCTCCTTGGGGAGCCAAAGCATAGAAACTAAGAAACTCTGGGTTTGCCTTGGGCTATTCAGTAGCAGGGTATTGCTCCCAGTGTGGTTTTCACACAGGACTAGTAGACACTCAGCTGAATGAAGCTATGGTAGCTGTTGTTATAAACATGAGACTGCCCAATCTGGCCTAGCTGCTGGTTCTGTCCATCATCACCTCTCCTGACATCAGGTCACCAGTTGCCTTGCAGAATTTGCTCCTTACGCTGCCACATCTACCCCTATTTAAAGATGTGTTTAATCCACCAAGCCACCATGTTAGCCCAAGGCAACCCATTAGGACAGTTCCCCTAAAGAACCTCAGTATAATCTCCAGGTGGCATACTAGGTGGCAAGAACAAGCGTCAAACATAGTCAGTGCCTGTCTGGTGACAGATCCAACAATCAAGCTCCCTGGTTTTGACCTTCCATACCTCTCTGAGTAAAGCCCAATAGCTTCAGATGTGGAGTGATCAGATGTGCTGGTAGTGACCATAATAGGAGCCTTAATGACTCCCCCCTTTGCTGTTGTGGCCTTTGAAAAGATAGAGGTCATATACTTACAGGCTTCACCCATCAGCAAATGCTGTCTGGTTCCTTCATGGACTCGCATAATGCTCTTCCTTACATTTTTGACTGACCGAGACACTGAGACTAACACATCGGATTTGACTATGTAGATGCAATCACGTTTCTTCCAGTTTTGTCTCCGGATTGAGACTAAGGAAGAAGGGGGGAGGGGCAGAAGGTAGCAGCAGCAGCAACAGGGGGGGAAAGGGTTGCTTTTGAAAGAACAAGTAGGCACTACGTTTTTGTAGGAAAAGTACATGCTCATTAATAGCAACATATTGGTGCCCTTTTGCTATGTTGCTCCTATGTGGCTGTTGCTGTTATGGGAACTGTCATCTGACTAAAGGCAATCTGCTTTTTCTGATATATAAAACAGCTAAAATACACTCTAACAATCTGTAATAGTAACAATGTGATGTACGTTTATTCTTATTGCTAAAGTACAGGGGCGGGCAAACTTTATGGCCTGAGGGCCGCATCGGGTTTTGTAAATTGTATCGTGGGCCAGTTAGGGGAGGGAGTCGTGGCCCAGCCCCCACCTGCTATCTGCCCCTTGCCCGGGACTCCTATCCAACCCCCCCTGTTCCCTAATGGCCCCCCTGAGGCCCCTGCCCCATCCACGCCCCCCTGTCTCCTGACTGCCCCCGGACACCCGCCACCCCATCCAATCCCTCTTCTCATTCCTGACTGCCCCCGGAACCCCTGCCCCCGAGCACTGCCCCGCCACCTGAACATTGGCAGCCCCTTATAAGGTGCCACCCCACAGGGCTGCCCAGAGGATTCAGGGGGCCTGGGGCAAAGCAATTTCGGGGGCCCCTTCCATAAAAAAAAGTTGCAATACTATAGTAACGTATTTGGAAATGTAAAAAATAACTAGTGAAATACATTCAAAGATTAATTTGTAATAATTTGAAAATACACTAAATACATTATTTAAAAACATTAAATGCTTTAATGGTATGTATACATTTGCAATTACATAATGGGCTGTTGCTGGGTGATGGTGATGGTTGGTGCCAATGGGCTGTCGCTGCCTGGGGGTGGTGCTGCTGTTACCCAGGGCTGGGTGGGGAGCTGGGCTCTGGGTTGGGGGGTGCCCGGCTCACAGGGGCTGGACTCAGGGCTGTGGGAAGATGGGGTAAGGGGGTGTCAGGCTCAGAGGGGCTGTGCTCGGAGCTGGGGGTCAGGGCTGTGGGGGAATGGGGTCAGGGGCGTGTCCGGCTCACAGGGCTGGGCTCAGGGCTGTGGGGAGATGGGGTCAGGGGGGTGTCTGGCTCAGAGGGGCTGGGCTCGGAACTGGGGGTCAGGGCTGTGGGGGATAGGGTCGGGGGGGGTGCCCGGCCCCGGCCCCTTACCATGCTGCTTACCCCCTCTCCTGGAGCCTCAGCGTGCCACATCCAGCGCTGTAGCGGCGTGGTGTTTCCAGCGGGGCCTGAGCTCCTGCCGCTCAGCTGCAGCTCGCAGCCCCGTCCCCTTACTAGCTGAGACGCTGGGGATGGGGGAAGACGGAGGCGGGGGGAACCTGCAACATACTTGTGGGGGCCCCTGCGGGGCCTGGGGCAAATTGCCCCACTTGCCCTCCCCTCTGGGTGGCCCTGCCGCCCCAAGCACGTGCTTGGTCGGCTGGTGCCTGTAGCTGGCCCTGTGCAGGCCAGATGTGGCCCGCGGGCCGTAGTTTGCCCACCTCTGCTATAGTATTACATTAATATACATATGTGACACAGTGGACTTCAAAGTAGCACCCTGTAATCTCCATATTCATCATTTGTACTTGGTTGTTATATTTCATACAAAGCATGCCATGTAAGATACCATATGAAAGGTCATGATCTCCTGGAACACATTGTTCTGTCAAAATATGTATCTCGTTATTGTGTATGAAGTTGAGATTTTGCTATATGGTTGTTATTGAAATATGTGGTGAGTTTGGGAGATGCCCACTGCTAGCTCTCCAGTGACTAAAAAAAGGTGGTAACCCACACCCAGGAGGATGTTAAATGACCATTGGTCAGCAGAGGAATTGTAAACAATAGATTTACAGTTCTGTAAGAGATCGCTGCACAATGAGGATTGCTCAGCTCTGTGACTCAGCAAGACCCACCAGGACATGCCTGGGCCAGAATCTTTTCAGGGACATGGATTGAGAGTATAAAATAAGGGACAGTGGCATTATGAGACCGCCTCTCTCCTCCCCCACCTACACTGAAGGCAACAAGAATGCAGGGAAGATAAAGACTTCGAACAGAAGAGATTGGTCTCAGGCTGAATTTCCTTCTCAGCCTGTGTGTTAAGAGCTGTAACCTACCTGCAACATCCACTGGATGAGAAAAGCTCTTTGATTCAAATCTTGCTTAGTCTGAAAGTTTATTATTTAGAATGCATGTTTACTTTTTATTTTCTTAGGTAACGATCTCTGACCTTTATGCCTACCGCTTAGAATCACTTAAAATCTATCTTTCTGTAGTTAATTAAACTTATTTTAATGTTTTATCTTTACCAGTGAGTTTGTCTAAAGTGCTTGGGGAATCTGCTCAGATTACAAAGGCTGGTGCATGTCTGCTATCCGTTGACAAAGAGGTGAACTAATTAATGAGCTTTCATTGTTCAAGAGAGAGTCTTGAGTAGTGTAAGACTGTACATTTTGCTGGCATCTCCCTCTGTATAGTTCATGAGTGGCTTAGAGAGCATTCATGCAATTTAGCTGGGTTTCACTGAATGCTAGTAGCTGAGTGATAACAGCACCTAGAAGGGTTTGCTGTTTGTCACTAGCAAAGCATTATGAGAGACAGCCCAGGATGGAGAGTTAAGGGGGCACAGTGGTCCTACAGTTCCAGGTTGTACCCTAGGGATTTCGTCACAACATACTGTACATTTTAAACATGTGCTTTGTTCTGCATTTGTAGCCTACTACCATATTAGCAAAAAGAACAGGAGTACTTCCGGCACCTTAGAGACGAACAAATTTATTTGAGCATAAGCTTTTGTGGGCTAAAACCCACTTCATCGGATGCATGCAGTGGAAAATACAGTAGGAAGGTATATATACACAGAGAATATGAAAAAATGGGTGTTGCCATACCAACTATAATGAGAATAATCAATTAAGGTGGGCTATTATCAGCAGGAAAAAAAAAACTTTTGTAGTGATAATCAGGATGGCCCATTTCCAACAGTTGACAAGAAGGTGTGAGTAACAGAAGGGGGAAAAAATTAGCATGGGGAAATAGTTTTTACTTTGTGTAATGACCCATCCACTCCAATCTTTATTCAAGCCTAATTAAATGGTGTCCTGTTTGCAAATTAATTCCAGTTCTGCAGTTTCTCGTTGGAGTCTATTTTGAAGGTTTTTTGTTGGAGCATTGTGACTTTGAGATCTGTAATTGAGTGACCAGGGAGGTTGAAGTGTTCTCCGACTGGTTTTTTAATGTTCTAATTCTTGACGTCTGATTTGTGTCCATTTATTCTTTTGCATAGAGACTGTCCGGTATGGCCAATGTATGTGGCAGAGGGGCACTGCTGGCACATGATGGCATATATCACACTGGTAGATGTGCAGGTGAACAAGCCTCTGATAGTGTAGCTGATGTGATTAGGGCCTATAAGGATGTCCCCTGAATAGATATGTGGACAGAGTTGGCAACGGGCTTCTGGGTTAGTGTTTTTGTTGTGTGGTGTGTGATTTCTGGTGAGTATTTGCTTTAGGTTGGGGGCCTGTCTGTAAGCGAGGACTGGCCTGTCTCCCAAGATGTGTGAGAATGAGGGATCATCCTTCAGGATAGGTTGTAGATCCTTGATGATGCGCTGGAGAGGTTTTAGTTGGGGGCTGAAGGTGACGGCTAGTGGCGTTCTGTTACTTTCTTTGTTCAGCCTGTCCTGTAGTAGGTGACTTCTGGGTACTCTTCTGGCTCTGTCAATCTGTTTCTTCACTTCAGCAGGTGGGTATTGTAGTTGTAAGAATGCTTGATAGAGATCTTGTAGGTGTTTGTCTCTGTCTGAGGGGTTGGAGCAAATGCGTCAAGTTTTATTTTTATGTTTAAAGAAAAATCAAACATCAACTATGAGAAGTCTTATTCCACATCAAAGTGTATTATATTTATACAGTGAGTATCAATTTGTAAATTAAGAATGGATAAACTCACTGAGGTGAAATAACTCTGTTATTTGCTCTGGTTCTTCTCAGTCACAATTTTGTTTTGAAGATGGTATTCAATATCCTAAAGAGACCTGTAGACCTAAATCCCTCTAGTTGTGAAAAGTGCTGAAGTGTATTCAAAGTCTTCGAGAGCTTGGAGTTTGTTGGATGTGGAACTTCATCAAAATCATCCTTACTGTCTTGATTATCCTCTTATGTTATGTTTCCTAAACACAAGCTCATTTCTCTGGACTTGCAGCAGGTGCAGCATTCAAAATTCCTCCTCAGTTCGGTCTCCAAACTTGAGCAAATCCTACTAAGCAGCTACTAAGTCCTCTTTTTTTCATGTTGACTGGAAGTGGAACATCGTTCAGGGGATCAAACTCTTCAGTATCCTCATCTAGCACACCTTCTACTAGCACAAATGTGCCTTCCCTGAAACAGTTGGAAATTGTTGACTTTACATCTTGCCATGTTTCCGCAACAAGATGAACGCAATCTAGCAAATTTAGTTTTCAGGACAGCCTGAACATCTGCATTGGGGTCCTCATCAACGGCAACAATAATCTGCTTTGTGATTTTTGATTGGTAATGTCCCTTCATGTTCTTAATCACACCTTGATCCATAGGTTGCATCAAAGATGTAGTGTTAGGGGGTAAGAATTGGATCTGAGTGCTAGTGAGAACTACTCCTTGAGGGAGTGTGGAACAGTTATCCAGTAAGAGGCATCTCTTATGGCTCTGCAAGCGAAGCTGACGATCCCAATATTTTAGCCAGTTGATGAAAATCTCACCTGTCATCCAGGCACTTGCTGAACTGATATAATTGAGGGGAAGTTTACTGAAATCGTTCAGAAAGCATCTTGGGTCATGTTGACTTCCCAATCATGAACAGCGGGCGTTTGTCACTCCCATCCATATTGGTACAGATGAGCACAGTTACCCTGTCCTTTGAAGCATTCCCTCCTTCTAGCTTTTCATTTTTTTCTACATGTCCTCTGTCACAGAGCCCTTTCAGATTAAAGTCCTGGTTTGTCAGCATTGTAGATATCAGCTGGGGAAAACTGTTCAAAAAGGTGAGGACGTTTTTCACACTGCCACTGCTCAGCTGCTGGTTTGTCTGCTGACTGGTTTTGTAAGCAACATTGCAGCATTTCTTCCATCTGGTAAACCACCCGTCACTTGCCTTAAAATTATTCAATCCAAGTGCAGCAGCAAACTGAAGGGCTTTTTCCAGCAAGCAGTGTTCTCTGCACCCTCTTCACCTTGAACCATATAGAGCAAGCCTGGTAGACATCAGGGGCTTTTCCTTCATGTCCACCCTTATGGCAGCTATTCAGATGTCCATCTTCATATTTAGCCAAAAGCTTATCCTTTTGCTTCCACAATCTGCATGCAACCAACCTGTGCAACTCCCACTTGACTGCAACTTGGTTTTGCATAGCCCCCAGAGTTTGACAGTCTCAGATAATCTGTACTTTTCCTTTCAGTGAGACACTTCTTGGCATCTTGTCTGTTTTTGCCACACAAAAATGATGCAAGTAAGTGGAGAATATGATGTTACAACATCACAAATGTTGCTGTTATGTGGTGGCTATCTTGCTGTTACTGAGTGGACAATTCATGGGAAGGAAAGTGTTCCCAAGGGACGTGTTGCTCATAAGCGGCAGTTGCTCTTCAAAATATAACTGCAAACAAGCATCTACTGTACTGGTCATCACATAGGGTCTGACTCTGAGGGTCTGAGCACCCACAAGTCCAGCTGAAGTCAGTGGATGCTGTAGGCATTTGGCCTTTCACCAAGTCAAGATCATAGCGCTTTAGAGTTATAGGCAGGCGCTGCATCTCTGTAATTTTTAACATACAACCATATTGCGGGACAGAAGTAAAGTAAAGAAAGGCAGGGACTGGATTTGATGACCTCTCGAGGTCCCTTCCAGTCCTAGAATTTATGAATCTATGAAAAAGAGGCTTAGACTCTTATTTCTACATCATAGTTCAGTTTGACTGTTTCTAGAGGAATAAAAATAAGTAAAGGAGTATTCCATGGATAATAAATATTTAATTAAGAAAATGTTCCCTCCCCATTGCTTTGTTTTTCTGGCTCTCATGTACTCTCCACTTTCTCACTGTTCCCTGCCTTCTTTTTTCAGCTCTCCTTTTTCTTGTTTGTTACCATGTTTCTCTAGGCTTCCCCCAGGCTACTCTCCATCTCTCTAGACATTCTGCTACCTTTCATTTGTGTCTGTTTTTTTTTATTTGATTCTGTTTCTTTTTATATTCTGTATCTATTTCACTTTAGCTTCTCTGATTTTGTTCCATTTCCTTGATTTCTGCAGCTTTTCTGGCTGAATTTTTCCTTGCTTCTTTATAGTCTTTTTACGTTTTACTTTTCTCACAGTATTTCTGCTGGCTGATGGTGCTAAACATCAGACAGTGGGTTTGTGAATTCACAACCTTTTCTGCAGACCTCACACGATTTGGGAGAGGCCTGATTAAAGGAGGATTATTTATCAAACCCTCAGGCATTAACTTTATCTGTTGATTGTATACACCTTTTCAGAATTAGTGTGTACAAATCTGCATGTACACTATATAACTTATTAGCATGTTCTTGTCCAGCCAAAGCCAGAAAAATAACGTTACGTTTAGCTGTCCATTTTATTTTAAAGTTGTTAACCTTATTAATAGAACAGCCATTCTGTAATAGGACTATCCAAGAATGGAAAACACATGTGACTTCAGCTCTTCCATTAACTGTTTTAATTTCTCTGCATTTTTAAAATATATTTCTGTCAATTTTTAAATTCCTCCAGTCTGAATGTGAAAAGAAGGGTGAGATCTAAATAGATCTAGTGTTGACTTGTTATGGGTATGCTGTTACTAAGGGCTTGTCTATGCAAAGTTTAGTCTGCGGCAAACTGGGGCATGAATCTACCCTGCATTAGCCTCCCAGGCGCTAACTAGATGTGTGGTCCCTGCTGACGCACACTAACAGTTCCTTAGTGTGCTTTGAGCTACCTGCTTTGAAACAGGAATAGATCAAAGAGGGATTTTAGCCACCCAACTCCTCTTGATATCAGTGAGAATTGAGTGGCTCAACTTTGTTCAACTCTTTGAAAAATCTAAGAGTTACAACTTCAACCCCAAAGCTCTAACTGACGTTAATGGGATGTTTGCCTGCTTAAGGATTGCAGAATCAGGTTCTACGTTAATCTGGCATGCTTTTGAGCACCTAGAGTAAACAGTGCCGCGGCAGTTTGCATTGGCAAAGTATTTTATTGTCTAATTGACCTCACTGTTTGTGTTTCCTAATATCTAATTTAACATTTTGCCTTAATTCAATATCAGCCTGTCATCAATCCATGCCCTTCCTTTCAAGATGAAATAGAGCTCTCTGATTATTTGTAAATCATCTAAGCTGGAAATGCTCAAGCTGGCTAATCATTCTTCAAAATGAATAAATCATCCTCCCAAACTGCCCATCTATTGCATTTTTTTCCATCTCAGCAGTACCCTTTCTGCAGTATAATGTGGTGATCAGAACTGCACACAATATCCCACATATGGCCTCACTATCCTTTTATGCAGTGCCAGAATGCCTACCATTGATAAAATATAATTCTCTCTTTTTTCTTTTTCCCTCCACCCCCACATCCAATTTCCTGTCCCCAAACCTTTCTTCACCTCTTTATAGCTGCCAAATATTGTACATGATGGTTTTAAATATTTTCCACAATCGTATATCCACTTCCTTTTCCTAGTCTCTGTTCTGTATTTTGCTTTAATTTAGATGTTAGTCTCCATGCTTATTTTTGGTCCCTAGTCTCATTACCTTTTGCTTCTTTACATGGAACTGCATAAACTACTTAGCGTCCTATAAGCCTAATTCTATCCAAATCATTATAACTTTGTTTGCTCTGTTCCTCTGTATTTACTACTTCTCAGCTCTGTCATCAGCAGATTTAGCCACTTTTGAAAGGATGCCCTCCACAAGGTCATTTCTCTATAAGCTCAGTTAAAGTGATCCATGTGTGAACACTTGTTGTACCTTGCTTGTTATGTGGAGTCACTTCCCTGGGCAGGAGAGCCGCAGATAGGTGGAAGTTGGGGTAGATGAGGCCACAGTCCAGGATACACGCACAATATGAAAGCTCACAGTCCCTGCCTCAGGGAGCCAGCTTTCCCCACCCTCCAGGCATATCTCCAATGTCCGAGTCTAAGGTAGAGTCTCAGTTCCGAAGGGAGGATTCTAGTGTGAAATCTTGCTCTAGTGAAGTCAATGGCAGTTTTGCCATTGACTTCATTGCATTCAGGATTTCACCCTACTCTCACTGTGAAAGACTGATTCCAGCAATTCTCTGTCTTAAAGATCACTTGAAGGTATGTCCATAACATGTATGTTTACTCTCCCACTCTCAGGACAATAGTACAGGTATAGCTTAATATGCTAGTCTGAGACCTTACTGTCTTCTGTCAGCCAGAATACTGAGTGCTGGAAGCAGAGATTGCATCTGATTCTCCTTCTGTCTTCCATAGTCATGTACATAATGGACATGTAACGTGGTACCACTTCTATTTGGTTAACATTTTATACCCACTTTGAACTCACTTTGCACAGGTCCCTGTGCAAGGTGCAAGACAGTAAAGAATCAGACTGTTAATATGATGGATTGGAAGATATTGTATTGAATTGAATCCAGCGCGACATAGCTTCTCCATTCAATCTGAGACTTGTCCTAGTAAAAAAAATAAGAAGTTTTCATAGTGGTGTTAGTAATAAAGAGGAAATGAGGGAGAACACGAAAGGGAGACTTTGGAAATAAGTTATTCCAGTGTTATTAGAATTAAGAAATGAAAGTGAAAAGCAGGAGAACAAAACCTTTAACTTGGAAGGAGTAGATGTAATATGTCATGAGATGTAGTAAATACAATCAAATGAGTTGTGTTACTAACATTCAGAGAAGAAAGACAGATATAGTAGGAGTTTTAGGGATAAATGGTTGAGTTTCATGTAGGAGGGAAGGAATATTATGAGGGAATTTCTGGACAGACTGTGACAGAAATTCCGTATTCTAGTATTTCCTAGGGATGTCGCTAAACCTCAAACTACCAGTCTGAATGATCACAGTGATTAGAATTGAAGTCAGAAAGTTTTCAGACATTTTCATAGGAAGGAATTAGATGTAGCACATTGTAAAGATAGGAGCACTCGGTGAAGTAAAGATCTGGATACTGAACCAAATCCGAACTCTGCAAAGGTCTAGTTGAGTGAATAGTGAGATAAATGGAATAAATAGCACCCATAAAAGGAAGCTATTGTTTTGAAAATTTAGCTCTTACTATCTGACCTTCTGTTCCCACCATAAGTTTCAGAACACAGGGTGGTGGTTAGTGACCCTAACTTTAATCTCATGTCATATAACCAGAAGTAGGAGAAATATTATGGCTCCTCACTGACTTAAGGCCTGAGTCTGTATTGCCTTATGCATAGTGTAGTCACACCTGTGTAATGTCAGCGCAAAGTGTTGTCATTCTCATTTGGTAGCATTTTACATCAATTGTGCACTCATTTTGCTGTACAGTAGATGATTATGTGAGGCAAAGCAATGCAGAATCAGGGTCCTCAGGCTCTATCCTCTCATGTGCCAGAGCTGTGCATGGCTCACCTGAGAAAAAAGCAAAGGTAACTTTCTAACACGTTTCTTCTTGTCCAATCCTGGCCTACTAGTTTACCCTCTGGTGCAGCTTAGAGTATCTCAGGGTTTCTTTAAGTTGAGCAGGCATGTAAGATAGGGTGTTCGCCCCAAACCAGCGCTGAAGGGGTTAAGTGACCCAGAAAAGGCTGATTAATATTCACAGTTACACCTGAAGGGAGGCTGGGGGATTTATAAATACTTATTTCTGATGAAGCCCAGCTGGGGAAGAAGCTGGGGAAGGAATATAAAGAGAGGAAGTTGGTACTAGCAGGGGGCTTCAGGGAAAGAGTCTGCAGTCATTATCTGGGAGCAGAGAGCTGGAGGAGAGGAAACCCAAGCGGAGAATAGGCCCTGGGATCCTAGCCCTGGAAAAAGAGTCAAGACCAGAAGAGTTGCAGAGAAAGCAAGGTAGGAAGAAGCCCAGGGAAACAATAGTATGGAAGGGGACTTTGTAGACCTGGCTGCTAGTTATAGAGTCCCTAGGCTGGTACCCAGTGTACAGGGAAGGCCTGGGTTCCCCTTCCAGCCACTGGGAAGTGGTGCAGGACTGTTCATGGTGCCATCTAGACAATTGGTCTAGCAAGATTTTGGTACTCCAGAAGGGGGAATTATATAGTGACCTAGCTTGAGGGCTGAGTCACAAAGAGAGAGCGCCCTGAGTCCTGGAGTGTGAAAGGGGCTGTGGGGCAAATGAGTGACAGAAGGGGGCACTAGACTGGACAAAAGCTGATCCCCAGAGACCCAGCTATGAGGGGGAGCCCCAGTGGTGAGTAAACCCTCATGGATCTGTTATACCAGTTGGGGATTGGTCTCTATCACTGGGGTTTTGGGGTGGGATACGGAGGGATTGGCCAGATTCTCTTCTGATTTGTATCAGCTTAAAAAGAGGTAACTTCTGTGAGTTCAGTGGAGTAACTCCTGACATACATTGCTGTAAGTGGGAGAATCAGAAAGCTAGAAATCACCAGTGAATCTGGCTTACATATGTCTATTTATACACATACACTTTGTGACACAGGCAGACAGGCAGAGAGACAGTATGGCTAATGAGGGGCAGCATGAGGTTCATTTAGCTGAGGGCAAAATGAATTCTTTGCCTAAGTATTCCCAAAAGAAGGGGAAGGCAACATTCCAAAGACAGCAATACGTTCTCCTTGGAGAAAAGTTAAATGTTAAAAGGTTTTACCATCATACTAGAGCTGATAATTAGGCAATTATTACTATTAACTTTGACAAAGCACCAGGCTTAAATGCATTACATACCAGAATTCTGAAGGAAATGTCAAGGGAAATAGTAGTCTTCGGTGAATATTTCTGAGAGCTCATTGAGGACAAGTTAGTACCAGAGGACTAAAGGGTGTGAAAGTAATTCCCACATTTGAGAAAAGGAACAAGAAAAGATCCTGGAAAGGACTGACCAATAAGCCTGGCTTCAGCGCAAACGTAGGTATTATTAGAAACATTGATAGAAACAACTGCAGTCCAGTTAGAATTGTATAACTTCAGAGTCAGCATGGATTCATAAAAGCAGCATTACCCTTGTTTACTAGGTCTGAATTCTTCATGTTACTGTTGGATTTGGGGGAACCATTTAACACTGTTAGAGTAATTAGGCAAAATCCTGAAGTCTCTTCTCAAAGCTCAGTTGTGACATGGAACTGTGTGTCTGCACAGGGCACAAGCTCCCACTTTCACTTCCCTGTCAGGCTTGCTTGGATCAGGATTGTGGGTGCTATTGGAAGAACAAAGAAGAACAGGAGGACTTGTGGCACCTTAGAGACTAACAAATTTATTAGAGCATAAGCTTTCGTGGACTATAGCCCACTTCTTCGGATGCATATAGAATGGAACATATATTGAGGAGATATATATACACACATACAGAGAGCATAAACAGGTGGGAGTTGTCTTACCACCTCTGAGAGGCCAATTAATTAAGAGAAAAAAAAAAAAAAAAAAAAAAAAAAAAAAAAACTTTTGAAGTGATAATCAAGCTAGCCCAGCACAGACAGACAGTTAGATAACAAGTGTGAGAATACTTACAAGGGGAGATAGATTTCAATGTTTGTAATGGCCCAACCATTCCCAGTCCTTATTTAAACCGGAGTTGATTGTGTCTAGTTTGCATATCAATTCTAGCTCAGCAGTTTCTCGTTGGAGTCTGTTTTTGAAGTTTTTCTGTTGTAATATAGCCACCCGCAGGTCTGTCACTGAATGACCAGACAGGTTAAAGTGTTCTCCCACTGGTTTTTGAGTATTTTGATTCCTGATGTCAGATTTGTGTCCATTAATTCTTTTGCGTAGAGACTGTCCGGTTTGGCCAATGTACATGGCAGAGGGGCATTGCTGGCACATGATGGCATATATCACATTGGTAGATGTGCAGGTGAACGAGCCCCTGATGGTATGGCTGATGTGATTAGGTCCTATGATGATGTCACTGGAATAGATATGTGGACAGAGTTGACATCGGGGTTTGTTACAAGGATAGGTTCCTGGGTTAGTGGTTTTGTTCAGTGATGTGTGGTTGCTGGTGAGTATTTGCTTTAGGTTGGGGGGTTGTCTGTAAGCGAGGACAGGTCTGTCTCCCAAGATCTGTGAGAGTAAAGGATCATCTTTCAGGATAGGTTGTAGATCTCTGATGATGCGCTGGAGAGGTTTTAGTTGGGGGCTGAAGGTGACAGCTAGTGGTGTTCTGTTATTTTCTTTGTTGGGCCTGTCTTGTAGGAGGTGACTTCTGGGTACTCGTCTGGCTCTGTCAATCTGTTTTTTCACTTCAGCAGGTGGGTATTGTAGTTTTAAGAATGCTTGATAGAGATCTTGTAGGTGCTTGTCTCTATCCAAGGGATTGGAGCAAATGCGGTTATATCTTAGAGCTTGGCTGTAGACAATGGATCGTGTGGTGTGTCCTGGATGGAAGCTGGAGGCATGTAGGTAAGTGTAGCGGTCAGTAGGTTTCCGGTATAGGGTGGTATTTATGTGACCATCGCTTATTAGCACAGTAGTGTCCAGGAAATGGACCGCTTGTGTGGATTGATCTAGGTTGAGGTTGATGGTGGGATGGAAATTATTGAAATCATGGTGAAATTCCTCAAGGGCTTCTTTTCCATGGGTCCAGATGATGAAGATGTCATCAATGTAGCGCAAGTAGAGTAGGGGCGTTAGGGGACGAGAGCTAAGGAAGCGTTGTTCTAAGTCAGCCATAAAAATGTTGGCATATTGTGGGGCCATGCGGGTACCCATAGCAGTGCCGCTGACTTGAAGGTATATATTGTCCCCAAATGTGAAATAGTTGTGGGTGAGGACAAAATCACAAAGTTCAGCCACCAGGTTAGCTGTGATATTATCAGGGATACTGTTCCTGATAGCTTGTAGTCCATCTTTGTGTGGAATATTGGTGTAGAGGGCTTCTACGTCCATAGTGGCCAGGATGGTGTTTTCTGGAAGATCACCGATGGATTGTAGTTTCCTCAGGAAGTCAGTGGTGTCTCGAAGATAGCTGGGAGTGCTGGTAGCGTAGGGTCTGAGGAGAGAGTCTACATAACCAGACAAGCCTGATGTTAGGGTGCCAATGCCTGAGATGATGGGGCGTCCAGGATATCCAGGTTTATGGATCTTGGGTAGCAAATAGAATACCCCTGGTCGGGGTTCTAGGCATGTGTCTGTACAGATTTGTTCCTGTGCTTTGTCAGGGAGGTTTTTTAGCAGATGGTGTAGTTTCTTTAGGTAATCCTCAGTGGGATCAGAGGATAATGGCCTGTAGAATGTGGTGTTAGAGAGCTGTCTAGCAGCCTCCTGGTCATATTCCAATTTATTCATGATGACGACAGCACCTCCTTTGTCAGCCTTTTTGATTATGATGTCAGGGTTGTTTCTGAGGCTGTAGATGGCGTTGTGTTCTGCATGGCTGAGGTTATGTGGCAAGTGATGTTGCTTTTCCACAATTTCAGCCTTTGCACGTCGACGGAAGCACTCTATGTAGAAATCCAGTCTGTTGTTTCGACCGTCCGGAGGAGTCCACGCAGAATCCTTTTTTTTGTAGTGCTGGTAGGGAGGATTCTGTGGGTTAGTATGCTGTTCAGAGGTATGTTGGAAATATTCTTTGAGTCGGAGACGTCGAAAACAGGCTCAACAGGGCTGTAACGCTGCCTCACAAGCAAGCAGGTGGGGATGGAATGAAGAGCAGGTAGAGGAGGGTAGGGAGAGAGCAGAGCCATGGCTCCATCCCCCCTTTGTGTCACCCAGCAGAATTAGCTGCCCATGAGGGAGAGAGTATGCTGCATCTGACAATACGCTGACATACCACACTCTCTGACCCAATTTGTGTAACAGAGGAACTCAGGGAAAATTGTGACTCAGAAGTTGCCTTTTTTTTTTTTTTTTACTCAGTCTATGCTCAAACAAAACTCCTGGCCTAACACAGCCACCCTTACGTTTAGTACTTGGCCGCGTGTGCAGTTCCATTGATTTGATTTACTCAGTCACATTAGTCCATAGTTATTACTCTTGCAAAATAATAGAGGGAAAACCATTAGAATAAACTGAAAATTGGCTTAGGCACAGGAAATGTAGGATAATAGCAATAATTTTAAATTGATTAAGTAGAGATGGGTCCAAAGCCACTTCCTCACCCAAAATCTGTATGTCAAGCTAACACCACCACTTGGGATTTCTAGAGGATCTTTCATCTGAGGATCTCAAGGTATTTTCCAAAGGTGGGTAATTATTAATATTCCAGCTCTGAGAATCCTGCCCGTAATTACCACCTATATCTTACCTCCATGCACACATGTTATTACACTTTTGAAAAGAGATGGGCCCTAGTGGCAGATATATGGTACCCATTTGATATCATCTAGAACTGTGCATACATACAAATGCAGAATTTGACTCAGTTATTTAAATGAGAAGCATAACAACTGAGCAGTGAGACCTTAGAGCTACACCAAAATGTTCTCATTTCTAGGTGAGAAAATCACATTATTGCAGGATTGTGAAGAAAGAAAAAAAAATATTTTCACTTTGAGGATTTTAAGAAAACAAAAAGCAGCTTTTACAGCTGGGCAAAAAATCATTTTTGCGTATTAGTGGGGTGAGACTGATTTACATGCACAAATTCCTCAATTTAGGCTTACAAAAAAGGGTCACAAGCACTTAAATAAATATACATATAAACAATTGCATATTCACATTGGGGGATTTTATGTGCTTAAGTGTGTGCAGAACTCTCAGGTGCAGTGTTTCTCACACACACCTTTGGGTTGCAGATCTAAAAGTTTATCAAGCATCACTGAATGGATGCAGTTGAGGTACAATAACTTTAAGGCACCAGTATGGGAGTTAGAAGATCTGGGTTCAGTTCCCAGTGCAGCCACAGAACTTCTGTGTCTGCATCATTTTACCTCTCCATGCCTAATTTTCCTCATCTGTAAAATATTTTCCTGTCTTTCTTTGTAAAATATTTTGAGCTCACTGGACAAAAAGCACTTCATAAGTGATTGATATTTTTACTCTTATGTGGTTCATAGGCATTGTAATTAAGGTAGCTAAAATAACTCCAAGAAATATGGCACAGACCGCTACAGAGGAGCTTCACTTCATAAAAAATAGAGCTTTACAAACAGCTTAACCTCACCCTTTGGATAGGTAATGACTGGAACTCCTGACTTCACTGAGATCTGACCCATATTTCAGAAGCTGTAATTGCATGGTGCTAGCTCTGGTCTTGTTAGTTAGCATCCCTCATCAGGAAAAAGGTCTGTCTATACCAGGGGTCAGCAATGTTCAGCACGCGGCTCGCCAGGGTAAGCACCCTGGCGGGCCGGGCCAGTTTTATTTACCTGCTGACGTGGCAGGTTCGGCCGATCGCGGCCCCCACTGGCCGCGGTTCGCCATCCCAGGCAATGGGGGTGGCGAGAAGCCGCGGCCAGCACATCGCTCGCCCGCGCCGCTTCCCGCCGCCCCCATTGGCCCGGGATGGCGAACTGCGGCCAGAAGGGGCCGCGATCGGCCGAACTTTCCACATCAGCAGGTAAATAAAACTGGCCTGGCCCGCCAGGGTGCTTACCCTGGCGAGCCACGTGCCAAATGTTGCCGACCCCTGGTCTATACTGTATTTATTTCACTTTTAAAAAAGATTGTGCTCATCTACGTCACTCTAGCTCATCTACGTCATGTGTCTATTTACCCAAAAAAATACCGAACTTAGTGAATGAATCCTGAATTTCTCCCCATCCAATGATCCAATCAAAATTAAGTCATCACTCCTTTCAACTCCTTTACAGCTACCTCTTCCTCAAAAGTCTGAGAGAACAGATAGGTCTTCCCCCGTTCTCTGAAGGTCAAGTTAATTTTGGATTTAAAAATCCAAAATCTGTGGAGCCTGAGTCTCTAGACCCCTGAATTGGGGGAGGGAGGGGTATTAGAAGCAGCAGTGCAGATTTTGATCTTGGTCATACCAATTTAAATCCAGAGTAACTCTTCTGACTTCAGTAGAGACCCTAATAAGAGATAATGGGGCTCCATATAGCTGTAGGGATCTTACTATGCACAGCAGTTTGCCAGGACAAGGCCTTAGTTGTCCTATTTCCTGTCCTCCAGTATTTCATTGGCTTCCTGTTCTCCTGTTTTAAAGTCACAGTAAAGTGGTACTCCATTCACTTACACTCGTTTTACTGTACTTCATCTCTTTCACCAGAAGAAAGTTTTTGTTTGAGTAAAGCTGGGTAAGGGAATAGATTTGGGGTCTGTGCTGATAAATTCTTAGGACAATTCTGCAATATTGCACTATGGTACATTTAAGCTGCAGTGTTTGGGGCTTAATCCTTCGCCTTCTGTACCACTAGTTTAGGCCTTAATGCCAGTTACAAGGCATGAAGAGTCTCTGTTCGGCTTCAAATATTTGGTTTAAGACTTCATTTAAATGTGCTGTTCACCTACCTCTGTTTCACGTTATTTTATTTTTTTAGTGTTTGGTTTTTGTAAAGTTATCTGATTCTTTTCATTTAGAGTGCTATATACTTTAATGAAATTGTTTGAGACGAAAACGCAAATTCTCTTTTTTACAGGGGAAAAAATAGGGAAACCAAAAATCCTTGTGTTTACATGTGTGGGTCTGTGCACATACGTATACACAAACATCTCTACACAATGCACACACACTTTCACTGCAAGCATATTTGAACATGCTTTTAAGATTACTTAAACTTTTATTGTAATGTCTTGGTTGAAATTATTGCTAGGCAATCATACTTTTGACTGCTTAAGGTGGTATATTACTCTGAAGACAGCATCTAAGTTTCACTTATGCAGGGGTGAATGTATGCAGTAATGATGACAAGCCAGAATTCCCCAAGGGGGAACATGAAAAATGAGTGTGCCTAGTTTACATTGTTTTTTCTATTGCAAAATCCTAGCCTGGAGTCCATTATCGGTTGTTGAATGAAATAAGGAATGTTGAAGACTTTAGCTGATTATATCTCCTTCCACCATCAGTTGTCTTTGTGACATAGAGGCTATAATAATGGATGTCCTAAAGGATACAGTGTCTGTCCTAGAAAACATAAATATGTTGCTTAAAAAGCTCATTTCCATATAATGCTGTTACATTGCTTCTACATTAAAATATATAAGTTGATTATGAATGTGTGGGTGTTGTAATATATGCCTTTCTAAACCACCTACAAGTAGTAATATATCACCCACTTCTCCCTGTCTGTTGGGTATCTCACTAATTACTTTTCCAGAAAAATACAGGAGGTCAGTTGCCTGCTACCTTTTATTATTACATACTCACCAGCAATAGCTTTGAAATGTTTGTCTGGTAAAAGAAATAAAAATGAGTGAGAAATACTAAATCCTGGGGGGAAATATGTGTTTTAAGTGTTTGAACCACAGTTCAAAATTTAAGCATTAATGCTGGAGGAAATAATATGGAAAATATGATAATTGAAGGAAAATGAGAAAAGACAGGCCAGGGGAAACAACATAATGTTTTACCTCCAGTCATCCTATATGCTACATAATTGTTCGTGTGGTGCACAGGCAAATCTGTCAATAACATACTACTTTTCATGACTGTGTACATTGCCACCGACAAAAGATTTGAGTTTTTCATTATTGTCATGCAAACGTAGCCTGTCTGCGTTAATTCTTATCAAGTTTATCTTTGCACTTTATCTAGAACTGAAAGGTAAATTCAAATACTGATCCATATTGCATTCTTGTTTGCAAAGCTGATTCACACATATTGATGGCCATCATAAGTGTTCTAATAGGAGACTTTCCTGCAGCTTTATGTAAAAAAGCAGGTTGTTTTCTCCTTTGACCAGTGGGGTTTGTGAAAAAAGTGTGCCTCCAGTCTCTTGCTCCAGAAATCCATGTGGTGCTCGCGTAATTGGCAAATTGTTCCATACCGCAGTTGGCAAGTGAATCATGTGAAGTATTGAGTGTTGTCAACAGGAACTAAAGGATTTCAGCACCTTGCAGGAAATACACAGGGTAATACTGCAGAACAGGTCCTAAGGGCCCAATCAGTAAGGTACAGACAGGGCCAGCTCCAGGCACCAGCTTACCAAGCAGGTGCTTGGGGCGGCCACTTCAGAGAGGGGCGGCATGTCCAGCTGTTTGGCGGCAATTCGGCAGACGGTCCCTCACTCCTGCTCGGAGTGAAGGACCTCCCGCTGAATTGCCGCGCAGATCGCGATTGTGATCGCGGCTTCTTTTTTTTTCTTTTTTCTTTTTTTGTTTGGCTGCTTGGGGGGGCCAAAACCCTGGAGCTGGCCCTGGGTACAGAGCATCGGCTAGCTTCCATTGAAATCAGTGAGACTACTTGTGTGAGGAAGGGTTTACAGGATCAGACCTTAACACTTCAATTGGCTTGTGATGAAATGTTACAGATATGACATTTATTACAAATCTACACTTAGTAACAAATAATTCTTTATTATTTGTTAAACACGAATATTATGCTCAGCACAGAACAAGACACAAGCAAAGGGTCTGATCTTGCAAACACTTGCTACCTACCAAGTGTAGTGCTTACCAACATAATCTGTCCTGTAGAAATCAAGGGACTACATAGTGCGAGGAATACTGATGAATACCAGCTGAGGATCAGCCCCTAATGTGCAATACTAAGCATCTGCAGGATCAGATCCTTAAATATTCTTTTGTTTGGAACAGAAAATGGACACAACCTTGCAAAATCTAAGTTAGAGTTAATATTTTAACCTTGAAAATGGTCCTGCTACACAGAAGCAAACTTTAGTTCGTTTTCCAAAATATATATTTTAATGTTATTGCCAACTCTTTTTTTTTTCTACGTTTCCTTTCCTGTAATTGCTCATTTACTAAGATAAAATAGTTAAGAATAAAAAGATGTCTTTCCTACTTTAATCAGATTCCACATCCTGTCTGATTCCTTTAGTAAAGTCAAATGTTTGTGACCATACAATTCAGTACCACTTACAATGAATGTTATTGCCAGAAAAAACTCCCCTTGGATTATGATGAGAGATGGGAACACTAACCTGAACTCTGAGGCTAGAATTTGAACTGAACCAAGCCTGAACCTATTGAAAATGTAAAACAACTTGGTCAATTCTCTTATTAGTTTACTTTCTGATTTCACTCATCGCTGGCGGGGGGGAGATTATGTATGCAAAGAATTCAGAATGTGGCCAAAGCAGCACAGCCTTACTGATGCTGCACTCCATCAAATGATAGCTTGGAGAGCTATGAACTGCCCCCATTCAACATGATGTGAACTAAAAGAATCATAGCAACAATTTAAATGTCAACTTTAACTATTTCGCTGTTGATCATTTTAGTAGCAATGTCCAGCTACTCTGAGATTAAGAATGGTGTTTGAGAACCATCTCTTTGTGGAAGGAACTAAGAACCCTTCATCCCAAAAACACCAAAGGGGAAAGCGTGCCGGAGAAGGGTAGTCCTGTGCAGAGAGGGGGTTCCTGTTGGCGAGGCAGGTTAGGGTAGATGGAAAATAATGATCTCAGTTATTTTTCCCAAACTTGAACCCATTTCTAGATATGGCAGTCCCTGCATCGCCTGGAGGCAGTCTAGCTCTAATATATATATTATACACACACACACACATACATAATATATGTATATATACATAATGCGTACACTAATACAGTATATTGAATATCTATTTCTTCTTTTGTTTAGATCTAAAGAGCCTGATTCTCCTCTGCCTTGTCCCTTGTGTAGCTATTTGGATCTGTGCAGAATGAATGGAAATTGGGTGTAAAATGCTGCTATTCCCGTCTGATAGCATTTACATCCTCTGTACTCAAGGTAAATAACTACATGAAATGCAAGGCAGTTAAGAATCAGAGGAAAAGGGCCTGATTTTTATTTTAGCTACAGCCACTTCACAATGCTTTGACACTATAAGGGGACTTTATAGTGGGTATAAATAATTTACTCCTGCTCCTGGGCCCCTTTGCAATACTACCATGGTGTAAAATGGCCTTAGTGTGAAAATCAAACCAAAGACTTTAAGGCCTGAGTAAAATTGGTCTTAAATATGAGGACCGAAGAATGAGAAGAGCAAACAAAAGTTTTACTCCAAACCAACCTAGCATTGTTCTTCTCAGAGAGAGAGGGCTTTGATAATTTTTTTTTTACTCCACTTATCATGCATCTCTTAAACACCATATTTCATGCCAATGATGAGAACGCTCCTGGTGGCTTTGTCTTTATTTATATTAAATTTGCTAAATAACTTCAACCTACTTGATATGAAGCACTAGATGTCAGTCCTGGATTAAAACTAAATGAACCTTGGATTTGCCAAAATGATGGGCCACACCAAATAAATCACCCATCCCTGGAACTTTTCTTTTCAGTTCTTCAAATAGACTCATTTTCTTCATGTTTCTTAACACCATATCTTCTTCCCAAGTGATATAGCCCAACCATGTAGTGCACTGCCATCTTCTTGTGTCCCTCTGCCTAGTCTGGGAACTCTCTCTCTGGGTCATCTCCAACTGTATGACCTAACCTGCCTAGGGACCTTCATTCGATTTATAATAATTTGCTATGAACCTTTAGAGGTTCACCTGACTACGCAAAATACATTCAACATAATTCTACAACCTTGACATGCTGCAGGGGCCAGGAAAGGATTTTCCCCCTGATGTTTTTTTGTGGGGTTTTATTTTTGGATTTTTTTTTCTCCATCCTGTAAAGCATCAGTGGCCCTAGCTGGAGATGATACAATAGATGGAGTGAGTCAGGTCTCTGAGGTGATACCAAGCATTCTGTCTCTCAGGTGCTTGACTGACTGGTTCTTGTTCACATACAGGGTCTAACTGATCACCATATATGGGGTCGGGAAGGAATTTTCCCCCAGGTCAGATTGTCAGTGGTCTAACTCCATGTGCTGGGTTCAGAGTGTGGCTGCAGGGTGGTATTGGTGGCCTGTGATATAAAGGAGGTCAGACAAGATGACCTGGTGATCACTTCTGGCCTTAAACTATATGACTGAGGCTTTTAAAATTTATTTATTTATTAATTAATTTGCTTGCTTGGTTCCATTTCACAGAAAAGCCTGCAAAATATGGGGCTTTTGGGCTGAAAAATAACCATTTTATATGGAGTTATTTGCATGGAAGGGGGGTATTTTCAAACAATAACTTTAAAAAAATGAATTTTTTTTTGGCAATCACATTGGTCTTTATCCTAACTATCTACATCTCTTGAGTCTTCAAAAATTATTATACAATTTCTTAAGGGTCAGATTTTTCATGAAGTTTTTGCTTTGTTATAAACAGTAAAATAACAAGTTAAACTGAAGTTATATTATAACTTCACAAAAGGTTCAGGTCAAGGGTTAACATCATTTCACACTGGTTCTTATTTTTCATCAAAGCCCATTTGTTTAACTCTACTAATTTGTGTTGAGAGTTGTTTGTGGCCCCTTATTCTGAATTGTTCTCTGTTGCCACTGAATGCTTGACTTTTATTGTTATCTGCTTCAATTCAGTATCTCAAGTTTTGTGTCGCTATAAAGAAATGGTCCTAGCAAAAAATGTTTTGACTGATATAATAAAAAAATTGAAAAGAACCACATTTTCTTAGTTGTATTGATGTAAAACTGAAGTAACTCAGTGGCATTGGAGCTCCCTCCTCAATTCCAACTGATTCCATTCAGCACCTTGTTGGAATACTCATCACATCACAGAATTGAGGCTTTAGTACTGCTCATGTAAAAGTGCCACATTGACAGCTGGGATACTGAAGTCTCTGTTTATCCACAGATGAGAATCAGAATGGAAGGTGGCAAAGCAACATAAAGACAACCTCACCCATTCATTCTTTGGCCTAGCTGCTGTGGCTGCTAACAAAAGTGCCAACTGTGATGCTGTGTTTCATTATGTAGACCTGGCCTGTGTAAGCAGGCAAGTTGCCATGGGATCAAATAAATAATATATCAGATTGGCTATGCAACTGAGATGATGTGATGTTCATGTGCACGCAACTATGCTAATGAATGTGTTAAGTTTGTCAGGCATGCCCATTATAAACTAGATGCTTCCAGAAATCTGAGTGAACTCAGACTGAGCTGTGTACTTTTATAGTTAACAAAATGTGTTGTGGCTTCTCTCCTATCTAATGTTGTTACTCCAGAGTACTTACTAAATATTATAGACTGAGACCAATTCATTTCACATGATCCATCAAGCAATCATCAGAGGGTTGTCCACATCGTGTTAACATTTTGTAAGTGATTTTTTTTTCAAAATGAGAATATCAGAGTTCTTTTCCATCCTTCAGTGAGATCTAAACTACAAGTATTAGTTTAACTATTTTTTCAGAGTTGATTTTTTTTTGTTAGCCTTGAATTCGATCCAGAATCTCAGTTGTTAACTTAAAACTGGTTTCTATAGTTCAGAAATCATTCTGCAACTTTACATGGTAATAAAAAATGTCTTACAACCTCAAATATTAAAGAAAACTCTTTTCTCATGTTAGTCTGGAGCAAAATATTAAATTTATGCCATATGTTTAAAACTGTTTCTTCAGTCAAGTGCTATATTCTGCCATCCCTTACAGCATTTAATTAAAATGATCACATTCGTTAAAATCACAGAGGTTGCAGAGAGAAAAAAACGATTGGCTCACCGAGTCTATTTCACCATTACAGTTCTAAAGTTGCTTTATAATACAACAAGGTAGTTCAGATTACTCTGTTTTATCTTTATGCTTAGAGGAAAAAATACTGTATATAGTTCTACGTTTTATAAAGTAACCTGTATGATAAGATTGATGTACTTTGGCTTCCATCTCTATTGAGGTTTTTTATGAATTCCCAGGGTTAAAAAAACAAGAAAAAACTATACTTCATGTTGTACATTGCTTGGCTCCAAAGGGTATGTTAGCAGATATCAGCAAGAGAACTGTATATTCAGCTGGGTACAGCAGAGACAGTCCCAAGAGTTTGTATCTATGGTCAAACTCTTCCAAAGTGCAGGGATCTCTAGATCCATGGCTGTGGTAAAGATTTCAAGTAGAAGCTAAAATGTTGATATTAAAATTAAAATATGTTTTATCAGATAGTATCCTTTGTATCATTTGACATATATTTGTATTATCTTCTGGACCTCCTGCAACATAGAATTATTGTTTTCTGTACATCACTTTTTATGTAGTGTAAATAAATGGTAAATATAGATTATATTTTATTTCATATTAGAGATTTGTAAGGATACAAGGAGCATTTTTGGCCAAATCCTTCTCCTGGTTATACCAATGTAAAGCTAGTAGTTCCTTGACTTCATTCGGTTACTTCAGACTTACATGAGTGGAACTGAGAAGAGAATTTGGCCCTTTCTAATTTTTGCATTATACCACAGTCATAAATGTTTTTTAGGAACAAATATTTCTCTATACAGACCCAACTTTTGTCATGTTGAATTGAAACAACAATGAAGGGCAAGATTTTGGTGGCAGAGACAAGATTCCAGGAAGTCTTAGAGCCAGATTCATCCCTGTGCTTTTCAGGGGCTGGCATGGGAGCAGTTTGGCACCTAATGTATGCCGGGACAGCCCTCAGTGCTTCCCTAATTTCCGTGTCTCCTCTTGCGGCCCCTATGGACCATTGCAAAGGTCCAGAATTACCAGTGTGTGGGGAGAGTTCTGCCTTGGTCATGCCTCCTTCCATCCTCCATGCCCCTTCCTCCTTTCTCTTCTTCCAAGCCCAGAGCGAGCTCCATTCTGGTAGCTACTCCTGCTTCAGCAGAGGTATTGTCTCTGCAGCACCTTTATGCCAGCCTATCTGCTGCAAAGATTCCCTAGAGCAACACTGATTCCAACTCCCTAATGCTTAGACCTTATGGAAATATATTAAACATTGTAATACCTCTGACTGTTACTGAGGTGTAGAGAAAATGTTATCTAAATAGAGCAAGAGTCAACCAGTTTATTTTTGTAGAGCTTTTGTGCCCATCACTGTGTTGTTCATAGTCCAAAATAAATCACATATCAGGAAAAGTGTTCTGAAGGGTATATAATGTACAATAAGTAGGAGTTTCAGCTTGCTTTGTTGTCTGTCTCATTGTGAAATATAATAAACAGCCCCGGAGCATTCATATTCTACCTGTCCCACAGAAAAGGATTGTTCTGTTACAGCAATTCAGTGGAGTTAGTGGAATTCACCCTACTGGGCAGGAAATCTGCAAGACAACTAGAAGTTTAAAGCTAAAGGGACTATATCGAAATTCTACAAACTATTTTTCGGTTAAAGAAAAAGTGTTATAAGCAGGGAAATGATAAGGTAGCAATGGTTCTCTCGTTATCCTATCATGCCATGCTTCTCTGTCTGATCCCCTCATCAGTAGTCTTGCCACCTGTGTTACCTCCTTGTAGTTAGGAATAGTCCCCTCTGTATGAGCAGAGCCAGTTTTCAGCAAGCTGAACAAGGGGAAAGAATAGCTCACATTGCAGTTACTGGAACAGAGCTACTGCAGCAATGATTAAGAAATGCTGACCACATGCATGGAAGTTTTGTGTGAGTCCTCTGAATCCCAGACTATCTTTGTTTATACAGCTTTTAGTACAAAGGAGCCCTCATCCTTAGGCACTACCACAATAGAAATATTAACTAAATGAAAGTATATATATGATAGTAACAGCTAGGACACATGACCGCATGTGTGATAGGTGGATTGCAGTACAGGTAGAGACAATAATATGTGTAGGAGAGAGAGAGAGACCCACCAGAGATGGAGGAAAGGCAATGTCAAAATGTCCCAGTGGAAGCAAGTGGTTCTGCAAAAAGAAGAAACAAAGGCCAGAGGAAACATCTGCTGCAAACAGAGCAATAAAGGTGAAGGGGGGCAAATGGTGTGGGAAATAGATATATGCTTACCTTGTGTCCAAGAAGAATGAAAAGAAAACAAAACTATGAGGATTTTTCTCTCTTTTAGATTGTATTGCTTTTTTTCCCTATCTGCTACCTTGTAGAAAAACTATCAGAAGAGGAACAGGTACATCATATGGGAATGATTCCTCTGTTAAAGTTCCTAGTATATCAGCCATGCAGAAGCTTGGGAGAGACAAAGCCTATCTGTTGGGTGATACTAGAGACTGTCTACAGTGCAATCGGAGATATGATGACTCCTTGGGTAGGCATAGCCAGGCTAGCTTTCATCTAACTATTGCAGCTAAGAATAGCTGTGAAGATGCAGCAGCACAGACCCCAGCAGGGGCTAGGAATGTAAGTATATCCCCAGCCCTTACTGAAGCCTGCACTGAGCATGTTAGCTAGATAAAGCTAGTGTGGGTATGCCTACATGAGCTGCATGCATGCCTCCAATTGCCGAGTAGACTAACCCGAAGAGTATTGCAAAATCAGAAATGACAGGGAGGCTACAACCTGCACTCTCTTGCCTAGTTACTGCCAGAGAAAGTGTCAGAGGTAGCAATGTGACAAGCATAACATGTATGCAAATTGTCCAATTAGATGTAACTTACTATAAGAGAAACATTTCAAATAGCAACAAAATACAGCACAAACCATCTTGCAACATAACAATCTAAATTCAAAATTTGTCCTAAATTATAATATAGACCACTTGACTTTTTGTTTTATTTTGTTTGTAGGCTGAAATTATTCAGGATCTAATGAAAAGAAGCAGTTCCAAAATGTCAAGTACCCCATACAATAAGGAGTGCTGGTAGGAAATTAATAGCCCTGACCTATACCATGTGACTGGAGCAAGGAACTAAAGATCAAAGGACTTATCCCTGTAACATGACAGAGGTAAAAATCCACTTATTCCAGTGGGAACTCTGCAAGGTCTGCTTCTCCAGCAAAGAAGTCTCAGCAAGGGTATCTAAACATGTCAGAGTATTTCAGAATTACCAGAAGATATCTCTGACCACTGCTCTGTGGAAGTGTGGGTAGACTGCATTAGCCTTAAAGGGCCACATTCTTCAAGGTACTGAGTACCTCCTGGAAGGCACTGAGCACCCTAAGCTTCCATTGATTTCATTGGGATGTCAATGAGCCATGACAGCACTCAGCACCTTACTGGAGCTGCTGAACATATTGCAGGATCAGGCTCTAAGTGTCTTTATTTCATTCCACCTAGCAAATTGCAGGTAGATTTATTTTCTTCTGGTCTGACCATCAGGAAGAGATGATGTGAATGTGTTCCCAACTCAGCTCTGAAAATCCCTCTCCCTCTCTGAGTGTGCTGGAGGGGATCATTAGAAAATTACAATTACAGTGTTCTCTCTCTTTTCATATCTCCTATACTTATCTAGTCTTGTACTGCACCCATAATGGTGGTGTCTGAACTCTTTCCAGAAATTAATTAAGTGATGAGACTAAAATTTGTTGTGTGGCTCTCGTCTTCTTTCTCCCTCTGCCCCTTGTACTAACTCTCATAATGGGCCAGATCTTCAATGGTATAATGTCATTACATACTAAAATGCAATGTTATAATGCATTATAGAAGATCTTTCTCTCCCCTTTAATTGCTTCCATGCATCCCTCTGGTTGTTGGTTGGGAGGAGGCATCCTACTTTCACCTGGCTGCTAGTTGGTTGAGCATGTCTCAAAGGTGTCTCCTTTCTCCCACACCTTTCGCCCTCTCTCACTTACTGACTGCTGGAGGGACTGTATGTGTCTCCATTTGTTCAGCACTCCCCACCTTACCTTGGGGAGCAGTCTGAGATCTATGCTGCATCCAGAGTGCCTGAGATTCAGGCAGAGTGAGGGCTGCCAGCTCAGACCTGTAGACCCCACAGGAGCTGAGCACAATATCCTGAAAAGTCTCAGTTTGAATCCCACTGTTCTAGTCTCTCCATCTTATTAACTCCAAGTGAGTGTCCTTTGCAAGTGGTCCAGCAGTATGAAGATGTAATTCCGTACTTGCACTGTGGGAAGGTTTTGGCTGTGATCATGAATTGATACTGCAAGGTTCAACTTATTGTTTATCATAATACATTGCAGCTGTTTAGCCCCTTTCATCTCAGTGTCACAAAGCCCTTTTAAAAGTTGTTACATCTATATTACAAGCTAAGAAAACAAAGGCATAGGGAAGTGAAATGAAGATCACATCATATCCTTCCCAACCCCAGGGACTTTTCAGCTAGGACCCATGGCAATCTTTTGCTAAAATTCCCTACAATAGTTAAGGCTATATGACCTCAGACAAGTCATTGCAGCTGGTAGCATCCTGAGAATCTTTTACTAAAATTCCCTAGTACAGTCGTGGCTGAAGAGTCAGTGGCAGAATCATTGTGATTCTCCTTACTCCCACTTCCAGGCTGTAACCACTTGGCCTTCAGTTAATAAAGTAACTAAACTGGCCTAACATCAGAACAATGTTTCTGACTAATTTAGGGTGAGAATACCAGATACATTTAAACATTGTGGATTAAGTGAGAGATGTTTTCCAGGATCTTGCGTGTAGTGTGCATTTAAATGTGTTTTTATTGTCTATTTGGTAAATCATATTCCTTTACCTGATAAACTGAGTGGCTTAGGTGTGGTATCATCTGTAATTAATTGGTGTGCTAGCTATTTAAGAGGGCAAATACAACTTGTGTTATTAAACAGTGTCACATCAGATTTAATGGATGTCATTACAGGAGTACCTCAGGGATCCATCCTTGGACCATTGTTCTTTATGATCTCTGTAAATGAACTGACAAGTTGGCATAGTGAGTGCAGTGCTCATTTTTTATGTTGATGACCGTCCTATACAGGAGCTCCCAGTCACTTAACTGAATTTGAAGTTGCCCTGCCCAGGATTTCAAGAGTTTAGCAGTGGTTAGTTCTTAATGAAGATGAGTTAAGCAAGGGTAAGGCCAACGCATTGACATAAGTAATGACAATTCTTTTAAAGGTCATGCCTGTTCTTAGTGTTAAGGAGACATGTTCCTAGGACTTTTTGCACATAAGTAAATTTGCTGTTTTTTCTCTCACTCAATTCCATGGGAAGATGACAAATTTCATTTTTTACCTGGTACTGTTTTACCATGTATTGTTACAAGTATGACAGTTTCTGGGTTACTGTAAAGTATGATAAATGTTGTTGAGTGTATAAAGCAGTTATGGTTGCTAAATAGATGTGTGGGGGGAAGGTTTTACTAGAGAGACAAGGTGGGCAAAGTAATATATTTTATTGGACCAACTTTTTTTGGTGAAGAGACAAGCTTTCGAGCTACACAGAGCTTGTCTATACTTGAAATATGACAGCAGCACAGCTGCAGTGCTTTAGTGTGGACACCCACGACACCAACGGGAGGGGTTCTCCCATCAGCATAGTAAATCCATCTCCCTGAGAGATGGTAGCCAGGTTGATGGAAGATCCTTCTGTCAACCTAGCAATGTCTGCACCAATGGTTAGGTTGGAGGTTAGGTCAACTAAATCCACACGCTGCGGGACATAGTTTTTACATTCCTGAGTGATGTAGCTGGGTTGACTTAAACTTGAGTGTAGGCCTGGCCTCAGATTGTCACAGCTAAATACAAGGTGGAACAGATTGTATAGCATAAGTTGTTAACACACATTCTCAGGGAGCATTGACGGTGAAGGGGGTTAGTGGGTTACAGATTGTTATAATAAGCCATAAATCCAGTGTCTCTGTTAACTCCATGATTTTTAGTGTCTAGAAAAGTGTTTTTAATTTAATCTTCCAGTCTCATCTTTTGAAAGTGGTGTGCAGGTTTCCTCTGAGGACAAAGAGAGATCAGTCTTGGGTTGATCGTTCTGTGAGATATGTTCACCCACATGTGATATGGTGTTTTTGTCTTTTATTATTTTTCTGAAAGAATAGTGATTGTCTGGTTTCACCAGCAGAGTTGTTGTGTCATTTAGTGCACTGGATGAAGTACACCATGTGTTGTGATAGGCATGGGTAAGACCCCCTGGAGCTTGAAGGATGTGTTTTTGGAAGTATTGATCATGGTAGCAGTGTAGGTATGTCTGCAGCTTTTTCTTCTGTTGTTCTGGCAGGGTTTGGCGCTGCTTTGTGTTGGTGAGTCCTGGTCTGTGGGAAGCTTATTTCTGATTATGAGCTTGGTGAGGCTGGGGGGTTGATTGAATGCCAGAAAAGGGGGTTCACAAAAGATTTCTTTCAGGATGTGGTCCCTATTGAGTAGAGGTTTTAATTGTATGATGAAACCCCATATGGGTTCCAGTGTGGGGTGGCAGGTGGCAGCTAGGAGCATGCGGTCAGGGTGGAGTTTATTTCTGTATCGAAGCAGGTTCTCTAAGGGTATTTGGGTGGCCAGTTCCATGATGCGATCTACTTCTCTGGTGCAGTGTTCTTGTTTGGTGAAGGCAGTTTTAAGTGTGTTAAGGTATATATCCAGGATTTTCTCCTTGGAGCATATTCTGTGCCTGCCTGTAGGTAACAGATTTCTTGGTGTATTTGGGGTGGATCTATGAAGGTAAATGTGGTGATCTGTGGGTTTCTAGTATATCTTGTTTGTAGGGTTCCATTGTTGAGGCTAATTAAGGTGTCCAGGAAGTTGATGCTGGTGCCGGAGTGTGCTAGAGAGAGTTTGATGGATGGGTGGTGGTTGTGGTAGAACTCTGAGGGAGTTTAGGTCATCTGTCCAGAGGAAGAAAATATGCCTGTGATAAATCAATATCATCATTGGTTTTGGTGCATTTGTCCAGAAATTGTTCCTCAGATGGCCCAGAAAGAGGTTGGCATACTGGAGAGTCATCCTAGTACCATTGGCTCTTCCCATGTTTTGGACAAAGTATATGTTGCATGTAAAGTGTATGTAAAATGGTTATGGATGAAGATGAAATGGATCAGTTTGGCTAGAGTAGTCATCATGGTTGAGAACTACAGAAGCAACCCCTTTGTGTCCTGGTCTGATCAATACCTGGAGGTTGGATTGCAGTTATTATATAGCTGTACTCTCAGCAGTGGAGAGATTGTGATGGATGTGATATTTGTTAAGAATTTCACAGTCATTTTTTTCCTGAAGCAATTAATATAATCAAATGTGTGGTTTTGTCCACTGTGTGGTGTCCAGTCAGATGATTCTTTTGCTTATGACTGACTGTGGGATGAGGTAATTGTAGGTGGTGTCATCATTGTTGTGAAAGAATTCTTCTAGTTCTCCTCATGTTCATATGGTATCATCAGGTCTTGTAGTGGGGCAGAAGTTTAGAACACTCCGGCACCAGCATCAGCTTCCAAATCAGCTTCAAAATCAGTTTCAACAATGGAATCTGTAGTGGGGCAACGACTCACCGGCGTGGCACCTCCTGCTGGCCATCTTGGGAATTAGCTCTTTCCAGCCCGGAGCGCCCTCTGCAGGCCGGTGTCTCGCCTGCTGCTGGCCCCGTGTCCCTCCCAGACCCCAGTGCCCTTTGCCGAGAGGTTCTGCCCACCACAGTACCCTCTCACTCTGGGTCTCCCCTCCCAGGGGAACCCCCAACCCCCTATCTCCACCTTGCCTCAGTGGCTACTGGCAGTCATCATCTAGCCCCTGCTCCCTGGGGTAGACTGCAGTCTGTAAACCACTCATCATCAGCAAGGAGTATTGGACCAGCTGCCTCTGCTTATCTCTGGGCTGCCCCTCTGCAGCCCCAGTACCCTTTGTGGGCACTTAACTCGGCCTGCAGCCTGGGGCTTTGCTAGGCTGGAGCTCCCCAGCTCCCTCTGCCCTTCCCCAGCACTGCTCCACCCTTGATACCCTTCTCAGCTTCCCAGGCAGCCAGGTCCTTCTCTCTCTGAGAAGCTAAAGAGAGTGCCTGTCTTTCTTCTGGCCCACAGCTCTCTTATAAGGGCCAGCCAGGCCCTGATTAAGCTGACCACAACTGTGGCTGCTTTCCCAATCAGCCTAGCTTTCCCCGCTGCAGCCCTCTCCAGGGCTGCTTTATCCCCTTCAAGCAGGAGCAGGGTGACCACCCCACTACAAAACCCTACAGACAGTCCTATACAAGAAACCCACAGATCATCACACTTACCTTCATAGAAACAGTACTCACCCCAAACACACCAAGAAATCTGTTCTTGACAGCCAGACACTTGGATACCATAGAACATGCTCTGAGGAGAAAGTGCAGGATATACACCTTAATACACTGAAAATTGCCTTTACTAGGACACCAGAGAAATAGACCACATCATGTCTATCACAACATGCGGTATATCTCACCCAATGCATTAAATGCTCCAATAACAACTATATGGGTGAAACCAGACAATCACTATTCTGTTGAATGAACTCAGACAGAAAAATGATAAAAGACAAACACACCATATCATCCATGGATAAACACTTTTCACAAAAGATTACCCCATATCTTACTTCTTAGTCCTTGTCCCCAAAAGAAACTTGCACAAAACCTTCAAAAGATGAGTCTGGGAACTTAAATTCATAAATTGACTAGACACTAAAAATAAAGACACTGGATTTATTAAAACAATCTGTAACCCACTAGCCCCTCCCCTCTTTTTTGTCCTATGACTGCATAGGTGTTAACAGGCCACTTCATCTTGAATGGTTCCTTGAAATGTGTTACCTACTTTGCGAAACAATCTGTTCCACCTTGTAGTTAGTTATGACATTCATAGAATTGAAAGGGACCTCAGGAGGTCATCTAGTCCAACCCCCTGCTCAAAACAGGACCAAACCCCAACTAAATCCCCAAATGGCCCCCTCAAGGATTGAGTTCACAACCCTGGGTTTAGCAGGCCAATGCTCAAACCACTGAGCTATCCCTCCCCCTCCTACACTACTGTCTATGTCGGCAAAACTTATGTTGCTCATGGGTGTGAATATTCTACCTCCCAGAGTGACATAAATTATACTAACATAAGTGCTTGTGTGCACAACGCTATGTCAGTGGGAGAGCTTCTTCCGCCCACATAGCTTATGCCGCGTGTGGGGATGTTTGTTTATGCCGATGGGAGAGCTCTCTTCCATCGGCATAGAGTGTCATCACCAGATGTGCTGCAGCAGAGAAGCTATACTGCAGCACTGTACATGTAGACATGGCTTTAGTACCTTTCCAGGCCTGAAGAAGAGCTCTGAGTAGCTCTAAAGTAGCTCTTTCACCAAGTTGGCGCCATAAAAAAAATTACCTTACCTACCTTGTCTCTCTCATATCCTGTAACCATCATAGCTACAAGTGAAGTACAACTGACACATGTGGGTTTTCAGGATTTGGGGATTTTTATTAGTAGTCGTAGTAGTTGTGACAGGTTCCCCCCAGGTTGCCACCTGGAACTGGGGTATCACTGAGCCCTCTGACCCACAAGCCTGGGCTCCCTCTCACTATGCTGCTGTGACAAGCTGTAGACCTATCTCTGGTCCTACACTTCCTCCAGCATTCACACAGGTAGGGACACACCCAGCTGCAGTTACATGCAAGCTCTCTGACCAGCCACTGCATAAATCAACAATAGAGAGACTACAGTCAAAATAACCACCAGCTTCCCAGCCTAGGATCCCAGAGCTGTACCGTCCTGCCCTAGTCCAAACCCCAACCAGTATGAATTTATTATCCAGTTCGCCTCCCCCTCAATGTGGAGAGGAAATGCAACACGCCTGTATTAAACCAAGCTAAGATTTTTCACCAGAAACTTCACTTAAAGGCACACTGGGTTTAAATTAAAACATAAAACATAGAATCTGAGGGTTGGAAGGGACCTCAGGAGGTCATCTAGTCCAACCCCCTACGCAAAGCAGGACCAATCCCCAGACAGGTTTTCACCCCAGTTCCCTAAATGGCACCCTCAAGGATTGAACTCTCAACCCTGGGTTTAGCAGGCCAATGCTCAAACCACTGAGCTATCCCTCCCCCTGTATTATTATTATTATTATTATTATTATTAATATTATTAACTACAAAAGATAGATTTTAAAGATTATAAGGGATAGCAAACAGATCAAAGTAGATTACCTAGCAAATAAACAAAAACACAAACTAAGCTTAACATACTCAATAGGTTGGATATGAATTAGCAGTTTCTCACCTTGAGAGATGGTACAAGCAGGCTTTCAGATTCTTAAGGGACAAGCTGCATTTGCTTTGCAACTTGGGATCCCCAGGTTTTCATACACAGACTAAAAATCCCTTTAGCCTGGGTCCAGCACTTCCTCCAGTTCAGTCTTTGTTCCTCAGGTGTTTCAAGGAGTTTTCTTGTGTGGGGAGTAAAGAGTAACAGATGATGTCACTCCCTGCCTTATATAGCTTTAGCATATGGTGGGATCCCTTTGTTTCAAAACTTGGTTCCCAGACCAATTTGTGGAAAAATACAGACATCCTCAGATGGAGTCCAGAGTCATGTGGCCTGGTCACATGCCCTTGCATACCTTCTTGAGTCATAGCAGCCATTACTTACAGGCTGTCTGGAACGTTTACAGAAAGGTTAAGTTCTTCCGGGATCCATTGTCTTTGCCGATGGGCCATCAGCACCATCTGGGTTCTTCATTGTTGTACCTGAAAGTCTTGTTGTGGGTGTCACCCAGAGTAAGCACAATTGAAATACAGATATAGTCAAAATCCCTAACTTTAGATACAAAATGATACATGCAATGCAGATAAATATGATAATCATATTCAGCAAATCATAACTTTTCCAATGACACCTTACATGTCTTGTACAAAATGCATCATAATTATGCCATAATCATATCATAATATCACTATGAAAAATATGGAGTGCAGTGTCACAGTAATCATTTTAGAAGAGGGGGGAAAGAGTGTGCTACCTTCTCAGGCACTTTTGTAAATCTCTCCATATGGAAACCGGCATTTGATATTGAAAACTGCTGTTCATTTCATACATATGAAGGCTGAGCATCCCAATGGAATGTCTGTTTATGTGACCTGTATGGATCATCTGATACCATGCCACCTATTAGCGGTTCATGCCCCAGTTCTGCCCCTGGGGTTGGATCAGGATATCCCTCAAGGGATGGAGGCAGGTTCCAACATGTCTTTATTATCTCCCATAAATTGAACTTCAAGGCACCAGAGACGAGATGAGGCAGCCGAGCTAATGCTGCTGCTCTGGAAAATTGCATTAGTGACTCTGATAAAATTGAGAGTCTGACATGGTAAACACAATTTAGCGGACAGTGAAAATGACTGAGGAGATTGGGTCAAAGGATGGTTCATGCATTAGAAGATAATCATCAGAACAACTGCAGGATGCTGCCTGCCCATAAGCAAATGTGGAATGATAGGTATTCCTGTTGTTGGCTCTGTTCTTTCCCTTTACCGAGTGCAGGAATGGAGAAAGGGCAGAGGATAGGGTAAAAGTGGCTTTAAGCTACCTTTGTGATATTTCTGCCTAGCACTCAGTGTAAATTAGAGCAGCCTTTGGGTCATAAGAAGCAGAGAATAACCAAAGCACAGAAGCTCCAGACCCACACCTTTCCCTCATCCTCCCAATCCCTAATACACTTCCTTTGCTGGGGCCTAGATGCGGCCTGGTGTAGAGCTCTTGTTCTGGATCTTTGAACACTGGGGTTATTTCTTGAATTTACCATTGTCAAGCTTATGAAATAACATTTTCTTAGGCTGGGTCTACACTACCCGCCTGAATCGGCGGGTAGAAATCGACCTCTCGGGGATCGATTTATCGCGTCCCATCGGGACGCGACAATCGATCCCCGAATTGACGCTCTTACTCCACCAGCAGAGGTGGGAGTAAGCGCCGTCAACGGGAAGCCGCAGAGGTCGATTTTGCTGCCGTCCCTACAGCGGGGTAAGTCGGCTGCGATACGTCGAATTCAGCTACGCTATTCGCGTAGCTGAATTTGCGTATCTTAAATCGACCCCCCCTGTAGTGTAGATGTAGCCTTAGTTATCTTTCCTTTCCATACTCTTCTGCACTTCCAGGTACCAAATGGGAAACACAAATGCTGAACTGACAGGAAGTACCACATACCTCACACGAAAACAGGTTCCCTGAAATCCACCCAAAGGCTACAAAGGCAAAATGTTCTGACAGTTTGGATCCAGTCTTTTGTGGATGCTTACCCAAAACAAATCCAATCTCTGAGCTTTGAAGTTCCCCAAGCCCTAGTTCATATCACTGTGTTGAGGAAACTCAGGCGAGCGTCTCCTTTTCCACACATGGGTTTTACACTGGTATGGCTTTGTTAACTTCAGAAGTGTTACTGCTCATTCTCTCCAATGCAGGTGAGAGGCAAATCAAGCCCAGTTCATTTAGAGTAATCTGATGTATTGTTCAATAAATGATTTGGATCAGTTATGTTCTCTAGTTATATGCAGCACATCACAGTCCCTTTTATGAAAAACAGAATTGCCTTTATCTACATAAAAGGAGCCCATTTCACTGGTTGTGTTTCCTTTTTTGTACCATCAAAGGATATGCCGCCTCTTATCTTCACATTAATTTTATTGAGAATTGTATGGCCTTCTGTTTGGTGTTATTATCATCAGTTAGACATGCAGCACCTAGGGTAAAGACAGAAACTGGAATCATTTTCTTTTAGAGTTCCAGATGACTGCAATAGGCTTTTTCCTTATGCTTAATCACTAAATAGCATAATATCCTCCAAGCATGGCTCATATGGTTATTTAAAGGAGAACCAGGGTTATTGTAGGCATACATTTTGTTTTTATGAGTTTTTATATAGCACTATTACTTGTATGCTAATCTTAAGAATATTGTTATAATTTGTTTTATGTGCTAGGTATTATAGAAGCACTAGCTAGCATCAGTATAGTTAAGTATCTGTGAGCATGTCATCTGATAGACCATTCCTTGTCATCATAAGCCCAATGTTATGCTTACATCCAGAGATTCAAATAATCTTTGTTTAACATTTTAATACATATTATTCAAACTGGGCTATCACCTGAAATTTATTCTTGTGGTGAGATTTGCAGTTCTTTCTATATGTGTTGGTTCTTCTTTGAATAGTGTCCCTCTGGATGCTCCACTCTAGGTGTGCTTGCGCCCCATGCACCTCAGATCCTAGATCTGTTTAGCCTGCACCCTCTCCGTCTCATGTCCTGCACCAGGGCTACATAGCACTGCATGGGTGAACTGCCCTCGGTGCTTTCTCAGTCAGCTTGGCCTGAAATGGGGCCTCAGCAGCATCCTAGTTGAGATTACCTCAACTGTATTTTTTTCTGTCATTCGTAATAGTTAGCAATAGTTCTAAGAGTGGCAGACAGCACCATGCTAAATCAATGCCATATGATAAAGATTGTAAATGTCTTGATTTATACGGCAACCTTACAATTTAGGATTGTCAATTACCAAGCCCTCTTGGTGAAATATAGCCATACTAACTATTCAAAACTGACTGCCTTCATTGACCATCTTTTGACAGACCAGAGGGAGCAATTCTAGGTAATTATTGCAGAGGGCCAATTGCTTGCAAGAACATCTCTGCAGGCCTCTTTGGACTCCGCTGATTCAGCCTTTCATTCTGTCTCCACAGTGGTGCTCATGAGGAGGGCATCCTGGCTTCAGTGCTCCGGTTTTCCGAGAGAAGTTCAAACTACAGTGATAACCTTCCATTTGAGGGATCAAAGTTTTTTCCTGAGAAAACCGATGAATTCCTGCATACCTTAAAAGACTTGAGAGCCACCTAGCACTCTCTGGGAATTTACACCCCTGCACAAAAAAGAAGGTGCAGTAAGTCCTAGATGGCACAGAGATCTCGTCCTACCCAGTTTCCCACCTCCCAGAGTTATTACGAACCCCAGCGCAAGAGACAAAGATTTCAGAAAAAGAGACCAGCTACCTTGCAGGCATCAACTTCACAACCCACAACCTGGAAACACCAATTTGGATGGCTTGGTTGAGGGCTTGAGTTACCACCACAATTCCTATTTGCTGCGACAATCTGCATGTCTCCCCCACTTCAGCGACTGCCTTACTCATTTTCTTCAGAACTGGGAACATATCACTATGGATAAGTGAATGTGGGAGATTATTTCAACAGGATATTCCATCCACTTTATCTCCTTTTCTCCACCTGCCCCTCTTCCCCATCCCTCTTCAGGGACCCCTTTCACAAGCACCTTTTGTGACAGGACATAGACTCTCTCCTGAATCTGGGTAGTATAGAACCCGTTCACAAACAACAAAGAAGGAGGGAATTGTACTCCAGGTACTTCCTGGTACCAAAAGAATGGCAACTAGAGAGCCTTCTAGATCTAAGATTACTCAGCAGATTTGTAAAGGTTCATCGGTTCAAAATGGTAATTTTTGCAGCAATAATTCCATTGTTGGACCAAGGGCACTGGTTCTCGGATCTTGACCTTCACGATTCTTATTTCCATATAGAGAGCCACCCCTCCCTCCGAAGTTTTCCATTCTCTCTGGGTCAAGACACTTTCAAAATATGATGCTCCCATTCAGTCTCTCAATTAAACGTCCAAAATTCCACCTTAACTCCAGTACAACATCTAGAGTTTATAGTAGCTCACCTAGATGTAGTAACAGCCAAAGCATTCCTCCCTTTGCACAAGTCCATTGCCCTAGTGAATGTAGTCTGTACAGTCCAAGTCAGCCTTCAAACATCAGCTAGAAATTGTCTCCAGCTATTGGGACCTATAGTGGTGGGCCCTCTTGTAATAAATCATGCAAGACTTTACATGTGCTGCTTCTTAGCTTAAACAATCTACCCTCTATGCCCTTGGTAGTCAAAAAGGCCCTCAGCTAGTGGAAGAACCCTAACAACACTTGTGCGAGGGTTCCCTTCACTCAGCCATCCCCAGCATCGGTAATAACAATAGAAGCATCCCTATTGGGGTGGGGAGCCCAGCTAGACACCCACACTATTCTCCTCTCAAGTCCACACTACACATCAACTTGCTGGAACTCAGAGCAGTCAGAAATACCTGTATCTATTTCCTCTCACTGATCGGGGAAAACACATAAAGATCACAATGGACAACATGTCATGCATGTTTTACATAAACTGCCAAGGGGGAGCGAGATTGCCTTCCCTCTGCGCCAAAGCAGCGAAACTCTGGAATTGTATATGACACCACATCAACGTATCAGCAGCTTACCTTCTGGATGTAGAAAACACCATAGTGAATGCCCTCAGCAGATATTTCTCCCAAGATCACAAATGGGAGATAGATCCCTCTATACTCCACTGTATATTTTAACGTTGGGGCACCCCACAGATAGACCTGATTGCCACAGCCAAGAACAAGAAGTGCTCCCAGAACTGGTCTGAATTACCACTCTCTGGGAGATGCCTTTCTACTCCATTGGCACTGAGGCCTCTTGTACACATTTCCCCCAATTCCCCTAATATCCCAATGTGCCGTTCAAGATAAAGAAAGCCAAAGCCAAAGATATTCTCGAAGTTCTGATGTGGCCAAGACAAACATGGTTTCCTTACCTCACTCAGCAGCCTGTTTGTCACTTTTCAGCCTGTTCCCCGTCTCCTCTCTCAGAATGCCGATCAAATCCATCTCAGGGTTCTCTGACTCAAGGCATGGCTGACAGATGGTTCGCAGGGTTAAAAACAACCTGTTCTGAGGACGTAACATGAGTGCTGTTCCATAGCATTGCAAACTACTCATGACACATATACCCAGAAGTGGAGGAGATTCAAACACTGGTGTGACTTAAAACACATTTCTCAAACAGCCTCTCTGTTATCGTTTGTGCTAGATTACTTTCTAGAGCTAAAAAGGCGAGGATAATCTCTAGGCTCCATAAAGGCACACCTGGCAGCTGTCATGGTCTTCCATCATACGATAGAGGGGTTTTCTGTTTTTGCTCATCCTACAAGAAAGTTCTTCAAGGGACTTGATAACCTCTTCCCACAAATCAGATGCCCCATACCAGCATGGAGCTTTGTACTCCAATGTCTTACAAAACCTCTCTTTTCCCCCATGACCATCTGCTCCCTTCTACACCTGTCTATGAAAACTGCATTTCTAGCAGCCATTACTTCTGCTCAAAGAGTGGGGGAAATAGAGGCTCTAATGCCATTCCCCTCCTGCTTTACAGTCTTTTTAAAAAATAAGATCACAATGTCTGGAGGGTATTAGCTTTTTATTTAGATAGGACTCCACCCTTCAGGAAATCTCCCAGACTATTTCTCTCCATTGAGGACAGAACTAAGGGATTTCCAAGCAAATACTCTCCAGATGGATATCGTGCTGCATTACCTACTGCTATCAGTCTCACGATCTTCAGCCTCCCTTTAGAGTATGAACTTACTCCACAAGTTCCTATTCTACTTCAATAGCCTTTCTCAAGAACGTTCCAGTCACAGAAATGTGTAGAGCTGTGACATGGACATTCATTTGTCTATTTGCTGAACATTATGCAGTCACTCTTGACTCAGCTTCCAATTCCTTATTTCAGTGTTTCCCAAACTTGGGACGCCGCTTGTGTAGGGAAAGCCCCTGGCAGGCCGGGCCGGTTTGTTAACCTGCCGCATACGCAGGTCCGGCCGATCGCAGCTCCCAGTGGCCACGATTCGCTGCTCCAGGCCAATGGGAGCTGCTGCAAGCGGCGGCCAGTACGTCCTTCAGCCCGCGCCGCTTCCAGCAGCTCCCATTGGCCTGGAGCAGCGAACCGTGGCCAGTGGGAGCTGCGATCGGCCGAACCTGCAGATGCAGCAGGTAAACAAACCGGCCCGGCCTGCCAGGGGCTTTCCCTACACAAGTGGTGTACCAAGTTTGGGAAACACTGCCTTATTTGGCTCCAATGTTTTATCTTCAATCCTAGACTCAGCTGGGAAGTCCCACCCCTCTGTAAAGGGTACTGCTACAAAGTCACCTAGAATCAATCACCCGTAGGGACACTACTCGAAGAAGAAGAGAAGGTTACTCACCCTGTGCAGTAACTGTGGTTTTCTGAGATGTGACTCCCTCTGGGTGCTCCATTCAACTTCCTCCCCTCGCTTTGGCATTCTTTTCAATCCATTCTCTGCAGTGGAGAAGGAACAGAGGGCAGTTTGCTTGCACAGCAGTATATAGGCCCGGTGCAGGGCATAGGGTGAAGGCACAGCGGGTGCAAGTGCACCTAGAAAGGAGCACACGTCTTGAAAAAACATAGCTACTGCACAGGGTGAGTAACCTTTTCTTCTGTTCCTTCTAAGGCTACTGGACTAAATGTACCTCCCTATCAAGATGACTGTGTGTATTCCTTAAGGCATACTTCCTTGCTTTCCCTTTTATTTAACAACTGTGCCATGAATACTTGTTTTGAATTTAATCTCTTTTTTTATACAAGTCCCATGAACAGGACACTGCAGCTGTGCGTGTGCTTTAGGGGCTCCCTGTTTTCTTTCTGTGTCATGCTCGGTGGTTTATTTTGTTTGCATTATGTTCTAAAAGTGAAGTGATGCAGTTCCTCTGAGAAGGGCATTCAGAGGCTGTAGTGACAACTTGCTTTGCTAGACAAACTCCTTGAGGGGCATTAATGATAGTAAATCCAGCAACAGGAACACATTCCTCATTCAGGTTTTAGTGGCAAATGTGGTTTGTCAAATGTTGTCACCAGACTCACTGGGGACTAATGTGGCAATGACTGCTCAATTTTTATTGTATTTTAGGAGGAGTTTAGTGTGTTTATTTTTAATTTGCCATTTAAAATTGTTCCATGAGGCACAGATAAAGGTTTTGTTCATTGGTTCGGTTTTTTGTTTGTTGGGGGTAGGGTTGCGAGAATTGTGGTTCCTATGTATTCATGTAATAGGATGGCGGGTTTCAAGATCCTGTCTGAGAATGAAGGATTCTTCTATTGAGTAACATTGGGTTCAGATGCTAAGGTGCTAAACCCTTCAAATTAAGGGCCTGATTCAAAGCCCATTGAAGTTAATGGAAAGACTCCCATTGACTTCAGTGGCTTTGTACTGGGCCCTGACAGTCAGGGTAATCATTGCCGAATAATGTTGGCAGATGGTAGTGAGGGAGCTTCTCTTTGGGCTAGAGGGCAGATAAGGACAGAAGCCTGATGGACAATACTGCTTAGGTAAGAAGCTTTGGCTGAAGTTTGTCATATTATTATTTATCTGAGTATCCTATAAACTCCAGGAAAGGGATGAGTTTGGACACTCACTGTGGATTTGTGTACTCTCTTGATGATGAGTTTGGAAGTCTGGCCATTCTTTCCTATGACAGGTAAAGCCAAGATATAAACTCTTAGGGCAGATCCACAAAGGGACTTAGACATGGGAATGCTTAAATTTTAGGCACTGTGATGCCCATTTCAATACTCAGCCCCAAGTTAGGCACCAGTCTCCCTATACAGTGCCTGAGGAGAATTAAGCACTTAAGAAAGGGATTCCTGGAAGTCAGCAATGCCTAAACTAGCCAATAGGGAATGCAAAGGAGAAGGGTGAAACCTAAGCCCTGCCCCTCAAAGATAGTTAAGTGTTTGTCTCCATTTGGGATTCACAGTTGTGAACCCTCTTCTGGAGTTAGGGGCTGACCTGGCTTAGACACCATTCTCTTGAAAAACACAAGAGAAAGAGACCCCTATCCCATTATAGCCAATAACCCAATGTTCAGGGAACTCTTCTGTTTTCAAATCCCTGATCTGTCTGATTTGGAATAAGGATTTGAAGCTGGTCTCCCACATCCCAGTTGAGAGAGCATGACTTGTTGGTCAAGGAGTGAGATTCTCGCTTTAGATGCAAAACGGTCTCATTTCAATCCCAGACAGGTCCTTGTAAAGGTGGTGTTTGAGGAAGTGCCTTTAAAGTAGTCATGGATGCAAGGTTAAGGGGATGGACTTGAAATCCATTGGGCAGTACCTGGGGAGGTTCAAACCCTGCTGACTATGAACTGCCAAAAAATTCCCCCCTGCTATCTCCTCGCTTGGATGGAGCATTTGCAACACTAAAGCCAGTGATGTCAGCTGAGATGGTGGAGCACATTGCAGCTGAGAGCCTGGACCACCAGACACTTGGGTATTCTGGGGTGGGGCTTGCTCAGTTTTTGCTGTTGAAGCTGTTCCTCTTTGTATAAATAATTAAATATTCACTGGAGCAGAGACATGAACATGGGTCTCCCACATCCAGGTGAGTGCTCTTACTGCTGTGCTATATTGTCAGTTTCTCTCTGGCCCGATGAATAGTTAAGTATTTAATACACAGCAGAATACCTTCAACAGGAGAAATTGAGACACCCACCCTAGAATACCTCATAGTCCAGTGGTTAGGACACTCACCTGAGAGATGGGAGACCGGGCTTCAAGTGCTAGCTCCAAATCAGGCAGCATGGGGGTTTGAAAACAGATCTCCCACATTCTAGCTGAGGACCTCAAACACTGGGCTAATGGGTGTTTGGAGGTGGGGATGGGACACACACACACCTGCCCTAGCCTGGAAAATTCCTGATCTAGTCACCCTTAGATATGTTTTGTCATGAGGCCCAATCTGGTAGGTGTATGCTGAATGCATGCATACCAGATCAGGCCCCACAAGCAAGAGACATGGAGGAATGCCTAGTTTGAGAATCCTGCTGGGGCTGAGGCATTAGCTAGGCACTGAGCAGCTCATCGGGATTTAGGTGGCTTCATGCATGTCCACCAGCAGAGACTTAAGTGCCTCAGGGAGTTTACTCGTAGAAATGTAGGCACCTTCAGGATTAGGTGAGTAGCTGAGTGTTGATTTGAGGATCTTACTGGCATGGACTTAAAACACCTAAAGTGGCATCTAGACCTTAGGCTTTTAACAGTTTGTGGCCCCTTTAGCTTTAAATCGCACTAGTGCCATCAAATCTACAATTATGCGTAAATCAGTGGAAGGAAATGAAAATGACCTGCAGCTATCACAGCCATTTATGCTCTAAATTATTTGTTCCGGTATTTCAGAGATAACAATAAGACATTGGCCTAAACTGTAACTAGCACATAAACAAAAATTGCTTTTTTGTGGCATAGTTTTCAATGTTGTGGAGTCTGAGAGAGAAGGAAAGGAATGGTGCTTAGTGGGTGCTTCTCGTGAAAGAAAACAGCTGTGCACTTTCTGACCTATCTCTTTGCCTAGGGAGAGAGCAATAAAAATAGTTAATAGCAAAAAGTCACTGAAATGAAACTGATAGAGCATAATCAACATAAACACGTGGAGAGTTTAGTCGAAACCTGGAGAGAAAATTCTGAGATCCCACCATACTGCACATTCACAATTTTACACAAACCTCCACCAAATAAGTTAAAAGAAAACTGAACTGGTTACACTTGTTAGAAATTTTGACTCTGATCTTGTATGAATAGACTGCCTGAGCCAAACACAAAAGCAAGACAAGCTTGCTAAACGCATATGGATACCAAGGGAATGGTTTCCTTAGCAATAATCCCCTTATGTATTAAGCACCCAGATCAAATTTATTATATTAGCTAGACAAAGACTGAGTGCTGATTATTACTCATGGGCTCTCCAAGATTTTTAGATCTCTGTGATGAAAATACTTCACAACAGACAGCCCTTTGTTCAAGGAGCTGCGTTATTACCAAAGAGCATGTCTGCATTTTGTAGCTTGGGAAGGCATGATTCTAAAACACTGATACCATCTCCATCACCCATGAGACATGGATGCCACTATGTGCACAGTGCTTTCCAGAAATGGGTGAAATGACAAGCTTTATATGCGAAGAGGAGAAGGAAGAAAATCAATTTCCTTCCCAAATGATGTAACTGTGGTATACAAAGACTAAGTAGAAGCAGTTATGTTTTCTCTGCAGTAATGACCTATCTAAAAACCAGACATGGTTTTGGAACAAGAAATCACATAGCCCACCACTGCTCTGGTGTCCTGCACAAGGGAAAGGTGGAAATTTAGCTAAAGGAAGAGAGGGATTTTATTTGCACTGGCCACACTTTATATGTTTATGCAACACAATTAACAAGACAGGGATGTGAGGGAGAAAGGGGTGTTTAAGATATTGAGTACCTAGTAATTAAAGAAAAATTACTTAAAAATCTATAGTCTAGAGCAGTGCTTCTCAAAGCCGGTCCGCCACTTGTTCAGGGAAAGCCCCTGGCGGTCTGGGCCGGTTTGTTTACCTGCCGCGTCCGCAGGTTCAGCCGATCGCAGCTCCCACTGGCCGCGATTCGCCGTCCCAGGCCAATGGGGACTGCAGGAAGTGGCGCGGGCCGAGGGCAGTAGCGTAGATAGGAGGGGACCGGGGAGAGCGGCCGTTCCCCCACTGAGCATAAGTGGCGCCTTGTCAATTTCCTGGTGCCTTTGTACTCACCCGGGGAAGCGATTTAAAAAAAAAAAAAAGGCGCCACCCGCTGTGGCGCTTTTATTTTACTCACCTGGCAGTGCTCTGGGTCTTCGGCGGCGCTTCGGCGGCAGGACCTTCAGTGCCGCCGAAGACACCCAGAGTGAATGAAGGGCCTTCCGCTGAAGACCCGGAGTGCCCCCGGGTGAGTAAAGGCGTCGCAGCGGGTGGCTTTTTTATTTTAATTGCTCCCCCTGTTCCCTCCACCTGGCTACGCCACTGGCCGAGGGATGTGCTGGCCACGGCTTCCCACAGCCCCCATTGGCCTGGAGGGGCAAACTGCAGCCAGTGGGAGCTGCGATCGGCTGAACCTGTGGACGCAGCAGGTAAACAAACTGGCCTGGACTGCCAGGGGCTTTCCCTGAACAAGTGGCGGACCGGTTTTGAGAAGCACTGGTCTAGCGAAACAAGAAATAGTAGGACAAATCTTAATGCTAATTCAAGGATGTGTCTCCCAATATTTTAGTCACATTAGGTTCTTACCTTGCCGTAAGGGACACCACAATAAATGACAAGCGAATAATCACAATAAAGTATGAATACTATTAAAGAAAAGATTTAAAAACAAAATAGAACACAATCAGGCAGTAAGCAATTGTTACTTTAGTTAAAATCTCTTCTGTATGTTTCCGTGGAGAGCTTTCAACAGCAATTAGACCTTAAGAGTGGGTCTGCCTCAGGTGGAGAGACACTCTTCTCTATGTAAGATAAGTCCAAAGTACATTATTCCCCATATTAGTAGTGAGTTCTGTGATAGTGTATCATAAATAACTAAAACAATTTATAGACGGGCAAGGCAATTTCATTGAAGAGTTGGTAAATCCTGTTTACAAATGATTTACAAATAGCAGAGTTAAGTGATCTTAACTAAGCCTTTAAAGCTGAAGAAATTTTTTAACTCAGTTAATTAAAGAATCCATTCAAGGAATGGTCTTGAGACTGGCAAATTAATGAATATTAAGAATCTTAAATTCAAATTAACCCCCCCTCTTTCTGTTTACCAATGTTAGCTGATGTCTCCTCACCAGGAATACACAATCTAAACAATTTGCTGTTTAACAGGGGAAGCTGTAAATCCCTTATTTAAAACAAAATTTCAATATTCCATTAAAATAGTTTCAAGAAAAATGTAAATCTAATCTCTTGGCAATGCTTTTCCAAACTTTGTCTCACCAAGGATGCTGTCATCTCAGCAATATCTTCATGTGGAAATAATGCTAGGCTAGAAGGCTGCTGATTCTTGATACTATGGTGTGACTTTTGTTTTGTTTTGTTCTCATCTGGTTTGTTGCTGTTTGCTTGTTTGTAGAGGTGTCATCTTCAAGGTTTGATGAGCTGAGAGCATAAGAGCAAGAATGTGTGAGCATATTAGAGAACATATAGGCATACGAGTACATGTCTCAGTATTGAGGAATTTATATTCTTCTTTTCCATAGGCTCACTGAAGAGTTTGACTGAATTCAAACATCAACTGCGGTCCCTTTTTGGTGACTCAACCTCTTCATGAGATGGTTTTCGTAGCACCTTCAGCTCATGGATATACTATTTGTTCACATATCTGCATCGAGGTGTAATACATCTTCAACTTTACAGTTACAATGTTTGTGTTTGTGATGGGAAATATAGCACATCTTTAAAATTAAAGTTTTAACTCTTCCTTTTGTTCTACTTCCTTTCTTAACTCTTCTTTCTATTCTTTATTAACCTATTTTCTGCGATATCCCTTTAGTTCTAGCAGAGCTTAATAGGAGTTGAAATTGTATTTCAGATGAATCCAAACACTCCTATTTTCTATATAAAGGATTTCAGTTTTCAAAATAGTCTTTTTAAACTTAAATAATCCTTAAAAGACGTGTCTAAACTAAACACAGATTCATAGATTTTTAAGGCTAGATGGGACTATCATGATCATCTAGTCCTGTGGTTCTCAACCAGGGTTACGCATACCCCTGGGGGTTTGCAGAGGTCTTCCAGGGATACATCAACTCATCTAGATGGTTGCTTAGTTTTACAAAGCTTTAAAAAGCACTAGTTGAGTCAGTACAAACTAAAATTTCATATAAAACAATGACTGCTCTTTATACTGTATGCTGACATGTAAGTACAATATTTATATTCCAATCGATTTATTTTAGAATTATATGGAAAAAATGAGAAAGTAAGCAATTTTTCAGTAATAGTGTGCAGTGACACTTTTGTATTTTTATGTCTGATTTTATAAGCAAGTAGTTTTTATGTGAGGTGAAACTTAGGGTAAGACAAATCAGACTCCTGAAAGGGTACAGTAATCTAGAAAGGTTGAGAACTATTGATCTAGCCTGACCTTCTGTATAGCACAGGCCATAGACCCTCCTTGAAATAATTCTAGATCAGATCTTTTAGAAAAACATCCAATCTTGATTTAAGATGGTCAGTAATGGAGAATTCACCATGACCTTTAACAAATTATTCCAATGGTTAATTACACTATTAGAGATTTACACCTTATTTCCAGTCTAGCTTCAGCTTCCAGCCATTAGATTGTGTTATACCTTTCTCTGCTAGATTGAAGAGCCCGCTATTAAATATTTGTTCCCCATTGTAGGAACTTACAGATTGTAATCAAGTCTCCTCTTAACTTTCTCTTTTTTTAAACTAAATAGATTGAGCTCTTTGAGTCCTTCACGATAAGGCAAGTTTTCTAATCCTTTAATCATTCTTGTGACTCTTTTCTGAACCCTCTATAATTTTATCAGCATCCTTCTTGAACTGTGGGCACCAGAACTAGACACAGTATTCCAGCAGTGGTCACACCAGTGCCAAATAAAATTTCCCTTTTTATGGATCCAAGGATCACATTAGCTCTTTTGGCCACAACATACCTTTGGAGCTCAGATTCAGGTTACTGCCCACTACAACCCCCACATTTTTTTTTAGAGTCACTGCTTCTCAGGATAGCGTTCCCCATCCTGTGAGTATAGCCTAAATTCTTTGTTCCCTGATGTATACATGTACATTTAGCCATATTAAAACTCATATTGTTTGCTTTTACCCAGTTTACCAAGCAATCCATTTAACTTTGAATCAGTAACCTGTCCTTTAATTTACCACTCCCCCAATTTGTGTTATCTGCAAACTTTGAGTGATGATTTTACGTTTTCTTCCAAATTATTGATAAAAATGTTAAATAGCATAGGGCCAAGAACCAATCCCTGAAGGACCCCGCTGGAAACTGATCCACTGGATGATAAATAGACATTTAGTTACATTTTGTGACCTATTCGTTAGCCAGTTTTTAATCCATTTAATGTATATTGTGTTAATTTTTTATTCTAGTTTTGATTAAAAAAATTAGAATAAAAAATTGTTATGTGGTATCAAGTCAAATACTTTATAGAAATCTAAGTATATTATATCAACATTATTATCTTTATTGACCAAACTTGTAATTTCATCAAAAAATATATCTAGTTATTTTGATAAATAAACCAGTGTTGGTGTGCATTAATTACATTACCATCTATTAATTCTTTTTTAATAGAGACCCACATCAGCCACTCCATTATCTTGCCCAGGATCCATATCAGGCTGAGAGGCCTATAATTATCCAAGTCATCCCATTTATCCTTTTTAAAAAATGACCCATTAGCTTTCTTCCAGTCTTCTGTAACTTCCCCAATGATCCAAGACTTATTGAAAATCAATATTAACGGTCCAGCAAACTTCTAAACTAGTTCTTTTAAAACTGTTGGATACAAGTTATCTGAACCTGCTGATTTTAAAATATCTAATTTTAATAACATCTGTTTAACATCCTCCAGTGATACTAGTGGAATGGAAGGAGTGTTATCACTGTGTGATGAAACTGTATCATTTCATTTTTCACAAAATATAGAACAGAAATATTTATTGAACACTTCTGCCTTTTCTGCATTATTATTAATAATTCTACATTTTCCAACTAGTAGTGGACCACCATTGCCAGTTTTATTTTCATACCTAATGTATTTTTAAACATTGCGTCATATTGTCCTTAACTCTGCTGGCTATAGATTTCTCTTTGTATCCCTTGGCTTTCCTGATCAATTTTCTATAATTCTTAACTTCTGAGTTATACCAAGAAGACATTGTTTGTTGTTCTTGTCTTCCTGAGTTTGGCAGGGAGTTGCTTAAGCATTGTCAGATAACTAATTAGTTTCCCAATTAATATGAATAATTTTATATTCACATGGCTTTCTATGTTAATAATCAGTTATAGCTAGGTCATTTGAATCTATATTTGTATAAGATACCTCACTGTTCACATAACAATGGTGTAAGGCAGTCATTACATATGCAGATAAATCTCAAAGCATCTTAAGCATTTAAGGTGCAATGAAGGTTTTCATCTTCTAAAGGAAACATGAATAGAAGTAAACTATCTAATATAAAACTTTCCAATCATAAACATTCTCCTTAACATTTGAAGACTTTAGACCATTTCTAAACAAAATCACTTTCAGTAAGAATATTTCTAGAATTCTTTGTGTGAGTTTAAAGGATTTTCTCTTTGCAAAAAGATGGGGTAAAATAGCTGACTTAATGACTATGTATAGCTCTGATAACACACCCTAACCATCATGCCTCTTTGGAATATCCTAAATAAAGAATTTCCTTACACTGGGACACGACCAGGTGTTTTTTTCTTAAAGCATAAATATCTTGAGAGAGTTGTTTCTTGAGATAAAGATCAAATCTACACCAGGCTGGTGTCTTGTATAAGAGGGATGCTCTTAGACGGTTATTTGCCTTTTGACCCCATGGTTTCTAGTTTTACAACTTATCATTTGGAGTACATTTACAATTTGCAATTAAGACTCCTATACAGAACACAAATCATGACTAACACTTATATACATCTTTCAAAACATATATAAAAGGAAATTAAAGCAAAATAAAAGTTATAAAGCTGCATTCCAGAGTCTGTGTAAACACACTTGGAGGTGATAAATATGGCTTTATGACTAAGGATGTGTCATCGTCTTTGACACATTTGATGCCTGTCACCGATTGACAAAAAGCAGAGATTTTCTAGAATTTGCTTAATTAGCTCAAACATTTAATTAAATTAAATAAGCAATCAAAACATAAGCACGTGAGTTGTCATATTCTCCAAGCATCATGTGTATAAAAGTAAGTATTGCCTTCAATTCAATAAAAGCAAGATTGTAATATCCTACAATTAGAATATTAAATTAACATTTTATTAATAACCATTTTTGCATCAACATTAAGGTCTGTCCCATATAAAGAGGAAAAGAGCAGAATTGTTTCTGGTTGAAGGAAGGCATATTTGTACCTAATACACAAACAAACCTGTCATAGTAAAAATATTGCACTTGTAATACTGACAAGGCTCTGTCTACAATAAGAAGCTGAGTTGTGTGGCAGGGAAATGCCAGTCAGACAGCTTACTCTGACCCTAAGTTACTCATGTCTTCACCCATCCTCTTTTCAAAATATGTTCTTACACTTTAGTTCCTTCATCACTGTTTTTTAGTTCCATCTCACTTGTATTAGTGTCACTCCTTTTCCCTCATTTCCTAAATTTTACACCTTGTGCCCTCTTCACAGCTGTGTACCAAACAGGAGTCCCACTGCACACAGCCCATTCTGATGAATGACTGAGCCAGATTTTCAAATGAATTCACCTCCCAGTTAAGTACCTAAACATGGGCAAGATTTTCAAAAGTGGCCCAATCCCAATGGCTCCCATTGTGAATAGTAAGACTTATGGCCAGATTTCCTAAATTGCTCCGTACTCAATGTGGACCCAAAGCGCTGAGCTCTTTTGGAAATCTGGCCCCAGTTTTGGGTACTGAGCACTTATGAATATTTTACCTATAGGATGCTTTTTGTTTTTTCTGTGCTGGTTACAGAACACAGAGAACATATTTATCAGGGTTTCAGATATTCATGACAAGTTCCTTATGAGTAAAATCTTTAGAAGATCTGGAATCTGACCTCCAATTTTGTACTTGCTACTTTTTACACAGTGTCATCTTCACATGCATGCAGACACAAATGCTTGCACAATTATCAGAATTTGTTAATGACATGCATGTGCAAATTCTATTTGTGCATAGACATGTGAACGGAATTGCATACACCAATGAATGTGCTTACCACGTCATGTGCAAAAAAGCCCATATTTTGAAAATGTGACTCTACTGGTTAATTTGTTAATAATTGAGTTATTTTGGTTTTTCTGGCTGATGGCAAACCTGCATGATGTACTAAATATGCAACTATAAGGATTAGATTCTCTAGTTTGATCTTGTGCTGAATATAGCTCAGCCAGAGTGGGTGAATAAATGTGGTTTTAATACCATCCTGTATTCTTCCCTAGTCTAATGGCCAACAGGATGCTGGACTGGTCCCGGACTAGCTGCTCATAGTGTCAAGGCCCATTCCACCAGCTGGGGATAAGTCAAGTGTAGGGGCATTTCTAGGACAGTGATGCCTGTGGGGAAGTGGCATAGGAGCTGCTACAGAAACCCTATGTCACTGGAGGACTTCCTGACCCAAAGGGAATCTTCCTGCATTTACAATTGTTTTGCACCACTGGCTCACAAGAGTAAATCAGGCTCTGTATATTTAACTAGTGAATACTGATTTGATTACTATATTAATATTCATTAGTACAGTTGTGTGTATCTTTCCTGCACAATTTCTGCTATACACGTTACTGTAAGAGCCTATTATTCCCTTAGTGGGTAAAAAGAACTATTCACTCTCATTTTCTGTCTCTACTGAGAATTTAATAGAGTTGCTCAATGAAATCAAAAGCTTAGGAAAATCATTAGTTTCTCAGTTGGTAGTTATTAACATATTTGGTATGTTTTGAGTTTAACTGTGTCTAAGTACATGGCTTTGTCATCTAAATAGTTGAAAGGATAACAGCTGCAGCTTGAATTAACCTGTTAATCCATTGTAGCCCTTTTAAGTATAATTTGCTGACTACCTGATTTACAGTGTATTGCATCAAGCTGGCATTATTTCTGCAATATTGATAAATGCTGATGATAATGCCCGTAGAGGCCTAGAAGAGTAGGGGTGTGCATATCAATTTTAATAATATAAGAACCAACCCAAGCCCTCACCCATGGGTTGACCCCAAATGGCCTGAAAAAGTTTAATGAATATATATTAAATTTTCTTGCATGACTGTGTATCCTATCTTCAGATAGAATTAGAAGCACCATAAAAGCCTGATCTGTAAGATGTCAGCCCAGTTTTCCGATCAGAGAGGTTTTCGAATCTTCTTCAGATAAAGCATCCAAATGTTTGAGTGCATTTTATTTTTTAAAAAATTTAAGGACCGCAAAAAAGTCAGACTCACAAATCAGGACACTTCTATTTTCTCTTTAGGCAACATCAATGCAGTACAAGCATGAGCAATATGCATCTTCCACAAGCTGCTCCGCCCACTGGGAGGGACATTTCTTCTGGAGTGAGAGGGTAGTTCATTCTTTATACCTACTCAAGTCCTGACCACTCTGTTTAGACTGTTCTCAGGGTTGCCAATTAGTGCCAGTTTTGATTGTGGTTTTGTCTTATGGATTCTAGTCCATTCAGAACAGAAATTTGATCACCAATTCATTTCTCAGAGGTCACACTTTTGAATTCTTATTTGAACCAAATAGCTGAATTTGAGGTTTGTTCCACACATTTTGACTTTCTCCTCCCTTCAGTTAAAGTATAGTATGTAATTCCCATCAATCTCCCTTGGTTTTATGTATAAATCCTGCGGCTAACCCTAATCACTAAACAATCAGAACTAAAAATGGGACTGGGACTCATAAGAACAATTTGATTGGAAATCCGAGAAAATTATTCAATATGAAGAAATGGAATGAAGGATTTACTTAACCCATGCTAATAGTCTCTGCTAAAGTGAAAATAATTAAATCAAGTTTAGCTTTAATTTGTTGACCCGATGTACACTTTTCGCCCCAGTGTGATAAATTATTGGAAAAGAAAATCACATGTACTGCGAGCCTGCTGTTGTATGAAAGTGGAATTAATTTGAAAATAATTGAAGAATTATTCAGCACTTAAATTTATTGCATTGGCAAAGTAAAAGGACAGGTAATCCTGAGCGGCCAAGTTGAGATCCACATTCAGATTTGATCTTCTCCAAAGTCCTATGGAGTTTGCATCCAGGGTTTTGGAGCAGTCCATTATAGAGTCATGGGATAGATGCAAAATTTAGATTGGTATCTGCATATGGTTCTGAACTTCATCAGTGCGTATGCACATTGGAAGAAATTCAAAGAATTCCATAGATGTTTATAAACATACTCTCTACTATGCCAAACAAGGGAACACCTTAAAGATGTTGAGAGCATAATATCTGCTTTAAGGTTAATACTTACTTTCAATGCAAGGAAGGTAACATATTAATTTGATTTGAATTCAATGGCAATTAGGACCCATAGGGACTGTTAAGGCCTAGAAAGGTCGTAGGACAGTTATACTCAGTAATGAGGACTTCAAAGATACTCTGAGAAGAGAGAGTCATGTGGAGGGAGAAAGTCAATTGTCAGATCACAAGCTGTTAATATGGGGGTCTAGATAAGATCAAATATTATCATTGTAAGGATGATCATAATTATTAAGTGTAGGGTTTGCCAAGGCCTAGTGGAGAAGGGATGGATTGAGGGAGATGATATCTACTTGAGAGTCACAAGGAATGAGTATCAGTATGAAGAGAAGGAAAAGGGCAGAGGCCTAATGGAAGATTCTAGGGGTTATTTAAGTAGTAGAGTTAGAGATAAGGAGATTATCCAAAAGTTTGGATGCAGCTTATCCCAGCTGAACAACGTAAAGTCTGCAGGCATGTTTGTGTTAATTAGAGACTACTCACTGTGGAGATCCTTACAAAACATTTTTAAAGGTGACCTGAAATATTTACCTATCAAGACCAAGGTTCCAGGTTCACTCTTTCACCCTGGAACAAGCAATGCCACTTGTAACACCTAACATAGAGCAGCAAGCATCATTCCTTGCACTCTGCTGGGTGCCAGCATCAACTGCCACAGGAGAAACAGAACTCAGGCCCTGACAAGTAATGTTTTTAATCACTTGGTGTCTATAAACTCAGTTACACTGGTTATACTTCAGTTACACTGGCAGCAAAAATATATCCAGCTTAGCCCTTTTGAGTTAGCAGAACAAAAACACAAGACAACAATCCATCAGCTATGAGTCCATTATGCTCATGTGTCGTCACTGCCAAGTAGAGGGCAATGAACAGACTACTGAATAGTTTTTAGCCGATGATGGTCTGCGTGTCTGACCATGCTTAAGCGAGGCTCTGGAGAGTCATTTTTTTCTGTTAACTCATTCTTCCAGTATCAGCATTAGTGTCACTGCTGTAGTATGTGCAGTAGCGATTGCTGCAGGGGGTTAGTTTCAGAGAGCTCTGATGCTTCATTGTCTCACAAATTAGAGGAGGTAATAAAATCTAAAAATGTTGAACTATGACTCCATCTCGGTGGATGACCCTGACTTAAACCCCAGGGCCAGGACTGAATATATCACTCATAATGAGTGTTATGACTGCAGCAACCTAATAATAGCAGGAGAGTGTTGCTGCTGAGTATACTGTTACTGCAGTAGCCTCTTGCTCTCTGTAGTAGGACCTGAGTTAGAGACTGTGGCCTAGTTTGCATGGGGGAGGCCAAAAGGAGGTGCTGAACATGAAAAATCTGGGCATATGCTTCCCCATCTCAACCCCTAACCTGCAAGCGCTACCTCTAGGAATAAAAGAACAGTATAATCTTTCTGCTCATTCATTTAGCCCTTACTGCTCCCCCTGCAGAGACTAGCAATGGGTGTGTCTTTATGATGTAAACATCAGTTACCAGGACCTGGCCTGAGCCTAAGCAACTCATATCACCAAACAACCATCAGAGGGTAGAGATTTTAGTCACTATTCCATTATAGACCTAGGCTTGCTTCACACCTGTGCCCTAATGGTAAAAGGCTCTGTATCCTGTTCCTAGGACTCAGTAAACAATTTGAAACAAATGTATCTAATAAATGTGGCCTTTTTATCTGCTCGTAGATCACATTCTTGAACCTATTCATTATTCAAAAATATTATAAACTCTTTGGATTGATCACCAGCAGTTTACTGAATATACAATGTTCAGAACATGCACTGTGTTGGCTAGTTATCATTGGTCAATTAAGATACAAGGCAATGAAGAACTTATAAGCAGAACAGGAATGGCATGAATTAAATGGAGAGAAGTGAGCAGAGTGATCTGTGGTAGGAGAATGCCTATCAAATTGAAAAGTAAGATCTATGAAACAGCAAATGACTCCAAATGCTGGGTGCTGAGAAAGAGATAGAAACAGATCTTGATTAGTGAAAATGGGAACGTTAAAATGGATGCTTGGAAATACCAGGATGGCTCATGTTTGGAACAACCATATATGGGAAAGTGGTACCAATTATAGAAAAGTGGAGGGAATCCAGACTTAGATGGTTTGGGCATGTGAAAAGACGATTGGAAGAATATATAGGAAACAGAGTGCTAAACTTTAGAAATGGAGGGTAAGAGAAGGTTTGGAAGACCCAAAAGTAGATATCCTACAAAAGGATTTGATTAGTTGTGGAGTTTCCAAGGAACCCTTCAAGACAGACTGGAATGGAGAAGGATTCAAAGAGCCAACCTCATATAGATGGGACAGAGTTTAGAAGAAGAACAAGAAGAAGTGGTAAGTTACAAGGCATCTGATTGCTGATTCCGATTCCTGATTAGATGTAAATTCAAACGTTTGTTTCGTGCAAATTTAAATTTACTCTCTCGCACACATTCAAAATTTCCTTTGCCATTATTATGTATGCCTATGACTTTGAAATTCACTTCAGTAAATATTCATGCCAACAAATCCCAAATGCAAAAATGTTCCCAGAAGGCAAACACAAAAAGGGAGTTAATATGGCTTAATCGAATTCATTTATAAATTTGTGCAAATTCACAGAAAATTTAACCCCATTACCAATCCCGAGAGCCATCCATTCCTAGATGGGGTCAAGGACAGGAAGACATAATGGCATAAAAAAAATTGTTGTGTGATTCATAGATGCAGCTCACCTAGGAGAGAAATAGTCTCTAAAATACAGCCCCTCTCTCTAAAATAAAAGGCACTCGAGCTGGTTTTTGTAGCAGGTTTCAATTTTCTTAAATAGTCTGTTCTACGTGATCTCTTCCAGCCACAAATATAATATATGTGTCTGTATTTTTTTGAAGTGGGCAGTGCTGAATTGTTTCTGATTACAGCTTTTAGCAGCCACGTTTTTGGCTGTCTGGGTGTCCTCTGGTAATTGAAAACTTGCTTATTGGCATCACTTGTTGGACTTTATTTAATCACAATTTCTCCTTGAGGAGTTGATTTATCCCTTTGGAGGGCTGACTTTGTATAGGCTTTGTCTGTTTTCTGGCATTGGGCAGGGTCTGTTTCATGCATGTGGATTTGTAATTTAGATGCAGTGACTAACCATCAGCTATCTTTCTTTGGGTGGAGTTGAGAACCACTCATTTGGTGTTCTTTGGAAACAGCCTTCCTGCTGACGGCACTGGATATGTACCTGAATAAGGAGAGACGTGTCTCCCTTACAATGGATTGGACGGCTGCTGCTGCAACCAGTATAGTCCAGACCACTGTCAGTTTCCTGAACACACAGGCAGGCAATCTGGCCACCTTTTAATTGTGAAGAGTTTGATTAACTGTTCTCTGTTTATCAAAGTGGGCCCTTGTTAACACTGATTACTTAGATTTCTGTTTGATCAAATTATACACAGCGTATACTGGTTTCGCTCTGATTTAAATGTCACTTTTTCATCCTTCCCAGAAAAATATTTTAGTCTCATTCCCCATTAACTCTGAGAGGGAAGAAGGATTATTCCCCACAGTGCGAGGGACAAATCCTAAAATCCTTCCTTGCTGAGTCCTTCTTAAAAATCTGTTTAACACAAAGATTTTATAAGAGTCACCTGATGGGAGAGGACTTGACTGTGGCTGCTGCCACCAGTTTCTAGCTCACTGACAGGCAGCAGGTTGCTGCTCTAAGAGTCTGTCTAAACTGGGGGTGTAATTTGCAGCTTGGGTAGACGTATGCATGTTAGTTTTGATTGAGCTAGTGTGCTACAAATAGCAGCGTGGCCATGGCAACATGGGGCAGTAGCATGGACTAGCCAGCTGAGTCCAGTCCGGTCTGAGACCATATGTATGTACTGGGGGCAGCTAGCCTGCACTGCTGCATACAACACCATGGCTACATTGCTATTTTTATCACGCTAGCTTGATCAAAGCTAGTGCATGTACATATACTGGGGCTGCAAATTCCATATCCACCTGCAGTGTAGATATACCCTAAATGACCACAGGGCCACTTTAGGATCAGTGCGGGAGATCCAGGGACTACAACTGATGAAATACTGATTATATTAAATCTTAATTTGGCTTCTTGGGAAAGGAGATTTATGATGGAACAGGCCGTGGGCAAGGTTGTTTCTGACTAGATGATTCGGAAGAGACGAATGAGTCATCACACAGAGGCCTGAGTATCCATTGGAGCTGCATTTTCAGCACATCCTCTGGGAGATCCATGCTAGTGAATCAATACTGAGCTTTATTTTCCTCTTCTACTACGCAATTTATGGAAAAGATGAGACTAGAGGGTGCAAACTCTTGAGGGATTGTTTATGTGGGCTGCGCTAGTGAATTTATGCTTGCATTGACAACTGTACATTAAAGATTTGTGTTCAAATATGAATGCAATCAGCTTGTGTGTTTCTTTCTGTCATTCAGTCTAGGAGGGAAGGAAATGTGAGACTGAATTTAAATTGGGTGGGCTGAGGCAGGCAATGAGGGAATGGCAGCCAGATGAACCTAAAATAAATAGCCAAGTTGTAACCAAGGCAGTAGGGAACATGTGGGTTGTTTTGTCTGCATCAATGTATCAGCTCTGCATGCTGCCCTGCTGGTGTCCTCACCACAGAAGGTTGAGTGGTCTAGCTATCTTTGTATGAAATGCTCATGGAAAGTGAATTTTACATTTGCATGCTTGAGTATTTGCACTGGAAGTTATATTTTTAATATGATATGAGCCATTGCTTCCTACAGCAGGAAGACATGGTCTTTCCAAGGCTTGGCACAGAAACAGTTAAACAAGCCAGACAAGAATCTTACTGCATCCTTCACAGTTCATATCAAATACACCTTCTCAGGTACTTTGTGTCAATGACTGTGTCGATGTCAGAAAATTACAGTAAATGCAATGTGCTTGGTGTATTTTAGATAGAATGGGACAGTTCTTAACACAGCAGGAATATAGGGTCCCAAAAACTTCTCACTAGAGCTCTGACACAGTGGCAATTAAGTGAACCAGACAAGGATCTGACCATCTGACCCGCTCAGGGGGGATTTGATGAGAGAGAATTAAATGTGAATCCTGTCCCCATGCAGTAAATCTTGCAATAGCCTGATTATTTTTGAGTGATTCTCAGGTAAAACCTTTGTAGCCCTGATAGGGCAAAGTTTAAAATCATCTAAAATTCCCTACATCTGTCCCTCAACTGTATCTCCCTAAACTGCTCCCTCTCCCTTACAGATGCAAAGTCACAGTGGCTTCTTAAAACTCTGCTCGAGGTTATGAGAGTTACAGTAATGTATCAGGGAAGAGAAGCAGTACCACTTAACTTGTGTGACCATTCACTACTTTTAAGATTGAGTATTGAGGAGTCCCAGTAAGCATTTCGGATCAATATGCAGTAAAATAATTTAGAAAACCAAAAATTCATTGAGAAAATATGAATGTTTGTGAAAACTTGGTCTTCTTGTAGAGATTGGTCAGGCAGGAAAAGAGGCTAAATTTGTTCAGCAAATTATTGACTGTGATTGATTAATCCTAATATTAAATAGCTTCATTAAAGCTTCATGAGTTGCTACCAATTGTATTCTTACATTCTTCTGTTTATTTCGTATCTGGTTATGTTGTTCCAGCCAATTATTTGTTTTTATTTAAATGATAGCTAAACATCCTCAGAGCCATATGAAGGGGCTATTGCCTTCTCCCTTCTGGGGAAAAAATGCAGGAGATAAGAATACTGGTAAAAGAGATAAATCAGAATGAAGCCATGCTGGTGAAATGTTCTCATGCAGTTTGCTTCAGAGCAGGTGAGATCATCATCTATCATCTCCTGAGCCTCTGACGGACCAATGAGAGGTGGGCAGAGAGCATAGTCAGTTGCTGTTTTTGATTCACTCTTTCTTACTTCCTTTTCCCCCTTTGGGGATAACTGCTATTATTTCTTCTCCTCCCTATTCCTTCACAGAGAAGTGTTCCTCTGAGAATGGAAACCATCAGAAGTATATACTTTTCACAATCATGTGGTCTTGTACTCTGCTACCTTCAAGTCAATCCCAGTCCCATTGAAGTCAATGAGTATGGCAGTTCTCCCTTCACCTGTGTTCCTTGCCAGTCCCATAATACACTGAACAGCAGAGCTGGCAGGAAACTTTAGGGAATTTCTGGATATCTAGTGCTGGCAGCAGTGTTAGAAGGGAGCACTGTGTACACTAGTGTCTTCTCACGCCTATCCGCACAGGGTTATGGTTAATAGTATGAATGGAGGTGCAACACAGTCTTACTTGGGAGCTAGTGTGATAGACACATCCCGCTCTGTTTCATTTATCTTCATGGAATATTGGTAATGGTAGCTATCCTGACAGTGGACTGCTTCACTTGGGTAAAGTCTTTCTGTTTGGTACGTTACAAGCAGACAATCCTTATGTACAATTTGAGACATCCAGTGGGTTACACCCCACTACCATATATCTCAATGCTGCATTCCCATCTGCACTGTAGGTCTGCAATATTTAAAAGGATTTATGCATGCAGGGAACTGCCAGTAGTATCCTTGATGAAATGTTTAGATTTCCCAGGATCAAAAATTGTGCATACTGTTACCTTTTAGTGTCCTTCAAGATTGTGATTATGGGGCAACTAAAGTAGACTTGGTTTGACCAAAAATATACAGATTGAATGAATGCATCATTCCTAATGAAGGCCGTTGTTGTTTTTTAAGAGAGTCAGACAAACAAATAACCCCTTAAGTCAGTTTTTGGTTAAAGTCATGGTCTTCACTATATAGCCCAAGGTACTGCTGAGAAACTCCTCCCTGAATGTGTTCACAGTTGGCTCTATATATGTCAATTGTAGCAGAGTATGGGGTTTTAAACTTTTTCCCCTATGCATTTTTCCCATGGCCATAGTATAGGCACAGTCATTTCTGCTAATTTTTCATGATAAACAATTCAAGGTTCATGCACATGTTCTGTTCCGTGAGCCTTTCTGGTGAGAAGTCTGACTGTTATATCTTTGTTTTGATAAACTGCCAGCATTATTCATGTTTCCACACAAAAAGAAAAGTGGGAAACTTTACACCTACTGGTCAGCAAGCTTCAAAATATTTCAAAATGTTTGGAGTAGAGATGTGAAACCAAGCAGCAAAATATAGATGAAAATGGCAAAAGTTCAAAAAGTGATCAGACCCTAGGATTATTTTGGTCCATAATTAAATATAGGGGCAGTTTGCAGAACCCAGATCTGAATAATTCCAAAGGTCAGTGGTGTTGGGATCCAGTTGTTTGTTTGTAGTGATCCCTAGTTTGAGATTGGGTTTTATCACTGATTTCTAATCTGAATCTTCTGATCTTCTGCAAGGTGTTACCTAGCTTAAGCATTTATATGGCCCTGTGAAGGGAACCACTCACTACAGAATCCAGCCAGTGGTTAGAAAGGGAGTGGCAGACTTTCTTTTCTGGCACCCGTTGGTTGGCAGCTACTCTCATCCTGTGATGGTCCACCCCTTCCATGACTCAGCCCTCCGGCTAGATCACATGTGTTTTGTCTGCCCCTTTTAGAGCATTTAAGGAGTCCAGCAATGGGGTAGTCCTGTGGGTTAGGCAAGAAGACTCTAGGTTCATCCCGACCCCCTTGGTTGAGGTCTCCGGGTCTTGACCCTTCTGTGCACAGGGCCTTCTCTCCCCAAGATTGCCCATATCAGGGGTCAGCTTGTGCCTTCAGCATCACATAATGGTTGATGGTGAGCCTGGCTTCCCTTCTCTCCACTGCGTTCCAATGCAGGGCCCAGGGTGAACAGTTAAATCATGCACCACCAAAGTGCTATGCTGCCACCTCCCTGGATCACTTCCTACCAGACCCTTTTCAACAGGTAAAGTCAAGTCATTAAACACCTGCAGTCAAAGATAAAGTCTCAGACCTTCTTCTGAGTTTGGCAACATCAGTATAGCCAGGCCTCAGTTAGCTCAGAGTGCAGACCAGTTCATCACTGTCTGCTGCCCTCCTTACCGGGCTGCTCTCCTTTTGAGCTCCTCCTCCAAGCCATGCATGCATTGCAGATGTGGCAGAGTGGGGCTGCGCGTATCCAGAACAACTGCTTAACTCCTTCCTTACTCATGCGGGGTTTATATGCCACATCACGGGCACGCATCACTGTAGTATCCTAGGGCATCACAACCTTTCAATGTTATCCTCACAACACCTCTGTTAAGTAGGGAAGTGTCTTAACCGCACTTTACAGGTGGGGAACTGAGCCACAGACAGGTTAAGTGACTTGCCCAAGGTCACAGTGAAAGTCTGGGTCTCCCACATCCCAGGCTAGTGCCCTAACCAATGCATCATCCTTCCTCCCTAATCTTACCTCCTGCATCCCTCTAAAATTGCTCTGGCCCCTCCATTCTTCTCTGTAACTCTCTCATAAACCCTGCTTCAACACATTGATTTGAGGCTTGAAGTTGGATAAAAAGACATAGATGAGCAAGAAAAATAAATCTTAGAAAGAAAATAAAATATAGAGTACAAAAAAAAACCCCAAACCCAAACACCAAAGTGTAAAACTCTTCAGGGAGGAAAGTAGAACAAACTGACAGTAGCAAGCAAAGGAATCCTGTATAGGAAAGAATTCTCAAGATACTGGTGAAAGTACAGTTAGTCCACAGAGAGGATGGAGCTTTAAAAGAATTAAGGTAAATAATATAGATAAAAAAGAATCAAGGAGGACAAGATGGTCAGGGAGTCAGTGATTTTTCTCTTTGAGTATGAGCTGTTTTTTATATATATATATATATAATGAACTGAACACCCACTGGCATTTATTCTGGGATTTGTTTCCAAGTCTATTGAGATTCATACCTTCAAAAGGAAGGATGTGGATTAGGTTCTTTCTGAGGGCATGGGGGGGAAACCTGTGTCACTGTAGCTCCTTGAGAGGATAAAGTATCGAGGATCAGGGTAAGGCATGTCCTTTGAGCATTGTTGGGAGGAATCCTAGAGGCTCCTTCCCTCCTCTTTGGAAAATTATACATAGGATGAGTACTGATCCTCTAACTTAAGGAAAAACATGTCTTTTTGGTATAGCATGAGCTGTAGGGATATGACTTGAAACCTCAGTCATTGAGAGTGAAGATTGATAGTAGCCTGGGATTGTGGTATTGAACTTTTAATGTTTTATTACAATTCCTGAAGTGTCACTCATACGAAGGTTTCCTTTATTGCAATGGTGCTATGGATCACTGTCAGAAGTTGTTTCTGTTTCTACAATTTTCTTTTAGGTTCTCATGTATCTAGTGGTTTTATTGGTGCCGGGCCATAATTGGATTCCAGTTGCTGTCTCACTCTCATCATTCTTCTTTGTCTCGTTGCCTGAAAGGTACCACTTGTGTTCTACTATTTCATTCTTCAGCACTAAATATCTGCCTTTTAAGGTTATTTTAATTGGTGGGATCTTTCAATACTCCATGGGTAGAAACCATTCTAAAAGTCCTATTGGATTTAATAGGGAATGATCATTTTTATAGATGTGTTAAACCACCCCATATAGTTCTTTATTTAATTCTAGAGGCTAATAGAATAGTTCCTCTAAATGCTCTTCAGTGTCTATAGAAACATATTAAATTCTGTGTGGCATTTCCTATAAATTCTGTGGGACATGGTTTAGCACAATTTGACTATCTCCTTGTGGATTGCCTGATTCTGGAGTTGGGGTAACTCAACACCTCTCAAGATTCAGCATGGAGTGAGCACATTTTGTCTCCTTGTGCCGTAATTGTTATTAACTTAGATCCCATTTCTACCACTGTTTCTCAGAACCTGCTGGGGCCCCTGTCATCCAATGATACTCTCCTCCTAAAAACCTAGGGAAATAGGAATAATGGAATTACATCAGGGATGAATTTAGGCTATTAAATCCATCTATGTATCTTCATTTGGTACTCAATAATACCAGACACTATGTCTGAATTCCAAGATCGGATATTTGGCTTTTAGGGTGTCATCTTTCTCTGGCTAGATTAAGAACACTCCCTTTCGAAGCATATTCTTGTTTCTGGAATTGATCATTGAGCAGTGTAGCAGTAAGGATTGCAGGTGCTGCTTGATCAAAAGTGAATGAGTCTGCCTCTTCTTATTCCTCTGGTGCTCATCCAAAGGATTTCCCAGCTGATCGTGGACATGTTTATATCGATATGGGATGGTTTCTCTGGCATGGTGTTATTCCAGTGGGAAGATCCAGGAGTTGGAGACATGTCTTCCTGGAATACCTCAGGATGAAGCCAAAGAAGAGTGGTTTGAGCATTGGTCTACTAAACCCAGGGTTGTGAGTTCAATCCTTGAGGGGGCCACTTGGGGATCTGGGGCAAAAATCAGTACTTGGTCCTGCTAGTGAAGGCAGGGGGCTGGACTCGATGACCTTTCAAGGTCCCTTCCAGTTCTAGGAGATGGGAAGAGGGAACTGAATATTTTATAGAGCTGCAAATTTGCCACAGGGAAAGCTATTCCATGTATGGCTGGTATTTTCAGCACTGTCTTTTTGTTGAATACTGAAAGTTACTGGAGACTGGCATATAAATGGACAAAGAAGTTGAGTTCTGAGGAAGATATAAATAACTACCCATATATTAGTTAACATATTTGTTTATAGAAAAGGATCTGAGTAGTGAGGGTTGAACCTAAAAAGTTGAGAGGACTGAATCAGATAAGCATCCACAATTTCAGATTTTTGTCTATCTGATTTTTATACTGTGTTTGTAATGATCTGGCTATGTAGCACTCTCAAATAGCAAATATAAATAGAAGATGATTGCCTGTATTATTACTAGCCAACAGAATCGTTCTTTTAGCTCGCATGGTAGAGACCTGTGCATTTGATGTTAGAAGGTCCCAGATTCAATTTTTGATAATGACTCATGGGAGAGGGAGGTGGTCATTATATATTTATCACCTGAAGCTGTCTTTCTATCTGATACTTTATCTGAGATCATGTTTATGAAGATTGGGGAAAAGTTACAAATATATTGGAATTACTGAAAAAGCACAATGCATTGTAGGAAATCGCGCATTTTTAATGACACACCTGTCTAGTAAAAATTCACTGGCCATAAAGAAAACCCCAATGCACTTAAATGGCAAGCAACAAGAAGATGTTTAAAGATGTTTCTCTAGAATTCACACGTCAGTTAAAAGCCTTCACTTCTAAATCTGAATAATACTAAATAAACCAAATTTGACAAACATTTAAGCTAAGTACCTTCTGCTGTGATCTGAATACCAGCTGTGTAATGTCTTCATATATAAAGTGGTTGATGAGGCTGGGCTAACTTCATCCTACCTAGCAAGGTGAAAATGGTGTTCTCACCTGCAACTATACGTAGGTGATAATTAACTAGCAATGAAGTTGTAAAGATGATACAGATGTCATATGAAATTTTGATGCTGCTGTTAGAACTGGATGCTGCACTGAGGTCAATAGGAGTTTTGTGTGAGTAAGGTCTGCAGGCTGAAGCTCAGAGAAGAGCATTTAATTTGAACTATAATATTTCATACTTTTTTTTTAATCCTAGAGCATTTTCACAACGAAGTGGTTTGTGAGTGAGATACTGAATTATTAACTATGGTTGCAAACAGAGCAACCATTATAACATTAGCAATAGCTCTGACCCAATGTTGGAAACTGTTTTACCTGGACAGAATCAATGTTGGGCAAGATATATGAATTATCCACTACCCTGTTCAGAAAGAGTCAAGGGATCTTTAACTTCGTGTTTTATCCTTTCTACTTCCAGATTCTATAGCTGATTTGTTAGTGGGGAGTGTGCTGCTCTTCATTATGTATTGCCTTCCCTTGAAGGATCTGCAGAAGTGCCCTACCAGTATGCATTGTCCTTGCCTCCCCACCTCTAGTCAGTCACTGGTCCCTAAGCAGCTCTGAGCAATGGTTGAGCCAAGCCAGCAAGATACGACTGGTACTCACAATTTTGGGGAAGCCGAATAAAGTCAATTAGTGCTATCATATTTTCCTTCAACAAACTGAATGCATAAATTAATTAAAATGTCAAGCCATGAAAGTTTATTATCAAACTGAACTTAACTCAGTATTGATCAGTAGATTGCAAAATTCCTGCATGTTTTATTATCAAAATAAATGCAAAAACTCCAAAAGCTGTTATTCTTTATGGCCCATTTATGATTTTAATAATATTTCTCAGGAACACTGCTGTTGACATAAGCACCTTGGGGCAATCTGTCATTATTATTTACTTTTTGATGTATTTGATATAGCATTGTCAAAACAGGAAAGATGATATTTTCCTTTGCAGTATCAATTAAAAAAACTCCCCTTTGCCCAACTTAAATTATTTCCCAACACAGAGGCCCTTTTGGCACATTCAATTTTATTGTGAAGAAAGCACTGTACGTTTCCTATAGCTTTTGATGAAAGATTCATTTTCAATCTCTGTGTCAGGAGATGTACCAGTGTTATCTATAAATTAGAAACGTATGCAAGATACTCAATCAATGCTGAATTTCAATGAACTTTGTGGTTCTAATGTCATGGAACTCTGTCAAATGTTAACAGAAATTAAAGGTAAAATTCATATAGAGCCTTCACAAATCACAGCCTTATCTGTCAACATTTTATAATAACCTAACATCTATGATCTATCAAGGTATTAAAGTGCAAATCTGAGTCCCATTGGAAAAATCATGACATTCTCAGACCAGTATAATAACAATATATATTTCCATTGAACAGAATTGTCAAGCTTTCCTTTCAAACTTCTCTCACTAATTGCATTTCAAACAAGTTCCATTGCGAATACTGAAAATAATAGACAGGAAAAACACTGGGCCTGTTATAACTTTGAAATACTTGAGATAGCACCGGTTCATGTTTATTTAACATTACTTTCTTCTAGCATTTTTAAAAATAAAACTGATTTTAAATTTTTGATAAGGTAGTTTTCTTTACAAACACACACAAAACAGAGGCACTACAAATCTCATTTAACAAGGCAAGTGAAATATTAAAAATATATAAAGCATTCCATCTTATCTGTCACCACTAGTAAATTTCCTTACAGGCCACTATGTTATATCAATCTAGACGTGTGGCAATGCACTTTTAATTCAATTACTTGGCCCTAATTTTAAAGGACACCAAATCTGTGGAGATCAGGGTGCTATTTAGAATTATATTTCTCTCATTTTGTGCAGTTGTGAACACAGGATACCCAGATTCTGCCCTAAATTATGGTCATAATGTTAGGGTGACCCGACAGCAAATGTGAAAAATCAGGACAGGGGTGAGGGGTAATAGGAGACTATATAAGAAAAAGACCCCAAAATCAGGCCTGTCCCTATAAAATCAGGACAGCTGGTCACCCTACATAATGTGCTGCTCCAGTGGTGCAAAAGGGGCCATAAACTCAGCCTAAGTAGTAAACTAAGGATTACCCCACAGTGAGGTAAACCCTGTACCTCCCCTTCCTAGATCTCCAATGAGGAGGCATGAGGGCGTTTGGGCACACTGTGCTCTGGGAATACCTGGCTGCAGTATTGGGCTCTTGGGGGGGCATTACAAGCTTATATAATTCAGAGCCACTTTGAGGCTGTTCTGAATTAGTGTGGAGGCCAGCCTGCAGGGAGCAGGGGCACACAAAGGTGCTGTACAGCCACCTTTGCCCCACCCTTCCTCGGCTGTACTGAGCAGAGGATCTAGTCCATGGCGCTTTGAACATGGCGCTTCTTAAGATTTAACAAAATATTATATACCTGGTATACAATACACAAAAGCCTGAGTGGGTTTAATGTGAACAGCTGATTTCAGTGTTCCATATTTACTTTAGCTGCCACAGACACACTTGCCAAGGACCTGCCTGATGAAACACCAGTCTATCAGAGGCTTTGACCTAGCCTCAAGGGCTTTGTGTGGCAAAATAGCATCTCCATAGTACCGTTCCTACCAGCCCTGCCACTTCTCCAGCAAAGGATCCCCAACTCTAAAGAAAGGGGTTCTCGGGTAGATATGATTTTATTGTGATAGTAGCTGAACCTCCTTTTCTCTTCACAGAGGGAAGGGTGATCCATGCAAAGGGTCTTAATACAGACCAATGGTTGTCTGATCCTGAGGATATTGTGACAAGTGTTTTTCTTATTGGACACTTTTCCTGAAATCCAGACTAGTTAAAGGAAAACTCATGACAAGGGAAGTTGCTTGAAGTTGTGTCTTTGTTAGCATCAAGCAAACGTCACAACATCCAGAAGTTCATTGCATTTAGGAACAGCTCCCTAAAGTTCAGATGTTTATCAGAACTTTACTGGGTCTACATAACTCTATTCGGGATTTTACCAGAACTGGTTTGCTTGTGAGAATTTTGCTGCTTCTGAATGGGCTTCAAATTCTGGGAATGCTGGCTTTCTCCGGTATTTCACAAGTTGTTTCCAGTACTGAATGGATCCAAGAAGTGCAGAAGAGCAAATATAATTGAAAAGTACAATAAAAACAAATAACCATTAATTTTCAGAATAAGTAAATTATTTTTATTTCAGGGGAATAAAGACCTATAATTTCTGTATTCTGTGATCCTTAAAATGACTTCAAGCAAGGACTATCTGGCCCACAAGCCTAAAGTTCAGATTCTCTTCTGTTATACAGAGGTTTAACTTCCATGCATTGGTGATTTTGAACTAGATGCATGTATGAAAACAAGACGAGAGTGCCTGGGAAAAAAAATCACAGTTCACTTCATATAAACAGAATTATCATTTCTCACTGTAACTCTGGCTTCTTTTGATTCTCACTGCATTTCAGCCTCTAAAGGGCAGTTATGAGGTAGTGGAGAACCCTAGGTAACTTTACTTAGCTGACCTGCCTCTCTTTGCTAGAGGGCCTGGTCAGAGGAGAGGTAGGGGAAAGATAGAGGTTGGTGTTGATGTCACTCTATGGCATCTTGAGGAAGACGTTTCTGTATCAGTACATGCAGATAGTCTGCAGAGATAAGACATAGATAGAGACAGCACTATGACTCCATTGCTGCACATAACTGTGGTGTTCAGATGGGATTTAATAATGATCCTTATCATATTAGATTTCACAGTGACCTAAAGTTGTCACAAATATGCTGCCTATTGGAAAGGTGGGTGCTAGGTGCTTCCCAAACATAGAGGAGCATGTTATATTGTTTCCTGTTGGAAACATCTCATTGTTCTGAGATTGTTCTTTTCAGATCCAAAACAAAACATTGCTGGGGAAGGGGCAAGAGGGAAATGATAAAGATAGAGTCTAAAATCTGATCAGGGCCAAGAGTCTATGGAGAACCCTGAATATACAGTTCTTTATCAGTATAAACACCTGACAGTAGAGGAAATTGTATTGGTCAAACAAGGAGAATTAAATCCCATATCATAAACACTGCCCTGCCTTTGAGGATTAAGTATCACAGTAAGAATGGACTCCAGTAAAAGTTTGCCGTCATACTTAAGGCTGTGTGTTGCATTAGAATTACTGGGTAGCTTACCAGTTTGACGTGTTTTATGTAACACTGTGTATCTCATGCTCTCAGCTTAGAAATAGCTTCTTTATGTTTTGGTAGATAATGGATATCACGAATTTCCATTTTATGGTACCGAAAGCTAGTATTCTGTAGTATAATTCTTTTGCAGCTAAATTCTAGTCTTCCTTGTTGGTACTATTGGATAAGTGACTGCTTATGAATACCTAAGGATATACGCTGCATCTATTCCTGAGAAATATCCTTTAATCTAAAAGATAATACTGGCTTCAGTTTGAAAAGAATATATACATATATATGTTTCATTTTGAGACTTCATCTGAGCTAAAAGACGCTATTTCTTGTCTCTTTGTTATAGATCACATTGTTTTAGACTCTGCGTTTTGTTTTAATTTTTAAATTTTAAAGAACCCAAAGTCAAGTTGACACAATGCTGGAACCACCACCTAATTTTGCTTGATTTTGCGTCACCATAAGTCCTTTCCTGAAACTGATATGGTAGGAGGGAATTCTGCAAAATTTTACCAAGGTTGACTCAAAAGCTTTGTATACCTTAGTGTACCTGGAGAGGTTTTGAGTTTGTGGCAAAACCTGAAACCTGGTAACTTTCAGGTTTCATTGTAGAAGGTTTGTGGCTTGCACAGGTCTGTCCATTCTTCTCTTCCTCCCCCACCCCAACCTCCATCACTTTCCATACGTAAGTCTATCCTTTCAGCCAAAAGCCTTGCTATAAGTTTATCCTTAGGGTGACTATACGACCCATTTCGGCCAAGAAAATCCTTTTTTTTTAAGCCCTGTCCCGGCCATCCTGACTTTTTTGGCAAAACTGTGCTTGTGTCCTGTTTGTTCTTGCCAACTGATGATAGGACTCTCTATTGCTTTTTACAGATCCAGACTAACACGGCTACCCCTCTGATACCTACTTATCCTGTAACCAGATGTTTCCTCTTCTTACAAAACCAGGGACTGGGGACCAAGTCTGGTACCCATATGTAGCATGGGGGCCAGGACCAAATTCCGTTTGTTTTTTGTTTTGTTTTGTAAGAGTAACTTTTTTTCTTTTTAAGATCAGTGTGTAGGAAGTTAAAAGTTTCATTTAATTTCCTGGTTTATATATCACACTGTTCTGATGAATGAGGTAGCAATGAGTTTGAAAAGGGAACAATAATGATGAACATAGAAGGTAAGTGATAAGCATTTCATTGGCATCAAACAGCTTTTGAAGTTTGTTAGCAAGTACCAGTCCTTGCTTTCAAGGGAAAATGAAAATCCAAAAAAAGTTATATTTAAGCAGATGGCACGAAACACAAAGGCTACATCAAAATAAGGGAAATATTATCTCATTGTCCAAATCAAGCTATTAGTGTCAAGGACACATAAGGAGGAGACAGTAAAGAAGAACATGAAGAAAGAAAGAATCAGGTAATATCTTGAATTGATATGGACATAAAGTGCTAGTTCTACATCAAAAGATGCTGTACCTTGTGTGCAATAATTTGTCACTTTCATTTCCTCCATATTCAGGAGAAATGGTTGCAAAATAAACAAAATTTGCATAAGAAACTTCTGTTTGGCATCTATCATGGTTCTGTTTAGACAAAACAGGGTTTTCAGGCAGAGATATTCAAAGCTGCCTCAAGGATTTGGATGCCCAATTCCCATTAAAATTATCTGGAATTAGGAATCAAAATCCCCTATGTAGCTTTGAAAATTTCAGCATCAGAGCAGGACAAACTTGAAAGAACTGACTATTCACTCCCAGAGCAGTTTTATAAACTGACCATTTTCTGTATCCTTTTATTGTTATTGGCTAAGGTTTTATTCCATCTGCAGCCCAGCTCTCTGCTTGATTTTGTGCAGTGAAGTTTCAACCTTGTGCTTGATAGTATAGTCTGGGGTGCAAAGTGCACTGGTCACAAATAGGTTCTTTATCCAGGTGGCTACTTAGAGTTAATTAAGAAGATGAGATGGGTGAAGCACACAGAAATTTTATGGATTTTAGTTAATACAACTATAATTGAAATAATAGAAAAATTAATATACATAAGTATAAGAATAAGTACAGTAAAGTGATTTCCTGCATTGTTCATATTTAATCTCACAGAAAAAATATCCCTCCGACTACATGCCCCTAGTTGTTACCTATCATCCCACACTGGAATCCATACAGAGTATCTGGGTGACCTGTTCCATGATGTGATCTACTTCTCTGATGAAAACAACGAGGAGTCCTTGTGGCACCTTGAAGACTAACAAATTTATTTGGGCATAAGCTTTTGTGGACTGTAACCCACTTCATCAGATGCATGGAGTGAAAAATACAGTAGGCAGGTATAAATATACAGCACATGAAAAGATGGGAGTTGCCTTAGCAAGTGGGGGGTCAGTGCTATCGAGGCCAATTCAATCAGGGTGGATGTGGCCCATTCCCAACAGTTGACAAAAAGGTGTCTCTGGTGAAGTGTCCTTGTTTGGTAAAGGTGGTGGTAAGGTCTGTATCTGGGATGATTTAACTGTGGTTGGTCCTGCTTTGAGCAGGGGGTTGAACTAGATGACCTCCTGAGGTCCCTTCCAACCCTGATATTCTATGATTCTATGATCCCGGACTTTCTTCTTGGAATGTATTCTCTGGTATCTGAGTGCCTCCGTGTAGATAACAGATTTCTTGGTGTGTTTCAGGTAGTTACTGGATCTGCAAGGGTAAGTGTGGTGATCTGTGGGTTTCTGGTATATAGTTGTCAATAGGGTTCTATTGTTGAACCTGATTATGGTGTCTAGGAAGTTGATGCTGGTGTGTGAGTGTGCTCAAATCTAGGGATCTGGCGTCCACACTGCAATGATCATATCCTAGAGTCCCTAGCATCGCCCACCCCACACCCAAAATATGGCCACTCTAGTCTGTGGTGTACTGTAGGAAAACTTTACTGCCCGCCCTGCCAGTTACCTGGAAGCAGATTGATATGCAAAAGGCTTGATCACTTCACCCTCCATTGCAAACCCAGGAAGCTCTCTGATAGTGTGCTTGCAGATTGGTGATAAGGACAAAATGGGTTAACGCTGGTCTTAAACTAGAAAACAAATGCTGAAATGAAGGAGGAAACCTGTGGTGGGTTTTTTTCCTCCAAACTGACAACTCACTCATAAACTCTAAGGCCAGAAGGGACCGTCATGATCATCTGTCTGACTTCCTACACATTGTGGGCCACAGAACCTCACCCATCCATTCCTGTAATAGACCCATAACCTTTGGATGAGTTACTGAAGTCCTCAAATCATGATTTAAAGAGAATCCACCATTTACTCTAGTTTGAACCTGCAGGTGACCCATGCCCCATACTGCAGGGGAAGGTGAAAAAAACCCAGGGTCTTTGGCAATCTGACCCAGGGGAAGATTCCTTCCCAACTCCAAATATGGCGATCAGTTGGACCATCAGCATGTTGGCAAGACCCACTATCCCAGGTGCCTGGCTGGACTTCTCTGTAGTACAGTAACTCCTCACTTAACGTTGTAGTTATGTTCCTGAAAAATGCAACTTTAAGCGAAACAATGTTAAGTGAATCTAATTTCCCCATAAGAATTAATGTAAATGGGGGGGTTAAGTGCCAGGGAAATTTTTTTCAACAGACAAAAAATTATATATTATATAGATATACACACAGTATACATTTTTAAATAAACAATTTAATACTGTTCACAGCTATGATGATTGTGAAGCTTGGTTGAGGTGGTGAAGTCAGAGGGTGGAAGAGGGAGGGATATTTCCCAGGGAACGCCTTGCTGCTAAATGATGAACTAGCACTCAGCTGAGCCCTCAAGGGTTAACACATTGTTGTTAATGTAGCCACTCACACAAGACCGCACGAACACGAGGGAGGGGAGACAACATAGCAGACAGAGACAGATACACACCTTGTGTGTGGGAGAGAGAGAGAGAGATGCACACTGCCCCTTTAAGTAAGCTGACCCACTCTTAAATGCATTGTCTTTTTAAGTGGATCAGGAAGTTGAGACAACAGCTGCTGCCCCAGGCTCTGTCTGTCTCTCTCTGTCTGTGTCCCCTCCCTGCTCCAAATGGAGAAGGGGTAAGCGGGGTGCAGGAGCAGGGAGGAGGGGGACACCCTGACATTAGCCTTCCCCTGCAAAGCAAGCAGGAGTATCTGGGAGCAGCTCCAAGGCAGAGGGCAGGAGCAGCACATGGCAGTGGGGGGAGGGACCTGCCCCACAATTGATAGCCTGCTGGGTGGCTGCAGTACAGGGAGCTTAGGGGAACGGGGAGCTGATAGGGGGTCTGCTGGTCCACCCTGGTTACAAGCCCCCACCAGCTAGCTGCAACGGGCTGCTCTTCCTGCAAGCAGTGGACAAAGCAGGCGGCTGCCAAACGACGTTAGAAGGGAGCATTGCTCAACTTTAAACGAGCATGTTCCCTAACTAATCAGCAACTTAACAATGAAACAATGTTAACCGGGACGACTTTAAGTGAGGAGTTACTGTAACTCGGAGTCCTCCCAATCTTGTCTCCCATCTCCAGCCATTGGAGTAGCAGTAGCAAATGGGCCACATGTCATTGTAGGCAGTCTCATCATACAATCCCCTCCATAAACTTATCAAGTTCAGTCTTGAAGCCAATTAGGTTTTTATCTCCTTCTTTTGGTTCTTTTGGTTAGGCTAAAGAAGCCAAACTCTTTGAGTCTCCTCTCATAAGGTAGGTTTTCCATTCCTCTGATCATCCTAGTAGCCCTTCTCTGCACCTGTTTCAATTTGAATTAATCTTTCTTAAACATGGGAAACCATAATTGTGCACAATATTCTAGATGAGTCTTGTATAATGGTACTAGCACTTCCCTATCTCTACTGGAAATATCTCACCCGATGCATCCTAGGATTGCATTAGCTGTTTTAATAGTCACATCACATTGGCCGCTCATAGTCATCCAGTACACTCTGGTCTTTCTCCTCCTCTGTCATCCAACTGATACGTCCTCAGCTTATAGCAAAAATTCTTGTTGTTAATCTCCAGGTGCATGACCTTGCACTTTGCACTATTAAATTTCGTTCCATTTCTATTACTCCAGTTTTCAAGATCCTCCATATCTTCTTGTATGATATTGGCAGTACCTCCCAACTTTGGGTCACGCACAAATTTTATTAGCACTCTCCTACTTTTTGTGGCAAGTTCATTAATTAAAATGTTAAATAAGATTGGTCCCAAGACTGATCCCTGAGGAACGCCACTAGTAACTTCCCTCCAGCCTGACAGTTCACCTTTCAGTATGACCCATTGTAGTCTCCCCTTTAATCAGTTCCTTATCCACCTTTCAATTCAAATATGAATTCCAATTTCTGTAATTCAGCTAGTAATTTGGAACTGTATCAAATGCCCTATTGAAATCCAGGTAGATTAGATCTATTGCATTTCCTTTGTCTAAAAAAATTGGTTTTCTTAAAGAAACAGATCTGGTTGGTCTGGCACAATCTACTTTTTGTAAAACCATGTTGTATTTTATCCCAATTATTGTTTAGCTGTATGTCCTTAACTACTTTCTCTCTCAAAATTTGTTCCAATGCCTTGCATACAATTGCGGTCAAACTAACAGGCCCGTAGTTTTCAAGATCACATTTTTCCCTTTCTTAAAAATAGCAATAGCAACTATATTAGCAATTCTCCAGTGATAGCATATGACTCCCTAGTTTACAGATTTATTCCCCTTTTTAACATCTTGTCTTTTCTTTTTTCTGAACTCTCTACTTTTCTTTCTCTTTATCTTCTTTCTCTCTCTCAATACATCTTATTTCTGCTCTCTCATATTCTTTCCCTGTCACAAATCCCCTTCATATTAGGCAGCTCTTCCTCTTGCTTTCTCCCTCTCCTGGTTTAAATCTTTCACCATTTCTTGTTATTTCTTTTGCTTCCTGTTACTGTTCTCCTCCTTTGCTATTCTCTGTAGTTCCTCTCTCCAATGGAACTATAAAATTACAGTCCAGTTCCTAGTAGATAGAGGTCCATGTCACAATAACCACTACCACAACTGAATACGAATTAATCAAGAATTAAAAAGACATGATGAAGTATGCCCTCACGCCTGCAAATGATTCTTCTGGATCAGAGTTGAGTCACAATGGCCAAGCAGTATGGGAAGGATTGGATCTTGAACTTCAGCTTCTAAAGGAATTAAGATGAAGTATCACACTAGCTTCCTATACAACATGGCTTGACATGGCAATCGCATGGGGCTAAATTTTCAAAAGTGACTAGTGATTTTCAGTGCCTTGACTTTTGGGTATCCAACTTGAAACACTGTAAGGGGCCTGATTTTTCTGAAAGCATTACATCTTCTAAAAATCAGTCTGCTTTATGGTATCTCCGTTTGAATATCCCAGGAACAATGGGGGCATCCAAAGTCACTAGTCATTTTTTAATTTGTAGGCCTGGATTCCCTTCACCCTACTTGCTTTATGGTTCATAGATTAGGAAATGGGTTATTGTACAGTACTGCTGCTGGCTCCAAGATGTTACCATTCATTCATATTAAGGACAATGTATAGCTGCTTCTGACAGCACAATTTCCTGTGTTCTGTTACAATTGCTCCGTCAGCTATCCTTAGCTCTTTGGTCATCTTGTCACACTTCTTTCCCACACACCCCCACTCTCAGGACCCTCCACCTTTTCTTTCTTTAGCTCCTTTTACAAACAACTATAAGTATTTGCACTTTGAATTGTATTATAAGGTTGCAGTCCCCAGGTAAAATTCCTAGGGCAGGCAACATTTATAGTTCAGCACATGTTTTCATAGTCAATGGGAAAAAAATGCTGCTATATTCCTAATGGGCTTTCCTCAGTAATATGCTTCATGGCACCATTGGATGTTTGGGGACATTGACATTGCTTGAATATTTCTCTTTTATTGCTATTGTTGCTTTGACAGCTTTGATTTTATGGCAACTTTAATCATGTGTATCCTATTCCTTCACCTCTGGCATTTTGCAAATATGCTTTTTCTCTGTTGCCACTACGATAACTACCTTCATCAAATTATAACTCATCACTCTGTTCCCCCCCCCGTCATGAGTGAAACCCCAAAAGGGGACTATGTCAGCCAAACAAGGAGATGCTAAATGTTTATATGTTAGAAAATCAAGTAATTAAAAAAATAAAAAAGACGAAAAATTGGGTGTATAAGTTAATGCAGCCCCAAGACAACACTGGCAATAACTTATGCACTGAAACTTTAAGCAAGCTTTATGAGCCTGTTTGTACTCAACTATTCATGAAAAAAATGTGCTATCAAGTAGAACAACACAGTGTACTTGTGTTATCTTAAAGATACAGTGTACCAATAAATCACATGGGCAACATAGGTACTATTTTTACATCCTTTATTCCTAAGAAAATGTATTCTGTTTCATAGGCTTTTTTTTTCTTATGTATAATATTGATTAGTTTTACACTGAGACAGATTTTGGTAGTTAATTATTATCGAGAGTTGGAGGCAGTACAGAGTTGCAGTACCTCAGCAGGGCATTGTGACTCAGGAAGGTAGAATCTCTCCTGGTGCTCCTGATTTGCTCGGAGAGCTTGCTAACAGTTCTACCTCTTGGGCCTGGTCTACACTACGACTTTAATTCGGATTTATTAGCTTTAATTCGAATTTACCCTGCAACCGTCCACACAACGACGCTATTTATTTCGATGTAAAGGGCCCTTTAAATCGATTTCTGTACTCCACCCCGACGAGCGGAGTAGCGCCAAAATCGATTTTAACATTTCGAATTAGGGATAGTGTGGCCGCAATTCGATGGTATTGGCCTCTGGGAGCTATCCCACAGTGCATCATTGTGACCGCTCTGGACAGCAATCTAAACTCGGATGCACTGGCCAGGTAGACAGGAAAAGCCCCGCGAACATTTGAATTTCATTTCCTGTTTGCCCAGCGTGGAGAGCACAGGTGACCACAGATAGCTCATCAGCACAGGTAACCATGCAGGCTGATAATCGAAAAAGAGCACCAGCATGGACCGTGAGGGAGGTACTGGATCTGATCGCTGTATGGGGAGAGGATTCAGTGCTTGCAGAACTTCGTTCTAAAAGACGAAATGCCAAAACTTTTGAAAAAATCTCCAAGGGCATGATGGAGAGAGGCCACAATAGGGACTCAGATCAGTGCCGCGTGAAAGTCAAGGAGCTCAGACAAGCCTATCAAAAAACAAAGGAGGCAAACGGTCGCTCCGGGTCAGAGCCGCGGACATGCCGCTTCTACGCCGAGCTGCATGCAATTCTAGGGGGGGCTGCCACCACTACCCCACCTGTGATCGTGGATTCCGGGTCGGGGATAGTCTCATCAGCGACACCTGAGGATTCTGCCGATGGGGGAGAGGAGGAGGAGGAGGAGGATGAGCTTGCAGAGAGCACACAGCACTCCGTTCTCCCCAACAGCCAGGATCTTTTTCTCACCCTGACTGAAGTACCCTCCCAACCCTCCCAAGCCAGTACCCAAGACTCTGACCCCATGGAAGGGACCTCAGGTGAGTTTACCTTTTAAAATATAAAACTTGTTTTAAAAGCAAACGGTTTTTAATGATTACTTTGCCCTGAGGACTTGGGATGCATTCGCGGTCAGTTCAGCTACTGGAAAAGTCTGTTAACGTGTCTGGGGATGGAGCGGAAATCCTCCAGGGACATCTCCATGAAGCTCTCCTGGAGGTACTCCAAAAGCCTTGCCACAAGGTTTCTGGGCAGTGCATCCTTATTCCGTCCTCCATGGTAGGACACTTGACCACGCCATGCTTGCAGCAAGTAATCTGGTATCATTGCCTGACAAAGCCTAGCAGCATATGGTCCCGGTGTTTGCTGGCATTCAAGCAACATCCGTTCTTTATCTTGCTGTGTAATCCTCAGGAGAGTGATATCACTCCTGGTAACCTGGTTGAAATACGGGAACTTAATTAAGGGGACAGAGGTGGCCGTTCCTACTGGGCTGTTTGCCTGTGGCGGAAAATAAATCCTTCCCTGCAGTTAGCCAAGCGCAGATGGGAAATTGGCTCTGAGCTTTTCGCGTTTGGCTATCAGGGATCTTCCCTGTTACCAGCCACGCGGTGGAGGGAGGGGGTACCGTGATCATCCCAGAGAATTCATGGCGGGAGGGGAGCGGCGGCGGGGGGGGGTGGTTAGTTTGGTTCCTGCAGGGATCTTCCCTGATACCAGCCACGCGGTGGGGGGGGGGGGTACAGCGATCATCCCAGAGAATTCATGGTGGGGGGGGGGTGGTTAGTTTGTTTTCTGCTGCTGCTGAATGTTAACAGAAAAACCGCAGCACTCTACAGGCTATGCTTGGTATGTGGGAAAGGAGGGCGCAGAAGCTGTAAGACAATGGCTTACCATGGCCGCATGCAAGCCGAATTCTGTTGCCCAGACCTGTGATCTCTAGCAGCAAAGCCACAGGCACTCAGCATTAAGAGGCAAAATGCGACCTTGCACAGAAATCACATGTGCTATGTAATGTGAATAGTGTTGGTCACCGTGAAAGAGTATAAGCATTGTTCTGCAAAATGTATCTTTTTAAACAATTCTCTCTTTTTTCCCCTCCCTACAGCAGCTGCAAATTCCTCAAGCCTCCCTCCTCCATCCCGAAGGCTATCACAGATAAGGCGTCGTAAGAAGAGAACGCGAGACAAGATGTTTTCTGAAATTATGGAATCCAGCCGCAGTGACAGAGCTCATCTGAATGAGTGGAAGGAAACAGTTTCAAAGTATAGGAAAGAAGCCAGTGAACGTGAGGACAGGAGAGACCAACGTGAGGACAGGAGGGACCAACGTGAGGACAGGAGAGACGCTCGAGATGAGAGGTGGCGGCAGGAAGATCAGAGGAGGCAGGATGCAACACTGGGGCTGCTGCGTGAGCAAACAGACATGCTCCGGCGTCTGGTGGAGCTTCAGGAACGGCTGCAGGAAAACAGACTGCCGCTTCAGCCCCTGTTCCACCCTCCCCCCTCCCCATGTTCCGTATCCTCCTCACCCAGACGTGTAAGAACGCGGGGGGGGGGGAGGCGCCGTACACCTTCTCATTCCACCCCAGTAGACAGCCCAAGCAAAAGGCTGTCATTTTTTTAACCTTTTCTTAGTGGCTTTTTCCTTCCCAGCAATCCTCCTCCCAAATACCACCCGGGTTCCCTCCCTCTTTTTCTAATCTATTAATAAAGAATACATGATTTTTAAATGATAGTGACTTTATTTGGTTTGAAAGAAAGCTGGGGGAAGGGGGAGGGTGGGTTCCTTACATAAAATCAGTCAATAAAGGGGGCGGGTTTTCATGAAGGAGAAACAAACAGATATTTCACACTGTAGCCTGGCCAGTCATGAAACTGGTTTTCAAAGCTTCTCTGATGCACAGCGCTTCCTGGTGTGCTCTTCTAATCGCCCTGGTGTCTGGCTGCACGTAATCAGCAGCCAGGCGATTTGCCTCAGCCTCCCACCTCACCATAAAGGTCTCCCCCTTACTTTCACAGAGATTGTGGAGCACGCAGTAAGCAGAAATAACAATGGGGAGATTTCTTTGGCTGAGGTCTGAGCGAGTCAATAATGATTGCCAGCGACCTTTTAAACGGCCAAATGCACATTCTACCACCATTCTGCACTTGCTTAGCCTGTAGTTAAACATCTCCTGACTCCTGTCCAGGCTGCCTGTGTATGGCTTCATGAGCCATGGCATTACGGGGTAGGCTGGGTCAACATCCCCAACGGTTATTTTCTGGTCCGGAAAGTAAGTCCCTTGCTGCAGCCCTTTAAACAGAGTAGTGTTCCTGAAGACGCGAGCGTCATGAACCCTTCCCGCCCAGCCCGCGTTGATGTTGGTGAAACGTCCCTTGTGATCCACAAGTGCTTGCAGCACCATTGAAAAGTACCCCTTGCGGTTTATGTACTCGGTGGCTTGGTGCTCCGGTGCCAAGATAGGGATATGGGTTCCGTCTATCGCCCCACCACAGTTAGGGAATCCCATTGCAGCAAAACCATCCACTATGGCCTGCACATTTCCCAGAGTCACTAACTTTCGTAGAAGCACCTGAGTGATTGCTTTGGCTACTTGCATCACAGCAGCCCCCACAGTAGATTTGCCCACTCCAAATTGATTCCCGACTGACCGGTAGCTGTCTGGCGTTGCAATCTTCCACAGGGCTATCGCCACGCGCTTCTCAACTGTGAGGGCTGCTCTCATCTTGGTATTCTGGCGTTTCAGGGCAGGGGACAGCAAGTCACAAAGTTCCATGAAAGTGCCCTTACGCATGCGAAAGTTCCGCAGCCACTGGGAATCATCCCACACCTGCAACACTATGCGGTCCCACCAGTCTGTGCTTGTTTCCCTTGCCCAGAATTGGCGTTCCATGGATAGAATGTGCCCCATTAACAACATGATCTCCAAAGCACCGGGGCCCGCGGTTTCACAGAATTCTGTATCCGTGTCCGTGTCCATGTCCATGTCAATGTCCTCATCATGCTTGTCGCTGCGCTGCCGCTGCCTCCTCGCCTCGTTTTTCTGGTCCTGGCTCAGCATAAACTCCACGAGAACACGCGAGGTGTTTACAATGTTCATGACTGCTGTCTTGAGCTGAGCGGGCTCCATGCTTGCCGTGGTATGGAGTCTGCAGTGTTCACCCACCCAGGAAAAAAGGCGCAAAATGGTTGTCTGCCGTCCGTTGCTTTCATGCAGGGAGGGAGGGAGGGAGGAGGGAGGGAGGAGGTGAGGCTGTACCCAGAACCACCTGCGACGATGTTTTTTGTCCCATCAGGCACTGGGATCTTAACCCAGAATTCCAATGGGCGCGGGAGACTGCGGGAACTATGGGATAGCTATGGGATAGCTACCCACAGTGCAACGCTGCAGAAATCGACGCTAGCCCCGGTACTTGGACGCACACCACCGAATTAATGTGCTTAGTGTGGCCGCATACATTTCGACTTTATACAACCTGTTTTTCAAATTCGAATTATATAAATTCGGATTAATCCCGTAGTGTAGACATACCCTTGGATGTGTGTAATGTGTACTCGTCTCCATAGTTGGCCAACTCTTCTAGTTGGTGTGGCCAGAGAAATGCCCATCTTTTGGGTTGGCTTGCATCCTACTGGGGAACATTGGCTATGGGGATTGCAGTTATGACTCTTCACTGAAAAGAAGGGGCTGAGGAAGAGGAAGTCTTCAATCTTTTCTTGCACTTGTGCAAGGATTGTCTGCAGTATAGCCCTGAGGTTATTATTCTCAAAGGATGTACGGCAACATTAAGCCAAGTTTAGCGTACAGGACATAAGCCCTTCCACAGTGTGCTGTGACTCTCCGCTGTAATATGTGAAAATGAATGACATTAAGAATACCAGTATTGTCAACCACAAGCATTCAAAAATCATTAGCGGGACTGGGGGGAAAAACCATGAGATTGGCTTAACAATCATAGGAGTTTTTTTAAATAATAAATGTTGGGCTCATTTTATTCATCATCTGGCTTCTGAGCCTTTAAGGTGCATGCGAGTCACATTTTATACTTTTCTTCACAACTATCAAAGTTAGAAATTTACTTTTTTTAAAAAAAGCTGAGATGCATGGATCCAGGAGTTGGCGCTTTAAGAAAAACATGAAATATCACAAGAGATGACAACACTGGTTTAGGTAGGCCAACTGAGATAAAAGGCCCCATCCTGAAGTCCTTATTACTCAGTTCTCTCTCAATCAAAATTCCCATTGAAGCCAATGAGTTTTGCAAGAGTAAAGATTTAAGGACTGAGCCTAAAATAATAACTGATTCAGATCCTAACCTAAGCTCTTTTGACTTGGAAAAGACCAAATGCAAAAGTGTCAAAACTCCTCAAGAAAATTTCTTTTGTGACATGTCCAATGTGAACCAGAAACAGGAAGAACAATAAATATGAAGAGATTACCTTGCTAGATTCCTTACCAAATTTGCAGATGAAGAGGTCTGAAAAACATTTAAACTGTACAATATTTATCCAACTTGAACCATAAGATCTTTTTTTTAAATATAGATTACTCGTCACAGGGTAGTTTACTCAACATGTGTATACTGGAAGAAGTGAGGTTCATGTGCCAAGGAAAGGAAGATGAAGGAAAGAGGTTAGAAATGACCATAATTGGAAATTGAACAACAACCCATAATGCAAAACAAACACACACACACTATCCTAACAATTGGCTGTATGGATTACAAACCTGAATAGAATACCTTGCATTATATCAGATAATGTGCAGTCAAGTTTCTTTCATCAGTAAATCTTTAGTGAATGAAAACTGTTGAATAACACACCTTCTGCTGAGAATCTCTTGCATCTTACCGTATGCGTAATCAACAGAGAGAAGAGGATACATTAAATCCTTAATAATAGATGAGAGCATCAATTGATCTAAGCAGTAATTTAAAATACACAGCAAAATTAGAGAGAGCATGACTCCTTGGCTTCTACCCCACTGCTCTCCCCTAAGAAAGGAATGTCATCCCTCCAGAGATTTATGTGAGTGACTCTCAATTAGTAACAGACCTTAGACAGCTCAGGATGCAACCATGACATTTAAAAAGGTATGTTACAATAACATAACACTGGGGACAGAAAGTGAAGAGAAAAATCTGAATTTCACCATAAATTAGCTCACTCCCATACAATCAATCAAGAATTGTAAGATGCTGCTTCTTATCTTTTAACCTTTCGACTGTCTCAGAACTTGTGTTATATTTAGTATGGTTCATAAAGGAACTAACCAAGGTGATCAGGGCTGAAGTCTCATTTCTCTGTAGTCTTGACTACTGTGACACATTGTCAGAACTCAATGCTTCATCTCAAGAGAGTTCCATTAACTAAAATGAGGGACTATTTTAGTTAATTGTTCTATATTTTCTAGATAAAATAGCCTTTTTCTTTATGATGAAACCAATTTTTCCTAAATGCATTGCAACAATTATTTAAACTGATTTCAATTACCATTTTAGTTTGCACTAAATTAACTATTATTAGGAACACTGAGATGAATCTGGGGTTGGCAGCTGATTTTGTCCTGTACAGTGCGGAATTAAGGCTATAAAAAGGATAGACTGGTGCCATGTTATTGGGGTTGATTGGTTCTAACTGAGGGCAGAGTGTAGTCTATTCTGTTTAAGGAGGTGGTGCAGTAGCTCTATGGCAGCCAGGGCTTTCCCTATTTTGAGCAAATCCTCAGTTGCACACTGAGGGCAAGATTCTTGCTCCTTTGCACCTTGGGCCATGATATGGCCACTGAAAGTAAAGTGTGATTTGATGCTGAAATACAACGCCAATGCTGCAATGTTATTGTGTGGTAATGATTTCAGACCCATTGTTTACAGATGAAACCCTGTTTTTTCTAGCTGACAGTCCGCACACTCTACTGGCGAGCTGAGTAAAGCTAGTTTCTTTCCTCTTCATGAATCATCATTATTAATAACAACATTTCCATCGGCCAAATTATGCTCTCATTTACACCTGTGCAACCATATTGTCTTCAGTTTATGCCCCCAGTGACCATGTGTAACCTCAGTGCTTTAGGTGGGTTGCAAAGGTGTCATGGATTGGAATTTCATTTAAACAAAAAAATCTGTTGTTGCACAAGAAAGAATAAATCCCAGGTCGTGCTCTCTCTGCTGTGTTTGCTCTGCAGGTCGAACAGAAGTTAAAAAAAAAAAAAAAAAAAGCTGTAAAAATGTGGTTTTGTCCTGAAAGTAAACAAATGTGATTTTGGAATATACAGGGACTAGATCTTTTGAATAAGACTCCATTGTATCCAGTCATGTTTTATACATTAAATTAACTGAGCTAGTCCTGTTTGGTCCAGGTGATGATTAATACATTCACAGAGCAACAGGTGAAGTTTTCCATCTATTTTATTGTGAATACCCAAGTGCATACCCAAATGATTAAGAGCTCTTTCACACTTAGCTGATCTAGTTGCTCTTCAGTTTGAAGCTGTAATGGCTTGTGTAGATTCACTCCCATTTTCTGGCGAATAGTTGCTGCCTTGCAGAGCAGCCCTCACATACAGCTTTTCAGATTCAGAAGGGGGCACCTCTGCATCCGGCAACACTCTTTTACACCATTCTTCCCTACAGTGCCTATCTTACATTGCAAAAATGCTTGTGAGTATCTTGATTAGTACACTTAATTTAAAAGATCACAAAACTAAGTCATTTTGCTGCGTTTAGGATTTGCCCCAGCAGCTAAGTAGCTTGCTTGGGCAGATGTTCACGAGTGTGGAGGTGTGTTCAGCTTAATGATTGAAGCAGTTTCTGTGAGTTATTATACAGTCCCTCGCCCCACCACAAATAGGGGGAAGGTGAAAGGATCCAGTCAATGGCAGTTTGCCCTGCCAGCTAATGCTTTGTCCCCTCCACTCTGTTTGGATGGTGCCACCCACAGTGCTCATGGGAGCAGAGCTACACGTTGCCCAGGGCAGGGGACCACATCCCTTTCTACTTCCAAGCCCTCTGACCCCCTGCCCAAAATAGTGCAGTTAAATCACATGGCAATACTAATCCTACTGCCAAAGGGCCCTCTGCACCTATTGAATTCTGGTGCCAGGCGTTCCAGCCTAAGGGAGAGGCTACTAAACCCAGGGCTCAAGTAAGTTGAGGGGGCAACAAATGGAAAAAAAACAGGAATGGGAATGCAGGTCAAAAGCAGGGAGCCAGAGGAGGATACTGAACAGAGAACCCTGGAGAGCGCCCACTGCTCAATGCCCCTCTGTTACTGCAGAGGAGGGAATTGGGTTTGCCCCTGTGTTTCTGTTTCTCTCAGAAATGTTAGACTTGAATACATCTTCCAGTGTACCAGATATGTAGACTTGGGAGAAATTGATTTTTATTTTTGTATCATTTCAATGGGTAGTAGATGTTAATTTTTAAAGCATTTTTATATTTTTATCAATGTAAATGGTCAGTTGTGCAAAATTATGGCAAAAATTGTTGTGCAAAATTATAAGCATTTTTAAAGTATTTTTATCTATTTAATTTTTCACAATTTGGGGAAATTAGGGAAAGGTCAGACAGATAGTGGAGGGGGTCAGACAATTATTTAATTACAGTGGATTTATAGATTCAAAAAGACAAAGCTTTATTACTGTTTAAACACAAATTATCAACATCACATATCAAAGTAAATATCCTTAAATCAAACTCTCTCAGTTCTCAAGCAGCATTTTTCTTTACCTATCTCTAACTTTTGTTTATTATCATCCATGGAGATATTTTTAATCTGTTTGTGTGTATATGGTGAAATTGAAGTTTACAGACATTTACTGATAAAAATCAAATCCTTCCAACCCTGCCTATATGGTGATGGGTTTCAGCGATAAATCTACTGAATGAGAGTGCCAGACAACTAATGAATCATATATGGCTTCATCTGAGATATATCTTGCCTCTCATCTCAGACATGATCATCAGAGAGAGGAGGATCCATTTTTAATAATAGATTATAGAGTTAATGCCTCTGTGCTGTACCTGAAAGTGCACAGACACAGTGTAAATACAGGCTGCTTCTCTGTACCCCACACATGAATTTAAACTGCCAGTGGATGGATATGTATGAGGTAATAGATTTTATTGGACCAGCTTCTGTTGGAGAAAGAGACAAGCTTTCAAGCTTACACAGAGCTCTTCTTCAGGTGACAGCTACAACGCTTCTGTCCATTTTGCAACTCTTAAATTGCAGCTACCATGTGAAGACAACAGCATTAATAAATCTACAATGAAGTAATTCTAGCTGCTCTGATAGTTTCATAATACTGTATGCATAATATATTGAGCTTATCCTTGGTAAATACCTTCCTGAAAGATAAAAGCCCTTTACAAAATACATAGAAATAGAACCACTTCTAGGACAGAATTCATCAGCTAATTAGTTTATTATAAAAAGCAACAGAGGGTCCTGTGGCACCTTTAAGACTAACAGAAGTATTGGGAGCATAAGCTTTCGTGGGTAAGAACCTCACTTCTTCAGATGCATCTGAAGAAGTGAGGTTCTTACCCACGAAAGCTTATGCTCCCAATACTTCTGTTAGTCTTAAAGGTGCCACAGGACCCTCTGTTGCTTTTTACAGATTCAGACTAACACGGCTACCCCTCTGTTAGTTTATTATGTTTCCCAGCCCAATCTTATTAGGTTCCCGAGAAGTTCCTCACAATCTTCTCTAGTCTCAAGTACCCTAAATAATTCGTTATCACCAAATTTTGGCCAATCACTATTACTCACCTCATCTATGTGAATAGTAAAGAGTCTGAGTCACAAAATTCTGGTTTAAGTTTCTTATTATGAACCTCCCAGCATTCAGAGGTATTCAGACCTGCAGATTTGGTTTTGGCCTGTATCTAGTTGTAAATAAATATCTTATACAATGTTGGTCTTACTACTGATCCCTAGAGTATCCTACTATTAATCTTTTCAATGTTGAGAATCAGCTATTTATTCGTACTCCTTGCTTCCTGCCTATTAACCAGCTTTTAATCATTGCAGGAATTTACCTCTCACACTGTGGTTACTACATTTCCTTAATAGTCTCTTGTGAGCATCTTTATCAAAAGCCCTTTGAAAGTCTAAATATATCATAACCCTTGTGTCTCCTTTATCCACTATTTTGTTAACTATTTCAAATAATCCTAACAGGCTAGAGAAGCATAGTTTATCTCAGCCAAAGCCAGGCTGGTTTTCCCCTCTCATAGTATACTGATATAGGTTCTTTTGGATTACTGTGTTAATTATTTACTATAATTCAAGAATGTGTTCAGAAATAAAGTAACAAGAAAATAAGTACTGTGCCTTTGTCAGTGACACAACCCACTTTATTTGTACAATATGTTGTTTCTACGTGTATCCACTGACCTTGTTCTCTGCTCCATGCCTCAAGAAGATTCTAACTCTGTGTGCACATATGAAACCAACTTGGCTAGTGAGAGGTACCAGGATAACCCTGCCCTCTCAACTACTTTTTAACTTTATACACAGTATAAAGCACAACTAAGAAAATAATGTAAATAATGCTGTAAGATAAAGTAAAAACAATACATAATTAATGCCATAATAAAAGAGCCATAGAATGGAAAACTGTAGTGGAACGAAATACAGCACTGTGAAATACAGCCTATAAATGTGCATAAAATATGTATAAATGTGTAACTGCTCTCAGCCTGGCCACACAAAGGAGAAGATCATGAAATGACTAATGGTTCACTTGTTCAATCCTGTGGTTTAGAAGAGTGGTAGGGAAGGGGAATATTATTTGTCACTTGAGCCCTCAGTATTGACTCAAAGAAATTTACATCTATTGCACCATACAAGTCCTGGAGGCGGGAGCCAGGCCATGCTGATGAACCTAATGGAGTATTGGAAGTACTGCAGTCAGCAGTACAGTAAGGGAATGTTCTATTCTGTTATCATTTATTGATATCTTGGTAATGCCTAACGGCCCTATTCAGGAATTGATACCCCATTGTGCCAGGCACTGTACAAGCACTTTGTTAAAAAGAGTGCCACCCTCTAATCTTATCAAATATCTTTTTTATTTCATGCTCATCACTGAGTGGAACTTAAGCACCTTATAAGCAATACATCGCAGTGTTCTTCTTTCTCTACTCCTGTTCCATGATAGCTTAGGATAATGTGTGCTAGTAGTTAGGGTTTCATTTCATTACTTTATGTAATTTGTAATTATAGCCATGGGGCATCAAACTGCTTATGTGGAAAGGTACTAATTACATTTTTAATTATGGTCTGTGGGTTGGCCTACAGAATAAGGGGCCATACAGTACCCTACAACAGATCTACAACACATTTTCCAAAGATGACAATGTAAGGTTTGAACAAGGACCTTTGTTATAGGGTCAGAATGAGGGTGTCAGAATCTGGCTCTTAGTTAGCTTTACTGTGGCACACTGCATTACTCAGTGCCAAAAAAAATGATTCAAAACTCTCTTAGGGCCACCATTATTTCTGTCCCCTTTATGTTGCCTATAAAAAATAAATACAAAGTCTGAGAGACAAGGTGGGTGAGAGATCTTTTATTGGACCAATTTCTGTTGGTGAGAGAGACAAACTTTGAGCAACACAGATCTCAACGCTTGTCTCCCTCACCAACAGAAGTTGGACCAATAAAAGATATTACTTCACTCACCTTGTGTCTCTAATTAATCTTGGGACTAACTCCACTAGCACAACACTGCATACATAAAGTTTGAACCACCTAAATAATACAGAAGCAGAAAGAATTTTGTAAAAACACAAGGGCTATTTAGGAAACAATAATTGTTTTTTTAAAAAAGGTAGCAGTGAGTTAGTCATTGCCAATCCTTGTCATTTGAAACCGCCATCTTGAAAATGGGCCACTACCAGATGTGTGGGAAAGCTAATTAAAAAAGACTAGCCATTAAATAAACATATTTCCTTTTAAATCTATGATGCTAATAATAGTAACTGCACATGAACATTGATTCTGGTTAACTCCAGTTCACCTACATGGCTGTCATATTCCATGGTACAAGAGACGATGCTATTCAAATGTTCCGAACGCTGGGCTGATAACTATGAGAGAGAGGCAGGAGGGAAGGAATTCTCCCTTCCCCCATTCCTTGAAGTGGCTATGGAGCTGCTCTGCAGCTGCTGCAATAGCCCAAGGCTTCAATAGCACGTCTTCCTCAAAGGTGGGAGTGGGATGTAATCAAGTATCCACATAGACTCAGATCTTCTGGCTCCGCCCCACCTCTCTCAACTTGTTCCTTCCCAGCAGCTACACAATGACAGGCAGGCGCACTATGGTAATGAATTCTACATCATACAGAGAGAGAGAGTACAGACCTGACCTCCCCCCATCCTCCTCTTGGGCACTAGAAATGTGTCCGTTTTTCTTCCAGGGGACCCTCCAGTGCACAGATCCTGCCCTCTCGTAGGTGAATGAATTGCTACAATTTAAAACAACTTTTTTTCATATATGCCGGTGGAGCACCACATATGCAACAGTTTTAGGGTGACCTATTGCCAAATGCCAGGTCTGCTGGGGAAGGAGTGAACATTATCACCATTTAGTAAATTAGACCAACAACTAGGGACAAAAATCCAACCGTGGAATGAGCCTAGTGAAATTGACAGGCTTATACTGGACCCTTATGTTTCCGTTGACTTGACACACACACCAGAGGAAGGATGGTCCAGTGGTTAGAGTGCTAGCCTGGGTCATGGCAAAGTCAGATTCAGTTTTCTCCTCCTGTGTGACCTTGGGCAAATCACTTAGTTTTTCTGTGCCTTAGTTCCCCAGCTGTAAAGTGAAGATAATGGCACTTCTGTACCTCATCAGTGTGTTGTGAGGATGATTACATTAAAGTGCTCAGATACTGTGCAGTGATGGAGACCATATAAATACTGAAGATAGAGCTATACTTTATCACCTATAGACCTGGGCTTTCTAATTCTGTAATATGGCTTAATGGAAAACCACACTTGTCACCAAAACAATGGCCAAACATTGACGGTGTCTCATTCCTGGGAGTGGTCCCAGTAAAGTCAATAGGACTCCTAACATAACAGGGCTGGCTCAGAGAATGCTACCAAATCTGCCCTTGCAGAGGTCCCCCAGAACAAGGGGTTGGGGGCTATCATGCTAGTGTAAAGTTTACTGCATATGCTTCCAAAGGCACCAACTTCCTCTCTAGCCGGGGCGTGTTCGACCCCCACTCCACCTCAAGCCTGCCCCCATTTCACCCTTTCCTCCAAGCTCCACCCCTGCCCCCCTTCTTCCCATCCCTGCTCCACCCCAGGCCCCACCCCCACTCCATCTCTTCCCCCAAGTCCCTAGCCTGGCCCCACCTCTTCCTGCCCCCTCCTCTGAGCATGCCCCACCCCTCTCTCCCAGCTGTTCCATGGCATGCAGGAGGTGCTGGGAGGGAGGGGGAGGAGTTGATTAGGAGGCCGCCAGTGGCCAGGAGGTGCTGTGGGGAAGTGGGGGAGCTTGGCTATCGGTGGGTGCTAAGCACCCACTAATTTTTTTCACCATAGCAACGCCAGGGTGCTCCAGCCCTGGAGCATTCATGGAGTCAGTGCCCATGTATGTTTCAATACCACATGGTTTGATTTGCACTGATAGAGAAATCTGGGATTACAGTAAGGGTCCTAAGGAATTGGGATGTATCTCTCTGTAATTGTGGCCCTGATGAGGTTACATAAAAATGTTCTTACTCTCCTCCAGTTTCACAGGGAATCTTGATTCCCCTGTTCTCCATACTCCCTCTACAAACACATACTAGTTCTATGTTTGTGGGCACATTACTTATTCCACTCACACATGCATTCACTCCCATAGAACTGAACCACAGTGCTACTGACATGGCATAGGAGTTTATGGTGGAGTGGGAGAGAATGTTGCATGCTGAATCTAGGGACTTTCAGCTGGAGAGAAGTGGGGTGGACTCAATCAAAGAACTTTGGGGGGCAAGGGGGTCTAGATTGTTTGAAACAGCCATGGTGAATAAGGCATTCAAAATCTGGCCCTCTATTAACTAAGAAGGTGCCCGTGAACAAGCAAAAGTATATGCTTTTACTGTTTATGTATAGGCAAACCACGGAACCTATACCCCCCAGTAGTGTAAGAGGCAAGAACCTTTGTGGTATTGACACATCTAGATGAGAAGTCTGGTTTCCAGTTTTCTACCAGATATGACTGACAGCAGCTTTCTCTATCTTGTTTCCATGTCCATGTGATGTTTTCATCTCTTTGAGTTTCCCATTTCATAAAATCGGAGGGAGTCTATTTCTAAATATAAAAAACAGGTTAATAAAGCTGTTAGGACTTCTTTTTCAGCTTACAGCTCCCATTGAGTTCAGTTGGAGTTGTGGGTGCTCAGCCATTCTGAAAATCAGGCCCTGTTACATTTTATTTTTAGATGGCTTTTCCATATTTTTTCTTCTGTTTACACAAGAAAGAAAAACTCTCGTGAGCATGGCGACTCTTTGTTTGAATGCTGTCATTTTAGGCAATTTTACTCATTTAGAACAAGGATTGGAACAAAAGCAAATGTTATTCTTAGAGCACAACAATCCTCTTGTCTCTTCTGCTGTCTTTTTCCCAGACACAAACACAGTTGGAATGCTAGCTTCTTTAGCCAACTGAATGTTGTCTGCTTCTCTCCTATCATATCTAGAAAAAATGTAAAGCAAGGGGAAATACTTGAATGTATCAAAAGAATGTAAAACAATGAAAATTAACATCTTGAGTGCTCACAATGCACTTTCTCCCTCATTGGGTATGTCAGTTACTTCCTTTGCACAATTACCAGGGTCGTGCTGCACAGCTATTTTGTTGTTGCTTCAGTGATATTATTCATTCCTGGCGTTGCTATGGTGAAAAAAATCGTACATCTTCCTGACAGGGAATTCTTGTAATTTGTTCTCAATTACACATCCTCTTTTTTTATGTGTGTGCTAGAATACTGAGGGCCAAATTATGGCCGTTCCAGAACTGAACAAAATCCCCTCCTCCCACAAGGTTCAATAAGAAGCCATAATTCAGCTGCAGGTCTGGGAAATGCAATAAATGGAGGGTTAGCCCTGCCTAGCAGCACTAGCAACCTCACAGGGGGTAATGGCAAGGGCATGGCATAGTCCCCTACCACAGAGGGTTAACAATGAGCTGTACGGCAATAGCTACCCTTGATCTTGCCAGTCCAAGCGCATTGTGCACCATGGAGTGCAAAGGGGATGTGCTGCAACCTAAGTGAGAGAGGCAGCTGTGTGTAAGCAGAAGGTTCAGCACTATATACTCCTCCGCACAGAGCAGAATTAAGCTTCAAGCCACTTGTATGCCTGTGGGTGGAGATTGGCATACCTGAAGAAGCATAGATTTAGGCATAATCTAAACCATGCTAACGAGATGCTTAACTAAATATTCCCCTCTTTGTCCTTACTTGTCTTACTGGGCAGGAGGAACTTGATGACCACACTTTGGCACTCTCATTAATGCAGGATTGGGGGGCCTCCGTCCTCCACATCCTGCTCTTTATTTCTGTCTTGTACTTTCATGTACAAAATTCCCCACCTGCCGTGTTCAAGCTCAAGCCACCTACGTTACTTTCAAGCACCAGCAAACTAGGCCAAATTTGAATAGAAGTAAAGGAGTTGCATTCAATTTACAATGCCTTGAACTATCCAGACTCACAAGAGCTCCTATTGTTACTTATATCCATGTTGTAGGTACTGCAGAAAATGTGAATTGTTCCATAAATTTATCTGTGGTAGTAGATGTGGATATTATATCAATAACATGTGAAGCAAAAAGTAATACAGTAAGTAGAAATCACATTTTAAAGAAGGATCATATAATAAAACAGAATTACGTTGATTTATAATTATGTCATTATTAAGAATCCATGTACCTTTTAACATAATTAATTACATTTAATATAGTAGTTTGAAAACTGCAAAGCATCTATTTTAAATTATACTTATGAATTTACATATATTATTTGAATGAAAATAAATATAGGACTGATGGTTTAATAGGTGTAAACAAACCTGAGTTGTATGTTTGTGCATTGTGAATATAATAAGAGAAAGGGAAAATAATTTCATATTAGTCTAACTAACTGCAGGGCATTTACTAAACCGAATATTAATATTATTTTAGTTAACTTTCATGTATAAAAAATGCTGGGTAAATAAACCCTGTATGAAATCTGGAGTATAATTTAGAATGAATTTGTACTAATGATATCTGATGGGCCTAGTTAAAATGAAAGTTTTATTGAGAATAATGTTGTTCATTTACTTCAAGGGGAGATACCAAACATATGTAATTTGATGGTGATTTTAAAAATAAAAAAATTGGCTAATAAAGGCATTATTTACACATTTCCTTTATGAAAATGAGATTCACCGAGTATAAAATCTTCCTTAATTGTGTAATATTAAAAAGAAAATTCTTCTCCTGAGAATCTTTAGGCTGCAAAAGGGCCAAAAGGAACAAAATTCCTCAAAATGTCTATGGTGCACATTTAAGTAATAAAATCTATATTAGTCAATTCAACAAATGAGTAATGTTTTAATGAAATGTTACTGTTACACTAGCTATTATATCTGCATTATGGGCCAGAGCTTTAGAGCAATTTTCAAGAAGTGAATATGTTTCAAGGATGACATCTTTAAACAGCTGAACTAGAACATGAGTCTAGTCCTCATTCAGTTGGAATCACTGGTAAAACTCCTGCTTGCTTCATTAGTAGCAGGATTGGGCCCTGCATGTATGTTTGTTTATTTATTTATTTTATACATAAAACGTTAGCTACTGTCAGGTTCTTTTGGGTTCATTATGAGACATATGCACCTGGAAGGAATGAGATCTTTTATTTAAAAAAAAAAAGTATTAGTTTTTAACCAATTTATAATTAGTTACAGTGATAAAGTGAAAATCTACATCTACAGTGATAAAGTGAAAATCTATTCTCTACCCTCAGATTTCATTCACAGGTGAGAAACTGTTAATTTACTCTGATTCCCCCATATCTCTCTTCACATTTTACAGAGGGACCATTCAATAAGCTTTATGGCTTTCAATATAAAGATTTCTTCCACCAATAAAAGTAGGTTTATAGACCTTTGCTCATGTTGCTTGTGCCATGGGGAATCTTGGTTTTGGTTTAATTTAAAGAGGAGCAACATACAGTGTATCACTCTGGGTTAGATTTCACAGAACATGACTTCAGATATCCCCTGTGATGGGGGTGTTCACCCCACACTTGCCCTGAAAGGGTTAATGAAGACACAGAAGGGGGCTAATTAACCCAACAGGGCACAGCTGAGAGGAATCAGGTGGCTAAATAATCCCTTGACTGAGGGAAAGAGTCCAGATGAGAGAGAAGGAACTGGGGCTATAAAGGCAGGAAATTGGCAGCAGAAAGGTACAGATGGGAGTAGTTTGCAGTCATTACCTGGAAGAAGGGAGGAGTATTTGGGCTGTTAAGCCCACAGAGGGGGGAAGCCAGACAGGAAAGGGCTTAGGAAACAGCAGTAAAGTCTAGGTGGGAACAGACCTTGACTGTTGGCTAGAGGGCCCCTGAGCTGGGACTCAGAGTAGAGGGTGGGTCTGGGTTCCCCTGCCAGCTACTGAGGGAGTGGCACTATGAGGCAGTGAATGGGAAAACTGCCTGGGATTGCTGGAGAAACCCTTTAGTATCCCAGAAGGGGAAAATGCATGTAGTGACCTCGCCGAAGGGCCAAATCACAGAGCGGTAGTTTCAGCTTGTGGGGGGAAAGAGGGGCTACAGACTGTCAGCGATGGAATGATGGCATGCAACTGGGGGAAGAGGCATTGACTTGGTTAGCTATTCCCCAGAACTGCCAGAAGGAGGTGCCAGAAGCAGGCGCCATCAGAGCATTGCGTGGAGCACCTCATCACATCCCTGCACATATCAGGCCTTGTTAATTTGCACAAAGGGATCCATAACTAAACAAAGAGGAAGTGGGTATCACATTCTTATCCAAACCAGTGTATTTCATACACTTTAATTCCAAAATCTCTAATTTCAAATATAGATGTGTATGCTTATAACCCAGCAACCCGGGGGGCTCTAGTTGTTTAGCCTACGCTGCAAGGTGTGTTGAACTTCTCAGGCTCTAACAGAAGGTAGGAGGGATGCACAGGAGATTTGTCAAGATTACTAGGAATAATGTTTCATTGGTGCTTGTGGGGTCAGCTGGTAGGGTTTTATTTGTTTTGGAACTCATATCAGGGACACTTAGGTACTTTTAAAAATACTTTAATACATTGTAATACATTTTAAAAAAATTAAAATAGCCTCTTTCACAACTGACCCACAGTGGCTTCTTGACTCGCTTGGCCTTTGTATCTGTGGAGATTAACCCTGTCTCTAAGGGGGATGTATCCTCTCTTCGGTGGCTAGAAGCAGTTCCTCAGGCTAAGAAATAAGTGCCAGGCACTGAAGCCTAACGTGAGGACAAGTTCTTCCAAAGAAGATTAAGTCTCTCTTCACTGCCAAAATGGTGTTGTTTTTCAGTGAGATAACTAATGTGTGTTTACTATTCCCCTGAGAAGTGGCGACAAGGCAACTTAGCTTTTACTGCAGAGAGCTAGGCAAGATCAACACCATACCCCCACAGCCTGTAGTTGACCTCATCTAGTTTCCGTCACAGTAAAATAGGGTGATCAGATGTCACAATTTTATAGGGACAGTCCTGATTTTTGGCTCTTTTTCTTATATAGGATCCTATTACCTCCCCACCCCCATCCCGATTTTTCACACTTGCTGTCTGGTCACCCTACAATAAAACTACAGTGTCTTGTCTCCCCTAAGATGCTACAGCAGGGTAACGAATATGGAATAGTTATCCCACAGTAAAAACACATTACAGTGTTTGTTATCCGGCATATTGGGGGACTGGGGGGGTGCTTGTTAGTAAAAAAAATTCTGGTTAACTAAGAGTTATACTTACCAAGGAAGGGAGTGTGTGTGTGGGAGGGGGCTGGGGGTTGGGGCAAGGGAGGGGTTTTGGGGTGCCAGATCCAGGTGGCGCTCACCTCAGGCAGCTCCCTGCAAGTGGCAACATATCCTTGCTGCTCCTATGTGGAAGCGTGGCCAGGAGGCTCTGGGCACTGCCTCTACCCACAGGTGCTGCTCCCGTAGCTCCCATTGGCTGCAGTTCCTGGCCAATGGGAGCTGCAGAGCCAGCGTTTGGGGTGGGGGCAGTGCACAGAGCCCCCGTGGCCGTTACTCCACCTAGGAACATCAGGGACATGTTGCCACTTCTGGGGAGCTACGTGGAGCCAGGTAGGGAGCCTGCCGACCCAGCAGCAACCGGACTTTTAATTTGTATTGGGAGATATCAGAAATGCTGCTTCCTAGAGCTTTCTGGTTTTTACTGTATTTTCTAGCAGTGAAGACATAGCCTAAGTATTCCCATCCCCTCAGCATCCTCCTTCCTTCCTTTTACTTACTTGCTCATATTTATTTGCCTGCAACTGCACCTTGCCCAGTTGCATAATAACATTCATTTTACAAAATAACTTAATAATAAGGAAGAAGTTTATTCAACATGATGTGGGCTCACCATGATCACTTTGCTGTACTCCTGTTCCCTACTCTTTGTCTATTTAGATTACATGGTTTGGGGGGGCAAAAACAGTGCTTAGCACAATGAAGATCTGATCAAGATTGGAGTTTCTGGGTCATACTGCCGAATAAATAACAATATTACATTACCACTCTTTGGCCGAAATCAGCTCTCCATTCTCTATCCATTGCTAACACAACTTTTGGCCACAAAGCTGGCTTCAGTAGTTTGGTAGCACTTGCAGTTGGCCAAACAATATTACATAGTCAGCCACAAAGATGTGAACCACAATTTTCAGATAGTGCCTCTATGGCAGGCCAATGAATTTAAAGGACAAAAGATTTAGGGCATTTATCCATTTCTTACTGGGAAGTTTTCCAACTGTTGGTTTACTTTTCCACCACTGATGTTGAACCATCTGACTCAACCATGTATATAAATCAAGCTGAGGGAGATAAATCACTGTTAAGGGGGAAATCCTCCACTTTAGTTCCGTATTAGCAAAGATAGTACTGCAGTGTTGTGCTTTTATTGGTAATTCAAGCTCTATGCAACATACAAATTGCATCCAAGAGGGTTATTTACTTACATCTCACATTCTGTGGCACATATAGACTGCCCTTCTGTTATCTGTGGACCTCTTCTCTTCCCAAGGAAAAACCTTTGGGAGGGTGGGAAGTGTTAAAAAAAATCCTCAGCATACATTAAGTTGCAGAGTTGCTACTGTATTCTCAACTCCATTCTGGAGGGTGGGATTTGTGGTCCTGTGAAAGGGCTGGGGAGCATGGAAACCTCATGGAGCTGCTGTGGGGAAATCCAGTACCATTCCTACTGATCTCAGAGCATCTGCTAGGAGACTCAAACCTTTTCAGCGCACATCCCCATGACCCTGGCAGCTGCTCACTTCGTGCCATGCTGGCAGCAGCTCCACCTCCCCTCTGAGCACACAAGGAGTAGTAGCCATACTTTTCCAATTAACTGTAATTGGCATGGATTTCTATTTACAAATCTACTAGTCCCTGAGAAAAATTGCACTACTCCTGCCTCCCAAAAAGAAAAACATTGAGCTTCAGACACATGGAAAAGTGTCTGTGAGCTCTGTGGTGGTGCAGCATGTTGAAGAGCAGTGTGTTTCCTTCCCCTCCCCTTCCCCCCCGCTTTTTTTTTTAAGGTTTTGGATCATTTGACCCTTGATTTCCCACTCCTTTGCTTCCCTAAGTACTCCAAACCAGAGGGGAATGTCTAGCTCTGCATGATTATTGCTTGTGCCCTGTACTATAAGGCTGCAGATCATTTAATCTATATAAGCCCTCATTTGTCAACTCACTGCAAGTGCTGTAACTATAAACAAATTCTAAACATCCCCCAGACAAATGCCACTCCATCTTTAGACATTAAGAGCACATCCGTTGAAGTCGGGATCCAAACTGCTTTCTCTATAGTAGGCTGAACACTAGATCAAAATCAGAAGTACCATCACATTACTGCAAAAGATGAGCGTAGACAACTCGGAGGTGAACAGCTATGACGGTATGAGGTTACCAATAGGTACCTTGTGCATTTTTAAACTTGTGTCAGGAATCAAAGTGATAAAACATCCTTCTAGGTGTTATGAAACTGCAAACGTAAATCACCAGGAAACCAAATAACTAAGCCGTGTGAACACTCCAGGGCTTTTTTTCCTTTTGCACAGTAGAAGAGATATATCAAACTCCAAGATATGTCCTTTGGTACAGCAAAACTTTAATTAACAGAAATATATTGCACTTGGGCTTGACAATCTTTGGATTTGTTCTAATGACAATTTACTACTTACTGAAAAATTATCTGACCAAAAATACCCTTGGACAGTATCATTTTACTGAGTGAAATGAAAGGATCTGATCTTCTCAGAAATACACACCGCTCACATTAACTAGAGATGTGTGTGAGTATACTATCAAGGCATGAACAGACTCCTAAGTGTATGAAGATACCTGTAGTGTGGTAAACAAAGTTGAAAGCAAAATGATGTATTTTTATTCCGGGATTAGACAGGGATTAGTGTAATTCGATACAGATATTGTGTGATGAGGTCAGAATGTTGTGAAAGTCCTGAAAGAAGGATTAGATTCTCAGTCTAAAAGTCCAGGATATCTTAGATAACTTTATTTTTCACTAATGCTGCAACTGTAAAATGTTCTTCTTGGTATCCATGATAACCATACTGATAACAGATGACATGTAAACTTTCTAAGAGTCCTTTGAACTAATAGATACTAAAACTTCATTTATGCATCTCTAACTTGTTGGATGCCACTGCAATTCACAAATCTGAAGCCTGTGGCAGTCCATCAGTGTTCAGTGTTATCAAGTTCCTTGACCATATGAAATTGATCATTACATTAAATATTCCAATGAGGAGAGAGTTGTAGATGTGAGTTTAATTTCATAGTTCTTGCATTCGAAATCAACTCTGTGATTGTTTGTAAAGATAAAATGTAGAGAACAAAAATCCATGTAAGCAGAAAACTAAAAATAGCAAATGGTCCCCGTATTTATATCTCAGAAGTCAGAATACAAATAAACATCCTTGGTGAAAACACATCAGTGCTTCCAATTAAGGCAATATAATTGCATTCTTTGAAGTGGAACAATGGAAAAATCTGACAATCCATTGTATTAATATGAGGCACAGACTTCAGAGACATATAAAAATACATTTAATCTGTGTAAGGCATCTGCTACTATATATTTTTTTGCATAACATTTATGTATTGTGTGTAAACACACACATTAGATAGATAGATGAATAGATAAACATGTTACGGAGCTGGATGAAATCTGGTGCACTCTTCTGATGCAATTCAGAAACCATTGCTTTTCTAACAGAAATTTGAATTCTTTATATCTTACATTTAAAAGTGAATTTTTAGTACCCGTAAAGGGCACTAAAATGACAGCCTTCAAGACTAAAACCCTTTACTTATGACTGAAAGAGACTACAGCAGCAGCAGCAGCAATGTAAACTTCCCCATGGCATCACCCAAAAATGTGCCTTAGACTTGGTGGATTACACCTAAGGATTAAACAGTCTCCATGTTTATTCAGTCTTTTGTCAGTTTTGACATTTTTTAAACTAATACTTCTATCAACTGTTGAAGAAATTATTGGTGAATAATAACATACTACTGTTCAACTAGTCTTATAGATGGTTGAACAATAGAAATAGATTATTCTTGGTTTTTCCTATCATCTGGCAAATTTTTTACTATTTGATGAGCTATTTAGTGAGAGCTGAGGCCACAATCTAATGAACTTGATATGGGTACTAATAGCTATTCTTTCCTGGTGTATACTAACACTAAACTATTCTGTACTGATGGTATTGATTTAATCACCGTGTGATACGGTACATTACCTTTACTCTGGACAAGAAGGCAGTTTGCTAAAAAATGAGTAATTGTTTACTCTGACTATTTAACAGTCTGACAGTTGAGGCAGTTTGTCTAAGATAGCTTTCAATTATCAATGGGAGTCTGGGCTGGGATGCCATTCTAGGCCTTCTAGTGTTGACTGCAAACTTCACAGTGGGAAGGATGAGGAAGATAAGCAGGCATATGAATCCACTTTAGGTGAGTCATCTAAATCATTGATAAGGTCTCTACAGTATTTGTCCCAGATTCTCCTTTGCCTTGAACTGAGTGTAGTCCTTTAGGCCAGTGCAGAGTGAGTGTAAAGTATATGCAGAATACTACTTCTGATCTGGTAGTATTTTAGATGCACTCTGTACTCATCTTGTGCAGTGTGGATGACTACACAAGACTCAAGGTGGTACAGAATCAGACTTTGTGAGCTGAATACTCCTCTGCAACCAGCGTCCACTTCCAGCAGCTGAAGTGGGGGGCTCCAGCCACTTTTTGTGACTTCTCAAGCCTGAGGCTGGCCAGTTTGCCCTTGTATATTTTAGGGCCATGCCCCCCTTCTCTAAATTCCTCTGCACATGTAGAGGATGCTGCCAAAAATGGCTTCCTGGCCAAGAGACTAGAGCAAGGCTCAAGGTTGAGCCCTGTATGTCTTTGGGTGATTGGCATGCCTCTTGCAGTTCAGTGAAAGACCCGTTGGAGAAAAAGAAGCTGATTTGCCCATGTTGTGAAGGAGGATACCTAGAATGGGAATGTTAGCTCAGAAGATGAGGAACAATGGCACTGTGGTCAGAAGAGCAAAGGAACATTGGTGGCTGCCCCACCTAGAGCTGGTCATTGGGAGAAGATGATATAGTACAGTGTTTCCCAAACTTGGAACGCCACTTGTCTAGGGAAAGCCCCTGGCGGGCTGGGCCGGTTTGTTTACCTGCCCCGTCCACAGGTTCGGCTGATCGCGGCTCCCAGTGGCCACGGTTCACTGCTGCAGGCCAATGGGAGCTGCTGGAAGCGGCGCAGGCCGAGGGACGTACTGGCTGCCGCTTCCAGCAGCTCCCATTAACCTAGAGCAGCGAACCGCGGCCACTGGGAGCCGCGATCAGCCGAACCTGTGGACGGGGCAGGTAAACAAACTGGCCTGGCCCACCAGGGGCTTTCCCTACACAAGCGGCGTCCCAAATTTGGGAAACACTGATATAATGTATACTGTTGCATTTGCTGTTTCAGCCCCTGCTTTCCCCCATTGCTGATTCTGCCATGGTTACAACAGCATCTTCCCTTGCGTCTCACTTTAAAGGAATTTTTAATATGGCTAGAGGTTTAGTTGGCACTAGTAGAAATGCCAGGTGTATTTTGATTCAAAACATTCCCTGCAACACCTGAACCATTCTAAATCTACAAAACAAAAGCATATTTGTGATGTATTTTTAGGAATAATTGTGCCGTATATTTGTTTGGCACAGATTTCAGTCCCCAATCAATTGTCCTTGAGTTTAGATTGCCCTGCATTTATTCCTGATCATTTCTTGCCCATAAAATGCTCAATGTTACTGTAGCTGAAATTTTGGCATCACAGTAAACATTGTAATTCAACCAATATGTTCTGCTGACATCGAGCATCTCACTTTTTGTGATTGGGGCTGGATTAACTGACCCAACACTGAAATTCACCTATTTTTCCACCCAACTGATGCTGCTGGGAGGAGACTGAAGGGAGGCATGAGTTTCCCCAGTTTTTTATGTACCTCAGCCCCTCAGTTTTTAAACCTCAACTTCTAGGTTGAGATGATACTTCAGTCTCCACAGTCCTAGGATAGCTCTACATTCTGCATTTTCAGACACTCGTCATGCATTGGGTTGTCAGTCTTTCAGAACGTGTTTAAAAACAGCTCCCTACACTATTACAGAGTATGCCTGGAGGTGGTAGCAATTGTTCCCTACCGGGTTGTACAATAGGATCCTTAGCATCCATTGTAGTAGGAGAAAAAGATTACAGGATTTTGAACAAAATGAGAAATGCTTAAAGAATTTATCTGCAGCCATAATTTGTCAGGCAATATTCTGTGCATGTTTGAAGAGACTTAGAAACAGGGATCATATTTGTTCTCTTCTATGCATAGTTCCCATATTAAAATCCTACTTTGCCAAGGGTTACGAACTTTTCACCAGATTCTGACTTCGGTTATATTGGTGTAAATCTGCAGTAATACCATTGATGCTAACAGGACTACTCCAAATATACATAATTTTGAGAGATGACAATCTGGCCCATTGTAATATGGTGGCAAACATCCTGCCTGTACTTTAGACTGGATGGGCTCGTGAAAAGGTGTCAGAATGTCAGAAGTACTGTAGAGTAGAATGGCAGGTGAAGTAATAAATCCCAATGAAGAAGCTAGGCTCTAGAGATGAAATAGTTTTACAACTGGCCAGAACAAATAATTAATAAGTAACATGCAATTAATTTCATCAGCTTTCTCCAAAAAGTACCAGAAGTAAATGATTTTCAAGCAACCTAGCAAAATTTATTAGGCGCTTATAAATATCCCTTGTTAACTTGTCATAGAGAGGAATATTAAAAGCATATGGAAAGAAAGGAATGTTTTGGTGAGGATGTGATGCATTTATTATTTGTATTGCCATAACACCCAGGAGCTCCCTGGACCACAACCCCTTTGTGCTCAGCACTGAGCAAAAAGACAGTCATGTCCCCAAAGGACAATCTAAGTAAAAGACACAAGACGACAAAAGGAATAGTTACCATGGAGTGAATTAGGTGTGTGAAAACGTCATGCACACAGTGAAATCTGCTTTTTAATACACTTTAGGCCAGTGTTTCTCAAACTTTTGTACTGGTGACCCCTTTCACATAGCAAGCCTCTGAGTGCGACCCCCGCCCCTTAGAAATTAAAAACACTTGTTTATATATTTAACATCATTATAAATGCTGGAGGCAAAGCGGGGTTTGGGGTGGAGGCTGACAGATCGCAACCCCCAATGTGATAACCTCATGATCCTCTGAGGGGTCCCAACCCCCAGTGTGAGAACCCCTGCTTTAGGCTAAACTGAGGTTAAGTTTTTAAAACTTAATGGCTCAGATAAAACTGGAATCTATACTCTGTTCCCTAAGTGCCTCTGATAGGGTGTTTACTCCACACTAGCCTGAATAGGGTTACTGACGTTATGAAATGGCCAGTTATTAATGTTGCTAATTAAGGCTAGTTGTATTTCAAGTAAATACCATCATACACTGTTAACTGAGTTTGTTGCACCCTATGAACCAAAGAACATCCATGTTTCTCTGTTAACTCCTGGCTGCAGAGAGGGTGAACTCAAAACACTCCCCTAATTGAGCTTCACAGAACACTTTCCCTAGGACAGTACCCATCCCTTTATATGCTCTCTCCACAAAGCTAGAAAGCCCTTCCAGGCTATATGCTACTTCCAAACCACACAGGTCTAATGCTGTGGTTTTACATAAAAAATGTTTACACAGCAGTAATCCTAGGTGAGATTCAGCACTGAGATGCAAATAGTAACCTTGCACATTTAAATCCATTAGAGCTCTCCCTAGGCCACAACTGAAATGTTAGGGAATTTTAGGATAACTAGGCAGGAAAGAGGAATGTGGTGTCAGGTATCAATGGCAGAACATGAGGGCAGGAAGAGAGCATCCAAAATAGTTAATTATAGGCCCTGCTCTCCCACCTCAGGATATCTGTAACTTTCACTAAAGCTAACGGTAGCCCTGCAGTGGGAGAACTTCAAAGTCCTGAAAATGCAATAGTAGTTGCAATGGAGAGCAGGGGGGGATAGGAGAAATTGCATGTTTACAAGCAACCGATTTTGCTAGTAAATTTTTTCACTGAGCTGGTGGATAGAAAGAGGCGGGGTGGGGCTATTTATTAGACCCTAGCTCTGATGTTAAACACAAAAGGATATGGCCCTAGAAAAAAAATGTATTACAGTACCTGATATCTTGCATAATTTGTTCTCCCCAAGGATTTTATACCACTTCCTTGCCCTCCCTGCTGAGCAATAGAATATTTGCTTTCTTTTAAAAAATGCATCTATTGTTTCCCACCCTTCTGTGTAGGTTTTTAATGGCACCATGACCTAAGATATTGTTGTCTTGAGAGATTAAGAACAATGCATTCTTCTGTTATCTTTCTTTCAATCCTCAGATATACCTAGAGCCCCAGAAATCTGTGGATACCCATGGACCATGTTTGTGGATCACGAATTGAATGCAGATACAAATTTTGTATCCATGCAGGGTTCTAGCTATAACCATTTGTGGACTGCTATGCGTGGCCCCTTTTTAGCATTATGACTACATAGTGGTTGGAACATAGAGATGAAATATTTCACTGAGCTGAAGGACCAAAATGAAATCCAAAGAGTAGTCAGAGATAAAACACCTTGACGACCACAGTAGATGGGACCAACTCTGGCTGAAAAACCACCAGCCATGTGTACCTGTACTCAGGAAAAAATAACAAAGAAAAATACAAATATACAAAATAAATGGGCTTGACATCAAAATGGGTGAAATAAGCAAAATCAACTATTTCTGCCACTGTGATCACAACCAAGAAATTGTCTTGAATTGCAATGCTCCTTTTCTTTCACCCTCTTAGAATGTGGGCAGATGCTGAGGCCCTGGAGAAAGGGAAAAAATGATTAGGGGGCTGGAACACATGACTTATGAGGAGAGGCTGAGGGGACTGGGATTGTTTAGTCTGTAGAAGAGAAGAATGAGGGGGAGATTTGATAGCTGCTTTCAACTACCTGAAAGGGGGTTCCAAAGAGGATGGATCTAAACTGTTCTCAGTGGTAGCAGATGACAGAACAAGGAGTAATGGTCTCAAGTTGCAGTGGGGGAGGTTTAGGTTGGATATTAGGAAAAACTTTTTCACAAGGAGGGTGGTGAAGCACTGGAATGGATTACCTAGGGAGGTGGTGGAATCTCCTTCCTTAGAGGTTTTTAAGACCCAGCTTGACAGAGCCCTGGCTGGGATGATTTAGTTGATGTTGGTCCTGCTTTGAGCAAGGGGTTGGATTAGATGGCCTCCTGAGGTCCCTTCCAACCCTGATATTCTATGATTCTATGAAGTGACATTTATAAAGTATTAACTCCATTTCTAACCCATCTCTTATCGGGTATCTGCTGGGCACATTCACAAGGATCCCTCTTCCCACTGCCCTAATCCAAGGGAAAGATAATGCTGACAGTAGATACAGCAGAACATTGTCTCCCATGTAAGATTTCATCTGAGAGCCTGGGTTGCACTGGAGGGCACCTCAGTCCTTGTGCACAATTCCCATCAATGCTGCCAGTTGCCTCAATCAAATCCCTTTAAGTAGGTGTGGCAGACCTCTTTATTTCTTTATAATTTTGACAGACATTGTCTTTAAACTTTTTTTTACATTTTCATTGTTTCAATTTTCAATTGTGGGAAATTATGGGGGTGTCAGGCAATGGCAGGGTCAGGCAACTTTTTAATGACCATAGACGTTGACATTCAAAAAGTTAAAGCTTTATCTGTTAAAACACTAATGGTCAACATCAACATATACAAAGTAAATAGCCTTAAATCCAACTAAGATATCAAGCAGCGTTTTTCATACTTTGCCTATCTGTAAATTTCATTATTGATGAAAATGTTTTCATCTTGTGTGTATAGTGAAATCAATGTTTATTGACATTTACTGATAAAAATTTAATCCTTCCAAGTGTATCCTTAAGCAAGTGTCTGAAACTGCCTACGAAGGTTTTTTTTTTTATTATTTTTAAATCCCATTTCTGCCCAGGCAGAATTAAAAGGTCTTTGTATTTGTTTATTTTTAAGACAAACAGACATATCAGAAAAATGGGGGGTGAAATACTAAATGTTTTGCTTTGAAAATGCAATTTAGGGATTGTTTCACTGCTTTTGCTTCCTGTGAGGACTTTTTGACATACTTAGGGTGACTGTTTCTTCTGGGAACTACAAAAACCTGAGTACTCATTCAAGCAGAAGGAGGATACTAAAGATGCCCAAATTATCATAGTATTGAGAACATACATAAAATCTGAGACCTAATTTGAACTCTTCACTCATTGTTGCATTCTAAATTAACTGTAGCCACTCAGGAACTTGTTATAGCCATCAGAGTGGACAGCCATATGGAAACATCTGGTTATTACATGGCAGTGGCAAAAAGTTAGAACAGGGGTCGGCAATGTTTGGCATGCAGCTCACCAGGGTAAGCACCCTGGCAGGCTGGGCCAGTTTATTTACCTGCTGACATGGCAGGTTCGGCCAATTGTGGCCCCCACTGGCCGCAGTTTGCCGTCCCGGGCCAATGGGGGTGGCGGGAAGCAGCACGGGCGAGGAATGTGCTGGCCGCGGCTTCCCGCCGCCCCCATTGCCCCAGGACGGCGAACCGCGGCCAGTGGGGGCCACAATTGGCCGAACCTGCCATGTCAGCAGGTAAATAAACTGACCCGGCCCACTAGGGTGCTTACCTTGGCGAGCCACGTGCCAAACGTTGCCGACACCTGAGTTAGAAAATATTAAAATATGGGATAGAAAAATACCCTTCAGTATTAAGATTGCTTACATCTGTTCAGCCTCACTCCAAAAAGATGGAGCAAAAATAGAGTTCCAGAGATGGGCAATGGAAACTATTAGAGATATGGAAGGACTTCTGCATAGGGAGGGACCAAAAAGATTAGAGGCCAGATCTTCCATTCCATTAGGGTAGTTCTATATGACTTTCCTATCCCAAAGCTGGCAGATCCAGCCTGTAGAAGATTCAGCTAGGAGATTCCAGTGTGGTTTAGTGGCCTTGAGGCAAGGACTAGGCCTCTGAAGATATGGGTTCTATTCTAGATTTTGCTACTGGCGTGCTAAGCGATATTAGGCAAATAACTTCCCCCACCCTGTGCCTCCATTTCCCCCATCTGTAAAATGGAGATGATAGTGACCTTTTTATAAAGTTATTTGAACTCTATTGATGTAAAACACTAACTAAATATTCTCTGCTAGCAGTTCCTATTCTGCCCCCTAAGATTGCCAGTGTGCAGGGACAAAGACATGTTCTACAGAGACTCAAGGCTCTTTATAGTTCTCTAAATAGCTACACTCTAATCCTGGCAGCTAAGTTGGTGCCTGAAGTGCCACTAAGCATAGGCAGTCAGGCTAGAGATGCCAGCCCAGGGAAGATCAGTTAGGCATGCCTATTTATTTATTCTTGTGGTGCCTGAGGACAAGTGGTATCCCATGGCACTAGAAAGCATAGCTTTAAAAAGTTGAGGGCCAGAAAGAAACATACTTTATGGACAGGTTACTTCATAACTGTCTGTGGCATTCTTGCACTTTCCTTTTGAAGTGTCAAGTATTGGCCACTGTCAGAGTAGAGCAGCATGTCGGGTGATGTATAAGACAATTCAGGCTGTGAGAAGTTAAGAGGAGTTGAAATCCAGTGGTTCAAAATTAACAGATCAAATTGAAGACTTTATTGCTCATATAGGGGAAAGGTACCTTATCAATTACACAGCATTCATTTCCTGATAATCCAGGAGGAGTTTGTATCCAATTGTTAACTTTAATATTTGAACAAACTATCAAACCATTTTATGCTGCCTTCTAATGATAAAGGGGTGTTCCTGACTGAGCGGCTTATGAGGTCTAGGGGTTAATACAGCAAGTACAAATATGGACATTTTAATTACTCATATGCTTTTTTCTATCCTCTGAATCCTCTATGCTATTACAGAGGGGGTTTTGGCATCAAGTTTGAAGTGTGGACACGCTTGTCCTTGTTTCTTTTATTGGCTTGGGGATTTTCCCAGTGTAAATCCTCTTGGATCTTGACTCTACAGCTTTTTTACAAATGTGCTATAACTAACTCCTTGTTTTGAGTCTGAATCCAGTCTTTTGTTTCGTGAGGGTAGGCAGATTAGACACACATCTGAATGACCTATTGTGCATTGTGAGAACTGTTTGATTGAAAAAAATATATAACAGCTGCTTAATTTATGAATATGCACTACAGGACCAACCATTTCAGCATGGCAAGCAGAACACTCATCATTCATTGAGTTGGCATGGCTTCCTCATGTAGTAGTTGCAATAGGAATCTTTCTTTTGGAGTTAATTTAGAGCTTTTTGACAAGTGCCGGATTGCAACCCTGGAGGCCGAAGTCCTGTATTTAGCTCTAGAACAGGTGCAGCAGCAGTAGTGCAAGCTTTTACCCAGCTCTCCCACTAGTTTCATCATCCTTCACAGATGGGAACACCTTCAGAGTGAGAGTAGTTCTGTTTCCATGCTTTGTAGTATTTGACAATCGTGCCAATTTGGAAGTGAATCCGGCCACTAGGAACTGGATTGAGACAATCAACCCTTTTCACGTGAGACCACTGAACTGCCAATAGATGGCAATGACATTTTGTCACAACAGAGGGCAGGGATCATATCTCACACTTAAAACTAATCAGAAATAAAAATAATATGCTATGAAAAACTATAGATGTAGCACATGTTGTGGGAAGAAATTGCAAGACTGGAGAAATGACAAAAGTGTAGTGCTGGTTGGGAATCTCAGTGAGGCAATTTTTCATCAGAAAATGCCAATCTGTTGCAACTTTTTTGCAAAAACTTACCAGTTCTGACCAAACTTCCTTTAGGAGAGGTTTCTCAGCTCCAGGATGGAATTTCTGGAAAGAGTGAGGGGCTTGATGGTCAGGGAACTCATCAGGGAAATGGGAGACACGTGTTCAAGTCCTTCCTTTGCCAAGTTCAGAACAAGGACTCTAGCCTCTCTCTCACTTCCCAGAGGGCTGCACTGACCATCAGGCTGTTGGCTAGCAGGGGTAGATCGCTTGTGAGAGCTGCTCCACTTTGTATAAATAATTCATTGGGATAGAGAGCAGCAGAGACTGACTCTATAGCTAGGAAGTTAGGGAACAAACTTGATGTGGGAGACCCAGCTTCAAGTCCCTTCTCCACATGTCGTAGATCAGGAATTTGAACCTTGGTCTCACATCACATTGAGTGCTATTGGCTATTCTGGGATGCCTCTTAGATTATTCCATGAAAAACCTTGAAAGGTCTCAATTTCCTGTTCTGCACTGGGATGAAACTTTTAGGAATATCAGATTCACAGCATAGGCAAAACACTTTCTGCCCAGCTCTACTGAACAGTCAGGTTATCCTTACCCTCTGAAAAGTCAAGGTTACTGTAACTGAAGGCCTTGATGTTCTCACTGGGGCAGGGAGGTCCATTTTTTAAATCATAAGCACCAGTATCTGAATGATGTATCACGTACTACCACTAAGCCTCGTGTATTGGAGTTTAGGAAATGAGTCCAATATGGCCCTAGTTCGCGAAGTCATATTCTCAGTGTCTCTGATCCAGATGGAAGTAGGCAGCTGGTCTTTCAAGAGCCTGCTCTCATGAGGTTTCCAGCCTAATTGCTAGACCAAAAGAGGTTTGGGCTATATACTTAGTCATTGATCCTGAGATAGGACTGTAGCTTGGTGGCTGGGGCACCCACGTGGGAGACCCTGGGTTCAGTCCCCCTGCTCCAATGACTCCTTAGTTAATTACAGAAAATGAAGTGACTTCAACAGGAGAGGTTGAAATCCCCCACATCAGCATATCCCATTGCTCAGTGCTGAGACCACGCACCTGAAAGGTCTGTACAAATCCTTTCGGGAAGGGAAGTGGGGGTTGAATCCAGGTCTCCCAGATCCCAGTATAGCAAGCAGGGTTTTGTGGATTGCATTCTTAGGTGCCTAACTGTTCCCAGTCATTATATAGGCCGCCTATGTGCCTAATTCAGGGTTTGTGGATCTCTGTTGTTCCTGTGACTGTTTTTTCCCTAGGTGCCTAAAAGTTAGGTGTTGTGTTGCAATACCGAAGTCCCTTTGTAAACCCTTGCCTGTACCATTATAGATGGATCCTGAACAAATTATTAAAGCTTTTCACATCAGTCTAATGTGAATACAGTTAAAGCAGGATTACTTATAGGCTTGGTAATATAGGCATTGAATGTGACAAGAAGATTATCCCTTTATTTTCTGGTTCTTTAATTGTTAGATGAAACTTGTGTGTTTGGTACTCAGAATCAGTGGAAAAGTAGTGTAGTCACAAAATCTGATTGTACCAGTCTTGGGCCCATTGATGTCAACCACAGAGTTCCGAGTGGCTGATCCTTAGTGCTTGTGCTTAGAAAGAGACAATAGGGTTAAAACTCATAAATGTATTTAATCAAATTTCCTGACCTGTTAACACTTTAAATTATTAAGTGAAGAAATTTTCAAAACCTAATTTACTTTTCACTTCCAATATTGCTTGTTCACTTTTAGCACTCTATGCAGTGTGTACCATGAAAAGAGTGCCACTTTGACTCCCATGAACTAGAACTGCTGCAGTGTTTGGGGTTGCAAACAATGTGGATGAATGTTAAAAACCAGACAAATTACTCTAATGATTCTATGTTTGTGTGTGTGTGTGTGTGTGTGTGTGTGTGTGTGTGTAAGTAAAAATAACCTGCATTTTGGCCTAAACGGGCCTCAACACTCCTGGAGGAGTATAATTCACCTTTGTGCAGCAGGCCACCATTTAAGCCCTGAGTAGAGGATGTGCCTCCTGCTGGCCCTCTACACAGGTGACTTTTGCCCTGTAATGGGGTATATGGGTCCCACATTGGGCAACACGAGATTTAATGAGCTATTGTGGTCTCAGTCAGACCCACCACAGCTGTGAGATGTCAGGCCTGGAGGGAGGAGCTTAAAGAGAAATGGAGCACAGCTGGCAGCAGACCAGAGAGGAGAGAACACTTCTAGACTTCAGCTCCTGGACAGAAGGCTGGTGGAAGGCAAGGTCTCCTCAGATGACTGATGGCTCCTCCCTGAAGGAAGGGATGGTCTACTGCTGACTCTTATTTGATAGGACTATTTCTTCTTATTTAGCCTGTGAGCCTAACAGAGGCATCTGAAGAAAGCCTCAGCTTATCTGTGGGATGATTGAGTTGTTTAGTTACTTTTCATGGTCACTGCCAACCCCAGAAAGGGTGGATTGTCCAGGGCTCAGCTACAAGGCTGCACCTCTTATGACTGGACAAGTATGATGAACTTCCTGGACATTGCAGACCAGAGGCCTGGAGTGCAGGGGCCTAAGGGGTGTCCTGGGGAAGGAACCCAGTGACAATATGGTGGAGAATGCAGACATGATCTTCCTGCCCCTGGAGAAGGGGAGGCGTGATCTGGAGTGTTGAACACCTGAGGCCTAAGGGCCTGGGTTGGTAAGCCAGTGGCAACATAGATCTGGAATGTCTTCTAAAGTGAATGACCAAGAACCAGCAGCAGCAACACTGGCCTAGCAGGAGCTCCAGTAGCAGATGGCCACTCAGCACAACAGCTGCTCCAGGACTTAGAGGAGCAGAAGCAGCATCAACAATTTCCTGGGGCTTCCTCTCCAGAGGTTGTAGGCCCATCCATGGCAACCATCGCTGTGTGAGTAAAGCTCATGAACATGGGCCCTGAGAACAATCCAGACATTTTCCTTGTACATTTGAGAAAGTGGTGACAGCAATCCAGTGGCCACCTGAGTAGTGGGCCATCTTAACGCTGTACCTGACCAGGCCTGCACTGGCTCCATGCTGAGGGCTGGATGCAATGGCAGTGCAAGACTTACACCAAGGTGAAAGCAGCTATATAAGATTACCTTATCACAGAAGTAACCTGTCAATCGCATTTCCCTGAGAAGTGCTCCTAGGGAGCTCACCCCCATATAGTGGCCCAGAAATTGAGGGACTTCTGTTAGTGGTGGTTGAAGGTGGAGGCTCAGACAGGAATCCATATTGATAAGCTCATCTTGGTGGAGCAGTTCGCCTGCCTACTCCTGGCTGGGGGTAGGAGATAGGCACTCAAACAGTGGACTAAGACCTTAGTTCTTGTTAGCCGGACTGCACCAGCTATCTGGCTGCTGAAGCAGCTGTGGTGATATCATGCAAGAAGATGCCTGAGATAAAGGAAAACCTTTTAGTCAAAAGAGAACCTTGCTGTGAGGATCCGTGGCCTTGCTCTGTACCAGGAGGCACTAGCCTCTAAGGGCCCTATCAACAAACCCGTATACCATAAGCTTGGGCCTGGATGAGAGGCTCTGGGGCCACAGTAGTCTTTTTTTTTTTCAATCAGGAAAATAGAGCAGGAACAGGCATGCCCATACAGTGAGGCTACCTTGAGAATTAGGCCCAAGGCCAGACTTCTTCTTTTATTCCCCACTCCCTCGCAAGCATTTGCTTTTCTTGTGGGTGCTGAGTACACCTGTATCCTGATTCCCCTATATGGAAAGTGTGATGTTGCAGTCTATATGATTTTATGATAATATGCTAATGAGTGTGACTATAATGTAACTGGAATATGCTTCATGCAAAAGGTCTCTTATAAGGTAACACTACAAAGCTTATAATCTACTGAGTGTGGTCATCCTATTTGTATGTATGTATCATTCTTGTATCTGAAACTAGAAATATGAAATATAACTCTGAGGGCCTATTGTTGTTATGCAAAGTGTGGGCCATTAATGGTGATTTGGAATCTTGATGGCTCCCATCAACCAGGACAATTGACTGTGGATGGCTCTGTTTGCTTGTAGGCCTTCCTGTGAGTCAGGTTGGGAGAAATGAGGGCTTGGAGTCTTACAGGGACATCCATGTGATCATGTCACCTGAACTGGAATCCATCTTTAACCTGGTGCTTTTCCATTTAGAAGGAGGGGTGGGAACCCAGAGAGGGACAAAGGATTCCCGCCTTGTGCAAAAGATATATAAGGGGGTAGAACAGAAAAAAGGTGGCTGCAGTCATGAGACATCCCCTAGCTACCACTTGAGCTGGAACAAGGGCTGTACCAGGGGAAAAGATTGTGCCCAGACTAGGAGGAGGCTAGTCTGTGAAAGAAGCTTATTGGAACATCTCTGAGGGTGAAATTTCATCTGCAATCACTTTCTTACTGTATTAGATTTAGACTTGCATGTTTTATTTTATTTTGCTTGGTAATTCACTTTGTTCTGTCTGTTATTACTTGGAATCACTTAAATCCTACTGTTTGTATTTAATAAAATCACTTTTTACTTATTAATTAATACATACCTTGGATTAATACCTGGGGGTGCAAACAGCTGTGCATATCTCTCTATCAGTGTTCTAGAAGGTGAACAATTTATGAGTTTATCCTGTATAAGCTTTATACAGGGTAAAATGGATTTATTTAGGGTTTGGACCCCATTGGGAGATGCGTACCTGGGTGTTTGAGACAGGAACACTTTTTAAGATGTTTTCAATTAAGCCTGCAGCTTTTGTGGGATGTGGTTCAGGCCTGGGTGTGTGTTTGTAGCAGGCAAGCGTGTCTGGCTTGAACCAGGCAGGGCACTGAAGTCCCAAGCTGCCAGGAAAAATGGGCTCAGAGGTAGTCTCAGCATATCAGGTGGCAGTCCCCAAGGGGGTTTCTGTGATCCAACCCATCACAGAAAGTAATTACGGATAGGTGTGGACAGCAGAAAGCTGAGCCTCTAAGCTAACCCTGACTCAACTGTCTCTGGAAAAATGGGACAGAAGGAATGGGCCTACTGGATTCCAGATGTGGTCAGACCTTGGTTTGGGACCACTTGGTTCTGAGGCCCTGGGTGAAACTATTTTCTTAGTTGATTCACAGGCCTGGTAAGCCCTATCCTAGTGTGTGTATATGAACATTGGGGAACATGCAAAGTCCCTGGTAATGGGGCTGGCCTCAACATTGGGCTACCCAATTAATGTGGGATGGAATTGGAAGCCTTTTTTTAACGTACTGGAGTTAAGTGGTGGAGTTAAAATAGGCCCTCTTGGGGCTGAGGGGCCATCTTAGTTGTTCCTGGAAGGTGGAGGTTCAGACACCTGGTAGGGTTAGGTGAAGTTGAACCCTGGGAGGGGAAAGAGGGGAAGCTCCTGCAGAGGGGGAGCCCTTAAATTATTCTAGGGCTCCTACAGGTGAGAGATCCCAAATAGAGGGACTGACTTTGTCAGAGTGCATGGGCCTGGCCTGCGGGAGCCTCCTGTACAGGGAACCTGGTGACACATCCCTATAATAAGGAACAATTTCATGACATGAGCTGTTACTCCATGATTCATAGAATCATAGAATATCAGGGTTGGAAGGGACCTCGGGAGGTCAACTAGTCCAACCCCCTGCTCAAAGCAGGACCTAATCCCAACTAAATCATCCCAGCCAGGGCTTTGTCAAGCCTGACCTTAAAAACTTCAAAGGAAGAAGATTCCATCACCTCCCTAGATAACCCATTCCAGTGCTTCACCACCCTCCTTGTGAAAAGGTTTTTCCTAATATCCAACCTAAACCTCCCCCACTGCAACTTGAGACTATTACTCCTTGTTCTGTCATCTGGTACCACTGAGAACAGTCTAGATCCATCCTCTTTAGAACCCCCTTTCAGGTAGTTGAAAGCAGCTATCAAATCCCCCCTCATTCTTCTCTTCTGCAGACTAAACAATCCCAGTTCCCTCAGCCTTTCCTCATAACTCATGTGCTCCAGACCCCTAATCATTTTTGTTGCCCTCCGCTGGACTCTTTCCAATTTTTCCACATCCTTCTTGTAGTGTGGGGCCCAAAACTGGACACAGTACTCCAGGTGAGGCCTCACCAATGTCAAATAGAGGGGAACTATCACGTCCCTCGATCTGCTGGCAATGCCCCTATTTATACAGCCCAAAATGCCGTTAGCCTTCTTGGCAACAAGGGCACACTGTTGACTCATATCCAGCTTCTCATCCACTGTAACCCCTAGGTCCTTTTCTGCAGAACTGCTGCCTAGCCACTCGGTCCTTAGTCTGTAACAGTGAATGGGATTCTTCCGTCCTAAGTGCAGGACTCTGCACTTGTCCTTGTTGAACCTCATCAGGTTTCTTTTGGCCCAATCCTCTAATTTGTCTAGGTCCCTCTGTATCCTATCCCTACCCTCCAGCATATCTACCACTCCTCCCAGTTTAGTGTCATCTGCAAACTTGCTGAGAGTGCAGTCCATGCCATCCTCCAGATCATTAATGAAGATATTGAACAAAACCGGCCCCAGGACTTGACCCTTGGGGCACTCTGCTTGAAACCGGCTGCCAACTAGACATGGAGCCGTTGATCACTATCCGTTGAGCCCGACAATCTAGCCAGCTTTCTATCCACCTTATAGTCCATTCATCCAGCCCAGACTTCTTTAAATTGCCATCAAGAATACTGTGGGAGACCGTATCAAAAGCTTTGCTAAAGTCAAGGAATAACTTGACTTTCCCCTCATCCACAGACCCAGTTATTTCCTCATAGAAGGCAATTAGGTTAGTCAGGCATGACTTGCCCTTGGTGAATCCATGCTGACTGTTCCTGATTACTTTCCTCTCCTCAAAGTGCTTCAGAATTGATTCCTTGAGGACCTACTCCATGATTTTTCCAGGGACTGAGGTGAGGCTGACTGGCCTGTAGTTCCCCAGATCCTCCTTCTTCCCTTTTTTAAAGATGGGCACTACATTAGCCTTTTTCCAGTCATCCGGGACCTCCCCCGATCACCATGAGTTTTCAAAGATAATGGCCAATGGCTCTGCAATCACATCTGCCAACTCCTTTAGCACCCTCGGATGCAACGCATCCGGCCCCATGGACTTGTGCTCGTCCAGTTTTTCTAAATAGTCCCGAACTACTTCTTTCTCCACAGAGGGCTGGTCACCTTCTCCCCATACTGTGCCGCCCCGTGCAGCAGTCTGGGAGCTGACCTTGTTCGTGAAGACAGAGGCAAAAAAATTATTGAGCACATTAGCTTTTTCCACATCCTCTGTCACTAGGTTGCCTCCCTCATTCAGTAAGGGGCCCACACTTTCCTTGACTTTCTTCTTGTTGCTAACATACCTGAAGAAACCCTTCTTGTTACTCTTAACATCTCTTGCTAGCTGCAACTCCAAGTGTGATTTGGCCTTCCTGATTTCACTCCTGCATGCCTGAGCAATATTTTTATACTCCTCCCTGATCATTTGTCCAATCTTCCGCTTCTTGTAAGCTTCTTTTTTTGCGTTTAAGATCAGCAAGGATTTCACTGTTTAGCCAAACTGGTTGCCTGCCATATTTACTATTCTTTCTACACATCGGGATGTTTTTTTCCTGCAACCTCAATAAGGATTCTTTAAAATACAGCCAGCTCTCCTGGACTCCTTTCCCCCTCATGTTATTCTCCTAGGGGATCCTGCCCATCAGTTCCCTGAGGGAGTCAAAGTCTGCTTTTCTGAAGTCCAGGGTCCGTATTCTGCTGCTCTCCTTTCTTCCTTGTGTCAGGATCCTGAACTCGACCATCTCATGGTCACTGCCTTCCAGGTTCCCGTCCACTTTTGCTTCCCCTACTAATTCTTCTCACTTTGTGAGCAGTAGGTCTAGAAGAGCTCTGCCCCTAGTTGGTTCCTCCAGCACTTGCACCAGGAAATTGTTCCCTACACTTTCCAAAAACTTCCTGGATTGTCTGTGCAATCTTAGGTGAAGATAGGTTCAAACTGCAAAAATCCAGGTCAAGCTCAGAGCTTGTCCAAAAGGTAAAATTTGGATTTGCGGTGAGGTTTGGCCCCTCTATCATATTTGAGCATTGATGTTTTAAAACTGTTTTTGTACTCAGTATGGTCAGAGAAGAAATAGGAATATGCTTATGCAATACTCCAAAGTAGAACTGGAGATTAAGGGAAGTCTTCAGAATAATATAATAGCTAAAATTAGCACAAATGCATACATCCTACCACTGCAGTTTGCAAAAGGCAGATTTCTTTTTGTGTGTGGAGGAGAGGGCGGCAGGGGGAGGGAGGAAACTAAGAACACACTCGTGCTTGAGCATAAATGAGAATTAAATTGACAAGTCCTGCAATTATCTGGGTTACAATACAGTCATGTAATTAGTATTACAATAAATGTGCAAACCCCGGATTATTAAAGAGAATGCAATTTTTACTGCAACAAAAACTAGTGACAGCAAGATACTAAACCACAAGTGTGCTTAGAGGATGCTCTTCAATCATTCTCAATAGATACTGCATTTTTGCTTACAGGGAAATTTAAGTGGTTTTGTTTCAGCTGTGTGAATGTAGGAAAAGCATAGCTGAGAGGCACTGTTCACAAATGGTCGGTGGTATCGGTAACTGTGTGTAAGCAGGTGGATGTCTACCCTAGTACAGAGTGTACACATGCTGTGCCCTATGTAATCCAAATTTACTCCCTTCCTGAGGTTTAGCTTTATTTATAACTCAGACAATCATAAATTTAAACGCAACCTAAGCTTTCTCACCAGGCTTGGCTGTTCCTAGAAGGACACCCCAGTCCCCCAAGTCCTAGTTCCCTCTGTCTCCAAGAGAGATATTAACCCTATTATACCCTAATTGGCCCTAATAATATCCACCTGCAGACATGACACAGCAGTAATTTCTCTGCATCATTATGCAGGGATCTAGTTTCTATGCATAGAGGAGCTTGTATTCCTAAGGATGGCTCTAAAAACTGTCACCTGTTAACTTCTATCCCCCACTGATTGCCTTTATAAAGATCTTTCTAAGATGGAAATTATTGTCCATCACTGCTGTGAGGGTTGGTACTGAAATACAGTATTTTCAGTCTAAATGATGCTCCCAGGAAAATTCTTTCACCTCCTTGGCATCTATCTATATAAGCTTTTCACTATTAGATTTTTTTCTTTTCTGTCAACTTTTTTTTTTATTGCCCAAAAGTACAGCTGCATTTTTGGGGAGGAAGTACCTTTGAAATATTCTGTTTTTTTTTTTCACAGAAAAATGTAATGAGGCTGCATCTTGTGAACATTCCTCATGGGCTAAGAGAAACAAGAGTCTCATGTTTAGCATATAAGAGTTGTCAAAAATCCCATAAACTGAAATGTCCAACCCTGCTTTTCTAGTAGGATTACTAAGCACTGCAAGGCAGGGTAGGGGGGAAACTTGTCAAAGTGTATCCGATCTTCCACATTCCCAAATTGGCGTGGCCTGGTGTATTTTTAAAATGCAGTTCTCTATGTAACTCTTTAGAGTCTGAGAGAAAACATAATGTTAGACATGAGATGAGTAGATTTGTTTAAAAATGTGTGCTGCACTGTCCCAACAGAATTTGTGTAGTATAAATTCAGATGTCCAGAGGCTTGGACAGAAGTGCAGAGATTGCACCAAACTTGCTTGTGCTGCTCTTACTTTAATCTTCAAAGAAAAGTCACCAGTGCCTCATGTTGATCAGATTCCACTGCATGCCCTATATTCTATTTATGGCAAAACACATCCTCAGTGTAATTCCACCAAAGTCAAAGGATGAAATTTAGTCAACAGATGGTGTCAGTGATAAAAAAAACATTCCTGGAGCAAGTTTGCTTTTTAAAACAAACAAAAAAGACCATAACAGCAAGATTGTAGCACTTTATTAGAGGATTGAAGACATTGAATAAACCCTGGCTTGAATGGGGGAAGATCAGAAAGGAGGTAAGGATTTTAGACTAGAGGGCTAGAAATGAAATAGAGGATCTGCGCCTCTCCTTTCTGATCCTCTCTTGAAGGAGATCGGCAATAACTGACTGAGAGAAGGAAGGACTAGAATGGGTGAGAAGCAGAGAGATCCATCTTGCTCTCACATGTTCCTAGGATGTACCCATCACCTTAACTGGGCACCAAATACAGTTGTCCATAGTGGGCACTGCTCTTTACTGTTCCCAGGTTTGGCAGTTTTGCTCACTGACTTTGTTATTTTGTTTCCCCTTTTCTTTATGTTGCAATCTTTTGTTTCCTTTTTGAAGGAAGCCTTTGCCCAAAGGTGAGTTTTAAAACATGCTCTAAAAATGGCCAGGGCTGGGTTCAACAGTATCTATTCTGGCCATTTTGGGAGATTGTAGCCAGGTCAGGGATATAGCTGATATAGAAAAGTGGGGATATCCTGAGGCGCCTGATCTATAACTCCCATTAGGCATCGTGGTGGCATTTCCAAATCAAATTTTTCAGATTGATATTTTACCAAAGGTCTAAATCTTCCACAGTGGAGAAATATTTTCTCCTCATGTATAGTCCCAGAGAATCTGACCCTTTATCCTAACATGAATTAGAACTGGAATGGGTCAGACTGCTCCAGAACTGAAAATGTGCCTTGGCAAACTTGCCTCAGTGCGGGGCATGTGTGTACGTTCGTTCTGAAAATCTCCTCTGGGGCAACCAAGCTTAAAGGGCAGAGTAATCCTGGAACATTAGGGAGTTTTCAGAGTGCTCCTCTATTCCATCCAGAAGAAAGCCTGTTGGTGTAGAAGAGAGTTTGAAGTTCTGCCAAATGTACATTGGCTTTTTCTAGCAGGTCTGGAGGATTCAGTTGAGCTGGCTGCCGTCTTCATGTCCCATCTGTTCTGGGGCTGCCCTGTGGGCTGTGATTAGAAGCATTCAGTACTTTGAGTTACAACTGAAGCATAGAAACTTTGGAACACACATGCTTTGGGGACAATCAGCAGATTTAGCGGCTGCCATACTTAGCCTCCCAAATCTGGAGATCTATCAGAGATGGGTGGAGCCTCCTAGGAGCAGAGTACGCTCTAGGACAGAATGGTGGAAAAGGGAAAGTTACTCGCCAAAGGAGAATGAGAATCACTCATTCCAGGGCAGGGGGATCCAGTAAGAAAACTTGTTCTATAATGTATGGTTTTTTTTTCACTTGACTGTATCCGTTAACAATTCTTAATCAAACAAAAATCCTTCCTTGAAGTAAGGCAGATATTTTAAATTTCTAAAGCCAGAAGGAAAAAACCTTCCTGCTAGGGCAACAAATAGACCCTTTAATTTTTTTAAGGCTTTGACAGATTGTGGTAGTAACTTATTTTTACATTTCCTTTCATTAATTTTTTCCTCAGCAGTTGATCCCTACATTTAGAAAAAAACAGAGAAGACAGAATGCAGCTGCTGTTTTCTATAAGTGGTTTTAATTCATTAGGTTTCTTTATTCCTCCTTCACTCCCCATCAGTATTACATCAGCTTCTATCTCCTGCCACAAGCAAGCATAATTCCTGTTGTGCTTTTTTCCAATATCCAATTTGTTATGATGTATTATGCATGCAAATGTAATTGCAGAGGAGGAGTTAAACTGAGTGACAGTTTAAAGAGGTATGTTCCTTTGGCTGTGTCATTTACAAAGAGCAGCAGAAAGAAAAGTGAGAGAGAGTGATGCCTTAATGAAAGTCTTAGTTTGCCAAGATATCAGATGAAACAATGGGAGTGTCTTAATCAAACCACATCATCTCCTACACACAACAAGCTCCTGATACTGCTACTATTGCCATTGGGTATGTGGTAGGGTTTTTTTTCTTCCGTACCATCTACCATATTGTTTGTGTATCTGCAACTAATTAAACTGTCAACACCCAACTGAGCATAATCCATTTTTTTCCTAAGACCTGTGCAAACCTTTGAGATTCCATATGAGTTTCATGCCATTTTCTCAGAACACAGAATAAAAATATGTAATAATGAAGTGTAAATAGCATAATAGGTAAGTGTCTCAACCACAATATCATGAAAGACAATTTATAAAAATGTGTAGCTTTCAGTGCAAAAGAGGATAAAGGTTTTAAACACAATGAATGACATCATGTTTCCCAACACTGGAATTAAAAAGGAGTATCTATTAAACTAATGGTGTAAATATTTTGCTCTCTGGGTTTTTTTTCCCCTCCCTCAACAAATTCCAGTTGTAGAAAAACAGCTTTTAAAGCCAAACTTTTTTCTTTTCATGACTGAGCAACGTTTGCTTTCAGGGTATTTTAGCATTTTTCATCTCAAATATTTTTGCATCACCTCTTTAAGGGCCAACACCTGCCCTGAGAAGCCAGACCAGGTGCTGGACAGATGTGTGGGAGAAGCATTCATCCATTCAGACATGATGCAGTTTAGGAGGCTGTTTCCTCTATGTGCTCTCCACATAGCAATGGATCCCCTGGCCCTTGCCTGGGTTGCTCATGCCCTGACACCTTTCCACATGCAGCCTAACAGGTAGCACATGCAGAACAGCACTCCACACACTTCCAGGGCGAGGGGGTTCCACTATTGCCGTACACAATCAGTACAATTGAAACATTAACTTCAGCTCAAGCCCCTTCATGGTCACGGAGTAGAGGGATGGATTTGCCTTTAAGCTACATTGGTGGAACTCTATTGTCTTCAATGGACTGCACTGGTGTAACTATAGCCAGGATTTGGTGAAAATAAAATGTTTTATGCTAAAGGGTTTACTTAGACGGCGGGGGGGGGGGGAAACAGCTGCTTGTTTCACAGAAGGTGCAGATTTAATCAAATTATCAGTATAAAGAAAAATAGGAAATCTTTCAAATGTCAGTTGGGATGTAACAGTAATATCATAAAGATCAACTGGAAAATCAGTTTAATATCATATTTTCTTTTGGGGTTTGTTATCCTGTAACTTCAGAAGAGATCTTGTCTATCTCTACTCTATGTGGCAAGGGAATTCTGTGCCAAAAAAAATTTACACAATATTTTAAAATTCTGCATATCGTAGTTGTCAAAATAACAATATAATCACACCAGTTTCAATTATTTTGGCAATTTATTTCAAAACACCTGTCAATGAGTGTATGTAACAATACAACAACAAAAAAGATTCAGGAAACATTTTTTGACACAGATTCTTAACTGGGCATCTTCATACAGGACTTTTAGTAAATCATTTAAACTAAAATACAGAAATATATTTCCTGCACCCCTCAGAAGCGATGCAAAGGCGTGGAGGAGTCAGGTAATGGGGGAATTGAGGGAGAGGAAAGTAATTGCTGGGACAGAGCCTGGGAGTGAACCTCAAGGGTTGTTGGGTGGGAAAAGTATAGAACAGTATTTTTGGTGAGTGAGGGATTGTTGGGGCACCTCCTCCATACAGAACCTGTCTGACCCTTAGCCTCTCCCATTCAGTCAAGCACAAGTCCCCTGTGCCCCTGCACCCCCATTCAGCCAGGTAGAGCTGCTTTTATCACCATATGGTCCTACAACACCCACTCTCATTCAGCCCCTGGCTCACTATTGTCACCCTACTAGTTCCTGTGCCCCTGCCTCACTCTATCCACCCTGGCAACTCTGTGTCTCCCCTCCTGTGCCTCCTCACCTGGCCCTTTGGGCAGGCTGTTGTGAGGAAGGCAACCACTGCTCCAGCCCATGAGCCTGCTGTCCTCTCTTATGGCATTACATCAGCGCCTGGTGGGTGGAAAATGTAAATGCAGCATGACCCCTCTTAAAGCTTCCCTTCGCCTCCTGGTCAGAATCTGTGAGAGGAAAAAAATCTACAGGGGCATTACTTGTGCAGTGGCAAAGAATTCCCCCAGGAGTAACTATCGTCACTAAATAGACATGTAAAGCCTGGTTTTCAATCCCCTTGCTTATTAAATGTCCAGCTAGATATTTATATGTACAAAGAACCAATTAGCTCACTCAGTCACAGTAACTGGAAGTGTGAATTAGGCAAGGGTAAGTGCATTATTTGTGCTGGGCCTAGGATTGAGAAAATCAACCCCCTGCAGTTTTCAGATCTCAGTACATAAATTGAGTGGCCACTGCTAAGGATGCCTTGCATACCAAGAAAGCTGGTGTGTATTGGGGCCCTACTCTTTGGTTAAGGGCACATTATGTTACCAGGAAAGTGTATTGCAGGTGCTGCCATTTTGAGTTTCCCCAAAGCCTCTCAAATAAAAGAAATAGTTCTTACATAACTAGGGAAATGTCAATAGAATGATAGTCTTCAATTCTTGGGGAGAATCATAATTTTTTCTTTGATTGAGGTCCCTGCTCCATTGAGGACTTGCATAGTAATGGATTGAACAAGTTCCTAATGAAAATAGTTTTACCCATTTATGATTAACTCAGAACAAGAAAAGAACCAATAAACCAGCAGAAAGGGTGGCACAAGTAGAACACTGCTGTACTCCAGAGATCCTCAGCTACTGAAATGGCTTCATAAGGCTTCTCTAAATTGGGAGCCACAAAGATGACATACTGCCTCTACCACTCCCCTCAGCTATGGCGCAACATTACATGCTTGCATGAAGCACTGCACAGCTGAGAATCCATCACTAGCTGTCAAGCTGAACTGCACAAATATGGTGCTTAGTCATCTCCTTCCAATCCAGAGATATTGGAGGCTTGATTTTTAAGCCCTAGAAGGGGCATCCCCTCACCCTAATTTATAATGGAGCTATACCTGTCTCATAGAACTGGAAGGGACCCTGAAAGGTCATCAAGTCCAGCCCCCTGCTTTCACTAGCAGGACCAAGTACTGATTTTTGCCCCAGATCCCTAAGTGGCCCCCTCAAGGATTGAACTCACAACCCTGGGTTTAGCAGGCCAATGCTCAAACCACTGAGCTATCCTTCCCCCGAACTGAGCTAGCCCTCCCCCATTGTACTTTAATATGAATATTTAAACTGGTTATGTGAATAAATATTAAAAATCAAGCAAATCACAAAATCCAGCAGAACCACAATGTGCATATGCCTGATTGTATTGATATAAGCCTTGTTCCTCCCCACTGCATCCTCTCCCTGCTGTTTGTGACTCTCACGATGTGGTATATCATCCTCAATTTAGAGTTTAAATGGATGCTATGGGCTAGATCCTCAGCTAGTGTAAATCAGGATAGCTCCATTCACTTCTGACTTACACCAGCTATGGAGTTGTCCATGTTTTTTGTAATGTATTTGAAACACCTGGCATACTTAGGGCACATTAAAATAATAAATATTAATAATTTAAAATGTCCAAACATCTTCTAGTGTTGCTTTCCATATTACTTCTATATGGATGTTTATTTGCTTCTTTTCATTTCCTGGCATGCTGTTTTTGGATAATATGACTAATTATTACAAATTTCTCTCTAGAAGTCACTTTTCTTCAGACACCCTTCCTATGGGTGAAACTCTCTTATTCAAATAGTTTACTATACAAAGAAACAAACAAGGGGATGAAATTTGTGAAGTCGTAAATAGGAGTTATGAAATTTGAGTGGTGATAATGTCTTACAATGAAGAATAATCCTATTCTGACAGTCCATTTCAGAGGACAAAGCATTGCATTTTTATTGCTAGATCCTGAGCTGCAGCCAAAATGTACTTAGCACAACTAAGGAGGAAGGTGGAAGTGAATGTGTCTCTAAACCACTTAGGCAATCCTCAGCCACATCTCAGTTTGGTCCCTGGTGTGATTTAGAGCAGCTTCAGGCTGCACTAAATTGTGTCTCATGGCCCATAGCCGCAAGAGGCAGTGGTGGATCACTAGAGTATCAGGACACTCTGGTTATGTCCAGTTTCCCCTGGGAGCACTCCCTATGCAGAGGAGGGGTGGGAAAATAATGTAGACTGCTGTGCCAACTCTACATCACCCAGCAATTACACAAGGTGATTCCCAAGGATCCATTTAAGCCGTTTTCCAAGGTGCTTTCTGTGACCTGAGGCATACAAAGCAACCAGAACAGACCCAACAATCTGGCCACACGTTTGCAAAGCTATAAGAACTGATCTATTCCACATGAACCAGAAAACTGCTTTTACTCTTTACTCTATACATGTCTTAGCTCAACTTTGAGCAAAAAGCATCTAGTTTATTAAAGGAACTTCCTTCAAATAGTCTGTTCAGTACAAACATCTGAATACCCTTGTGGTACCATTATTTGTCATTACAGTTTCCACTACTCCTCAGATGTATGGGTCAATTTAAAAAAGCTGTCTTTTTCTTAATTTTAAGTGTGATGACAGCTCTGTTTCTATAGCCCATTCATCCCAAGTTGCATGAATTCACCAGTAATGTATTTAAGCAGTGAGTTACAAGCAGCTACAGCATAAGTGATAATAGGCAAGATGAAAAAGGACATGTTATCAAGACTATGAATGGGGTGTTAAAATGCATTCATCTCAAGCCAAAAGGAGAATCAAAATTACAGAAATCAATTAGGAATATTTAAGAAGAACAAGTCTCTGTTTCCCCATCTCCTAGCAGAGGCAGCTTGTAAAATTCTCCATGTACATTTATATATTTTTACGTACCAAAACTTTCCAAACAATTTTGACTTATTTCTCTTTATACTATATGACAGCTAAAAGTCCATGGAAATAACAGTGTTATTCAGTTATCCAGCCAATCTCCTTGCCAGTCAATGTAGGGTTGTTTTCTATATTTCCTAATGTCAAGTGGAGGCTCTTGCAGTGGGGCCCTGCCCCACTTAAAAAAAATTAGAGAAAATATCAGAATAAAATAAATATACCTTCATGCCAAGCCTATGCACTGTTCATTGTTATAAAGTATTGCTCTCCAGATGAAGGTTCCAGGCAGGGGCAGCTGCCATAGGCGCCGACTTCCTCTGTTCTCAGGGGGTGCTCCACCCCCTCCCATCCCCCCCAAGCCACGCCACCACACCACCATTTCCCCCTTGCCCCTGCCCCACCTCTTCCTGCCCCTGCTCTTCCCCCTCCCCCCCAGCACCTCCTGCACACCGCCAAACAGCTGATCCGTGGCGCTGGAGGCGCGGGGAGGGAGGAGGAGGAGCTGATCGGCAGGGCAGCTAGTGGGTGGAAGGTGCTGGGGGGGGGAGGTGCTGACCCACAGGGCTGCTGGTAGGTGCTAAGCACCCACTTTTTTTTTCCGTGGGTGCTCCAGTCCCAGAGCACCCATGGAGTCAGTGCCTATGGCAGCTGCTCCAAGAATGAGTCTCACTGTATGGTGCATATTCCATCAGTGAACTCTAAATCAGAACCAGTGATGACATGCAGGATTTCATTGAACAGCCCTGGCAAATATAGCAAACACTTAATAAGACCATTTAGAGCTAAGGTAAGTTACAGCTCTTCACCTACAAGTTGGATCTAGAATCATCACAGAATGTGTGGAAGGGCCATGGACAGAGTGCTGTTGTCCTCCAGTCATTCCCAGCTGCTGGAATGGCCACCTGGGAGCTGTGGGAAACTAATATAACTTATAGCACCACTAAGACTACTTGAACTTCCTTATGCAATGGAAAGTGAAAAGGTGGCCAAAAGCCATTTTGCTGGTGACTCAGAACTGTGCTGAATGCAAGAGGGTCAGACTTGAGGATCTGACACTCACAGTTTTGTGACTCACAATGTTACTATTTTGGATCTGACACATAATGCTTCTTGGTCTAGTGTTAGTACCTTGGGCAGTAAGTGATATAAAGCAGGTAAGAAACTCTTCATGGTTCCATTTCAGTTAGGTACATAAACGTGTCACTAACTTTAAGCACACGAGTGGTCCCACTGAAGTCATGTACCTTGATGAATCAGGGCCTGATTCTAGTCTAGCTAAAAAAAATTTAGTTTACCGGGTGTGCCTTTATGATTCATCTGTTTGTCTCTTTGTTCCAAAATTTATTAAAGAAGAATTGCATATCAAAAGGGAAACAGGTTTCACAGTTTTGGCTTTGAAGCTGGGAGTCACCCACACAAAACTGACTGAATTTTCAACATGGTGTCCCGCACAGAGAGAAGCTAAGAAACATGATTTTGAGCAATGGCTTTCAGTTCAAGATGAGTTAATTAATAGTTGCTGGCAATAGGCTTTTTATATGTGTTTCAATTAGAGTGAAAATGTGCAAACACTGGATGGGCTAAGGATACTGTATTTCTTTGTTCTGTAGCATAAATACAAAATAAGCCAGTGTTGCTTTCATATTTTCTACAGATCTAATGGCCAGGCAGTTCAGATCCAGTTCTGCTCATTTGATAAGGCTGCCCATGCCACTTGCATTCTTTTCATATTGAGTCTAAAATGAATTTGAATTATCTATTGCTTGTTCTAAACTTCTGCCTTTATTTTTCCAATCCTATCTTTTTTTAAAATGAATAATTTTCACTACCTCATGCAATCTTCTAAATTACTTTTTAGAGTACTGGCTATTAATATTTTAGGTAGCTGTGATGCTTTACTTTATAGTCTTCAATTTTATTTTACATTTCACAGGTTCCTTGTTGCAAACAATCCTATAGGCAATTTTCTCACATTGCAACTATTCCTTGAAAGATATGCTAATGTTGCAAGGCAATTGCAATACTGGGGGTTAAGTTAATCACCCAAAATGAGTTGTATTACTATCAGTGGTGTATAAAGACATCCCATAGTGAATTACTAGCAGACTAGCATTAAAGCTACGTTTACAAAATACCCGAAGCTGAAGATGGGCAAAAATAATCATTCATTTCAACGTCCATTGAGCTAAGGAATCAGTTATTTGTTATTTCTGGGCTTGAAGCTACCAAATATAAATAAAGTGACTGCATTTCCTTTTAAAACAATATTATTGGGTAAACCTTTGTGGATCACGTAAAGTGTCTGTGAAAGACAAATACTGACTGGCAGTTCTCGTCTTTCTATTAATATATTTGTAAAGAAAAGGAACTGCTGGCTTGCTGTCTGTTTAAGGCAAGCTGCATGAAATTCTGGACACCTACAGAGCAAATTGATGTATTATATATACTACATCAGTTAAAATGACACTTGAACAACATCTACAACCTTGATACTTATTTACAAGTAGCCAGGAGGGTGTGTATAATAGATGTATTTATTCTTTATGCAGTATAATTCTCTGCATGTATTTTATCCTTCCTTTAAATACAGAGAGATATGTTAGGATCCTACAGAGTAAATGACTAGCTGGACATCTCAACATGCCCCTACAATACCCAAGAGGGTAAACTTTGGCCACAATGCACAGGTGCACAGGATGCACCTTTTCTATAATAGAGTTTTCTATAATAGACACCACTATACTGAAAATGCAACACCTATATTTAGGACTATCCTGCTGCCATCAAACAAAGTCATCTCTATGCTTGCTGAGCACAAAGGAGCATTTAGATATGCAGGCTGAAGAACATAGTTTGGCTCCTCTGCCGGCCCTGATTTTTATTGGTTGCATCATGTGTAATGTCATAGTGCTGTTCTGTATGGACAGTAGATTAAGGAGTTTTAGAGAGCCTTAATCTGTTCTGTCAGAAGGGTACTTTCTCAGCAGACTGACTGCTTAGAAACAAGCAGAGGTAAATTCAGGGCTGCATTTTAAAACAGCAGTAGAGCAGTACTTATAATGATCTAGATTTCTCTTTCTTGTCTGGAAAAAAATTGAAATAGGATTTAGTTACATTATAGTGAGATGCATTTTTATGAGGACAAATATATTTTGAAGCACAACTTAGTTTACTTGAAAAGATAGGGAGCGTGAGGGAAAAGGTTTACATGGAACATAGTATTTATTTGCCATGCATATTTGATATGAGTTCATTAAATACGCAATAGAAGTGTCAACATAAAGTGCTGTTTAGATCCTACTATAAAAACGAACTTCATTGGTATTAAAATTGGAATGCACTAATCTGTGGTTAAATACAAACCTTATTTGCTATATGGCAAAGAAATATTTTGTTGACTATTGTTAAATAACCATATACTTAGCCTAATTTAATTTGCTCTTCATTTGTAAAGTCTGATAGTCAATGTAACTGGCACTTTTACATACCATCCATTTGCCACTACATGGATTTTTCCTCTCACCCATTGACATTCAATCATTAAGAATTATCACCAGCCTGTGCGTAATTTAAAAGTATTTTCTCAGTCTCTCTGGACCATTGCCAATCCTTCATAGAAAGAGGGGGGAAAGGGGGCATCTCTTCAAGGAATTTTTTTCATATAACATACATTCATCTGACTGAGCCATAGCATACAAATATATTCAGTGGTAAAATAGTGTTTTGCAAGATGGAGGGAAACTTCTCTGAGATTTAGAGGTTTGATTCTAAATATGGTTACACTGTTTTTTTACTGGTGTAACCATGTTGACTTCCTTGGAGTGACTTCTGAGCTAACCTCCATATGGCCAAATAATATCAGTGTTATTTTTTCAATAAAGAAGAGTATTCGCTAAAAAAAGAGTAATGTAACGTTATTTATGATCAGTCATTTTACGTTTCTCATAGTCCCTCTCCAAATTACAATATTCCCCATTCTTCTTATTCCTTCTCCTCTCCCATAGCTTCGTTGCAATGTCTGTTCCTACGTCTCTAGTCTTCTCCACTTTATTCTCTGTGGGAAGGATGGTAAGACTTCTCAAGCAAGCCTAAGACTTTAAAAATATGCTTTCAATAGTAGCCATTAGAATCACACAGAAAACCCATATTGCTTGTGATAACAAAGGATTCAGAAGGTATGTTGGTACCTGTGATTATCAGGTAAATGTACTAATATTGAATAAAATGGAAGCCGTGTTTTATTTTTTTAAGAGGTGCCTTTCTCAATAGTTTTGTATTATTTTTATTTTTAAATAATTGGTTAATGCTACAGTGAAGAGGAACATAACTGGGAAGGCAGTAGTATAGCAGAAAGGGATCTGGGGGATACAGTGGATCACAAATTACTCCTGAGGGAATTCTGCACCTAAAAATTATGCACACAATATTTTAAAATGCTGCAAATTTTATTTGTCAGTAAATAAATGTGGCTCCAGCATAGCAGTGGGAAGCACAGGCCACTGGTTGCATTGAGGTGGGAGATCACCCTGAAGTCCCCCACTTCCCCGGCACACTAAAAAGCATACTATTGGCATGAGGCTGCACCTGACCCTGACACAGTGCAAGGGCTGGGCCTGCCCCCAAAACATTCTGGGGCACTGCCCCTCTGTGCAGGTGCACCAGGTGTGGGTAGGCAGGCTCTACCCAGCGGGATCCAAGTGTGGATGGGCTTAATGTGGGGGGGGGGATCCAGGTGTGGGGTGAGAGGTTTCTGTGTGGAGCAATCTGGGTACAGGTAGCTCAGTGGGAGATCTGGATGCATAGGGGCTGGATGTTGAGGGGTTCTGAGTGCAGGGGCAATGAACTTTGCAGGGGGATCCAGGTGAAGGTGGTTGGGGCTCAGCAGGGGGGGTCTGGGTGTGGGGAGATGGGGTTTCGTGGGGGTGTCTGGGTGTGGGGAGCTCAGTTTGGGGTCTGGGTGCCGGTGGAGCTTGATGGGGTGGGGGTCCAGATGCAGCTGGTTGGGGCTCAGTGGGGTGGGGGTCTGGGTGTAGGGGGCTCGTTGGGGGAGTCCAGGTGTAGGGGGGTAGGGCTTGTCAGGGTGAGGGTTTGATGGGGCTGCTTAATGGGGGAGCCCCAGCTGCTGCTGAGGGAATGCCACATGCCAGGATCCCGCTTCCCGCCATGATTCCCCTATCCCATTTTCTTCCCCATCTCATCCCCCTCCCCCACGGCCCCATGCCCCATCTACCTCCCCTGTGACATTCCCCTCCCCCTTTCCTATTCCACCCACCTTTTTTCCCCAATGTCTATTTCCCCCACCTGCTCATCCTCCCTTCCCTCATTCTCCTCCCCAGCCCCACCACGGGCACTCACTTTCGCACAGAAAACAGGAAGGCTCCCAGCACACAGAAGCGGAGGACAACTGGCACTAGGACCCAGGAGGCGGCGTTCAGCTGGAGTTCAGTTCAGAGTCAGTGGACTGACTGCACCAAGATGCAGCCTCCTACAGCTAGACAGCTCTGCACTTGGAGGGGGGAGGGGCAGTGGCACATAATCCCATTGCCCCCCGTGTCTCACCTCCCTTTGGGAGGGGCAGTCCCCCCACAAAACTGCACCCATGGTCGTTCCCCACCCCCACTCCCCGACATGGCTTCCTTTTGCTTCCCTGCTGTTTTCTGCAGGGAAGCACAGGAATTCTGCGGGAGGTGGGGGCATTTTCTGTGAGTGCGCAGTCCCACAGAACTACCCCGGAATAAAATTGAATGTGAGTCAATAATGCGGTGCTTCTGCAAAGAAGGCAAATGTCATTCTGGGAAGTATTAACAGGAGTGTTGTATGTAAGACACTGGAAGTAATTGTTCCACTGCTTGGCACTGGGGAGTACTGTCTCATTCTGGGTGCCACACTTGAAGAAATATATGGACAAACTGGAAGGAGTCCAGAAGAGATCAACAAAAATAAGAGGTTTAGAAAACATGATCTGTGAAAAAAGGTTGAAAAAATTGGACATATTAAATCTAGAGAAGAGAAGACTGAGGGGGAGACATGGTAACTCTTCAACTATGTAAAAGGTTGTTACAGAGACTATGGTGATCAATTGTTCTCCATGTCCACTGAGGGTAGAATCAGCATGGGAAATTTAGGTTAGATATTAGGAAAACTTTCAAACTATAAACCTAGTTAAGAATATGTGGAATTCATGTCATTGGAGGTTTTTGAAAACATTTGTCAGGGATGGTTTAGGTATAACTTAATCCTGCCTCAGTGCACAGGGATGGACTAGGTGACCTCTTGAGGCCCATTCATGGTCTCCTTTTCTAGGATTCTATTATTCTATACATAGGCACCTACTCTGTGGGTGCTCTGGGGCTGGAGCACCCATGGGGAAAAATTAGTGGGTGCTCCACACCCACCAGCAGCCCAAGCTCCCCCCTCCTCGCCACCTCCTCTCCCCCAGCGCTTCCCACCCGCCACCTAACAGGTGTTTGGCAGCACTTAGGACTTTCCAGGAGAGAGGGGGAGGAGCAGGGACGTGGCGCACTCAGGGGAGGAGAAGAGGCAGGGCAGAGGCAGGAACTTAGGGGAAGGAGGTGGAATAGGGGCAGAAAGGGGGCAGGGACTTTGAGGAAGGAGTGAAATGGGGGTGGGGTGAGAGCAGTGCAGGGGTGGGGTTAGGGGCGGGGGGGGAAGTTGGCGCCTATGATTCTATATCAATCTGTCAGATAGATAGGCAAGACTCTGGACAAACATTGGTTTGGGTCTTGTGTGGAAAATGTTCATCTCTGACAAAACATATACCCACAAAAAATGGGGAAAGAAAAGAAGTACTGGTCTAAATATTCATGGAGGAGAAAACAGCTAAAAGATAGCATGTTGTACATGGTGAGTTCATTACATCCTTCATTAAAGATTATAATGAAAAACAGATTTTAATAGTAAGGTATCATTCAAAATAATTAGACAATTAGATGAAATACCTCATTAAATAATGAGACTTGTGTGATATGAAACACTGATGGTTATTATTTTCCATTGTAAAGTACATGAGTTGTCATTGGTCATGTATAGCTCACTATCACTGTGTCACGGGCTCTACTTGTGGTTTTTCCTCTGTGTAGGGAGTGGTGCAGGGTTGCACTGTGCCGGGAGAGCACTGGGAGGTGGTGTGACTCTGGGAGGAACCGTACCTCTGAGAGTTTCTGGCATGCAAAGGACACATGCCTACTGCAACAACACCCCTTCAAATGGTACAGCAGCATACACCTCCCCGCCCCCCACCCCACAGCATGGCTATGTGCCTCTCTTTATGATGTACTTTGTACCCCAGGGACTCTCACTAGCATGGTGCATCACTATGTTCAGGAAAGCCCAGAGACTGCCTTTGTATCTGCCTTCTGCCTAGGAAGCACACAAGGCATTAGGAAGGCTCCTTGTTCCATGTAACACATAAAGGTTAATCACAGACTGGCCTCATGCTAGCTAACAGAAGTATATTTAATTCAAATGGTTGTTACACTGTATTTGTGTGAATCTGCATTAATATTGTACCATTATAAAAGATGTGAGCCTTCAGCTCTGACAACAGCCTCACCGAAAAGTATTTCTCTGGACTTTCCTCTTGGTTTGGTCACATGCAGCCCATTGAGCTGTGACAAGGAGTGGGGTTGACCTACTTCAGTCCACAAGAGCTAACGGAATGGGGGGTTAACCATTAGAAGAATGGCTGAGCCTAAGGTCGTTTATCATTTAAGAATACATAATTTGCCCAAGTGCATTCCTTAGGGCTGCTAGGGATTGCTATGGGATGAACTAGAGAGTCCACAGCTGTTTTGAGGAGTGAAGATCAGGACTTGTAGGAGGAGAATAGTATTATTAACCAACATGAGTTAAAAGTTCTACAGGGGATATATAATTGTTTTGTGTAACTCATAGAAAAGATTTATTGTCCTCTGTTCTCTTTGATAACCAAGATTTAATAATGTTATTTTTGTTTGTTTAAACAGCAACTGTTGAGATTTAAATAGTGGCTGTGCATGAATGTTCACTGATAGCTAACATTTTGGAAGCAACACAGTTTGTTTTTTAACAAACAATTTGGGCCAATTTCTGCTCTCAGGTATACCAGTCTACTGACCTGACTTGCAAACAGTACATTTCTTTGCATTTACACTGGATTAACTGGGAGCAGAATTTGGCACTTTGCCAATATGTTCAGACTTGTCCTGCATAGATCCAAAATGTCAGTTAGAAATAATGTGAGCTTTGTCATATTAAAATGATTTTAGTGTCCAAAGCAGGCAACGCAAAATGGCCCTCTAAAAGACCATACCACCTACCAGTGTTGATTTAACGAAGCAAGAGTTTCAATGCCATTTGAAACCAACAGACATATATTTGTGTGCTTCCATATCTCAAACAGCTCATCAAAACTGTATGAGGGGACAGGGAGAAAACCATTATTAGGCTGAGGCCAAACATGCCAAGTTTTAGCCTGAGAGGAATTTGTATCCTGAAGTTATAAGCCACTGAAACTAGGTGTTTATAATAGAAATGCCATCTTACCCTTATCTATAGTGGCACTACTGCTTTGCTATAATATCCTCTCTCCTAGCATCTATGAAATTGTAATCTGTCCTATAGCTGGTAACTGAGGAGAAGATGAAACCAAGGGACATGCTCTGAACTGCCTTAATTTATCTGCACTAGTTTTTTTTTACTGACACGCAGAACGGAAAGGTGAGCAGAGGGGCCTGAAGTTAGACAGCTGAGTGCCTCGGACATGCCCGAGAGAAAGCACAGCAAGGCACATGATGAGCGTGTGCATCAGTCACCAGATTTTGCTTTTATACCTCAATCTGTTTTTAACTTTTTCATTTTACAAAGCAGACATGGAAACAAAAATGTTTCTGATTTCTGGAGGTTTCATCTGCAATACTTCTCTTTCAGCCCAGTGGCTCTAAGAGAAATTCAGTATATATAGAACCTAAAGATGTTATCTCTGCAAGTTCTCTACACTGTACAACATCAATGTCACCACTCTACCAACACAATAATAGTGCTGTAGTGTAGTATAACAATAATGAATTTCTCTTCGATTACAGCCTATGACAATATCAGTTGATAGGCATGATATGATGGGCGTGTCACATAAACACAGCTTTTGTTATGCAGTGTTATAAAGTATTTGTTTTATGACTACTCAGTCATTTCCAGTTACTGAATCAGATACCCTGTTCCCTGTCTTTACATTCAATGCAGCTGTGGTTGATTGTATCTTTGGTAGTCTGAGACAATAGTCATTTTTCGGGATAGCCATGTTCATACCTATTTTGGTCACTTTTCCACTAACATTCACGAAGAAGAGGTTTTTGTCTCTCCAACTGTTGTAGAATGGGATTCTTACAGTGATTGCCTATATTCCCTTGTGAAACAGTGTGTTTGTACCAATGAGGGTATTGGCTATTTGGTAGAGCTTTCAGTGTGGAGCTTTGGCACAGGGCCTATGTCTCCAAGAGCATCTCACAGCTGGGCCTGGGTTCTGTACAAAACCAGATGAAACTTGTTGCTCTTGACTGAGTTTTGTTTTGCGTCTGAGGATCTGTTCAGAGGAACACGTCAAACTGATATGATTCCAAATGGAAGAAAGGAGTTGGCACAACACACCATGATCCAGAATCACTGACTTTAACACTGCTCCACCTACCATCTATTTATGTAACTGGTTTCAGTTCATTTCATGTGCATCACATGGAACTGCTTGGGTGAAGTGCCAGAGTGGCTTTCTTCTGGGCATGATGTAGTTCAGTTTTTACACAGCCCTTCTAGTCTCATTCTTTCAGAAATCATCCTTGTTAATACTCAGCTTTATCCTTGTTTTACCTTCAATTACCTTGTATTTATCCTTTTATTCACTTAGAGCTCTGAGAGTGCTGCCATCCTGGCTGGCACAGATAGAGGACTGGCCACCAAATGATTTCTTAAAACTCCAACATCACCAAGACTTCTGCTACTTGTGGTCTCTATAATGCCCATAAAACAAAGGCCTGTATCTGGAGGGGAGGATTGTGAAGTCTGACCACCATATAAGGCACTAGCCTGTGTCAGGGAGTGTACGGAGTCTGACCACCCAGTAAGAGTTCAACGTGGTTCAAGGAACCCTTTTGAGTTGGGCAATACCACTGGGGCACTAGCCAAGAGCAGTGCTTGCACTCAATTGTGTGCAAGGACTGGACTTTTGATTCATACATTCCAAAGCCAGAAGAAACCATTGTGTTTATCTAGTCTGAGTTCTTGTATAACACAGGCCACAGAACTTCCCTAAAATACTTCCTAGAGCATATATTTTAGAATCTTGATTTAAAAATTGCCATTGATGGAGAATCCACCAGGGGCGCGATAAATTGTTCCAATAGTTAATTACGCTTGCAATTAAAAATTTACACCTTATTTCCAGTCTGAATTTGTCTAGCTTCAATTTCCTGCCACTGGATTGTGTAATATCTGTGTCTGCTAGATAGAGTTCCCCATCCTGTAAATATCACCTGCATTCTTTATTCCTAGATGTTAGCTGTACTAATATGCATTTTGTTTGCTTGCAGCCCAACTTACCAAGCAATCCAGATCTCTCTGTATCAATGACCTGTCTTCTTCATTATTTACCACTCCCCCAATTTTTCTGTCCTCTTTAAACTTTATCAGAGATGATTTTATGTTTCCCTCCAGGTCAACTGATTTTAGAAAGTTAAATAGCATAGGGCCAAGAACTGATCCCTGCAGAATCCTACTAGAAACACTCCCATTTTGTGATGATTCTTCATTTACAGTTGCATTTTGTCATGTGGTACCAAGTCAGTCACCTTACAGAAGTCTAAGGACTGGTCTACACTGGGGGGGGGGGGGGGGGGTATCGAGCTAAGATACGCAACTTCAGCTACGAGAATAACATAGCTGAAGTCAATGTATCTTAGATCGATTTACCTTGGGTCCTCACAGCGCGGGCTGCGGTTCCCCCGTTGACTCCGCTTCCGCCTCTCGCTCTGGTGGAGTTCCGGAGTTGAAGGGGAGCGCATTCGGGGATCGATTTGTCATGTCTAAATGAGACATGATAAATCGATCCCCGATAGATTGATTACTACCCGCCAATTCGGCGGGTAGTCTGGATGTATCCTAAGTATATTACATGGATGCTATCACCTTTATCAACCAAACTTGTAATCTCATCAAAAATAGACATCAAGTTAGTTTGGCAGGATCTATTTTCCATAAACCCATTCTGGTTGACATTAATTATATTACCCTCCTTTAAATCTTTAGTAACCAAGTCCAGTATCAACTGCTCCACTATCTTGCCAAGGATCAGTGTCATACCGATAGGCCTATAATTGCCTGGGTCATCCTATTTACCCTTGTAAATATTGACGCAACATTAGCTTTCTTCCAGTCATCTGGAACTTCCCCAGTGTTCCCAGACTTATTGAAAATCAACATTATCAGTCCAGCGAGCTCCTCAACCAGCTCTTTTAAAACTCTTGGAGGCAAGTCGTCTGGACTTGCTGATTTTAAACAGGTCTAACTTTAGTAGCTGCTGTTTAACGTCTCCCTGATTGACCTTTGTACTGCAGATGGAATCTGTGCAGGAGTCAGCCACAACCTAGCCTTGTGGAAGCAATTGCCCTAGATAATATCTTCTCTTTTAATAGTATAGCTTGTTGAAGCTTTTTTAAACAGGTTTTTTACAAAAAAAAAATTGCCAAGAAATATGAACATTATAAAAATAGTTTTAAATTGCCATAAATTGTATTGAATAGTTATAGAAATTTTTCTTTTATAAGTAAAGTGGCAACCCTTTTGATGATCATTTTAAATCAAATTTTGGAATTTAAAAAATTGAAATGTATTTTACAAAATAAATATAGTCCATATCAAATCCTCTGAAATCGGAATATGTGGTATCTACATGACATTGGGGGAGAGACAGTGTAGTGAGAGATGGAGGAATAGTTTTGTTCTTGCTAAAGTTTTGGAGACTGTAACTCTTAGACCATTTGAAAAGGACAGGTGTATTTCTTGTACATGGATAGTATGTCAAATATTGTTATATGCTACACATGTATGGATTGTAATGTTTAAAGGGGGCCGCTTTTATATTAGAAAACATATGAGTCAATATATGATCTTCCATGTCTCCATTATATAAAACATACATTATTTGTATAGCACTAAAATACAAGTTTTATGTTTTGTTCCACTTGGGAAAGATGTTTCAGGGACAGGTCTCCTTCCCCAGGGCTGTTTGTAAGAGCTGAATAGGAGCTTCCTACATCATGGATAGACGTGAAAGGGCCTGTCTGTAATGTCTCAGTATTCCATTCAGTTGGACAGTTGTTGCCTGTTTAAAACAGGCTGCTGTGCAGAGGAAGCCTTTGCTGCCCTTGCAATAGAGCATTCCAGGCTGAAGTGGCAGCTCTGGAAACAACAGTTGGAGAGGGGAGAAGAACGAGAGCTGTGCAGAGTAATAAGGTCTGTGTTCCCTTTGCCATTAGGGTAACAGTTGCTTGGAATTTGAAAGAGTTGTTTTTTTCCTTCTTCCCCCCTCCCCCCCCCCCCCCCCCCGCCCCGACTACACTAGAAAGAAACTAACAAAAAGAGCCAGGGGTGGAGAAGTGTGGAGTCATTAGTGGCAAGCAGCCAAGGCAGACAGAACAAGAATGCAGGGTAGGCATAGTTTAATTTAGAAGCAGATTTTAGTTCTCTGGTAAGGGAAGGTGAAGCAGGAAGGCACATTGGGAAAACAGTCATTAACTAATAGAAGAGATTAGGAAACTGTGCTGTCTTGTTAATTAAGGACCTGATTCTACCAACTTTACTACTTGGTGTGAAAATCAGGCTCTGAAGTACCTAGAAGGGTTAAATAAGTGAAAGACGTTACTTAAAGGAATCCAATTTTCAATGTCTCGGGTATGTCAGTTAGTTTTGATTGGACACATCTGGCGCATGGTAGTATTTTTTGCACCCTGATTGGATGAGTGTACCTCATACCACCAAGGTTATAGCGTGAATACCCTGTTTACAAGTTCAATAGATACTTTCTCCACTATTCACTTAAAATTCCCTGTATTTTTTAAACATTCCATCTATTCAACATGTGTATTAGTCTGTTTATGGGAAACAAGCACAAAAGGAATGCAAAGAGCCATGTTAAGTGGATTGATAATATGGGGGATATAGGAAATCCTAAAATAGATATAGACAGATTCACAATATGGAAAATATTTGTAGATATTAGTCCAGCTGTAGTCATCAGTAACATTCAACAACAGAGACATAATTCATTACCATCACATGGACCCTATTCCCGACCCTATCTAGTAACACTCTTTGACCAATCACCATAAAATTTGTTCGAAGTGTTTTGATTAGTAGTAAAATATATTGCTTGAAATCCACTATAAAAAATTGTAGTATTGATACTGTGATACCAATAGCTATAGGTAAGCTTAGTTTATAGCCCTAGCTACTTAATCTGTTGTGCACCTCCCCAATATCCTTTCTGCTGTACAATATACATTGCACTGTATGCTAGGCTCCACCCACTCACAGGTACAGGAAAACAAGGCAACAGGCTAAAGAGCTTGGAGACCTTTGTATTTCATATCTATTATGTTGAAAGGTTTCAGAGTGGTAGCTGTGTTAGTCTAGTTGTATCAGCAAAAACAACAAGAAGTCTTTGTGGCATCTTAGAGACTAACACATTTATTTGGGCATAAGCTTTTGTGGGCTAAAACCATAAGAGCTGACTCCGGGGCTGGAGCACCCACGGGGAAAAATTGGTGGATGCTCTGCACCCACCGGCAACTCCCCGCCCTGCCCACCACCCCAGATCACCTCTGCCTCCTCTCCACCTCCTCCCCTAAGCGCACCGCCGCGTCTAGCTTCTCCCCCCTCCCTCCTAGCGCTTGCGCTGTGAAACAGCTGTTTTGCACGGCAAGCGCTGGGAGGGAGGGGGGATGAGGAGGAACACGGCGCGCTCAGGGAAGAGGCAGGGCCAGGTCGGGGATTTGGAGAGGGGTCCAATAGGGGCATGGATGGGGGTGGAGTCGGGGCAGGGCCGAAGTGGGGGGGCACGAGCACCCACCAACGCCAAGGAAAGTTGGTGCCTGTGGCTAGATCCCACTGCATCAGATGCATGGAGTGGAAAATACAGGAGCAGGTATAAATACATTAACAGATGTGAGTTGCCTTACAAAGTATGAGGTCAGTCTAATGAGACAATTCAATTAACAGGAGAATATCAAGAAGGAAAAATAGCTTTTAAAGTGGTAATGAGAGTGGCCCATTTCAGACCATTGACAAGAAGGTGTGAGTAACAGTAGGGGGAAATTAGTATTGGGGAAATTAGGTTTAGGTTTTGTAATGACCCAACCACTCCCAGTCTTTATTCAGACCTAAACTCCTGACCAGACATGCCAAACCTGCCCAAAAAAAAAAACCCGCAGAAATTGGGCTTGTTTTTGGCTTAATTGTCTTGTGAGTTGCTTGTTGGCTAGTTTTTGGCTTGTAGCTTGTTGCTTGTTTGGCTTGTAGCTTGTTGCTTCTCTTTTTTTTGGTCAGCTCACGGCAAGCGGGGGCAAGGGGGGGAGAGAGTCAGGGGTGCACAGCAGGCCCACCACCGTCCCAGACTGCACGCCGGGGGAATCTAGTCACATACAGTGTTGGGGTTCTTAGGGACTGGCTTGTTTTGGCCTTGTTTTGAAATAGGATAAGCTTGATTTTGGGCTTATTGTGAAAGTCAGGGTGCTTATTTTACTACATGAAAGTTGGCAACTGTGCTCCTGACATCTATTTTCCAATTTGCTATCTGGAACTAGCTAAACTATACCAGGGGGGCTGGAATAATTTTTATAGTGTGGGGATGGGGGGATGCTCAAAGCAGAAACCATGTATTTGGTTGTTATAACTAGTTCAAGCCAGGGGGTGCTGCTGTACACCCAACAACCCCTAGTTCCAGCATCCCTGAACTGTACTGTCTGGCCCTTACCTTCCTTTTCCTAGTATAAAAGGACCAGACACCTAAGAGGCCATAGACATGAACATTTATAAATGTACAGTTCCATTCAGAAAAAAGTCTGAGTGGGTTCAAATTTCCTATACTATGTTTCTATTGGTAGTTAAGAAAATAAGTCCATACACTTTCCTTTGCAAAATTGCACTCCCTGCATAAATAATATTTAGATAAATGGATTCCTTGTCCAACATGCTTGTTTTCTAACAGTTGTTAGGACAACTCACAGCAGTTGCCATCCAAATTGGCCCTAACTTGTATCACCCATGCACTTTACTGCATTTCCTGACACTCGTCTTTTGTCCTTTTTCCAGATGTCCTTCGTTACAGAGATAATTCTGTGAACAGGTGCACTAATGCCTGGAAATGCCAACTGAAATTCAATAAATAAATCAACTTATGGAAAGAGTTAATCTTTTTTATTTTATTTTATTAGCTTCTAATGAATTGCATCCTCTTTGACACAAACACTTTTCTTAGCTATTGAGTAATATATGTTCATATTGCTGAGGTTTGACATTAAGGCCACACTTTCTAATAAATAGGCACAGGACTGCATGAAAGAAAGAAAGAAAGAAAGAAAGAAAAACACTTGTCCCGTGGGCACACCTTAACATTCAGTGTGGCTTTACTTTACAAGTTTCAACAATGTTAAAATGAGGTATTTTTCTAGAACTAGTAATATCCATAGAATTGGAATGAAATTTTTTAAGAGCACCCACTGTATATTTACACAAACTGGGCAAGTGCACATGTAAATTATTATTAGATGCCTAACTAGGAACTTGGATGCACAGTTAGCTAATTTCCATTCCAGTTGGGGTAATTGTGTGTAAATACAGATGTAAGGGTATGTTTTGTGCATAACAGCTGTCCTAAATCTTTTATTTACGCCCCGAGACCTTAACTTTAGCATCAAACAGAACTAAGCAAATCCTCAAATTTAAGACTACCACATTAAACTGTCCTTGCAGAAATGTTTTTTGAATGAATCAGCTTGGTTATTGTTTGTCATATTTTCCATGTTCAGCAAAGTAGTTAACCAGTAATTAAGGATATGTTAGACCTGTGTGAGTCTTTCGCAATGAAACCTGAAACCAATCTCTGCTCAACTAGTTGCTTCGGTGTTTCAGGCTGAAAAACCAGCAGAGATTTCAGCAAGACCTGAGAGCTGTCAAAGTGAAACTTTACACCCTCTTATTATAAGCACTGAGATTTTTGAGACTGAGATTCATGGTTTCTGACCAGACTTGTGGCAGTTGGTCAAATGAGATAAATGAACCCTTATTAGCCAGGATATATAGATACAAAATCACATGCGAGTCAGAGTTTTGCCTTAGCAAAACTGGGTTCAAAAATCAAGGGAAGCAGAAAATATAGGAGCAGAAGCTGATAAACATATTCATTGAAATTCATGACCAGTGAAATTGATAAATTTCACATAACTAGTGTGTACCATTTCCAGGCACTTTCAAACTGATAGTCCAAGTCCTTCACTTTTCAAATGATACACTCCCTTCTTCCTTTTCCAGAAGTTAGTTCTTTAAATTAACTCTCTACATTGTAAGAACAGCCATCTCCTTTCTCAGTAGTTAGTTTTAATCATCTTGATTATCCTAATTCTCTTGCTAAAAAAAATGTTTTTCCATGTCCAGCTTGCCTACTGAGAAACTGCTTGTTTTCTAGCTGAGAACTAAAGCCAGAGCTCAGGATATTGATCTCAGAAGAAATTACTGAGGATTGTGGGGTATTTTGCTTCTGACAAGAAGAATGACTGTATGGCCTCAAAAGATGCATAATTCTTTCTATAGCATGCATTAGTGATAATCAGTTTGCGTTGCTATGGTTCAGTAGAAGTCGGCACTGAACTTCAGAGAACTCTTTCAACCTTTCCTCTCTAACTGTGTAATGTGAAAGTAACAATAAATCTTGTTGACAATTACTTCCACATCTATTGGCAGTCAGTCAGCTGCAGGGTGAACAGTATTGTGCATAATATGTGCAGCACAGCCAACACCCATTAACTATCTCCATAGTTTCTCCTATGACTTATATAACATGTTATTTTTCCCCAGTGAGGAGCCATTCGAAATGTTGAATTAGTAATATTAGCATGAAATACTACTAATTTGTCAGACAGACTGTGTTTTTTCCATAGCACTTGCAGTGGGGTCTGATAACTGCTTTGCAGTTCGGCAGAGCAAAGATGAAAATTCAAATACTTTTGTTTAGATAATTTGCGTAAGAGTAAAACAGGCATTGTTTTTTTTCTGTTATTCTTCAAAGTATCCATTATGTGTCTACAAAACTTATGCTTAATTCAATCCCTATTCAGCAAAGCACTTGAACACGCGCGGAACTTAAGCAAGTGCTTAAGGGCTTTGTTGAATAGGAGCCTAAAACAGCTAGGACCATGGTTTCTTTTCTTTTCTTTTCTTTTTTTCGCTCCAGAAGGCATGGTGTAGTTTTCAGAGGGAAGGGGAACAGTGTCTTAGGTACAGCCTTGTTTTTCAATTTTACTGACAAATTTAAAGTGTACTCAAGAAGGGTAATTAAACTCGGATATGTACAACAAAATCTCTTGTATATCGTGCACTTACTGCCTGTGTGCAATTTTCATTGGCATAAGGTGGAGGAAGAAACTAGTGCAAAACATGAAACAGAAATATACACAGTGGTTCATGGCGGAAAGTTTTCCCCACCGTGTTCTAATCAATTTTATCATGCAATTCATATAGGCAAATGAGTAAGCAAAAAGCTTCTTTCACTTCATGAAGTCTCCTTTTCACTTCAATTCATGCTTCGTCAAGTATTTTAAATGAATGTTAAATAGAGAATAAGGGATGGTAGTGCTAAAAATATCAATATCGTTCAACAATGGAGAACTCACTGGAGGTCAGCAGCAACCTGACCCATTTAGTAGAAAGGGTGGCAGAATCCACATGAAGCGGCTGGGGGATGGTTACAAGTAATGGTCTATGCCACCACGATCAAAAATTTGCGGGGGACGCTTGTGATATTATGCATAATTAATCAAGGGATTTAGTCCACATCTGGACATCAGAATTTTTTATCCTGGAGATTTAATCTAGCTCAATATTTAAACTAGCCTGTAAAACCATGACTGGGGGATTGGGCCACCACTGTGAGGAAATCTCATGAGGCAGCCACCGGTATCCTTATCTAACAGGCCCATTAAATTATGTGTCTGTCAAGATGGAAGAAGCCAGAGAGGGCAGGAGCATGAGCAGTTTAATTGCTTTCTTATGTGGTTGCCAGCAGTGTTACAGTTAGGCTAGTGAATCAGCCGTAGGCTCTGGGGCAACAGATTTAGTGAGATCCATGGATCCTCTCTGGCTTAGCAGCCAGTGTCTTTTATACTGTCAGCAGAGATGTTCGTGGATTATGATACAATTTGAGGATTGCATTCTGTGTTGCTCTTCAACCTTTTCTAAAATTCATCTGTCCAAAACTGCACTGTCATTCATTATGCAGACCTTGGGTGAAACAAAACTGAAAATGGAACAAAAGCACAGTTCAATAGCTAGCTCAGGGGACTGGGAGTCAGGACTCCAGTTTGTCACTGTCTCACACTACCTGACTTTGGGCGAGTCACTTTGGCAAACATTTTCATCACCAGGTATCTAAAACTGGACTCCTAAATTTATATTTAGGCAACTAAATTGCCTGATTTTCAAAGGTGTTTACTACCACAGCTCTCACTGAAGTCAATGGGCAAGAAAGGTGCTTCTGAAAATCAGGCCATTTTTATTTAGGCTCCCAATTTTGCCTTAATTTCTTTTTCTCTCTTGATATATCTGTAAATGATTACAATATTTACTGCTTAAATCTTATAGTCAATAGATCTTAGTTGGACCTCACTTTGAGATCCTCCAGTTAATATTGTCATGTAATGCTACCATTATTAGTACATTAGGTACTATTTATTTCTCTTCGTTTACTTGAGATCAAATCACAAGAGATGAAAGAAGTACCATTGTAGCAGTGAAGCATGCTGATAAAAGCCATAATGCGCGCAAGAATTTTTATTTTTTATTGAACTAAACCCTATGTTTTATTTTTTGCTCAGTTCCCACCCTGTGTTTTACCTTCCTCATGAGGCTTACAAAAAATAAGATTACCGTGCACACCATAATCGTCATGTTCATGTAATATTTTCCCCCATGAAAGAGACACTGTTGTTTTAAACCTTTCAACAATCAGAGATTATTGAAATACTAAATTACTGGCACACAAGAGGACTAGATGATTGTTTTTCCACATTTACAACACAAACCAAATGATGGATTGAAAAAAAAACAACAACCCAGCAACAAATATTTTGAATCTTGGTTATCAGGGAAAGAAGCCTGATGTGAACAAAAGAGGGACAGCGATTCGGTTGGGAAATAGACCAGCAAACGGAAGAACAAACGCATTAAAAAAATTTAAAAGCCTTTGTCAGCCTCAAAAAGAGAAACAGACTTAATTATTATTTTCTGTTTATTCCCTTTTGGGAGCTTTATCTCAAACTATAACTTACAAAGAGCAATTAGAAACAAATGGCACCCAGCATGAATACTTCTCTGGCGGTTTGATTGTCTCGTCCTTGGCTCTTACATCAGCACAGTGATGCATTGCCCATTGGAAGCCAGCATGACTAGCAGCGGAAAAGACACACCGTGCAGTGATTTAAACCTGTGGCTTCCTTTGTCTGCTCCATACAGAATTGCATCCTGGACAATGGTATCGCTCCATTAAAATAAAGGTTTTCCTCCAATGGAACCAGGATATATTAGTTAGATTATTCTGCAATTCATGGAAAAGGGTGGAGGGAGGATGCAAATAATTTCCTAGAATAATCCAGAGAATTACCTTATGCCTCTAATATAGATCGCCTGGGAAATAATTTAAACGCATTTTAAAATCTCCCATTTTCTATTATGAGCCTTTGGATTTCTATGGTTTGAGAGAGAGGAAACATTGTGGCATAGAAAACTAATTGCAAAACATAAAAAATGCTTGAGTCTAATGGAATGAATCAGGCAGAAAGTAAAGATTTCCATACAGAAAGATCAATGTTTGGAATGGAAGCTTCAGCTTTTACCTAAATGTCTTCCTCTCAACATCTTTGTTATAGATTCTCTTTGTTCCTCTTAGTTTACTAATTAGCAGTGATTTTTCTAATGCCCCCTACACTGGCTTAATTTTGTCTAACTCAACAGCAGGGGGTTGTGTAATAATAATTCACATAGCAGTGTTAATGATTAAAATCCTTTCATTAACATGGTACCTTAAAGATAATGAATGTGAAGCATTTAGCTAACTCAATCTCTGGGCTCAGAAAGACAGTTTTTGTACAAAATAAATAAATAAAAATTCTTGAACAGATTAGCTGGTGCCAGCAGAACAAATGAGATCTTTGTTTGGGTGTATTACGAACACAAAGTCATACAAATCAAAGAGCATTTATTATGAATACAATGATATAGCATGCTTCTTTTGACAAAAGAATCTTAATAATGTACTTGAAGAATGCAAAACAAGCATTCAGAAGTGCTAATTTTCTGGCATTTTTGTAGACAGCACTGTCAAGTCACAGATAATCAGCTGAAGGGTCAGAGAGCCTTGAGCTGAATGTTGTCAGAGATGTGGCGGGAGTTGCTTTGGGCTGGATATGCTGTTTCTCTTCAGTCTCCTCAAGAATTTTAAACAGGTTTCATCTGTCAGGGTACAAGAAGTGCGGGGCAGTAATTAGGGACATGAGATGAAATTTCATTTTGAAAAGTTTTTTAATAAGTGTTGGAACAATTGTTCATCTGAAATCTGTCTCTTCCAAGAAATACCTTTCCACCTACACCCTAATGATTCTGGTATTTCATTTTGCTAAGTTCAGAAAATGTTTACCGGATGAATTCATCCACATACAAATAGTATAACTAATAAAGAAAGATGCCCTGGCAACAGCAGCTACATCATTGACTAGACTCTGGTAACTATCATTCAAGTCACTGACAGCATTCTCCTCTTAATATACTATGCTCTTTCAGTTGTACAAGTCAGATTTTATTTGTGTAGTTTAAGATACAGTATGTATTCTCTTTACCAGCCAAGTATACATTATGGAATGAATTGCATTTTGGATTTAAAATCATTTTAATGGAATATCTAATGAAATGATAAACAAGCCCTGGTTTTAATAGCTGGATGCAAAAACTAGAAGCAAATACTATAGAAAGAGCCTCTCAAATCTAGGACTGTGATTTGAATTTAAAATGTGTTCTCTCTGATGCAATGAATTTTCAAGTCTCAGCTAGAGGACTGATCCTATAAAGACAAGCAATGGGGGTAACCTTATGCATCTGAATAGTCTCAGTGAAGTTACTTGTGTGCTTGCAAAATCTTTACAGGATTGAGACCTAGTGTGTAGGGGATTGGTTAATATAAACAAAACTCCCATCTAAGTGAGCGCAGCTGGCATTTTCACTATGATAGTCTCTCAATGGCTCTACTATGTCATTCATTCACGTAAATAGCCTGTCCACTTCAAGAAGGAGGTCAGCAGCAGGGTAGTTAGAAGGAACACTCATTGGGGCTGTATCTCCTCTGTAATTTACCCGTGGTAACTTCATATTTTTTGTTTTTAGTGTGCTTCTGTTCCCATTCCTCTCATAAGCACAAATAATTGCTCCCATTTTTTAAAGGAAAGAAAGCAGGAGATAGCCCCCTAGAAAGCTGAGTCACTGAGCTAGCTACTAAAATTAATATTGAATACCACTAAGTAAAAGTTGCTACTGATAAAGATGTTAGTATGAAAGCTGTAATGAATGGTCTTTATTTAAGAGAATATCTAGGCAAACTTTTTGGGTTTGCTTTGCCCAGCCAGAAGTAGAGACTAGGAAAACTCTTTTAATCTTACATACATAAACCAAAAAACTTAATTTTTATCTTGGTTACAGGTATGGATTAAAGACAAGCGTAGCTTGGTAAATTTGGTTTCACCTAATAGTGTCTCCTGCCCTAGACTATGCGGGTGCTTTGTGACTGACACCTATGACTGGGCAGCATTAGATACTGCTCTTGATTCATGTAAATTCATATCTCCCATAATATGCGCCAACTACTAGTTATGCTAAACTATCTGTTCGACCTTGTGTTTAGCTGTGACACATTAGGTACCTTTCCCAGACCTGAAGAAGTACTCGGTGTAGCTTAAAAGCTTGACTCTCTCACTAACAGAAGTTGGTCTAATAAAAGATATTATCTCACCCACCTTGTCTCTCTCTCTCCCACAGTGTCACATAATATCCTACACCTGAGAAAATGAGACTACGGGCTTGTCTACACTGGCAACGCTAAAGCACTGCCATGGCAGTGCTTTAACATGGCTTGTTTGGTCGTGGCGTAGCGCAGCGCTCTAAAAAAACCACTTCCACTGTCTACACTCTACACCTTATAAAACTGTGTTTTTAGGTAGTATTCTTTCTAAGGCTTGTCTACACTGGCAATTTACAGCGCTGAAACTTGCTGCACTCAGAGGGGGTGTTTTTTCACACCCCGAGCGAGAAAGTTGCAGTGCTGTAAATTGCCAGTGTAGACAAGCCCTTAGAAAGAATACTACCTAAAAACACAGTTTTACAAGGTGTAGAATGCCCACAATTCTCATTGATTTCCAGTGGTGTACTGTCATAGGGCAGGGCTCCCTCACCCTACACTCTTTGTCACAACAGTCCTCGCATTCCTGTGCCAAGTTCAGCACCAGGTGCTTTGTGTACAGGGTGCTATACAAGTGCTTGTTCCCTGCAGCAAAAGGCTTTTACCTTCTCCCCTGAGAGAGGGAAGAGATCTCACCTCCATGAGATTCTGGGTTTCTCTAGCCCTTCCATCTCTCTTTTAAGGCTTGGTCTACACTATCTGCACCAATGTAAATTTGTAGTGTAGACCGGCCCTAACTACCCTCAGTTGGCAAACTGAATAACCTTGTTAATTGGTAAATCACCTGGTGCTTAAACAATTAACTTGTCAATGTGGGGAAGCTTACAAAGGGCACAGAGTGGTGAGCTAACCTTAGGCTACTCACACTCCGATGTGCAATCTGGATATGTCTACACTGCAATTAAAAACCCACAACTGGCATGTGCCAGCTGACTCAGACCAGCTGCAGGTGTCTAATTGCAGTGTAGATATACACTGAGAACTTTGTGAGATCTAGCCCTCAGAAAATACAGGGGGCAATTCTGGATATCCCCTGTCCTCTATGTACTAGTGGGGCACTGTAGAGAGATCATACAGGAACTGCAAAGGGCCAGGGGAGAACTCTTTTCTGTTGAAGCAGCATAGTTCTTTGCCCTCTCAATTCTCCTCCCTGGGCTGTCTCTTTCAATGCTATGCTAGTGAGGGATTTGGCGCTGCTCTGAAGCTCCTAGGTAATTCTGGGGAGAGTGCCCCTGGAGCTGAGGGCCGTTTTAGCACTTGCTGCAGCTCAGAATCTAGAGGGCACAAAGGTGCTCTGCTTTGGTCTGCACAGTTTGTGCTGCTCCTCTCAGAACTCCATACCAGATGTGTTCCCTGCAACCTACCCCAAAACCTGCTTTGTATTGCCTCTTGGATTTATTGATAGGGCTCTTTGAATTCTCCACCTCCTGAAGAAGTAGGATCATTGAGTTCATTATTATAATTATTCATTCTTTTATAGCAAAGGCTTCTTAGGCACTTATTAAGATCATTAAACAACAGAAAGGAATCCATCCGCACCATTGCAGCCTGTATTTCTTTCAGGCAGAGACAATGAAGAGGTCAATGCAGTGTTCATAGACAACCTCCCAGGAATGAATCTTTAACACACAGTTCTGCATTGTTTCAGCCCAGTACTGAAATAATATTGGGGGGGGGGGGGTGTTATGTTGAGCATTTTCTGGTAATGTTGAGTGATTCTGAAAGGATGTGTGCTACCCCTTCCACAGAATGTCTGTCTTCTTTCCTCCCCCCTCCCCACCTCTGTGCTAGTGATTTGAGTCCTGGGGCTCACTCCCTTGAAGCAGTAACAAATGACAATTATAAAAGACTTCTTATCAAAAAGTGATGAGGGAAAACTGTGCCTAATCCCAAGGGAAAGGGGAGAAACGGCATCATGTTACACAGCAGCCTGCCACCAGGCCAGGAATGGAAAGGTAAAATGGATATGGGTCTCCAGCCCCCTAATTCTATGTGGACCTAGCCTGGGTGGGCCACAAATACCCAAGAAGTCTGTCTTTTCCTTATAGTTTGGCAACACTACTATAGTTTGTATAACTCTGGGTTGAAAAATGGGCACCTGATAAGAGGGTACCACTCTCTTTGTTCAGACTGTCAATGTGTGTGGAATGGTAGTCGGAGTTAAGACTAAGAACTTCAAGATCAGATCAGTCCTGTACTTCAGAAGCCATGCCTATTGTCCCTATATATATCTTGCCATATTCTGATAGACTTTTCAGCTTCTCTTTGGCTCTATGACAGGTGATGGTGGAATGTACTGCAGTGCAAAACAGGAAGAGTTAATTTTAATGTATGAAGTTGTATGATTGTACTTGTGGTGTGTAGAGACAGGAGATAAGATTTTTCACAAAAATTGTGTTAGAGGGCCTTTTTATGTTCATTTTCTTAAATAGTACCAGGCTTTGTTGGAGAGAGACTATGGGAAAGGTCTGATCTCTCGCTTCTGAGTGGGTGTCTCAGGGGTCTGCTTGGAATAGGCAAAAACACCAACAAAACAGAAACAGCTGTGTACATTTTTTTTAATTGTTAGTATTTTTTCTGAAATGGCTGGTTTTTGTTGTCTCAGCTTCTGGGTGTGTATAACATATCCCTGAGTTACAACCTGGTACTGTGGGACTGCTGTGCCCCCTCAACTCTCCTTCCTGGACTGTCTCTTATAATGCCATGCTAAGTGACAAGCAGCAAACCCCTCCAGGTGCTGTGATCACCCAGCCAATAGCATGCAGAGAACACCTAGCTAAGTTGCATGAATGCTCTCCAAGCCACTCATGAACTATGCAGAGAGAGACACACCAACAAATACCCCCAGCCCCAAGCCTTGCATCCCAGAAATGTACCATCTTCTACTGCTCAAGACTGTTTCTTGAACAGTGCAAGCCCACTAATTAGTTCGCCACTTTGTCAAAGGATAGGGGATATGCACCAGCCTTTGTAATCTGAGAAGATTCCCCAAGCACTTTAGACAAACTCACTGGTAAGGATAAAACAATAACATAAGTTTAACTACAGAAAGATAGATTTTAAGTGATTATAAGTACTAGGCATAGAGGTCAATGTTGGTTGCATAAGAAATAAAAATAAAACCACAGTCTAAATTCTAAACTTTATCAGATTAAGCAAGATTTGAATCAAACAACTTTTCCTCACCCCACTAGATGTTCCAGGCAGTTTAAGTTCTTAATACACAGGCTGAATTCTCTTCTTAGCCTGGGACCAATCTCCCCAGTTCAAAGTCTTTGTCTTCCAAATGATCTTCCAGGTGTTGAGATGAGGGAAGAGAGAGGCCCCAGGCTGATGTCACAGACTCCAATTTATATCCCCCAGTCCATAGGCATGGAAAGATACTGTCTCAAACATGGGGTCAGGGATCACATGTTCTATGTCCCCTGCTGAGCCACTGGGTTAAGCAATCCCCATTGCCTACATGCTTTGGGAGGGGCCCACTGTGAAAGTGGATTCTCCTTAATGGGCTATTAACACATGGCTGGCTAGTCCTAATGTAAATCTGTTTTAGGGGTGTTTGTTGCTCCTTTGTTGCCTCCAAAAGGCCAGCTGTGAGCACCTCCCAGCAGGGCCGGCTCTGGCTTTTTGGCCTCCCCAAGCAAAAAAAAAAAAAAAAAAAAAAAACCAGGGCGGGTGCAGAGGGACCGGCTAGTGGGAGGGAGGAAGAGGGGGAGGATTAGGGCGGGAGAGAGAGAGAAGGGGGGCGCTGCCATGCCGCGCCACCTGCCGCCTGCCGGGAGGGCTCCGCTTCGGTCGGCGGGGAGGGAAGGACGAGGACTGCCCTGCCGGGCTTGCTGTAGGGCGCTCCGATCCTCCACACCGCCGCCCCCTACAGGGCGGTTGAAGCGGAACACAATAAAAAAAAAACGGCCGTGCCGCCCTAGGATTGGGCGGAATGCCGCCTCGTTCAATCTGCCGCCCCAAGCACCAGTTTGCTCGGCTGGTGCCTGGAGCTGGCCCTGTCTCCCAGTCTCGCAGCATATTTCAGTAACACATACATAACAAAACTTCATAACTTCAGATACAATTGTAACACATAATTCGACAGGAAGTAAAGTTCAACATATCAAGATTTCTCAACTGATACCTCACAAGATGTACTTTGTCCAAAACATATCATAAGCAGAGTGACTATGGGAGTTCCAGAGTGCTATTTTGAGATGCAGAGTGTCACAGTGTGTTGGGCTTTTTTTGGCAGTGTCTTATTGTGAACTTTGCAAATAGCACATCACAGCACTGTCCTTATTGTCTGGGTTGGGATTTAATTTCAGTACATCACAAGCAACCAAGACAGCCCTGGCACTGCAATTTGTCACACTTTCTTATGAGCTATATCTCACTGAGGTGCATTCTCCCTAGCCTACTGCCATAGGCTATGAGTCTAGAACAAAGCATTCAAACATAATGAGAGAGGTAAAATCACACCAGAGAAAATTAATGACCGCAACTATACATCTGTCATTCTTACTGACTTTGTAAGGACTGTTATGTCAGATAAAAGTCAGTGATCATGCTGCTAATCTTGCCTGGAGCTGTGCAAAATTTGCCAGTTTTATAAATATGGCCCAGGAAAAACACATGTTCACAGAATCAAAAGCCAGCAGAAATTCTATGCAAGGCTTTGGACCAGTAGGCCTCAAAAAGTCAGGCCTGAAGAAAAAATCCCTCTATCAGCCTTGCGTAATCTAGGTCAGTGTTCTGCCAACCCCAATTCCTACCCTGAAGGCGCGGAGCATCCTTGCACCTGTTTCACTAAGATTTGGATAGTGATGTTTCTTTTGGTGGTGGTTGTTTGTATTAGAGAAGTGCCTAGAGATCCCAACTGCAATTAGTGCCACAATGTGCTAGGCATTATACATACAGATAGCCGTTCAAATTTTGTATGTGCTGCTGTACTTACTGTCTGCACTATAGGTGTGGCTAAAGTGTCCAGTATTATCCAAGAAGACCATAAGTGCAGGCCTGGCTGTTAAGAGAAGAAAATGGTTCGTACTTCTCAATATCCCAAAGCAATCACTCTCCCTCCCTCCTAAAAGAATTGGTGTTAATATGATAATGGAATGTGGTTCAAATCATAGCATTGTTGCTGTTCCTCTGGGACAGCAACTGATGATTTTATGTCTTGCACTAAGTTGTAGGCTGAAATTGAAGTGCATAATTAATTGAGCGCTGAATTGTTAGCTGAGCATTAAATGAAACTCATTTTTAACTATCTCTACAGCTTGCCCAGATGAAAGGTTAAGGATTCTAATGGCCCTTTTGAAAAGAATAGGAGATAAACTTTCTGTCCTACCAGACAATATCTTTTTTCTCAGTGTAAGTTATCAGTGTAATTATCCATGGTTGAAGGATAAGGGAAATGTAGGTGAACCAAATGCTACAGTCACTATTAATTTCCGCTTTTCCTTATATCCAGAAACATGGAGGAGCCATTGAGAAGACAAAAATATGTTGTGAACAATAAGTGAAATTCTTCTCAAAAGAAAGAGAGGATCGCAAGTATATGTGGTAGAATTTCTCAGATACAAAGGCCTACAGTGTTTCATGGCAAACTTCATTTGTGGCTGTACCTGACACTGGACATGTACATGCTAATATGAAATAGGTTTGTTATTTACAAGTTTGGGAGCCACTTTTTGGTCCAGAGTAGCTTGGATTAATATCAGAACCTGGAAACTTTCCCATTTTGCTCTTCACTTAAACACTTCTGACTCCGGTCTTCAGACTTCATATAACAGCCACCAGCCTTTTAACCAAGCAATATTGGGTAGAACTATTTTTGCAACCCATCAACACTGCCATTATATTAGCTAGACAACTAGGCCCAGGGAGTAACAATATGATAATCAAACCAGAGTCTTTCACAAAACATTGCGGAGGCCAAATCTAGCAGGCTTTGGGAGGCTTAGTGATGGGGCCAAATTCAGAGTCGGTGTAAGGTGATGTTGTTAAACTCTGTTACACTCAGGCTTACTTGGAGAATGTCCACACCACAATTGAAGATGCCATTGTAAGTATCCCAGTCACACCTTCATCTGTGGTGTAAATGTACCCTCAGAACACCTACTTGCCAATATGAGCATATAAATTTGTGTAACCTGCATGCTGAGGAGATGGGAAAGGGTATTATAAAAGGTGTAAGTGAAAGGCAGAAATTCACCAGCTTTTGACTTGCACCTTCTTACATACTGCTAGTAATTTTCTTGCTACACTTCTCTCTTTGGGCCCTTTGGCACGGAAGTTAAACCAGCTTAGACTCCCTTACACTGTGGTGAGACTCAGTAGACCAAATTCAGAAGCAATGGTGAAGTTACACACTGGTAAGTGTATATGTCTCAGTAATTGTGTCTGATGGAGTCTAGTTTGGAGGAAGTGGTAAGTTATAGCATCTAGGACTAACTCTATACATATTTAGACCCACCTCTGAGTTTGGCCCATTAGTGTTAATGTTAATATCAATATAGATGAAAAAGGCCTATCAAATTACATTACTTCTGACTATATTGTTCTGAAACCAAACTGTCAGTCAATTCACTGGGTGATATCCTAATGTTCTTGGTTCCACTTCCCTGTGATTGGGATGGGGATTTTGTAATGATGGACAGCACAAGGGAATAGGAGGAAAAGATGTGTAAGTCATCCCTGAGTGTATTAAATGCCTGAGAGTTTGACAATAACAATTTGAGAGTCAACAGGGAAGCTTGGCACAATGAAGTGCAGTGAATCAGGATGATCAAATGATTTTATTAGTTTGCTTTTATTAGTCAGATCTATTTCCATTTTTTTTAATGTGACCAGGGAAAAAAGAAGTAATTGTAATCAGTTTATCAACTAAGACCTGGCAGAATGTATGCCACTGATAACTCGATTTCATTCAATCTGAGCACACTCTTTTGACTAATCCTTAGCCTCCGAGATCATTCATCTCTAGCAGGCAGGAAGGTGAGTAAATTGAACAGTTTATTTTGGAAGGGAGAGGGTTAAAATAATTTCTAAATGTTGGGGCAAGCTAATCTGAGTATTTGTCCTTAAGACATATAAGGGACATTCACCACTTAAAAAACAGAAAAAATCCTTAATTTATCTTCAAACCCCAGGCTTCAAGTCTATCATAGGAAGTTACAGTGTAAACTGCACCAATACTCCTGCCCTCTCCACCTGCCATGTAAACTTCACCTACAATAATCACAGACTCTGTAGGGGAGAAGGGATTCAGTAGCTGTGATAGCTAATTCCTGAGCGTCCCCTAAGTAAAGATGAACAATCATTATAAACTGTTCCAAATTATAGATGATAGGCTCTGCAACAGAGACTTCTGCAGACTGGGCTGAGACAATTACCAAATGAAAGAAAATATTATTATTTTAGGAAATGTAACATTTTAATACAATGTGAAAAATGATGAGGGAAGAATAAATGGGAAGCATAAAAAAGTGCTAATAATAAAAAGGATCTTGGTGAGAAATCCCGCTGTCGTATTTGCATTTACCCTGAAACTAATGCCGTGCACATTTTTGAATGCAAATAATTCACGAGAGGAAGCAAAATGAGGATGTTAATAATCATTTTTTCCTTAATGAGAAGCTGTACTTTGATTGAAAAGAGCTTTAAGGTGGCCTAAACTAGGCCTAACAAAGGAGCCCTTATTCAGAGACTATTTAAAGGAATGCTGTAGAATATTATTCTGTCACTTAAAATCCTTTGCAATAACATTGTTATCACAAATCTTATTTCAAATTTAAAAAGATATGTTAGTCTCACATGAACGGAATCATTTTTCTTTCTTTTTCACTCTGGCTTTTGACTTTAAAGTGATATGTTCATTGGAGCAGTTTAACCTTTTAGGGTGCTACTCTCCTCAAAACTTAAGGTTACAAATAGGCTGTGGAGTCAGCTCCTTATCTCAGGACTTCTAGCCAAAGCCATAGACGCCTTTTCTCATTTCCTGTTTATTGGGCACTTTCCAATCATACACAGAAAGGGAACTGGGCACTTGAACAAAATAGAATCTCCTTCCACCCAGCGTGCTCTGCTCGGTAACGGCCCTTTGTATCCTAAAAGAATTATTATTCAGCTCTAACCTTGGTCCCAAGTGACTGAAAAACAGTGCCCTTTCCCTAGCCTGAAATACAGCCCTAAACATAGGAATATGACAATTAGCAAACTGGATCTGACAGGGATGCAGCTAGTGCAGTATCCTATCTCCATCAATGGCCAGCACCAGATGCTTAAGGGGAAGATGGAAGAAACCCAGCAATAGGCAGATGTCTGAAAATCTGCTCCATCTCCTCAAGTATGAGGTTTTATGTCCCTTCCAAAATGGTTAGCATTAACATATCCCTGGATATTTTTGTTATCCATATAAATACGCAGGCCTTCCACAAATGTATAATGACTGATCTTTTGAAAGCCCAGTGCTAGGCCTCATGTTGAGATAGCATCCTTCGTATGGACCTTTGGCACAGGACTCTGAGTCAAATTCACGCCTGGTAAAAGATGGTGCGATTCCACTGAAGGCAATGGAGTTGCATCAGAGCAGAATTTGGCCTCATACACTTTTTTATTTTAAAAGTAATTTGCTGTCCTACTCCTGTCAGCCATTCCCTGTATACTTTTCCTCTAATGAGTCAATGTCAGTGTACAGTAGAGCTGGTAAAATTATTCACAATGAATAAATCTACTGAATGTAGCCCTGTTTTGTGTTATGAATCGTTCACACACCGATTTTGATTTCCTTTATTGTATTTGTTTCTTACAGTTATTGACCAAATAGTTTGAGAACAAATGTCTACCTCTGGGATGTTCGTGAGCAGTTTACTTTGTGCATGGTGTGTGACTGGTCATCAAAGTCACATGGTATATTTTCTCCCTAACTGAATGATCAAAACTTTTAAAACAAGGTCTTAAGGAACAACAAATGACAAGTAGCGAATAGCAAATAAGATGCAGCAAATATCCATATTTGCTGGAGAACAAGAGTATCTGTCTGAAGAGTAGTCATAACACATACATTTTTGTGAATAAAACCTGTTTATGTGAATGTTTACATTAACAATAAGGGGGGCAAACATGCCATTTAGAATTCAGGACAAATGGCTACAATCCATTGTTTCTGCAGTACCCATTCTGTTCTCATGTATGCTGCCAGAGTATGTTGAGTACATCTCCCTTCATCTCTGAGCATCATTTTTCTTACATGGCCATTAGGTAGTGTGACTTGAGGCTCCCCATTACTCATTTGTTTGTTGGGGAGTGGAGAGGTAGGGCAGATGGAGTTAATAAAACTAAACTATGAGGGCTAGACTACACTAGGAACGTTAAAGCGCTGCTGCAGCAACACTTCAACATGGCTTGTGTAGTCATGTCTCCCAGCACTCTAAAAAACCCACCTCCATGAGGGGCATAGCTACCAGTGCTGGGAGCACAGCTCCCAGCGCTGGGGCACTGCCTACACTCGCTCTTTACAGCGCTGAAACTTGCTGCGCTCAGGGGGGTGTTTTTTCACACCCCTGAGCGCGAAAGTTGCAACGCTGTAAAGTGCCAGTATAGACAAGCCCTTTCAGTCTCTCATAGCATTATATAGAAGTATCAGGTCCTTTGGGAATTGAACTAGATAAACCCCTCTGCTCCTGCAAGATTGGAACCAGCCCAAAACAACATTTAGTAAATAAGACTCGTTTTGTTCTGTATTTTAAGCCTGTTCACATTAATGCTTTTTCATAGCTTTTAAACAGACTTTTACTTTTTATTTGTTCTTTGATACTTCCAAGCTTGATTTGATTCTCCCAAACAACACACAAAAATAATTTGATTATAATGACTACAGATTTTAACATATTTTTTAATTAAAGAAAGTTTTTTTTTACTTTTTTCCCTAGAGATTTCTCATCTTCTTATTAATGAATGCCTTCAGGTTGATCAGCCGTCAATTGTGTTCCCTAAGGGCCCGATTCTACCATCCTGACTCATGTTCTGTAGCTTTTATTCACACAGATAGTCCCATTAAGTTGTGCACAGTGGGATTACTTGATTAAATGTACTCAACATGATTAAGTGTGCCTGAGCATGCATTTCAGATGGAAGGATAACACTCCAGTCATCTGAATATGTACTAATTTAGACCCTGATCCTGCAAACACCTATATGTGAGTAGTCCCACTGAGTTTCATGTACTGGATTTATACAGGGGAATATTCATATGTAAAGTTAAGCGCCTGCATAAATCTTTGGAGGATCAAGGCCTTAGGCTACATGACTAGTGAAATCATTTGTCCCCTGTTAATCATTGGTCACTCACTTGTGTTAACATGTACACAAGATTTTTGTATAGGCTCATTGTGTTTAGAATTGGTAAGAAAATATTGTCATATGGTTATGAGACTGAACTGATAACTCCTCTCAATTTATTTTCTCAATGCCGGGACAAGAGATTTTATATCTGTAGAATATCCTCTCCAGACCTGCATATAGGACTTTGAAATTTGGGCAACTTTAAATAAAATGTAATAGATTTTAATTTTCTAATGAAGGGTATAAATAAATGTTGTACATGGTGTTGTTATTGTCCTGTCCCATGATAATCATGTCAGGCCAGGAAGTTCTAGAATGAATTTGGTGACTCTTACAGGGTCCTTTGTAAGGGTTTCATCCAAGGAGCCAATCCAAAACACGTCACTTTCCTACAATATTACATTCATAAGTGTGGACAGATGTTAAAGCCTGCTTCCAACACATCTTGTCCTATGTCTGTCGATTTTCATTCCTGCAGTAGTGTGCCCTATCCATACTCTCAGAATAGTGGATATTACTTTCAGAGATGCTTTGATCAATCAGAGGATCTTTTATCTTTTGACCATTTATTTCTGCTAATATTTTCCCTGATAGGTCATCAATATCCATCTTATTGCTCCTTCACACCTGTCTTCCCCAGGAGTTTAAAAGTTCCTCTATGAACTTTTTAATTTTGTATGCCAGCAATCTGGTTCAGTTTTGGTTTAGGTGCAGCCCATCCTTGCTGTGCAGGCTCCTCCTTTCCCAAGAGGTTTCCCAGTTCCTAATAAACGTAAATCCCTCCTCCCAGCACCATCGTCTCATCCACGTATTGAGACCTTTCAGTTCTGCCTGTCTTCCTGGGCCTGGGCATGGAATGGAAGCATTTCAAAGAATGCTACTATGGAGGTCCTGGACGTCAATCTCTTACCTAACAGCCTAAATTTGGCCTCCAGAACCTCTCTCCTATCTTTCCCTATATCACTGGTACCTACATGTACCACTCCATGTACATGTAGCTCCTTCCCAGCACTGTACATACCTCTGTCTAGATGTCTCAAGAGGTCTGCAGCTTTTGCACCCAGCAGGCAGTTCACCATGCAGCGTCATTCCTGTCATCACAAACCCAAGTAATCAAATCCCCTATTACTATTACCCTTCCCTGTTTTCTACCTCTTGAGATTCCTCTCCTGGACTCAATCTTTATGGGAAAAGGCAGGGGTTAGGGAACCGGTGGTGCCCTGCACTTCACCAGCAGTGAGTGTCCCACCTTCTGCCCAGATCCAATGGGCAAGTCCAAGCAAGAGGATCATAAGCACTTGCATGGTCATCACACCAAGTCCTTGTCATGGACTGCAGCGAAACACAGCGTTTCCTCCCCAAGCTGTGCCAGGTTGGGTGAGACATCATGTGCAGATCCCACTGCACCACCTCCTAAGCTTCCCTGCGCAGAGAGTAAAACTAAAAGGAAGAAGGAGGTATTGGTATCACCAACCACCACATAGACCCTACCAAGGGACAGCCCTCCTCAGCATGCATCTCTGGCGCAACTGGAGTCCCCACACGCTGCACCACACATGCCTCCCTGCTTCAGCAGTTGGTGGGATGTATCCTGGACACCCGGGCAAGTCAAATCCTGCTGCCAATGGTGCATTTAGACCTGCCATATCCACCCTCGCCGCTGCTCTTGGTACTGCAGCCACTTACGTTGATGGACACACCACTCATCCTGGGCAAAGACCACACCTGGTGGTTTTGGGATTGCCCACACCAAGAGCTTCACCAGTACCAGAGGTCTCTTTAGACTCTAACAGCTACTCAGCAGAGGAACTGTCATTCTCCACAATGTCCAAGCACAGCTCAGATGCCCTGGTGTGACCGCTGTACCAATTAGGGTGCACTTTGGCACTGCCACCTTGGCATGCATACTCTTGGGGCACACAGTACCCCCAGGACCTGACCTCATGGCCACCATGGGACCCATACCACCCTCCATATCCACTGTCACAGGCCTCAAACCCTTCCATCCAAGCTCCTGCAACAGAACCATCCAGCTCAGACCCAGAAGCAAATATGGAACGGGAGCCAGTACTGCCAGTCCCACCATTCCTGACAGCGGCTGCCTCCTCCTCTCCCAATGACACACTGATTCCCCCAGCCCTCTCACCTCCTGATCATCATCGTCAATACCAGGAGCTGCTGCAGGGGGTACCTTTGGAGGGAGTTCAGGATAAACACCAACAGTTGCTGGACATCCTCCAGCCCAGGGGAACATTTTACGTCACCCTAGCCATAAACAACACTGTCCTTCAACCTGTACAGGAAGTCTGGCATACACTGGCTTCATGCACCCCCATGCCTATTTTGTCCCATTCAAGGGGGCTGATTTTCTTTTGTCCTACCCTACCTCCCCCTTCTCTGATGGTGCACATGGTGACTGAATGGACAAGGCAGCATTCACATACCTCCACTCCCCCCCCCACACCCCACATACAGCGTAAAACACCTTGACCTCCTGTGGCCCTGCAGTTCCCCATACCCAACTACCAGGCTCACTAGTGAAGTATGACCTTAATAACTATACTAAGCTAGCAGAGTTCCTGGAGGATTTGCCATGGGACAAGCAACAGTGATTCAGACCCTAGTGGAGGAATGCCACCCAATGGCCCATATTAGCCTCCAAGCTGCGGTGGATGCGGTGTTTACATCCTCCCACTCTCTTGCCATGGTCATTGTCATGCAAAGAGATTCCTGGCTGCAATCCTTCAGCTTCCCCAGGGAGGTCTATACCACCATCCTGGACCTGCGCTTTGAGGAGGAAGTTGTTTTTGGTGAAGACAGATGAGTCCCTTCACTCTCTGAAAGACTCGAGAGCAACACTCCAGTCTCTCAGGATTTATACCCAGCCCCTGTTGAAAGCAACAGGGGCCTCTCTTCCATCCACACTCCTACACACCATATCATTAGTGTGTACGATGGAGCCCATCCCCAGCTCGGAACCTTGAGTCCCGTGCCCCCCACTGGTCCCTGGAGTTTTTATAGCATGTTGAGGAGGGCCTCAGAAAGAAAAAGGTTGAGAACCCCTGCCCTAGATCACAGTGTCCACAACCGTCAGACTCCTCCACCGTACCACGGCATCAACCAAAGGCCCAATTTTGACATCCTGTCGAGAGCTGTGAGCCCCTCATGTCGCCACCTCCAATCCCCCTGCCACCTTTGTGGGCTGTCTTGCCCTAATCACTGTGACATTACACTCCATATTCTTTATGAAATTATGCTTATGATATGGATATGACATAACTGAGATGTACTTTAGGCAAGATGGCTTATACAAGATATCATTGGAAAGTTTATGATTTACTGAATGTAATTATCCAATTTGTATGCCTGTATCATTTCTGTATCTGAAGTTAGGAATTTTGACTTGCATACCTTCTTCCACATTGAGGGAGGAGGCGGATTTCATAGTATATCTTTGGGTCTGCACTCCAAGGGAGATGGACACCTGAGTGCTGGGGCAAGTCCCTTAAGATGAGTCTTCCCAGAGCTGATCTCAGTGTCTGTGTCATTCTGCAGTTGGGTGTGGCCCTGCCTGTGTGTTTGCTGGAGTAGGCTTAATAACCTGGCTCAGCAAGACAGGCAAAGGGGGTGCCCAGGCTAGCAGAACAGGCTGGCTCAGTGATATCTCAACATATCAAGTGACATCCTAAGGGGGGCAAACCTTCACATTCACCTACAACTGGGGCAAGATCACCATGGACCATTGAGTACTGGAGATCATACAACATGGTTATCTATCAAGTTCCTTACCTTCCCATCCCACCAGGCACCTCCTGGGAGTCTCTCTCATCGCAGCCTCCTACAACATGAAATGCACACCGTCCTGACAAAAGGGTGCAATCAAGCCGGTGCCCAACCTCTTCTTCAGCAAGGGCTTCTACTCCCCATACTTTCTCACCCCAAAAAAGGGAGGAGGTCTCTGACTACTCAACACCTTCACCAGGAAAACTAAGTTCCCTATGGTGATGCTTGAATCAATCATTTCCTCCCTTCCCCGGGGCATGGTTTGCCGTCATCAACGTGAAAGAGGAAATCCATCTGGCTCACTGCAAATTTCTTCACTACCAGTTCAGAGTTCTTCCCTTTGGCATCACAATGACGCCAAGGGTCTTTATAACTTGTGTTTACCTAGACAGAATCTATGCCTTCCATGCCTCTTCATGCCTTTTTTGTAGCTACTGTGGAGCGATCGAGGGGCCAAGCCCTCTCTTCACAGTGCATATCCAAGTGCGTCTCTACTTGCATCAGAGAGTGCTATGTGCTGCCGCCTGGCAGGATTATGGCCCGCTCTATGAGGGCACAAGCGATCACCTCCCACTCCCTAGTAGATGTCCCCTGGCAACACATCTGCTGAGCGGCGACCTAGCACTCCGTACATACCTTCACCGTCCACTAAACTATCAACCAAGGGGTGGCAGAAGATGCAGCTGTGACCCATGCCATCCTGCAGATGCTGATACCTCTTGCATCTTTACATCACTGTTGATACTCACCTGTGTTTGGAATATACATAGGGGACCATAACTCGAAGAAGAAGAGGTGGTTACTTACCTGAACTGGAGTTTCTTTGAGATGTGTGGTCCCTATTTGTATTCCAATACCCACGCACCATCCCCTCTGCTGCAGACTGGGCTAATCATTGTTAGGAGGGTGACTGAAGGAGCATTGCCCCGCATGGCCTCTTATAATGTCACCTGGAGCAAGGCAACATACAACCCATGTGTGGGTCAACAGTCACTACTACTGAAAATTTCCAGCTCCAGCACCTGGTATGCATGTGCACCTGCATTTGGAACACAAATAGGGACCACACATCTTGAAGAACCTCTACTTACAGGTAAGTAACCTCCTCTTATTCATTCTTGGTTATTCATGCCTATGTGCATCCTTACCTACCATATACTGCCTGCCCATGAAAACTGAATCACTCTGTATTGCATTTACAAATTACAAATGTTGTGGCAGGTTTTACCATCTGATAAGTGACTGTGATGGAAGTTCTGTAGCCAAAAAACAAGTGTGCATAACAGCCACAGGTGCAGCTGGCATTGCTGTGAAGCAGTATTTATTATCACACTCTGCTGTAGCACAGGAGACGAGCAGAAGAGCTGTGATACCACATGTTCTAAAATCAATGTGCAATTATTCGTGCATGTGTGGTACATGACAGCTTTTGTCCCTGGAATCACAATTCACAAGCACTGAAAGTAGTAAAGAGGTTAATGAATCATTCTTTCCATCGTCTTCCCATTGATAGATTTTGATTGACTGATTTCTAGTCAAATTATGTACGACTAGATGTTAACAAATGTTATAGCTAAAACTGTATGAGGCTCATAATACCAGAATCCAAATTGTTCTTGGAAAAATACAAGCTTAATAATAAGGTATTCCTAAGCCAGTTTACTGGTTCGCAGTTACTATATTCGTTTGTTTTTGTATAAATTCCAGTCCTGAAGTTCCTGAGATTTTAATCCTGACTATTCTAGTCAGAGATGGAAAACTTCTCATATATCCGCTGGCCAATAAATTGCTGATTGAGTAGACAATATCACATATATGATGCTTGCACATACATTGATTTTCTATCTCTTTCCAAAGTAACATCAGAATTTCAATTCTGGAATATAATTTGCCACCTAAAAAAACCTGTTTTTTCTCAAGTTTTATCAGGATTTTTTTCCCCTTTGACAGCCATAGTTGACAGACAAGTCACTGGCCTCATCAGCATAGTAATACAAGAGGAGACCAGATCTCTACAATTTTACCCACACTGCTGGGCCAAGAACAAGAAATGGAATCACATGCATTAACAATAATGAGAGTGTTTTCCATTTAGACTGGAAGGCCATGGATTGAATTTAGATGTGCACTGATGTGGCTTCTAGATCTTGATTTTTCTATTGGAGACATCATGCTGAACACTTTGCACTGGATCCCCAGTGGGAGTGGTAGAAATCAGACCTTTCAAGCTACTTATGGTGGCTGCAAGATAATGACTCAGGAAGTGTCACTGATATAGTTTAGGAAGCTTTAGTGGCTCTCTCATTGTTCTCTGCACAGCAGGCATCAGGGCAAAAGTTTATCAGGAAAAAAACCTGAGGGTTAAATAGAACGAAAGAGAAATTCAAACATGTTTAAATAAAATTTTCTCATGGGCTTCATTTCAGCCTGTGATTTGCATACTTCTACAAAAATTAAATAGTGTTTTAAACTTAGCAGTCTTTTTGTATCTCTTATTTAACTCCTGACTCAAGCTTTATTAATAACATTAAATATTAGTCTTACAGTGTTAGCTGACTGGTAAATGGAAAAGGTGTCTCAGAAATCTTATTATTCCCCTTACTTGAATCATAAGTAGTTGAAATGTACAAATGGCATTCCAGTATTAGAATGCTGCTGGTGGAGCTACCCATTGAAGAACAGAGATATTCCATATAAATATGATACAATATGGGGTAGAAAGGGGTATTCCAAGGTGTTGCTAAATAATTTTATCCCCAAAATTACTAAAGATGTATAGTCTAGACTAGAGAAAAAAGAAATGACAGGCTAGATCATAATAATTGTTGCTCTTAATGCCAATCCAGGGATGTGGCCCCTGGTATATTAGTTACAGGGGGTTCTTACCATGCTCGAGGGGACACTACAATTAAAGAGAAGCAAAATATTCTCAAACACTTATTATGAATGATTTATTCTTTTGACTTGGTGGCAGGAAATTTTTAGTCCCTTTAAAGTTAGTCTTAACTTTTTCTTTTACTTAATTCTTTTTCTGAGATACCCTGTTAGTTCCATTAGTGTTAAATAGGAGTTGAAATTCTCTTTTAAATTAGTCTGAACACTCCTATATTCTATATCAAAGTCTTTCAACTTTTAAAAGTTATTTTACACTTTAATGATTCTCACAGAGCATATTTAAGCCTAAATGGTCATCAAAATCCTTGGAGAAGTGGTTCTTGTCTCTGAGTTTGGTACAGAAGTTGCTTGAGCATTGCCATATACCTAATTTATTAATTTGCCAGTTAATATAAGCATTTTTTACACATAGTAGTTGTAGCAAGGTCATTTGATTCCGTGTCAAGTTCAAACATCTTATTATTTACTTAGCAATGATATTAGGAAGTTATTACATCAAGTGTATTTAAATATAAGACACTTACAAATTAACATTACAAAAGGAGCTTATACAATCTTAAGCATTTAAGGAATAAGCAAAGGTGGAAACATGGCAGTAGAAGTAACCAAACCCTTCTCCAACTGTAGGTTTTCTTTAAAGGTAAATGAATGAAGACTTTAGAGTGCTATAAAAGAAATCAGTTTCCAAGAGCAATATTTCTTAAAGTTTTTGTGTGGATTTAATACTGAGATTTTTCTCTTTGAAGAGCAGTGGGAGAGAGAAGGGGTGATAAGACTTCTGGCCTAGCCTCTGTGGCCTTGATAAACCAGGTGCTATATTTCACTTCTCTTTGAAATCCTAGAATACTATCTTCACATTTCTTAACAATGGGGAAGTGTCCTATTTTTGAGAAAACACTCCTGTTTGTTACAATTGACAATAGCTCAACCCACAAGTAAAGTCTCTTACCAAACACTTTATACAAGACTAAACTCACAGTAACTAATATTCAGCTTTCTAATATCACATAAATTAAAACTACATTGAGTATGGAAGCAAAATAGAAGTAATAAAGCTGCATTCCAGAGTCTGTTCTAGGTCTGATTGGACCTAGAGGTGATAAATACAGATTTATGGCCAAGGAGGAGGTATTCTTGAAGCTTTTTGTGCCTGTGGCTTATTGGGAGAATACAGATTTCCTAGCAATTTCTTTAATTAGCCTGAATATTTCATTTAATAAAATAAGCAGTCAACAACATAAATATGTCAGCTATTATTCTCTATGCATCATATATATGAAAGTAATTGTAAATATTTCCTAAAATTCAGTAAAGAAAAAGGCAGGTTTGTAATAACCAAAAATGATACATTATTATACTTTTATCAATAACTCTTTGCCATCAACTGGAGGTTTACCACCCACAACAAATTAATGGGAAAAATTAATTGATGAGGTAAGAAGTGTTCTAAGTTGCAAACTGGGTGTGAGTGAGTCAGAGCTCTCTTTCAGCTTTTGTTCATCACCATGCATAACACTGTGATGTAAGTGCCAAAGGAGTCTAAATTTCACCGAGTCATAATTAATCTGCTGTGCAATTCCATTTAGTCATCCAGAGCTTGTGGGGGAAGAGCTAACTTGGAAATGTTGTGTTCAGCTGTGGTGTAAGTGACCAGAAAGTAACTAAGCAGCCACCTCTGTCCAAAAGGCATTTTAACTAAGACCAATATTAGGTTAGACATCCTGAATGCTTTGGCAGCATATTTCAGGACCCCTCCAGCCCTCTCCTGTGTGGTGGAATAGCTACAGCTGGACCAAACTGAGGTTAAGTCACAACAGTGATGTGTTTTGATAGTTGCAAAAAACAGAACACCATCTAACATAAATGAGAATCTCCACTCTAAAGAACATAAGATCTGGATTGTTGTAAGTGTTCCAGGTCAGGATTGAAGTATGTTGACAGACTCTGTGGAAAGGCTTGTTTATGCCTAGATGCAATATACCTGGCTCTAAATTGCCCTAACAGATCTTCACTTTCATAAGCACAAAATTCACACACAAATTTAAGAAAGAATGTTAACATTGTAAAGAAAAGCATATTTGAACCTGATATGCTGAAAAGAGTTCCAGAATCGTTCATCCTTAATAAATCTTATTCTAGAAGGCTGCTAAGGACAAGGAAACCTTGTGTTATCTGCTGCATAAATGCCACTTGCATAAATTATAGCTCAACACAGCAGCTTTAATTTTCGCATCTGACTTTTTCAAATATTTTCCAAGTTTTACATTAATCTGAAATGACTTTTTTTACTATTAATGACCACTTTATATTTTGCTCCCTTTCCTTCAATTTTTTTTAAATTTCATAAGAAATGTTTTAAACTGCCAATATTTTTCAAACCTATTCCAAGCAACTAAAATTGGTTCCAGATAACGTTTTTCTTTGCCTCCCCAGAGGATGTAGTGACCTTTTGCAATGTCATTAAATGATCCCATATTTTCCTCAGTAAATGCCATTTAACTAACCCAATAATTAATAAAAACAAAGAATGTTTCCTACTGTGAGTCTTGTTTATATGCTTTTAAGTCCATTTCTCCCATTTACAATTTATCATAAGAGGGGATGTGGCTATTCGTGTCTAGCTTTTAATTAGGTTGTTTTGATCTTTTGTTGAACTGTTTACACATTTTAATTATTATACCTATGAAGACTAATTGAATTGTTTGATATGTGTTAAAGTTTTTATAATAAACAAGGCCCTTTGTTCTTGTGTGGTAGTTATTGTGTAACTGTATGATCACAAGATAACAAGTGCTTTGCAACCACATACAAGAAATACATTCTTGTGACCTGAGTTTAAAATACTTTGATCATCTTTCTTGTGGGGCAGATCTCATTAATTTGGAGATGGAGACTGAGTCTCTTTAAATGGTTACATATGATAATAATGGATTTGAGCTCAAGGTGTAGATGATTAAACAAAAAAAATCAAAGGGTGATCCCTGCATTTCCATTTATATGATTATTAAGAATTCATTTGCAAATTTCATTTCATAGAGATTCATTGGACCAGAGTAGAATGGGTAAATGGTCATTTGAAATATCAATTTATCCTTATGCTTGTAGAAATAATAATCATTCTCTGAAAGCTCCCCCTTACAAGGAAGGTATAATTCTAATTGTATTCTACCCATAGATCTTGAAATCTTTTATTTGCATACTTTTTTTTACACTGGGTAAATGTATTGCTTGTGAAAGTAAGAGACTGAGAGCAATAGCTAGATCTTCTTTTACACCGCTCTGAACTAATCATATCAATCCTGATCTACACCATGCCAGCTATTAGAGTGCTGGGTTTCTCCTGAGTAGAGGCTGTCATTCATGCCAAATTGTATAGTGATTTTATGTGAACAATTGTCACCTAGGGAATACAGAATGGGAACTCTAAATTTAGCTCTTCTTGTGAACTAGAAGAATTTTAACCCAGGTTGCTAAAGGAGTAATGTTAGCTCCATAGTATTGTTTTTAAATCATTCAAGTGATTCCATGCATTCAGTTTCCAGAAGTAAATCTGTTTATATTTCATTGGCATGGGTAATTAGAATCGAAATAATGAGGACACTTTTGAGGAATAATACCTTCTTTAATTGGGAGGAGCTATTTTTTCCTTGTCAAGGAGGATTCCTATAATATCTCCCCCACCTCCTCTAGAGAACCTATTTAAATAAAGGCAACCCCCAGAAACTGAGAGACTTTGAATGTCTAGATTCAGATACCTACGTTATAATGCAAAGAAAATTATGCTACCAATGGGCTAAATCTTAATTTTCTCCCCTGGCAAACTCCCATTGAATCTAATTTATTTCTCATATAGTACTCAGTCTTGGCTCCACTTCTGCAAAATGCTTAAGCATATGCTTAAGTACCTTACTAGTGAGAACTCAACAGGCCTACTCACATCTTTAAAGTATATTCTTAAGTGCTTTTCTAGTTTGGGACCACAATACTGAGCACCTTACAAGATTGAGTTCACTTTCCATTGACTTCAATGGGCTTTGTATCAGGCCTATATGGCACCATGATCAAATAAGAGAGTGTGAGTGAGTCAGTCAGTCAGTGGGAGTTTGGTGAGTATAAACTAAGTAAGGGTCTCTGGATTAGACCTAAATTTTTCATTTGGGGGTCATGGTGCGTAATCAACTGAAAATGAGCTCCCAGTGCACCACTGTGGCCAAAAGGGCTAATGTGATCCTCAAATGCTTAAACGAGAATCTCGATTAGGAGTAGCGCTTTTATTTTACCTCTATATTTAGCACTGGTATGACTTCTACTGGAATAGTGTGTCCAGTTCTGGTGTCCACAATTCAACAAGGATGTTGGTAAATTAGAGAGAGTTCAGAGAAGAGCTACAATAATGATTGAAGGATTAGAAAACCTGCCTTATAGTGACAGACTCAAGAAGCTCAATTTATTCTGCTTAACAAAGAGAAGGTTAAGGTTGATCACAGTTTATAAATACCTGCATGGGGAACAAATATATAATAATAGGCTCTTCAATCAAACAGATAAAGATATACCATGATCCAATAGCTGGAAATAAAAGCTAGACAAATTCAGAGTGGAGTCTTTTAGAAGAGAAGGTAGGGATGTTGGCATTCTCTGGGGTTATCCAGCAATGTTGGCATCATTTCCACGTGGCTCTGTAGCATTACCTACTTTAGTTAAGGATAGATTTTACTGCTTCTAAGCATTACCTTTCTAGGTTCATCATCCATCCAAATACCAGGCTGTTAGGTGGAAGGATGTTGGAGAGGGATGTTTGATCTTGCCTCTGTCATGAGTCAACAGGTCTGGAAAGAGTTGGATACAGATGTTTGGGTTTGCTGACATTTAAAGAATGCTGGGAAATCAAAATTGTCTGCGAGCAATCAACATAATTAACGTTCCCTCTTACTTGATCTTCCTCAGGACTTGAGATAATAGGAGACAGGACGGGAAGGCACATGTCAGTTGTCCCCACCATGGAGCTAGAAATGCATCCTCTCTGGAGCCCTGATCTTCAGCCACCCTGGAGCACTAGACTGGGCATTCCTTGTTGTCTTGAGATGCAGAAAGGTCCAAAGATGAGGACCCCAATGTCAGAATGTGTCCTGTAGCACTGAATCATGTAGTGCCCATTCACAGTCCTTGCAGAAGTGCCTGCGGAGGCTGTCTGCTGATGTGTATCCTTGGGAGATGAACTGCTGCAAGGGTGATCTGGTATCAAAAACACCAGTTCCAGAGGTTGACTGCTTCTATGCAAAGAAGAGTGGATCTTGCTCCCGCTTATTTGTCAATTATAGTACACTGTTGCCAAGTCTGACATGACTTGGGCGTGCAAGTTTTGAAGGAGCCATTTGCATGCTTGTGTACTGCATGCAACTCCAGGAGGTTTATGTATAACTTGAAGTCTTGGTGGGTCCATGTAGCTTGTGCTATGTGTTTGTCCAGATGGGCTTCCCATCCTATTAGGGAGGTGTCTGTGAGCAGCCTTTTTGCAGTGAGGGAGAGGCAAAGTGAATACTTCCTTGTTCTCCCACCAGGAGAGAGAATCCTGAACTCTGTAGGGGAGCAAGACTGGTTTGTCGAGCCTATGCTTGCTTGGCATGTTAACTGTTGTAACCACTCCTGTTGACATTGCAGGCAGAGTCTTGCAAGTGTATCCTATAGATACATGAACCCATGTGACCTAAAAAGATGAGACCGTGTGAATTGTCATCTGAGGGCTCCGCCAAAGCTGAGTAATGAGATCCTTTATAGATTGGAATCTGTCCTGAGGTAGATAAGCTTTGGTGCTGACAGAGTCCTGGGTCATCCCCATAAAGTCTATAATCTGCGTGGGAACTAAAATGGCCTCTTCTTTGTTTATGCAGAGTCCCAGTGTAGGATATTGAGTAAGGATAAAGTTGCCATCCATACTTCCTTGAGGAGATCTCCCTGTCAGTAATCAGTCATTGCAGTAGGGGAAAACTGCTGAGCCATGGAAGTGGCAGTGGACTGCTACTACTACTGAAAGCACCTTTGTGAATACTCTTGGTGCTATTGCCAGGCCAAAAGGTAGCACTCTGTAGTGGCAGTGGTCCTGGACAACTGTGAATCTCAGTCATCTCCTATGTGCAGGGTGGATGTTTATATGGAAATAAGCATCCTTCAAAAAAAGAGCTGTGAACCAGTCATCCTTGTTCAGTGATGGAGTTATGGAAGCCACGGTGATCATCCTGAACATCAAGCAGTTGATGAAGACATTTAGCCATCTGAAATCTGGAATGAGCCATCCTCTTTTTTGGTGATGAGGAAATATCTCACATAGAAGAATCCTTTTTCCCTCTGATGAAGAGGTACTGGTTCTGGTGCTCCCAGATTGATCAGGTTGTCTACTTCTTGCCTGAGTGTCCTTTTGTGAGAAGAGTCTCTGAAGAGGGATGTGGAGGGGCCTTTTGGAGGGGGAAGAGAGAGAAACTCTATGGTGTAACCAGTGGTGATGATTTCCGGAACCCATTAGTCTGTTGTTATAAGATGCCAGGCCTGGGGGAAATGAGCTATGCAGCCACCAATTGGGTACTGGAGTTAGAAACAAGTAAATGTGGTAGGATTGGTTCACAGCTCTTGAAGGTCCCATCAAACGTGTTTCCTGGTGGAAGGCTGGGGTTGGAAGAAGGATGAGGGAGGAATGTTGTGTTTGCTATCTTGTAGTTTCTGATGCTTCCTGTGTGGCTTATAACCAGTGTGGTGATAAAAGGGTTGAGGGGCTAGCCTCTGTTTGCAGGGCTGAAGTTTGTTGTAAGGCTAGATGCGCAATGAGCAGAGGATTGCCTTTGAGTCCTTTAGAGACTGTAACAACTCATTTGCATCTGAAGAAGTTGGGTTTTTTACCCATGAAAGCTTATGCCCAAATAAATCTGTTGGTCTTGAAGGTGCCACTGGACTCCTCATTGTTTTTGTGGATACAGACTAACATGGCTACCCCTCTGGTAATTGACAACTCATTTGTCTTCTCACTAAGCAAATTATTTCCCTTGAAGGACAGTTCCTCCATCTTGGATTGTATTTACCTCGGAGGATTGGAGCCATAATGCCAGACGCATGACTACAAACGTCACAATTGAGCAGGATGCTATATCAGCAGCATCCATGGAGGCCTAGTGGGATTATCTGGCTATCAATTTGCCCTCCTCAGTGAGCTCTTGGAACAGCAGCCTATCCTCTTGTGAGAGTTTGTTAGTGAACTCAACAAATTTCGTATAATTAATAAAATCATATTTTGACATTAATGCTTGATAGTTTTTGCTATGTGGAACTGCAAGCTTGTTGAGATAAATATTTTTCTCTTTAAGAGGACTAAGTGTTCAGCTTCCTTATCCAAGGGGGTGGATCTGGCATGATGTTGTCTGCCTCTTTCAGTGACAGCTGGTATTACTAACATTCAGAGCAGGGTGTGTAAACAAAAATTCCCCTCTTTTAGCTGGCACAGTATTTCTTCTGTGTTCTTTTCAGAGTGGGAACTCAAGTGGCTAGAGCATGCCAGACTTCCTTGGCCATATCTAAAATGGCTTTGCTAATAGGAAGCACAACCCTATTGGGACTAGCGCTATGGAGAATGTCCAGCAATTTGAGGTGTGTCCTGCACTTCCTCCAGAGGGATCTGGATGTGTCTGCGATATTCCTCAATGTGTCTTCAAATTGCCTGTAGTCATCAGGTGGAGGAGGAGAGGCTGGTGTGACCACCTCTTCTGGGGTTTATGAGTTTATGGTTCCATCTGATCTGGTTCCTCCTCTTCCTCCATTAGTTCTTGAGGAGATTCCGGATCTTTCTGCAAGGGAAGGGTTGTCTGGATTCCCAGTAGGACCATATGGATTTGGGATCTTGCATATATGGATCCCATGGGCCCCAGTAAGGTCAGTGTTAGGGGTCAAATGGAAATTGTGGTGGTCCCCATAGAATAGGGTACCATTGGTCCTGAGGTGCATAGTTTCTCTTCTGAGATCAAGACGGTGTCCAAGGGACTCTTTCCAGACTGAACCCTTGTCTCGATAGGAGTGGTGATGCTCTCCCATTAATACCCAACTCATCAGAGGAGAAAGTAGCTTCAAATTCCATGGGGGGTGCTGTTGGTATAAGGGAGTGGGGGGCCTTGTTATACCTCAGCTAGTAGATGCTACTGGTGAGTGACTCTCTCTTTCCTGTATGCCCTCAATTGATGTTGTGGGGATCTTCCTGGCTAGGATTGGGGATTCTGGGTCCATGTAGAAGGCAGTGTCCTCATGGGCAATGAATCTATCCCCAGATGCAAGGTAGTGGTCCAAGCTTCTTTCTTTTCTGTGGCACTAGCAGTGTCATTCTCATCATGGTCTTCATTATTAGCAACTCTTTATTGTGTTTTGTCAGTGTCGGAGGTGTCCATTTTCCGTAATTGGTACTTGAGATGGTTGCTCTCTTGCAGTTAACATCCGTTTCGGGGCACTTTATCCTTCTGGAACTGGAAGAATGGTACTGTGCTCCTTTTGAGCTCCTGACACTCCCATACCAGGGCACGGAGTCTCACCCAACTTGGAGGGTGCCAAAAGAGGACCTGGAGGGGGTGAGCGCTCTCATTTTTGTTAGATTGCTTCCTACCCTCCTCTTGCCTCTGTTTCGAGGAGTTCTTTGCTCTACTTCTATCAGCCCCAGAGCCAGAGATGCTTGGAGGTGCTCGATGCATAGGGAGCAGGTCTGATGAACCAGGGTCAGACTGGGTCCTCATATCACAATCCATCAGGAATCTCCAGTGCCTGTACTCATGGGCTTGGTGGGTTCAGCTTGGGAAGGATTGGCACATGTGCACTTTGAAGGGAGTGTGAGCTTCCCCCAGGCAGTAGAGGTACTTGAGGTGATCGTCACTGACTGGGAAGACCCAAAAGCAGGATATGCAGTCCTTGAATCCTGGATTTTGGGCATACTAGTCACCACCGTAGGTGTGGTGGGGGTGGTTTCAATAAGAGGAAGACCCCCCCCCCCGATCCTGGCACTAAAAACTGCACTAAATTAACTGGCTAAGAGAACTTTCTGAAATTACAAGCTAAAAACTACAGATATAAGCAGCGGAAGCTAGCTAATGTTGTGGACACTGATGAGGTTCCATCTCAGACCATGAGTGGTAGAAAGGAACTGGAGAAATGGTCAGTTTGCACCACCCTTTATGCCTCAGTTCAGAGCATGGGAAGGAGAAAGGCGCAGGGGTGAACCAATGGATGCAGCTAGCAAAGGTCTTCTGGTCTCAGGCGCACATGCAGGTGCACTCCCAAAGCGGGAAACACATAGGAACTATCACTCAAAAATAAAAAGCCAGCAGACTCCTTGAGTTCCACAGAGGTTTCAAGGAAACTAAAAGACAAGGTCTATCCTCCCAAGTTCCCTGATAATGTGTCTTCTGCAGGGTCAATGCACCAGCCATTTCCCTGATTCAAAGGGTCTACATAGGGCAAAGGGGAAGCATTTAAATTAATGTTAAGAGTAATTATTGTCTGTCTTGCTATAGTCACATGAGTTTTGGGGAGCTGTGATAGGATGCCATGGAAGTGGTTGTTCCTTTCCTTATTATGTTATTTATTAATTCAGTACTTATAAAACAGTAGCCTTGTTGTAGTAGCAGTAGTCATGATTCCAGGCTTTTTTGGACAAAGCACTGTGCAAACACATAACAGTCCCTCCATACTTAGCCTTCCTCTTTCCATGTTATGCTGCCAACTCCCTGCCAAAATCCCCATGGAAAGCTTTCTTGGAAGCAGTAGTAGAGGAGAACAGTACTACAGAGGCAGCACTCTGAGCTTCTCATCCTCTGATCTATCATGTCTCAAAGGCAGAGCGGAGGATAAGACCATAAGAATTTTTTTGGAAACCAATTTTTACCTTTCTTCTACCAAGGTTTTGTTCCAGGAGCCCTGTAAACTATTATGCCTTTAAGGTCTTCCTCAGAAAACAAGCAGTTGTCTAAACAACTAATACAAATAATTCTTCTGCTTAAAAAGAAAGGAAAGAATAGCCCAAGGCATACTACTAACAAAGAAACACAGGCTGTAGGTAATCTTTTAATGTTGATGAGAATATGATCTAATGCAAGTCACCAAAACCAAATTCCAAGGCTATGAGAACAAAACAGAGAGATGATTGACTTGGCAATTTTATATAATGGAGGAACATTGTTGTTGTAAAGGTAAAAATAATATAATGGAATGATCTGCAAATTGATCCCTTATGTACAAATCAATTGTGTTGCCTTTCAGCAAATTGGAACCTTAGTTATAAAGAAACAATGATTATTTATTTAACTAATATAAAGCTAAAATAGGATTTCATCATATAAATGAAGGAAAGCAGATGGCGATGTCTCATTAGGATTAAAGATACTATGGTTAAATGGTTAAATCCTGGCCAATCTTCAACCCCAAATGGGTTTTGTATGAAATTCTTTACATCCACTCTTTAAAATATGGTTCACCTTCTAAAATGTCTTTGTTAATGCAGCCTATTGACATTCGATGCCACCATCATGCAGAATGGACCATGTTTCTGGGTTACCTAAATCAAGAGGACGTCACAGACGGTGTAATTCTTATTTCTATAGTTGCACTTATTACAAGTTTCTCTATATATAATAGCTAAGGACGTTAGTTCTTAATGGAAAATCTTTGGAATAATCACCAATGAGCCCTGGAGAATGTCGATAATCTAATGGATTTGTTGGTGTTTTTTGGGGGTGGTTTTTTTACCCCATCAAAATTTTTCAACCAGCACTTTTACATGGGAGCCAACATTTCTATCCCCCTAAAGGGGACAGGCAGCAGTACATGTGGGATCACCAGCAGCACTTCTTTACCTGTGACTTCTGAGTCTGCTAATAAGTTTACTTCCCTCACATTGGCCTTAGCCACTCTGTCTCTGTGCATCTGCAAGATTTTCCTTCCCAGATTCATTTCATTACAGGCGGTCGGAGAAAGACAAGGAGTGGAGGGAAATGATACTACAATTATAGGGCATCAGCAGAGTGGTGGGGGAAAGGAGAAAATGGGTAGGTGTTAAAGATGTGATGATGGGGAGAAAAAGCCACCGAAACAGAGCAGGACTGAACAAAGCAGAGAAAGAACATGGAAACAGAACTCATGGGCTCTATTTACATTTCACATTATGTTTGTATTTTAATGAGACCCTGCTCTCTTCCTCTTGACCTACTAGCATGGACTGGTCAATTCTGGCAGTTAACAAATCTGGCATTGTGTTATATATGGCACACATTTTAGACTGGTCCCCGTTTTACACATATTTGGTGTATCCTTGCAGTGCCAGAATGTTTTGATGAAGCAATGGCAGTAGATTAGTAATAGATAGATATTCATTATCTGGGTTAACTATTCTCAGGACAGGAAGGGGTTAAGGTGGCCAGGAAGGCCTATCAACCCCACAGGCTTTACTTGGAAGAAGAGCCAGGGTGCAGGGAATTGATTGCAAGGAGGTGCAGCTGTGCAGGAATAGGTGGGGCCTATAAAGCTTGGCAACTGGCAATAGACTGAGGTTGCTGCTGGAAAAGAGCAGTCACTCCTTGGGAAGAGGGAGGAGTGTTTGGAGGCTGCAGTCATTCCCTGGGAAGAGGGAGGAAGGGTTGGGAGCTGGTACACCCAGGAAAGGAGGGGAACCAGGAGTGGTAGGAAGCAGTGCAAGGAAGAAGATGTGAGGGCTAGAAGATTAAAGCCTAGAACTGCTGGGTGGAGGGTCCCTGGACTGGAACTCAGAGTAGAGGGCAGGCCTGGGTTCATAGGCACTGACTCCGTGGGTGCTCCGGGGCTGGAGCACCCAAAGGGGAAAATTAGCGGGTCCTCCTCACCCACCGGCAGCCAAGCTCCCGCCTCCTTGCCTCCTTCTTCTCTCCCCCCCCCCCGAGCACACCGCATCCCCACTCCTCCCCATCCCTCCCAGCACTATCCACTCCCAGCCGCCTAACAGCTGTTTGGCAGCGCTTAGGACTTTCCAGGAGGGAGGGAGAGGAACAGGGATGTGGCACGCTCAGGGGAGGAGGTGGAGAAGAGGCAGGGCAGGGGTGGGGACTTGGGGGAAGGGGGTTGAATGGGGGTGGAGCAGGGGCAGAAAGAGGTGGGGCCAGTGTTGAGGAGGGCGAGCACCCACTGGGCAGAGGGGAAGTCGGTGCCTATGCCTGGGTTCCCCTGCCAGACACTGAAGGAGTGGCTCCTCAGGCAGCGAATGGGAAGACTGACTAGGACTGCTGAAGGAAAGACATTGACATACACTGTGAAAGGGGGGAATGCTGAGTGACCTGGCCAGAGGGCTGAGTCATGAAGAGAACACAGGGGTTCCTGGAGTGAGAGGGGGCTGCAGACCAGAGAGAGAGATGGAGTGACGGTATGCTGCCGCGGGAATGGCATCAACCTGATCATTTAATCCCTAGAGCAGCCAGGAGGAGGCACCAGACTAGCGGTGAGTGGTGTGCTCCAACACACCCCCACTTTCATATTGCAAACAAAACTAACTGAAAAATGAGATGATATCCATGCCAAGAAACAAACTGGTTATATATTGTCGGCAGCTGGCCAAATTTAGGATCTCCGACTCCTTCCCCGCTACCCCATTGAAGTTGAGGGAACTGCAGAGGACTATAACTCAGGGCAGAATTTGGCCCAGTTAATGTATTTAATCGTATAGACAATAGATATGCACTATTTGTGAGAAATATGGGATTCTGAGCATAATGATGTTATTCATGTACAAGGCTATATCAAGACACTGAAACAAATTGTATCCATATGAACAGGAAATAAAAAACCGCCATATAATGACTATTCCCCATTCCTGAAAAATTACCCAAGTTTGGCTGTTGCTCTTCTCCTATTTGTCATGAAGGTAACAGAAAGAGGATAGAGTGCGAGTTGTTGTTGTTAAGAAAATTACCAATATTGGCTTCAATTCCTGGAGTAATTTTTATTAAAAATTGTTTATGGCCTGATGCAGCACTGCAACCCTATTCAGAGAAACACTTAAACATGCACTTAACTTTATGTACTTGTGCAAATCCCATTGACATATGTAGGCTTAAGCATGTGCTTTGCTGAATCAGAGCCTTAAATTAGCAGCTGGGGAAACCGAGACAGAGGTAAATGCCACAATTTCACAATTCCTACAATTGTGTGCATAAATAAGTGGTCTGATTTTCAGAGGAGATCCCTGTAAGTCTCATTCGTTTCGTTTTTCTTTTATTCCCATTGATTTGATATTTTAATATATATTTTTGTCATCTGTGCCTTTGAACAATCTTGCCATTTATTAGTGGTTCGTTTGTTTGTTTTTTAAGCTTACAAATAAATAAAGGCATTCCCTTCCTCGTGAGGCCTGAGCCAATAACTACTGATGTCAATGAATCTTTCCATTTACTTCACTGGGTCATAATGCAGATCAGGATCATAATGCAGAAAGACCACAAAGTGTTACCATAATTAACCTAACCCTCAGTTAGGATATCCACAAATTTAGGAGAACTAGTTCAGATATGAAGAGATAATGTATATAGTGGAGAAGATGTCTGTGATCCAGTCATTTTGAAAACCACAATCACAGATTTAATCACATATGAAATAACATACACACAAAAAGAGAAAGAAAAGAGAAAGATAGTCTGTTAGACTCTTTTGTTGCATTTCAAGTTGGACTATAAGCTCCTTTGGAACAGGGACTGTCTCTTTCTATATGCTTATACAGCATGCAGCACAGTGGGGCCCTGATCCTGTCTAGGACATTAGACACTACTAAAAATAAGTTAATAATAACTATCTTAAAATATATATAAATTTATATTAGCAGCCCCCACCGGCTCCCTTTATAGCTATAACCATGGTGGTTGCTGGCAGTCTTTTAGAACAGTGTTTCCCAAACTTGGGGCGCTGCTTGTGTAGGGAAAGTCCCTGGTGGGCCGGGCTGGTTTGTTTACCTGCCCCGTCCGCAGGTCCAGCAGATCGCAGCTCCCACTGGCCGCGGTTCGCTGCTGCAGGCCAATGGGGGCTGCAGGAAGTGGCAGCCAGTAGGTCCCTTGGCCCGCGCTGCTTCCAGCAGCCCCCATTGGCCTGGAGCAGTGAACCGCAGCCAGTGGGAGCTGCGATCAGCCAGACCTGCGGATGGGGCAGGTAAACAAACGGCCCGGCCCGCCAGGGGCTTTCCCTACACAAGTGGTGTCCCAAGTTTGGGAAACACTGTTTTAGAAGGGTAAAATTTAGACCTGGTTATGAGGGAACAGATTGTAGTACCCTTCTTCACTTTGAGTAGCCCATTACTCCTTGAGTAGTTCCATAGAGATCAATGGTGCTACTAAGTCTGAGTAAGAATATCAGAATATGCCATAAGTTAAAAGTCAAAGTATTGCTCTTTGATTGTAATAATAAGCCAAGGTTGGAGCCACTTGCATTCTGACACTATCTATAATCATAAATTCTATTGCAATATGCATTGGGCAGAAGATCTAAGAAAACTAGTGATACTCCTGGACACCTAACCCCATTGCTTTCTTCTGCTGAACAGAACAAACTTTTAAAACAAAACCCTGAGCTATTCCATAGATAAGAACTGAAGAACTTGCAGCCGGCAATACACGTGGATTTAGTTATGGTCAGTTACAACCTGGCCCACAGTGGAGCCATATTGCCCCAAGGGGGAAAATCTGGGATATGCCTAAAGTACAATCCCTTCCCCAGCTCCCTGGTGCACACGAGGAGTGGGCTGTGGTACCATGTATTCTAGAATCGTGCGCCCCGCTGCCCTTGCTCTGCTGAGCAATTTCCACAGGCCAGTGTAGAAGGAATTTTCCTTCCTCATCACCCCATCACATTTAGAGTGGATTATGTCCCCAGGTGTACATGTCCATGTGCTTTTGTGAGTGCAGGGCCTACAATTGTCCCTAGACCTATTATGGGGAGTACAATTGGAGGTGGAAGGCTTCTTGCACCTCACAGAGCACACCTGCTGAAGGGCCAAGGACAGTCTCACCCTAAACAACATAGTTTTTGTCTACACTAATTTTAACATTCCTAACCCATTTTAGGAAATCTAACAATAAGTAACTATGGTGGTAGGGCAAGTAATGTTTCTGGTTCAAGCATATTGTTGTTTAGGATTATGACCATTGTTTCTGTCTCTTTCCCCATTCCCCCTCCAAGAAGTTCAGATGAGCTAACAACAAATTTGTTTCGGCTGCTTAGGCAGCAGATAGGAAACCAAAATTCTATATCCAGAGAAGTCTAACCCTTCATTTCTTACCAATGTATTTACTTGGGCCAGAGTCCAGGGATGAAATCTATGAAGAAATTATCCAGAGTATACATAGAAATAACATTTTCATCTTGATACTTCCTTTCATATTCCTTTAGGCTCTGTTGCTGAAATATTAAACATGGAGCTATAAGTGGAATACCTCAGTGTTTTAAAAAGCCATACATTTACAAGTCTACAACAGTTATAGTGGCCTTTGGTTTACAATTGCCTTTTTTAAAAACGTATTCCTTAGTAATACTCGGACACTTCTACAATACTGATGTATACTGAAATATTCCAAGTCTAATTATCATCTAATTGTCAGATGGGGGTGCCGCAAAGGGATGCATCTGTGATTCAGAACTCCTTGGAGAGGAATTGCAGTGTCCAACTTGTGATACAGTTTAGAGATGAAACATGCTTTGAATGTTGTTAATCATATGGAACAGTTTTGAACACCTGTTTGAGTGCCATCCTAGTGCTTTATGTTTCCAGTATAAGCTAATGGAGATCAACACTTTTTTGACACTCCTGATACCAAGTGCTTATAAAGTGTTTATACCTGTAATTGTGTCAAATTATGTTAATTAAGCACTGAAAAGACACTAAGTTGAAGTGCTCAAAGTGTATTACTCAGAGTGTCACCTAGGGGCTCTTCACAGCAGACACTTGGGGGACAATTTTTTTCCTTTCAAGCAGTGTTAGAGCATTATGTCTTAAAGTAGCTTTCTGATCTTAATTTAATTAAAAAAGCAAGTGCCAGTAAAGTGCACATGATTTAATCTTTTGAATTATAAATTCATTCTAAAGTAAAATGGCCTTTCCTTTTCACCTTTTCTTCTCAGCTCCATCTCCTCCGCCATTTATTATTATGTATTTAATTGCTAAAGGCACATTTTTATGATAAAAGCTAGGAATTAACCCGTGTGAGAGAGAGATTAGACAGAGAGAGATTGAAATCCCCAGGGCATAAAATACCCTTAGGGAAAAATAATACAATAGAATCCAATTGGATTCTTAAGATGCTGACCCACATTGGAGGGCCTGTGCAGAGTTGCACCACCACCCTGGGAGTTCATGTCACACTTTCTTGTGCCCTCCTTGTACACCCAAAAAAGAGCACGTCACAATCTGATCTATAGTAGAACCTTCTACAATAATTGCTGCAGGCCTTCCTCTCATACAGCATTTTTCTTCCATAGAACTCAAACCATTTTACAAAGGAGACAGCTTCATTTTGCAGATGGGAAGTTTAGGCACAAAAGAGGTGAAGTGATTTGGCCAAGTTCACCCACAGCAGAGCCAGAACTCAGAATTCCTGTCCCAGTCCAGTAGCTATCCACTAGACCGTGCTGCTTCCCATATATCACATAGTAATATTGCTACTGTAAGAGGGAATAGTTTGGATCAGCCCTGTAGAAGTTTATTATGAGGATACAGAGAAAACGCATTTTCTAAAGTAGAGCAATTTAAAAGTGAGAGGAGAGAGAGAGCAGCACAAGGACACAGAAATTTAATACACATCTCACTGAAGAGTCTTGAGCCTGATCAAAAATAAACAGATACTTTTAGGAATATTATTTTAGAAAATTCTACTTCAAGGGTTGTTCTATTTCATGATAGAATATTCTTTAAGGTGTACAGATAACAATTCCTATGTTGCCCAATTCTGACTAGACTCTATTAAAATGATGTTTTCACTTTTCTGTGAAGCTGTGTTTAATCTTTGTAGTCAATGTGCTGAGAAAGATAACAAAAAGATAGCTGAACTTTACTTTAAACTTCTTTAATCTTTCTCTTTAGCTTTCATTCTTGTAGTACAGCCTTAGCAATCAGACTTCAGCACTCTATTCCTCAGAAAAAACTTACAGATTCAGAAACCATAGTGAGAGAGTTTTCCCCTTTATACCCAAAGTCACAGATTCTCCTTAATCACATCTTGTGGAAGTCTCTCAGGCTACTGAAATTCCCCTAATAGTTAGAAGTTAATTTGGCAATGTCTAAACAATATCATGCAGGAGACTTGATACCTAAGGGGAATAGTAATAGAGCATTGAGCCTTTCACCTCTAGGTCATAGGTATCTTTCAAGTCTTGGTTGTAAGCACAATCACATGGGTCTTTGTTGGCCTCCAATACATAAAATGAATTGCTCTTAACCTAGTCCTCAGTGGAAAGGTGTCCGTGTCACAAATGGCTCTCTTATTTGTAGCCTGAGCAAAGAAGCCAACAACTGAATGGTCATGTAGGTGGACACTGAACAGAGAGATTATTCCCTCCAGGTCAGTGTACAGGCACATTGGCAGGGTATAGGTTTTACTCTATATATTGATCAGATTAGAAGACTTCAGTCTTGAGGGCTCCCAATCCAATACCTACCCAGGTCTTGATCGAATTGCCACTCAAGTTAATTTGGAAAGATTCTAATTTCCCTGAGAGTTTGTGGAGCCTCGACAGCATTATTTAATTAAATGCAGAAAAGAAAAATGAAGTGATACTTCTTTTGTAGTGTTAACTCTTGCTGCCTGGAGGGAAATAAATCAGTGCTTTCTGTGCATTTCTTCAGGGTTCCTTCTCATAAACTATACCCCTCGCTCTGATTTTCTTGTGAGCTGACAACTAGTAGGCAATCAAGAAATATGCAAGTAGCATGCAGATTCACCCACTAAAAAACCCCCAAATGGTCTCAGTTTCATTGTTGGCATAACTCCACTGAAATCACTGGAGTTTGCCATCAGAGGACTGGACCCAGAATATATTAAAGAGAACATGGCCATATAGAAATATTTTTAAAACAGAGATGGTCTGCAGTCAAAATACCTTGCATCTTGGGTAACCATAAAAGATCTCACCTGTCCATGACTCTCAGAGACACTCCAGTCTCTAGGAGTTCTGTGGTGTAGTCATATTGCTTTTTAAAAGGCAGTACATACAGGACTGAAAAATACAATGTACTGAAATACTGGGTGCACTATAAAAACCTAGATCAACTTAAATAGAAAACCAAGTAAAACCAAGTGTAGGGTATATTTTTGGTTTTCGAAAACTTCATTGGTTGGAGTGGGGAGGGTTGTGTTTTTGTTTTGTTTTTGTTTCAACCAAAGTTGGGGTGGTTTGCATCCAGGTCCTCTTACTCCAAACCACAAACTGTTTGCTGGAGGTTGTGGGTAGTTGGATAATAAATGGTTGTGGTTAGAGTTAGATAAATTACTCTATAATCAATGCATCAACCAACAACTTGCTTCCAACATAGTTATTGTAGAACATGAAGCCAGTGTTTACTAATTCCAAGGTAGTACAGGTCTTGAAATACTCAAATTATCTGGCAGGCCTTTGGACATCTGCTGCCCATCTGACCTGGAAAATAAAGGCTGATGAGCAAACAAAATTAGAGGAACAGTAAGGTCCAGATTGTGACTTTTAAACCCATAGCTGTTTAAGGAGCAGGTGCATGAGGAGTGGGGAGCACTAACCATTTAACAGACGCCTCTGCCTGTGAAGGACAGGAATGAAGAATACCCCTAAGGGAGCTGGCAGAGCACACAGTGCAGTAGTAAGTTCAACATCATTACACCAGTTGCAGTGTGTACTTATATTAGTTCCAGACACGAATTGCTACCTGATTGATATGATATGAAAGGGATGTGGGGTCATGCCACACCTCACCCCCTTGTGGGGTGGCTCGTACTACTGGTGGCACTAATGTTCCACCCTTCAACTCACTGCTGCACGAGGAAGGAACATTTGTTCTTTGCACTCCCTCTCCAAATTTCCCCTTGGGCACCTATGCAAAGGAATCAGTCTGGTCTTAAATGATCAGAGCTATTTTGATTGATGGAAAATATATATTTGCTACAGAAATTTTTTTGTGAAAATGATCTGCTGTATGCACAAACACGCATCCTCCATAACACAATAATTATTTTTCTCCTCAATAGCAGCAGTAAACTAGCTCACATAGGGATGAGACTAGTGCATGCTGGGACAAAACCATGTTGTGCAAAATTAGAAGACCAAAAGTAGTGGGTCTTTTCATTTAAGATAGAAACTCTCACTGTGACTGACTCATTGCCAGGTGAGTACTTTTAAACAGTCATTTCAAACTATTCAGATTTAGCTTGAAAGAAAAAATAATATTGCAATAGGCACCGCTTTTCTGCAGATGACTCTAATAAAGATTTGTGACAAGTGAATAGTATGTATGGAGAGGGTTGTTAATGTCTTAGGGCTGTAGTCACAATATGGATTGTAAAAAGAAGAACAGGAGGACTTGTGGCACCTTAGAGACTAACAAATTTATTAGAGCATAAGCTTTCGTGGACTACAGCCCACTTCTTCGGATGCATATGCAAATTTGTTAGTCTCTAAGGTGCCACAAGTCCTCCTGTTCTTCTTTTTGCGGATACAGACTAACACGGCTGCTACTCTGAAACCTTTCAATATGGATTGTGTAGCATGTGGGTGAAAAGTTGAGGGGTTCAGAGAAAAGTTCCCATCTTAGACAAAATTACATTTAAAAATTCAAGTATGAGGAATCATTTGACTGGGAATCATTTTTTGAAAAGAGGGGAAATCCCTTCTTTTTCTAATATTGGCAAATAGGTCTTTAAGGCATCCTATCTACAAGCTCAGTCACAGAATATAGGAATTGCAGTAGAGGAATACACCCATGATCCATCTATTCTGATACATTGACCCATTTGGAATTTGCCTCCAACACAATGAAAGGTGAATCCAGTGGTTAAAGCAGATTAACGTGGGAAGGTGCTTTCTCAGCACAATAGGATCTCAAGGACAATCATTGTACCCCCATTTTTTCTCTTCTCGTGTCCATGCAGTGTTTCTTGGTCTTATCAAATCTTCTCTTTCTCTGGTTTGTTCCCCATATGGAAATTGCCTAGTATTCTTCGGGATATCTGGTATGCTTTTCTGTGCCTTCATTTATCATGGCACAGTATTGGATACTATCATGTTTTCTTTATCTGAGTCACAGATGTATGTCTGGCCTAGATTCTGCCACTGTATTCTTTTCCCCAGCCACAAATGTATCTGTGGGAGTAAATGAAGCAGCAAAAATCCAACCACGATTGATAGAAAAGTATTTAATGAAACCCCCCTTTGTCATCATTTCATTGTGGGGAGTGGATTCCTGTTAGTGTGAAATACTAGTCTATGTGAAGTACAGTATTGGAAAATAATTTGTGCACCAAATTCTGGTTGGTGTTTTTCACAAGGGCCTGTATGGGGAAGAGAGCAAGCCAGAAGGGTGAAGTGTGATGCAACTGTTGTGCCCTGAAGCTACCTCCCTCAAAACTCTTGGAGGATGTCCATACACTCAGCCTAAATTTCAGAGGTAGTGCTTAGAAGTCATGGGACATAGTCCATATATAACAAACCCTTCCACTTGTGCCATAGATTCATACAATTTAAGGCCAGCTAGTTGTGTTCATATAGAGAACTTCCTCGTCCTAGACTCCTCTTCACTGCTACCCTCATACTACTGCTATGTCTATACTTACCTCCGGATCCGGCGGTAAGCAATCGATCTTCTGGGATTGATCCAGGAAGTGCTCGCCGTCGACGCCGGTACTCCTGTTCCGCGAGAGGAGTACGCGGAGTCGACGAGGGAGCCTGCCTGCCGCGTGTGCACCCGCGGTAAGTTCGAACTAAGATACTTCGACTTCAGGTACGTTATTCACATAGCTGAAGTTGTGTATCTTAGTTCGAAGTGGGGGGTCAGTGTGGACCAGCCCACTCTTTGCTTTCAACACACACACACACACACACACACACACACACACACACACACACACACCCTCTACCTGTATTCATTTTGGCTGTAAAGGGATTCACATGGTGATGTCTTTGTATCAGGAAGGGAATGGAGAAATACTTAAAGGACATATGGTACAACTAAAAATAAAAAATATTGTACTCATAATAAAAAAACATATATTGATAAAAAATGTGTATAAGGCCAATCAGAGAACCCTGGAAATTAGCATAAAAAAAACTAAATCAAATGGAAAGGAAAATGCAGCCAACTTTTGTTACCCTTAATACTCAGAATCTGAGAATGTTTCAAATAGCTGTAGTATAGCACATGCCAAAAAAAAAAAACATGCAGTGAATATGTTGCAGTCATTAGCAATCTAAAAAGATAATTTTTCCAATGATCCTGAAAGAGGCTTACGGAATGAGTAAATTATACAATCCATAGTTGGACTGGAATTAAAGAGAGCAGTAAATATATTTGGTTAGGACATGAGTGCCAAGCTCCAGACAGAAAAAAAAATTTTTTTTATACTTTCTTAATTTGAAATAACTGTCATAACTACATGATGCAACACTGTGGGTGGTAATCTGCCTTTGATAGCATTTTTACTATCCAGTTACCATAACAATCTGATGCCACTTTTATATGTGGCTGTACTTTTCTGTATTTCTTTTAATAAAATATCTAGCACACCTAGTCATTAACTGCGACATAGTTTGAGTTTATCATACTTTGAGCTGGAGTATCCAATTCAGCTCGGAAATCACTGAAATCAAGACTGTTACAAGCTTCTCAAGGTCTAAAAAGTAAAAAAAAAAAATCTTCACAGTCCCACTTTAAAAAATAAATAAATATCAGGTTGGTTTGTCCAGCCCTTAAAATTGAACCCTTAAGCAGTAGTTCCTGCTAGAAGTAGGAGTGTCTTTACAAGGGTTTGCTTTTTCTTTATGAAGAAGAATAGAACAGCAGCATCACCAAGGGATATGCAGCAGGCATCCAAATGTGTTGCTATTCATCTGTATGAATGCCAGGATTAAAAGGGGAGGGATTTTTTTAACCTGTGAGAAAACAGTAATTATTTACTCTGTTTGACTTAATGACTTCTGCCTTTTGTGTATACAGGGGAACAAAGCAAGGCAAGTTACAGTCTGTGGCTATGTTTACATTACACACCAGTGTCAGTGGTGTGTAGTGTACATGTAGTTACGTGCCACAGTGAAAAGTAAGGTATGTCCACACTGTGGTGTGTAGCTACACATGTCAGTGAAAGACTCTAGCCATGGGGAAAGGCTTCAGCAACTCCCAACTGACAGAGCTTTTCACTGAGGCAAAGGGAGACTCTGGCCGGGGGGGCACAAGCCGGGAAACTCCCCTTTTCAGAACCTTTCCCTGCTGCTGCAGTCCTTCTCTAGTCCACGGACAGGCTCCAGAAACTGGGAGCTGGAGGAGCCTTTCTACGCTGCTGGAGTCTTTCCCTGCAACGTTGGAAGCAGCAGGACACTATACTGTTACAACTAGCGGTGTAGGCAGGGCATGGGGGAGTAGAGAGCCTGTGGAGTATGTACTTGAGTCCACGCCCTTCAAGCATGTCTTTACTTCTTTAAGCTGTATCCCACCAGCTATACTGCTGTTTACACCTATGCTAGGGGGGCTGTGCAGGTATGTACACGACACACTGCTGAAAAAAGCATGCAGTATAGACCTATCCTGTATGATTTCTCTATTGCAGTCAGCAGTTCAGACCACAGCACTTAGCAAGCAGAGTATTTATAGGATGAGTGAGTTGTGTGTGCATGGATGAGAGCTGTGTGTGATACTCATTCTAAGGGGCAACGGCCAGTAAATCTCCATGTCCCCACCAGCCACGCTGACTTCTCTTAATGTGCAACCTGCCCGCTGCCTGATATGCCACCCAGACAGCTTCTTGGAGCTGGGTCTCATTCTCTACATTGTGCAGGGCTTCAAATGTCTGGCTTCCCCCAGCACAGCAGAACCAGAGCTGGTCACTGAGGAGGGATAAGATTTTTTCCTCACCGTCCCCTCAAGTGTTTTCTTATTTTAATCCTAGTAACAGGGTGGCTTGCCTGTGGGCTAGAGACCCTTGGGCTAAGCCTGCCCTGATTACGAGATGAGCCCCACATGAGAGGAATATAGTGCTTCCCCTCTCTTGTGCGCTCTCTCTCTCTTAGTTTCTCTCTCTCTCTCTCTCTGTGTATATATATATATATAGACTGCCAGATGCAGGAAGCCTAGTAGTAAACTAGGGGAAGCTCAGAGAACAGGAGACTGTGTGGAGCTGGTGTAAGGAGCAAGTCTGAGTCCTGCAGAGCCCTAGCTAGACAAGGTGAGCTGAGAAACTGTGTGTTTGTTTTTGGACTCTTGAGTTCTGTTTGGTGCTAAACTGTTGCCAGCCTGAGGAGAACTGGTGAAGAGTGAATTAAAGGATTGTGCTTAAAAGGGTAACTGGAGACTGCATGAGTTCTTAAAGGGGAAATAGAGGTGGGACAGCTACATGGGCAACCCTAATTCTGAGGAGCACTCATGGTAGGTGGTGGCTGCTGTGCTACAATTGCTTATAAATAAGTAGCCATACACTTACCTTTCTCTCATGCATAAACTAGAAAGCTGACAGTGCGAAATGGAAGAGTGTGACAATAATTCATGCTAGGGAGCCTCTGGCTATTTGTGCTATGCATTTAGGTACCTTTGGGCCTGCTGATAGTGTGCTTGGGTGGTCGGATATCTCATTCTCTTTCACCCCACCATTGTTTGTGTTTTTCCAGTTGTGGCCATGGCATTTTTAATATTCTGTTCAGAAAGTAAGGGATGATCGTCCTCCTGAGTCCACGGTAAATTCAGCCCATGCAGCACATAGAAATAAATATCTAAAATATTCAAGACATTACGTTAGATATTTAAACAGGAGAATTGTAAAAGGCAATAAAAGGGGAAGTTAACAGTATCTAATGAGCAACAGAACATTATTATCTATCACTATTTTTATGTATATTTTGCTAGTGCCTAGAGGCCACCAATCTAGAATCAGGCACTGTCACTGGTGCAAGCGTGGTTGTACGGTACGGTGTGCTGTACCAGTAAGATATTTATAGCTGGTATGGCATACTGGAAAGACACAGGAGGAACTCAGCCCCATCCCCAACCCTTCCATGCAGCTGCGTCTCCTGAGTCCTCCTGTCTGGGATCTATACAGCAGAAGTCTCCGGCGCAGCAGGAGGAGGACAGACTCCCTCCCACCCAGGTAGGATCATGGGGAGAGCATGGGGGGAGGAGTCACATGCCCCCCCCCTTTGTGTCTCTCCCATGAGTGTAGCGTACCAGCAAGAAATTATTTCTACTTGCACCACTGGGCACTGTACGCACCCACAAGGAAGAGATGATCCCTGCACCAAGTAGTTACAGTCTAAGAGGCAACAGGTGAATGCATGATAGATCCGTGAGAAACCTGATAGCTCAGGGAGACAGTTACAATTGGTATAATAAGCAAAATTCACAGCACACCAAAAGAATTGAAGTGAAGGGTTCCTAGAAGTTATAAACAGATCAAATGCAGCTTGTCTCTTTTGCACCAAGTGCCAATGCAGTGAATAATCTCATTCGCTGGTATAATTTTAAGCTTATGAATGTATTGTATGAACCTATGCTTTTTTTGTATAACAAATTACTTGGATAGCCTATTTCCCATGACCCTTTAGCAGTCTCCGTAACAAGCCATGCAGCATGACAGTCAGAAAGATGATTGTGCCCATTTAAAAAAAAATCTATTTATTTCCCCTCAGATATAAAATACACAAACCAGCAACTCATATAGTTAGCTTATGTTAGAGCTCTATCAGGAAGAGCCTGCCTGAGTGTATGGGCAAGTGAAAAACATAGTTGTAGTTCTTCTTCAGTCACCTCAGAAAACCAGTTATATACGTCTTGATCCTAGAGACACAGAACTTGCACACATGAATAGTCATTATTTATTTTTAATGGGACAACTTGTATGGACAAACTTACACACACACATCCAGTGCATAACAACAGGATAGTCTTAAACATGGATACAGAAAATCTATTCATTTATTTTTCAGGGGGAGGAGATGTCTTAACCTAGGCTGAATGTTTCATTTTGTGTCTAACTTTTTCAGTATCAAGCAAACGTCTGCTTGTAGTTATTAACTCATGGACCCAGAAAACAAATGACAAACGTATGCATGTCTGCCCTCTGTATAGAATACTCAACATTGCCCTTGCTTTGAACCTTCTTCTAGTTTACTGTTCATTATGAGGTGGGAGAAAAACAATATTAATAATTATACATATTATATTATTATTCAGAGCTTGTAAAATTATTCATGGTGAATAAATTATCCCACAAATTTAGCCTTTTCTGTTTGCTAGTCATTTGCAAACTGAAGCTGATTTCTGCAAATGGATCCATTCTTTAGTAAATACCAAATTTTAATGAACAATATTTAGCATAAGGAGTACTGTTAATAAATTGTCTCCTGTCGCTATTTGCTATTGAATTCAGTTGCAGGCAGGGGTTACTGGAACAATTTGTAGAGTGGGGGTACTGAGAGCCATTGAACCAAACTGTAAACCCTGGATATAATGGAAACCAATTCAAGCCAGGGGGTGTGGCAGCAATCCCTAGTTTCAGCGCCTATGGTTGTAAGGTTTCTTCTCCCTGTAGAAGTTTTATACAGTGACAAACAGCAAATAAATACCCTTTTTATATGAAAATGCAAATATTTGTATAAAGAACAGCCATTACTTAGCATTAATGTGGTCAAAAACCCTTTTAGAAGGCTTGCCAGTAACAATTGAAAGGTGCAAACATGAGTGACCTCAGTATGTACAGTCTTTGGGTTTTGTGGGGGGAGCAGAGTTAGTACTGAGGTCTGTTATCCATTTTATAACCCCTTTCGATGAATCTCAAATCACTTTCTGAAAACTTGAGGAAGAGATTTATTGTCTATTTTTACAACTAAAAAGCAGTCACGTCTGCAGTGAAATGAGGCAACTATTTAAGCTCATACATCAACAATTTGGGGCCAGGAAGTGCAGAATGCCATATCTAATTGAAACTGCAGGGAAAATTGTAGGTAGGCAGACTGTAATTAACCAAGTTGGAATTTGGCCAGGACCAGCTCTGTATATATTATATTTGTCTTTAACTTCTAAGATGCACTATTCACAATGATCTCTGAATACATGTACCACATTAACAAAATTCCCCACTACAGTTATCAAAATGGATATAGATACATAGAATCTTAATGGACCCATATCTCCTTATCTTTTAAACTGATTTAGTGATCATTAAAGTGTTACACCCTCCCATTACAGTATTATAACAAGTAATATCCCTCAGAAATTACGAGACCTTACCATTAATGTATAAGACTTGTCATCACTTTGACATTCTAAATACTGTTCCTAGTGCTAGAATGTTATGGATCTGCAACTGCTTACAAATCAAGAAGATACAGCTTCCAAGCCCCAAAATATGTGTGGGTTACTTTGGCCCCAATTCAGCAAAGCATCCAAGTACAAGCTTAAGTCCATTTCTTTTCAATACATCACATGCTCAACTTTGAAGTCCATGGGACATAAGCACATGCATGGTCTTCCCTTTAAGCTTCAATGCTTTGCTGAAAGGGGACAGACTGCTGAATCAGGGCCTTGTTGAACATTCCTATTTCTACATGTATAGATGGTTTTACCACAGTTGTACAAATTCATCCTTGTAAACATTTGATCACTTCTTCCTTGTGAAGTCCCCCTCTTAACTTCTTAATGATTTCCAATCCTTGCTCTTGGTTCCTAGTACCAAAACTCAGCTCAGTCATTTGAACAGCAGTTATCTATTCCATGTTTGATTGTGGATAATTAGCTCTGAGAAGTAAAGCCCTTTCTATCATCTATACAATCAATGTTAGGAAGAGCTTCACTTCCCAGGGACAGTCATGCACTCGCTGAACATTTTTCTTGAATAAAAAGCATACAAAGTCACGAAAGGTACTCAACTTAGACTTTTATTGAAATATAATAGGCACAACAGTCATGGAAAGGCAGAGACATTGTTTCCTTGCACTGTCCAGTCTATGTCCTGCAACACCTGAACTTGAAGAAAGTATTTAATTCTTCATGCACTTTAATACCTAGTCCTTTCTATCATTATTATTATTTATTTTGCATCACAGGTGTATGTAATTCTTTAGAAGCCGCCAAGAGAAGTAATTTCTTGTCCTTAGAGTTTGCAATCTAAATCTGCCTAAAGCAGCTGCTACATATCCCATTATCAGTTCCACTGGCATGACTATAGAGCTCTCAAGCTTGGAGTGGCCAGGTTTTGTAAATGATTCTTGAGAACCTGAGGAGTAATGACTTTTCATGAACAGTCTCAGACACCGTACATGAATAAACAGTAAGTACTGTGCTTACCTAAAATGAAACCCATTTGTTTAGTAATCAATGACATGCAGCATGATGCATCACCCCCTCAGTTCCCTCTCCCCAATTTAAAAAAAAATAGCCAAAACAATCTAACCCTCTGTCTCATTATAATTTCTTGAGGCAAAATCTGCTCTTTTCTGTCTGACATCTGTCAGACCCTACCTTTCTTCTGAAGCCACTCATGTGATAAGTGAAAGTAGAGACATAAAAAGAGCTATGATCTTGTCAACCGTAGCTAAACAAATACATTTATTAAAAAGAGAGACCCTAACAGAAGACATTGTGTTATTTTTCATAAGGTAACTTTAACATGGCCTGAGAAACTTCCTTTCTATTAAGTTAGCATGTCTACTATGTGCTTGTGTACACCAAATGGGAATTTTTAGATGCTATACTTGTACATTTGTTAGTTTAAGAGAAATAATGACCTTAATGCTGTTAAATTACAAGTCCCTACCCAGTGATGCACTCTTTTCCCCCACTAGCAACCTGAATTACAGCATGTAAAAAACATTGCTGTCAATGTGAAGCTAGTCCGTTTGTAATAATGAGTTAGCAGCAGGTTCAGGTTTTACACCTCCCCAGGTATCTCCCTGCTAAGTATTGGGGTTTTATAGTCACATTCTTTCTTCTTTTTTTTTGTAAAAGAGAGATTCTCTTTTTGCACCATGAAATAGCCACCCAAACACAAAGGTAATCTATTTAGAGGGAACAGTGATATTGACTTTACCTTTTGTAGAAAGTCCTAGTCCTACCAAAATCAATACCAGAACTCCAGTATGGCAGAATTTCACCCAAAGTACAATCAAATACACAACACTGTAAATGGAAAACATTGCTTTGTGTCTAATTCCTTAGTTACAGTAATTGTAGGCCTTATTTGGAATATTAGGTAAAACATCTTCAGATATAAGTGTAGGTTTTAAATGGATGACATCCCTTTGATTATTTAAAAAAAATGAGGGTTTATTGTCAGTTAAATGTTTATATTTGATTAACAAATTTTATCATGGAGAGTTTCTGGAGTGCTGAAAATGGTTTCCTTTCAACTCCCCCGCCCCAAGTATATTCTCTCGGGCTGTAGTCTGTGAATTTTCCTCTTATTTAATCATCACGTTGCACTCTTCCTCCTCTGGACAAAACAAAATCCTGGAACCCAGCTCCATAACTTCAATATGCATATAAATTGACACCGTTGATGACTATAACACACCATGGCAAACAGCAGGGAGGGGCTAAATGGAAAACTCATTTGTTAGTTTTCACACTTGGAGACTGTTATTTTTATAAATGACTGATATTGGACACTGTAGGAGTGCCCTCTTTCATATCCACTGAAGTACTCTACTGGCCCCAGGAGTCACTAAGAGTAGTGGATTTTAATAGTTATAGATCTTAAATGGAGGGTTAGAAATTGTTTCTTTTCATTACAATTACAACAAGGAATTAACCCCAAGGGTATCCACTTAATTTCATAATATATAGACTGGAACGCTAATAATGTGGCTCTTCTAAAATGTAATAAAGAAGCAACTGGCCCTTTGCTCCCTGGGGTAGGTTTCTGTAAAATGTATTGCAAAAAATGTAAAACAAAGAAGACTTTAAGTTAACAAGCTTTGTAATGTCACTAGCTCCAGTGCTCAACGTGATCAGAAGCACACAGACGCTGCATATTGGTACTATTTTTACAGCAGGAGTTCAGTACCACTTCACTGGCAAAAAACTAAAAACAGTTATAGAGGGAATGGAGGATAATTCACAATTAAGTGAAGGAAGGGAGAGACACAGAGTTCAGCAGTACAAGTTAATTATGAGTTTCAGGGTCCACTTGGACCTTTACTGTGGCCCTCAAGTTAAGCTTCCTGTTGCTTTGCAATAGAGCATGCAAGGTTAAAACAATACTCAGCTTTGCATTGTAGCAGTAAGTGAATTCCTCCACATTCTGTTCCATTTGGAGTAGTGAGTAACACAGTAGCCTCTGACCTTTCTGTCATTATGGACTGTAATTATGGAGCCAAAGATCTGAACTATTGGATCGTTTCACGGTTTTAGGTCTAGGCTAAAGTCATTTCTCTTTGATAATGATTTTAACAGTGTCTGACTGGACACAGCACCCTGAGACATCTTTGCAGGAGAGGGAATGGAGTGAGGATACTAACATAGGCTTATTTTATTGTATAGAAAAAACTGCAATAAAAAGTAACACTGAGAATCCTATGCTATGGTTTTTTAATCATAATTATTCCAGTCTAGCCTTCTAATTAAAGCTATAACCTGCTTCCCTTCTGTTAACAGGGAACAGCTCATCAGTAAAGAAGCTATGGTAAAGATATTGATATCCTTAAGCAGAGGCGCTGACTTTCTAACGTGCCAGGAACTGCTCCTCCCAGGCCTCACTCACACCCCGCCTCTTCCTGCCCATGCTCCGCCCCCACTCTCACTCCTTCCCCCCCACCCCGGCCCCAGTGCCTCCTGCATGCTGCAGAACAGCTGATCATGGCAGGAGGGAGGGTGAAGTGCTGATCGGCATGGCTGCTGGCGGGCAGGAAGCGCTAGGGCAAAGGGAGGAGCTGATGGGGGAGCTACAGCACCCACCATTTTTTTTTCCATGGGTGCGCCAGCCCTGGAGTACCCACGGACTTGGTGCCTATGTCCTTAAGTGTGTCTAATATGCACAGAATTCTGTGCCCCAAGGTTACCCTTGCAAATATCTGCAGCAGCAAATATTAAGCAACTGATTGACTGCAATACCCAATTTGTGGAATTTGTGCATGTAAGGTGGGATTTACAAAGGTGTTTAGGTGCCTAACTCCCCACTGAAATCCATGAGTTAGAGGCCTAAATACCTTTGCCAATTCATTGAATTCATCTTTGTGAATCTCACCCAAAGGCTGGAAGTCTTGCCCTTCACTTCAGTAGAGAGAGGATTTCACCCAAACTTCTATACATGCAATTATATGCACCTAAATTAGAAAAGCTAAGTCCTGTCCTGTAAACTTGTCAATCAACTATGGAAAAGCTGCAGATCTAAACAGGTGATTTCAACTCACTTGTTCACATTGATCATGCAGATCACAATTTTGGGGATTTGTAGAATATTTATGAAGCTACAGAGGTACTTTTTCTTCACACACACAGAAAATCCTTTTACAACTGAAAGTCCAGGATCCCTCAGAGACCTGCCAGAGCAGCATAGAACAGATGTCAAAGGGGCTACCAAGAAGACAATGGAAATAGGGAAGTGGCTAAAGAGCACTTGGTTGAGGAAAGCATCACACAAGACCAGAGTAGCTGAGAAGCCCAAGCACCATATATGGCTATGGGAATCATTTGATGTGCCAGGACAACACTGGATAAATGTTGAAGTTACAGTGGGGAGCATAAAAGAAGGTCAAAGGATCAGGTGAGATTGATAGATCAATCAATTAATTGATTGGGAAGTAGCAAGAAGCCCAGGGGTTCATGAGAGCTGGCTGGCAAAGGATCAGAGGTAGCTGAGAGTATGACAGGATGGCAAATGTGATTCTCAGTTGAAGTATTAAATCCTTTCATCATATAAAAATCCTGCTGTAGGACTTCTCTGTTGTTAGCTCTTGACAACTGGAACTTCCCCATCCCATCTGCCCTCCAATGGCATCACTCTAGTCTGATCTCTGGCCCATGTTGTGAGCCCTTACATACTAGTCCCATAGATTGCCCAGCAACTACTTGCATGAGTCACTACTCAGTAGGGTTGCCAACCCTCCAGGATTTTCCTGAAGTCTCCAGGAATTAAAGATGAATCTTTAATTAAAGATTGTCATGTGATGCAACCTCTAGGAAAACGTCCAACCAAAACTGGCAACCCTACTACTCAGACCTTACATTCTGGCCTTCTCTTCCCACTCTCCACTTTTCTGCCATTCACCTGCATCATTCTTTGCTTGCAGCATCCTCATCTTCAACTTTTTTGGTTGTAGCAACTGTTAATTGGATATTTCAGACTCTGACTTGGAAAAGTTTTGAGTCCAAAAATAGCTGTTCAAGTGTTTCTTTAATTATATTTGCTTGAGGCTTCCATGCTTCATGAACTTGGAAAGCCAAAAAGAGAGAGAGGAAAAATTTGAGCTGCCCTCCACAGTTGGATTTTCAAAGGCGCCTGAGGGAAGTGGGTGTCCAATTCTCATTGAATTTCAATGGGTGCTTGCTGCCTAACTGCCCATTGAGACATTTTCAAATGTCCCCCATGTCGTTTTTTCTCATTATTTTCCTAGGGGAACTGCATCCTAACTCAATTTAATTTTAATGCCCTTAAAATGATAGCATAAAGAAGCAATTTTACTTGCATTGATCTTTTTTCATTTCTTTATTTTACCTAAAAATCAAGTGCAATAAATCTTTAGGGCCAGATTATGCTACCTTTACCCATCATACAGAGTTATATCATATGCAGAGTCCTACTGGTTTCAGTGTGACTCTTTGGGGAGTAACTCACTGCTCAGTATAAGTAAGGGATCACAGTTTAGCCCGGAATGTGCATAAGCCTTTGTTTAGGAGGGCTTCCCCACCCCTGTATATGTATTTACACACGCAATTGTATTGAGGTGTATTCCCTAACAATCATTCTGTGAATTTCCCCTGACCTTTTCAACTTTCATTTGAGGGTCCAATATCAATTTGACTGATAAATAATATTTTATAATAAAGTAGGAGATCATTTAAATTCTTCAGTACAGCTAGTTATATTGGTTACATTGTTCTAGAGAAAGGGTTTTTCTTCTTTCTTCCAATTTAATTTAATTTAATCCTAGAATATATAATATATTGTTTGGAGTGTAAATTAGTGTTTCTTAAAATTAAGATGGGCAAAAGCAATTGATTTCAGCAACAGAATTTATCCTACAACTTTCACCAGTTCTACCTATGGATGATTGTTAATGATAATGCTCCCAAATTCACAAAAAGACTGTGCTTACATCATCCAAAAGCCATATTGCTTGTTAATGCAACCCCTCATTGCAATTTAATGTAAATTAATTAAAAATAATTGCAGAAGTGGCCAGACATAAGTGCATCATGGACTTTGGTCTGAACCTAAAGGCTGCAAAAATGTCTGATTATTCAGAATGTGTTCATCAGTTCCAGGTTTAAGATCTTTATTGAGGGCCAGACTGAGAACCCTCTGGTTCCTCTAGTTAGCAGTTACTCACGTGAGTAATCCCTGAGATTTTAGTGCTCAACAATGGAGGGGCAAGGGATTCAGAATCCGGATTTTAATCTGGTAACAAGAATTATTCTTAAACACAAACTGTTATAGGGCTTTTTTGAGATTAAATATTTGAAATTTTATTTCCCATTGTTATCAGGCCATTGCTGATTAAAGCATTCATGTGTAAATTGGTCCATGATAAGAGATTCAGTGTTATGGAAAGTTTATGTAGAAAATATGCTGAGATATTTGCCTTCTCTATTGGATTTAATGGCCTATAAACGGAATGATGTGTAATCCAATACCATATCATAATTAAGCCAAAAGCAGTGGCTAAAAATTGGTTATAACGTGTCCTCTTCTGGGAATGGATATTGTCAGTTGCAACATACACAAAGATTGAACCTGTCCACACTTGTGGCAAGTATAAGGTAACTGCGGCCCCCTGGCTGCAGGAAGATCTATATCCAGAATTGGAAAAACTAAAACTAATTTGTACAATTGTAATTGGGGAGGTGGGGGAAAGAATGTTTAGAATACTGTGTAATTTGATTCATGGTTCATTTCTATTTAATTTATTCATATCCAGGTTTCTGAACAGTCAGAGACTTAGAATTCAGTAAAGGGCTAATTTTAGTTAGGAGAGAGATGAGTTAATCAGACCCAAGACATTTATTTCATAGTCTATTTTAACTGTGTTCAGCAAAAATGGATTGGCAGCAGAAGTGTCTACCATGCATGCACATGGGCTAAAGTCAGTGGCTATTAGCTACAATTCATTGCGACAGAGGGGGATAGCTGGGTCCAAAATCTACAGCCAAACTGCTTCTCTGCACCAGATTCAATGAAGAGAGTTGTAAATTTTATAACTTCCTACACCAGTGAGATCATTTACACCTTCAAAGGAGTGTAGTGAGATGTACAAACCCTGCAGTGTAGAGCAGTGGTTCTCAACCAGGGGTATGTCTACTCGTGGGAGTACGCAGAGGTCTTCCAGGGGATACATCAATTTATCCAGCTATTTGCCTAGTTTTACAACAGGCTACATATAAAGCACTAGCCAAGTCAGTACAAACTAAAATGTCATACAGACAATGTACTTGTTTATACTGTGCTATAAGGTTTACATTGACATGTAAGTACAATATTTATATTCCAATTGAATTATTTTATAATTGTATGGTAAAAATGAGAAAGTAATAAATTTTTCAGTAATAGTGTGCTGTGACGCTTTTTTTGTATTTTTATGTCTGATTTTGTAAGGAAGTAGCTTTTAAATGAAGTAAAAGTTGGGGGTACACAAAGCCAATCAGACTCCTGAAAGGGGTACAGGAGTCTGGAAAGGTGGAGAGCCTCTGGTGGAGGAAGGGGTTAAGGAACTGCTCTGGCCCAGCAGCTCCGCCCTATCACATCTGCAATGCATGCACAGGAGAGCGGAAGAGCAGCTCAGTTGCAGGCAGCCAATAGAGGTGAACAGAATAACTTTTTGAAGCTCGGTAAAAGGAGCCCAGTAGGAGGCCCAGAAAAGAACTATGGAAAATGTCAAGGTTGGAGACTTCTTTGATTTATTGTTTATACATCTTTGCTGTTTCCACTTTAATGGGTGGGCCAGTAGGAAGTGATCCTGCAGGACACAGCTGTGTATTTTTGGACCCTGGATTTGAACCTGATTGAGAGGGTGACCCTGGCTTCCTCTACCCACCCCAAAAGGTCTAGAGGCAAAAAGACTAGACTAAGACTGTCTCTAAGACTAGAAACCCTGGAATAGGAAGACCCCAGATCCCAGGGTCTTGACTCTGGGACTTTGTCTGGGTGAAGCCTGAAGCCCCTTTATGGACAGTGGAACTAGCATTTATTGGACTCTTTACATGACACAGAAGGGGAGAAACCACTGCAGGGCTGGAGCAGCTATCAACAGAGTACCTGTTACATCCTTGCCTGGGTGGCACTGTGGGGAGCAGCTCCCTTCACTCAAGGGAGACATAATGTCTTCCTTTGGGTTTTCAGTGAAGTGGAAGTACAGCTTTCATTCCCCTGGGAGCTCTATAGGAAATGTTGTGGAAATAAAGTTCTGAATCAGCATGCCCACATTTCTCAGTAATGCCCCTATCAGTGGGCTCTGCTGTCCTCCCACACTTACACCATCTTGTGTACTAGGGATATTGTGGTCACTTTGGGAAGGTCTTGTCAGAATCTCAGCTGTTGCTGACATAATAATAAGCAACTCATTTGTGTGTGATTTCTTGCACTGGCTCTCCAGGTTTATGGTGTGTTTCTAACAATTGTGGCCACTGTTTTGTAGCACAGGGGCAAAAAGCAGATCTTCTCCTCTCTGCTGTTTCTCCCAGCCCCTGCTTCTGGTTGCTGTGCCTCTGCCTTTAACCCACCCCAAATTAAAGTGCTTCAGAAGAACACAAACTTAGCTGTTTGCTCAGAACCCATTACTCTTGTATAGCCTTAGCTGTGCGCTTCTAGGCATTGGGCAAGCAATTGTCTCTTGGCCTCTTTAGTGTTGTTCCACGTGGGGTTGTCTTATTAGCAAAAAGGAAGCCATTTTACTTCTGAGCAGAACTACTGCCTTTGAGAATGTAGGTGACTCAAGGTGATAATGACTGTTAAATCCAACTCAGGAAGAGAAAGGGGAAGGCTTAAATATGACCTATTTCAACAAATTTATTTTCCTATCTTTCCCACTTTGTTACAAAAGTAATAGATTTTCTGACACTAGTGACTAGCATAGCTAATCATCAGTCCATTGTTTCCATTGTGGAAATAACTGTTTGTATCTTACATGCTCTCTCAGTGAATTATCAAAGTTTAGCATTAAGGGCTATTTAATTCCTATTAGTAGTTTCAAACATTTGTTAGCCTCAGCAGAAACTCTTTACTGAATAACTGCAAAATATTTCTTATCACTTTTCAGTGATTCACTTCTTACCTGTTTTTACTCTTATCTCTTTTCCCTATGTTGAAGGGCAAAGCTAACAGGAGAGCCAAGGTTGCAGCTCTGCATTGCCTGGCTAGATGATTTCAGAGGCTGTAGGAGTGTAATTTTAAGGGAAACAGTATGAGCTGAGCTTCTGCAAAGACTTAGGAAAATGGTGGGTCATAGGCTCTTCTTCCTGGGTAGAATGGGCTATGATGCATGGACTTTTCTAATTGTTTTCTTGGGAGTGGGGTGGTGGCAGTTCCTTTGTCCCCTCATGAAACAGTCACATGTGTTAGCCCCCTAAACTTGTAGTTGTTTCAAGCACTGTGTGGATTTCAGGACACCTGCAGAGGGAAGGACCCTCTACACTGCTCCCCTCTGCTCACCCTCAGGACATTAGGAAAAACTCTGAAACACACAGAGCAAACTAAAGTAACACAAAAATCCAAAACCTTTCCTAATTATACAAAAGTAAAAAGAATAATCAATACCTTAAACCCTTAAAATGCTACAAAGTTAGGGGAGGGGGATGGGTTATCGGTGAAGTCATGGAACATGGCAAAGTAGTGGAAAGTATCTAGGGCTGACTGACTGGATTTAGAGAGAAGTAAACACTAAACTATATGGTTGACCCAGGAGAATGGCTATTTCTAGAGCTAGTGAACCTGAGTCTCACGGATGTATGGTATGTCACCACAACTGAAAAGTGATGGGTAACCAGATAATTAAAGGCCACCATCCCATAGAGTTAATATTTTTGGGACCAAAATCTTGCCAATGATCATGAATGGATCCTATGACTAACAGGATTTCCAAGAAGATTGGAAATCTGTGTGAAGAGAAAATAGAAACTCTGCTAGGTGAGGGAAAGTTGAAAGAATAACACAGAGATGTATACCATGTAAGAACCTACATGCGATGAACAAATAGAACCTTAAGTATTAGGAAATAAACAAGAAATATTAAGAGATGCCTGTTTACAATATTTACCTCCATAAGTTCACATATTCTCTGCACCTTCTTGTAGCTATCCTATTGAATCACAAATGACTGGGGGCCCGGAGGGAAGAGAAATGCAGATTACACTTGAAAGCAGATTTTTGCAGGGACCATGTGGGCAAATAGTTATATACTTCTGACCACAGTACATTGACATGATTTTATTGGGATTCTTAAACTCACTGATAATTCACATGATGGGGCTCTGCACAGGTTGTAAACTACCAAACCATCCACAAAAAGCTAATGAGTCAGGGCTAGATTTTCAACTGCATTTAGGCACATACATTTCAAAGGGAGTCAAATGCCTATGCACATAGTGATATTTCAAAAGCATCTGTCTGAGACTTAGGTGCATAAAAATCTGGCCTTTAGTGAATAAAATGTGTTTCCTATATTTTGTCTAATCTAATCTATTCTGTGTACTTATTGAGTAACACAATCCTATTATAACACCTTGGCTCTGTGACATTATATGCCACTTAACCTCTCTTTGCCTGCGTTTACCATTCTACAAAATGGCTGATAACTATTGTGCAGAAGAGTGTTGTGAGGGTTAATTCGTTGGTGTTTGCAAAGAGCTTCGAGATCTTCTGATGAAAGGTACTACAGAAGTGCAAAGTATTTATTATTATTATCAAATTCAATAGGACATGAAATATAAACCTTTTTTTAAAATGAACTAATCAGGAATCCCTTATTCATGCTGATAATGACCCAATAGTCGGGTTTGTGGAAGCAAAAAATACTTGGGTTGTTAAAGCAGCAATTAGCAGGCATTGTGGGGAGAAGAGGCGCTAGTCCAGAAATGAGCCTTGATGAGCCTAATTGCCTTTAATTACCCAAAACATTTTCTTGTCTTATGGAGGCATAAGAAACCCTGTCACTCCAAAAACAAAATAAGCCTTAGTTTTGTTTTCCCCGTTTAAAGAAGGACATAATAGCCACTATAGAAACATGTTCTTAATCAACTGCATTAAACTCCTGGCTGCTCTTTCTGTCTTGAAATTGCCTAGCTTCATTATTACTGGGGGACAACAATGGGGTTTGATCGCTGTTTAGTTCCTTTCTCAGTAAATTAAAATATTAATTACAATACACATTATTTTATCTTTGCTTAAGCTATCGGTATTAGTGAAAGAGCTTGCGTTGTGCTGAAGTAATTTCATTAACAAACCAGGCACACTTTTTTGGTTTTTAAACATCATATCAGGACATGGAATGCTGCTTTTTGAGAGCCATCTTAAAAAAAATATATATAGCAAAAGTTGGGCTTTTTGTTTTTTTATTTTTGGTGGTGGTTTGTTTTTTCTCAAAGATAAGTCTCCAAAAAGGTACTTTATCCATAAGCTGACACGTGATGAAGGCAACATAGCCAAATGCTAAGATGCTAGTGGGCAAGTGAATGCCAGACCTTTTCAGAGGGAAGAAAGACTGTTTCTCTCTCTGACTCAGCACAAAGCAGTGATCGAGCTGATTATTCTTCTGTTCAAATGTTGAATAACTAAAAAAGAGGAGGCTTTGGTATAATTGCCATTTTGACTTTAAATCCACATTTTCTACCAAAATCACAGTTGATACAAACCTATTAGTGTAAGGAAAAGCACAGAGGAGTAACATGTATCAAGCTGGATAAATATTGCCATACATTTTCTGTGAATATTGAGTGTGCTCATGCCCTCTTTTGTTTGCTTTCCGTGAGTATCCTCCCATCGACGTCTACAGGGAGCAATGTTTGCTAAAAAAGCAGTTTTAAACAAATATACCATTGCATCATGTTGTGGGCCAGAACCTTTTTTAAACATTTTAAATGCAGATTTTAAAAAAAGAATAAAATACAGGCCCAGATCCTCAACCTGTGTAACCTGACTTAGCTCCGTTATTAATGGAGCTACACTGACTTAGAGCAGATCCTCAGCTGGTATTATGTTGAAATATCTTAGTTACATAGAGGCCAATATGAACACTGAAACACAGTCACATAGCGATATGTCCAACAGGTATAGCTCAATGCATTTTATCTGCATTGGATGGGGACACTGGACAACAGGAAGGCAGAATGGAGTATTCGGTTTTCATTGAACTGGGTCCATTTTCTCTTGTTTCCTTTTTTTCACACTAAAGTTAAGACCATGGACAAACAGGCCAGGTGCTGTGCAACTTGCCTGATTTGTACCTGTTAACCTGCCCATTACAGGTGAAATTTTGCTCTGTTATTCTTGCAAGCCCATGAGTATAGCTGAGAGCAGAATTTGGCCCTGCATGTAGAGTGTTCTATTAGAGCCTTAGATATACATAGTGTATTAGAAACAATCCTGGTAAACTTTAAGTTTAAGAGATACTTACATCAGATTACCTCAACTCATTTTTGTTGATGGTGCTTCTGGGGGCAACGCCAGGGCCACTAGCATTTGGGAGGCGGCATTTCGGGTCCTTCGGCGGCGGACGGATCTTCGGCCGCCCCGGTCAGTGGCGGCATTTAGGCGGAGGGAGAGGGGGTGCGGGGAGGGCCGCCTGCAGCAAGTAAGGGGGGGGGGGGGGCGGCACGCAATGGAACTCCCCGCCCCAGCTCACCTCTGCTCTGCCTCCTCCCCGAGCACGCCGCCCTGCTCTGCTTCTCTCCCTCAGCTGATTGGCGCCGCAAGCCTGGGAGGCTGGAGAAGTGGAGCGGCGACAGCATGCTCTGGGAGGAGGCAGAGCAGAGGTGAGCTGGGGCGGGGACTGCCGCACAGCTCCCTGGGCCGGGAGGAGCTGCCGCGGGGCGGGGGGGGCGCCTCAGGGCAGGTGGGGGAGCTGCTGCGAGGCTGGCGCCTCAGGCTGGGGGGGTGGGGAGCTGCTGCGGGAGGGGGGCCCTTAGGGCGGGAGGAGGCGAAGAGCTGCTACAGGGCTCAGGGGAGGGGGGAGCGCAAGGTGGAAGTTTTGCCTAGGGCGCGAAACATCCTTGCACCCGCCCTGGGCACCACACAAAAGGTGCTGGGGGAAGAGCTGAGAAGGGCTGGAGATAATGAGTCTGGTCCTAGTAGCAAATCAATCCTGTTCTGCTTTTTTGTTAACCTCTACTGTTTACATGCCTAAGGCAGCTTTCATTTAAGCTCTGCTCTAAACCTATCTTCTCTTCACATTCATTGATCTCTCCCTTTGACCTTGCAGACCAAATATTGTAAAAACTGTGGTGTGGTGGGGCATGGGGAACCAAACCAAGCCAATAGCACTTTAAATTGTAGTTTGGGGATTAGATGTCTCAGGGGATGGGACAGTGGGGTGAGGAGGCTTTCACCCTTTAATTGCAGGGACCTGCACTAGGGTTTCTCCTAGGCATTCATGGTGACTTGCATTATTGATGTGACCCGTTTCACACTGATGGTCCTGATCTAGTTCTGGTGGAACCTCCTCACACCAGGTGGGTCACACTTGCTAGTATCTTTCTTTCTAACTACATTCTCTCATTTTCTAATCACACTTATTCTCTGGGCTGACACTAGGCCCAGCCGTGAACAATGAGTGATGCATAAACTACCCCACCTCTGGAGTGGCCCCAGGAGGCATTGGGACCCTGGATTATGATTCAGCCTGTGCTCCCTACCCGCTTTTAAACAGTGGGGGTGGTAATTTGCAACTTGCCCATACAGCACCTCTCCTGGCCAGGTCAGCTGAGCTGGCCAGCCTGCGGGGATAGGTAGAGCTAAGACTCAGGGCTGGTGCTTCCACGGGGCGACCCTAGGGCGGCAGGATTTGGGGGGCGGCATTTTGCCATCCTCGGCGGAAATTTGGTGGCGGGGAGTCCTTCTGCTCTGGGTCTTTGGCAGAAATTCGGTGGCGGGTCCTTCACTCGCTCCGGGACCCGCTGCCGAAGTACCCCGAAGACACTGAGCGGAAGGATCCCTGCCACCGAATGCTCACAGGAGGAGTGCTGCTGCCGAGGGCGGCAAAAGCCCTGGTGCCGCTCCTGCTAAGACTCCATTTCCTATTCCTCCCCACCTGCCTGATGGAGAGGGAGCAAGGACATATGTAGCACCTGCTTATGCCTGCATGTCCAGACCTAGACTTGGCATCTGTCACAGGAGTGTAAGGACAGGTCTGATTCCCCTGTTTGGTTGTGGAGTCCAAGTCCCAGCTGAGCACTCTATAGATAAATTGCTTTCTAATGGTTATTGGTATGTGCTGCCTCTAGTTTGTGATTCTCCTTTCCTAGTTCTGCTCTCAGCAGACAGCAGTAAGATGCTGCTTAGTGTGGGGGCTTTTGTATGGCAGCAGGAGATTAGGGAGAGAGTGTGAGGTCATGCCACTTTCTCCGCTCAGGCTCCCTGGATGAGCCTACACAAAATGAACTATTAAATTGAACCTTTAATAGTTTGTCTGTAAAATAAGTGTCATGCAGTATCAGTACTATGAGTGTCTAATGCTGATGGATCCGCACTGTTATGTATAGGATTGTGAACATCTTGTGCACAGATGTTCGACTTCTTTAGCCAAATTTTATATGTATGGGGTGAAGAAGAGGGTCTAGCTCACTCACCATTGTTAAGCAATTTACAGCATCTCGTTCAATGGGATTTGGATCAGGGCCTTAGTTTTGTTCCCTTGCTAAACCTCCTCAGTAGCAGGATCAGTGCTGAAACAGAACCTGTGCAGTTATTCCCACTGTTTTCTTTGGATCAGCACAAATTCTCCACAAGTAGAGGGGGAAAGATTGTTTTTGCTGTAATTTAATAGCCACCATATTGCTGGAGCTGCTAGACTTGTAATATTTGTTCTGCAAACCTCACACAGTGTGTCCCAGGGAAGAGGAGGAGTAACGAGAACTGTGCTGATGTTTGACACCATAGTTTGTCTCTATGTCCGCATTCAGCACTGACACTGCACTCTTCTCTAATAGTTCTTTCACTTAGCAGTTCTGTGTTGACCTTGACTGAACTCAGAACTAACAGCCAGCAGTGCTGGTTGTATATCCCTTTAACTTCAGTAGATTGGTTGATGAGACAGGGCTGAGTTCAGCAAGGTTCAGAGCACTCTCAACCCAGTCCATCTAAGCACATACTTCATTTGAAGGTCATGTGTAGTTTCAGTGAAGTCAATGGGAGTACTCATGCACATAATGTTAAGCATGTGTTTTTGCTACTTTGGCAGTCGAGGGTTCAGCTCCTGGAAGGATTGAGCCCATAGCAAGGCCAAACAGTAGGACTTGCGGCTCCCTCCTTGTTTCCCCCTTACTTCTGGCCACAATCCTTCCCTTCTAGAGGTGTGAGAAACAACTAAATCTGAGATTTTTTTTTTTAATGAGTCCACTTGATGTTAAATAATCTGACAGTATGGTTGGCACAGTTCAAGACAGAATACAGATGGTCCCTGTATTCTCCAGAAAGGAATTTGGCCATTTGGTTCTGCCCATGAACATTAGAGGTCTCTGTCCATATCCAAAGTGGATCCTGGAGGGCTATAGCATACCCTAAGCACTCCCAGGGGAGCCGCTGGTAGCTTTGTTCCCCAAAGTGATTTTGACCCAAACAGATTCTGTTTTATCCATTCCATCACTTCTAATTTCTTTACCGTCTACTTCATCATTAGCATACAAAGCTACTCTACTACCTTTACCTTTTATTTTCCCTTCCTGAATAGCACATACCATTCAATACCTATACTCCTGGCATGACTACTGTTCCACCATGTTTCTATTATTGCTATAATATCTGTACCAGTAGTTCTAGTTCCTCCATTTTGTTACCCAGGCTCCTTGTAGTGATGTACAGACATCTAGTTGTTTCTGCTTGGCTTTGCTGAGATTTCTCACGTGATTAGGCACAGTCATTCTTCTACCAGTAGAATATTTCTTTAAATACGTTTATTAAAAACAGGTTTTATATAGGTTTACCATTTATGGCAGGAATCTTCAAGGGTGCACAACTCCCATTTACTTAAAATGGGAGTTGGCACCTAACTAACTTAAGCTGGGACTCCTAAAGGGACATATGTTCGATGCATAGTTAGTGCATGTATGTTTATATGAAAATGTTTATATATAAAATATGCTTTTAATCTGATGTGATGCTTTCAATGTAGAGAAACTAGCATATTCATTTGAAAATAAATGTGCAGTTAATACAGTGCTTGGGACCTGTAATTTAAAGGATCGCTAGTTGCAAACTCAGAATTAAATACAAACATAAAGGGAATTGTCTGATTATCTCTGTCAGCTAAGCAGACGAATAACACCATATTCAGTTTCCAGGCAATACAATTTCATAAGATAGTCAAGTTTGTAATGGAATGACATAATTATTTCTGCCAGACTGCTTATTAGAATGGTTGCTATAAAATCAAAAATGGTTGAAAGACAGGAAAGTCTAAGTTAAGGTTAAATTTATGGGGAAAAAAGCTCCTGGTGCTCTGAAAATTCAGAGTTGTGGTTCTAAAGCAATATTAATGCTATCCCTGTGCCCAGCTATAGCACTAACGTTTGATCCAACACACACAAGTACTTAACTTTAAAAGCTTCTGAGTAGTCCCATTAAAAAAGTCCAGGGGACTACACACCTACTTAATGTTAAGCACTTGTATAAGTGTTTCCAGGATTGAGGCCTTAGTTGGCAGATGTAATAGAAAGTCTCTAGCATTCTTACAACAGGAATGCGGCAAAGGAGAGGGGCATATGATTATATATTTGACAGTAGGGTCCTGCAGCCCCAGTCAGGATTGGGGCTCCATTGTGTTTGGAACAGGACTTTTATAACTGAACAGTTCCTAACAATCCAAAGCAGTGCAGACCAACGCATGTTCATTTTCATCATGTGAGTCAGATGTCACCGGCAGAAGGTTGATTTTCTTTTTTGGTGGTTCGGGTTCTGTAGTTTCCGCATCGGAGCATTGCTATTTTTAAGACTTCTGAAAGCATGCTCCATGTCCTGTCCCTCTCAGATTTTGGAAGGCACTTAAATTCTTAAACCTTGGGTCAAGTGCTGTAGCTATCTTTAGAAATCTCATATTGGTACTTTCTTTGAGTTTTGTCAAATCTTCAGTGAAAGTGTTCTTAATAACATGCTGGGTCATCATGCAAGACTGCTATAACATGAAAAGTATGGCAGAATGCAGGTAAAACACGGCACCGGAGACATACAGTTCTCTCCCAAGGAGTTCACAAATTTAATTAACACATTTTTTAAAGCGCCTCGTCAGCATGGAAGCATGTCCTCTGAAATGGTGGCCAAAGCATGAAGGGGCATAAGAATGTTTAGCATATCTGGCACATAAATACCTGGCAATGCCAGCTACAAAAGTCCCATGCAAACTTCTGTTCTCACTTTCAGGTGATATTGTAAATAAGTGGACAGCATTATCTCCCGTGAATGTAAACAAACTTGTTTGTCTTAGTGATTGGCTGAACAAGAAATAGGACTGAGTGGACTTGTAGACTCTAAAGTTTTACATTGTTTTGTTTTTGAGTGCAGTTAAGTAACAAAAAAATCTACATTTGAAAATTGCACTTTCATGAAAATGTAATTGCACTATGGTACTTGTATGAGGTGATTTGAAAAATACTCTTTCTTTTATCATCTTTATATTATTTTATTACAAATATTTGCACTGTAAAGTGAGGACTGTATACTTTGTATTCTGTGTTGTAATTGAAATTGATATATTTGAAAATTTAGAAAAACATCCAAAATATTTAATAAATTTCAATTGTTATTCTATTGTTTAACAGTGCAATTAAAATTGCAAGTAATCGCAATTAATTTTTCTTAGTTAATCGCGTGAGTTAACTGCAATTAATCCACAGCCCTTGTCAAGGCTGTATCCCCACTTTGAACTTTAGGGTACAAAATGTGGGGGCCTGCATGAAGACTTCTAAGCTTAACTACCAGCTTAGGTCTGGTCCACTGCCACCATCCCAATGGATTCCCTTCCCTGGGAAGCCTTGAGAAACCTTTCACCAATTCCCTGGTGAATACAGATCCAAACCCCTTGGATCTTAAAACAAGAAGAAATTAACCATCCCCCCTTCTTTCTCCCACCAACTCCTGGTGAATACAGATCCAACCCCCTTGGATCTAAAACAAGGAAAAAATCAATCAGGTTCTTAAAAAGAAGGTTTTTAATTAAAGAAAAAGGTAAAAATCATCTCTGTAAAATCAGTATGGAAAATAACTTTACAGGGTAATCAAACTTAAAGAGCTCAGAGGACTCCCCTCTAGTCTTAGGTTCAAAGTACAGCAAACAAAGATAAACACTCTAGTAAAAGGTACATTTACAAGTTGAGAAAACAAAGGAAAACTAACACGCCTTGCCTGGCTTTTTACTTACAAGTTTGAAATAGGAGAGACTTGTTTAGAAAGATGGGGAGAACCTGGATTGATGTCTGGTTCCTCTCAGTCCCAAGAGCGAACGAAACCCAAACAAAGAGCACAAACAAAAGCCTTCCCCCTCGCCCCCAAGATTTGAAAGTATCTTGTCCCCTGATTAGTCCTTTGGGTCAGATGCCAGCCAGGTTACCTGAGCTTCTTAATCCTTTACAGGGAAAAGGATTTTGGAGTCTCTGGCCAGGAGGGATTTTATAGTACTGTACACAGGACAGCTGTTACACCCTTCCCTTTATAGTTATGACAGCCCTACTGGGAATTGTATGTTAGATGATTGGAGAGGGTTACTGAGCTCAACCCAAGAACTAAAATCAGGGAGTAGTTACTGCAGACCCTGGGACAGGTAAACAACTCCAGAGAATATCACCCCCTGAGGTGAATTTCATATGCTGGTTCAGATCAGATTCAAGAAACCCAGAAGACAAGCTTTGTGTACAAAGGCTGAGTTTGAACTTGGAGGGGTAGGGGAAGTGAGATGCTCCTCTCAATCCAACAGACTAATATGAACCTTTAGCCAGCAGAGAGACCCTGCTGAAAATCTTGAAGTACTGGTACCTGCCAGGGTCTCCAGGGGAGAGATAGGGGGGACGGGACTCCGCTAAGCATAAGTATTTCATAACGTTTTCTCAGTAGTGCTTTAATCCTACAATGAACATATTGTGCTGTGTATAGTCACTGGTAAACCACTGTCACTGTCTTGGAAGAAAAATAATGAAACAGCAGGTGGTGAGCTAGGTCAGACCTGCCGTGATGATCACAATGACTTGCAAGAGGGACTGCAGCTGAAATCCTGTGCTCTATATTGAGAGGGACATGGGGCCCTGCCCACAGACAGATGATGGCTAGAGGCCTGAACAGAGATGGTATACCTTGGGCAGACCATAGGGTGGATCAGAGGTACAGTTACCCTGAAACTGTGATAGTAGGTATGAGGGGATATATTGTGCAATTGGCTGATTCCTGGTAGGTGGATTTTTGATGGAGGACTATTTATAGATTGCTCCAATGAGTAAGAATGTACAGAATTAGGTACAGTAAACTACAGGAGAAGTAGTTGTCTCATTCTGGAAATGTATGAGGAAAAATGATGTCTAGATGTAAGAGGTTTTCTGGGATATCAGAAAAGACAGTTACCTTTTCCGTAACTGGTGTTCTTCGAGATGTGTTGCTCATGTCTATTCCACAATAGGTGTGCATGCTCGCCACGTGCACCAGTGCCGGAAGTTTTTCCCTTAGCAGTACCTGTAGAGGAGTGCCCTAGCGACCCTTGGAGTGGCGCCTCCATGGCATGATATAAGGGGTGCTGCACACTCCCCCGACCCTCAGTTCCTTCTTGCTAGACAACTCCGACAGAGGAGAAGGAGAGTGGGATATGGAATAGACATAAGCAACACATCTTGAAGAACACCAGTTATAGAAAAGGTAACTGTCTTTTCTTCTTCGAGTGATTGCTCATGTGTATTCCACAACAGGTGATTCCAAACTATATCTGTTGGAGGTGGGTAGGAATTCACAAATTCTCGGGACAGAGCACAGCCCTGCCAAACCCGGCGTCTTCCCTCGTCTGGGAGACCCTTGCATAATGCGAAGTGAACATGTGAACTGAAGACCATGTGGCAGGCCTGCAAATGTCCTGAATGGGGACATGGGCTAAAAAGGCAGCCGATGAGGCTTGCGCCCTAGTCGAGAATACCCTCACAATTGACAGCAGAGGGATTCCCACCAGGTCATAATAGGTACGGATACACAAGGTGATCCAGTTGGAGAGCCGCTGAGTGGAGATTGGCCGACCCCTCATGCATTCGGCCAAGGCGATGAACAGCTGCGAAGACTTCCTGAACGGCTTAGTCCGCTCCAGGTAAAAAGCCAGAGCCCATCTCACATCCAGCGTGTGGAGGCAGCGCTCCTCACTGGATGCATGGGGCTTGGGGCAGAGGACCAGCAGGAAAATGTCCTGACCCATGTGGTAGGCGGAGACCACCTTCAGGAGGAATGAAGGATGTGGGTGGAGCTAGACCTTATCCTATGGAACACTGGTATGGGGGTTCAGAGGTCAGGGCCCTGAGTTCTAAGACCCGCCTAGCCAACGTGATCGCTACCAGGAAGGCTACTTTCCACGAGAGTTGCAACCATGAGCACGTAGCTAGTGGCTCAAACGAGGGACTCGTCAGCCAGCCCAGCACCAAGTACAGCGGGGCCTAACATGCGGGAAGAGACAATCCAATCCCTTAAGGAATCAGCCAGTAATGGCATGGGAGAATACTGTGTGCCCCTGAACTGGCGGGTGGAAGGCCGATATGGCCACCAAGTGCACCTTGACGGATGAGGGCGGCAGGCCCTGGGCCCTAAGGTGAAGGAGGTAGTCCAAAATGAGCTGGATCAGGGCAGCCACAGGGGAAACACACCGGTCAGCCACCCATCGGGAAAACCAAGACCACTTTGCCAAGTAGGCTCGGCGCATGGAGGGTCGTCTGCTTTCCAAGAGGACGCACTGAATCCCTTCCGAGCACGTCCTTTCCTCCTGGCCTAACCATTGAGCAGCCATGCCGTGGGGTGGAGTGCCGCTAGGTTGGGGTGGAGGAGGCAGCGGCCCTGGTCCTAGGAGAGCAGGTCCAGGCGGGACGGTAATGGCCATGGCGGGGCGACTGCCAGGCTCGTGAGGGTCCCGTACCAATGCTGCCTGGGGCACGCTGGAACGATCAGGAGGACCCGGGCCCTGTCCGTCTTTCTTTTCAGGACCTTGCCGATCAGTGGGAACGGGGGGAAGGAATAGAGAAACTGGCCTGACCAGGATAGGAGAAAGGCATCGGAGATAGCGCCCTGTCCCAGCCCCCGCCCAGGAGCAGAACCGGGGACAGTGACGGTTCTGTCGAGTCGTGAACAGGTCCACCTGGGGAGTTTCTCACTCTTGGAAAAGTCTGTGCACCACCTTTGGGTGAAGAGACCACTCGTGCTGAGAGGAAAAGTCCATGCTCAAGCAATCTGCCTGCAAGTTCCAGGCGCCTGGTAGGTGGTAGGCCTGTAGGCAAATGTCATGGGCTATACAGACAGCTTGAGGGCTTTCAGGCAGAGGGCAGAAGATCGGGCCTCACCTTGCCCGTTGATGTAAAACATTGAGGCTGTATTGTCCATGAGAACCCTGACCACCCTGCCCTCCAGGTGTGAGCGGAAGGTCATGCATGCCAGCCGGAGCACCTGGAGCTCCTTGACATTTATGTGGAGGGCCAGGTCCTGTGCAGACCACAGACCTTGGGTCTGAACATCTCCCACATGGGCTCCCCACCCCTGATCCAATGCGTCAAACACCAGTTCCATCGACGGGGGCCTGCCTCTGAACAGGACCCCGTGGAGAATGTTCCCCGGAGAGGACACCATCACAGGGACGCGATCACTGGTCCAGGCACAGTGAGGACCTTGTCAATCCTCTCTCTGGCCTGGGAGAACACCGAGGCCAACCAGAGCTGGAGGCGCCTCATCCTGAGACAGGCCTGGCGAACCACATATGTGCATGCCGACATGTGACCCAAGAGCTGGAGACACGCTCTGGCTGTTGTCACTGGAAACCTTGTGACTGTGTCGATGAGCCCTTTCAGGGTCTCAAACCTGTCCCGTGGGAGGGAGGCTCTGGCAGACGTGGCGTCCAGGACTACCCCGATAAACTCTATGCGTTGTACCGGGACTAATGTGGACTTGGTGTCGTTTACCAACAGGCCCAGAGTGCTGCACGTGGACAGAAGGAGCGCCACATGATCCCGCACCTGCGACCAGGAGCTGCCTTTGACCAGCCAGTCATCCAGATAGGGGAAAATCTGGACCTCCCCAGCGCCTGAGGTAGGCCACCACCACAGACATACACTTTGTAAATACTCTAGGGGCAGTGGACAGGCCAAATGGAAGGACCGTAAATTGGTAGTGTTTCTGTCCAACCATGAAACGGAGGAAGCGCCTGTTCCCCTCGAATATATGGATGTGGAAGTACACATCCTGCAGATCGAGGGCAGCGTACCAGTCCCTGGGATCCAGGGAGGGAATGATGGAAGCCAGAGAGACTATGCGGAACTTGAGCTTCACCATGTACTGGTTCAGGTCTCGCAGGTCCAGGATGGGCCTGAGCCCCCCTTTGGCCTTTGGGATAAGGAAATAGAGGGAGTAGTACCCCTTGCATTTGAACTCTGCTGGCACCACTTCCACCGCTCCTAGGCCAAGGAGCCACCCCACCTCCTGCTTGAGAAGGGCCTCGTGAGAGAGGACAGCCTGATGGTTTGCCACCCATAACTGGAAGCTTAAGGATTAATAAATTTTTCTCCCAAATGAATCCAGCCTCCTTGAATCTTTACTTTTTGGAGTGGGGGCTGGTTGGCCCTGCCACTCCCTGTGGTTGACCAACTTGACAACCGGGGAGTTAGGGGCAGGATGGGTGTATAGGTATTCATGTCCCTTGGCGGGCACAAAATACTTGCATTCCGCTCTCTTAGAGATGAGGGGCAATGAGACTGGGATTTGCCAAAAGACATTTGAAACTTTTCACCACCCCTTCGTGGAGTGGCAAGGCCATCCTGCCCAGTACCGAGGTGGACAGAACATTAAAAAGGGAGTCCGAGGTTCTCCTCCTCCTCCTCCTCTGCCTGAAGGTTGAGGTTTGATGCCACCCTTTCCAATAGTTCCTGGTGGGCTTTAGAGTCCTCCTGCGGGACGGAGGGAGGAGGGGCCATAATCACCTAATCAGGGAGGGTGAGGAGACAGGTGCGGTACTTTGCGTGTCCACTGGCACCAGAGGATCCACCATAGCGCTGAAGATGCATGTCCCACCGACTCCTTTCTCGGAGGCTGGGAGAGTGAGGCCGACAGCCGTTCCGAGGCTCCAGCCACTGAGCAAGCCCCCACCGGCGGCTGCATTGGGGGCCACGTTGCCCACTGGTACCCACTGTGCTGGCCATAGGGCCCGGTGCCAATGTACCTGCTACAGCACCGGTGGAGCAGGCTGGCCTGACCCATAGATGGATGACTACAAAGGGAGGCCGGGCTGACATACAACCTGCCGCTGTCCCTGGACCGGGAGGAGCGGCGGCACTGGGAGTGGTGCCGACTGCAAGACCGGGATCCCGACATGGAGGAACAGTGCTGCCAGTAGCCACTGCTCCATGATCGGTTCCGGTGGGTGGATCCACACCGGCGATCAATGCCCACGGCTGCGGGAGTGGTGCCATGGTGGGGTCCTGGAGTGAGACGACGAATGGGAACGACGTCCGTGTCGCGACTGGCTATGAGACGAGGACTTTTGGCGTTGTCTGCCTCGGTCCCGTCGGTGTCCACTCCTCAAGGCCGAGTCGTGCCTGGAGTCTCTGTCTGTCAGTCAGAGCCCAGCCAGACAACCTGGTGGGGTTCAACCCTGTGTGGACTATGCATGGGACCGTCGCTGAGCAGCGAACAGCTTTGGGAACATTCCCTCGACTGTGACTGGTACTGAGTCAGGGGCGACTGCAGAGATCCCAGCGGTGGCTTGCCTCTGGACTGCAGGGCTAACATTGGCAGTGCTCCTGGTACCGGCATGGACATAACATCCTGGGCTGCTTGCAGGGCCTCTGGTGTGGAGGGCATCCAGACATCCAGGAAGCCTGCTCCGAATGGGCCGGGCTAATCCGCTTGACCTGAGTCGGAGACCTAGAGGCCAATGGGGACCGAGGACTGCCCAACATGGGTCTAACCTCTCCCCCTGGTGCCGCGGCAGAGAAGGCCCCTTCTTAGTCTTCTTGGCATGCCCCACGGACGGGGAGCGGTGCCGACTGGTAGGTGGTTCCAGGGGGTTGCCGTACACCGACACCACAGTACTCGGTGCTGACTCGGAGCGGTGGGTCGGGGTCAGGGTCAACGCCAACTCCATCAGGATGGACCGGAGCCTAGTGCGTGTGTGTGTGTGTGTGTCTCTCTCTCTCTCTCTCTCTCTCTCTCTCTCAGTCCGAGGCTTGAACGACTTGCAAATCTTGCAGCGATCGCTGAGATGGTTTCACCCAAACAGTGTAAACAGCCCGCGTGCAGATCACTCACTGGCATCAGTCGCTTACAAGTGTCACACGACTTAAAACCCGGGGCATGGGGCATGCCCAGGCACACTAACTAAACTAAACTAAAACTAATCAAACTACTAACTACAGGTACTATACTCTGAATGAACAAGAGTTCTGGGGAAGAGCTGCAGCAAACCTGGAGCAGAGCAGTTCCGAAGTGGCAAGAAGTTCACTGGCGGCAAGAAGGAACTGAGGGTGGGGGGAGCACGCAGTGCCCCTTATACCACGCCATGGAGGCGCCACTCCAGGGGTCACTAGGGCACTCCCCTACTGATACTGCTAAGGGAAAAACTTCCGACACTGGTGCACATGGTGAGCACGCACACCTATTGTGGAATACACATGAGCAATCACTCGAAGAAGAATAGAGTGATCTTTAACCCAGATGTCTGTCTAATTCCTTCTGAATTGTATCATATAAGTCTAAATTGAATTACGTTCTATCCACCATGGGCCAATGTAGTGGGAGGATCTAATCATGCGTTTGAACTGCAACATCAATTTGGACAAGTCTAAAAAGCGCAGGATCATCTCTCCCAGCTCTGTGAAAACAGATAAATGAACAGAGTTCAAAATAAGGTTTAGAAGTGAAAGAACGGGGGAAACAGAATTTTCCTTGGTTGCAGCTTGTCTATTTGGTTTTTACTTAAAACAAAAATATTGCAGCTTGTGCAATAGTTTTCTTTGCAAAGAAAACACTTCAACAATTACAATGGCCTAACTAAAGAGGAGATTTTGCTTTTAAATAAATCGTCGGCCCAATTTAAAATAGATTTAAATAATAAAGACCTCTCTATTCAGGGCACCTATAGCCTTAACACACAACCAGTAGCACAACACAATCCCAACAGCATTAAAGGAATCATTCAAACAGGAACTCCACTAGCCAGCCACCTATAGAAACTCCTTTCCACCCCCATCATCATTATAGGAAACCTACTCTCAGTCATCTCCAAAATCCCAGTTAAACAGATGTCTTTTGCAGCTTGCGTGGAAGGTCACCAGAGTCGAGCTATTTTGGAGCAACCACTAATTAAGCTTGTGTTTATAACTGATCTTATACTGTAAGGCTCTTTTTAAAAAGTTTTCAATGAGACATTTTATCACATTTAAACAATTAAAGCTGACAGGAATGCAGTTCCTAGCAAACATTGCACACTCTACCCCAGTATATTATTACATTTATTTGAACCGCTCATTCTCAGCTATAACTTTAAACGCTTTATAAGCGTCCAGAATTTCATGCAGCTGTTTTGAAAGGTCCATTCATAACAACATGGTTAGATCACAAATAAGTATTCCTAGGCAGTCCCATTTCCAGTTTTGAACTTGAATCAGGATTTATAAAAGCTAATAAGAGGTTTTGTTTTCTTAGCTTTGATAGAAAGATCACTTTTATGAAATATGGGGTTGGGGTCATTTTCTCAAATAATTTCCCAAAGATTTTCACCTGCTCTTTATTTCCTTAGCATTGGTAGATGTGGATTTATTTTAATCCTTCCTTCCTCCAGTGGCATTGCACTTAATCTCTCACTGAAATAATATTTTGTGCTTGCAGTTTTAGGAAACATTAAGATTCTGACCCAATTTAACCAAAACAATCCAATGCATTTTTTGTCTGGTACCTCCAGTAGATCTATTGTCCTCCTACCCTCTCTTTCATGTAATCTTTATTTTCCGGGGGCAGGCTTTTTTTTGTTTTATTGATTTTTCTGTTTATAGGTTCAGTCTGCTAATTTGTCTTTCCTTACATAAGGTTCCAAGTTCCAGCTACAGAGCATAACCTTAGCCAGAGGGTAGGCTTCAAGATTCTTATCCTCTCCTCAGTTTAATTTGAAGCTACTGTACGAAGACAGTCATGTCAGGTTTTTTTGTGAGAGCAGATGACCCATCATAAGGGAAAGCACTGAACCATCCTTCTCCCCTGTGCTTCAAAATTCAGTGTATGAAAATGAATAAACTGAAACTGTCCTTCATTGTGACTTGTACTATCCTGCTCGTTATTGAATTACATGTTTTAATAAAGGGCTTATATAGCATCTAAGAAGAAGTTAGGTGCCATTTATCAATTAATTACCCATGAAAATCTGAGACAAGTTACATGGTAGTAGTTATTGTACCCAGGGTGTTAGGCATATGCTACACAAAAATTCAGTCACCTTGAAATTATATGGACAAAGCTGCTTGTATCCTGCAGAATACTAAATAACAGCCTTTATGTACAAGAGGCCTTGAAATTTGTCCAAATATTGCCTATAGATGGAATGCATTTTTAATAAACTGGGGATAGATGGCATGATGGATTCATGCATGAATCTTTATACTGTGAAGAATGTGGTCCAATTTTTTTCTTAGGTCACAAGTGATAAAGCTGGCTGATCTCCACTTAGTTTTGAAAGTAGGCAATTATCCCTATTACCATCCCCCACACTCAGTGTATTGTTTGTCATTCACTTCTTAGGAAGGTTCCAGACTGAAGTAAAAAAGGGGGTCACCAGACTAGATGGAGCTACACTGGTAGAAAGTGCTACATAATTGTACAACTATTAATCCCTGAGGTGAGTGGAGTGAATCTTATCAAATGATTATATTCCCATGACTATTCTCTTTCAGGGCCACACTAACATTCTTATATGGATTAGCTCCTTATTCTGTCAGAAGTCCCATTGGAGTCAATTGGAGTACTTACTCTGCAAAGTTATCACAATTTAAAACACACAGATGTGCCTTGTCATTATCCCTTGTAGACTACTGCCTGCAAATGGTTCGTCGAATGAATCTTGAATCCATGCAACATAGCTGTATTTCACCTTGTTCTTGTGCAACTGGACATCAGCATGTCCCCATGGCAAACTCATAGCACCTTTTGCAGAAAACCAATTAACTTTCTAACTAAACTGCCTCAGAACTTATTCTAGTTAACAGTTGAAACTGAATACAAATCTATTTTTGTATTGCATTGGCAACCAGCCAGTGTAACCAGACTCTGAGGCTCCATTGTGCAAGCTGCTGTACAAACACATAAGAAGGAAATCGTTGCCTCAAAGAGCGTACAGTCTAAGGGCTAGTCTACACTACGGGTGGGGATCGATCTAAGACACGCAACTTCAGCTACGTGAATAGCGTAGCTGAAGTCGAAGTATCTTAGATCGATTTACCTTGGGTCCTCACGGCGTGGGAGCAACGGCCGTGGCTCCCCCATCGACTCCGCTACCGCCGCTCACTCCGTTGGAGTTCCGGAGTGGACAGGGAGCGCGTTCAGGAATCGATATATCGCGACTTAACGAGACGCGATATATTGATCCCCGATAAATCGATTGCTACCCGCCGATACGACAGGTAGTCTGGACGTACCCTAAGACAAGATGTAACAAATAAAGGCAAATGAGTGGGAGTGGAAGAAGGTGACTATAAAAGCAATAAGATCACATTATCACATAATTCAAAGGCCATTTAAATCAATTGAATTACATGTTTTAATAAAGGGTTTAGTAGCTTCTAAGAAGTTAGCTTTTCATCAGCAATTAATTGACACATAGCAGCTAAGGCCTGGTCTACACTGCGAGTTTAGTTCGAATTTAGCAGCATTAAATCGAATTAACCCTGCACCCGTCCAAACAACGAAGCCATTTACTTAGACATAAAGGGCTCTTAAAATCGATTTCTGTACTCCTCCCCCTAGAATGGCATGCAGCTCATCATTTCTGCAGGATGTCTGGGGCTCTGACCCAGAGCAGCCGTTTGCCTCTCTGGTTCTTTAGTAGGCTTGCCTGATATTCTAGGCAGGACTGACTCTCCATTAGACAAAACTTAAAGAAGAGAATGACCTGGGGAGTCATTCCCATTTTTGTCTAGGCGCCCCTGACCAACCTCACCGAGGCCGGCCAGGAGCACCCATGACAGCAGCAGATGGTACAGTATGGCTGGTAACCATCTTTGCTAACTTGCAAAGGCAAGGGGATACTGCTGTGTAGCACTACAGTACCGCGTCTGTCAGCAGCATCCAGTAGACATACGGTGACAGTGAAAAAAGGCTGAACAGGCTCCATGGTGGCAGTGCTATGGCGTCTGCCCGGGCAATCCAGGGAAAGAGGGCGCGAAATGATTGTTTGTCATTGCTTTCACGGAGGGAGGATTAACTGACGACATTTACCCATAACTACCCGTGACAAATTTTTGCCCCCATCAGGCATTGGGATCTCAACCCAGAATTCCAATGGGCAGGGGAGACTGCGGGAACTATGGGATAGCTATGGGATAGCTACCCACAGTGCAATGCTCCGGAAGTCGACGCTAGCCTCAGTACATGGACGCACACCACCAAATTAATGTGCTTAGTATGGCTGCATGCACTCGACTTTATACAATCGGTTGCCAAAAATCGAATTCTGTAAATTCAGAGTAATCCCGTAGTGCAGACATACCCTAAGACAAGTTGCATGATGGTGGTTGTACCCAGGCCATAAGGCATATGCTATATGAAAAATGCAGTAACCTTGAAATTATGTGGATCATCTAAGCATATCTCACCTAATCAATTCCCTGCCACTGCGGAGGCCTGGGTGCTCTCATTCTCTGCCTGTGGCACAGAGCTTCCTGAGGACTCAAATGATTGTGGTATAACTAAAATTTTTTATCTTAATAGAGGGGTATCTGGATGAAGTGTAATGCCAGCCTGTCTTACACAGAAGGTCAGACTGGATGATCTGATAGTTCCCCTCTGGCCTTAACTATTTCATAGTTCTATATAGAGTTAACTTCAATGGGCTTTGAATTGGAACCTATATGTACAACTTGAAAGCTTCATCATCCTCATCAATCCCCATTGGTTTTCTACCTATTCTTTCAATAAAGTTTAATTTAAATGAACCAAAAAAAAAAAAGGAAACCAAACTCTGGTTTATTGATAGTTTTCTAGGAATGCTAACATCTGCATAAGAGTCAGTACCTAATGTGTATCATATAATGTAGCAATATGGGGATACCTTGGCGGGACCGGTAGAGGTTCAGAGGGGTGCAAGACTGAAGTCAACAGAATTAGTAAGTAGGGTGTCAGAAGCATACTGGGGAATGACATTCAGCATGGAGGTGTGATTCATTAAGCATTTTGGCTGGAATTTTCAGAAATGCTCTGATTCTGCTCCCATTGACTTCAACATGAGCTTCATTCAACAGGAGCAGAGGCTGTGCACTTACTAGCATTACAAAACCAAATATCTAACAGGTTAACTTTACTTTTTTTGTGCGAGGGAAAGGGGTTGCACTAAAAGTTATGCAACTTCTGAATAAGGACCAACCAAAGATTTCACCACAGGAGAACAGCTACTGAAATGAAATGTGTTTAGGTCCAAAAGCTCTTGGAGGTGTAGAAGGCATCTTACCCAGTTAGATGGGTGCAACTGAGATCCCATATGGCGTAAATGGGAAAGCTCTGAGGCAGCAGAGAGTCCATGTTTATTTTCACTACTTCATTTGTTTACTTGTTTTGCCTTTTAGTCATCAATTTGTAGGTTTTGCACCAAGGAATGGTACAAACTGACACAATGAGATTGGAGTGGGAAATGACAACATGCCGAGGAATCCCTAGTAAATCATTCTCTGACATCCAATAAAGATGCATACCATTGCAACTAATTTTTTTTAACGTCTTAAGTGGAAAAATTAGACATCACACAGTATTTGAGTATTAGGAAAAATGTGCATAGAGTTTTCATTATCATGCCCGCCACTGAAAATATCATTTTATGACTGGAATAATCTGATGAACAACACTATATTTGTGATATAAAATGTTTCCATTCCCCCTCCAAAAAAACCTTTAATATTGTATACGGCTTAATGGATGATAAATTTAACATACACTCAATTACAATTTTTTTTTGTATTTTTATTTTATTTTGTGATTTTTATATATAGGAATTCATTCAGCTACAGAGCTATTTATTGGTGATTTTTGCAAGCAGCTATAAATGCATCCGTTGATAACTAAACAATACATTTATGCATCTGGTCTTATTGTCATAGCATTTAACACTTTCAAGCATATTATACACTTCCGATCATACATTGTGCACCATGCACTCTTCATAATTACCACAATCTGAATAGTTGCTAGGGCTGAAAAGGGTAACTACCACTAGAAATCTGCAAAAGTGAATTAATTAATTTATGTAAGAGAACTGTCAAAGTTCCCATTTTATGTCAAGTTCAAAGGCAAGCTATAGTGCTGTCTTTTTTTTTAATTTTTATTCTTAATAATTGAGCTATAGTTGCAAAGAGAATCATTCTAGAGTTCATATGTTCCATGCCAAAATCCATGCTACTAATGTTGCTACCTTTCCATAAAAGGGGAGCAAAGTAGAGGCTGGTGACATCTGAAAGCAGGTAGGCACATCTGATAAATAAGAGTGCAGTCAGAGTATGGGCAAAGATCATGATTTATGGGATTCAAAGAGGGCTGAGCAAAGCCTATCTAATACAGCTTCCATTAGTGGAATGGCATACCAATTCTACCTCTTCTGCTTAGGTGAGAGAGAAGCTATATAAAAGTCCTGTGGTTTGATCCTCTTACCACTGAAGTCAAAGAGAGTCTTCCCACTCACTTCAGTGGAAGCTGACCTGGGACCCTAAACCTTTTCACTCAAGCATCTTCTATATCTGGCTATGTATGGCCGCAATCCATGTAAAAGGACAGTTGCCTGTTCTGTAACTGGCGTTCTTCGAGATGTGTTGCTCAGGTGTATTCCACAGTAGGTGTGCGTGCTCACCACATGCACTAGTGCTGGAAGTTTTTCCCTTAGCAGTACCCGTAGTGGGGGGAGCACCTCTGCGACCCCTGGAGTGGCGCCTGTATATCGCACCATAAAGGGGGCTGCGCGCTCCCCCCACCCTCAGTTCCTTCTTGCCAGACAACTCCGACAGAGGGGAAGGAGGGCGGAATGTGGAATACACCTGAGCAACACATCTCGAAGAACGTCAGTTACGGAACGGGTAATTGTCCTTTCTTCTTTGAGTGATTGTTCATGTGTATTCCACAGTAGGTGACTCCAAGCTATACCTGATGGAGGTGGGAGGAGTTTAAGGATTAGCCAGGCGGAGCACCGCCCTACCAAACCCAGCGTTATCCCGTGCTTGGGAGACGATCGCATAATGCGAAGCGAAGGTGTGGACAGCGGACCAAGTAGCAGTCCTGCATATGTCCTGAATAGGGACATGAGCCACGTAGGCAGCTGATGAGGCCTGAGCTCTCATCGAATGAGCCTTCACTATATAGGGTGACCAGATCACAGGGATGAAATATCGGGACGCGGGGGGGGGGCAAAAAAAAATGGTGGCGGAGCAAAAAAAAAAGCAGTTTCGCAGGGGCGGGGGGCATTAGCAGGCCCCAGCCGCGCCGGGCGCACGTGCTGCCCACCCCAGGGCAAAAGCTGGCCCCGATGCAGAAGGGGCTAGGGATAAAGAGGGCAGGGGGGGGGACAAGAAGCAAAGTCCGGGGCTGGCCGCGGTGCGGGCGTGCAAGGGGCCAGGGCTGGCACAGCCGAGCCACAGCAGCAGCCGGTCACCTGAGGGGCTCCAGGCTGGGCAACGGGCAGGAGCCAGGGCTTTTCCCAGCCCTGCAGAGCCTCCTGCCCCCCAGCCCGCCGTGGGCACATGCGGCGCGTCCCGCCGCCGGCCGGGAGCCCCGCGCCTCTCCCGCTCGGCTGTGCTCCAGCGGCTCCTTCCAGGCGGGGCGAGCCGCTGGAGCGCAGCCAAGCAAGAGAGGCGCGGGGCTCCCTGGCAGCGGCGGGGAAGTTTATGGGGACCCCGGCTGGCCCCTCGCCCCTGTCCGCCGGCCTCCCTGCCTGGGACAAGTCTCGCCCCCGCAGCCTCTCTTCGCCGCGTGTCTCCGGCGGCCCACGCTGCCCACCCGGGCCAGAGCCAGCCCCGGCTGCTGCCTCCACAGCAGCGGCCGGTCTCCTGAGGGGCTCCCCAGGGCTCCAGGCTGGGCAACGGGCAGGAGCCAGGGCTTTTCCCAGCCCTGCAGAGCCTCCCGCTCCCCAGCCCGCCGTGGGCACATGCGGCGCGTCCCGCCGCCGGCAGGGAGCCCCGCGCCTCTCCCGCTCGGCTGCGCTCCAGCGGCTCCTTCCCGGCGGGGCCGCGGCAACTTTCCCTTCCCCTCCCAGGCTCCTAGTAGTTGCCCGACCCTCCTCCTAACCTCCTCCCTCCATTGAGAGATCCAATGGGGGAAGGAGGAGGCGGAGTCGGGGTTGGGGGGGCGTGAGCGCCGGAACGGAGGGCAAATTTGCTTTTTTGTCCAGTGTCCTGACCGAACATCGGTCGGGACGCGGGACAAAGAAGGAAATATCGGGACTGTCCCGATAAAATCGGGACGTCTGGTCACCCTATCACTATAGGCGGCGGGGGAACCCCTGCCAGGTCGTAACATGTGCTTTTGCAGGAGGTGATCCAGCGGGAAATCCGCTGGGTGGAAACTGGTCGCCCCCTCATGCGCTCGGCCGATGCAATAAACAGCTAGGGGGACATCCTAAATGGCCTGGTCCTGTCTAGGTAAAAAGCCAGCGCTCTTCGCACATTTAACATGTGCAGGCGCCGATCCTCATTGGAGGAATGGGGCTTAGAACAGAGGACCGGGAGGAAAATGTCCTGCTCTATGTGAAAAGCCGAGACTACCTTTGGCAGGAAAGCCGGATGTGAGCGGAGCTGGACCTTATCCCTATGGAAGACCGTGTATGGGGGCTCAGATGTCAGTGCCCTGAGCTCCGAGACCCGGCGGGCTGAGGTGATAGCTACCAGGAACGCCACTTTCCACGATAAATGGGACCAAGAACACATGGCCAAGGGCTCAAAGGGAGGCCCTGTGAGGCAGGAGAGCACCAGATTCAGGTCCCAGAGTGGAACCGGGGGGTCTAGTGTACGGGAAAGGCCCGATCCAGACCTTTTAGGAACCGGGACATCATGTGGTGTGAAAACACCGAGTGGCCCTGGAAAACACCGAATGATGGAAGGCCGAGATGGCCGCCAAGTGCACTCTGACTGAGGAGGGTGCCAGTCCTTGGGTTCTAAGGGAGAGGAGGTAATCAAGGATGAACTGGAGAGGTGCTGAGGAGGGGGAAGCACTCTTCTTCCTCGCCCATCTAGAGAACCGATACCATTTCGCTAAGTAGGTTCTACGTGTGGATGGTTTCCTGCTCTCGAGCAGGACCTGTCTAACCCTCTCAGAACACCTCCCTTCCTCCTCGTTCAACCATGGAGCAGCCACACTGTCAAGTGGAGGGCGGCCAGGTTGGGATGGAGGAGACGACCTCCCTCCTGGGAGAGGAGGTCTGGTCGAAGTGGCAGCCTGTACGGGGGGCCCACGGACAGCTGCAGGAGGGTCCCATACCAATGTGGACGGGCCCAACCCGGGGCTATGAGGATAATCCATGCCCCGTCTGCCTTCACCTTCTGTAGGACCTTGCCTATCAGGGGGAAGGACGGGAAGGCATACAGCAGGGGCCCCAACCACGTTAACAAAAATGCGTCCAAAATCGACCCCTCGCCCTGCCCTGCCCTGGAGCAGAATCGCGGGCATAGGCAATTCTGTGCGGTGGCGAACAGATCTACCTGGGGAGTGCCCCAGTGTAGGAAGAGCTGCCTGGCCACCTTCTTGTGTAGAGACCACTCGTGTTGTTGGGAGAAAAACCTGCTTAGGTGATCTGCGAGTGTATTGCGGTTGCCAGGCAGGTGAAAAGCCCTCAGGTGGATGTCGTGGGCTATACAAAACTCCCACAGGAGTTGGGCTTCCTGGCACAAAGCCGCTGAACGAGTACCCCCTTGTCTGTTGATATAGTACATCGCGGTCATATTGTCTGTGAGGACTCTGACCGCCTTCCCTCCCAGGTGGTGGCGGAAGGCCACACATGCCACGCATACCACCCTGAGTTCCCTGACATTTATATGCAGGGACAATTCTGAGGGCGACCATCTGCCCTGTGTTCAGAAGTTTCCCACATGGGCTCCCCATCCCAGGTCTGAAGCATCCGATACCAGATCTTGTGAGGGAGGGGGCTCCCAGAAGGGGATGCCCTGGAGCATGTTGCCTGGGAGAGACCACCATTGTAGGTCAGCAGCTATATGGGGGGGGCAGCATGACTACCTTGTCCAGGCCATCCCTGGCCTGGGAGTACTGGGAGGCCAGCCAAAGCTGGAGGGGCCGCATCCTGAGCCTGGCATGTCGCACCACGAAGGTGCAGGCTGCCATATGGCCGAGGATCTGAAGGCACATTCCTGCCATCATCACAGGGAAGGTCGTGACTGAGGCTATGAGATTTCTGAGAGTCTCGAACCTGTCCCAGGGGAGGAAGGCCGTGGCCCCCCGAGAGTCTTACAGTGCCCCTATGAAATGTATGCGCTGAACCGGGACTAACGTGGATTTCTCCTCATTTACCACCAGGCCTAGCCTCGCGCAGGTGTCTAGCAGGAATTGTACCTGAGCCTGCACCTGGGACCGAGACTTGCCCTTGAGCAGCCAGTCATCCAGGTAGGGGAAGATCTGCAGCCCGTTCCTCCTGAGGTGGGCTGTGACCACCGCCGTACATTTGGTGAAAACCCTGGGGGCCGTAGAAAGACCAAAGGGGAGGACCGTGAACTGGTAATGGTCTGTCCCCATCAGGAAACGCAGGAAGCCTCGAAAATATGGATGTGAAAATATGCATCCTGGAGGTCCAGGGCTACGAACCAATCTCCTGGGTCCAGGGACGGGACAATAGAGGCCAGCGACACCATACGGAATTTGCATTGAACCAGAAACTGGTTGAGATTCCGCAGGTTGAGGATGGGCCTGAGCCCGCCTTTTGCCTTCGGGATCAGGAAATAGCGGGAGTAAAACCCCTTGCCCCGAAACTCCTGAGGTACCCTCTCCACCGCGCACAGGGTGAGGAGGCGTGACACCTCCTGACTTAATATAAGAGTGTGCTCCGGGTCCCCCGGGGCATCCCGGGGCGGAGGGTGGTTCGGCAGGATGGAAACAAACTGCAGCCTGTAGCCCTCAGAGATGGTACTGAGGACCCACCGGTCTGAAGTTATGTGGGATCAATGTACCCTGAAGGCAGATAAATGGTTGCCAAAACCCAACTTTCTTAACTGGGAGGGGGGGGTTCCCTGGCAACAGGCCCGGTGACCCCCCGCAAACAGTCAAAACTGCCTCTTGCCCTGCCTCTTGCCCTTCGAGGGGCTGGGGCGTGGGGCTGACCGAGACTGATGCTGAGACTTGCGTCTCTGGTCTCTAGGCCTCTTGGGCGGGGGCTCGTATCTGCCCCGTGCTCGGGGAGCCGAGGGCTGCGGTCTGGGCTTGTCCTTGGCCGGCGGAACATACAGACCGAGTGTCTGCAGGGTGATGCGGGAATCCTTCATCCCGTGCAGATGGGTGTCTGGTCTGCAAACAATGCTTTGCCATCAAATGGCAGGTCCTGCATCAGAGCCTGGGACTCTACCAACAGCCCCGAGAGGGAAAGCCAAGACGCCTGTCTCATGAAGATTGCCATGGCCATGGAACGAGCCGCCGTGTCAGCTGCATCCGAGGCTGCCTGGAGAGCTGCCTTTGCTACCACTGCACCCTCATCGAGGAGCGCCCGGAACTCTTTCTTGTCCTGCTCTTGGAGGGAGGGTTCAAACTTTGGCAAGGAACCCCACAAGTTAAAGTCAAAGCGACTCAGGAGGGCTTGGTGGTTTGCTACCCTGAGTTGGAAACTGGCTGAGGAATAAACCTTTTTGCCAAACGTGTCCAGGCTCCTTGCCTCCTTACCCTTAGGAGTTGGTACAGGCTGACCGCGCCGCTCACGGTGGTTGACTGACTCCACCACCAAAGAGTTCAGGGTGGGGTGGGTGTAAAGATACTTGTGCCCTTTTGTTGGCACGAAGTATTTACTTTCCGCCTTCTTGGAGAAGCCACTGGGAGTGCAGATCGCTTTTGGGCATGGAATTGCGACAGGAGTTGCACGACTTGAAGCCTGGGGCACGGGACAGGCCCCAAGCCAGGCTACGAACTAGAGAAGCTATCTGTTGACGAACAAGTACCACTAAGCCAAGGCTGGAGCACAAAGTTCCGACTACCTTCACTGGCGGCAAGAAGGAACTGAGGGTGGGGGGAGTGCGCAGCCCCCTTTATGGCGCGATATACAGGCGCCACTCCAGGGGTCGCAGCGGTGCTCCCTCACTATGTGTACTGCTAAGGGAAAAACTTCCGACACCGGTGCACGTGGCGAGCACACACACCTACTGTGGAATACACATGAGCAATCACTTGAAGAAGAATGATGGGATTGGGATCAGTGACCAAGCACACATTAATGTGACTAGCTGAGAACAACATCCTACTGGCCTCAACAGGGAGAGGTACAATATCAGAACTTCCCTTAGATTGGCCATTAGGTTAGACCTGGCCATGACCTGCCAATCCTAACACTTTCAGGCCCTGGTTCAAGAAAGCATCTGTATAGTGGAAAGCCCTCAAGTCCAAACCTATTCAGTGAAGTATTTTAGCATGTGCTTAAGTGCTTTCCTAAATCTTACTCTCAGTAAGTAAATTTCTTATTCCATTCTTACTGCTAGGATCATTGACAATGCAGTTCATTCACTCAAGGTCCTGCTTTTTCTTGTATATTTCCCATTCATTCTGGAGCAAACTCAACTCGTACTGGGTTGGCTTAGTGTTTTCCATTGATCTCTTCTCCTCAGCTAAGAGACTCAAGAGGCAACCTCAGTGTGTAGCAATAGAGGCTCTTTTCGGTCAGAGCTCCTTATGCACCCCTGCTGTCAAACAGATGTGTAGGAGGGAATTGAGAGATTTAAAATGGAAGTGTAGCACATGAGTCTGGCCCTGGAGTTTGACTTCTTTATTCCATTCCAGGATGCTCCAGTAGAAACTAGTAAAGACGAACTGCAAAACATTCTGTGTTTTTCAGTTGGTCTTTGTATCTTTCATCAACCTCCTGCAGTGATTTATTCTAGAAAATGACATACGCTCTTCATGTCCAAAGGTGAGCAAGATAGTTGGTTATCCCAGTGCGATGATAAAACATGTTTAGACTCTTAGGTTTGTAGTGTAGACAAGTCCTATGTCAAAGAAAGTTACATCGGCATAAATTAGCACAGCACTTGCTGGGAGGGATAGCTCAGTGGTTTGAGCATTGGCCTACTAAACCAAGGGTTATGAGTTCAATCCTTGGAGAGGGGGCCACTTAGGGAACTGGGGTGAAATCAGCACTTGGTTTTGCTAGTGAAGGCAGGGGGCTGACCTCGATGACCTTTCAGGGTACCTTATAGTTCTATGAGATAGGTATATCTCCATATATTATATTATGTGCATATGTGGCTCCTTGTATTGGCGGTGCTCATACTCACCAGGAGTATCTCTCTTAATTTCTATTCACTGATCAGTAACTTTTGGATATTTGACAATGTTTATAACAATGTTCTTGGCATCCTTTATATTCTGTGTGGTTTTTAAAGTAGCATGTGTGGTGACAGGACACCTGGGTACCATTTCAAGGTTGGTCACTGTTTCACTTTGGATAAGTCGCTTATACTCTCCTTAAGCTTACTCCTACATAAAATGGGCAGAATAATATTTGCATCCTTCACAGAGGCATTTTGAGGCTTAGTTACACAGTTGTAAAGCACCAAATATCCAAAAATTACTTATTTTCCTTTATATCCCAACTTCATTGGTTATTTCAGAATATAGACAGTTGATTGGTGAATGGAGATTAAATGCATTCATAGAAAGATAGTGCAGTAAATTTTGACACATTCCCATATGGACTCGATTGTCATAAATTTTACCTGTACTTGCACTTTGCATCTATTCCTGTGGACCAAGTCTTGCCTGTCCACTTTTTGATCACCACCTTATCTCTTTTGAGCTGCTGTTGAACAAGAATTGAAGCTGAAATGCATGTTTGTATGTAGCGTTTGAAAACTGAGCTGCAATTTTTGTGTTTAGAAGCATCCTCTGATTAGATAAGTAGGAGGACAATGTGCTGTATTCTCTATAATAAATAGCAGTGCAAAAAAATATCCTATTCGAGACAAGCGATAGGAAGTAAAAGAGGAAGAACCTGCAGTAACAAGCAAATAATGTAAGACAGAACAGAAGTGTAGGGGTGACAGAGCTCGTATGGTGAGTAAATACTCTTAGACAGGTATTGATCTAGCAGAGGGGAAAAAAACATGTACACTGGCCATCATGAAACAGTGCTTATTGGGGAGTGAGAAATGCAGGAACAAGGTTACAAGTGGTGAAGAGAAACAAAGCATGTGTTTATGATCAAAGTATTTTGGGGAATGGAAATCGTTACTGTTATCAGTCTTATTCTTAGATATTTATGCCTCAAAAACAATGAGTGGAAGCTGCAGTGGAAAGATAATTCAAGAGATCCAGGAGCTCTGTCACTGATTTCACTAGGGCCAGGACTTTCACGCAGGTGTTTTAATCTGGTCAACATCAGAATGGGGCTGATTACAGGACAAGGAATAAAAACAAGGGATTTTGTGTACACTGCTCCTCCCTTCTTGGATTCTTTCTGATGCCAGTGGTGCTGGATTCACCACTGTTGTGTCTCATTCTGCACCTCTGGCTAAGGCCATGTCTATACCACAAATGTATGTTGATGTAAGCTACATCAGCATAAAGCTGCCCCAGTTAGCCAATCACTTGTGCATGTGCTTACTTGGCTTCTTATGTCGATGGTGTGCATACTCACCAGGAGTGCTTTTATTGATGCATAGTGTGCTGCACCAGGGGAAGTTTTGGCAAAGCATGATGGGGCTGTGATGAGTCATGCGTGGTGACTGGGAGCAGGGGTCAGCTGTCTCCATCCTATAATGTCACATGCACCCTGTAATTTTCACGCCTCTTTTCAAAATCCCACAAACCTACACGCCCCTCTTCACTGTCGACCATCTCTAACAAAACTATGGAGCCTGAACAGCTCTGCACTGTTGTCATGAGTGTTACAAGCACAGGGTGCACAATCCTTTAGTATTTGCAGAGCTGCAAGAAGAACCGAATCAGTGGGGAACATGACTATTTCTTGGAGGACAAATAGTTGTGGGACAAAGCAAGAACCAAGTTAAGGTTGTTGGTGGCATCCACAGAGCAGCTGCAGTTGGTGGAGCACTGCTTCTCAGCCTGAGAAATGAGCACAGACTGGTGGGATCACATCATAATGTAGGTGTGGGATGATGAGCAGTGGCTTTTGGATCTGCAAGGCCACATTCCTGGACCTGTGTGCAGAGCTCGCCCCAGCAGGGAAATCAAAATGCGAGCTGCAGTGACAGTGGAGAAAGGCGTGGCAATCACACTGTGAAAACTTGCGATTCCAGATTGCTACCAATCACTTGGGAATCAGTTTGGAATTGGGAAATCCATTGTGTGGGGCTGTTGACATACAAGAGTGCAGGGCCATTAATTGATTCCTGCTAGGCGGGACTGTGACTCTTGGCAACATGCAGGGCATAGTGGATGGATTTGCAGCTGTGGGATTCCTGAACTGCAGTGGATGATAGAGGGCATGCATATAGAAGTGTAGGACTGGAAGGAATATCAACAGGTCATGTAGTCCAGTCCCCTGCAATCAAGGCAGGGCTACATAATAACTAGACAATCCCTGACAAGTATTTGTTCTACCTGTTCTTAAAAACCTCCAATGACAGAGATTCCACAACCTCCCTAGTCAATTTGTTCCAGGGCTTAACTACCCTGACAATTTTTCCTATTGTCCAACCTGAACCGCCCTCGCTGCAATTTAAGCCCATTGCTTCTTGTCCTATCCTCAGATGTTAAGTAGAACAATTTTTCACCCTCCTCCTTGTAACAACCTTTAATGTAACTGAAAACCGTTATGTCCCCCTTTAATGTTCTCTTCTCCGGACTAAAACAAATCCAATTTTTTCAATCTTTCCTCATAGGTCATATTTTCTAGACCTTTAATCATTTTTATTGCTCTCCTCTGGACTTTCTTCAGTTTGTCCACATCTTTCTTGAAATGTGGCACCCAGAACTGGCCAAGTCCTGCTTTGTCAGTGCAGAGTAGAATGGAAGAATTACTTCTCTTGTCTTGCTTACAACACTCCTGCTGATACATCCCAGAATGAGTTCACTATTTTTTTTTGCAACAGTGTTACATTATTGACTCGTATTTAGCTTTTGATTCACTGTAACCCCCCCCACCCCACCCCAGATCCCTTTCTGCAGTACTCCTTCCTAGGCAGTCATTTCCCATTTTGCATGGATGCAACTGATTGCTCCTTCCTAAGTGGAGTACTTTTGCATTTGTCCTTATTGAATTTACCCTATTTACTTCAGGTTATTTCTCCAAATCATTTTGATTTTTTTCCTATCCTCCAGAGCACTTTCAGCCCCTCTCAGCTTGCTATCACCCACAAACTTGATTGGTGTATTCTCTATGAACTGTACCCAGGACTGATCACTGCAGGACCCCCACTTGATATGCTCTTCCAGCTTGACTGTGAACCACTGCTAACTACACTGTGGGAATGGTTTTCCAACCAGTGAGGCACTCAGCTTTATAGTAGCTCCATCTAGGCTGTATTTCCCTAGTTTGTTTATGAGATGATCATGCACGACCATATCAAAAGCCTTACTAAAGTCAAGATATACCACATCTACTGTATCAGGGGGTAGCCGTGTTAGTCTGTATCTACAAAAACAACAAGGAGTCTGGTGGCACCTTAAAGACTAACAGATGCATCTGAAGAAGTGAGGTTTTTACTCACGAAAGCTTATGCCCAAATAAATCTGTTAGTCTTTAAGGTGCCACCAGACTCCTTGTTGTTTTCACATCTACTGCTTTTCCCCTATCAACAAGACATGTTACCCTGCCAAAAAAAGCCATTAGGTTGGTTTGACATGATTCAACATGGTTTTGTCAAGAATGACTGTTCATTGTCACCTTATTTTCTTCATGGTGTTTGCAAATTATTTGCTGAATTATCTTCATGGGCGGCATGTATGAGGCTAGGCCTCCCCCCCAAAAACTGGCCATGCAGGGGGGAAATGCCATGGATGCAGTGTGGGTCACCCTCCAGAGTGCTGGAAGCGAAGCTCCTTAGAAATACGTGGGGCCACCGGTGCCCGGACTGTGGCCCCACTCCTGCTCTGCCCCATCCCCACTCCACTTCTTCCTGCCTCCACTCCGCTTCATCCCCCAAGGTCTCCCCTGCCTGCTGCTCACTCCTCTCCATCCCCTTCCCAGAGGTCCCACACCACCACTCCCCTCAGGCAGGAAAAAAGTGATGGGGGCCATAGCCCCATGGTGACCCTCCCTGTTCTGGGAAGGGGCAGAGAGGAGTGAGCGCCAGGTGGGTGCGAGGGAAGAGCTTCTGGCACTCGCGTGTGAGCCTCTCCAAATGGAAGACCCATCTGCTGCCTATGATTATCTTTCTGGGTACTGAAGTTAAACTGACTGGTATGCAGGAGCGGCGCCAGGGTTTTTGCCGCCCTGGGCGGCAGTGCTCCTCCTCTGAGCATTCGGCGGCAGGGGTCCATCCGCTCCGCGTCTTTGGGGCACTTCAGTGACGGGTCCCGGAGCAAGTGAAGGACCCACCGCTGATTTTCTGCTGAAGACTCGGAGCGGAAGGACCCCCACAACGCCAAATTTACGCCAAGGGCAGCAAAATGCTCCCCTCCCCCCCAAATCCTGCTGCCCTAGATGACCACCTAGGGTCGCCTAGTGGAATCGCTGGCCCTGTTGGTATGTAATGCCCTGGGTTGTTCTTAATCTCCTTTTTATAGATTATCACTATATTTGTCCTCTTCCAGTCCTCTAGAATCTCTCCCATCTTCCATGAGTTTTTGAAGATAATCACTAATGTCTCAGATAGCTCCTCAGTCAGCCGCTTGAGTATTCTAGGATGTATTTCATCAGGCCCTGCCAACTTGACCTCTAACTTGTCTAAGTAAGTTTTAACGTTTTTCTTTTCCTGTTTTAGCCTCAGATCCTACCTCATTTTCATTGGCGTTAACTATGTTAGCTGTCCAATCACTACTAGCCTTTTTGGTGAAGACTGAAACAAAAAAAGCATTTAGCACTTCTGCCATTTCCACATTTTCTGTTATTGTCTTTTCCCCCTCATCGACAATAGGTCTTCCTCCTGTTTCTATTATCCCTATCATTTGCATCAGATCACCTTGCCAGAGAGTTCACCAGCAGAAAGGGCTACTATTTTATGGTTATGCTGAAATTGGTGGATCTCTGGGGACACTTCACTAACAGCAGTGTTTTTTGGCTAAGAAAGGTGCATGATGCTTGCATCTGTAAGAACACAGGCCTGCAAGTAGGGCCTTTCTTTCCCAACTGCTGGATTACCATTGCCCCCCCCCCATGCCTAACTTCAGGGGAGTGACCAGAAGATAGCAACTCTGCCTCACTTGGGGCTATCAGAACCCCACCTAGCATGAGTAAATTAATGAAAAATCAAAAGATATCCTGCTACTTTGGGGAGTACCATTCCTGTAATGAAAAATTTATCTGCATGCTTACCTGAGGTTCGTTCTCCTGCATCAGGCTCACCCATGGTTGACTGTTGGGACCAGCTGAACTGAGGTGGAGCTGGATCCCTGGTCACCAGTCCCCCATCCTCCTCCTCTTCACTATTCATGACAGGGGCCTGTGACTCGGGGTCCTCAGAGATAGCCATGGTGCTATGGGGGAGAAGGGAGTGGTGGGGTCTCTACCGAGTATGGTATGGAGCTTGTGGTAAAAGCAGTGGATCTGAGGCTTGGCACTGAATTGATGGTTGGCCTCCTGGGCCAATCACCTGAGCAATCTGCTCATAGATGTTGAACTTTCTATGGCTGCTTCAGAGCTGTGCCTACACAGCCTCTTCTCCCCACAGGCCCAGGAGATCCACTGTCTCCTATCTACACTAGGCAGGAGTGTCTGGAGCATGTAGCCAGAATGTTCAGCTGGTCAGTTGCACTCAACAATGGAGAGCTGCTAGATGTGCTGGCCAATCTGTAAAAGGTATTTAAAAACTTGTGGGGATACCAGTTTCTGTGACCCATGGGCAGTGGAGTTCACAACACCGACCAGAGTTGTCAGTGTGGGGCATTGTGGGACGGCTGCTGGAGGACAGTTAGGATCGACATAAGTAACGCAGTGTCCACACTCACACTACATCAACCATGGCTCTATGCTGCTCGGGGAGGTTGTTACTATGTTGGCATAACAGGGCACTTACATTGGTAGTGGACAAACTTAAGTGTAGACACATGCACAACTAAATTGACCTAAGATGCTTTGTGTTGACCTAACTTTGTTCTGTCGACCAGGCCTCAGTGCTAGACTTGGGTGGAAGCCTACCTGCTAATATCTGCTGGTTAAGAGTAGAGGAGCCCAGTATCATCACTCTAAGATTACTGCTCTGCCGAATGCACATAAATAAAGTTTGAGTCAATGAGTTTAAAAGAAAATAATGCAATAAATGGTCATATTTTTGGGCCAACTGTTTTATTATTCCTTACCTGCTGAGAGACAAGTGATTAAGCAGTAGATTTACTAGTGGAGCTACAAAGAGGAGTGCAGGGATGTGGAAAAGCATTTGCTCTGTGCTAAGCTAATGAAACAGAGGGAAGAGCAACAGTGATAAGTGGCAAGAAATAACCATTACCATGCAGTGGGCCTCATTCTACTCTCATTTCTATTGATACAAATCTGGAGTAACTCCATAGTTATTTAATTATAGTTGTACACATGTATTTTTTCTTTGCATACATCACACACTGAACAAAAGCTTAACATTTTTCATGAAATAAAGGCTAACAGTATTAACATTGGCAGGATCTCAGACCCTTGCTAATTTGAACCAATGATTGGAAGACCACTGTAAATGACTGACTATCATGAATTAGCTTGTAAGTTAACAAACAATAAATTAATAAAGATAATTCATCACAAAATGTACTTTGTTCACTTCTTCTGTCTATTCATAATAGTTTGTAGTAAGCTAGAATATTTAAGCAAAAGAAATGAGATTTTAGTATTCTGGAAATTTGTTACAACCTCTACTATTAAACCTTTGAGAGATGAGGAGAAACCATCTATTTTGTGTGTTAAAGCATACGGTTTATCAATATAATGTTTTCACCCCTCAGCTCACAGAGAGCTGAGAAGCAAAAAGAGAACATGAGCAAAATGGAAACGGTTTGAAGCTACTAAAGCATTGGTTAAGAAAAACCTTCCAGCAAGTGAGTTATGAATTTAGAACAACTAGTGTTTTCCTGATTATAGGATTGGGTAATGCTTTCCAAGCTTCTGTAGGTCATAAACAAATGTCTGCAGTCTGAATACGCAGCGTTGTAACTGTGTTAGTCCCATGATATTAGAGCCAAGGTGGGTGAGGTAATAACTTGTATTGGACCAACTTCTGTGCAAGAGAGCTTTTGAGCTTACACAGAGCTTTTTAGCTGTGGGAAGTGTCACAGCTAAATAGAAGGTGGAATAGATTGTTTAGCATAAGTAGTTAACACACATTCTCAGGGCGCATTCAAAGTGAAGTGCCTGTTAATGCCTTTCCTGTCATAGGGAGAAAGGAGTGTGGGAGGGAGGGCTTCTAGATTGTTGCTATAAGCCATAAATTCAGTGTCTCTATTCAGTCCATGATTTTTAGTATCTAGCAAAGTTATTAATTTAAGCTCCTAGGCTCATCTTTTGAAGGTTTCCTTTGAGGATTAGGACTGAGAAGTCAGAAGAGGGCCTTATAAACCCCCCTACAATCGCACACCCCCTAGTTATCACCTACCATCCCACACTGGAATCCAAACAGGTTGCAACACACACTCAATGGGGACCTCATCCTGAAAGAAATTTTTCCTGACATCCCTCCTGCCCCCCTCTTCTGGATTTAAAACAATCCCAGTCACACCCAGGGGTGACCTGCATGTTGGGGGGTGGGGTGGGGACATGTGGAATCCCATTCCACACCCCCAGATTGCTCAGTCACATGGTGCAGCCAGGCCCCATCCATGCGGAGCAGCTGAGTCAGGGAGCTGCTTCAAGCACAGAGAGGCAGAGATGCAGGAGGGGGCCGTCGCTTCAATTCTGCTAGGAGAGGCAGAGGAACAGTGGGAGTTGCACAGAGGGGTTTCTGCTTTCTGGGAGAAGGGGCTATAGACGGGGGGAGTGGAACTCAAGCTGTTCTGTGGTTGTGCTCCCCATTCCCACCCCCACTCAGGGGCGGCTCTAGGCACCAGCAAAGCAAGCACGTGCTTGGGGCAGCCCATTTGCAGGGGCGGCAGGGATCCAGCATGGGAGCTGAGAACCAACAGGGGGCCCTGGGAGCTGTAGTTCCTTGGTTAGCTCCCTGCTTCTAGAGCCAGCCCTGGAGCAGGGAAAGAACTATATTTCCTAGCATTCCCTTGGCCACTATCAACAGGAAAGAGGAGGAGGGAGTGAGGTAGCTGAGACCTCATGCTGCAGCCTGCTGTGAATGGAGAGCTGCACTGTGAGTAGGGATACCATATTTTAACATTCAAAAAATAGGACACTCCACGGGGAGGGAGGGTAGCCCCACCCTGCCCCCATCCACTCCCTCCGACTGCCCCCCACAGAAACCCCAATCCATCCAACCCCCCCTGCTCCCTGTCCCCTGATCACCTCCTCCCGGGACCCCTGCCCCCCAGGACCCTACCCCCTCTCTAAGCCCCACTGGTCCTTGTCCCCGACTGTCCCCTCCTGAGACCCCCCCAACTTCCCCCCTGGAACCCCACCCCCTCCCTGTCCCCTGACAAGCCCTTGGGACTCCCATGCCTATCCAACTGCTTCCTGTCCCCTGTCTGCCCACCGCCCCCCGAACTGCCGCCCCATCCAACCCCCCCTGCTCCCTGTCCCTTGACGCCCCCCCCCAGAACCCGCTACCCGTTCTCCAACCCCCCAGCCCCCTTACCGTGCCACTCAGACCAGCATACCTGCTGCCGTGCTCCCCCGTGGAGCTACAGCCTCCCCCCTGCCCCGAGCACCTGCTTTCCAGATTTGAACACCTCAAAATTCAGGAGTGCTCAAGCTCAGTTTGGGCGGCTGTTACTTCATTTCTCCCAAATCAAATATACTGATCCACTGTAACTTGCTGTAGAAAAAGTAGGATAAAATTGAGCAAGAAATGCTTCCCAGTGGTTATTAGGACTGGAATTGCTATTTTCAACAGCCTTGCTTTTTGTTTGTTTGTTTTGCTTTGTTTTGTTTGTTTGTTTAAAAGGAAGACAGTGATATTGCATTGGCAAATTCCCCATAGAAAGAAAGAGTGGAACAAAAGAATAATAAAGGCATCTCAACTTTTCCTCATTTATGTAGGACAGTCTTATAATATGCATCCAGATATCCTCCAATCACACAAGCTGAAAATTGTTCCACTTTACTGCAGTTCTGTAACCATATGGGAACCAATCCTATCTGTGTTCTGTGCACATCTAAAATTCCTGCGGAATGACCCGCCCTGGGAGCGAGTTACCAGTGACCCAGGGCTGCGGCGGAAGGAGGGTACAAGTGTGGGGGGGAGAGCCCAGGGCTGGGGCGGCAGGAGATGTGTGTGTGGGGCAATGGTGGGGGGAGTAGGAGGGAGCCCAGAGCTGGGGCAGCAGGGGTGTGTGGGTGAGGGTGAGAGCCCAGGGCTCGGGTGGCAGGGGGGTGCGGGTCGGGGGGAGGAGGGGCTCAGGGCTGGGGCGGCAGGAGGTGTGTGTGTGGGGGGGACAATGGTGGGGGGGAGCCCAGAGCTGGGGCGGCAGGGAGGTGTGTTGGGGGAGAGCCCAGGGCTGGGGCGGCAGGGGGGTGTGGGTGGTGGGGGAGAGCCCAGGGCTGGGGCGGCAGGGGGGTGCGGCAAGGAGCCCAGGGCTGAGACGGGGGTCAGCCAAAATTTTTTTTGCTTGGGGCAGCAAAAAACCTAGAGCCGGCCCTACCCCCACTCCCACCCTATCAGCAGGCGCCGTCATCTATGCACAAACCCTCTCTAAGCTCATCACCAGAAACACTCTCTCCACAGACCAGGACATGCCAACTCAAAGTGGCACCAGATCCTTCTAGAACAACAAATGCAAAACCTGTAGATTTATCTCCACTGCTGTGAGGATCAACACCTTTCAAAATCGATGGGTCCTACACAGGCCAATCACAACATGTTGTGTACCTTATCCAGTGCACTAAAATCTCCAACAACCAGAAAATGGCTACAGTCTAGAATGAACGTGCACAGGAAAATAAGGCAAAAAACACCTTCTCACCTTTAGATGAACACAAAGTGATCACTCTAGTCTGTAGCTGAACCCTGTCCTTTCTCGTCAAAGGAAACCTGCACAACACATCAGAAAGCTGGGCCTGGGAGCTTAAATTCGTTACTTTGCTCATGGGCGCCAGGTGACCCAGCTGCCCGGGGAGGCTAACTCTTGGCTCCTCCCCTTGTGCCCAAGGCCCCTCTCCTCCCCTTTTGCCCTCCCTCCTTCTTCCCTGCAGGAGCCCAAAGCATCCCCACCGCGGCCATGCCCCTAGCCCCAGGGCCTCAGGCCGCACCCCCAGTCCCAGTGCTCAGGTGGCCAGGCAGCGCGGTCGCTGTGTCCCCAGCCCCGGGGCTCCAGGTGTCTGGTCGCCGTGCCCCCCAGTCCCGGTACTCAGGTGGCCAGGCAGCGCGGTCGCTGTGTCCCCAGCCCCAGGTGGCCTCCAGCCCTAGTGCTCAGGAGGCCAGGCAGCGTGGTCGCTGCACCCCGCCCCCAGTCCCAGGACTCCAGGCGGCCAGCCCCAGCGGGCCAGGCAGGCAGCATGGCCGAGCACCAGCTGCCACAATGGCGCCAAGTCCCTGCAGGAGGCATGCTGACCTGGGGGTGGAGCCATAGTAGGCAGTTTGGGGAGGCACAGCCTCCTCTTGCCTACGATATCCGCCACCCATGACTTTGCTAGACACTAAAAAATCATGGGCTGAAAAGAGACACTGGATTTATGGTTTAGGACAAACACCCCTCCCACCACAGTTCTTTTTCTTCTTTTCCCCCTATAAGCGGAGAGGTGTTAACGTGCCACTTCACCTTGAATGATACCTTGAATGTGTGTTAACTACTTGTGCTAGGGTAGGCAGTTTAACAGAAATCAGCATAGTACTGCTTTGGAGCTGGAGCTCAGGCTAGCAGTGAAATAAGGCATTAATTGTTCAGTCTCCTGAGCCGTGCAGTGGGGCGGGTTGTTAAAGTCAATGTGCCAGTCAAAGCGGAATCTGTGCAGCTGTGATGTGGTGACAACCATTACTGTTACCAGTGTAAACTGGTAGCAGGTGCTAATTAAAATTACAAGCTAAAGGGAACAGGCATTAAAGAATAAGTCTGTGATTAAATCACACTTGAATCACTAATCTACAAAAAGTCCACAATTTATCTGAAATTTCCTTAAATACAATATCTATCAATCCACCGAACAATACTCAGAAGGTATGTAATTAAATACTGCTTATGGTTATAACAGTATGCTCCCATCTTGAGGTGGGGAGCCCAAGCAGGCGCTAGCGAGTGTGCTAATCTCAAGCAGTAACTCCTGAATTTTACTGAAAGATAAGGTCAGGACAAACCAGCACCTACATTCTGATGGTAGATGACAAAAAATTCAGAGTTAAGCTTGTTGTGTCCTCCCCTTCCTGTACAGCCTTGAGCACAGGTTCTTTGGACTTGGCCCACACACCCAGGGGCGACTCTATGTATTTTGCCACCCCAAGCACGGCAGTCAGGCGGCTTTCGGCGGCGCGCCTGCGGGAGGTCCTCTGGTAACGCGGATTTGACGGCATGCCTGCGGGAGGTCCACTGGTCCCGCACCTTCGGCGTACCCACCGCCGAATTGCCACCGAAACCGCTGGACCGGCAGACCGCCCACTGGCACGCCGCCAAAGGCAGCCTGACTGCCGCCCTCACAGCGGTTTGCCGCCCCAATCACACGCTTGGAGCGTTGGTGCCTGGAGCCCCCCTCTGCACACATCCCATAAGTTGACTTCTCCAAGGTGTTAAGAAAACAAGAGTTGAAGATACCCAGCACCTTGCAGGCTCAGATATGTGATTATGAGTCCTAAGATTTTTGTCATGGCTATTTTTAGTAAAAGTCACGGTCACGTCACGGGCATAAAAGAAAAAGTCATGGAAGCCCTGACCTGTCTGTGACTTTTACTAAAAATATACCTGACAAAAAGGGGATCTGCAGGTCCCCACACCCCCTGAAGCGGGGCAGCCGCGCAGGGGCTAGGAACTTCCTGCAGCTGCTCGGGGCTATGAGGTACCCCTGCTGCCAGCAGCTCCAGGGGGTCCCCCGCTGCCCAGGAGTTCAGGGGTTCCTGCACCACCGCCCATGTCTGCGGGGAACTACAGTGTACCCCGCCACCCACAGTGGCTTGGTGCTCCAGGGGTTTAGCCTCACACCACCCCTGTGCGGTAGGGCAGCGCACTCATCCCCATTTCACAGAGGGGGCCAGCTGGCACAGATGCTGTGCTTGACTTGGTCACACAGGTTCAATTAGCTGCCCTACTATAGACTTCCTAAGTAGCCCAAGGCCCAGGCTCATGCCGTAACCCATACATGGTCTTGCCTCCTATAAGTCCCATTTATTTATTGTTATTCTGGGGAGGGGGGTATTTAAAATGAATGGGAGTTGTGTGACTAGTCAGCTTTGAAAATCTTAACACGTGTAGCTGGGCAGGTAAATTTTCCCTGACAGTTTTGCAAGCGGGCATGTGATAATCCATAGGTGCCGACTCCAGTGCTGGAGCACAGTTGGAAAAATTAGGGGGTGTTTTGCAGTCACCTGCAGCCCCAGGTATCAGCTCCCGCCCTTCTGCCCACCAATGGCCCTGCGCATCAGATCCTCTCGCTCCCTGCCTCCACCGCGTTCAGCAGCATTCAGGAGGCACTGGGGGAGGGGGCAGGGGTAGGAATAGGCAGGGTGGGGATTTGGAGGAGGGGTGGAATGGGGGCTGGGGCGGTGGGGGAGGGGTCAAGCACCCCCCAGGAACTGGGGACGTCATTGCCACGATCACATAGCAGCAGGACACTGTGATAGTACTGTCAGACAATCTTCAGTTTAGCAATATGGGTTAATCAGGTGGAAGGTACAGAAATGCATCGCATACCACCTCAGATTGGCAGTTTGCATGTAGAATTTTACATTGGTGAGGGTTTTCAGTGTTTATGTGCAAAGAGGGTGACTTGAGTAGGGGAAGAAGGAGAAAATGCAGTCTCCTCCGCCTTGCCTCATTCTCTCCTCTTATGAACAGATCAAGCTTTTGGGGCCACCATAATTATAACAAGAAGCCTGGCCCCGCCTCTTGAAAAAAACCCTCCCTTTTAGTGCTGTGTTTTAAGCCATATTCTCTTCCATCAGCCTCACGCTTAACCTTAAGTTAGGCTCTGGGGGAAGGTCCACTTCCTCCCACTGCTGGCAGGGGCGGCTCTATGTATTTTGTCGCCCCAAGCACGGCAGTGAGGCAGCCTTTGGCGGCATGCCTGCGGGAGGTCCGCCGATCCCGCGCCTTCGGCATACCCGCCGCCGAATTGCCACCGAAACGCGGGACTCGCAGACCTCCAGCAGACATGCCGCCGAAGGCAGCCTGACTGCCGCCCTCACGGCGACCCGCGGCTTGCCACCCCAGGTATTCTCTTGATGCGCTGGTGCCTGGAGCCGCCCCTGGCTGCTGGATGTGAGCTTCAGCTTGCTCGTAGAGTATAGGCATGCAGTTTAAAATGATGAGCTGCCCTCCCCACCCCCTGCCCAAGTAGACTCACATAGGCTGACTGTCATGGGTGAGCATAGGGTGACCAGATGTCCCGATTTTATAGGGACAGTCCCGATTTTTGGGTCTTTTTCTTATATAGGCTCCTATTACTCCCACCGCATCCTGATTTTTTCACACTTGCAGGCTGGTGCCCTAGGTGAGCACTGTATGGGAAGGAGAGTAGGCTGCCCACAGTAGCCGTTGTCACCTCCTCCTCAAATACCTTTTATAGACTCAGTAGGCAGCATTCACACAGAAAGGTTTTTGCAGGCCCTGCTGGCTTTCTCCTGGTGGGGTCTTGATTCCTTTTCTTCCCCCTTCTGTTGCCCTTTACCCCGAGAGGAGACTCCACTAACAGCCCAGAGTGATTTTCAAGAAAACTAAAATTTAATTGGGTGTGGAGTAAAAATAAAAATATGCACCTGTTTTTCTTGTTTTCAGAAATGATGGGGGGCTTCAGGGGAATTCACTTCCACTTAAGCGCGTAGGTCACTTTTAAAATGGGACGTATGTGCCTGAGCCGCTTAGGTGTGTTTGAAAATTTTACTCAGGCGTAAGCTTGAAGTGACTGCCCAATGCTAGTGACAAGACACTCATGCTTCTCTTATATGCAAATTCTTTAGGTGTGTCAGTTAAGGGACTTTCAAAACACCTTGTTTAAAGTTCCTCATAAGAAGCAGTTAAGGAAAATAAGTAGCCATGGGCTGAGCGGTAACATGTTCATGCATTGGACACTGCATAAGAGGCAGACACCTGAGCAGAAGTAAATATTCAGTTTTTGTCCTGGCAAAAGGCTGACAGGGTGGTGCCCCACAATGCTGCCCTCAGACCTGTGGTGTTCAACATAATTACATACTAGAGGCAGAGCAGTGACAAAGCAACAGTCGCAGTTAGAGAATTATTTCAGTTAAGCAAGAGGAGAGAAGATTATGAACGACAGGGGTAACGCTGCAGGTGAATGGGCAGCAGGATGGCAATACTGACAAATCCAAGCTAAGGAAAAGACTGACTATCAGGATAGTGAGCCCAGTGCAACTGGCTGCGCAGGTGCAGTCAGAACAGGCAAACAAAATGTTAGGGTGTATAAAGAAACAGCTAGAAAATAGAGGCCAAGATCTAGAGGTTTTTTTTCTTTTTTTTTAAAGATGACTTTTGGGCATGTGAAGATTCAAATACGGTTTTCAAAAGTACTTAAGCACCTATATCATTTTTAAAATCTAGCCCAAAGCATGAGATTCTCACCCTCTGCTTTGGTCCGCATACAGGGCGTGGGACCCAGTGGGGGGAGGGAAAGAGACAACTTTCTGCAGCCTGGGAACTAAGGCTGACTGCTGGTCTCTGAAGATCGCATTGCAATCCTTTGCACAGGGTCTGTGCCAGTGGTGGGACTGCAGCATAAAGAATTGCAGCAATTCTGGGTAGTGCTGGTACCCACAGGTCAGCCAAGGGAGGCTGTCAAAACTCAGCCCCTGAAGCAGCTGAAGATTGGCAGGGCACTTGGGCAGCTTTAAGCCTTGCTCCCACTGGCTGCTGCGTTAGCAATCACCTTCCAAGTCACCCAGGAAGTCTGTCACAGCTCTAGCCTACACCCTTAACCATAAGCACTTTCCAAAGCCTAGAAAATGAACCTGAAATGCTTCCAAAGGTTGTAGATAATTCCTTATAGTTTGTTAATGTTTAGATGTTAATGACTGACTCACAAACACAGTAGTATAACATTTTATCATATGGGAATAGACTGGATGAAGGCGCCCATTCAAAATTATGGCCAAGCTGCATCAAGCATGTCACAGACACCTGCCACCAAAATGTGCCAAACAAGCAAGCTACCAAAATATTTCCCATCTCCATAGCTGCAACAAGACTTGGTCTGTGGTCCGTGGTAATGCAGTCTGACTGACTGATGCATTTTATGTGCTAGCGCTTTAAATCTTCTTACTTCCTGCTTTCTGGCTGTGTGCATTTTTGCTATTACTATTTATAAACACTTAGGCTGTATCGTGGAGCGAGGCCTTGGCGATCTGTTTCACATGCCAGTAACTTTGGATGGGGAAAGATTGAGATTAATGAATGGTGACATAATATAATGAGATGTTAATGCTTTTAGGCATGAATTAATGAAACACCATTGGTCATTTATTTTGTGCATATAAAGGGAATTGGAAGTTGTATTTCTAAAACCTCTAAAACAGTATATTGGGTGGGGGGGAAAGCCCTCAGCAGCAAGAACCTTGAGTGAAATCCTGGCTCTGATAGACCTGCGGTTCTGCCTGGTCCTGGACTCCACAATTGCCAAGGTGCCCATAAATACCAGGGAAACAAACCTCCCACTCCCCCAGGCACAGTGGCATAAAGCATCTGCTTCCACCCAGCCGAGCAGGGAACTGGACTCCAACCCTTTACACATTAGTTGACCAATTTAAAGAATGCAATTCTGGTTTAAAATCCAGACACAAAGTTTTCAGCTGGGAGAGAAATCTACTCTTGCAACAGGGTGGATTTGTGAGAGGGGAACATGGCCTTCCCACAACCCACACCACTTCCCTGTTAAAATCAGGACCCTATTTCCTAACTCCTTGTGATAGACTTGCAACAATTACTTGAGTAGCCGGAGTCTGCAGAAAGAGGTGGTGGGATAAAACACTAATTTTCCTGACCTCCCTGCCCAAAGTGGATTTGTGGGACTAGACCACACACTGGACTCAGGAATCCCACTACCTCCTTACATCTTCCATATGGCAGGATCGGTTGGGTTGACATACAACTGGCATACAAGATGCAAGAATAAGTGGTTAGTAACCACCTGAGAGCCCTAGTAACAGGACAATAAATTTGGCCTGTGCTGAGAACCATAGGGGAGCTGACTTGGTTTTAAAAATATCTGGCCTTACAATAAAACTTCATGCAGAGTTGAGCTTTGGCATAAAGATGTCTCATTCCAGATGATAACTTTAATAAAAACCAAATGAAAATGAGTTAGTTTTGAGTCAAAATGGGACAAAAACACAGTGTCTGATTCTATTGCCCTGCACCTTCTGAAGGGTAGAAGACCATTGGTAGAATGGGTAGAAGACCATTCTGATTTGCTAGTATAGTAAGTCACTTCACACTTACTTTCCACTGCTGTCAATCTTAATTTGTGAGGTAATGGCGATTTGTGCCCATGTACTGTAAGGTCATTTTGAGTGCTTCTTGCTTTTTTTAAAAAAACTTTTTTTTTTAAACTCAAGGTGAAACTATTGCTTTTTGCTAATTTTTTTTTAAGTGAGATTTTTTTTCATATGAAGTCTCTCTGCAGGAAGTAATTTTCCCATTTTCCTGACGTGCTTAAGGACCTAAAACAGTATCAGATACATATTTTGAGGATGACTTAAGATTTAAAACACATTAAGTAGCTCGTTTTCAATATATTCTATTAATAACTTTATTAGTAGAGGGTCTTTTACCCCAAGGAAATGGAAAGCGCATTATTAAATTTCACAAACTATAGATCAAGTTTACCCCATATTTACACTGCAGTTGGGAGGTGTGATTCCCAGTGGGGTAGATAGACATGCTAGCTCAGCTTGAGCTAGAGTGCTAAAAGTAGCAGTGTGGGCAGCAGTACAGGGGGTCTGACATGCTCAGACTTGGGGGACTAGCCCAAGCCACTGTCTGTTCAGCAAAATCCATACAACCACATTTAGAATGTTATCTCAAGCTGAGCTAGTGTGATTGTGTCTACCCATGCCAGGAATTGCACCTCCTATCCTCAGTAGGGGCATAGCCAGTGGGATCAGTTGAGTTGCATCTGCTAACCTCAGGGTTGAATTTGAACTGACGTGTATAGAGTTAGGATTACTTCACCTACCACTGAAATGAATCAGCTGTTTAACAGTGCACAGCAACATTACACGGCGATGTACAGGAGATGAGTTCGCTTTTGCAAACAGGGGCTGCTAACAGGGAGTTTCGCAAGGGAGTTCTCCAGGTGAAGGAGGAGCAATACAGCACCCTTGGGGTAAGTGACTGTCTGTAGTGTGTGTTTGTTTGTGTTTGGGGGTTACTTGCTGTGTGCTGAGCTTGTGTTTGTCAGTCTGTTTGTTTGTTTGTTTGAAGGACCGTGTGCTGTGGCTGGCAATTGGAAGCTGTGAGCTTCAAAGGAAGGTCTGAAAGCTAGAAGCCTCTGGTAATTGGCTGAGCATTCATATAGGCCAGGGCTTTATAAAGCAGCGCACAAGCGATCAGGGAGCTTTTGCAAACAGGGGCTGCTAACAGGGAGTTTCGCAAGGGAGTTTGGGAAGGGGGCGAGGGTCCCTTGCCGGTTCTATCTGTTTTCCCTTTATTCCCCTTAAAACCTACAAACCAACTACATTCAAAGCTTCTTGATTAAACAACCCTTTCAGCGGACAGGGGGCTGCAGACAGGGGAGTTTGACAGAGGGAAGCTTACGATGGTTAGGAAGACCCGCAACACCTGTGCCAGCACTGCTTCTGTCTCCTCCACCTGCGCCTGTAGCCAGACAGAGCGCCTGAGCATGGATGCTTCTACCCAGATCCTGGTGTGGTTTTGCAGAGACTGTAACTTGCAATTTCCACTTACTGATATCCAGGCTGGGGGGACCATCCAATGTGAAAGGTGCCTGCTGGTGGAATCTCTCAGGCAGCAGGTGGGAGAGCTACAGGAGGAGGTGGCTAGGTTGAGGAGCATCCGAATCCACGAGCAATTCCTCGACAGTGTCCATGTGGAGACAGCTGAGGTAGCTGTCCCAGTACACAGGACTGCTGATACACCACTGGTGGAGGAGGAAATGGCTCATGGTGGACACTGGCAGCTGGTTACTTCTGGCAGCAGGCAGTGCTCCACCCCTGCTCCGAACCCTCCCGCCATGGTAATAGGTAACCGTTATGCCCTTCTTGATACAGGAGAGAAGGAATCACCCCCTGCAGTAAAGGAGGAGAAGCCTCATACCCCTAAAGCTGGGAGGTCTGCTGCCACCACTGCGAATAGGAAACGTAGGGTAGTGGTGATCGGAGACTCTCTGCTGAGGGGGACAGAGGCGCCCATCTGTCGCCCTGACATTTCATCTCGGGAGGTATGCTGCCCGCCGGGGGCCCGTATCCGAAATGTTACAGAGGCATTGTTGAGGATTATCCAGCCCTCTGACTACTACCCCCATGCTACTCATCCATGTGGGCACAAATGATACTGAGAGATGTGACATTGAGTGGATCAAGAGTGACTACAGGGCTCTGGGAGTACGGGTGAAGGAGTTTGGAGCGCAGGTGGTATTCTCTTCGATTCTTCCTGTCAAAGGTAGGGGCCCGGGCAGAGACAGATGCATCATGGAGGTGAATGCCTGGCTGCGAAGATGGTGTCGCCAGGAGGGCTTTGGCTTCCTCGACCACGGGATGCTATTCAAGGAAGGACTGCTAGGCAGAGATGGCGTTCACCTTTCGAGCAGGGGAAAGACCCTATTTGGACACAGACTGGCTAACCTAGTGAGGAGGGCTTTAAACTAGGTTCAATGGGGACAGGTGAGCAAAGCCCACAGGTAAGTGGGGAACATGGAGACCTGGGAGATGGGTCGGAAACAAGAGGGAGTGTGGGCTATAATGGCAGAGAGAAAGGAGGGTCAGGGCAAAACTGGGAGGCAAGATCGAACCAGTATCTTAGATGCCTATATACAAATGCGAGAAGTATGGGTAATAAGCAGGAAGAACTGGAAGTGCTAATAAATAAATACAACTATGACATTGTTGGCATCACTGAAACTTGGTGGGAGATGGACATAGGAGACGGAAGTGTTGAGAGCTGGGTTAGGCTAAAAGGGGTAAAAAACAAGGGTGATGTCATGCTAGGAGTCTACTACAGGCCACCTAACCAGGTGGAAGAGGTGGATGAGGCTTTTTTTTAACAACTAACAAAATCATCCAAAGTCCAAGATTTGGTGGTGATGGGGGACTTCAACTATCCAGATATGTTGGGAAAATAACACAGCGGGGCACAGACTATTCAATAAGTTCTTGGACTGCATTGCAGACAACTTTTTATTTCAGAAGGTTGAAAAAGCTACTAGGGGGAAGCTGTTCTAGACTTGATTTTAACAAATAGGGAGGAACTCATTGAGAATTTGAAAGTAGAAGGCAGTTTGGGTGAAAGTGATCATGAAATCATAGAGTTTGCAATTCTAAGAAAGGGTAGAAGAGAGTACAGCAAAATAGAGACAATGGATTTCAGGAAGGTGGATTTTGGTAAGCTCAGAGAGCTGATAGGTAAGGTCCCATGGGAATCAAGACTGAGGGGAAAAACAACTGAGGAGAGTTGGCAGTTTTTCAAAGGGACACTATTAAGGGCCCAAAAGCAAGCTATTCTGCTGGTTAGGAAAGATAGAAAATGTGGCAAAAGACCACCTTGGCTTAACCATGAGATCTTGCATGATCTAAAAAATAAAAAGGACTCGTATAAAAAATGGAAACTAGGACAGATTACAAAGGATGAATATAGGCAAACAACACAGGAATGCAGGGGCAAGATTAAAAGGCAAAGGCACAAAATGAGCTCAAACTAGCTACGGGAATAAAGGGAAACGAAGACTTTTTAATCAATACATTAGAAGGAAGAGGAAGACAAAAGACAGGGTAGGCCCACTGCTCAGAGAAGAGGGAGAAACAGTAACAGGAAACTTGGAAATGGCAGAGATGTTAATGACTACTTTGTTTCGGTCTTCACCGAGAAGTCTGAAGGAATGCCTAACTGAGTGAATGCTAATGGGAAGGGGGTAGGTTTAGCAGATAAAATAAAAAAAGAACAAGTTAAAAATCACTTAGAAAAGTTAGATGCCTGCAAGTCACCAGGGCCTGATGAAATGCATCCTAGAATACTCAAGGAGCTAATAGAAGAGGTATCTGAGCCTCTAGCTATTATCTTTGGAAAATCATGGGAGATGGGAGAGATTCCAGAAGACTGGAAAAGGGCAAATATAGTGCCCATCTATAAAAAAGGAAATAAAAACAACCCAGGAAACTATAGACCAGTTAGTTTAACTTCTGTGCCAGGGAAGATAATGGAACAAGTAATTAAGGAAATCATCTGCAAACACTTGGAAGGTGGGAAGGTGATAGGGAATAGCCAGCGTGGATTTGTAAAGAACAAATCATGTCAAACCAATCTGATAGCTTTCTTTGATAGGATAACGAGTCTTGTTAAGGGAGAAGCTGTGGATGTGGTATACCTAGACTTTAGTAAGGCATTTGATACAGTCTCGCATGTTATTCTTATCGATAAACTAGGCAAATACAATTTAGATGAAGCTACTATAAGGTGGGTGCATAACTGGCTGGATAACCGTACTCAGAGAGTTGTTATTAATGCTGGAAAGGCATAACAAGTGGGGTTCTGCAGGGATCTGTTTTGGGACCGGCTCTGTTCAATATCTTCATTAACGACTTAGATATTGACATAGAAAGTACGCTTATTAAGTTTGCAGATGATACCAAACTGGGAGGGATTGCAACTGCTTTGGAGGACAGGGTCATAATTCGAAATGATCTGGACAAATTGGAGAAATGGTCTGAGGTAAACAGGATGAAGTTTAACAAAGACAAATGCAAAGTGCTCCACTTGGAAGGAAAAATCAGTTTCACACATACAGAATGGGAAGAGACTGTCTAGGAAGGAGTACGTCAGAAAGGGATCTAGGGGTTATAGTGGACCACAAGCTAAATATGAGTCAACAGTGTGATGCTGTTGCAAAAAAAGCAAACGTGATTCTGGGATGTATTAACAGGTGTGTTGTGAGCAAGACACAAGAAGTCATTCTTCCTCTCTACTCTGCGCTGGTTAGGCCTCAACTGGAGTATTGTGTCCAGTTCTGGGCACCGCATTTCAAGAAAGATGTGGAGAAATTGGAGAGGGTCCAGAGAAGAGCAACAAGAATGATTAAAGGTCTTGAGAAAATGACCTATGAAGGAAGGCTGAAAGAATTGGGTTTGTTTAGTTTGAAAAAGAGAAGACTGAGCAGGGTGATAGCAGTTTTCAGGTATCTAAAAGGGTGTCATAAGGAGGAGGGAGAAAACTTGTTCACCTTAGTCTCTAAGGATAGAACAAGAAGCAGGGCTTAAACTGCAGCAAGGGAGGTTTAGGTTGGACATTAGGAAAAAGTTCCTAACTGTCAGGGTGGTTAAACACTGGAATAAATTGCCTAGGGAGGTTGTGGAATCTCCATCTCTGGAGATATTTAAGAGTAGGTTAGATAAATGTCTATCAGGGATGGTCTAGACAGTATTTGGTCCTGCCATGAGGGCAGGGGACTGGACTCAATGACCTCTCAAGGTCCCTTCCAGTCCTAGAATCTATGAAAAAGAATACTGAATCTCATTTAAATTGCTGAGGGAATTCATGTAGCCAGACTGAAATTGCCTACGAAGGAATTTGGTCAAGACACTGGGGTTAACACCACAAAGGCCAGGGGATCTCTAATGATCACAAGCAGATTTACAGCTCATCTGAAAGATGGCACCTTCAACAACAGTGTGTTCATGGCATTACTGTGGGAATTGGTTAAGTACCGACTCCAAGAAAAGACTGCTACTTCTTGAATCCCCAACTCCTGTTCCAGCAGAACTCGATTATCTTTCAGAGGGGTAGCGTGTTAGTCTGAATCTGTAAAAAGCAACAGAGGGTCCTGTGGCACCTTAGAGACTAACAGAAATATTGGGAGCATAAGCTTTCGTGGGTAAGAACCTCACTTCTTCAGATGCACGTAATGATTTACCCACGAAAGCTTATGCTCCCAATACTTCTGTTAGTCTCTAAGGTGCCACAGGACCCTCTGTTGCTTGATTATCTTTGGAATTCTTAGATCCAATCCTTTCACCCAACTCTGCTTAGTTTGTGAGATAAGGGTTCACAATTCAAGATGGTATGACTGTAGGCCATGAGATGTAAAGCAAGACCTCCCCCAAAAGTCAGCTATGTAATTACATGGGGCCATTCTTCATTGCTTTCAGTAGAACTACTCCAGAAAAAATAGCTGCTTGAGGATATTCACTAGAAAAATCATATATTAAAAAAACAGTAAGACTGTGCAAAGATATTAATAAAACCAATAATTCTTTACAATATCTGGCCATAACAGGGTATACTCTTAAAGCACTTCCTTAATGCATTTCATTATCCATAGGCATTGACAGTATTTCAATTAAATGTCCTTGGTTTTATACACACATATCACTTGAACATTCTTTTAATATGTATGTTTTAAGGCCATGATCCTGCAGATCTTGCTCAACTAGGTACTCCAACTGAAGACAATGAGGCGTCTCATAAGACCAGGGATTACTCATATGAATAAGTGTTGCAAGAATCTAAAATTAGTGAATGTATAATGTATACATACAGCATTTTCAAATCCATGATTTTCTAGGTAGAAGTCAATAAATACGTTTCCAAGCTTGCAGGATGACCCTGGGGAATCATTTTGATCCAAAGGAATCTGGTGTAAATCCTGGCTCAGGACACATCCTTATTTCTCAGAGTTCAATTTTTGTGACATATATGGAAAATAGACGTCAGCCTCTGATGAAAAAGACCACTTACCTCCAGGGAACACACTATAAAAACTACAGCCTTGAGCATTAACAAACCTGTTGGCAGGATTACCAGTTGGACATTATGTAAATATGGCTTTTATCTTCATTATCAATTGTTGCTATGTCACAGAAAATGCTAGTTAGAATACAGGTAAACTCTGATTATCTGAATCCCCGTTAGCTGGCATTCAGATTAGTCAAAATTCAGAAATGTCCTCCAAAAGTGTAATTTAATTTTTCTGAAATTCTGTTTTTCCAAAATCCAGGTAAGTCCAGGTAAGTCCTCTGAGCTATTTAGGTAGTTAGGGTTTATCAGAATATTGTTTGGATACACAGAAATCACAATATGCTTTGCATTTTTAGTATCTCATAAAAGCACAGGCAACTCAGAAACAGCATGGTCTGGAGAAATGAAGAGGTTTGGGAAGCAGGAAATTCAGATTTCTAAATCCCAGCTCTATCATTGACTTACTGTATTGCCTTGTCAAGACATCAGCTGTCTGCCTCAATTTTCCCATCTGGTAAAATGTGGATAATATTTATTTACCCATCTCAAAAGGGTGCATTGATTGTTTGATTTTACACTGCTACATGAATGCTGCTTATTAAACACGTTTTCCATTGCAAGGCATTATCTTCATCTTTAATTATAAACACATAACCAGTTGCCCAAAATGTGATTGTACTGAAATTAAAAATAATGTAAAATAGAGAGAGTCCTATTTAAAAAAAATCTAATGTAAATGTATGAGATTACAGTACAATTTCCTAATGGAGCTCATGTCTCTGACTTTGATCATATGTGATTGTGAGTAGAATGCCAAGTAGCAATGATGACCTCTATTCAGTAGAAACATATACGCAGCTCCTATTGTATTCTTTTATATTTAAATAGTGAAATGTAAGGGAGTAGTTCGAAGTAGAATACAGCTGGGTCAAAGAAAATTCACACCAATTACAATTCATACATAATTCACATTTTACCTATTTTGGAAAAAAATTCACATTTATTTACTGTCAAACAGGTGTTAAACTTTACATTGGTTATTAGTGATGGGCTCGTTAACAGTTTTACACAAAGGGATGAAAAAAAGCAGAATTTTGCTGAAACAATTTACATTTCATTAGATCTTTATCATAAAATAAATTACTAAATATAGGCAGAAGGAATATGGAGGAGTAATATTTGTTTTGTTTTATTTTTAAAAGGACAGGCACCTTTTGTTCACCAGAAAGTTTGAGAGAAGTGTCCAGTGTCCCCATTAGCCCTCCCCATCCCACCCTGGGTAAAGAATGAACAGGGAATTGATTTACAATCTTGGCTAGATTTTACCAAATTTGTGCAAGGCATGGCATAACTGGCTTCTAAGAGAAATTTCCCCTTGGAATTTTTTTTTTTTGGCAATAAAAAAAGTCAAACATAAGAATAAAAATTAATTTCTCAAAGCAGAACACTGTTTACAGTGAAAAATAAGTGAAAACAGGTAGAACTTGGATTTTAAACATACTACAGTACTATGAACAAAGTGTAAGAAAAACAGCTTATAACATATGTGCAACCAAGAGCTCTTCACAATATTTTCTTCAAACTCTTTAAAATTATTTTTAATAATTATATTTCAGTTGGACACAAATGTATTTTTTTACCCTAGCAATAGAACAAAATATAATTTCTTTAGCCATCTTTCACGAGAACAGTTCATTGTACAGTTGAGGAAATATATGAAATAAGGCCTGTGGCTTGATTGCTAGTGGTTAGACATGTTTTCAATCTTTGCCTTAATGGAAAAGATTTGCAGTGAACTGCAAACTGATGCAGAATCTCTCTCTCCTGCTTTTGAAAGTCTTGTCAGGAATAATAAGGTACAGTAAATTTGTCCCACAGGATTTTAGAGCCTACGTCTTGTATATAATACAATGCAGGCCTACCCAAAAAAAGAGGGGGGGGGGAGGGTGCAGCCATATTTACAAATATAGTTCACAAACTGCTGCAGTAAAATGGCTGGAAAGTTTTCGTCTGTTTGTTTGTTTCACAATTTTGTTAAACTCAGCAGCAGAAGATATCTTAAAATACCTTGTTGGTATCTCTTCTCTTTGTAACAAATAATTCATTTTAGTATACTCTGTGTATATACAAAGTTTTTGTTTTATAAAAATTCACAGAACTGCAAGGTCCAGTCATCCCCTTTACACCGGAGAACCACAGGGTGAACAGAATAGTCTCTTTGAGCAGATATGAGGGAGCCTGTGTTGGGCCAATAAAGTCTTTTTAATACTTGTATGTGGCCTTTAGTATTTCTTTGCTACACTATTAAAGGCTTGTCACTAGTTGCATTTGTCCTTCCCTAACATCTCCTTCTGGGATACATCCTTCTTTGTTAATGGGAATTATATAGCCATCACTATTGCCCCTGCTGATTTGATAGTACATCTGAAGCTGATGGCCAGCTCCAAGATTTGGCATGCTTTTGTAGTAAATGTCTTCATTCTCACTCCTCCTGGAGGGAGAGAGATCTTCTTCAACATCAGGGCTGCTCTCTGGATAAGGAGAGTCTCTAAGATTGGGCATGCTTGTGTAAAGAGAGTCTCTGTTGGGGGATTGTAGGTGGTCTTCAGCCTCAGCTGTCAGCTGTGAGACGTAGCTGTCAGTTCCTTCAGTCTTCACTTTCTTCTGTGGCTGGTACAGAAGCGAGTGAGTCCGTTGGGGAATGAGTGGTGCCTCAAGCTCCTTATGGTGAAGCTCCAGTCCTGGGTTGTCACTGTGCATCAAAGATGAAGCATCCGCCACAATTGCATCATCTTCGCTACTGCTCCCGCCAATCACAGCTTTGGCTGGGAGTGTGCGCTCCAGGTTGTGGTTCTTGCTGCTGCCCCGCAGGTTGTTGTGCACTAATTCTGAAATGATCATTTTTTCAAAAGCAGTATCATTCAGGCTTAGTCCACAGTCTACAACTTGCACACTGTCATTATAATCTCCATTGCGCAATGAGTAGCTGTTGTTGAAATTACCATTTAGCGGTAGAGTATCCATGGCACTTGTATCCCTGGCATTGTTCAGTGAATGTCCTGAAATAGAAAGGGGACAGTTTGGGTTACTCGCTGGCACTCTTTTTACTTTTCTTCTTTTTGTATAAAACTCTTTAATGTAGTTCAGGACAAAGTTGTACTTGGAAGTAAGACTTGAGAAAAGTTAGGTTATTGAACATTCCCAACTGTAAACAGTTGCACACCTTATAGGAAAGATGTATTTAAAAAATAATACTGATTTCCCATGGGGTGGAATTGGATTTTAATTTAGAAATTTAGGGGGAACTCTGGGATTCTGATTTCATAATTTAGTACCAGTTTTATGACTCTTCCACAAGGAACTGTTCACTCCATGCCCTTGCATATGTAATGCAAAGCAATTCATTTGTAAACATTTACATTTTAAAGTACAACACCATGATTAGAAAAATAAAATTAACAGAATTTGTCCTAAACGACACTAAATTAAAAAGGAATTAGGCCACATACAAAACTGAAGGTAAATGTATAACATAAACCCACATAACTGGCAAGCAACTACTTTAACAACAGTTCTAACCGTTCCTTTTTTTTCTGGAGATGAAGTAAAGAAAAGAATGAAAAAATGGACAAATACAAAGAATTTATGTTAAACAAGGACAGCCAACTTTCACACTAAAGGGACCAGGGCCCACAAGCACCATCCAACAACACGATAGACAGCAGGTGGAATGACTCACTTTGACAACTCACATCATGTCTGTCTGCTCAGGCTATCTGGCCTAAGAGTAGCTGATATATAAAAGAAAGTAAAATGATTTATTGTAACATGATGAAGAATTACTAAGCTTCTCAGCAACTTAGTCAGAGCAAGGGTTCAGCAAATTAGATTACTAGCAATAATAGCTTTTTTCCCACTTAATGTAATTTTTGCACTAATATTCTGTCTGCCAGCAATGGCCTCGGGCTTCTAAAGGTCAAAGTTCGCCTGCAGTCTGCATCAGTCACAGTGACAGCACTGAATGAACCAGTATAGTCAATTAAGACTTAGGCCCACAGACACCATGGGCATGCAGTTCAAATGCAGAAATGTTAGGAATTTCTGTAAGCATGGGTCACAGAAATTAAACCAAAGAATAAATATTAACTGTGGAATGGGAGGAGGAAATCAGCCATGGCTGACATCTTTTAACTGCTGGAGGAATGACAGATTGGGTAAGTCTGCTGGAGATATGAAAAGAAGTTTAAGAAAAAAAATTGGAATCTTATGGTGGCAATTTTTTTGCATTAAAGAAATGTGTTTTCTATAGACACAAAGACATGTAAACTACGAAATCACAATGCTTCCCAGGCAAAGAAAAACAAGAGTTTTGAAAGAAACTGAAAAGCCTGTACCATTGAAAGTTAGATTGTTTGTTAGTGAATTCCTAGAAAGTCACTTTAACTACAAATATGACTGGAAATAAAGAAAGAATGAAGTGATGTTATTGGAATGAAACTGATCACTGTGAGGCTGCTGCATTATATGCAAGGCTTGGAGGAGCATAGGAAAAAAACTTTTGTTTGAAAAAGATTACAGATTTTCTTGTTTTGCCTTTGTTCCACACTTAAAGCTGCAGCGTACTCTGGAAAATGCAAGTTTCTTCTGAATTTTTTTTAAAAATGAAAGTGATATGTTTTTGTCATGAAATTGTTTTGGTAGCAGAATACTAATTTTGAGCTAAATTCTCCTTTTGAAAAACTTGCAAGTAATTTTGTATTGTGCTATTCCAGCCTGCCATGTGTACCGAATTAGACAAAGTGATGATGGTTGTTTGAAAGGCCTCTTTAAGCTTTGATTAAACAACTTCATAGCTTTGTAACTTCATATATGTTTCAAGATCCTAGCTGCACAGAACATATGGCATTTATAAGAGTGAGGCAACACATGGACCGCATGCTGGCATTAATTTCCCTAATGAAAGTGATTTATTTTTATAATTTTGTTCTCTGTGCTCTGCTAAGCAGATACCAAAACATATTTGATAACCCAAAGTGAGAGTTCTGTGATATACTGCAGAGTTAAGCACTCTAGAATACATTTTGACTGATTTGAGGAGGCAAGTTTTGTTGCCCATCATCAGGTAATTCACTTGAAATCTTTCCATAGCCTGTAGCAAGATTACTGTGGGAATGTAGAAATGTAAGTAAATTATTAAGCATTTTTGCTTGACATTGCTTTGGTTTTAAACAGCAAATTATTTCAGCATTGCGTATCCTCATTTACCAATAGGGTTTGCTACAGACCTTGTGTTATTTTCCAAAAAGCACTACAGAAGTACTGTTTGAATGTGGAAACATTTCAGTTGCAAATTGTGAACCACTTGCCCGCTGAGTCTACTTCATGACCACTAGTTATGTTTTAATTGTGCCCATTAAAAACCATGCTGAAAAAATTTACATTTGATAGGCAAAGTTAAGTTTTACTCCCATACTTGTCTCTCTGTAGGTTGCTAGAGGAAAGCATAAGGAAAGTAAGAAAACAAGAGAATGAAAATAGAAACTGCAGTTCAGTTAAAAAAGAAATTTGAAATAAAAAACAGAAACAAGGTTTTATGTTCTCCATATTGTCAAAGTTTTAACACAGCGTTTTAATTACACTAGAGATAATTATTTGACTCATCAAAACTGTAACTACTAGATATATATTAATTTATTAATTGTTCTGCAATTAAGAAAAACATTTGAATAATATCACAACAAAAGTTAGGTTAGTGATGACACCCTTAGTCCCAGAGAACTAAACTGTTCTAATTATAACCTAAAGTTTCTCCTAAAGAAATCAACTAACATAAAGCTGCACTATACTATAGTTTCGCTTATATTTGATGCTGGATGCAATTTTCTACACCAGGATATCCAAAAGTGTGTCAAGATGCCTCGCACTGTTTTATTATCTAAATCAACTCCACACGCAGGTTTTTCTCGGCAAGATTTTGAGTCAACTGAAGCTTATATTGCATAGACATGATACCTCTAAGTGATATATATCTTGAAGATGGGCTCTCGGACCATGTGGTGTCAGTCCTGTAATAGTATATTAAGATTTATGCCACCTGTGTTAAAAACATGGATAATTATTGGTAAATACTATTATGGCAAAGGCATTACTATAATATAGTGCAGTTTTACAAGCTTGGCATTGGCAATACTGTAAGTATTTCTTAAACTGACAGAAATTCAGAATGCAGGATTGGGATATTGCAACTTGAGTTTCTAGCTAGCAAAAAGAAAGGACTCAGACTAAAGAAAAGCGATTTTCTTTTCAGTAAGTATAAGCACACCTGGTGAGTTAAACACGGGAGCTGAAGGGGCATTACATACAACTGTTTCAGCGAGCAGTGTGTTATAGGGGTTGTTAGTGCCGTGTGGTCGAAGAAGAGGGTTTGTTAGTAGGTAATTGCCAGTCATTCCTAAAGCAAAGAAACAGAAAAAGAGACATCAGTTCTTTTATTTTATTCTTGACAGTTTCTATAACGTATTTTTTTTATTCATCATGAGTCATGTAGAACTTGTCAAATGTAATTCGGCTGAAAATTTCTGAATGTATTTGAACTACTAATTTGAAGGAGGAGAGAGAAAACTTAGTTAAATTTCAGTAATTCACAGGTGCTGTCCAAATCCCCAAAGTAAACACCTGCTGAGAATGACATTTACTGTTTTCTATAAAAATAACATTAAAGAAGAATAGCAGTTAAATGCATAGGGATCCATATTCTATTTAAAGATGCTACAGCTTAATCAAGAACCTTGAACACTGTGGTCCAGAACTCAAAAATCCAAATTTTATTAATTTAGAGATGTTGGACAATTCCTTAAGAAAACATCTGGGTTATGACTAACCTTCGAAAAGCAGAGAGGAGGGGGAAGGAAATAACTTTCTTCAAAGAAATACAAGGAATGACAAACTGCAACAAGCCTATCTTAGTATATGCAAAAGCACACATGCTGAGGAGAAAGCAAAATGTTTTGCTTTAAGAAATTAAACCATTCATATGTTCTTTTGGGACAGATTCATGCTGCGACAATATCTGCAAGGTTTTAAAAATAAATTTTTAAATGTCTAAATTTCTCTACCAATTGGTTTAGCAAGATAAAATAAAACATGACATGATCATATGAACAGATATTTTACTAATTTTCAACTTCAATGCATCACTGTTTACACAAGATTTCAAGTTATTTATTAGACAAAGTTTCAGCATAATTTGTGAAAAACTAAATGTTTGAAAACCAGTTTATTTGGCTGTGTGACTTCTAGTTTTTAAATTAGTAGGAAAACTAGTCAGAATAATGAAGAAAAATTATGCTAAAACCTTTGATTGAAAACATGATTTTAAACATCTCACTAAGGTAAAATTCAACTTATGTTGTATTGAGTTGCACAACTGCATCAGGACTAATGTTATCTGAATACATTACATGTCCAAAGAGAGCTGAAAAGCCATCTACATTTTCATACTATATTTAAATTTATTAGATTCTCATTCAGGCAATAGCTAAAGATATTATATTTTAAATATTAATGCCATTATCCTACTAGAGATATTTTATTCTAGGTAGCAGAAATTCCTGGAGTTCAGAGAATTCTTTTATTGACAGATTATGCTAATTTTATTTGACAGTGGTTTAATTTAGTTAACAATTAGATTGCTTTTTACCCTAACTTGTAAAAGTTGCTATTTGGACACAATGAGAAATACTAATTCCAGTGCATTTCCGTATTACAATATATTACATCTTCTCCCATATGTTTTACTTTTAGCTTGAATTACTAGCTTACAGTTTACCAAAAGTAGTTCTTCGAGTAGTGTTCGAAGTGGAGCACCCACAGGGGGTTTATCTCGAAGAACACCAGTTACTGCGTAAGGTAAATAACCTTTCCATATTTTCTGTCAATTTTAGCCTAAAGCTTCATTTAAACCCACCCACCCCAAGCCCACGTTAATTAGAAAATTAGCTTGTTTAGATTTGTGTCATTCTAATGGTGATATTGTAACTAAAAACCCTTTTCTAAGCTTGGCAGGCTAGCACAAGGAAAAGGGGTTCATTTAGTCATGGTATCTTCCCTTGAAAAGACCTTCTGCCTATTGCCTAGTGGTATGGCTGTTAGGCCTCAACTCCACATTGCCCCTGGCCATGGCATAGGCAGAGCAAGTCTGGGGACTGATGGGCTTCAAAGACAGGTCAGGTCCCAGGCTGGCTTCTGCTGGCCCATGCAGGACATACCTCTTCCCAGCAGCAGCAAACTCCTCTTCTACTGCCCAGCAATTGGTTAATTTTAGTTCACCAGATTCTAGAGTAGATGTAAAGATTCAGGTGGATGGCAGTTCACTGAGTTTAGCCTACTGTTCTATTTGGGGTCATGACGTAATTTTACCCTAAGCAGCATCCTAGTCATTGGTGGTGGTTTGTTTTTTGCCTTCCTCATTTTCAAGGTTCTGCAGTTAGGACTAATGCTTAGTTTGTGGGTTGAAGGTAAAGGGGCTTACTGATTATGGTTCCTCAGGATTTTCACTGGAACTGAGCAGCATCTATAGGGGTTGCTAAATTTGGTAGAACTAATAGTAGTTTTGCTACTGTCTTTTTAAATTTTGCCAATTTAGCAGGAGTCTGTTGCAGCGAGGTCAGGTTCATATACCCCTTTCTCACAATGTGGGTGCAGAGTTGAGAAAAGTTAAAGCTAGGGCATAGAGGGGGGAAAGGGGCATAGTGACAGGCTGTTGCATTCAGCTTTAATACAAAACAGCCCTACCTCCATTAGTGGCTCCTTGGCAGAAAGTTTGGTGAGGGGAGAAAAGACTGGTAGCGATTGTGGCTAGAACTCTTCTAGTTTTGGATGGCCATGGGCATGAGCATGTGTTTGGGGCCTTCACAAATGTTACATACATCTAGTATGAACTAGATATGCTGGATAACCTTCAATTCAAGTTAAAACGATTAATAAATTTGTGGCCATCAGAAGCCTGCAAGTCTAGCTTATGTGGCTGTGTATTTTTGGGGCCATTACACATGGCAAATGCAATGTGGTCACAGAAAGGATAAAAACTTTACTGAAAAAAATCTTTACATATCTTTTGCATAGAAACGGTGTCAATTTGATTTCACTGGGAACATTTCTGAGTCTAAAAATCATAGTCTCAAATATGCATTAAAAATGTTACTGACTTGTATTTCTGTTTCAGATTTAACCTATAAAGGTTAGTAAAGTTTTAAAATTATGTTCTTGCTTTTAAGCTAAATTATTGATGAAACTTATTAAAAAACATTTCCCATAAATAGAGAAAGTCAATTTCTATAGTGAATGGGCAAGTTGATTGAACAAGGTTTTAAAATGTGCTCGTGAAAGACTGTAATTTTACAGAACATGTGTTTGAGAGTTTTTTTTCCAACACAAATTTGTTTCAACTCTTATCTGTCAAATACTATTAAATCTAAGTCATCTAAAATTGAAATGTTCCCAGTGACTGACCTTGATTAAGTGTTGAAGTGCTGTTGATGTCACCTGAGATAAAGGAAGATTCAGATTGTTTTCTCACAGTGTCGTTCCACATCCTTCTTATACGACTCTGTTAACGTAAAGCAGTGAGACATAAACATTGTATTTTAGGGCACAAACAGATTTTCTCCCTTTCATCTGTCATCATGTGAAGCATCTACATTGCTTCTTGCTCTAAACTAAATAATTTCTAAACTAAATGGCTCCTTTGTTATGAAAAGTCTAGTCTACTAAATTCCAATTAGATAAAACATGATGGTATCCTTGCCAGTTCCATAAAAAAATAAAAAGAGAATGTTTGCATAAGAACAAACTGAAAGGAAATGTTTAAAAAGAAATCAATTCTACAATACAAAACCATGTATTGCCACCTAGATCATTATAATGAGAAGACAGTTAGTGCATATGAATGGAACATGTCTCAGTAGGCTTTTGTAAATAAGGTTAATTAGAAGATGCTGTCAAAGTCTTTGTTACCTGAGTGCCAGAGGAATAGCGAGCGCTAGTTCTTGTTGTCGATGCCTTCACTGAATTGTGGGGGCTCTCAGTTGGTAGTCCGCCACAGCAATAGGAATGTCGGAAGCACTTGCCATATTCCTTACGTACCTGTAGATGAACAATGGGGATATTTAAAAAAAAAAAAATAGATGCACAATAAATATCTCTCTTGAGATAAGGATGTGACCAACCATCGTCTATTAATGAATTTTAAACAAATTCCTTTATGGGAGACACACAAATTCAAAATTTTCCTCATTTCAATGCAGCTGACCAGCTTGTCATTCAAGTTATTTATAGTTATTTAAAAAGGCCTCCTATCATAGATCAATATATGTAAACCAGGTTACTGCACATCTATGTTTTTGTACAGTTCTGTGAGTAATTTCTTTTTAATGGAATGACTGTTTTGTGCAGGAATAAATAAACATTCTTTGATAAACTGATTAGGTTTGTATTTTTTCCTCTTCAGACTTTCCAGTCTTTAGTTTTTAGTGCAAAAATATTGAGTCCAGTTTTTGAAAACTGCCCTAATCTATGCAGAATGGAAACCACGTCAGTGAAGGCTGCAATAATGTCTCAGTGCCAAGTTTTGGATTGTAGAATCCAGGCCATGAGGTAACTCAATAGAACTACTGTCAAGACACAAGAATTACAATCTTTGTTGCTATGTATGTTTGCTGACTCCAGGAAGTTTGAACTCTGAAACTTCAATTGTTTTAAATGAGATTTTTGTCTGAATAACAATTAAGAAAAGCTGAGTAATAATATCAAAATTTGGCCTATGATTAGTTACCTTCTGTTTCTATATGAACGTCTTCATAATTAGATGTATTGATGTTTATTAATATTAAAGTCATCAGAACTATTTTACAGAGTAGTTCTTTCCCTAAAATGTGTTCACTGACAACTGGTTCTAAGTAATTCTTATAGCATGCACATATCCTGGCAGCACTGCATGGATCAGTAAAAGACATGTTTCTGAAAATTTTATCCACCAGGACTTTTCCAAAGTCAGCTGGCTGCTAAGGCTCCTAATTTCCCAACTTTCTTTTCAAAATGGAACTTGGGCTCCACAGTCACCTAGACACTTCTGAAAAGTTTATCTGTCCTGTGAATGTACGTGAAAATGAGAGAGCGAGATTGTGTGAGAAAAGGTAACATTTTCATATGTAGTACTGAAAATCCATTAAAAATTAATAAGGTTTTTTTCACAGACCTCAGGCTTTGCTTTCAAAACCCCAAGTCTTTTATTCATAGAATACATAGTTTTACCGTGATGCTTTTATAAAAGCATGAGCAGGATGCAAATTTGACTACTCAACTTAAAAAATCAGTTTTTTAGTCAAAGCTTGAATTTTATACAGAGATACCAACTTACATATTTTGTAAAGGAAAGGTACACTGTATGTATTTTAAATGAACTCATCTATACCATACAAAAATATAATCACAGATACATATTTAGAATGGGGTAAGTTCATGAAAATGTAAAGTTCTGTATCATTAAATGACATAACACCTAAGGAAAATGTATTTCTGAACGTTAACGGATATTAAATGCTCTGAAATACTATAACAGGGACAATAGCAATCAAAGTTGTATTTTACCCAAATACCACACTCCAGGGCTGGTTTTGCCTAATGCCTATATTGCTGTGAATGTATATTATCTGTCAGTACTGCACATTCCACTGTCATTATTTCTAAATTACAGCCTGTTCGAAACTGATGGAAGTAACAGCACTATCATCGTGTCAGGACTGGAAACATAATAGTTTTCTCTTCCACAATTCTGTATCTCTGTTCAATTTAGTGACCAACTAGTAATAACAGAATAAAAAGACTACATTAGCTATGCAGACAGGGACAGGATGATGATATCCAGTGAAAGGCACTGAAACTTTTAAACCTTAAATGGTAGCCTTAGCATTCTTTCAGGTATAAATCTTCTTGATCTAGATTAAGTTTTTTCATACTTGACTGGCACTTTAACATTGCTTGACTCCACTTAATATAGAAACAATGCATGATAGTAGAAAATAAAACAGCAATGTGTCTTTGGTTTTCAAATCCTATATAAGTGGTTAAAAGTGGTTAAAAAGGCAAAATTTTAAGATATCCTAATTTAGAAATTATTTGCATCTTTACTATGTTTACAATTTTCCCTCTTTTCTATATTCAATCCCATCTCTATGGTTTTCCCTTTCTGAATGTGTAAGGATGTGCTGTAGCCAACTTGATAAAAATTTCTCTTTTTATTCTGGCTCTCTTCCTAAAACATGTTATAACAGTTTGCATGGAATTAAGAAACACACAAAGTTAAATGGTGAGCATGCACAATTTAAATCACAAGAATGATACTTTGCACTTAGCACCCTTTTCATCTAAGGGTCACAAACCACTTTACAAGCATTGAGTTAATTAAGTCCCGTGAGGTACATGTAACAGGAGCTAATGATTACAAGTTCCAAAATGTAAATTGGTTAAAATATCTAGTGGCTAAATGTCTATTGTAAATTTGCTAAAATTATTTCAAAATGGTTACATTTAAGAGAAGATAATGACTATAATTTTTCATTTTACACCTCTCCCCCCCCCACTCCCTTTATTACCATGTCCTTCTTACCCTCATTTGGTATACGACTCTGACGCAGATTGTAAGCTCTTTGGTACAGTTGCCATTTTTTTGCTAGAGTAATACATATACAATAACCACACAAACATGGGGCAGCTCAGGATATTGTTAAAAGGATATTCAGCTTTAAACCTGTAGGCTGACACATGGACTCTTGCCCCAGGGTCAGTAGTTTACATGAATTTACAAGTGAGCCCACTCCACAGTCTTTGGGCCAGTCAACATTTTTTAAAATACAAAAATTGTCAACTTTGGAAAACTCCCTTCCACCTCACATACTACCTACCACTAATGACCACATTTTTCTACCATCTGTTGGTGTTCAGCATTAATTTGGGGGTCTCAGTTGATTCTGAAATGAACAGTTATCCACACTGCAACCCTCACCCATCACCACTGCTACTACTTGGCACCTCTCAAGAGAGAAGGCAAGGACCTTTCACCGATATAGAGGGTACACTACTCCCTCAACTCCAGAAGTGATCTCCTGCAGCTTGAGACACATCTAAACTGAAAATGAGGCTCTGATTGCAGCATGAGTAGGCATACCCAACTAGCTTTAATTTAGCTGCCATGGCTAACATTGGTAGTGAGGAAGTGGTGGCGCAGCGTTCAGCAAGGACTAACTTCCCCAGTCCAGGCCTGCTGGGGACTCTGGGTACGTACTCAGGTTGCTGGCCCACACCAGAGTCTGTGCCATTGTGTCTTCACTGCCACTGTTACCCACAATAACTAGATTAAACTAGTATGGATATGCCTACCTACATTGCAACCACACCTTCATTTGCAGTGTAGCCAAACCCATTGACATTGTAAGTGACTGGAAGGTTGAACAGCCATTGTTTGATGCCTTAACTCAGTGGTGGGCAACCTGCAGCCCATCAGGGTAATCCGCTGGTGGGCTACCAGACAGTTTGTTTACATTTGCACGGCCACCCGCAGCTCCCAGTGGCCATGGTTCGCCGTTCCCAACCAATGGGAGCTGCGGGAAGTTACCTATAGTAACTTTCATCCAAGATTCTCAGACCACTTTAAGAAACATTAACTAAGCCTTGCAACATCTCTGAACTATTAATACCCAATGTACACTTACATGAGTCACAGAGTCGTTAAATGACTTGTCTAAGAGCACACAGCAAGTTATTTACTGGAAACTGCACCAATGGTTTCTGATTCCCAGTTCCTTGCTATTGATCTAACACTAGAAGACAGGCCTTCCCTTGAAATTACACTCTATCTCCCATTTTTCTTCATTGCTATTTCTTTTCTAAAAATATTAGGCTACTGAAGAGGTATAAACCATGTGTGTTTGTTTTCAGTAACTTACTTTCTTTTGAAGGGCACAATGAAAGATGAAAATAAACATTCCCTGGAAAGCATTAAATACTGTGAAGAGATATGTCATCACAACCGTCTCCTCGTTGATAAACAGCAGGCCAAATGACCATGTTAGGCCAAGAAGACACAGGAGAGCAAATGCACCCAAGACCCAGGACCTGTAAAAGAAAATTAATTTTAGTAACACTGCTGATAAAAATGCATACCGCGAACTCCAATATTAACATTTCAGTTGCTGCAGTTGACTTTTACTAGGTTCACATTCAAATGCAAAAAATCCTTGGCTTTAACCTTTCCTCTATTAAAAGAAAGAACAATTCCATTTGGTACTTTCAGTCTCCAGTGGAAACAGCAACAGTAGATATGACCTTTTTTTTATTCAAGAACTGCACAAGATGTCAAAACTATTTTAAAATGCAGAGGTGTAGCACAACCCCCAGCTACCCCACTGCTTTATCTGTATTTTTACAAAGGAGATTGAGAAGTCTAGCTTAACCACTAACCGAGCCCTATATTTTGAAGAGTGGTGCTTCCATGTGTCACCAAATAATGTAACAAATACACAAAAGTTAAACAGCAGAGTAAAAACCTAGAGCCTAAAGCTTTAATATTCTGGTAAACTAAGCTAAACTAAGGCTAAGTGATCTAACTTCCACATGAAGGAGCCTTGCTGAAATGTGACAAAAATATGGATACATCCACAAACTAAAGTCTTTGAGAGAGATTCCAACATGACTAGTTTAAGGAAAAAGGACAGAGAACAGCACAGAATGAAGGGGAAAGGGATTTTAGTCAGTGCATTCCACATCTAACTAATGATCTTACTTGATAAATGGTTTATTATCTTCATAGCTAGAAAGCATTATAAGCAGAAAAGAGAAACAAAATTATTAGACAGAATTGTAACAGAAATTAATATGAAAGCATTTTTGTATTTTATATAAAAATTAGTCAAAATTAGGAAATTCAAAGTGCAGAGGCAAGCAATTTAAAATCATAAAGGCATAAAATAGTTAAAAATACTTTAGCAAATTAGATAATTCCAAACTAGTTAATTAAAATTAAGGGTGATCCACAATATTGACGGCGTTTGTAAAATTAAAAATATCATGCTAGGAATTTGTTAATGTAGGGTTCTATCTTACCCAGGTAAGTCCGTATTATAGTAGCCATCACAAACACGGTAATTACTGGTGTGGATGAGAAGACAGAAAGAGGAAAAGGAAGAAAAGAGAGAGATGCTAAAGATTAGCGCTCTCTCTCCTCATGCAACATGCAATGAAGCTGATACTGACCTATCTATAGCATCTGGTTTGCAATGTTAGCCTTAATGTAAACCTATCTTGGCCATTTTCAGTATTGAAAACAAATTTGTAGGACCTTTTCACAACCAACCCTTAATGTTCTAAATTACACCATCCCTTCAAAGAGTTTATAGCAACAGCCTTCAGTTTGAAAAAAAAACCACTAAAGAGAATACACTAAAAGACTATCACAAGACTATCACAGCTGTAAGATTCTTATTAATTACGTAACACTTGCATTACTCTCCAAAAGGGATACTGAAATACAGCACCAATATAAAGTAAACATTTGTTCAATTAGCATGAAAACAACAGATAATCTGTAAGTTAACAATAGTAATGGAGTCATTTCTCTTGGGAGAACTGGATTACAAATGAAAACTGCTCAGAATCCCTAAAATAAAAACGCTATTTAACAAAACAAACTTAACATAATCATATCAGCCATGCAAATAGGAACATCATTTTGAACTACATTTTAAATGCAAATGAAATTGTCACTTTGCTATAGAATTTCTGTAAAGATACTGAAATAATTTCTTGGCACTAACTGCAGGCCGAAATGATCTAATTTTGACCAATGCCTGTGACATTATGGTAACAATGTAAGGAAAGCAGGATTGGTACTGTTTCTTTCTAACTGACATTTGTAGTTGCTGGGAGACAAAGCCATGTGTTCCTAATGGAGAGTAGCTTTCAATCAGTTCAGTAATCAGAAAATAATCATAATTCTCATACTTGAACACAAAGCACTTACTTAATGTTTTCCAACCTGCTAGAGTCTGGTTTCAGAGTGTTTGAGTGCTTCACCATTTTGCACAATGTGATCACCAGGAAGATAAGATTCAGCTGTCAAAACAGATAAGAAAGAAATTAAACTACTTTAAGTAACAGGTTGAGTAATTAGGATGTTATTGACTTAAAAAAAACCCCTCTCGGTTTATTTTCAAGTATATTTAGGTGACTGGTAATGGTATTTGGAGTGTTTCACCCCTAAGATGCTGGTTCAAATGTGGACAAAGGGTAACATTTTCAAAGTCCCAATTTTACTCAAAATCTAGCCGCACCAAAAGTCACTACCTTCTCATACAACCTGCATTTGCCATATTTAACCTGTTGGTCTAAATTTTACATTTTCGGTTTAATTCTGCCCTATTGGACATCAGTACCTAAAGTTACACTAATCTCCGCCTTACCTGCTCCTGTTTCACCCATTTGTCCCCCCATGTTTTGCACCTCATTTTTGTTCTTGTTGCTACCATTCTTCTTCCCACTTGCCACCACTCCATCCTTCCTTCCCCCTTGAGCCCTTTCCTCCTCTCACTAGTTCCATCCCTTCTACACCTACCCTTCTTCATTCCTTCTTGCTTTCACAGGTACTACTCTTGTCTGGAAAACAATTTTTAAAAATTGTTCCACTGTAACAAATGAAAAACTTAGAAGACACAACAAGGGCACCTAATTTAAACCATTGTGTAGCACAGTCTACTTTCTCCATCCATTTTATTGTCTGGATATTGACACCACAAGGAGAATTGCTTCCATGTGGCAGCCTCACACTTTCATGGAGAGGGTTTCCAGCTATTGAGACTGATGGATTGGACTTCCTCTGAACAGGATCTCTTTAAATCCATCCTCCATCCAAAATCCAGGCTCCCAGATGGAGGGATGCTGGATTGGGATGGCTGGTCCTGACTCCATTCTGTGACAATAGGTTTGGAGATGGCAGTAGGTAAATGTACTGGCGGGAGGCCATCTGCAGAGCCATGGTACAGCAGGATTGTCATGGCCACCATGGTATTATTAAAGTCAGTATCGCCTTGTCCAACTTGATGTTTCAGAATATGTGAGGTAGGAGGGGGATGACAGGGAAGGAATATATCAATAAGTCTGACCACTGCACTAGGAAGGCATCACCTCTGGAGTTGTGCCCCTGTGTGTCTCAAGGCTGGGCACTTCTTGTTTCCCTGGGTGGCAAAGAGGTCCCATGAGGGGAATACCCACTGACAAACTATCCGCTGTACCACAGATGTGGAGTTCACACTTGTGATCCTTGTGAAAATACCCGCTGAGGCTTTCTGCTCAGAATTTCATCGTTCCTGGTATGTGCACTGCAGTGAGGATGATTTGCTGGTGGATGCACCAATTTCAGAGCTGGATAGCCTCCCTCCAGAGTGGTACGGACCTCACTCCCCTCTGTTCATTTATACATAGATGTTGTCCACCCTGACCTGGGCACGAGTGGATTAGAATTGCTTGCACACCTTGTGGCCACCCGCAGTTCAGGAAGGTTGATGTGGAATGTGCCGACCAGGCCATGGGTGGTCAGGCCTAGTGGTGAAGGTAAGAGTTTGGTATATCATTTTGAAGTGAGTGCCAGGGTGGGAAGAGTCCAGGAAATGAGCTGAGAGTCAGTACCAGTGAGACAGAAGCCGAATGCCAAAACTGGAGGATCAACCAGACTTGTAAGCCAGAGGCAGAGCTGGGGGAAGTCTGAAGCCAGAGGGGAGCAACGGCTGGAGGAAAGCAGGAGCAGGGATGGGAAGCAGGCTGGAACAAGGGCAAGTACAGCTGTGGATGTGGTATGTGTTGAGCAGCCACTAAACTGCTGTGGGGGCCAAGCTTATAAGAAAGACTGCTACACTAGCAGCCAATCAGAGGCTGTGCCCACTCAGAATTCTAAGATTGCCTAGCAGCGCAGTTAATTAGGGAGCAGGACAGTAGTTGTGCCTAGATGGTCCAGGAACCTTGACCTATGTAGTTGTCCAGGTGCATTCCCCTGCCTCGTAGAGACACGTCTATAATGAGTGCCTTTGTGGGAAGGGAGGGAGCAAAGGGAACCATCACACAAACAATGTCCTTCTCCCCCCAGGTAAGAGGTGTCCAGATGCTACAAGGAACTGAGACTCTCTTGTCCAAGGAATCCCTGTTTGAAAGGTAGACTTTTCTCAGCCAAGCCTGGATACTGTACAAATGTAGCCTGGATAAAGGGGGTCACATAGGTGCGTGCTACCATGCAGGACCAGACTGTTGTCTGAAGACTGAGATGAATGCTGAGGTTCTCATTATGAAGAATCTGTATAGATAGGGAAATATACTTCAGAGTTGCTGGGGCGAAAGTGCATAGCTTTGTAAAAACCCTTGGGGCCACTCCAAGACCAAAGGGGAACATCTTGTACTGGGTTTAGTCTCTATAGCCACCCAAAAATGCAGGATGCCTGTGCTGCGGGAATGTCTTTATGAAAATAAACATCTTAAATCAAGAGTTGCAGATCAGTCTCCTTTGTTCAGGGAGGGGATTAGAGCAACTAGGGTAATCATCCTGAATTTTATGTGGTAGATGAAGACATTCAGATGCCTGAGGTCCAAGATGAGTCTGCAGCTCCCTTTCTTTTTGGGGATCAGGAATTGTTTGGAGAAAAAGCCCTTTCCCTAATTATGGCCTCTCCAGCCCCTAACTGAATTAGGCAGTTGGATCTGGACAAGGGACGATAGTGGAGTGGTGCGTCTGCCGCACTGTACTCTATGGTGCTTTCTTGGTGGCTCAGAGGGCCTCTGGTAGAATGGCCATGAGACTGGTTGGAATCTATGCTGCAGCACTTTAGAATATTGTCTGCAAGAGGTGGGGCGCATATTCGCCAAGGAATGGAGAGTGGCATGAGAGTCTTGGAGTGAGTGAAGTGACTCACTGGTTTTCTCCCTGAAGGCTTGTTAACCTCAATGCGGAGATCTTCTACCAACACCTGAACCTTTCTGGGGAACCCCAATGGCTGCAGCCAAGAAACCTGCCTCAACTACTGACATCACAGGAAACTGTGTCCGCTATGTCCAATGACAGCTGAAGGGATGACCTGGCCATTAGATTTCCAGAATAGCCTGGAATTGGGGCCTGCATTACTAAGGTAATGTATTGGTCAACTCTTGTGGTAGTTCATGACGTTGTATTTTGACATAAGCATCCAGTAGTTCTTGATATGGAAAAGTAGACTGGCTGAAGAAAAGTTCTTTCTGGCATCCTTATCTGAAGGAATGACCCTTGACTGGTTAATCACTCTGCTCTGTGACAGCTTAGAGAACCAGAGAGTTCTGGTTTGGGTAAGAGAACAAATATTCTGCCTCCTTAGGGGGAACAACATACTTCTTTTCAGTTCTCTTTGGGGTAGGGGCCCATGTGACTGAGGTGTCCTTAGCTGGCTCCAAAACAGCCTCGTTCATAGGAAGTGCCACTTCAGAGGGTGCCACTGACAAGAGAATGTCCATGACCATGTGGGGAGAAGGCAGGATCCTGAACCTCTTCCAGATCTGGGGGGTTTCAGTATTCCTCCAGAGAAATTCCTATTACCGCTTGTAATCATCTTGAGGAGGGGGGAGACTGGTATCATCACTTGTCCACAGATGAAAAAGAAGCCCTTGGCAGATTCAGATGTACCGTCTGCTTTGTTCTTTTGCCTGCCCTAGAGAGGGCTCAGGCTCTAGCACTGGAGGTGATTTCTGATGAAATCTGTGCCCTCGGTGTTCAAAATCTGGGACTCGATAGTAAGGGTCTCAAGTGCTCCAGTATGGCCAGTAGGTGGGTTCACAGGGATGGGGTCAGGTCCCATGGGGATTGCCATTAATCCCTGACTGTTCTATATGAGTCCTGGGATGAGGCTTTGGTAGCTCTATTCAGGTTGACTTCGTGTGTGAAGACCATTGGTGGAACTGGCACTACCAACTTCTATACTTCCACAGAGTAAGAGTCATACAACTCAAAGGGGGAGCCATCAGTACCAATTGTCTTCTGGCAATGCGGCTAGAGGTATTCCCTGGAAAGCAGGGTCCTGATGATCCTTGAGAAGGGCGTACTGAGTTCTGATCAGAGAATTGGAAGAAGTCATTGGTATTTGATCTGTCAGTGCAAGCCAGGGCAGATGGTGAGCACTTTCTTACTTTCCTTACACCCCTTTGAGGACAATTTTGGAGCACTGGAAGCTACCAGCACTGTCAGAGCTGGCTTGTGCACCCAGTGAACTCCAAGAGCACCCCCCTCTGTGGCATGGAGTCTCATGCAGTCCCGAGGGAAAATGCAGCTCTCTTCTTTGAGGACTTATGAGCCAACTTGTTTGCCTTCTTATGAGTGTATTTCTCCTTGTCTTCTTCATGCTTCCATTTTGCAGAGTCCCTGAGCCTGTTAGGCTCCAGTCAATGAGGCGAGAGCAGGAGGTCAATCTGATCAAAGTCTCACAGAATGCTTCATCTGGTTCCTGCAGAGTCTGAACCCCTGAGACTGCCTAGTGCAAGGGGAAAAGGAGATCTCTCACTTTGATGGGATGTATGATTCCTCAGTGCAGTAGAGGCAGTTCTCATGCAGGTCACTTACTGGTAAGTCCCACGGGTGAACAAGGTAAGACTTTAAGCGTGGGACCTTAGGCATAAGTGTCCTGAGTGTTGGGAAAATTAGCTAATAGGGGCCAGGGTTCCCCCTCGGTAACTGTGAGACTACTCACTAACAAAATACTATTAACAATAATAAACTATTTACAGTTTTATTAGTTAGAGATTCAAGCAAGCTAGCAGGCTACAAACACAGGAGAGTTCGGTCCCAGGCTGTGAGCAGTTGAGGCAGTAGGTCCATGTCATCCCTTACCACTTTGTTGAGAGCATGAGGAGGTGAACGGCCAATGAACAGACCAATGGACACTACTATTGAAGAGTTTCCAGTGCACGCACTCCCACAGTGAATACCCATAGGGACCAGCACTCGAGGAAAACTGGCAGGATTTCACCCTATGATTCTTTGAACATGAGAAGTCTAATTGCCAGTTAGGCATCTAAAATGTGGAAAAATAAAAGCCTATATTTATAGAGTAAGGATCTCGTCCTGCAATGATAGCCAAGCAGTCAAGTCCCTACCCCTGAGCCCACACAATGTTCTAATAGGGCAACAGGACTTCACGCAGGCTTTGCCTGTATGGATATCATTTCAGAATCGAGACTAATGTTACCAAATATCTTCTCAATATTTATTAAAATTTAGAAAATAGAACTGAAAAGTAGTCCAGTATTTTACTGAAGATGATATCGTTGTACCATGGTAGATGAAAAAGAACCTTAAAAATAAAAAGCATTAAAGTACTGTACTTCAAGACAAAGTAACTATGACAACAGACCATATGATACTTGTTCTCCACATCTCTGTGAAAAATGATATAATTTGAAACATCAGCAACAAAAGAACACTAGTTCACCATCTGAAAAAGGATTAAAAAACATTGGCTCTGTATATGCACTCTGTAACTATCAGAAAATTATTCTATCTGTGCAAAAACTGTAAGTGGCATAGAGCTAACCTTGGGGAAAGACACATCCCCTTTTATCTCACTCACCTCCTATCATGAAAAAAGGGGTTCAGTTCTTTTAAATAATTTGCTGTTCTGGGTGTATTCATTTTATTACATAATACACCAAGCAGAAAGGACAGGGGAACATGATGGAAAATAATTACTTTTAGAGTAAATGGCTTTAACTCCCTTCCTATTGAGGGAGGTGTGGGTGCATGCACGAGAGAGAATGAACCAGATATTTTGCTTCTTTTCCACTAATCTGTATCAGCTGTTATCCAGATGACTCAATGCATTTGAAGCTGTTGTTTTAAAAAGAGTCAGTCATCCTAAATACTGAATTTCTTAATATCAATAGAAAATTTAAAAATAAATCACATTCCAATGCATAAAATCCACAGAGGCCTATCAAATTACAGGGTGAGTTTTGTGTTTGCACTTCTGAAAAAAATGGGCTTCTCTCTAGCCTATGACAATTCAACCAATGGACATGATGCTTTTTGCTTTCACAACTGCTGCATTACATTACACCGAATTTTCCACCTGTCTCAAGAAAATCAAACATTGACCCAAGTCCATCTATTTATTCTTTTATCGTTCTAAATCAATCTAACCTTCAACTGATCTATATCTATTCTCCTCTTCCTCCATAGAAAATATGGGACACCCAAATTCTTGAGTTAGTGGTTTCATCTTTTAGAGTTTGACATTCTCCAGTAAATACCAGTAAGTTATCAGTTAATACATATCTGCTGTCAAATAGATTAAAAAAAATTATCCTTTAATGAGATCCAAATCCAGTTGGTAGATGTGGTGCTGCAAGCCAAACTAAGGAGAGGCCTTCATCTTGGGTGGACTTCAAAGAACTCAAATGCACAGGCAATATGTGATAATAGGTTCAAAGAGTCTTGGTGAACAACAGTACAGGCCCTCAGGATCTAGCACAGCTTCACATTAAGTGAAAGTTCATTTGATGTCACCAAAATTTTGCATCTTCTTGTGATTAGCGGAGCTGCTGAATTCGGAAGGCTTCCACCATTTTAGGCAAAGTCTTATGGGATTTTGGATTCCTAAAATCAGAATCCAAACTCTAATACTGATTTGGCCTCAAATATCAATTCTAACCCAAAGTCTACATCTAAATACCACCTCCTTAGCTCACCTCTAGCTGTATTACCTATACATACATAGGATGATTCTCAAAAACAGTCAGCATTGGGCTAACTCTGGGAGCTGGGGTGGGTCAGTTCTTTTTAAGTGTCTAAATATGAATTTAGGAGTCTAACTAGCCAACAAGGTTTGAAAATTCTGCTTTACATGAATAATGAGTAAGTCCACAGATAAATTTGAGAGAATTATAATGTAAAATCACTACATGGCACAGATAGGTGATAGGAAGAAACGTTGCAAGGTTAATTCCAGTCCCCTGCACTCGTGGCAGGATTAATTATCTAGACCATTCCTGACAGGTGTTTGTCTAACCTGCTCTTAAAAATCTTCAATAATGGAGATTCCACAACCTCCCTAGGCAATTTATTCCAGTGCTTAACGACCCTGACAGTTAGGAAGCTTTTCCTCATGTCCAACCTAAAGCTCCCTTGCTGCAATTTAAGCTCATTGCTTCTTGTTCTCTCCTCAGAGGTTAAGAAAAGTATTTTTTCTTCCTCGTCCTAGTAACTACTTTTTACATGCTTGAAAACTTTTATCATGTCCCCTCTCAGTCTTCTCTATTCCAGACTAAACAAACCCAATTTTTTCCATCTTCCCTCATAGATCATGTTTTTTAGATCTTTAATCATTTTTGTTCTTCTTCTCTGGACTCTCTCCAATTTGTCCAAATCTTTCCTGAAATGTGGTCCCCAGAACTGGACACAATACTACAATTGAGGCCTAATCAGAGCAGACTAGAGCAGAAGAATTACTTCCTGCGTCTTGCTTACAATACTCCTGCTAATGCATCCCAGAATGTTAGCTTTTTTTGCAACAGCGTTACATAGTTGACTCATATTTAGTTTGTGGTCCACTATGACCCTCAGATCCCTTTCCGCAGTACTCTTTCCTAGGCAGTCATTTCCCATTTTGTATGTGTGCAACTGATTGTTCCTTCCTAAGTAGAGTACTTTGCATTTGTTCTTGTTGAATTTCATCCTATTTACTTCAGACCATTTCTCCAGTTTGTCCAGATCATTTTTAATTTTAATCCTATCCTCCAGAGCACTTGCAACCCCTCCCAGCTTGGTATTGTCTGCAAACTTTATAAGTGTACTCTGTATGCCATTATCTAAATCATTGATGAAGATATTGAACAGAACCGGACCCAGAACTGATCCCTGCGGGATCCCACTCGTTATGCCCTTCCAGCATGACTGTGAACCACTGATAACTACTCTCTGGGAACAGTTTTCCAACCAGTTATGCACCCACCTTATAGTAGCTCCCTCTAGGTTGCATTTCCCTAGTTTATTTATGAGAAGGTCATGCGGGACAGTATTTAAAGCTTTCCTAAAATCAAGATGTACCACGTCTACCACTTCCCCCCATCAACAAGGCTTGTTACCCTGTCAAAGAAAGCTATCAGGTTGGTTTGACATGATTTGTTTTTGATAAATCCATGCTGACTATTACTTATCACCTTATTATCTTCTAGATGTTTGCAAATTGATTGCTTAATTATTTGCTCCATTATCTTTCCAGGTACAGAAGTTAAGCTGACTGGTCTGTAATTCTGTGTTGTCCTTATTTCCCTTTTTATAGATGGGCACTGTATCTGCCCTTTTCCAGTATTCTGGAATCTCTCCCATCTTCCATGACTTCTCAAAGATAATTGCTAATGGCTTAGATATCTCCTCAGTCAGCTTCTTGAGTATTCTAGGATGCATTTCATCAGGCCCTGGTGACTTGAAGACATCTAATTTGTCCAAGTAATTTTTAACTTGTTCTTTCCCTATTTTAGCCTATTCTGATCCTACCTCATTTTCACTGGCATTCACTATGTTAGACGTCCAATCACCACCAATCTACTTGGTGAAAACTGAAACAAAGAAGTCATTAAGCACCTCTGCCATTCCACATTTTCTGTTATTATTCCCTCCCCCCTTTATTGAGTAATGGGCCTACCCTATCCTTGGTCTTCCTCTTGCTTCTAATGTATCTGTAGAATGTTTTCTTGTTACCCTTTATGTCTCTAGCTAAACTGATCTTGTTTTGTGCCTTGGCCTTTCTAATTTTGTCCCTACATACTTGTGTTATTTGCTTATATTCATCTTTTGTAATTTGATCTAGTTTCCTCTTTTTGTAGGATTCTTTTTTGATTTTTAGATCATTGAAGATCTCCTGGGTAAGCCAGGGTGGTCTCTTGCCATACTTCCTATCTTTCCTACGCAGTGGGATAGTTTGCTCTTTGCCCTTAATAATGTCTCTTTGAAAAACTGCCAACTGTCTTCTATTGTTTTTCCCCTTAGACTTGCTTCCCATGGGATCTTACTTACCAACTCCCTGAGTTTGCTAGTCTGCCTTCTTGAAATCCATTGTCTTTATTTTGCTGTTCTCCCTCCTACTATTCCTTAGAATCATGAATTCTATCATTTCATGATCACTTTCACCCAAGCTGCCTCCCATTTTCAAATGCTCAACCAGTTCCTCCCTATTTGTCAAAATCCAATCTAGAACAGCCTCTCCCCTGGTAGCTATCTCCACCTTCTGAAATAAAAAATTGTCTCCAATACATTCCAAGAACTTATTGGATAATCTGTGCCCTGCTGTGTTATTTTCCCAACAGATGTCTGGGTAGTTGAAGTTCCCCATCACCACCAAGTCCTGTGCTTTGGATGATTTTGTTAGCTGTTTTAAAAAAAATCCTCATCCACCTCTTTTTCCTGGTTAGGTGGTCTGCAGTAGACCCCTACCATGACATCACCCTTGTTTTTTACCCCTTTTATCCTTACCCAGAGACTTTCAACAAGTCTGTCTCATATTTCCATTTCAATCTCAGTCCAAGTGTATACATTTTTAATATATTAGGCAACACCTCCTCCCTCTTTTCCCTGCCGGTCCTTCCTGAGCAAGCTGTACCCTTCTATACCAATATTCCAGTCATGTGTATTATCTCACCAGGTCTCTGTGATACCAACCATGTCATAGTTGTGTTTATTTACTAGCATTTCGAGTTCTTCCATCTTATTCTCATACTTCTTGCATTCATATACAGACATCTAAGATACTGATTTGATTTGATATACAAGAGCGAGGAAGAAAATTATCACAAACATTTTTTAAAAAATCTCTATCTATAAAAATGTCACCATTCTAAAATCTAATATCTGAGGACTTTACAGAGCAAGTTCAATAATCTATGGAAAGCTGGGTATTCTCTCGTTACCAGTACAAAGAAGTCTTGTTTATAACCCTGCAAAATCAGAAGACACTGGACATTAAAATGATGCCGCACTGAATACTGTCTGTCCTGCACATCAGACCAGTGTAATTTTGAGGGAAATATTTTTGTCTCAAGTTGATTTAAAAAAAAAATTGTTATAAGCTGCAGAGAGGTCTGAAAGACTAGAAGGAGTGCTAAAGAAGATAGATAAGTGGCAGAATGAAAGTCAGGAACATGACAAATACAATTTATCACATGTCTTTCAGTGCCACATTTATCATGTGTGTACATATAAAAACACATATCTACAATATATATTTATATACATATAATGTGGATTTGTGTTTGTGTGTGTGTGTATATATATATATATACACACATATATATATATATATATATATACACATACAGACATATTAGTGAAATAACGTATTTCAGTATGAGTAAAACGACCACACATTTTTCCTGTATTGATTAAATAGAACATCTGCGGAACCTTTGTTTAAATAACCTTTACCAGGCGAATTTATTAGTTCCAGCTGTGATGCTCATACCCCAGTAGTCCTGGCTGAGCAAGAGTCTAACCAACTTCATCCATCTTCATGGTATGAATGAACATGGAGCTAAATAGAAGTCAAAATATTCGGGCTTTTCTGACCACAGATTATGGGAGCACACTGTTTGTTTTATAGCCATCAACCTGCTCAATTGAATCCTGCCTGCCTGAGCTTAGCAGCTTAAAATTCATTCCACACAGCCTGCAGTGCTGACATGGATATGATAAGACAGAAGAACAGAAACACCACTCTGAAGTAACCTAGCTGAACTGCACATGTTCTGACCCTTTTTGTCCTCCCTGGAGCTTTTGTTACCTGGCAAATGCAGCTCTAAAACTGTTTGTGTATCTCCAGATCTTTGCTCTTAGCCATGCAGAAGCCTATTTCTCTCAGGGACTGGCAGCCAAAGAGGTGTTCTCTGAAGAAGGCTTCTAAATGAGTGTGCAAGCTGAACTCTTACTGAACTGAATTAATTATTAAAGATGCAGATGGAACTGTCCAAATGATGAGAACAGCTCCTGATGTGTCATGATCCAAGCTTTCATTAAACCATTTCAGGCATACTAATGGTTTCCCATCGCTCATTACTTACATGCTCTTTTCTCATAGATATAATGACCCTGGTGCCCATAGGCATGACAGTCTATGGAAATACTGAAGTTGAAAGTTTTATGTCTTCCTCAGAAGGCAGTTTTCCCTCACAGACCCCCACGTTGTCGTGTATAGATTTTAATGCAATTGGAAGGATGGATTTAACCACAGAGAAAACCTTGTAAATTAAAGCAGCAAACAATATTGTCTCAGAATATGCATATTATTTCATTAATAAATATCATAAGAGAGAATTTAAACCAGTAACAGATGTTGAAAAGATTACAAATATTAAGCTCTTTCATACCATTGATAATGAATACCCTACTCTACAAACATGGCTCTTCTCTGGTTACGTTACACATGAGATTATTTTTCAGCCATTACTCATCTGCCTCTCTTTTTCTCTCTCTCTCTCAGTTGGACGATTAGAGGGCAAAGCAATTGCAGGAGAAGAATTACTCCCAGGAACTATGTTGTGATTGCTACCTGCTGTTTCATATTTGTGAAGTTGGGAATACTGCTCCCAAAGGCCTTTAGCCACTCAGTCTAAATGATTTGCTGGAGGATAATAATATCATGGCCGATAAATAACAGTGGACTCTGACTGTACATGGTCAATATAATTTAAATGTCCTTCACCTCTGTTCTCACTCTGACCTGATTATGAGGAAATATAAATGCCCTCAGCAAAGTCCCCTTCTAGTCCCCTCAAGTGAAATATTATATAAAACAGAGAGAAGTGATCTAGATAGTGCTTACAGTAATAAGTTAAACAAAAACAAACAAAAAACACTGGTTATAACCAGACCCTAAAGCACTGACTAGCTGAACTGTATGACATCAGACTTAGAACAGTTTTCTTTAAATGATCACAGCAATCATGTATACAACTTCTCCTATTGGAAGAGTATGACCTACTGTACTAAAAATTCCGTTTAAATATAGTTGAAGACTTAGTACTGAATCAAATTCCAAAGTGGGAGGGATTTCCTTTTCTTTAAACTTGCTTAAATAGACTAAACTTTGTACTACATTCCTAGTTGCTTGACCACATTCCTCATACCTCCAGGAGACTATTATCTTTCTGTCTCTCTCTCTCTCTCTCTCCATACATACACTTTGCCATTTGAAAAAATAAAAGGAAATTTTACATAACAGATCCTTACAGCATTGTGACTGTATCTTTAAAATGAAGCATCTATTTGCACATTGTGCACCTGTCCTTTCTTAAGTGTCCACGCTTCATGGGTTGAAAAAACTCCATTGTTTAACCGAGGTGGCCTTCTAATAAACAAAGAGTACATCTGGAGATACATACATCTGGAAATACTTCAGCATGATATCTTAAGACAGGATAAATCACCTATCAATAGGCTTGGCAGAATTAAATTTTTTAAAAATATAATTTTGACACCAATATCGATGTTTATTTTAAGCAGTTTTTTCTATTTTTACCTATTTAAATGTTTACAGGTATGGTAAGTTACGGAGTGGGTCAGACAATAATTATTTAATGACAGTAGGCATTGAAATTCAAGAAGTTAAGGCTTAATAAATGTTAAAACACAGATTGTCAACATTATGTGTCAAAATATACAAAGTGAATATCCATAAATCAAACTCAGTTCTCAAGGAGATTTTTATTACTTTGACTAGCTACAAATTTTGATTATCATCAATGGAAATATTTTTGGGGTTGGTCTGTGTGTCCAGTGAAATTGACTTTTACCAACATTTGATAAAAATCAAATCCTTCCAAGCCTACCTATCTTGGATGGTCTTGCACATCTTTTCACTGTAATTCGTAGATTCAAAATGCACCAATTGTCTTTCACATTCTGGGGCAGTGTAAATCATAAGATAAAAAAAATGTGCTTAAATAATTCACTGTATAAATCAATAAAAGGCAGGAATTTAAAAATTAAGGCTGACAAACTATCCTTGAGGCTGAAAAAAATATGACAAGACTACAAAGCTCGAATTAGTGAAGGGAGTGTCAGAAATTTTAATTTCTTGGCTTTTGTCAGTTTTTGTCACAACCATGGCATTATATAAATGCACAGGATATGGTATTTTACTGCCGTAGGTTTCTAAAAACACTAATAAAACCCACTTCACTGTTCCAAAATTTCAAAGTTATGAACTCTCTCTTATGTACCTACAGAATATCAGTGCACACTCAAGCACAGCTGGACCTTTCAGAGCTCTGACACGACAACCATAAAGTTGAGTTGTAAATTCATTTTGAACATCCTTTTCTTCCAAATTCTTACACCTGTATTTCCACCAGTTTGCATTAACTGCAGCAGATCTTCCCCTGGCTGAATATATAACCATGTTCTATTTATTGTAAAGACTGGAATGGTTCTAGGAATGGATAATGAATGAGTTAACCACTACATTTTTTATATAAAAAAAATTATATATACAATTAAAATATTTCCACCCACTGGAATGACTCGCATGGATTTTCTATTGGGTTCACAATACACTGATTATTATTTATATAAAAAACATGTGAGTGTTTTATACATAGTACAGATAACATAGATATGCATATGGGGAAAAACACTTACAAATATATACACACATATAGCATATGTATGCAGAATTATTAGATTGAATTATTTACCCAGAGGATTGGAACTTCTGTTTGAGTCATTCCAGTCTGTTGGATAAATACTTAGTTACAATTTTTGAACGTGTACAAAACCAACTCAATAGATGGTAGTAGTAATAATGGCCCTTTTGTAATCTGTATTTAGTACTATATTGATCTGTCATATGACTGCCATATCAATATGACCTTCAGTATTAAAATAATAAGGACACAAAGAAGAAGCAAAGAAGCACCAAATGAGTTCTGAACATTAATAATTTGATCAGAACTATATTTTAAACATTCTTTACAGTCCCTTGTTCCCATTATAAATTTGCCTTAATTATTTTCATACAAAACTCTGAGAGTAGGATTTGTAATGACTGATGTTACTCAACCTTCACGACGCTGTTGCTCTTGTAAAATGAGCAAAAAGGGGAAGGAAAGGGGAGGTGGGGGGTCGGAGGGAGAAGGAAAGCACTCTTACCAGAATAATGAAGGTAACAGGCCCAATGAAACTCCAGATAAAATAGTTATCTACGTGGAGCCAGCAACTGTGATGAAAAAGGCAATGAAAGTTAAATGATTACACTGGTTCCTGAATTGTAAAAATGGAAAGTGCAAAACCCATCTTAAATAATCCTTGAACAGGTGTTTCAATGTGAATACACAATGAGCCAACAACAGTGAATAGTACCATCTCAATCATGGCCATTCCCCCCTTAGCTAGGGCTGTTTTCCTGGGTTCTCTTGAACAAGATTGTTGATCATCTGCTCTGGTTTTCTCCTTACATACCAAAACTAATTTAAAAACAAAAAAACAAACAAAAAAACCGACCTCTCTCTTGCTCTCTTTTTAGGTTCAGTCAAAGTTTTTGCTATGGACTGATGAAACCTGACATCAGTAAATGCTTTAGTTTCATAGGTTTTCTATGTAATCTTCAAACTTTGCCTTTAACTTTATATCATAAGCAAAGTGCTGATCCCTGAAGAATGCAAGATAAAAAACGTTCAGATGTCATGTTTTGCTACAAAACAGTATGATATAAATAAAATACCCCATCTGGGAGTTGAATAGTAAGAAAAAACACATATGATATTAAAGTAAATGATGCATAAACTTATCGGGTGACTTCACTTAGTGGTTCATTTTTCATATAGCTCAGCACCCTGCTGAATCTCTTTTATTTGTCTTTCATCAGTAGCAAAATCAAGCAGCTTTCTAGAAGTCAACAATATCTTCTCATACTGTAACTAATTTCATCAAAGGACAAAGTAAAACACCATTGGGAGGCAAATTCATGCCTCCAGCAACTCAAATCCTCAGAAACATTCTATGTCTACCTTCTGTCACTTTCTATAAATATCTGTATTTTTATAAATAAAAGGCAATGGGTAATTTTAATCCTGCTTTACCCTTCTGATAAAATATTATCAAAGTGAAATATATAGGTTGGAATATTGTACTGTCATAATTCAAAATGAGAGTTAGCCAGAGGGCCAACCGAACAAAGAGATCTAATGAAGCATTAGCTTAAAACTGGGTGGTTAAGCCTGTCAGACACATTAAGTTCGGAAGAATTTTTACTTAATATCCATTTGAGGCCAAAAAGTTATTTACTTTTTCAATTTGTTTTAGGTCAATCTTTTGTGTTAAAAGAAAGACTATAATTTAGAATCTGCCTCTCCAGAGTACAAATCCTTTGAACCTAGACAATTACAAAAGACTTGATTGTAATTTGTGCATGGCATTGCCATTCTCTTACCAATAAAGCTTTCAAATGCTATTTTAGTCTGTCAGGGACCCTCTGACAGCTAACAGGCTTTAAAAAAATTATTCACTTGAAAAACACTCAGGTCACTTGCAATTACTTACGCTTTCTCTGTTCCATAGCTCTTATAGTCAATAGCTGCTGCGACACCAACTACTGTGGCAGGGAAGAGGTAGCCAGCAACATAGTAGTACTTCTTCCTAGAATATTCACTTTCAAATACTTCTACTAACATGAGATAGAGCTGCACTCCTTCTAGGCACATCCAGGCAAATGCTGCCAGGAAGAAAAAGTGTAAGAGGCCTGCAAATATCGGACATGCAATCTGCAAAGAAAGAGAAACATGAAAATACAAACTGCCAAAACCTTCCTAGCTAATTCGATACACTTTAAATGAAACAGCATACAATTTTGTTATGAAGGTAGTAACTGAATATTTCTACCAAAGACACTTCACAAGTCCAGAGTAGTTTTCACTAGCCAAAAACCTACGCTAGATATTCAGAAATGTTAGTAATGTATCATGTCCACAGTAGCTGCAGAAAGTATACTCAATTGCACTATGTACGTTAAGTATGGAAATAACTTATTAATATTCCTTACTGTAGTGGAAGCATTAAAAACAATTCCTTAATTTTAGGACTGGGATGTTAACACTACTGCAAGACTTACATTGTAGATGATTTGGTACATGAAGATAAATAAAGAACAGTTGGTTCTACATGTATTATTTATATCTTCTGTTTAAAATTCTTATGCAGCCATCCGAATTTTCTATCTGCTTTAATATAAAATAACTTTGCTTTTACTATTTTAGGAAGTTCTGCAGTTGTATCAGTAGCCAATTTAGATTCACTCCTGTCTAGCTGAATGCTGGATGAAATTCTACCAAATTATTAAATTCTAATCCAGTCTCTCAGCTCTGAATGATGGGATGAATTTTACCAAAGCTTCAAAAAGTTGCATCAGACACTCAGAGGTCTTCAGTGTAAAAAGTTCACGTTTCTGGTACATCAACATTTAATTTCAGCACCACTTTGACAAGTACCCTTTAAATCACCTATCTTTATTAACATATGCTTCTTAATGGAAAAACACTATTTCCCTTTAAGAGGGAAATAGAAGCTATAATGGTATTTTTGATGCCTGCAAATATTATTTGTGAACATGTCCGTCTTAATCTTTTGTAACGCCTTTTATCCCAGCCTTGCTGTGTCAGTTACATACAGAAACTTGAAAGCTTGGCAATGGTGTCATATTTAAATTCACATCCATTTCAAACAGTAATTTTCAGAGAACAAGATCAATATGCACACAGACTTACTTTGTATTCTGTTTTATCGATGCCTATTAGGAAAATGAACTCTGCAATGAATAGGTTGATACAAAGATTCTTGTGAATAGTATTACGATCACTTTGTAGGCCACGGAAGAAACAGAATGTGAAGATGCAGATGGCCAGGCATACAAGGGAGATGACAATTCCCACCCAGGTGATGACAGTAAGGAGTAGCTCATGCACTCCATCTTTGTACTGAAAATAATCAAGAATGGAGAAAATTAATATGGCCACTTATCAGTACAAACAGAAGATCATTTAAACAGGTAGCAGCTAGAAAATTCCTGATGAATTTTATAGATGACAGAAGAAACGTGCTGAGTATTTTATCAATCTGATGTCAGGTTTATCTGCTGTTCAAGATTAGTGTGGGTGCAAGAAAGGCAGCTCTGAGTACACAGAGATAGAAATTTGAAATAGACGAGATAATATTTTTACTTTTTTCATGGTGATCTGTAAGCTTGAAGAAAATTCTGTGGAAGAGACTTGTACCATGAATGTATTGCTGTACACATGTGCAGATACAAAAGAAAATTCTTATAATAGTCTATAAGAGAAAATCTTGGTTCTTTCCTACAAACCTACAACTCTATGTCCAAAAAATCTGAGTGGAAGAAATATGTGAACATTCATCATGAAGAAATCAATTAGAACAAAAAAAAAAAAGCAGAGGAACTCATCTGACCCTTCAGCTTACAACACAAACTCAAACCTCATGTTCAGGTAAAGACTGGTTCAGAAGATTGTCCTCACTTTCATTGGCCACAGGGTCAAACCTGTCATTCTCCTTCGTTTTGTTTCTTATATTGGTTGTATGGCTCAGCAACTCTCTGGCAGCTTCTTTGCTGGGCTATGCTGCTGCTACGTTTATATTTGCAGGCACTCTTGGGCTTCCCTATTTAGCCGCTCTCCAAAGTGCACAATGTCCAGGCAAAGTCCCAGAACCATTCAAATGTCACATGCTCTGGGACTTTAGAGATCTCATAGGCAGCGTGGTATGCAGCTAGATGGCAAAGCTCTGTAGTGCAGGGAAGTTTGAAGAACCCAGTAAAGAGGCTGCTGGATCTCATCATTAGTATAGCAGCTTGTGTTTAAGGGAGGGCATAGAATACACAAACTTCCCCACAATTCATATCCAGCTGTATCTGGGAGTTTGTTAAAGGCATGGGGCTAGAAGTTGAATGGAGGGACCTGAAACCTGTCCAGTTATGGGAAAGCACATCTGGTCAGAAAATTTCAACAAAAACAAGATTGTGACAAAAATCAGAAACAATTAAAAAAAAAATATAATGTTCCCCTCACCTTGTGATCAGTTCTATGGAAGAGGGAGAAAGGTCATATGGAGAGGAAGCTGCTCTTGGAAGTGATGCATGAAAGTTGGAAATGCTCAGAGATATGTTTAAGATTTGGATAAGCATCTGAACTTCTGCTTTCTTCTACATATTAAAGCCAAACCTTCAAAGGTTTGCTCTATACTGACTAGAAGCATCATTACTTACCACAATTTCCCTATGGGCCATAAGGATTGCAAAGTTGGTTAGGTGGCTGCAAGCACAAGATGTATGAGTTTTATTTGTGTCAATCAGCTTGCACCCCTGAGTGGACCAGTATCCCATCATAGTCCTCTCTGAGTAGTTCCAGAAGGAGCAATTTGCATTGAAATAATTGTCAGGCTGGGGGATAAAAGGATAAAATAAAATTAGGATTTTACACTCTAAAATGGCAATAACAGTTGTTCAATATATGTAAAAGGTAATTTAGATTAAACTTTGCATGTTTCGGACTATAAAGTTTTTCATCAGCAAAGTTGTGGACTATGTTGTACAAGGCAGACATCTAGTTTAAAAGGGACTTTATAGTCCGAAACACTCTAATGTGTAATCTCAATTACTGTAGACCCAATTTTAAACAATTACAATTTCCATCTTACTATTTTATGCACTAATGGTGCATTGTAGTCTTTTTTTTCTTTCTGCGAAATTAAAACTGAATTTATTCTGTAGGATTTCACCTGTAACTGACCATTTAAAAATACTGTCCCTTTTCTATTCTCATTTTTGAGCAAACCAAAGTTGCACATAAGAGGCACCGGGAAAGGGTTAGCTCCTCAAGGCCTACTTCAAGGAGAACCTGCTGAAGTAGATAAAAAAGAGGAAAACCCACACATATTTTTCTGAGCCAGTCCTGATAGTTTACTATACCCACTCTCTTGGCATGGGAACAGGAAGAACCCAACTCAAACAGCAGAGTGAAAGAGCGTAGTGAAAAGAAACATATGGATTTAGCAGTCACGAGGAAGATGGGCAGCAAACTTTGAGGCATCGGACACTGTAGAAACTACACTCTGTTCTCTGTTGCATAAATCTACTTGAACAATTTGTAAAGGTTTCTCAAAGCTGGCCCGGAATTAAAGTAAGTACTCCAAGTGTCATTTAATTTTGCTACATTAAACAGGCAGAGTCATAGCAGTTGATATTTTTCTATCCTGCTGCTAAGGTAAGAGTTAATTTTCACTTAGAAACAAATTAGAGTCATTTACATTTTCATGTTGATTACTGAATTAGCTTTCATTAAGAATACACTTAAGTTCTAATAATCACTGAACCAGGCTCATTTAATTTTATGTTCATAGACTTAAATAAACTTGTGTCTCTGACCTAGTCCAACATTTAAAATTCAAATGGAAGGAAGGTGTTTTTTTCTGCTTTGCTCTTCTCTCTTGCTGATTTTATGTTCTTCCTATTAATTCATTAGCATAACTCACATCAATGTGTTCCAGGGTAAAAAGCACAGGATCAGTCAGGTACACACGGCTGGACTCCTTGTTGATGGAGGCTGCAATGACGTGGGAGTTCACTGCAATGGTACTGTTCCGACCAACGAAGTCACTACCCAGCTTTATGGTCGCGTTTTCGGTACTGAGGAACCGTCCCAAACTTTTGTAAATGATGAAAACCAATTTTGCTAATCCTATTAAAGGAAAACTCCCATTATAATGTCATGGAATTGTAGGTGAAGAGTAAAATGTGTACTGAATAATCTATTGTCTAAATGCAAAATAAAACATCAGCAAAGATGAATGCATTATGCAGGATTTGGATTCCAACCAAAGAGACTTACACACACTCCATACAAGAAAGAGCCATTGAACAGCTATTTTTACTTCTGCAAGTCAATGTATTAACATATTCAGAAATGCAAGATTTAAATTACTATTGCTTTAAATGTGTATTTTACACAGATTAAAGGAGTCAGATTGTTTATGTGCCCAAACTTACCATTCCTGCTGTTCTGTTTCACAGTGTTTGCAGAAAGTTGGATCAAATTGCCTCCTTCGCTGCCCTGAGGAAATTTCAAGTCCTGCACCTGGCCTTCTGTACTGAGCACTGCAACTTCCAGAACTAGTCGGACCAAACACAAACCAACAGGGGAGGGGAGAAAAAAAAAGTAGAAAACATATTTTGTGGTCAGATTACAATGTGGCAGGTGGTAACTTTCTGAAAACTCCTTATTCTGCTGTCCTTGTTTGCCTCTTCAAGACAGATGCATGCTGGCATGTTTCAACTATGTGGACTTAGTTTCTTTAATCTTTAATCAAACTTAGTTCATACTACCCAAGTAACAGCACTTCAGTGGTGAAAACATGATAACAAACCTTGTTTTATTGTGTGCTTACAAGATATCACTTTAAAAATGTTGTAAAATCTTAGGTTGAAAAAATGCTTAATTCTTGAAGCCCAGAGTGTCTCTACTGCATAAATTGTTAGTGTCTGTCTACAGTTTTTAACAGCAATTATGCAATACTAAGGCTATCCTAAAATACTGTAAATAGCTAGGTGCGTTTAAATAGTATAGTTATGTGAATCTGTATTTGTGTCTAGAAAAGTCCAAAATATAGGTTTTCTGCATGTATGTTAAAGAGTTGTTGGAAGACATTTTATGTTCTGCCAAACAAGTATTTTAAAAACGATTTAACTGTTACTATCAGTTCTTTACATTTAACTCAGGTTTGTATAGTGCAGAAATAAGGTTTTATAGAATTACCTCACAAGGTTGGATGCTCTTTGATAGGTAAAATTACTCAGTTCAGGACAGCCCACTTATCAGGAAATATCTTTGTCTCAGTGTTAAAACCTGGCATTTACGCCCACCTGTACATCACATTTGACAATGGTTTAAATTTCCCACCCTACATATTCTGAAGGACAAACACAAATGCTTCCAATAACCAACAAAACAGTGAATGTACAAGAACATGACAGATCTACAGTGGTTTTTGCATGGAGACTATTTATTTGATTAATGAGTTCAATATAAGTATAAATTGTGACATCACGGGTCACTGAAGTCAAGGAGACTTTTCCCACTGAGTTCAATGGGGGTGGGGGTGGGGGGCAGTATTTCACTCAGAATGTCTTTAAAGGGGAGAGAGGGAGAACTATGGGGAATGGAGGGGACAGGTAGTCCACAGCAAGCCTTTCTGGAGTTAAGATTTTAGGTTGCTCTGTTTCTGAATGCCATTTAGTTTAATGGGAGTTGTGCTTGCACAGCTGGTCTGTTAGGCCTTGACTGACATCAGTAGCCTTGACATGAGCAATATATTATTTTAATTTGAAGGCAGCTTCTCCTGAGCACTGACGTATAAGTAGTCCCATCGAACTCAATAGAACTACTTGTACATCAGTGTTTGAAAGATCAGGGGCCTAGGTACACAGTCTACTTTAAAGGAAGCTGTTGCCTTACAAGTGGCATGTAGGCTAATTTGCAAAAGATGTGTCCTTACTGTTTTTCAAGGGGAAAAAAGTAAAGGTAAAAATAAGAATGAAAAATGTCTTCGATTTTAAATCAGACAAGAGAGAATATGTTTTTTAAAATTATTCTTTAACAGTTAAATCCAGCTCAAACTCTCAAAAGCTTTTCACAAAGAGATTCTATCCAAACTCCTAATAAGGGAGTGAAACTTTTGTAATGTCAATTGGTGTAACTATTTAGTAGTGATAGTGATAAATTAGTGATGGTGATAAACATTTCCTATGAAAGTTCTATAATTAGGTGGCAGAGCCACCACTATAAGGTGGTAAGGGCCATCCAGAATTTGAACTTACAAGTGCACAGTTCACACCAATATTACTTTGCTTACAATGTGATGTTTAGGATGCAGTTTTAAGAGGGAAAATAGAGGTTTAAAATATTATTTATTTGGATTAAAACCTAAGTTGATCTAGAGGCCTTTCACCTGCGAGACCCTAAGTATCCAGCAGTTCAACATTCTTCTCACACCCCCATCCAAAAAATTATTTATTCAATACTCTTCCCATTCCCAAATCTCTCGGTCCAATCCCCAAGCCTCTGACCCAGCACCTCGGCATCATATGCTTCCCTTTCCCCTTGTACCTCACTGAGACGTGACTCATCAGTACACTAAAGACATTTTAATTTTATGTACCAGCAGTGGGTATAACTAACTCAAGACTATACCTGTCTTTGTAGGTCCCTAATGCTGAGCCTTTCATCGGGGCCACCATTTAAATTCTAAATTATGTTCCAAGTATCTGCAACTATTTTGTAATCTATGGAGCATGGCTATTCTGCATTATGGGAGATGTAGTTCACTGAATGCATTCACCTGAAGGCAGTTATGTTTAATATAAACATTTGGTCCATGTTCTATGTGCCTAAAAAATGTAACTGGCAAAGCACATTCCGGAAAGTAATTTAAATTCATTAGGAACAGATTATATATAATGGGAAAACATTTCCACAGCTCCACAGCAAGCATTTCAGTTACTTCAGAAAATCCATTCTCTGGCATTTAAGCACTATTCATATCCATACATTCTGCTAATGATTTTTCAATTGTAGATGAACTTTGCAACATGAACTGCTTTACTTTTTTACATGGCATTAATTATGCTACAGAAGAATACTTTTTTTAACTAATTAAGAAAATACCCCAATTTACGAACACTCCGCCCCCCCCCCTCCCCCCCCAGATGGGAAGCTGCAGCTCACTACCCAGTACTGCAGACCCCAGCTTTCCTAGTGTACTGTGACTATTAACCTTGGTTGTTGTTTTCTTGTCATAGCGGGATATGCAGTATTTGAAACTACACTTGAAGACAAATTAACTTACCAATGTTTTCAGTGGGCATTGAGACTCTAGTTGGTTCTAAGAGATTGTCAGCCAAGACAAAAGCCCCTTCTTCTAGTGTATCAAGTAACATTGTTGCAGCGTGTGCTTGTTCTGAAGAATTCATATCTTTCCAGGATTCTAGAGCTTCAGGCCTGAGCAGGTTGTTCACTGTGTCAACGATTGCCTGTATTCATTAGAAAACTATCATTAGGTGTGATTGCCCTAGGCAGTGGGAGAAAGTTTCCAACATTATCTGGTGACAATTATAATATTTATCTGTCAAGATGATTTACTGTGATTTAATGGCACCAGAAAATTATTTTCAACATAAAAATATTTCCAACCCTTTGTTGAACTAGCACAAATAGAGGTGAACTAGTCACCAGCAGTGTGTTATCTGTCACTGGTAAACATGCAGCTCTGACTTGTTTCGTATCAGATATGAAGACTGCGTTATTAATGTGCTGAGAAATGTAAGAACCAATGCAAATGGTCTTGCCTGAAGCTTAATATTGAAGTTAATGTCAAAAAAATATAATTCACATTTAGAAAACACCAAAAATACCAAAGCCAGCATTCCAACGTTTAGGCTAAAAAGGCAATACTGTTATCCTACAAACTTAACACAACACATGCAGCTACAGTACCATAATCTGTTGTCTAAGACAAACTCTCTCTTTTATTATAAGAGGCATGAAATGAAGTTGCCTCAGTAGTTATAAAATAGTCTGCACCACTCTCTCTCTCTCCTTTCCTGTACCTGTTGACAAATACTTGGAAGCTTACTAACTTCCATTCCTGCACAATGGTCATTTAACAAAGGAAATCAGTAGAGCAAACAAGATGCCCACTGACTGACCCTGTTATCTGTGAAAGCATAATTACAAAACTGAACAAAGTTCCCATTTTTGAAAGTCTGCACTGTGACAACTATATTATTATGTATTAGGGTTCATTAAGCTGCATATAAAACAACAGTAAGTAAGGAGAAAAGGGAATTTGAAGAGACATCATTACATTCTCTTTACAAAATAATCCAATCAATCACAGTAATCAGTTAATCAATTGAAGGCAGGCTCTTACACATTAATGCATAATGTAGCTGTGCATTGAATATGCCATGCATTGCTGAATCATTGTCCCATTTACCTAGTCATAATGTGTCATTAAGCACATATATAATTTGATCAGTTTAAAAGCACTGGGAATGGAAACGGAACACAAAAATATTGGTTTGGAATACTACACTGTGCACATGAATGATTAGGAAAAGTTGGTTGAGGCTATTGTCAGAGCAAGATTAATTAGCCTAATCCATCTTTATATCCTCTTTCTGCCAGCATTGTGAGCCACACAACCTTCCTGGCAGGTTGAAGATACTTCGAAGTGGCATTAAAAGGCTTTTTTTTTTTCGTTCTCTAATGGGAGACAGAATAGTCAAAATGCTCACACTGATACTGCTGCAGCCATTAACTAGAGTGGAACAGAAATTGGTCTGCAGAGGCCAGATTCATTAGTCACCAAGAAATACAGATTGGAGCCTCTAATCTGAGGTACAATTGAATCCTCTGTCACAAAGTGGGAACTTGCTTCATTTGCATAGTGTAAGTCAGTTTTTGATTTGTAATTTCAAGAGGTTTGTTATTCTTATCTGAACAGAGAAGCTCATTTGAGACTCACTGAAAATGATATCGGTCAGAAATTAAGGTCGTGCTACTGTTTCTTGTGTATCTATATACCGTGCTGATTATATGCATTCATTAACTTGAAGCATGCCTTATTTACTCCGGTACAATCTAACTCTATGTATTTCTTCAGTGGAATCAAAATGATTATCAATATAATAATATTTCTGAGGTGCGCTCTCCTCCCTGCTAAAGAGAGGGGGGAAAATAAAAGACTATTTTTGTCCCAATGACACACGTGTCCTGGGCAACACACCAATTACTACATTTCCCATTAACCTATATCTTAAAAGGTGAACTGCAAATGAATTATGAAAATTCAGTCCATTCCAACAATATCTGCTGTGCTCCCCATTAACCAGGCTAAAAGGGACAATTAAAATATTATTATTTGAAATCTGATTCCACCACTCCTATTTCTTTTTTCCCTTTGGATCTCACAGTAACTATTCTTGCTGTGACCAACCAGCTCCCATTTCTATGCAAGGCTCTAGCCTGTGAAGGCTGGTGACTGGAGCAGTCCTATATAAAGGGGGGAATGTCAGATAAGAGGCTTTTCTTTTTATTATGTTGTGCGGTGTTTCAAAGTTTTTATTACCATTGTATTATATCCCATAGGGTGTAAGCAAAAATTAATAATATTACAAAAGAAACTTTGAAAAACCGTGCAATATAATTTTAAAAAGCCACTTACGTGATCCACTCTAGGCCAGTTTCTTCCACTAGCAGTACTGAGTGGTGGCAGTGACATAACTGGCACAGCATCACAGTGTGGGAACTGGGCACTGCAGGGATGGAGGCTGCAGAATCTGCAAGAAACTGAAAGTCAGGTAACAATATACTGCATGCCCCTTGTAGCTTAGCTAATGGGGCACTTGGCGCATACTGTACTGTAAAGTTACAGGATGATTTTATTTTTATTTGCAGTCCACTCCCTTAAGTTGCTGAATCTGACCTTTGTAAAGACTCTTAACAAAAATCTCTCGAATTTAAGATTGCACCTCAGAAAAAGCGAGAAACTAGCAATATGACACCATTTCTGTTTTATTGACATTTTTTCTCCACAAACATAACACAAGGAAACAGAGATATTATCATCTCCAAATCACAATACTCATTACTTTTCGATTGGGGGAAGGGAGGAGGAGAAGAGTTGTAAGCGCTGATCATTTGCTTATTCTGAGAGTATTATACCTGTGCAAAGCCAACATTTGTACAGTTGATATGGGGCACAAAACACATTTATCAAAGACTGAAATACATAGGATCATGCAGCAAGATGATAAAGCGTGGCAGGTTGCTGAAGCAGGGTGAAAGCAGGGTGACAGCACAGGAGAGATACCTTAAGGTAAGCCCTGCATGTCTTCTCTCGTTTTTGGAGCTTTTTAGTAAGAAAAAAGAAAATCAGAGGTTAGACACATTCTGGAAGCTACAGAAATATCCAAAAATTAGTCTGGTGTGTCAAATCTTCAGTATGCAGAGTCCAGATGTCTGTCTAGTTTTAGCCCAATGTACTTCCATGGGGCCATGCAACATTTTGAAGGACACTACTCCCCAACCATATACCTGGTTATAACCTTCCTTTCCTCCATCAATGGGAGTTCTGTTCAAACTATGAGTAGACTATGGGCATATGCTTGGTCTCTGGAGGAACTCTGCTCAGCAATATAGCTAGGCATTTTGAATAAAACCATCAACCACTCTTGCAAGAGCTAAAATCCCAAGACTGTAGTTGCCAGAGTGGGAGATGTGAGAGGATGGGATGGTCTTTCCAAAACAGACTGTGAGAAAAATCCTTAATTTATATTGTGCTGACTGAATCACAGTGGGCAAGAAGTTTAGCACTCACAACTGGAAAGATAATGTTATTATGATTCATATTCAAGAACATCAAGAGATATTTTTATCTGTGATAATATTTGCCAGTAGTAATAACATGTTTAATATACCCAATTATCATTAGTGACTAATGCTCAGGTCTTACATGGACTACCAAAGGCTCTGATCCTGCAATAGGTTTCCATGAAGATACGCTACTCCCCAGAGTTCAATAGTGTCCCTTCTTCTCAAACCAGAGGTGATATATTCAATATTTAAATAAGCATACACACATTTTATATTTGAACCCAGTCATCTACTGAGCTTCATGTCAGCCAATTAATAAAATTTACACTTTATTGTGGATTTGTTTTTTTCTTAAATCTTTATTTGTACAGTAGGAGTAAAGCATAGATTTGGCAGTAATGTTTCTGAAAGGGAAAAAAGGATTATCCTAGCAAGTGGAGGTGTGGGAAGCTGTGTACCTTGTTATAACTCCGCCCAGCTGAGTCTTTTTCACTAGGCCTCAGTTCTTGCAGTTGAGCATCAAGAATGTCCACCAACTGTTCCATCAGCCTCACTGATGAACTCACATCACCAGCAAAAACTGGTCCTTTGGTGTGTTTAGCCAGTTCATTGGCAAGACTAGCAGCATTTTCTCCACTTCTGATCTGAAAAGACAATTTATATTATCTCAGCAGGATCCCTTGTTCTGCTTATGGCTTCCAATTTTGGTTCTCTGTATACCTTTGTTGTGGCAAAATAATCATTTGCACGTACACTGAAATCCACAACTAATTGAACCAATAACTTTATCTCAGAAGATTAAAAGTTCTTAGATCCATAACACACAAAGCAGTCAAAACCAGAAATTAGATTGGTGATTTTGGGCTAGATCTTCTATTTCATCTTCACTTTTATTTTACCACTGTTATCAGACACTAATAAATCTTTTTGTTCATACCAGTGTTTGAGCCATTTGAAAGTCAAGCAGCTGGTAGTGATGGCAAATTATTTAGTTTCATAAACCTCACTGAGGCTCACTAGGGAGGGGAAAAACAAAAAGTGATGCTGCATTCTAATCATATTCTGTTTTTAATGCACTTTTTAAGAATGCACTTTCTTCCATCATTTTCAGTTAGCTAAACATCTGCTTATACCGTACATATTTTGGTGTGCACTTTATAGTACTTGATTTATTAGGTGAATGTACTTTTTTTCTATTGAACATCAAAAAGCATGTTTGAATTTAATAGGAATGAAATTAAGCAAGCATGGACTCATTAAGAGTTTAATTTAGAAAACAGCTTACCAAAGAACACATGTGAACCTAGCTTTCAGTAAATGCTTTACAGACAAAGTATGCATAATTCTTTCTGCTTTTAAATTGAACAAAGAGTAATAAAGATGGTTTCAACATACAAAGCTGAATAATTTATGTTCAGAGTTAAAACCCTTAATCACCAGTGTGTATCATATTAAAGGGTTCCAACCAACCTTCTGAGCCAGCTGATTTACCCAGTGTGAGGTACAGTTGCTAAGATCAGGGCCCTTAGGGTTCCATGTTCCAGTGGAAACCATGCAGAGATACGAGGCAGTTCCTACAACAGATGTAGAAACAACAGTGAAATTGAAACCATTTTTCTGCATGCATTCGGGAAATCAGCTACAATGCACTCCAAACTCTTTATTAAATTTTGAATAGCACTAGTGGAAACAACTGACAAAATGTAAGAAAATAATGTAAATTACAAACGGCAATATACAAATCAGGGTAAAGTATCAGACTTTTACAGCAAACAAACAAAAATCTCTTGATTTTCCCTGGAAATCATCCAGAGAGCAGCTCATAATGGGAAAGGCAGCTGTAAGCAAGCTTCTCTACAGTTCTCAAGCAAAGACCTAAAATTTGCCCTGGATTCTTGAGAAGTGTGTGTGAGGTCATTCTGTATCTATTATCAAATGCCTTTTATAGATCAAAGCCTGAACAAACACTACATACTCTGAGTAACAAAAATCATGACAGTTTGAGATTACCCAAAACAAAAAATGCCATAAAAGAGTTGTCCATTCCTTTTGAAACATTTACTTGAGATCAAGATTTTTTTTAAGGCAATACCTCGAGTTCCTTTGGGACAAGGGCGTTCAACCATCATTCCTCTTTGCGTCTGAGGCCAGCTAATCCCCCTGGCCTCATCAGGTTCACAGAATCTCTCTGGCAAAGGGAAAAAACTTGTCACAGGAGGAATTTTCGTTGTGGAAACTGCTGGTGGTGGCTTGGGCCCTCTGCTTCCTTCCTTTGTGCCTCCAGCTAATGTTGTGCTTATGGGGCCTTTCTGTGAAGTCGTGCTTATGGTTGACACAGTGGTTTTGTATAGCTCTGCTGAAGAAGTTATTGTCACTGCGGTAGTAGGCACTGTAGGAGAAAATAAGAGTAATAAAAATAATTGTTCTTCAAAATAGTGAAGAAAGGTAAAAAAAGGTTATGTGATTTTACATGATTCTCTTGTGTCTTTTTTCTTTATTTCAGTATCAATCTTTTGCGCTCTCTACAGTCACCGTTAAGCGTATAATTCTGAATGAGTTTCTATTCTTTTTTTAATTCTCTCAGTCTCAAATTAACATGATGGTTCAGTACATTTTGTTTACACCTTCTCTCTGATACAAATTGATAGTTACATTGCTAAAGGCCGAGAGGCACTGGTAATGAATTATCAGTACATGACAAATACACATAAAACAATTAAACATGTTCTAATCACCTTAAAAAAGAGCAGTATGATAGAGTAATTTAAATCAATGTGCTGTAAACAATCAAGCTCAGTGTAACAACAAAAAATTGTGGGCTGTAAATAACTAGGCCATTTAAAATCTAAAAAACATCGTCACCCACTCTACACCTTGCAGGAAAATAATTACTGTAACATCTTCTCACCCGGCATCATTCTTGCTTGATTAGATCCCAACAGAAGAAAAGCCTAGCATGTATGTGTTGTCTTAGTTTTTGATCATCTCGGGTTTTAACATTTTTTTTATATATATAAAGCGGGTATGAAGAAACAAGTAATTCAAGCCTGTGGCAAATACATGGCTTAATCTTCTGTGTCAAGACAACACTGGGTTAGACCAAATAATTTCTGATTTGAGACCCACAGCCGATTGATTCTGCTGACCCACATACGGAATGTACTAACAAATAATCCTTGTACTGATGGAGTACAGAACAGATCTGTTTGGAGTCCTATTAGGCTACAGAAGTATAATATTGGTATCTATGAATATTATGCTCACCACCATAATTTGTTCATCTGATAGCAATAAGGGCCAGCGGAAGAATGCAGCTGCATCATTTGTTATTTCTGTATCTCCACAGGCATGCATGATGCTTTACAGACAAAGCAAAGACAAGCCCCTGTCCTTTATTTAAAATGAAGAATTTAAAATGAAGGACAGGTATTTACTTCACCTCTTGTCAGACATACTGGAAACAAATGGATTTGACATTTTTCAGTTTTTGGGGTTGTTGGGTTTGGGGTTTTTTTGTTATTTCTCATAGGCTTATATAATAATAAAATAATATATGGAGATATACCTATCTCCTAGAACTGGAAGGGACCCTGAAAGGTCATTGAGTCCAGCCCCCTGCCTTCTCTAGCAGGACCACTTCACTAGCAGGACCAAGTACTGATTTTGCCCCAGATACCTAAGTGGCCCCCTCAAAGATTGAACTCACAACCCTGGGCTTACCCTAATCATACAAAGGGAATTTTCACCTCATGTCCTTGGGCTATGATTTATCAAAAATATACATACTTGAAAATAAATTATACCGCGAGTGTAAACAAGTGTACCCGAGCTGTCTTTCAGATTTTTTTGAATTTTTCAAAAAATGTTTTAAGAGTCTCAAATGTTATTTACACATATCACGTTACACATCTTTTTTTATTAAAATCCTTTTTCACATTACTCACTTATAACAATTCTTCATGGATAAATGTTTCAGTTTCAAGTTCTTAAAGAGCAAACTAAATTTCTTGTAAAAACAATATATGCAAAGATATTCTTTCTGACATTACTCTCCATCTCAATCAGAAACTTCTTAAGTTTGCATCTTATTTCCAGTCTAATTTATTTACTGTTTGAGTACTGCCTGTGTAATCCTGCTGAACTTCTTGCCTACCCAGCTGCAGCAAAAACCTATTCAAACCTGTCTATCTTTTTTTTGTAAGTATTTGCATGACATCTTGTGAAACCTCTGTAATTTTCTTTTGATTACAATGCAGCCAGGCTTTCAGTGCTTTCTCAATTAACATTTGTCAAAAGCATCACAATCACTTGAAGAAGTGTCAAGTAACTGCTGCTGAATCAGGTGCTGAGGGGTGGGGAGGGGAGAATGGAGCAGGGGAGAACGGATTATAACTATTATCCTATATATCCCATGACACACAGTGCTAATTAGTACATATTTAATCAATGAAATCTGTATTAACAATATTGCAATTAGTACTGTTATTAGACCTTTACTTTTGGTTTTGGGACAAGAATAGTCTAAATATTATAGGAACTAGCTAAATATCAGTAAAAGGACTCATGACAAATATTTGAAATTCAATAGTGAGGTGACTATTTTAAGAACACACAATTTCATACTGCATCTCTGAGTGCAGCTGATTTGCTATAGACTATTTTCAATGCTACCCATTAAAATAAATGATACAGCACATCTACTTTGGTTTTAAGGGGATGATCTGCAAATACAGGTAATAAGAAAGACATTTTAAAAATTATTTATAATCCCTAATTAGTAATAACATAAAATCACAAAAATAAAATGTATTTTAAAAAACTATCTACAAAATACTTTTCTCAAGACCTGAGTGGAATTGCATATCTGAAAGAGCACACTACAATAATTCAAATGGAGTTGGAAGTGCAGGAAAGGAGAAGCACCTTCAGTGGAAAATGTTAAAAAAACGACAATTCACGAAATCACTTTTGAAAAACATCTAGCATTTAAAAGGCAGGTCATTTTGTATTTAAGGAACTATGGGAGGATTTAATCTACAATGTAATCTAAGATTTCTATTTAGATGCAAAACTGGAGTTTATTCTTTTTTTCATTGCAACTTAATTCGAATAATGACTATTAGGTAATATCTGTACAGCACTAGGAAAGAGAGAACATGCAAGCCTGATATGCCATCAACCAGAACTTTTACAATGAGGAGGTGACAGCTGTCGAGTAACTGCTTACACCCCAGGACTGCATCTCAGCGTCAGGTAGAAAATCACCCTCTTGTGCCCAGAAGCGGGGATGGGACTGTAGGGGGTTAAGATATGTTTAATTTGCCTCCCACATCAAAATTAAAGCAGTTACGAAATCTCATTTTGTTTGGTCTTAACTTTTAGACTGGGCTTTTAGACTGGGCTACAATACTTGTGGCAATGGGAGGAGGAAAACTTCCCTTAAAAAAAAATTTTTTTTGTGAGAATGTGTTCAACTGAAACTGGACTGCACAAACAAGTAAAAATACAAACAAAAAGAGGTAAATGTAATTATTGTGTAGATGATAAATTAGCTTACATTTATATCCTATACATATACATGCTTTTTCCTAAACCAAATTTAAATTAATACTCAAACTATCCAAATAGGGTTGCCAACTTTCTAACCCTCACTCACTTTCACTGGGCTGGGGCAGGGGTTGGGGTGCAGGGGACTGAGGGCCTGGGATGGGGGTGTGGGCTCTGGGGTGGGGCCAGAAATGAGGAATTCATAGTGTGGGAGGGGGCTCCAGGCTAGGGCAGGGAGTTGGGGTGCGGGAGGGGATGAGGGCTCTGGGGTGAGAGGTTTGGGGTGCAGGAGCGGGCTCTGGGTGAGAGCCGAGGTGTTCGGAGTGCAGGAGGGGACTCCGGTTAGGGGCCAAGGGGTTCAGAGTGCAGGAGGGGGCTCTGGTCGGGGGCCGAGGATGCTCAAAGCTGGGGTATAGGAGGCGGTTGGGGGTGCGGGCTCTGGGAGGGAGTTGGGTCAGGGATGCGGGCTCCGGCTGGGCAGCGCTTACCTCGGTCGGCTCCTGGAAGCGACCGGCATGTCCCTCCGGCTCCTAGGCTCAGGGCCACGGTTCCCGGCCAATAGGAGCTGCGAAGTTGGTGCTTGGGGCGGGGGCAGCGCATGGAGACACACACCCCCTCTCCACCCCGGCCGACTTTGTGCCTAGGAGCTGAACATCCCGGCCGCTTTTGGGGGCCGTGTGGAGCCAGGGCAGGTAGGGAACCTTCTTTAGCCTCACTGCGCCACCAACCAGATTTTTAGCGGCCTATTAAAATCTCCTGGATTGCTTTCAATAGTCACCGGGAGATCGAGGCTGATTCCGGTAGACTCCCGGCCAATCCGGGAGGGTTGGGACCCCTCTACCCAAATGGATTACTCCTTCCCCCAATGAAAATGTAGGAATCAGTGGGGTGAAATACAGCAACTGTTTAACAGTGTGCTATGTAACAGAATAGCTTAACAATTTAAGACAGGGAGTAAATGATAATTTCCCCCCCATGGAAAGTGTAATTTAGATAGTAAAGGCCAGATTACTAAAGGTATTTTGGCACCTAAATATGCTCGTAACTTCTTTTCAAAATCCCACTAGGCATCTAAGTGCCTAACTCTCACTGAAATGCCTGACTCCCATTGACTTCAATGGAAGTTGGGGCCTAGGCACTTTTAAAAATTCTACAAGGTTCCTATCTGCATCTTTAGGTGCCTAAATACCTTTAAAAATCTGGCTTTAAATCCCAATGACTTTCAATGAGATGTAGCCGCTTACGTGCCTAAATCAATTCTGAAAACAAGACTTAGGGCTTGTTACAACTTAAAACGCTACCCCACTGCAGCTGCACCGCAGTAACGCTTCAGTGAAGCTACTACCTATGCCGACAGGAGGACTTCCCCCATTGGCATAGGTATCGTACCTCCCCGAGAGGCGGTAGCAAGGTCTACAGGCAAATTCTCCTGTTGACATAGCGCTGTCTACACCATGGGCTAGGCTGGTTTAACTGCATCGCTCAGAGGTCTGGATTTTTCATACCCTTGAGCAACATAGTTATACCGATTTTATTTCCGGGCTTAGACCAGGCCTGAGGCTTCTAAGTCACTTAAGCACTTTTGAAAATTTTACCCAACAAAGTAACAACAGACACATTGGCATTTGGCTAGGTCACTGCAGTTAACACTTCCTATGCTCACAAACAGTGCCGTGGGATTTGAAATACCCCATAAGTAGCAAGGAACTTTGTTTTACATTTCTTCTGAAAGATGGCCGCCTAGCACAGACCTGGGTATTGTTTTAATTTTGACTCAGGGAAATCACCAACACTTCCTGCAGCACCTAGGTATTAAGAAGTTGCGCAGCCAGCTATTAACCCAGCCAATCCTGCTTAGTTGAGAACACAAAGTTAGCATAACCCAGGGGTCGGGAACGTTTGGCACACGGCTCGCCAGGGTAAGCACCCTGGTGGGCCGGGTCAGTTTATTTACCTGCTGATGCGGCAGGTTTGGCCGATCTCTGCCCCCACTGGCCGCGGTTCGCCGTCCTGGGCCAATGGGGGCGGCGAGAAGTGGCGCAGGCAAGCGATGTGCTGGCAGCGGCTTCCCGCCGCCCCCATTGGCGCAGGACGGCGAACCGCGTGCTTACCCTGGCGAGCCGCGTGCCAAACGTTGCCAACCCCTGGCATAACCCATGTTCTTAATTGATATCTACACATGATAATAAAGGTTTCAATAAACTAGCAAAATTGCTACAGTTGAAAACTAGGTTAACTGGCTACCATTATCTCATCTCTTTCACCATGACCACTCCTCAATCAATCAGCAGCATGAGATAATGGCGGAGATCTGATTTTCTTTAGCTGTTTGCTGCATGGCTCCTTGGAAGATTCTTGGGGTGATAAAGATTTATTTGCACTAACTTCCCATTATTTTAAGGCCTGGGTATTGGCACTATAAGGGCTTGTGCTCTACACACACCCACAGCTGCTATATTTTCCTGCAGTGATCTGATAAAATGTAATGATAGTTAACATGCTGCAAATAAGGAGAATGAACTCCAGTTTGAACTGTTTTGCACGGTTAGCACAAATTGGAATGAACATAGATTAAATCTTCCCCTAATTCACTGAGAAAAGAATCTGCCTTCTCTTTGATGCCAAAAAGCATTACAATGTAACAACATATCCATTTTTGAAAATACCCCCTGCTCCTCCTAATTCTTTCAATTTAGAAAGTATTTTATTCCTGAATTTCTTCTGCCTTCTTGCATTCTTTGGGTGTCTGTGAGTTCCAGATCCAGGGTGAGCCCGTCATCCCCCTGGCAGAGGGGCAGGCATACCAGTACTTGGGCACGCCGACAGGTTTCCATGTCCGGCAGACACCCAAGAACACCATCCAGGAGATCTTGCAGGATGCCGCCAAGATTGACGCCTCTCTGCTGGCACCATGGCAGAAGATAAACACCCTGAACACCTTCCTGATCCCACACATCTCGTTCACCCTAAGGGGATCCGCCGTGGCAAAGGTGCCCCTCAACAAGGCAGACAAGATCATCTGGCAGCTGGCGAAGAAGTGGCTGTTCCTTCCCCAGAGAGCCAGCAATGAGCTGGTCTACATTACCCACAGGCATGGCGGCGCGAACGTCCCCCGCATGGGTGATCTGTGCAACGTCACGGTAATCACCCACGCCTTCCGCCTGCTGACATGTCCCGATGCCACGGTAAGGAACATCGTGGCGAACGCCCGGCGTGATGCGACAGAGAAGCAGATCGGCAGAGCCCCTTCCAACCAAGACATCACCACCTTCCTGAGCGGCTCCCTGGATGGGGAAATTGGACGGGACAGGAGCGACATCACTTCACTGTGGTCCCGCACTCGCAACGCCACGCATCGCCTGGGGAAGCGCATTGGCTGAGTGCTGCGAGGAGCGCCAGGAGCTGGGAGTCCGGGTGCCACAGATCAGGTCCGATGACAACACCATCATCACCCCAAGTGCCAGGGGCTTGCTGGAGAGGACCCTGAAGGCTGCCATCCACTCGCTCTACGTGGAAACCCTGAAGCGTAAACCAGGGTAAAGCCTTTGAGTTGACCAGCAAGTGGGACGCCAGCAACCACTTCCTCGCCAGGAGCGGTTTCACTCATTTCACCGACTGGCAGTTCATCCACCGTGCCCGGCTCAACTGCGTCCTGCTCAACGGAGCTGTCCGCCACGGGAACCGAGACAGGAAATGTGGCTATTCCAACGAGACGCTGCCCCACGTCCTGTGCAGCTGCAAACCCCACTCCAGAGCCTGGCAGCTACGCCACAACGCCATCCAGAACCGCCTGGTGAAAACCATTGCACCACACCTGGGGGAGATCTCCGTGAACTGCGCCATCCCCGGTACCAACACCCAGCTACAACCTGATGTCGTCGTCACCGACGAGGCCCAGAAAAAGATCATCCTCGTCGACGTCACGATCTTCTTTGAGAACAGGACCCCGGTATTTTGTGAAGCCCGAGATCGTAAGCTGGAAAAGTACGCCCTCCTGGCCGACACTCTGAGAGTGAAGGGCTACGAGGTGCAGATGGACGTCCTGATCATCAGAGCCCTGGGCGCCTGGGACCCCTGCAACGAGCGTGTGCTGCGGACCTGCAGGATTTGTCAACGCTATGCATGGCTCATGCGGCGCCTCATGGTCTCAGACACCATCCGATGGTCCAGGGACATCTACATCAGGCACATCACTGGCCACTGACAGTACCAGGAGGCGTGAGCCAGAGTGACATCATTCTTCGACTACGAGAAAGGGACCAAGAGACTTTCTCCACTGGATCATATGAACTGGAACCATAAACTCCCTGAACATTAAATCTCACCAAATGAGAGTCAATCCATCCTCATCATCATATCCACTCATTATACTCCACACCCGAACATAGCCACTTTATGAACTTCTGTACTTTGCCCCATCAACCTTTTACCCCCAGTCGGGGATATTGCAGATTATGTATTCCTTATGCCACCCAATCTTAAACCAAATTTTGCACCCTCTATAATCTGTGTGTTATTCCCTGATAACCAGAAACTTCTATGCTTAAACTCTGTACCGTTCACTTTTTTTTAATCATCATCTTAATAAAATCTTTAAATCTGAAAAAATGCAGTATCCTCACCCACACGGCTTGCCAGCCAAGTAAAGAAGAATCTGGTATGGTTTACACACTTGTTTTGAGTTGCATCTGTTTATTATTTTAAGTCCAAATATATTTTATTACGAATTTAGGAATATAACTTTTTAAAAACTTATCTTTTCACTTATCCCAAGAAACCACATTCCTACACAATTTTTATGTGGTGTTCAATCATACGAAGTATCAAAGTGCTGTGGAGGGAGCGGTAGCATAGAGAATACTTTACAGAACTTTGTACAGTAATTCCCATAAGTGCAGAGAGGGGGAAAATAGCATACAAAGGATGAAGTCAAGGGAAGGGACTATGAAGGAGAGAAAAGGCCGATACGATATCGGTCTGTTTCTTGGTGCAAGAGAGTACTTTGGTCACAACATTCTGAATTCCCTGAAGGATTGAGGAAAATTGTAAAATAGACAATTGCAATAGGAGAGATTGTGATTAAAACATGGATAAAGGTTTCAGCAAAGGCAGGGTCAAAGTAAGGTCAAATACTGGCAATATTCTAGAGATTGCAGTAGGCAGAATTAAACATAAGGAAGACATCTGAAGAAGGAAAACATAGGTCTGAGGTCAAGAACGAGTCCAAGATTTTTGGCCTTGGGAGTAATGTGAATGTCTGACTTCAGGAGTGCGAGTCAGATATGACAAAGAAGTCTTTTTACCCAGGAGGACTTCAGGCTTGAAACACTCAGCATTTGGAAGTTATGGTGTAGCCAAGCATTGACAGAGTCAAGACAGCAGATAGACAGGTGACAGAAGGATCAGAGTCATTACTGCTCCCATTCCAAAGAGAAGTGACACAGATTGCTAAATTTTCCATAACGGCCCCAAATTAACCATTCCAACAGAAGAAGTCAAAGCCAGGACGTCTGCTTTTGCAACACTAACTCTATGACATCATTAAATGCCTGATACTAGGGTATTTTAGGACAAGGCAGCAAAACACTAAGGTGCTATGGTTAAAAGATGTAGAAACAACACCCAACTTTATGAATAGACAGTTAAGAACATAAGAATGGCCATACTGAGTCAGACAAATAGTCCATCTAGCCCAGTATCCTGTCTTCTGACAGTGGCTAGTGCCAGATCCTTCAGACGGAATGAACAGAACAGGGCAATTATCACGTGATCCATTCCAACATCCAGTCCCAGCTTCTGGCAGACAGATGTTTAGGGGCACCCAGAGCATGGGGTTGCATCCCTGACTATATTGGCTAATAACCATTGGTGGACCCATCCTCCCTGAACTTACCTAATTCTTTTTTGAACCCAGTTATACTTTTGGCCATCACAACACCATCTGAAAATGAGTTCCGCATATAAAGTGTGCATTGACAGTTGTTATAAATGATCTTGTGCAACTACAAAAAACAAACAAACAGAAAAAACCAATGATCTCAAAATTTGACCTCCAGTCTACCAATAAGTGTCTTACACATAAAGACACCACAATCACATTGTACTGTAATAAGAAAACTGATGGTCAATTTTCACAGATTAATTTAATATTATGCTGACACTAAGGTCATCTGAGTATTTTATACAAACAAAATATTGGTTTTAAGGGCTGTCTTCCTAATCCCGCTATGACTTTATTTTTGTGTATTAAAGGGCATTCATATTAGGCAGCTTATGTCTCTCTTCAATGTGCTGTTTCTTTAACTATGGGGAGCTGGCTTAGGGTATGTTTACACTGACGCTCAGAGAGTGCTTCCCAGCACAGATAGACAGACTCGTGCTAGCTCTTCTCGAGCTAGCTAAAAATACCCACTGACCAGCAGCTCAGGCTAGCTGAGTACAAAACTGCTCTGACCCCCCGATACACACCCAGGTGGCTAGACTGAGCCGGTGCTCAGGCTACACTGCTGTTTTTAGCATGCTCGCTAACACAAATCCATCTACCCAATCTGGGAAGAACGATCTCAGCTGCAGTGTAGACATACCTTTAGATTGAAGGAGACGAGGTAAAATTTATTTTTAGTTCTTATGTGTATATATGTATGTGTTATATATTAGGTTATATATATTAGGGCTGTCGATTAATCGCAGTTAACTCACGTGATTAACTCAAAAAATTAATCGCAGTTTTAATAACACTGTTAAACAATAGAATACCAATTAAAATTTATTAAATATTTTTGATGTTTTTCTACATTTTCAAATATATCAATTTCAATTATAACACAGAATACAAAGTGTACACTGAACTCTTTGTATTATTTTTATTACAAATATTTGCACTGTAAAAATGATAAACAAAAGAAATAGTATTTTTCAATTCACCTCATACAAGTACTGTAGTACGGTCTCTTTATCATGCAAGTGCAACTTACAAATATAGATTTTTTTGTTATATAACTGCACTCAAACACATAACAATGTGAAACGTTAGAGCCTACAAGTTCACTCAGTCCTATTTCTTGTTCAGCCAGTCGCTAAGAGAAACAAGTACATAGATTTATTTGTGTGTCTGTAGTAAAATAAAATTAAAAATCAATATACAGTCACTGTCTTCCACTGAGCTTAGAACTGCAACAGGATAATTACACAGAGACTCTGAAGCCACCACCAAAATTTTCTAAAGATACCTTCATGGATGAACAGTGAAAACACTGTGTTCTATATAAGGAAGGGAAGAGTAGTATTAGCAAAGAGCTCAAAAAGCTTTTTACTCCCTTTCAAGCTCTTGCTTCACTCACCTTCTGTTTGACTAGAGCTCCAATAGTGAAACGAACACTAGGGCAGTTGCCCCAGTCCCATAAAATACTTAGAACCAGCATCTGTTTTCCAATTGACCCCATCATCGTTAAACGTTCTGCAGCATCCAGTTACAACATATAACAACATTCCAAAAACAATCTAAGGCTTGGTCTACATACAGTTTTTGTACCAATATAATTATGTCAGGGTGTGGGATTTTTTTTATCAAAATAGGTATACCTGTACAACCGTTAGTGTGGATGCAATAATAGTAGTACGAAGGTACCTTATATCAGCATAGCTTGTTCTCCTTCCCATACTAAGAATAGCTATACTGGTAAAAAGCACCTTTATACCAATATAACTGTATTCGCACTAGTGGGAATGGTACCGCTTTGACTATACTAGTATAACTGAAGTGGTACAACTTTTGTGCATAGTAGACAAGACCTTACTGTAAGACTTTCTGAAGTGGCAAAAAAAGTTACTAAATGTACACATTAATGACATGAGAAGTGAAACATTTGCCTTCAATGATAAAAAAGCTTGTCAAAATTCTTCCCTCTCCCTGTATCTCCCTTGCCAAAATGTTCCACACAGAGTAGTTCTTCATGAATTTACTCTATCTCTAGGTATTAACTTGTGGTTCATACTTGTTGAAGTCATTTCTTATGAGATCTGTGTCCCAAAAGGCCTCTTTTGGGGAAGAGAAGGGGGGCGGGGGGGAGGAAGAGAGCTGATGCAGATAGTTGTGCTCATTTCAGATTAACTGCAATTGTTACAGACTTACCTGGAAGACTAATGTGTAATTCCACAATGTCATAATCTGCTAGAAAGATGTAGGATAATCTTGTCTAAGCAGATACTGGAGACAGTGCACGCAGGATGGAAAAACTTAAGAACATTTATACCTGGCATTGCACATTGACCCCATCAGTCCCCCCAAGACCTTCTAGCACACATCTCCTTCAACTGCTGGTGCCAAGAAGTTAAAAGGTCTGCAGGTATACTGTAATCAATTAAAAGCCAGGAAGCAGAGCACAAATGCTAATAGGTTTCTGGCTCAAAATGAATGAAATAAGTCTTATTTCAACAGATCTCCTCTAGTAAAGGTGACACAAATACAAGCATTTATTCCTAATAAAATAATTCTCCTGTGAGCTACAAAGTAGGCACTTCAGTGTGTGTCATACTAACATAAAGTAACACTGCCATGTGTACTGAGTACCTAAAAAATCCTTGCCCTTCTGCCAAAATCAAGGTCTATAAACAAAAATGTCAGAATATATGTTATATTAATGATGACGCAAGTGAATTGCAGAAGTAAAAGCAAATGCTTACCTTGGGCTGGGTCAGGTGGGCCAAACTCTAGAGAGTATCGGAGAATGAAGTTGTTGTTCCACACATACAGGTGGTTATCTCTTGGGTTGTAATCCACTGCTGCGATGTACTGGTACTGGTTGGGGAAGGGAATTTCTACATATTCTCCTCTGCTTAACCTGGTGTTGTAAATGTAATCAATTGCATTCTTGCCAGTTTCACTTTCGTTGTCTTGATACACTGATCGGACTACATAGAGGACTCCACATATCATAAAAGCATTGGATGCTGCCCGTTTGTCATATGTGGTTTCCCATGTTGCTTCAAAGCGAAGAGTATATGGATTCAATTGGCTAATAACTATCATTCCATTGTTTTGTTCCGTTGCATAAATTACCCATAAACCATTTTCATCAACTGCTAAATCAATATCAGTCTTTCCTCCCCATCTGTATGGAGAAGTGTCATGGTAGTTAGCATAATTGATAATGGCCTCTCCACTTTTAATTCTAGTCCTCAAGTCAAACTTTACAATGTTCCTGGTTCTTTCTTTGTTAAAAAATACAGCACCATCATAGACCACAAATCCAGTGCCATCCACTCTATTTGGAAGTTTGTAAGTTGTCTGTTGGCGTCCATTTTGGAAGTCCTCTAAAGAAGCATATTCTATCAAAGTATCAGTGCGATATGGAGTCCATGGCATGAAGTATATTTTATCTGCAGCCTGGAGAGGATCTTTGCACCAAGCACCTGCCTTTTGTTCAGCTTCATATAAAGACGGTGAGTCCACAATTGCTTTCAACGTCCCCGGGCAAACAAAAACTAACAGTCACAGAGAGAAGTAAGACAAGAATTATGTCAAATTAAAACATTCATGCAACCAAACAGACTAGGTAAGTCATAATGACTGTGTCAGGAAGAAAAGATTCATTTAATTTTATAATAATTGCAATTATCACTCTTTATCATCCACTTTTCTTAAAGTTACCATGTTCTTATTGTACCGGTATGTAAAGTGGATGGGAACTGTTTTCACTAGTACAGACCAAGGCTCAATAGCACACATGTACATCTAAAAATGTAGAGCTACTCTTGCAATTTCACTACTCTTAGACTTTAGTGAATACAGCATTTAGGCTCCAGAGCTTTTAACTGGTGTGTAGTAGTGCGGTAGGTCATTTCAGTAAAAAAATCACATCAAATTGTTTAGAACTTTAAGAAGTGGTGAGGCTGAAAAAGGAGGTGCCTCGATTAAAAATAAAGAAACAAAACAAATCATCAGGTATATAGAGAAAGCAATTAGGAGCAGAGAAAACAAAACACAACCAAAGCAATGAATGAAACAGACCAGGAAACCCTGTAACCAAGGCATGCTATGGAGTGGGTTCTGGAAGCCAGGCAAGATGACATTTTATTAACAGGAAAGTACCCAAGGATGAGAGAAAGAGAGGGAAAGAGAGAAAGCAAGGGAATCTCCCCTCCAGCCCCAAGTTTTTCAGACACTATATCCCACCACCTACTTTAAGCAACCAAGTCTCTTTACTGCAAACAGTCGACTTCTTTATGAGGTGTACTTATGAGATCCTGCTGATTATCATAATATCAGAGTGTTGTGGGTAGGGGAAGGGAGGAGGTTAACATCCATAAGGCACATAACAAGGAGCTGGGGTTTGGACTGTATACGTTATTTACCTTTTTGCTCCACTTCTATTTTAAGCATCGGAAGAAAAATAAAAAAGTGCAAGGAAAAAAGAAAGAAGATTAACATAAATTGACTATTAATCTAAGATTAAATTAGTAACAGATGCTAAATATAGGGAGAATAAGAACTGCACTATATAGGATAAAGAGAAACAGACAACAGGAAAACCTAGCAGGAGAAAGATTCTAAAGTTACATAAGTGAACATGGATCAATCATTTTAGTAGATTAAGGAGGCAACACCGATATGTTGGCATGTAGTTTCACTTAGTGAACCTGAATAAATAATGAATGACTTCACTAATGCATGATATACATACCCTTCCCATATGCAATGTATATTCCTATCAAGTTGTTTTTTTAAAATGAAATATTAATATATATTATACACAGGTAGGGATGTGTGGGCGTGTGTATGAGCGCATGTGTGGGCGCATGCTTATAATCCCTAGGTCAGTGTTCTGTTTTTCTTTCTTGTAAGTGAAGTGGCTCATTGCCTTTAGTTTTCCTTGGGGTTCCCCCTCCCTCCCCAGAATGTTAATCTTGAGAATACTGTAACTTCTCAGTCTAGAACTGCAAAATCAGAGTAAAAGGAACAAGCGAAAATATCTAGAAGGAAGAAGCAAAAGCACAGTAAGCAAGAAGAAAAGAGAAGAAAAAAATTAACATTTAGCTCATTCAGGCATTCTCCAGCATCATCGACTAAGCCCGAAACAGCAAGCTAGTATGTAAAGACAATCATACGAAGCATTGAAAACAAATACCATCTCCACCACCACACACACCATTAAAGGAAAGTGCTTCATAAAACAAACCTGATTAGCAGAGTTGTTACATTACTGAAGCAATTCTTTTCCAAAGAAGTTTAAAGGAATAGATTATGTAGTTACATGAAGGGTGTTACAACCAAATTCCAACCAGTAAATAGCCTCCCAATAATTACTAGCCATAAAAACCAGTTCACACTGTCAGTGGGACTTTTGAAGTATGTTCCTTCAGTTTCAATAAATGACCTGGACAATGCCAGTTGTACCACTCCTTTATAACAGTATCTGTTGATACCAAAGAAGCGTATGAAAACTACCTGTACAGCTATTACACCTTCAGTATTATGGTATTATCTAGGAAACATATTTCTTTCTTCCACAAAAGGTTGTGGATTTTTGGTTTCATTTAACAACATTACCTGTGTTATTATGTGAGAACAGCACTGACTGAACCCATCTAATATTTCTTCAGGGGACAATTTAGAAACTTTTTTTTGGTTAATGTTTTTGAAATGAATGGTATTTTTCCTAGCCTTGTTCATTTATATATCTTCAGATAACACACTTATTTTCCTGCTATTTGTAGTTATGGACTTATCAAAGTAAACAGAACAGAATTTCTAGGTTGCCACAATTCTGATAGTGACTTTCAGATGATTCCATCTGTGAACTATGATGCATAAGCTTATTCCTCAGCAAAGAGCAATATTGTACCTGCTTAGAATCAGTAATAGTAGGGCAGTTGTGAAAAGACACGGATAACAAAAATCATTAATGGCATGTCTGCTCTGAGTACATTTGTGTACAGCTGTACGCTTTTCAGGGACAGATGGGCTTACTGAAGTAAACAAACGCTTCAAAGTCCAATCAATAGAGAGAGAAAATAAAACACTTTTAAAATGTTTTCCATTGAATTCCTGAGTCCAAATAAGGCTTAAAATAAAATTTCATGCACAGATGTAGAAAGTAGTGCTTCTGATTTGCTTATTAATCCTACAAGGGCTGACTTCTGTTATTCAATCAAAGTATCAACATATATTGTGCAGCATAATTGAGAGAAATGTCAAGTAGGGCACTCTCAATTTCTCTGTAATTCAATCAATAACACTCTAATTTTAGGACAAAGCAATGCATATCAAATTTGTTTAGAATTCCATTTTAATGGCGATTCACCTGGGCATCCCAAAAGATCATTTTTATTGAAGAGGATTAGAAAAATATCAGCAATAGATATGAATTTTGAGAGGCAAACAAAATAAGTTTCTCATAAAGGATTTTGTTATGAGGACCATGAACACAGAACCCAGGGAGCTCTAGCAATATGCATGGTCAGCAAGGTAGCTATGTATTTATGAAGGCCAGCAAGACATGGAAAAGCTAGTATGCTACACACTATACAAGGGTGAGACATTAAATTCTATGTGTGAGAGAGAGCTATAACTTTTACCACAAAATCTCACAGTATCAACCATGTTTACTCTTTCATGGACAGAATGGAAGTAACCATGAGATTTCATAGCTTTTTAAAAAAAAAAAAAAAATCTTGTGATAATTAAAGATTTGGGGGGTGAAGGGATAGGGAAAAGAGACAGTTCAGAAAATTAGAACAGGAATAAGAACTTTTTTTGGTTTTAGGTTTGAAATGTAGGATCAGCAATCTCTTCCCTCACCTAGACCTCCAAAAGGCCTAGACGACCTTTCTGAAATCCTTACTAGGGGACCTAACATGAGTCCAACTCTTATGTTGGGCCAACTGCAATTTGCAAACCTTGGGATTTCAGGCATGCTACATGCCAGCACTGTGTTTTTAAGTGCCACAAAGGGCCCAGAGTACTGAAGATTCATATAGAGCAGTCACACACAGCCCAGTAGGGAGAGAACACTAGAACTGATAAATGCATTTTTGTTGGGAATCAGAGAGAAGTAGTTTTGGAAATATAGGGATAGATGTTGGGAAGTAGTAAGAGGGAAGAGAAAAAATGGGAAGGGATAGTGAGACATCACAAGGTTAGGATAAGCATTTGAATGGTAAAGCTTATCTGGACTGATTCAGCAAAGCTTCTGGGGGTTGCCAATAGGATAATTCCTGTGACAACGTTGTAACTACTCCTGGTGTCACCACTGGGCAAGCTGCAGTTACAACTTCCTAATCTTCACTTTGGAAAAAATATATATCTATATCTATATCCAGAGTCCAGAGTTACACTAACACAGAATAATTCACGGGGGGCGTCAATGGAATTAAACAAAGCAAACATTTTAAGGAATAGAACGGCTACAAGTTAGAGATCAGCGTAGGCTGCGTTGTGGCACTATACTTCTGATAACTGAAAAAGAAAAAGTCCCTGTAGATAGGAATACCCAATCAGAAGAATATCCACACGTCTCCCTAAAACAGCATAGAAAATTGTTTTAAAGTTTGATAATATTTGCATAATACTTTTCTCTATAGATTGGGCTACTGGAACTGGCTCCACGGAAAAATAACCTCTCGGCTTTTGATTGACCTCATGCTTTGGAATAAGATGCACTGCCCTTTTTCTAGGAATTTGGGAACAGAAATTGTGCTAAAGTAAAAGTGACTTTAATTAAACAAAATAATATTGGTTAGATCAGGATAAAACATAACTCCTCAAAAGTGGGACAAGAAGAAAGGTTACAACGGGTCACCAATATTACACACGGGAGGAACAGTACCAAGGAGTAGTGTATAAAGTAGGCGTCCAACCTACAAAAGGTATAGAAAAAAATCATAAAGCATCCATTTCACAACGACACAGCAATACACAGCAGGGATGAAAACAGGTGGTGATTTGTGTTTGGCCTTTAACGGATGCTGAATAAAGCTAATGTAGTGAAGCAATATAGAGCACTGTTTTGATTTAAGAAGTTTGCATTTCAAAATAATGTGCAAAAACCAATATGGACAGTTTTGACATGGCTTTACTTATGCCAGAACTCATTCCCTTGTGTTTCCAATGTGTATCTTCTGCTACTTGAGAGTTTTTTGCATCTGAGACAAGCTTTGTTTCCTGTCCAAATGAAAGTTTTGGTTTGAGATCAAGAACATTAACCTTAACAACTGGAACAATTTATGGATCAATCACTGTATTGCTAAACTTCACACTGTAAGCATGGCCATTTCTCTGCTTGATTAAAGGAAGAGGGAGAAGTCACTCCAAAAAGTGACCTTAAGAGGAAATGAAAACAGTAGGGAGTGTTGAATTAGTAGAACTTTTAAAAACTCAAACACTCTTCAGTTTAAAAAAACAATTTTAATTATAATTTTAAATACTACTGAATTCTGGCATTAGAAAGGACATTGTGCAAAACTGCTGTAGTGCCACGGACTACTGATTTTTCATTCTGAGTATTACATTTTAAAATATTCTTTTTGAAAGATTATTTCCAGTCATAAAACAGATTGTTTTATTTATGTTAAAGATGAATGTCTATTTCTTTTTCCTATGTGATACTAAGAGATATTTTATCAATTTAATGATAAATTATTAATTTTGAATTCATGTGCACGTGTGAATGTGCTCCTGAACCTGAAAGCACAAAGCTTTCTTTCAAAATTTAGTAATAATAACTGAGACACTTGCCTCTGATACCTCTGTAGTGGGTTCTGTCATGCACCCAAAGTAACCACACAGCAGGTAGCCTTTCAAGTTGATAATGATTAAAATTGAAGTCAATTCCTTCTTTAGAAAACTGTGAGCCAAACCAATTTGTCAGCAACTGGTACTGGGCAAAAGAACAAATTTCTATCTAGCCTACTGAATAGCTAATTCAAGTTTGTTTCTTGAAAAACAGTAGCCTTAAAAGCCAAACACTTAAGAACACAGACAGACACTTGGCCAGCATCACACTATGGCTTCCTTCCACACTTCGTGAAGCTAATTGGAGGCCCTAGTCTGTAAGTGCTCTGCATGCATAATGGTTCTGTAGGCCATAAACATATGCTTCTTTTGCATGTAATAGCGCTCCAGCATTAAGTGTGAAGGCTGGAGGAAGTGAACAAGAACAAAAAAAGTTTGTACTTACTGTAAGGAACACATTCATACTGAACTTCAAGATATTTGTACGTTCCAGGACAAGGATCAGGAAACACATCTGACCCAGTAACTACTATACACTGTGTTCGGTTGTTGCACCTGTAAGTGGAACAAGAAGTAAGCTAATTAATTTAAAACGAGATTTTAGTGTAATACAGAGCAGACTCCTTTCATACTTGGGCAATCCAATCAATAGGGAAACAGAAATAATTAATATCAGATCAGTTAACATCCATAAATAAAGTTTCAAGATAATATTTCAGTTCAAGCTTCATACCCTTAGATCTGGGAGTCAATGTTACTCCAAATATTAACTCCACCCCTTTGATTGAGGTAACTACCCCATTGGCTCCATACTGATACTCAATGAAGCACGTAATAAATCAATAGGGAGCACTGTTTTGATGTGAGATGTTTGCATATTAAAATAACATGAAATAATCAATATGAATAGTTTTGACGTTGCTTTGCTTATGCCAGAACCAATTCCCTTGCTCTTTAGATATGTACATGCTGCTGAATGTTTGTTTTCTGTACCGAAAGAGAGCTGTGATTTTGTTTTGAGGGGTTACTACAGATCAAGAACATGAACTTTCACACTCATGGAAGTTTAATGAACAATCAGTATATTACTAAACTTCCCATTGCAAACATGGCTATTTCTCTGTTGGATTATAGGAAGTAGGAGAAGTCACTGCAAAGAATGACCTGATAAGGATATTTTAAAATAACAGTTAAAACTGCTGAATCATCAGAGAGTTGTTTAAACTGAAATAACCTCCAAGAAAAAAAAAAGCTCTTTATTAAAACAGTTAACAGATCACTTTAGAAACCTACTGAATTGTGCCATTAGATAGAACTTTGCACAAAAGCTTTCGTGGTAGACAGGAACAACTGCTTTTTAAATTATTTTGTACAAAAAATAGTAATGGTTAAAACTGGCAACTGTTTTAGACTGTTGTTCAGATTTAAAAATATAGAAGAAACATTAGGTTGGCATTTGAAAGGCAACATCATCAGATAGATTCACCAGAGCTATGCGAAACTTAAGGTGTTTTTCTTTATTTTCTTAAGTGTCCTATGAAAAGAAACAGGAAAGTAAAAGGTCAGATAGTTTGGTGTCTAAAAAGAAAAGAGCTTGGCTCATCTTCTCATGGGTGAGTTTTGTTTGTTAGCAAACTGAATAAAGAACATAAGAAAGGCAATACTGGGTCAGACCAAAGATCCATCTAGTCCAGTATTCTGTCTACCGACAGTGGCCAGTGCCAGGTGCCCCAGAGGGAGTGAACCTAACAGGTAATGCTCAAGTGATCTCTCTCCTCCCATCCATCTCCACCTTCTGACAAACAGAGGCTAGGGACACCATTCCTTACCTATCCCGGCTAATAGCCATTAATGGACTTAACCTCCATGAATTTATATAGTTCTCTTTTAAATCCTGTTATAGCCCTAGCCTTCACAACCTCATCAGGCAAGGAGTTCCACATGTTGACTGTGTGCTGTGTGAAGCAGAACTTCCTTTTGTTTTAAACCTGCTGCCCATTAATTTCATTTGGTGGCCTCTAGTTCTTATGGGAACAAGAAAATAACTTTTCCTTATTCACTTTCTCCACACCACTCATGATTTTATATACCTCTATCATATCCCCCCTTAGTCTCCTCTTTTCCAAGCTGAAAAGTCCTAGCCTCTTTAATCTCTCCTCATATGGGACCCATTCCAAACCCCTAATAATTTTAGTTGCCCTTCTCTGAACCTTTTCTAATGTCAGTATATCTTTTTTTGAGATAAGGAGACCACATTTGTATGCAGTATTCAAGATGTGGGTGTACCGTGGATTTATATAAGGGCAATAAGATATTTTCCGTCTTATTCTCTATCCCTTTTTGAATGATTCCTAACATCCAGTTTGCTTTTTTGACTGCCGCTGCACACTCCATGGATGTCTTCAGAGAACTATCCACGATGAATCCAAGATCTCTTTCCTGATTAGTTGTAGCTAAATTAGCCCCCATCATATCGTATGTTATTTTTTCCAATGTGCATTACTTTACATTTATCCACATTAAATTTCATTTGCCAGTTTGTTGCCAGAAAGCCAGAACTTAAAATAATAGTCTAGCCTTTGACTCCAGCTGTATATCAACTTCTCTATTACTGTGAGTTCCCACACTCCTGAATACGAGGTTGCAAGCTAAGGTAATCCATCTTGTGTCAATGCTTTTCCACAGCTATCCACTACAAACAGGTGTGAGATCATTCTGTTCTTTAATTCATAATATCTCTAAATTGGTAAAGCAAGTATAACTTAAGAAATCATGGGAACATATTTTTCTTATTTGAGGACTATACCATTCAAATGGTAGTGCAGAACTGTGTGTGTCACAGTGAGCCATCTTCTTTCCTGGCCAAGTAAACCCAGAAGCCAGGACTCTACTAACTTCACTAGTGTGGCTTTTGAAGTAGTAGACAAGTACATTTTCCTCTGAACACCAGGAAGCTGGTGGTTGTGCACAGGATTGGGGGATGGCCAGGATTTCTTGCATGGTCTGTTGAACCATGAGAACACCACACGGAGCTATGTGGAGACCCCTGTTGCTTTTGTGCTGCCCTCCCTCCCCTGCCCCACACACCTGCCATGCTACTGAAGGCTGCCTGCCCAACCAACATGCATCCTGATTCTCTGAGTGAAAACCACAGAGCACTAGCTACAGCTGCTCAAAGGGGCAATGCAATATCTTTCACAAACTACAACATACATTGTGTGGAGAACATGTTACAAAGTGTGGCTTATCCCAACTCATACCCAATCCCTGTTGGTCGCTGAGCCACACATTGCTGAGGCTCTGTATAGAGAGCTACTGAGAGGAAATATACTCTTATGAATCAATGCTGGAGAACACACAGTGTAGGTGCCTTTGGCCCTCCATGCACTCTCCAAATTAGGGCCTTCCTGTTCTCTTATGCATTGTGTGAGGGACTGGGGAAGTAGAAAAAGGAATACCAAACGTACATAGTCACCACTCTAATTACTACTTCATCATTTTGAGATGCCATGAGAATCGAGTGTGTAATACACAGCCAAATTCTATTACACTATTAGCAGCTGTGCAACAAAGTCTCTCTGTCTTGCTCTCCTCTCCTTCACCTGCCATCCTGTTGAGAGAGAGAAACCCTATTCTGAAAGCTGCTAGCTCACAGTGTTTTCCAACCTCAAATAAATATGGAAATAAAGGTACTGCCAATTGGTAAAAATGTATTAGACACCATTAGAGAAGGAGTGTCATTAATAATTAACTTGAAGTACATTCATTGTAACCGATGTCGTCTTTTCTAACCAGTATAATGTTAGCTTGGTCCATCTATCCAAATCTATTTTAAAATTGTTCTAGCTATAGGCAAGTCATTAAATTTGTATAGTTTCCTGGAATGTGGGAGTATTTGAGTGTTCTGTGTCCACCTACATTTATAGTTCCCTTACATATTTTTCAGATGCTCATTTGTGAATTCTCTGATTTTTTATATATCCCAAAATTTTAATTTTTAAAAACACATTAGGACTTTATATTGGAAGGTCCCTTAAAAATTAACAGGCCTAAACAGTCTGAAATTTTTTTATATGGAGATATAACTATCTCAAAGAACTGGAAGGGACCCTGAAAGATCATTAAGTCCAGCCCCCTGCCTTCACTAGCAGGACCAACTACTGATTTTGCCCCAGATTCCTAAGTGGCTCCCTCAAGGATTGAACTCATAACCCTGGGTTTAGCAAGCCAATGCTCAAACCACTGAGCTATCCTTCCCCCCCTCTTGGTCTGCACTACCAACTTACATGAATTTTCCAAACCCCTGAGTGACAGTTATATGGACCGAACCCCCAGTGCTATGTTGACAGGAGGGATTCTCCCTTCAACACAGCTACCACCTCTCGAGGAGGCGAAGGCTCTACACCGAAGTTCTCCCATCAGCTTAGGTAGCATCACCACTCAGTGCTGCCGCTGCAGCACTATAAGTGTAGACAAGCCCTCAGTGTAGCATCATCTGAGCACAAAGACTAATTTCTGCTAACCACCACTTTTGTATGCAGTTCCCGCTTTTTTAATCTTTGTTAAATACACCACAATGAAAACAAAGAGGGGAGATACTATGCATCCTTAAGACTCTTAAGAGTCTGATTCCTAGGCTGCATGACTCACCTGCAACTTCCACTGACTTCCTAAGGAGCTGGAGTTCACTGTTATTTTATTATTTCATTTTATTAACTTGTACAAGAATAAGTAAGATGTTATATCAGGAATTAAGGATGGCGCTCTTTAATTATTTTCTAGTTTGCTGAGAAAAGCATTTAAAAGAAAAACACTTGTAATGAATCCCACTCCTTCCTGAACATTTCAGGTTTTTTCCAGTGAACAGGAATAACACCCTTTTAAATTTTCAACATAAAAATGTATATAAAATATTAATAATTACCAAGAAAAATTAATTTTAGCCTCCAGAGACTGTCACTCTAAATAATTAAGGATTAACAGTAACCTTTAAGGCACCCACAATATTTACAAAGACTTATGATACAATGAATTTGTCACTTAAAAGCAAATAAACCTGATTTGTGCAAGACTTTATATAAATGCAGTGATAACTGATTTGTAAAGACTAGTATATGAATTAAATTAGAAACCCTAGTTAAGCAGAGATTAACTGCAACGCTGAAGGAATGACTACCTAGCCCGTTATGTTAACAAAGGAAAGAATTTTCCAGGAGGAAATGTAAGTAGTACGCTAGCCTGCTGGAATATAATGTTAAGGTGTAATTGTGTACTCTACCACTGCTTTTTCACTATCATTTTAGTATGAATGAAAAGGTTAAATTTTCATAATGCAGAGATGTCACTTATGGTAATCTGAAATCAAACACAGAGTTAAATTAACAGTTACAGAACAATGTTGAACTCCATTCACCTCAGGAGGATGATTGTACAAATGTAGGAATGGCTCCTTCACACATCAGATGAAAATGAGAGAAAATGGTAAATGAAACAAGTAGCAGTATGGCTGCAGCAAGTATTTTTACCCACCACAAATCTCTTCCTGTACTATATGTTACCTTCATGTGTTCAGCTTTAAAGACAGCCGTACTTTCCATGCTAATTTGTTTGCATTTAAACTCTAATCTTGACTTGTACAATTCCCAACAAATTGCTTCTGCTCTTCTTTTGATTATCTTATGCTCATTATTATACTTTACCAAGTGCAAAGTATGGAGATGAGATTCCTTGTGTAATGTATTGTGTGAGGTGTTTTAATCAATAGTCTTATTCTGCTGATTAAGCAGGGGCTTCTGTTTTGGCAAGATAACATTAGTTTCTTCTGTCATGCTCCAAAAGCCATTGGGAATCTTCAGCAGATCATTAGATATGCTACAATAAAGCTTTCGTACATTCTCTTTTCTTCCTTAAATTACTTCTTCACTGTCCTATCATTCCCCGTCACTGTTGGCATTGCATTATTATTACAGTTCCCCTGAAACATGCACTAGAGCTATGTCTCCAGGCCATAGAATGCCATTTTCAATTGAGGCTTCTGCTTGAAAATATAAATTAAGAAAATTTCATTATCTTCTGCCAGGGGCCATTATTCACTACTGTTCTAAGGAAGATTAAAAATGCAAAATCTGCGGACTTGAACAAATACTCCAGCATTAAAACGAAAAGCGCGGTATATCATGGCAGAACTGGAAAACTAAAGTAGTACTGAAATTTGGAAAGTCATACACTGGCATGACTTTAACATTAGATGGCTCACACAGCTTGAATAAGGGGAGGTCGTATTTAAATATAATCTATAAAGTTCCTTTTAGCGGACATAGGAAATAATTCCCATTTATTAACTTCTCTTTCTAAAGCTTTGTGTTTTGAGCATATAATCTAACAAGTATAATAATGTACCATAAAAAAATCAATGGCATGTCAAAGAGGACAAAAGTTCAGGTCAAAACTCTGAGGTTATCAGAATATTTTTGTCCATGTATTCTTAATTCTGGATATTTTTGTGAATGCAACTTTTCATGAAGTAAATATGTAATACTGAGCAGTCATCATCAGTACACAGAAGACACAAGCATACAAAACAGTTAACTGACAAACAGATAAAGGAATAAAACTATTTTTAAAATGTTTTTGAAACTGAAAATCAGATTTCTTTGTGCCTTGCTCTGATGACAAATTGATTAAATAATTTATAGGGCTCTATCTTGCATGGTAATATGGTCCTGCATACTGCCTACAGCAGCCTGTTTTCATCCACTTGAGGGATGAAAGCAGACTGAGTTGAGTTGAGTGAGTAGCTGCTTCTCATGCTGTTCCTGCTCATTTCCCCACCCCTTGTGCCTCAGGTAATGAAGACTGGATGGGGTTGATGGATGTGTTATGGCCAAAGCAGATATATATCCCACATGTTGCAGTGCAACAACATCCTTTTAAATAGAAAAAATAGTGCAGACCCAGAGCCTAGCTTTAGAGATACTCCTGATGGGCCTGCAATTGAGATATCCAATGCACTTGCATTTTCACATGCACAATGGTCGTGCTAACTTTCCCAATATTAATATGTAAATTACATGTATGTACACAATGTTTTTGAAAAAATTCAAATTCAAATATTAGCATTAGCATTACTTTACATGGGAAGACGCATGACTAATACTTTGAGAATCTGACTCAAGTCAGCAACTTCCAAATTCTAATTCCAGCTCTGACAACGACTGCTTTTGTGTCTTCAACAGGTCACTTATCCACACTGCTTTAGTATCCTCAGCTGTAAAATGGGAATATCAATTTAAATAAGTTGTCAGGGATGTGGGGATAACAGAAATTAATTAAAGCACTGATACTGCAAAAACTTATGCACATGATTAACTTTACACACTAGAAGAAGTCCCATTGCAGTCAAGGCTCTATATGCAGTCACTGGGACGACTCTCGTGAGTAAAGTTATGGAGGAAGATAAGTCTTTGCAGGACTGCCAAACATCTCTGAAGATGTCAAGCACAATTTAAGTGCTAGTTTTTTTCTAATTTAGCCGTAGAAAGTTACATAGACAACACAAAGTAGCAAGAACATTATATTCCTGGGATCCAACGTTTTAAAAATACATATACTTTACTACATGCTATGACTAATACTTTACTACATGCTAGATATGATACCTAAACAGTTGATAAACTGAGCTTATCCTAATCCCAAAAGAGAAATTGTCAAGAAAGAAAGCCCTAAAGAACCAATATTAGTTTTGGCCGTTGAGCTCAGGTTTAAGAGGTGTGCGGCAGTCATTGTTGCAACATCAATGTTGCTATAGAAATAGTAACAATACAACAGTCAACACATGCAAAGAGGGTGAACATCTCCCCCTGCCTGCAAAGCACAACCCTCTGACAGACTGATATGCGACTGCATACCTGGCTTTTTAAAAGTAAAGTATGCCTCACTGGCAATTTTCTTACTACTGTGTATAGGACTCCTTCGTTTGCAAGATAGTAATCCCTAAGATTATTCCTTTAAAGGAAAATAGCACCCACTTTACTCAGCTCAAAGGGAAACCAGAAATCGACCTGCTTTGATGTTGGTTTTAACAATCAGAAGAAAAATGGGAGATGGATGTGCACATATGAGAACAGAATTTGGCCCTTAGCAATTTGCTTAAATGTTAGAGATCTTTCTGACTCTTAAACCATTATTAAGGCAGCCCAGAAATTGGTTTGCAGACTCACATTGCTGGTCTCACAATTTACATCACTCCTTGGCCGGTCTGAATGAAAAAACATTTTGAAATAATACATTTTTTTCAGTTTTTTTTTTTGAGACAGTTGATTACTATCCACAATTCTGACACTACTGGGTTGAGAAAAATATAATATTGATGATTTGTTGAGTCTTACTAATTACTAAGTCAACATAACATTAGGAAGCTAAATGCTGTGTAATTAATATGGCAAAAGGAGATGTTCCATAGTAACGTTCCCATTTGTCACATAAATATGAAGTCATAATTCATAAGTAATATCTGCTGCCTATTGCATTGTAATCTTGTAGGATTCTCAGGATTAAAACTGGTAAGATTTAACAATTGCTTTGAAGGATAAACATTTAAATTTGTTAAATTACAAGAAAAAGTGTATCTCCCACAATCTCCTTCATAGGATTATCTCCTCTGATTCAATATCAATAGATGCATATTAGATTTGTATGCTGAAGTAAGCATCATTTTTCTTGATTTCAACCTCACACTTTTAACAATTTTTAATGTGTTGATCTAGCTGCTTTTTAGAATTCATGTTTTCAAAATTCAAAGCAGCCAAATGTTAGAAACGGGAAACTTTAAACTATTCTTAATTACTCACAGATAATTTATCAGCTAGATTACTCTTGCCACAATTCATTCCTATTTTTAAGCTTTGTTTATTGACGTGAATGCCAGTACTACAGGGACACCATAAACTTGATATCAAGCCAATTAAAACATGAGTTAAAAGGATTTTCAGGTATTTCATCTATCCCTAGTTTCTCTCCCGATTATGTGGTTTTACAAACACATTTTCCTATTTTTAAGAAATGTTTCTCTCTCCCTTATTGCTGTGGAAAAGACCTATTAAAACAGGGGACATTGATGATCTAACTGGCTATGCTCTATACAGGAGATACAGTGAAACTAACTATACACAAAGTGTAGTCAGATATAGAAAGAACACAAAATAAAATAATTCCTTTTTCTTTAATATCTTTCACGTATAGTAATTTTAGGTGTTACTTATAAATCTAATATAAAAGAAAATCGTCTCTAGTCCTCAGACGAAGAATGATCTTAAGTAGACCATCTCCTCTTTTATTTTCCTGGGCTAAATTCTTGCAATGAATTCTAGCTGTGCATGCAAACAAAAAAAGGGAAGTGTGACAGCATGAAGAAGAAATCAGCTACGTACTAAATAGGATTTCCGCTGCATTTCTGGCTGGGGTGGGGGAGCTGGAATAAAAACACACATGTTTATTTTACTTTATTTGTTGCAAGTGAGGGCACAGCATAGGGAGAATGGCAGTGTAAGTTTGGTAAAGGACAAACCTAAGCATAAGCAGACCCTGGTTAACAGACGCTGTGGGGTGCTCTGTACAAAGCACTCAAGTAAACCATTTCACCACTGAAAAGGAGTAAATAACACACAGGTGTGCTTATCTAGCTATGTAAGCTAAGTATTATCAAAGTATTTGAGTAAGTGACACAGATTATCCTCATTTGTCCTTCCCCACAGGTACTGGATAATTTTTCTCCCCGTCTTTTTTTCCAACTCTTTTCCCCTGGTTAATAGGGCAAGTAAGCCAGTTTTTTAGAGTAACACCTCTACTTGGGCGAGCATATGCAGATATTCAGGCTAATGCTTACCAGGATTCTCACAAAAAACGGCACTGTTTTAGGTGCAGGCATTGTCTTTTGGAAGCTATGCAGGTTTCAGAAGAGGATTTGGTGCTCATGTAGTCAAATTACATTCTAATATTAATTTCTAACATACAACACTATAGTACAAAATACAAAAAGTGTAGGGAAGGGGGGGGGAACCTAACCCCAATTTCTCCCTCTCATGCTTAGTACTGTAATGAACACACAAAGATAAAAAGCACCGGATGATAGTAAAAATTATTTTATGCTCATTTCTGCAACCCTGTAATTCTTTTTTATCCATGGGCTGGCATTTACCATTTTCATAATGTAGTTAAAAGTTTTACAATTTAAGACTGCTTCCTACTCGCTTTAATGTGATTCTCTGAGTAATATGTATTGTACCATAAATTATGAAAGTATGCATAGATTTATTCTACAAGTTAACATACAGATCTTGAATACATCTTAAAATTGCCCCTCAAATCCCCCTTTATTACTAATATAAGCAATTTTAAAGTTACAATGGCTATTTGTTAATACAACTTCTGATACTTCAGGCACTTTGATAATTCCTTACAATTTGACTGGACCTTTGCATCAGTTTAATGCAAATTAGGTTTGACTCACTCAGGGTCTTATTAATCTAGCACAACTCTCGTTTGTAGAATTGCACACTCAACATAAATGTAGATTAGTTTTAGTAAGACAGTAAGACTTATTTACGTACAGAGCAGGCCACTGAGACCAGGTTGAATTCACCGGGTCACCAGGTCTCACTATACAGTGGAAAGAAAAGCATAATTCCAAAATTAAAAATACCTAACTGATCTTTAAACATCAATATTGTGTTCGTAATTTCAAAACTTCCTCTTGAATAATTAAAAAAAATATTTGACCTGTATCAATTAGGAGCAATTATGTATAAAAATGTTCACCTACTGCAGTTTGCACATAGAGAAATGATCACATTTTTAACAAGGGAAATGGGAAATCGCTATGGGATGCCCTAGTTAGATTAAATTAGCAAGAAACTTGTTACCAGAACATATAAAAGATACAGCATAATAAGATATGACCTTGCAAAGGAACCTTGGAGCCAATCTGTGATATTCTTCCCCCCATAACCCTTGCTAATTATCTGCAAAGTTAGCGACCCTTTTGTGGCAGGTTATTTTTCTTCAAATAGTGAGAGTATTTTCGCTTTTAAATATTTAATTAGTCTTATGATATAAGAATTGTTGCACATGCCAAGTGCTTCAATTTCCAGACTGTGTTCCTCCTAATTATACTCAGATTTAGGTTGGTCATCCCAAACCTCTCGCTCTTGTAATTATTTACTCCTTAAAGATCATTCAGTGGAGAAATATTTTTCACCCTTATGGCTCTTCCTTTCCACAAATGGCTTTTCTGGTCCGTTAATTACCCACTCAGAGGATTAGAGTTTGTAATAATGCAAAAGAACCTGCATGTAAGATGAGTTTTACAGGGTGAAAAAGAATAAATTGTTTTTAGTAAACCTGCCCTGGAGAACACCCCTTTTTGGTTATGATTTTCATCAACAAAGGCACTGTGCCATCACTAGGTATCTGCTGATTTCACAGGGTTATGGCAGTGATTCAGGTGTGCAGCTAAACAGACCTCCAGAGGCAAAATACATAACAAGAGTTGAAATCTTAGGCCCAAAGATAACTAATTTCATCACTTCCTTTTATTTTAGTTTTTTAAAGGTACTCATTAGACTACAATCTGACAGCAACATCGCAACGGTTTTTAAACCGTTTCTTCATGTTTCAGTCTGGGCTTTATGGCTTTATAGGAATATATGTTGAACTGATGACTAAAGACAAAATTAGAGCCTTTTGATTTCATCTGTTGATTTCTTTTCCCAATATGGTTTAAAACTTGAGACAGAAGTGCTGTCTCTTGTAGGGTCTTCAATCAACTCAGTAACAGTGGTGTCATTTTCATTAAAATGTATCTCAAAGTCCTTACTACAAGTACTGTCTTTTATTCAGAGGAAAGCCTGTCACAAAAGCACAGTTATTCATTATCCACAGTGATGTCTGGATCTAATTATCATCTGGAAAGCTCACTAGGCTTCCAGGTACAAGACTTCCTCAGGAAAGGTATCTTCCCATTCTTCTAACTCAAGAAGTACAGTGCTACTTTTTTCCCCTCTTTTTTGATTTGCATTTAGATTAAATTACTTGTTTAAACTTGTTTTTCTGAATCCTAGTGTGCCCAGTCTTAACCCAATGAAGTAGGGTGGATTTTTGTTTGTTTGCGTGCTTTTACATTTGCAGAAATGGGTGTCTTGTGGTTTTTACATGCAAAATAAAGCAGGCTCACCTGCGTAAGAAATGTATGAAAAAATTCTCTAGCTCATCTCTATCAACTTGGAGCTAATCTTTAATTGCGACAGAAATATTTATAATCTAATCCTTTTATCAAACTACCTACCACTGCAGGAGTCTCATGTGTTTGCACAATTAAAACCCCCATGTTAGCTATATATAATACTGCATTACATTTAATGCAAATCCTTTTCTATTGAAATTAGCATTGGGCTGACAGCAGGAAGTGGCTGATAAGAAAGCAACAAGGCATTGCTGATGGCATTCATGATAACTGAACACTAACTCATACGTATTCTGTCTACAGCATATTACCCAAAGTGCTCTTTTTTAAATGCGACTCCAGGAGGTGTCCTTTTGCTATATCTGTCACAAAGGCAGTGAAATTATCTAAGAAAGCTAAATATACAAAGTAAATGATGGTTTTCATGCCCATCTGTGATGCTGGCACTAGAATAATACACTGAAGGCAATATCTGTGCTGCTACATTCTAGATAAGAAAACACCTACAGCTTTGGAAGCATAATAGTACAGCGGAGTTCACTGTATATAAGAAATGAAGTTAACATCAGAAAGATGATGGGTAGAGAACTGGTCATTATTACTTTTAAATTAGAAAATAATTGAGTCCAAAATGGCTTGTTGTTAAACAGAAACATGGTCTCATACAAATCCTGGGGTTAGGAAGCACAGTTTGATTTATGCTGAAACAATAGTTTCACAGTGCTGATAAAATGCTTAGATTAAATACATTTTCAAAATCACTGTCCCTTCAGCTAAAAGTGAGAAAGAGAACGTTATATTGGAAGTAATGAACGGTAAGGTTAAAGGATCTTAATTGCACAGACTGCCACTAATAATTTAATATGGAAGCTTTTGCACAAGGAAAAAGTACATATCTTGCCAGATGAGATATTATATGTTTTTAATAAATATTAAGGTCTCTCACTGCAAGATGTTTAAGCTAAAAGAGTTTGGGCAGGGACGCCAGGTTCTGGTTGCATGTAGCAAAGGTCTGAGATTATAATATCCCCTACATTTGTTCAAAAAATGCTTTTTTTTAAATCCGCAATTCATCTTTTAAGGCTTTTAGAGACTATGTATGTATTAAGAAATCAAAACTGTAGGTATAACTGCCATACTTTAGTGACAAACTTGAAAAAATATATGACTCCAGATAGTAAATTTGAAGTGCAGAATTCTGTACCATAGTTGTGTTATGAAACAGATTTGACACTGCAAATTTATATGAGATAAGAATTCCCCCCCATTGAGGTTTCCCAAGCAAACTAAAAATATTACATGAGTACTGAGTAAAATATTCAGTCTATGCTACACTCTAAGACTGCATTAACTTCATAGCAGTAACTTGTTTTATAGGCTCAGTTCATCATGACCTATAAAATGTTAGGTTGAAGTGCTTTAAATATCTGCTAACACCATGTGCAAGTCTGGGAGTACAAGGCAGTGTGCTGTGATGCGGCAAAGACAGTACTCTTCTGAGAAACTAGCACGCACTTTTATGTCACTGATCTAAACAGGGTGAGCATGTTAAATAATGTATGACACAGGCAGCAAATCTTTATATGAAACTGAAGTTCTAGTTAGGATTTTTAGTTTTGTTTTAGCACTGAGATATTTTTAATCTTTTTTAAGACTACAAACCCTAAAAAGTTAGATTTTATTGTAAATGTAATAATATATATTTATATATACACATTTAGTATATTCAAGGTTATTACATTTCATAAAAGAACACTTTGTGGCTCCCCTTTAATTTGTGGGTCCAGATTTTTTGGGGGTGGGGGTGGGGTGGGGGGGAAGAGGTGTATTATTGGTCTACATAAAAAAAGGATAAAGACTGGAATTACTATGTCTTTCAGTAATCATGGTCAATTTATTAAGTAATTAGTTGCAACTTCATTATTTAAAAAGAAAGAAAGAAAGAAAGAAAGAAATTCTGTAACATCATACTGTTGCTCACATCTTTGGCCCTTAAACTTTTTCAGTTCAGTAACCTCATTAATGTCAAAATGCCATCAGAATGTCTGTCCAATTTAAGACTATAGCTTGGGCAAATGCAAGATCTATGGGGTTCAATAAAAGATGTTTTCTTATTGCATTTAACTAAAAAGCTTAATTGAAATACAAAGATCAGTGCGCTCTTTAAGCTCTGTGGAAGAAGTAAACTTCCAGAATGTGAAATGCGTACATTTCTACATTACTCTGTGGCCACTTTTTAACTTCTAAATCCTTGTTTTTCTTTCTTTTCTTCTTCTCTCTAGCTAAATTCTCTTAATTCTTCTAAATTCTATAGCAATAAATATTTGCATTATTAACACTGAAAGGTTTTTAGATGATGTCATTGCTAGCACTAATTTCATAACACTAAAAAGTTCTCATAATTCTACTTAAACATATTTTTCAATTCACATGAAATCTGTTAATTTAAGATCTACACTCGCCCTATCAATACTCATCTTCATGCACTTTTTTTTTAAACATGTCAATCCTGTTTACAAAGTGATATTCAACAGATTTCCTATAGAGCAATGAATCTTAACAGGCCTTTTAATTGCTTCACATAGAAAACCACATTACTATTAATTCTTCAGCAACAGTATAAAATAAAACCATTGCTTCTCAAGCTCTAGAGCAATTAGACCTCTCGGCTATTTGGCTAACTCTGCTTCTTGATACCCAGTGCAGTTAATTATATTTTTTGATGTTAATAGTCTCTGTCAGTTTCGAGCATAACTCCTCTTTGATGAATATTTAAATTATATTTGAATAAAAAAACCTTGGTTACATTTCATATTCAGCAGTCATCATAGCTTAATAAAGGTCGCCTCAGCAAATGTTGAGATAAATGTCTATATGAACACATGTATAAAAGTCCTAAATCAACTTATCAGATAATTTAGCTGTTTTGACTAGTATTATAGTGAATCTAACCAAACTGTTTATGGAAATATAAAAATAAATGGTCTTATACTCTTATAGTGATATTTTATGACCCCAAAATTGTCTTAGCTATTTATAAACATGTTCTTTTTATATATTAAATATATCAGAACATAAATTATCAGTGAGACTATCTCAGGACCAGAAAGTCACCAAGTGAACAGAAAGTATACAAATTATCTAAAATAATGAACAGAAAGCTAAAAATTCAATGCACTGAGGGTAAAACAAATGTTGTCTCAGCCAAGTTCTCACTGTCATTAATCCAAGTGGCTAAATAACTTAATCATAACAATATGTATAGTAAGTGATACAATCTACATAAGAGATTTTACATACATTAGTGAACTCACTAATGGAATGCTGGATGGGGCCCTAAATCTGTAATAAAGTGATCGAATCTGAAACATACTTCTCACATAATGTGTGCATACAATACTGCAAATGAATATACTGCACAGAGTGATGAAAAAATATGCCCCAAAACACATATACACCAATCTATCAAATAAAAACATACAGTGATACAAGAAAAGAATTTGGTCACAATTTTTGTTAGTGACAAAGGAAATAAAAACAGCTTAAAGATCCCAAATTACAAAATAAAACATCTATAAGCAGCTTAATAATGTATCCCAATTTAATTTTAAGTCAAATTCATTCTTATTGAAGTTTTCCAAATAGGTAGCCTATTTTAATAAGTTTAGGAAAAGTTCTTTCTTTTGCAGACTGTCCATTTCTAAAGACAATTACAATGCCAGAGATCAATCTACAAATCACATACTGCAGAAAACAACCACAGAACACAAAAAGTGAATAAACTTACAGTGATAGTTGTCTCACTTCACCCAACTGTTTTTCAGACTTAATAAAGTGAGGCTTTTGTATCCAGACTGTTAAAAGATACTGTGAGAGAATGATCGAACCATTACATCTATATAAATATTGTTCTTTTTTAAATGAATAAACCAAGCTTACCAATTTTTAATTTAAAATTAATGGTAGCAAAAATGAACATTGTCAAGTAAGGTTTTTTATCATCACATGGACATGACTGCTTTTCCCTCTAATAACGCAGCATGTTCAGTGGACTAAAGATTTTGGTGTGACTCAAATATTCTGTGCTATACCACTCTATAATGAACATCTTAATTCATAAAAAAGAGATTTGCACTTGGGTCACTGTATGGTTTCTGTTTTTTCCTTATACTTGAGTCATAATTCAGTATCAAGCCTCATACACAGAAGAAAAGCAAAATCCACAGAGACACACAGCATTGGCTATGGTCAGAAGCCCAATTTAAGTATGAGGAGCCCTTTAACATTAGGGTTACTATACGTCCGGATTTTCCTGGACATGTCCGGCTTTTTGGGCCTCAAATCCCCGTCCGGGAGGAAATCCCAAAAAGCCGGACATGTCCAGGAAAATAGGGAGGGAGGGGCCGGCGGTGCTCGGCCGGAGGCCGGAGCCGCTGGGGCCAGCGGTGCTCGGCCGGGGGCCCCAGCCGAGCGGGAGACGCCGGGGCCAGAGCCTCTTGGCCTGAGCCGGCCAGCCACCATAAGGAGCCGCTCGGCTGGGGGGGCCGGACTGGGCTGCACCTCCTGCCCCCCCCCCCCCTCCGGCCCAGCCACGGCTTGCCTCCTGCCTGCCTGCTTCAGGCTTCCCACGAATCAAATGTTCGCGGGAAGCAGGGGAGGGGCAGGGGAGCGAAGCGTTCAGGGGAGGGGCCGGAGTTGAGGCCGGGAAGGGGCGGTGCTGGGGCGGGGCTGGAGCAGGGGTGGGGCTGGGGGCGGGGCTGGAGCAGGGGCGGGGCTGGGGCCCCGTGGAGTGTCCTCTTTTTTGGACACTTAAAATGTGGTAACCCTATTTAACATCCACTTGAATAAATATACTCACGTGGGTGACTGTTTGCAGCATCAGGACTTATGACTGTATGTCTTCTTTTATGTGAGGAGTTTTTTAATAGCAGTCTAAAGGGGATTGGATGGCTTTGATAAACGTGTATGCTAAAGAAGAAGTTGTGAAGAAGATATCAGCAATCTGGTACCGGGCACCAGTGACATGCCAAAACAAAATAAGGACCTTATATTTTACATTCGGTCATTTACTATGGCAGCATTGATGCACGTGCATTCAGGGCAGTAGTCATCCAAATTGACATCTGATATCAATATTACTACTTTTGGGATATAAAAAGGAGAGCAAATATCCAAACTATCCAGGGAACAGAAATAGAAAAATGCAGGTTACATCATACTATGAGACACGTTTCACTACTGAATATCTTTAACAAAGGCAGCCCTCATGCATAAAAGGAATAGCTACTGTAGTCATATAGAAGCACAAACAGCAGCAGGGGTCTGATGAGCCCTTGTCTATGACTGACAGACCCCCAAAAGAGAGGTGCTTCATACTCAACAACACACCTTCTAGAGATGAGGAGTTGACTAGGAAGTGTTGGCCATTATAATTGTTTTAAACTACATTAAGGAATGTAGTTCTGAAGCCAGGCTACACCCGGTCACTGAATCAAGTCTGAGACCTGTCAGAGGGCGTTAGGTTGAGATGCTCTAAAATGGTTTATTCTGGCAGAGCATGCAATATGCCAACCCAGTTCTGAAACCAGTTTTGCGTTCCACTGGTGCAGACAGGGCTTAAGAAGTTAAAGTGTTTCATTCTGATGAGATTAATCAGCAGGGATTGACGATTGACACTCCTTCCATCCACGACTGGAGTCCAGGGAAAGATTTACTTCATTTCAATTAGAAAGAACCTGGCTTGTTTTCACTTGAAAGGAGATAATCTGATATGCCACTGTTTCTTTTAGGCCTGACAAGCAAGGAACATATGTAGTACTTGCAGGATGTGTATTCTGAGTGGAAGGGTATTTCATTTTTTTCTTTCAATGATATATCACACACATTGATATGTGGAATGTAAAAAATCATTGCACTGCTAGGAAAAGATTGAACATCTCCTCTCTTTCCTGCTCTCTCTTTCCCCTGCAAATGAGTGTCCATTTTCCATCATATTTGCAGGGCTTAGGGAAAAAGGAAGAGGGACAACTCTCAAATCAAGGATCTAGGAAGTTTAAGTGACCTTCCTCCTATCCCACAAATAGAAAGGTCAAGGGAACAAATCAAGTAAATTGCTCTTCGATAGAACTTTGGCTGGAGTGCAGCTGAGTCTTATGGAAGGTGAATGATGGACACAAGAGGTTAGAGTATTACAGCATGGAAGGAATGCAAGGTGCCAGGACTGTAAACGGGAACGTCACTCTGTTGTCATGGTGGACATGGTGATTGAAGTTGTGTGCTATCCTGCTGCGGAAGAGTAATATGCATGAAGGAAGATAAAGCAAGAATTGTTTTAAAGAATTTCTTCCTTTAGTTCAGCTTTTGTATCCCCTATTCTCCTACTTTTCTGTAGTAACATTTTATAAAGAAGTATTTCTGAAAGAGGGGAAGATCCCTAATTTGACCTGTACCTTATGTACATCTACTCTTCTTATCTGTCTTCTGGAAAACAAACCCATGGGAATCTTTGTGCATTTTTCTAAAACAAATTTCAGTGCTGTTAAACAAACAAAATACAATCACAGTAATCTAGCACTCATGAGGAGAAAAACGGTGTAAGGGGCACAAAGCTCAGGAAGTTTCAACTCAAAGTTTCCTGTAATTTGTCCTTATTTAAGGCTTTCCCCACAGATATCAGTATACCCCTGGAGGACCAGGGCATCTGCATGGAGGCATAGAATCTGCACCACTCGCTGGCTCCTCAGCATCAGTGGCTTTCTCTCACTCCATCCAGACCCTCTTCACCACAACCGGACAGCCACTTACTTGTAGGCAAGGCTTCCAAAGGTTGTATGGAGAGAGAGGGAGAAAGATGGCTCTTGGGCTCATTCCCCCTTTCTCTTATAAAAACTACATCTTTTAAGTGATATTTCCACAATTACCCTACCTTCTGTGGAACTTTTCTGAGGATACAATCAATATTTTTTTCAGAGTAAGGAAACTAGCTCTCTCTTGTGACAATTATTTAGTTGAATGCTAGAATCCACTCTTTTAAAAAATGGCTATGTCTACACAGCCTCTAAGTTCAGACTACGGGGGTGTGAATCGCAGCACGCACTAACGTGCTGCATAGTAACTCTCCTGGGGGGGTTGCTACTGGCGTGAACTAAAAGGTACCCAGTTCACATTAACATAGTCATATTTGAAAGAAGACTTAGATAACATGAACTTTACTAGATCCCTTTTAGTTTGTGCCAGCAGCAGCCATGAGGCGTGAGTTACTTTGCCATATGCCAGTGTGCACTTCAACTCACACCCTTGCTGTGTGCACTGGGGGGGGAGGGGGGTTATGTAGGCATGCCCTTAATTTATTTTGTGTTAGTTTCCCAAAACACACTGGCAAGCGAGCCACATATGCATTTATTAGCACACTCACTGAAACATTATTTTAAGAAAAATAATTTTACCTGAACTTTCATTTACAAAGGCATTCTATTGTGGGCTAATTGTTGTATATGTGTATGTGTTCGCACGTGCTTTTAAGAGTGAAAAGATCACTTTTAGCTAAGGGTGATACCTGCCTGACCTTTTTTTTTTTTTTTTTGGATTGCATACTTTTCTGAATCATTATAAAGATAAGAATCTGTGCCAATTTGGTTTATTAATGCGAATGTCCGTTTACATCACTCTGGCAGTATAAAGGAACCATAGGTGGGTTTAAATGGCATTTACTTAAAGGCCCATTTACATTGCCAGAGTGGTGTATGGGGGTCTTAGTGTAAATGAGAGTCTGGCCCAGAAAGTCCAATATTATTAACAAAGGAAATGGTCACTTTTTGGTTTGCAATTCAAAAATAATCTGGATATCTTTTCTATAAACACTTTTTAAAAAATGGACAAGCTATTATGACTGTGTGATAAATATCCTTTCATTTGGTGCATTCACAAGTTGCAAAGTTTGTACAGTTTTCTGATCATTTCTAATTTTTCCTTCTTTCAAAGGCCTATTTGAAACTGTTCTTCGTGGCAGGATACAGACCAGATCTCATCTTCAAAGATCCAGGCAGCTGCTTGTAGAATAAAAATGTTATAGCCTTTATTGTTAAGGACACTGCATTTGATTTAGAAAGCTATTTTTGCTGTCCATTAACACTTTTCAGGCACTCAAATTTTGTTGTTTTTGCCTTTCTAAACTAACTATCAGTTCTGTGTGATCCAGAGTCATATGACAAATTTTCTTTTAAGCCCATTAGTTTCATTTCATATTAGTTCTACCAGGTCACAAAATGGTTAAATGACTTAGATCAAGTCAGTTGTAGAGATGGGCATGGAACCCAGAGATCCTGACTGGCAGCTTTCTTCTAATCACTCACCAATGCAGAAATTTTACCTCCTTGACGATCCAAAATTTTAAAGAAAGCCATGTGGTTCTTGGAATATGCATGCCAAAAGAAAGTGAACCACTTGTATTATATTGGCACCACACAAATCTCTGTTATTAATATTCATCAGGGTTTTGCTTAGTGCTTGTATGTATCATTTTCTAGGAATTCTGTTTTAAAATATAAGTTGGATAATTCACTTCAACTGTCTAATATCATCCAGAAAGAATTACCAAACATAAAAGGCGTATTTTGTTGTATTCTATCCATACTTGGAAAGAAAGTGCCCCCAGCATCCAGAAAAATGTGGCTCTCCTAACAACCACACACATTTGAATGTTATTTGGCTTATTATAGAATGTCTAACATATATATATGTTTTAAAGTTAGACATTCTATAATAAGCCAAATAACATTCAAATGTTATTATTTAAATTTATAAAAACTGAAAACAAAGCAAGCAGGAGAAGCCATAAAATCTCCAGTGCCTGCCTCAACAGAAATTGGTAGTGATCATCTGCAGTTTCTCAGGGTCTGTAAAGCGAGGCTTTGAAGTTGACACTGCAGGCAGAAAGTCTTCATAGGTGAACAGGCAGTTTGAAAATAACTCAGGCAAACCATCTTAATTCTTCTAAAACTGGCTTCTGAGTGGAATTTTTTTTTTAAAGTTAATTTTCAAGCCACCAATTTGTCTACAAAGAACAATATTAGCTAGTCATGTCAACTTCAAAGTCTCACAAGAGTTACTGGCTACAGCTGCACACAGGACACTTCACAAGCAAGGAAGTTCTTGTCCTCAGGCTCCTTATGTGTCTAACCTTTTATTTCATTTTTTTTAAATGTAAAGAAAAAAGTATGGGAAAAATAGTAAATTTCTCCCTAGGGGAGGCTTGTGTAGTTAATAAGTATCAACTCATCCAGATTGTTTTTACACATAAAAATCCCACATGGCTTGGAACTACTACTGCTAGGCAATTATACTGCTCATTCTGTAACACATATTTTAGAAATAATGTTACATTACAAAAAAAAAAAAAGGGGGGGGGATAACAAACAGCTAACACATAACTATATGAAATTGACCAAATCTAGAGTTGTGGGAAATACAGTCCTACCACACCTCCACACCCCACCCCACAACCCCATAGGGTTTTGTGGCTGTAGGGCTGAGAGCATGGGGGGAGGGGGGGAGGGGAAGTGCTGCCAGGTTTTCCCTCCCTTTTTTAAGTTAATATTTTGAACTTCTGTTTACATGAACATACTGAACTGACTGGTCAGCCACAAACCTCATTTGGAACCGTAAGTATGCACTCAGGCAGAAGCAGAGACCCTCCCCCCCCCCATCTAACCCCCCCAAAAAGGCAAATATTGCGTTAAGTGTAAACTACTAAAAAAATGAAGAGAAGTGTTTTAAAAATGACAAGGTAAGTAAACTGTTTCTGTGCTTATTTCATCTAAATTAAGATGTCTAAAAGCAGCATTTTTCTTTTGCGAAGTAAAGTTTCAAAGCTGTATGAAATCAATGTTCAGTTGTAAACTTTTGAATGAATAACCATAACATTTTGTTCAGGGTTATGAACATTTCAGAATCAGGTGAAAGATTTTACACTAGAGTCACTGGATCTAATTTCAATCAGTGAATAAAAAATACTTGAAGTTAAAAGCGAAGTGTTGAAGAACATCAATGTTCTAAGATGGGCCTATTAGGAAAAAAATAAGAAAATTAAGAACTATCAAGAAACGTAAAGAAGAAGAGAAACAAGTAAGTGGAAAGAGATGACCATGTCCAGTGGGTAGTATCAACTAACATTGGATGCTGAAGGAGATGGTGGATCTGTCAATTTTAAGAGAGATTTAGTTTGCCAGAATCTACAAGCTTCTAGAAAGTGTACATGGCTTCTGATATCACAATTCTATACTAAATTGGTTAGCTCATCTTGCTTTTTTTCTGCTGAGGTAAGACAGCAGTACACTAGTGAGTCTGATGATCCTCTATACTATTGTTGTCACTGAAATACAGCTGCGATAAAAACAAGTGCCTGTTTCAAGACATACAACAGCTCTTCAAAATACATTTTATTCAGGACCAGCATCAATTCACCTCCAAAATAACTAAGATCAATCACTGGTTATGCTATTATAAACAAATGAAAGATAAAGATTTGAAATACTTGATAAGAAAGTTGCAACCTTCTTTTTATATAGCACAAATTGAGCAATGTTAAGAAATTATTGGAAGACAGAGGGAAAGTGCATTCCTACTAAATGTCATTGATTCTGTGTCTGAAAAAGAAAACCATAGAACCTTAAAGTCAAAAATTCTAGAAATTTCAGTCAAGAAAGTAGAAAAAATGTGTGACACATGGTCTTGGCCATTTGCTTAGACAACAAAAGAGAATTTTAAAAAATTGAAAAAGATTAAAACTTCTCAGATACAAACAATCTAAACCTCTGACATACGCAGCACACGATTTTTTCCAGTTGAGATATAAAGTAACACCTAGCCCAGTTCTGAAGATCATGAAAATTCAAAAATACTTCTGCAACCACCATAAGCTTCATGCGCACTGATGAAAAAACTGATGTCTCAGCTTCCCAATGACACTCTGGTGGAACTCTCAGGAAGACTGCGTGTTTATATTTGCATCCAACTGCCACAATCCTGAAACATGTGCTGAGCATAAAGAAGACTTTGATCAAAACACAACATGTATTTTACACAACAAGAAACTCTACAGAGAAGCACTACACTTTCAAAGCAACTGAAAGTGGTTTCGAAGGGACTTGACAGATGACGCTCAGGCTGATGACACTGCTGCTGCAGTCTCAGTGGAAATCTGTCTTGATCTATTTAACAACAATGAACTAGAACCACAAAAAAGACAATTCAAACTGATTCAGAGAAGTTCTGGAACCTTTCCATTAACTTGGCCAGGATTAGCTTTGGAGTCCTTCCACTACTGACCGCAAATACAAAAGCCATCAGGTGAAACATAATCTCAAATTCCTTAATACCCTTCTAGCATTTAAAATTGAAGATCCAGATTTCTACCCTAATTCTATGTCTATGAAGGCTGTTGTTACAAATAATAACATCAAAATGGTTGAAAAGCATGGAAATAAAACTGTGGAAAAACTTCATAATAGGCTAGGTACTGAAATACAAAATAAATTGGTGAATGTGTACTGGTATAGAAGGGAAGATAAAGAATAATAAGACAATAGTAGACTGGAGACTCAATTATTGTTTTTAGGCTTTACTTACAGAAAAAATGCCTTTTTATAGTATAAGAAAATATAATGAAAGAAATAAATCATAAAAGAAATACTATGCACTTGACATAAATCTTTATGGTTCTCTCCATCTTTTTCTAGGCCTCCTCTCCTCCCCCCCCCTCAAGAATAATGAGGGGTGGGTTTTTTTGAAAAGGGGGAAATCATATCAATCTTGACCAATACCCACTCATTTGTCTGTTAAGATGAGACTATTTGAAAAGACATGATTTTTTTGCATTTTATAACAAAAATGGACAAAGCTAATCATATGTAGATATCATCTGAGCACTTACAAGGGAGTTTTTTCAGATGGTCTCTATCCAATCTCTGATGATGATAGGATGGTAAAAATGCCCATGACCAATCTACACTAGAGCTTCCACAATTGTTAGCACTGGCTGATCTACACAAGTATTAGGCCATGGCAGGAGAATTTCTGTAAATCTTCAGTGCAGATGCAGTCTCTGTGATGCTTTTGTACAGTAAGTCCCTTTTATTGGTGCTATGTCTCATACCCTGAAACTAACAGGGCGACTTGCTGAACGCCAGAGTGATAGTAATACCTGCTGAGCAAGACAGTCAGAAAGCAGTTTTGTCCTCTAAGAGGACAATATCTACCGCCTTTCCAAAGAACTGACCTGTCTGTACAGTGTTTTTAGTTTGATATGTTTTGTAGGTGAGAGAGGGTCAGTTATTGATCGTATTGATAGCAAGCATGGGCATTTAGAAACTGCTTAAACGTGCAGCAGCCATTTGAATACTTTTTGAGTGCAGTTTGACCTCCTGAAAGACCAGGATACAGTGACGCTTCAAAGAAGTGAAATGTTTCATTCTCCTTGCAATCACCTGCCTGCTTTCTCACTTTTGTCACAGAGACTATAAAAGGAACTCAGAAAGATTTGCTGGTAGCTAGCTTCAATTTCCTTGTAATATTACTAGATAAAAATTATACGGATATTTTAATTGAGACAAAACGCAAATCAGTACATATACAATGCGTAAATTAATTGTGTGGTACACTTTTGGAAAACAGTAAATGCATTTTTACCTTTGTGTCATAATTTTGTAGGCATCTGGGAGGAAGCATTCTGTGTTTTCCATTTGGAAAGGGTCGGCATCACAAATCTTGTCATCTGTCCGTCCATAATTAGCACTCTCTATCATAATGACATCACTTCCTGGACACCGAAGGTCAATGGAGTAGCCTTCGCAAGACAGTTCCCTCCTAACTAAACCAAATGGTAGTGCTGCTCGGCTGAAACCTTAAAAAAAAAAAAATTAGGAATCAAATTAAAACAATGAGAAAAAACTGACAAAAGGAAAACATTTTCTGGCGTATGCATGAATGTTACACTTTCTATCCCATGCTCAAGGAGAGGAAAGTAACACAAGCCATTACAGACATTTTTTATCATGTTCACAGAACATAGCTTTTGGCATTGTAATCGTATTAGCCTAATTGCAAAAGATCTTTAAAAATTCCTGAATGTTTTCCAAAGATCTAAATTCATATTGAATTGGTCCAGGGTCTCCCTTTTAGAAGCAGCGATAAATACAGTAATGAAGTATTGCCAGGCATAAGAGAAAATCAGAGTGAAGAAACGTTTTCAGAATTTCAGAATTGCTTGGTGGTTTCTTCTGGATTCTACACATTCTGGGCTTTAATTAAAAAAATGTTACAAAGTTAAGTTTTCAGTCCTTTGCACTGAAAAGCTACTGTTTTTACAGTGTAAATCAATGTGCTGCTGCTCTTTTATTGCACACTTGCAGAAAACTCAGCTAAACAACAGGGGAGAATTCTTCTCACAACCAATTCACATAGCTGCCGAGTTTTCAGAGGCAGGACCTTAACCCCTTTCTCCACCCCAGGAGAACCTGTGTCTCTAAGGCTACGTCTACACTACGGGGGGGATCGATTTCAGATACGCAAATTCAGCGACGGGAATAGCGTAGCTGAATTCGACGTATCTGACCCGACTTACCCCGCTGTGAGGACGGTGGCAAATTGACCGCCGCGGCTCCCCCATCAACGGCGCTTACTCCTACCTGGGCTGGTGGAGTACGCGCATCGATTCGGGGATCGATTATCGCGTCCCGACGAGACGCGATAAATCGATGCCCGAGAGATCGATTTTCTACAGCCAATCCGGGCGGGTAGTGAAGACCAACCCTAAGAAGGATAAGGAGGGGCAGCTGGAGGAGTCAGCTGGAGCATCTGGATAGATGAAGAAGTTGACTCGGTGGGAGTTCTAGTAGGGGGAAGTGCTTGGTGCAGCTGAGTGTGTAGTGGGCAGTGGCAAAAGAAGCTGGTTGGGTGGGAGTGCCAGTGAGCCAACTGCAGCAAGGTCAGTCTCCTACCAACACACTGGGGCATAGCTGAGGCTAGCAGGGTGTTGCCTGATTGACTGCATATCCTAATTGGTGAACAGACGGAGCTAAACTACTACTTGACACCGTACATAACAGCCTGTAAGAGCTGCTCGGCAGACCTACATTTTAGTGTACGTACCTGTGCCATTTTGCATAAACTAATAGCACATTACTTGAGTAACAGCACTATGAGTAAGTATGTAAGTAATTTCTGCAATGGACTGCAGAAGTGTGCTGAAAAGTTCCTGCGTCCAATCAGGAAAATTCATCCCCTTTACAATCCCCCTTCCCAACCCCCCCCCCCACCCAAATCATCTTCTGTCTGAGAGAATTCCTTAAAGCTAACCATTCCATTGAGGGTTTTGAAGTATCATGCAATTATCTGGGGCACCAAAACCTAGGACTAGCTAATTCAATAGGAAACCTTTTGTCCTTTATCATCATTATGCAGTCAGTGTAGAGTGCTAGCATAAAGTAGCCATATGTTATATTCTGCTATACCAGGGGTTCTCAAACTGGAGGTTGGGACCCCTCAACTTATTACATGGCGGGGGGGCTGCGAGCTGTCAGCCTCCACCCCAAACCCCGTTTTGCTTCCAGCATTTATAATGGTGTTAAATATATTAAAAAAGTGTTTTTAATTTTGGGGGGGGGGGGTCGCACTCAGAGTCATGCTATGTGAAAGGGGTCACCAGCATAAAAATTTGAGAACCACTGTGCTAGACGTACAAAATTTAACATAGATCAGATTGCTTTGTCTCCCTGACATAAAATTTGAACCCATCATCATCTTAAATTGTGGGATAAGTTAGATGATTTGATAGTACTAAATAACTTCTTTAAAAACAGTAGATACTTTTCAACAGCACCACAGATTTTTTTTTTTTTTTTTTTGCATTCTAGTAAAACTAGTAACACACTCTAGCACGGTTATAGTTAAGATTCCATAAAGGTTTCTGGTGTACACTAAAGGGTTAGGTATTTCAAGGATTACCTATTTTTGGTACTCTATACTCTGAACATTTCTCTCCCTTCCATAAGCAAAACATTTGGAATAATATACAACTATTATACACATACAGTCATTAAGTGATCAGAAATATTTTTGGTTCAGACATTTATTACACACATGCAACACAGCATATGAATCATTTGGTATAGTCTATTTTAAATATGGTGTATTGCAGGGGTGGCCAAAGTTACTAACCCTCCAAGCCACATATGATAATCAACAGAAATTCGAGAGCCGAGTGTGCTTGCCGGGGCTTGGGGCTTCAGCACCGTGGCGGGGTGGTGGCTCGGGTCTTCTGCCCTGCAGAGAGAAGGTTCTGGGGGTTTCAGCCCCACGGGAAGCACCTGCTGAAGCCCCCAGTCCCAGCAGGTGTGCCTCATGGGGATGAAGCCCTGAGCCCCCACAGGGCTGAAGCCCCTAGACTCCCCTCCCCGCTGGGCAAAAGCCCCTAAGCCCTCCACCGGGCAGAAGCCCCGAGCTCCCCCCGCCCCCCAGTCTGGTAGGTGGGAGAATGGGGAGGCGGTGTAAGGGGCTCTGAGAGCTGCACTTCAACTGTAAAAGAGCTGTGGTTTGGACACCACTGGTATATGTATTAATACTACTGGCATAATTATTATTTATTTACAGTAGTTCTCACGCTGTGCTATGTGTTTTCCAACCAAACACAAAGAATGCCTAGTTTGTGCACCAAAGAGTTTATAATAATAAATGCATTGTAATAATAATACATAGCTAAAATTCAAACAAAGACAAACAGACAAAGAGCAGGTGGTGTAGCACGTGCCATTTTGGGGCATTTGGATGGGGGCATTAAAGAGAATATTCTCAAGTCACATACACACTGGTTCCTTATAGTCATGGTATCAGAAGTATGTCTTTAGAAGAGAATCAAAAGCAGAGAAAGTAGTGGCTTTGTGGATCAGCACTGGAAGAGTGTTCTGCGCAAAATGGAAGAAAGTGCAGAGATGACTGGGGGAGAATTTGAGAATAGTGGAGTAACTGGAGAAGCAGAAGAGACAAGAGGTGACAAAAAAGACAAGGCCAAATAAGTACAGAAGGGCAGAGTTATGTAGAGCTTTGAAGGAAAGGACAATAATCTTGAATTTGATGAGGTGGAGAAGGAGAATCCAGTGGAAAGATTTAAAGAAAGAAATGATATGGTCAAATTGACGGGCAAGAAAGTGATCTTGGCAGTAGTATTTTATATGGACTAGAGAGGCACTCTTCCTATTGTGTTAGTAATCTGTGGATTAAAACTCCCATTGAATTGAGATGATGAGTCGTAAGATCTCCAAAAGACTTGTTTCTTTTAATCATGTCAATCTGTAAGCGAAGTCAGCTTACACTCATCCATTTTAATATTTATTAAAAACAGAAGAAAGAACGGTACACTTTAAAAAAAAGAAACTTCAAATTAAACTTTCACATCATCCAAAACTCGTGCCCCTAGGTTTGACAGAACATATGATGCATGGCATCAAACACTAATATTAGATCTTTGCTAAATCTAGTCACAATGGGCCAAGATAAAGCCAGAAGGTCATGCTCTCGTCTCTGATACATGAGTGTGATTCAATTACAGTCGACATATTTTGATCCAAAGTATATACACTTTAGCTTGTGACTATAGCCTATATATATTCTTCCTTTGCAACAAATTACTGCAGAGAAGCTACAGAATCTGACCATTACCCCATTCTGTGTCCCATAAGGGTGCAAAATGGGCAGAGGAATGAGATCCCCACAGATGCATATAACAGCTCCTCCAAACTAACCACCATGGCCCCAGCCATGCTAGGACTAGTAATAATGCTGCCAATGGTTGCCATTCCTGCATTCTGTGATTCTGAAAATGAATTCATCCAGGACAAAGTAGGGAATTAGTTAATTCTGCCTATGCTGCCGGATTTTTCCTGTGGCCTCCTGGCAGTTTGTAGAGGAGCGTTAGATGGGTGCAGAGCATCTTGCTTCTAAGAGAAGTTAAAGTAGCTGACAGTGTGTGGCTGACTGAGCACAGTAAGCCACTCCGTGTTTGCAGCATCAGGTCAGACACGTCTATCGTTACAGGGATGGTACTGAAAATCATGCTACATTATCTATGATGAATACAGATCGTTACCCTCATTTATATTTGCAACAGGAAATATACTGAATCCTAAAAATTCTGTACTGATGCTAGCTAACTGCAAATCTTATATCTAAGGGAAGTGGCAATTGATTTAAGTATCACCAATTATACATTGACCTAGATTTCCACTCCCCCTTCCCTACATGCATTGCTCTATATTTGGGCTGACATTTCAAAATATTAGACAAGCTAACATCAGGTCACTCATTGGGTAACAGAGGACACTCAAATTATATTGTAGGATGCTACTTTGCAGAGAGAGAAGGCGGTAAAGCAGTGTGTTAGACAGGGAGGTCCCTCTATGGAATTTTTACAACACAACCACCATAAAGTAAGCAAAAAAAAAAAATTTTTAAAGTCCTGTAACAAAGTTGATGTGATCTTTATTCTAAGCTTCATTTATAATCTTTTGCTATCAACAAAGAAAAAATAAGCATTTCAACAAGCAGAGTGTAATTCAATCCATCTTACAACCCTGACAATCGAAGAAAGAACTAGTGGGAGGCCTTGTGAGTGAAAAATCAATATTGCAGCTTTGTGCCGTGCAAATGTGAACACTGCCAAATAGCAGTGCTTAGGGTAAAATGAACTGTTTTGCTCCATTTTCTCCTCTCTGAACAAATGATTTTGAAAAGACAGCTTTTTTTCCAGTGCTATAAAATGTCAAGCAATAACGCTCTGTGCTTTTGGTGAATGACTGGAATAAATACCTCTTGGCAACAGGTGCAGTGACTTAGGACTGAAATACATTCACATTCAGGAGATAACTCTTGATAAACTGCTACAGGATGGAAATTTGAAAGACCAGGGTTTTGCATCATTTCAAAGCTTTTTACAAGTAGTATGCTACTCTGTCAATAATTACTATTGTCACTAGCAACTTTATATCTCAGGTGCACTTCCAGCCATTAATGTTTTGAACACCCTGCTTTACTAATGAATCTCCATTCAGTCTGCTGCCTGGATGAAAAAACTTTACAGTGCCACGCACATACTATTTTGTTAGACTGCAAATCAAAACAAAAATAAAAATCAATTTTCCTTGTTGTTTTTGCTAATTGCTTCCAGGCTAACCATGTCCTGGATGACACTGCTCATGATGTCTAAGAAAGCACAGTGCTAGCTGATAGTCAAGGACCTTTACAGTACTGGGGCTGTGACTGCAAGCACAAGCTAAACATTAACTCAAGTAACAGCCTATTGCCAACTGAAGCATATGCTACCTCCAATTCATTTGTGTTTATATATTTTAATCAGATTTCTTTCCTAAAATGGAAAGGAGAAAAATACTTAATGAGAAAAAGAACAAGGTTGCTGTCATGCTGAACACTCAACTTATAAACAATTTTCATGGCAAACATATGCCTGTTGCACATTTTACTTGCTCAAAGTTCAGCTGAGTGTATTCATTATATCTGAAATAATAAAATAAATCTGCTCTTCTAAGATCATGTTTCCAGTTTCAAGTAAGGCTAAAAGTAAGTTAATGGGGATTTTTAATGGTAGCAGGCGTTTCTTTGTGCATATCTATCATTGAGTCCAAAGAATAGTTTGTAAAGAAACTTTCCCCACTACTTATTCCTATTTAATTGCAAACTGAAGTACACATTGCTGAAATCTAATTTGCATGCTCTGCTTTACTAAGTAGACATAATGTGATCCACACTATGCTAAAAAATTTTACAGAAGTTTGCAAAATGTCATGTTCTGCCTCATTTACCATCCTGTTGTCAAGCTACTTAATCCAATTAAAGAAATATTTTGTCTGTAACAAGTTATCTAAATTAATAAAAGCACAAAGAGAAGTTAATAATACAGTTTTGTGCCCACTCGCATACAATCCTTTTGAGTTGCCAATATTAACAGAATGCAACAAGCTTAATATACAAAGATTAAAAAAAAGTTACCTTGGAATTTTTCCCCATGTAAAGAAAAAACAAAAAGAGTAATATTACTGGCAACTATGAGTACTACTTGCGGTTAGAACCTTGGTAAAACTTAAACCACCAGTAAATCTTCCTGGAAACACAAAATTATTCTAAGCGAAAGAGTGCAGTCGTTGAAGGTATTATGAACATGAAACAAAACTGACCAGGGTGATTATAAGAATGAAATGTCAGTTTTTGTGTTATTTGGCTCTTATGGAAAGGTCTTTCGGAAAGAGCACATCTTTTCAAGAAGAATGTTTACAGTTGTCTCTCTCACAATCGTTTATTTTATCAAATCATGAAATACAATTCAAGTTCCAAACAAGACACAGTGATGCATGTTGAGCAGAATTTCAATAATAACTTGTTAAACAAATGCAAAACTTGATGAAAAAGGTTCTTTTATTATCCAATCAAAACGGGATAGACTGGACGAGAATATTTTGTAATTCTGCATTCTATAAAAAAGCAGATATGTATGAACAACTGTGTTTAGAATCCTTCTCCCTACTTCTGAAAGAATGCATTATGTGTTTAGGTATGAGAGAGAGAGACAGAGAGAAGAGGGGCAGTTTACAAAAATTATGGGAATTCATAGCATGGGCTCACCAAAGCATTTGTAAAGTCATGCATCAAACCCTCAGAATCCAGAAATTCCTCACAGGATCGAGCTAACACCACCACGAAGGGTAGTCTCTCTGTCCCTCTCCCCCCCCCCCACCTTTGGGGGGGGGGGGGCACACGTGGCAGTATATATTTTATACAAACAAGCATGTTATTTTGTTAAACAGCTTCTAAATTATCCAATACTGGTCAACAGATCATGCTTTGCAGTAGCAAATACCACAAAGATATAGGCAATTTAAATGACAAGTGTGCTATCTAATTCTAGCTTCAAAGGAAAAAATCGTTCTGGCAAGCATGTCTATTAAAAGATTACATAGGCACAATAAGAGCTTCTGATACTACTCCGAGGTCTGGAGTTCACAGTACTCAGCTCTCATTTCAGTGAAATCCACTAGATAAAATGTAAACAGTATGAATCAACGCCACAGTAGACAACAGCCAGCTGTTCCAACCAGGATAAAAAAATATGCAGAAAATGACCCCTTTTTAAAATTGGTTGTCCTGCCATCATCTTCATATAGAGAGTAATGTTTTCACATCAGAGATGGAACAAAGGAATGTATCTAAAAGAGCATCTAGAGAGAATGGATTATTCACTGCTGAAAACCCATTTTAATAGTCCAACTAAATGTAAAGCATCTTATTTCAATTTTTTAATCTTTTTACCTCATTGCTAAAAATGATCTATTGTATAATTCTGATGAAATTACATGACAGCAAAGACATATTTATTATTTGAACTTTAACAAAAGGTTAAAAATCCGAATATGCCACCTGATCCTTCAAACCCATACTCACATGAGTTGTCTTTACTCTGTCATTCAAGCAACAGTTCTACTTCAATGAATTACTCTAATAAGTAAGGACTACTGGCATGAGTACAAGAGTGCTGCATCGCACAATTAGTAATGACTGAATAACTCATCTGACCCCTTATTTTATTTTACAATCCCACTATACCAAATCTGGAAGCCTTGCCCTTTGAAAATAATAATGTGCACTTACTAGCAATTTTCATATTCAAAGCACTTTACAAACATTAAGTAATTAATGACAGCTTTTCTCAACAAACTCCTCAGATGAAAGGACTAAAAAATGGAATTATTTTAATATGAAATCTAAAAGTCATTTAAAATTTGGAAAACATTTGTCAGATTTTAGTATATTTCAAGGTTTGCTGTAATAACATAATTACAACAGTTGGCAATTTTGTATAATCATATAGCTATTTTGTATATACATAAACATATAGCATGGAAGCCTCTTTGAGGCACAGCCTCCAACAGAATTCTGGCTTCCACTTCACTGAAGTATATTAGAATCTGCCTTTCATAATCTCTTTTCCCCTGTCGTTCTCAAAAACAATCCTATGAAGCAAAACATGATTTTTGAGGCCTACCTGATTTCTGCACCAGGAACTGGCTGGGCAGTGGAACCCATTTCTTTACTGTAACTGTGACAGTTCCTTCTGCATGTGGTTAATTATGGTGGATACCTTATTTAAATTCTCCTAGGCAGCTCTCTCTCCTTAATCAAGAGGGCCAAAAATCTAGCTTTCCATGGCAGCAGACTTCCATTTTTCTTTCTTTAAAACAGCAAGAGAAAAGAGTGCTAGATTGACAGCTCCATAAAGTGAAGTCCTCTAATCATCCAGAACAAGTACAGCACAGACAGTGGCAGTGCAAGCTTTCCTACCCTACTCCAGCACGCCTCAACCTTATTCTGAAGGGAATCACTACTATGGGTAAACACACAGACTTGTCTTCATGCCCATTTAATCCTTCACCTGCCTGCAGCAATTGCCACAAGGGTGCTAATTAACACCACACTGTGGTGGTGTTTTTTGCACTTGAATGCCACTGCACTGGAATTTGATTGAAACCACCAATTAATTCAATAAAAGCCACCAAACCAGGCACTTGACACTGGCAATTTCTGATCACTGCCAACTTGTGGTACATAGGAATCACGTGACCTAAAGGTGAAACACTTACTAAAGGTGAAAGTCCCATTGAAATAAATGGGGGATGCGCATACATCTGAGCATAAAATTTGGCCCTGTGTGAGGATTGAATACCTCATATGCCAACTCTGTCCACATATCTATTCAAGTGACATCATCATAGGACCTAATCACATCAGCCATACCATCAGGGGCTCGTTCACCTGCACATCTACCAATGTGATATATGCCATCATGTGCCAGCAATGCCCCTCTGCCATGTACATTGGCCAAACCGGACAGTCTCTACGCAAAAGAATTAATGGACACAAATCTGACATCAGGAATCAAAATACTCAAAAACCAGTGGGAGAACACTTTAACCTGTCTGGTCATTCAGTGACAGACCTGCGGGTGGCTATATTACAACAGAAAAACTTCAAAAACAGACTCCAACGAGAGACTGCTGAGCTAGAATTGATATGCAAACTAGACACAATCAACTCCGGTTTGAATAAGGACTGGAAATGGCTGAGCCATTACAAACATTGAATCTATCTCCCCTTGTAAGTATTCTCACACTTCTTATCAAACTGTCTGTACTGGGCTAGCTTGATTATCACTTCAAAAGTTTTTTTTCTCTTAATTAATTGGCCTCTCAGAGTTGGTAAGACAACTCCCACCTGTTTATGCTCTCTGTATGTGTGTATATATATCTCCTCAATATATGTTCCATTCTATATGCATCCGAAGAAGTGGGCTGTAGTCCACGAAAGCTTATGCTCTAATAAATTTGTTAGTCTCTAAGGTGCCACAAGTACTCCTGTTCTTCTTTTTGCGGATACAGACTAACACGGCTGCTACTCTGAAACCAGGTTTAGAATGATCCCAGCCTGAAGCCATTCATCTATCCATGACACTCCCTTCCTTTTGCCAGTTTGGTGCCTGTTCCCAGGTGACAAGTGTCTCCTTTCTTTTTCTTTACATTGTAGGCACTTGATCTTTTGCCTGTTGAAGGAGGGCACCCTACTTTTCTACTTTAGCACTTAAACACATAGTACCTTTAAAGCTTCTCAAAACAAATCAGCCAGAGGGTGTCTGTCAATTAGTCTCTCAGAGCTTATCCCCCATGGTTAGCCATCAGTGCACTTAACTGAACATGCTACCTGTCAGGAAGGAGAAGCTTCTGAATTTGGAACAACCTCAGTGAGGGCTCAGACAGGGAGGCAAGCCACACAAATGGTTTCTGTGTCATAAATTCTGTGCCAACAGGATTTCCTGCTGAATTGCTTCCTCCCCACAGGATGTTGGTAGCAAAACTCAAATATATTGTAATTTTTGTATTTGCTTTAAAATATCATTTCTTGGTAAACATTCCTACTTGCCTGGGAACTTCTGCTAACCATAAGGTTGGTAAAGAGAAAAAACAAAACATGTCCATAAGCAATGTTCAAAAGCCTCTGCTGAGTTGACAGTTGGACAAAGGCAAAATACCTTTTTTCCCAAGCTTAAAAATACCCCAAACCTTGAATAAATAAGTTACACACAGTGATGCATGAATGTGCAATCACATTAAAAAAAGGGTAAAAATTCCGTATGAATACGCACATTAGTGAAAGTCAAATCACCCTACAGAAGATCAAAATATTGCTCAGGATGAAGTTGCCAGTAATGACTCATTGCCTTTTGTGTGCATTGGCTTGTGAAAGGGTTATACCTTGCCTTGTTCAGCTTAGCAAAGTTTCTACTTTCAGTAAAAGTTAAGGATCACATTCTGATGCTCTTACTCATTTTGAGTAGTAACATACTCCACAGTTATCCCATTAACTCAGTACTACTCAACTTGAGTACAGGTAACAAAATATCTGTCCCTAAGTATTTTCTGTATTGACTTTTATGAACAAGGAAATTCACCTCTTAGGCTATATTTTCAAAATGCAGCATGCTATATCTATGTGTGAAAACTGAACTGAAAATACACGTCCACGCGTAGGCTACAATATGTGAGTTTACCTCTACAATTTATGACAGTATTCACCAAAAATAGTGTAATATCCGCACTGTAAACAGTAGCATCTTTGTACAAGGGTTATTGTACAATAAGAGATTTTGTACAAGAGATTATTGTACAAGGGTGGGTTTTGTCTTGTTTCTTTTAGAAGTGTAGACTTGTGAAACATTTTTAAACAGGCTTAAGTAACAATGGGTGTGTGTACATGTCCTCTGTTCTTTTGGTGTGTTCTTCTAAATGTATAGAGACAGTGTAGAGACTATAATCACATGTGTAATTTACAATGAAAAATGTGTTTGGTTTCTATGAAAGCACGTCACTTCAGACAAAGTTAGAGTGCATATACATTTATTATTAGCATAGCAATACCTACGTTCCTTCACTCTACCCTCTAAAATATTTCTAGTGGACTAGATTAGGAGGAGAAAGAAGAACCCTTGTAAATATCAAGAAGCAAGATCCCACTGAGCAAACTGATAGCCAAAATATAGCAGATAAACATTTTTAGAACAAGCAGAAGAACAATTTAAAAAATGTACTTTATGGCAAATGCAGTCACTTCAGATATTATCAAAAACAGAGTAGTGAGTAATCTTGAAAAATGCCTAGTGTCAGACTGAAAGACCAAGTAATCTTTTCTGACCATATTTTGTATGAAACAATTACTCTGTATCTCTGAGAAAATACCTGAGTAAGGGGAAATCAGACACCTACAATGTGGCATTAACCAACTATAGGGGAACTGTAGGCTGTGGACACATGCGTTTCTCACAGATAGTGAACAAGGTTCCCGAGAGATTAAGTAATTTAAGTCACACAGGTGGACACTGAACCTAAAACCTCAGAATTCAAGTCCTGTGTCTTAGCCACAAAACTACCCTTCTTCTGGGTACTCAAATGCTATGGTAATGAGTGCACTAGAAAGTACAGGAACTGCTCTCAGCTCTTAGCCAGACAGTGTTGGCATGGAGAGCATACGTGTGCTCAAGTGAGAAAGGATGGAAATGAAGAGGGCCCAGAAATAACCACCCCAAGACACAATCAAAAATCATTTTTCTTATGAATGCATGGGACAGAAGTTCCATGATTAATATTACATCGCTACCTCGATATAACGCGACCCGATATAACACGAATTCGGATATAACGTGGTAAAGCAGTGATCCGGGGGCGGGACTGCACACTCCGGTGGATCAAAGCAAGTTCAATATAATGCGGTTTCACCTATAACATGGTAAGATTTTTTTGGCTCCCGAGGACAGCATTATATCGAGGCAGAGGTGTATTTACATTAGAAAGTAACAACAAGCACACACTTCAACCGACTAGAGACAGGAAATGTTTACATATGCTAATATCGTCCTTTTAAGAAGCATGCATCTAATAGCTGATAAATTGCACTTCCAAAACAGTGTATCAATTTATGAAACAAACTGGAAAGCTGTTTGTGAGATATGTAGAAATGTAGGCATCATGTGAGTCCCACAAACTAGACAATTCACTGCACCATTATTACAGTCTTGGAAAATAAGGCAATTTCTTCACAGATTAATTCACATTACATATACTGCCAGACTTGCCTGCAATTTTGTTTTTGAAAATTCTTGCTCTAAATGTCTGAAGCAAGTATTCAAAAAGGCAGCCATCAAATATAACAGATCTGACTGATCTACTTTTTTTCCATCCCACCTAAAACTACACTTTCCTACTGAAACTATCAAAAAGCATGTTCTCAAGACACACTATTTAGGTGTACAACCAGTAGGATGGGTTTTGCAAAAAGGAGGGAATAGCTTGTGATCTAATCATCAGGTACTGAATACCTCAACTTCATGGAAGTACAAATCGCAGCAGGGCTGATTCCACCTCTAACTGCTCTCAGGCAGATTAAGCGGAGTACCATTCTGTTTACTCTGCTGATCTTTCAGTTTAGATGTTAAAAGGGGGTTCTGCTCTGCTTAGACAGTAAAGAAACCATGAAGCTTTTTGTACAAGTAGGGATTTTCCCAGGCATCCACAGTTACCGGAAAATGCATCTATTTATTTGCAATATGCATACTTCTATAAATCAATTGTGATGTATTTTTCACTTCTGCCCTATTTTGACTATGAAAGCCAGAGCTTTAGCTGCTGTAACCCAGCACTGCTCCACTGAATCTGGCCCACCTTATCCTGTTCTATACAGTATAATAAATTTGCTGGGTGAAATAATATTTATTGGGGGGAAAAGGAAATCCTACTACTTTCCTCAATGATGATTCACATTTATCCAACAATGCAAGTGCACTTTGTAAACCATATGCAATACTTAGGAATCACTTTACTCAGCAAAGAAATGCATCCACCTCTGAGGTAAGGGACAACATTACACAACTCTTTGGAGCTGCTGCAAATAATTTCTTGAATTGTAAATTTCCCTAATAATGGGGAAATTTAGGGCAAAGCAGAATCTAATTACCCCAATTAGGCCCTGATCCTGCACCATTAAAGTCAATGGGAGGTTTCCATTGACTTAATGAATGCAGGAGCGAGCTGTTAGAATTTGGTCAGATCACCAAGGCTCAACACCATTGTGCTCAGGAAAAATGCAAGGGGATCATTAATGAACCTCACTGTTCTGTTTCATTTAAAAAGACAGTGTCTTTAGCTGCCAGTACCCCTTATCAACACCATGGGACATTGGTTTAGTATTGATTTAGGACGTGACACAAAGGCCACTGAAGTCAACAGGAGTCTTTCCACCTATTCAGGGTATGTCTACACTTAAAACACTGCAGCTGTGCTGCTGTAGCACTTCCACGTGGACACTCACTGGTTCTCCCGTCACTGTAGTTAATCCACCATCCCGAGAAGCGGTAGCTAGGTCAACAGAAGAATTATTCCTTCAATCTAGCACTGTCTACACCGGGGGTTAGGGCAGCAAAGCTACGTCTCTCAGGCATGTGGATTTTTCACGCCGCAGAGACATGTAGCTATTTCAATACAAGTTTTAAGTGTACAGCCCTCAGTGGGCTTTGGATCTGCCCTATGAAGGGGAAAGGGCCACCTCCTGTATCACTTTCAACATACCCTGCATTCCAGTCCAAGCTCTGACAAACATAGGACTTTGCTTAATTTATTATATTGAATGCAGCAGATGCTTCATGCCGAATATGTAATAAAAAACATGCAACCCAGCAAAGTAGTTTTCTTAAAAATGTATTTAGGAGGCCCCAATTTCAGCCTCAACATGCAGTGAGAGAGGCTTTCCAGTGATACAGTAACTCCTCCTCACTTAACATTGTAGTTATGTTCCTGAAAAATATACATATTATATAAATGATCATGTCTGAATAGATAATGAAATTGTTTTTTAAATTTATGAGAGATAAAATGTACCATTGATCACAATTTGGTCTAATTTTACAATTCAAGAAATATATATCTGAAAAACACTTGAAGCAATTAGAAATCCATATTTAACTGTATTTACAAGGTCTCTGACTGATTATACAAGTAACTGAGTCTTTGCTCCAGAACACAGAGTTCATGTTCAGATGACAAAGTGTCCACCTTAATGAAAAAGTAAAGTTAGAAAATATCTATTTATATCTATATGTACATATTCGTAAGGGTGGCTAAAAAATATTACTATACTCAGCAAACAGAAAATAATTTGAAACAGCAAACTGCAAAACAAGGGAAAGAAGGGGGGAGGGATAGCTCAATGGTTTGAGCATTGGCCTGCTAAACCCAGGGTTGTGAGCTCAATCCTTGAGGGGGCCACTTAGGGATCTGGGGCAAAATCAGTACTTGGTCCTGCTAGTGAAGGCAGGGGGCTGGACTCGATGACCTTTCAAGGTCCCTTCCAGCTCTAGGAGATAGGATATCTCCATTAACTATTATTATTTTATTATTAAGCTGGGTCACAGGAGAAACTATTTTGTTTTCCTACATATCTGAAGAAGACTGAGTAGTGTCACTTGTTGCAAGCCAAGGCATTTGAAAAAACCTGGGGTGGAGAGGGGGGAGAGTGAGCACAGATGTCTATTATCCTTGTTAGTAAGTGTAGATTAACAAGTCATCACCCAGTATAATATCCTTTGAATTTCAGTTAACTGTTGTCTAAGCGACCTGCCTAAAATTCCACAAAGCTAAATGCTGAGCCTAATTTGTAGCTGTTTCAGCGCAACATCAATTTGGGATAGTTGCAGTGTAGTCATAACAATAGTGCTGGGGTATTCAAATTTGGAAGGGACTGGACATATGGAAATCCCTCTCCCTAATTAAATCACAGAACGAGGGTTTGAAGTGGTAAATAATAAATCACAAAGAATCCTCAATCTGGTTGTCAAGGAAACCAGTATGCCTCTGCCATAATTGCTGTGAGCCCCATCTTGCCCTTTTTGACACCAAGCCTTATCATGCATTCTGGTCAGAGACTGAGAAAGTAGCTTTTCTATTCCTCTCAGGCAATCACGTAACATGCATTGAGCTTCACTGAACAGGGCCATGCTACCACACAAACGTTGCATTCAGCACCATCCTTTTTTTATCTGTAGACAGTAATTAACTAGTATAAGCTCTAGTATATTCCTATCAACCCTCATATTAGAAATGGAACTGAACTACTTGACAGTGCTTTGGATGGTCTCAGCAGCTGTATTTACTAGAAAGGCCTCCTTAAGTTATTGTTGGGAAATCTTGAGCATTGTTATCTTGGTCTGTGACAAGTCCTGGGAATCTCCAGTTTCTCATTGTTTCAACCCCAGTCTGAAAAACATCCACTAGAAGAGGTGACCGACCAAGCTCTGATTTTAGAGCAGTTATGTAGGATGATCATGAAAAAGACGACCAGGAAAAATGAAGCATACTCTACAGCAAGTGAAACCATGGTGCTTAAAAACCAAAACCAAATAAATATTAAATCTAATCTGATGCCCTGCTATTTGGGAGGCTTCTCTCTATTCTCCCCCCGTGACAATCACTTTTCATAAATGTAAGTCTCAGGGTGAATAAGTAGCTAAACTTTATCTTTTCTTCTTCTTCTTTTTTTGGGGGGGGGGGGGGGAAGCAGACTCATGCATCATCAGGGTTAGTGCCAGCTGGGGTTGTAGCAGATAAAGCTACTCCAAAGAACAGTAGCCCTAAGAGATGAGAAGAGGGGAGGAAAGTATTTTTCCCCACCCCATCTCCCAAGAAATTCTGTGCCAGTTTTCAGAGGAGACACCCGCAACTTTCGAAAGAGAGGAGAACTGCAAAGGGGCTAGGTAGGCGCACCCATCATATCACTTGCCTCTCAGGAACCTGGAGCAGGCAGAAAGGGGGAGGGCATACTGGGTGGGAGAGAGGAAAGGCCTCCTGCTAGGAATCAGAGAAACAGAGATTGGAAAGAGATCTGGAAAGGAACGTTTGGTGATTCTTCTCCATTTGCTGGTTATTGGTTTCCTCTTAATCCTGCCCCTCTCTTACAGTTCAGCAATGGTTCAGCTGCCCTGCCTCATTATCCCTATTATTGTGCTTCTCTTTCATCTTCCCTCCCTTCATTTAAACACTCCTCTCTCACTCAGACAATCACTCCCTCCCCCTCAGTCCAACACCAGTCACTGACCACCAAAAAAACACACTCCTAAAACTAAGTTCTGTAATATAAACAAAACATGTCAAGATAAACAAGATGAACCCTGACCACTTGATCTGTTCACTGTATAACTTTCCCTCAATCTCTTTCTGTTATTTTAGAATGCAAGCTCTTTGGCGCAGGAAGCAGTGTCTTTCCTTCGTGTTTTCTAAGTGCCTAGCACAGTGGGGCCTCAATCTTGGTGAGGGCATTTGGTCACCACCACAATATACTGGTAACAACTTTAAAATTAAAGGAAAATATGGAACAAAGTGATATAATAATAGTTTTTGATTTATTTATCCATTGTTTTGCTTTTAGCGACTTGTTTCCTTTTTTAGATATCGCAATGTACACAAAGATCAGAATTAAACGTGTTCAATCTTCAGAGAGAAGTAAACATAACCACATGTTGACAGCTACTTCCTTCTGTCTATTCATCCACTTGTTTATTTAGCTTTATTGGCTCTACCAACTGTAATTGTTTTGTCTGTCTGTTGGATAAGCCAAGCATCTCAAGATAAGATACAGTACAGAGCACAGGTTTTCTACTGCTGTAATGTTCAAGTATCCCAGCAATTTATTCCACATAATTACTGATATGGGAAACAATGGGTAAAATCTTTGTTCTAAATCATAGTAATGATGAGTACTTCTGTGATTAAAAGATCTGTGAAAAAATGGGATATGCAAGCCATAAGATGCAGTAAATTCTGGTTCTACAGAAGGCTTCTCAGAAAGTTTGCCCATATTTGTGGTTAAAAGAAAAATCTGCTCCCAGGAAATGAGATGCATATCAGTCATAGGTTCTCCTACTCATGTACATTAATTCACTCATGTTTGTCAACCGTCATGATTTCCCAAATCTTTGACCTTCATTCCAGAGCAGCTGGAACTGAAAACAATGTTTGCCTACAGTTCTTCACTTCTGCTACTGAAGGGTGCCACTGTTGATGCACTTGCCGCTCTCCCCAGCTGTCTTCACAGGTCATGTGCTTATTTCCTCAGTTCCTGCTTTAAGGCCTGGTCTACACACAAGTTTTTGTACAGCTTTAGCTATTTCAGTTCAGAAGCTAAGACTATTTCTACACCAGCACTTACGTTGGTAAAACATTTGTGGTTCAGGAGTGTGAAAAAACACACCCCTCTGGAAGACAAAAGTTTTAACTAAAAGTGCCGGTGTGGACAGCGTTCTGTCGGCAGGAGCGGTGCTCCCAGTGATGAAGCTACTGCCCCTCGCCTCTCTCCAAGTGATAAAGAGCGGCTACACCGCACACCTTACAATGGCGCGGCTGCAGCAGCACAGTCACGCCATTGTAAGGAGTGCGGTGTAGACATAACCTAATATGATGAAATCTGTGCAACCCCTTAACACGCACTCAGTTACATCAGTAGAAAGGTGCTTGAATATGCATAGCTTAATTTAATAAATTTATGGAAATACTCTCTTATGGAAAGCTGAGTAGTCATTTCATCCTAAACAATCCATTATCTTCCCTTTTCTTACCCCCTCCAAACACATTGTACTCCAACCTGTCTTCAGCTATAGCAGCTGTTGTTGGTAACGGCAGAGCAATCCCCTATACATATAAAAATTAAAGTTCATACCGTCTGGCTAAAACATGTGCATGACTATGCTTAACCAAAGTTTGCATAATAAAAGGCCAGTCCCAAGCACGTATTGTACCATTTGGGTACAAACATGTTCCTTTGGAATACACATTTGTAGCATCCACGGGAGAAAATACAACGACCTTTGTCTGATTTTTACAGCTAACTTAATATGACATAATTTAGCCAGGATTTTATTCTTATTAGAACAATTGATGACTTCTTAATTTAAACACCATGACAGCAACACTTCCTTCGGTCTTTTTTGCTTTCTTTTATAATCCTGAAGGCTACTCAGCTTTCCACACCAATTTATTTTTCCTCCTTCCAAGAGTTTCACATTCTATAAGTACCATACCAGGTGTCATATGGTTGGCTTTCCCAGAGATACAATTTGCTATATACACGGAGATCAAAATGATCCATACCTTGCACCTTCATAATCCACTGTGAAAAAAACACCCTGGCTTCTCCTGTTGGTAGGAAGTCTTATCAACCTGATATTTCTTAATCTGCACTGTTTTCCAGGTGGTCAATTTGATTTGTCAGTGCTTTACAATCTTTAGTATTCCCTGTTAGAACAGCACTGTATCCATCAATCACTGTATCCAGGTCCTCAATTTTTCTCTTAGCCTCCCACGCTCCTGAGGTGAAGCTTTCAAAATTCTTACCCATTGTAGCAGTGTAGTTGAATTGTGTGAATTGCTAAACATTTACTAATATCCTCTGAGTTTTTAATAAGCCATTGTTATATTGTTTGATTAAAAAAACCTCTTTGGCATGAAACCAAAAGCAGGCAGGCCAGTCTCCTAATTGATGGACATCCAAAAGTGAAGTATACAGGACTCTCTGCCTTTCCCTATCTTGTATGACACACACAAAGTGTCTCTCTCTCTCTTTCTTAAAAGTAATTAAAAGAAACCACTTGCAAATAATAATAAATAAGAGAGATCATTTTGGAGGAAATTATATCTGCTAGCTTGGTTTGCCTACATGAGTACTTATTCCCCCAGTTCCCACTATAGTTTTTCCTCCTAAGAAATTAAGGTAAGTGTAAAATATACTTTTTTTGTTACGAATTACCAAAACATTTCTAGAAAAAGACTGCTGGAAACAGAACAGAGATAAAAACTGGAAATACTTTGAGAAAGATTGGCTAGGACGCTAATTGACTCATAACTCTTCCATAGGGCCCCTGACTGGAAGACTGGAAGGAGATAATCATGTGTTGCAACCAATCCTCCAAACGGCATACATGGTATTCCCCTTCATGAAAATTGCATGTACTCTATATTGAGGGGAAAACTCTGGAGGCAGAAGAATTTTAGATTGACATTTTTCTTTTTTGAACTCCACTACCAGAGCCTCTGGTGGCATTAGAAATATTTTCTTAATCCCCCGTTCAAAGCAAAAACAAACAAATAAAATTGTTTAGTATCAGATACAGGAGTAAAAATGGTAACAGCTGTGCATTACTTGCATAATTGTAAAGGTTACCATTGCTAATGATTTAGAACGACAAAAGGGCTCTCCTCCTTTCTCATGCTAGTTTTATACACATAAACCAAACTGTAGGCACGTCTACATTCTTTTTTGTACTTTATTTTTTAGCCTCTTACTCTTGGTGAGCACAACCTTCCTGCTTGGGACAGTCATCTCCAGCTAGATAGATGTACACCATCTTAGGCCGAACTGCTACAGAATTTTCTAGCACACATGAAGGAAGGAGCTGGAGCTACCACAAGTGGCTACTGTCATCCCCATTTGAAGTTTTTCCAACATCTCATTCTCTGTGTGGGTGATAAATCAGCCATCCTCTTAGACAAGCTGCATTCACAACCATTGCCAAATCTATGAGTCTTATCCAGCAAGAGTTACCAGAGCTATCATACAGTGCATCTGCTTTTACCCTTGCCACCAAAGAACAAATTTATCATTGATATGAAATAATATTGTGCCTGCTGGATTGGGGCTCAGAGACTCAAATGGTCCTTAAGTCAGGATCTCTGAATTGCTCCAGAGCCATCAAAAGCAACTACCCAACCACAAGTAGAATAATTCAATGAATTGTGATGGATAATTTCAACTTTCTCTGAAACATTTAAAATTCTCACTCTCAAGTGGTTTCTATGAGTTTCAACAAGTGACCTTTGCAAAGTGTAATTTAGAGAACAAAAACAAAAGTTACCTTGTAAATTAAACTGCTTCAACTAGAACCTGTTGTGACCACAGTGCATATTAACATGGCAAGCTCTCACAAAAATGTCTTTTCAAGTAAAGAAATATTTTACTTGTGTGTTCAAGTATAGAGCTATAAACCATATGAGACCCTATTTATTTCAAATTTCCCATGTTGCCATTTACTCCAGCTTTTAACCTTTTATGTGACATTGAGCTATTTTATAATCATAAAGTAGCAGAAAAACCGACCTGTTAATTTGAAATGGACACATTACAACATCTCTCCCTGGTGCTATAATATTTTAATTTCTTTTTTCAAGACAAACCAGTTGGAAAGTGACCATCTGCTAGGGTGTAAGTACTATTCAAGCAAAGTAATGAACAAAATGTCCTCCTTTCCCAGCAAGAAAAGGAACATTAACTGAAAGGAATTCAGGAAACAAACATATGAGGTTAACAGACTGCTTCACCACAAAGTAAAGTCTCCATTTCTTTAATTATTGCTAAATCTAATGACTACAAAGAGGATGATACAGAAAGTAACATTGCTGGATATTATGCACCACATACAACAGTACAAGAAATTTTGAACCTTTAGGGGAACAAAATTTAGATGATTGTAACTAAACTTCCCATTTTTTGACTTCTAAGCCATGTGCAAATGCATGTTGTATACAAATAAAAAAGCTCTATTATATACTTCAAAATGAACAACGCAATTTGAACTTTGGGTGCATTTTCAATATTAAGCAGAAACTGTCTCCCCCGAGCTTGTTTTAGTCTTATGGGATTTTCAGTATTTCAGTTGATAATAGGTGAGGGAAAGGAGAAAGACTTTACTGGCCAAATTTTCAAGGGAGCCTCAATAAATCCTTCATATTTATATGTGCAAAACCATCTGCATTAACAGTCAATAGACAGTTCCTAGCACAACTGGGCTCCAATCTATGTGATATTATAATACAAATAAATTAATAATAATTCTGTATACATAAATTTCATCTATTGCACACGCATATGTCAGTGCTCAGAAAGCATGCACAGTTCTTTTCACGTGTAACTTTGTATATACATAAGTGGATAAAGTCTGACCTTAAAGGGCACATAGAACTGTAGTGTGCTATTTCTCAAAGTTACAAAATAAATTGTTCTATTTTAGTTTTCAATCAAGATGTTATTCATCTCTGTACCTTCTCAGCATATTTACAAAAAATGGCATTGAAGACTTAAAAGAAAAAAGAATTAATCTTGACCATATCTTGATGTTTAAAACATAAGTCAAATATGAGGTTTTAAAATGTACTATATAGTTGCTTTTTATTTTGCAGTATAGTTTATTTTAAAGGTTCTTCCCCTCTCCTGCCCCCTTGACCCCTCTGCCCCCCCAAAAAGCATCAAGTAACTTAAACCTTATATAGGCTCATATACCAGCAAAGAAGGACTTGGTAATACCCCACATCAATTTGTCAAATAAATGTATAGGTCTCACTGCTTCCCTTATTTTTAAATTCATAACAATAAGACACTTTATGCAGTGTATTTCTCAGGGAAATGGTAGAATACGTGTCTTATGAGAAAGTAGAAGTGGCCAGACAAAATGTTCCTGTCAGTCGAAATATCTACAATTTGTGTCATAGCCAGTAATGGGTACTGCACTTCTGGGACTGTTCAACTCACTCTCCTTTTAGCCTTATAACACTACACAGGTTACAACAAACACAGAAATACACTGCCTATTGGGTGCCTTCTTAAATAGTTTCATACCTAGCATTTTTTCTGCCCTTTCTACTTTAATTTCTTTTCTTCTTAAACCTCGTCAGACATGCTCACAGTGACACCAATGATTAGAATGGCTTCAACTAGAAATAAACAAAGGTTGGGAGTTCAATGATACAGGCTGAAGTTATTCAGCTGTCTCATCCACATAGCTAAATTTGCACCATTTTTGCTGAATTAAGTCATTTTTAAGAAGTACCCATTACTGGCTATGTTAGAAATTGTAGATATTTCGACTGTCAGGAACATTCTGTCGGGCCACTTCTACGTTCTCATAAGACATCTATTTACCAATTACCAATGTTGAAATTCCCATTCAAATACATGGTGTGATGCCCCACAAATCATGTCATCATAGTTCTCCACACACAACTTGCACAGAATTCAGTGGAAGTTTTTAGTAGAAATTGAAGGGAAGAAGGACATCATTCAAAATATATCTTTACTACTGGGCAGATATCTACCTAAGAGTCCTCTGTGTCACTAAGCAAGATGCAGAACTGATTTAAGGGGAAAGTTTTAGCCCATGACAAAAACCACATGATTACAGAAACTAAGCAGAGGAAAGTGGGCTCCTGCAAAGATTCTTAGATACCATGCAGAATTTAAGAATCATAAAAATGGATCCACTTCAGTTTAGACTGTGTGAAACTCAACAGGTCAGAAAGAAAGTGCATGCCAGATTGTACTAGAAGCGCATCTTACTGCAAAGACATATTATAATGATCAGTTCCCTACTTTGTTCATATGATTTTATATACGGAAAATCATTAACATTCTTTTTTGCCATTCTATATATTTAATTGAATTCCATCAACACTTGGTCAACTAAACATGTTGTTTAATTTTGAAAGGATTTAAAAAAACATACGTCTGACTTGACCCCATGTCCATTTCTTCTTAAGGCAAACCAATTTTATAACCAGGATAACACTAGAGGATGAGCATTGTTGGGGAGTTGCTCACTGTCCTGTCATACCCCGTTAATGCAACTTTGATTTGCCTTTGTTCTTACAGTAGCAAACAGCTGCTTGTAAATGAGCCACAGTCCCTGGGCTGCCTCCCATTATTCCACACTTTTGTCTGACAAGGTCACTTGCTGTGGGGATTTTGGGGAGAAAGAGTGTGCAGCCTATAGAATTAGAGTTAAACCACATGCAACCCAGCTTGAATGCTCTTTTTTTCCCCCATAGCACCAGCAAAGCAAGAATAACAAAGAGAAAATCTTTAGTTCTGTGAGCAAACTTTTTTCTCTAGTGTTGATTTAATAATCCTCAAACTATTTTATAAAAAGCAAGTCATGTTTCCATAAATTCCTTTTCATTCAAAGCTGTATGGAAGTTATATTAAGAGATGGATTTAATTACAAAACAGGATTAACAAATGCAGATTAATATTATATTGTTCATCCCCAGAAGCAATATGAGACAAAGCGATTCCAGCTAACTGCAACCATAGCAAAAAACTGCAAGGAAAAGACTAAGATACAATCTGAAAGGTTTATGCCAGTTTCTGTGGGAATGTTTATTTTTGCTTTGAGCCAAGTTTGGGGTAGAAAAACTAGACCTCCAGTAAAAAGAGTCTCATAAGCAAAATATTATGTTTGCTGCTCTTTTAATGAATAGCAGACATTAATATGTCTTGCAAGTTTTATAGTTTTGAATCTTGCTATTAAAATACAAAATCAGTATCTAGCCAAAGTTACTGATGTTATGAAATCATTCCCATCTTTGATTTTTCAGACTGACCAGTGATATTAAGGAGAGTGAAATCTGTCATTAGGGTGTTCCATCCCTTTGTGCCAATTGTTGCTTTTGAAGCCACGCAGGAACAGGGAATGCATGGCAGATACTCAAAGCAATGGCTAATATGATGGGAGGAGACAGCCTGTGGCAGTTTTCAACCATGAATGAATCATAGTGGAGTCCTTTCAAAATGTATGGGTACAGAAAGGGGAGGTGCTAGCTTAAAATAAATCTGTCAACTTCTTCAAGAAGGATCATATAAAACAAAGAATGGAAATCAGTCTAAAAGCCCTTCTATAGCTGTCACCTGGCCTATCCAAAGAAACGTTCCTGATGATTTTATTCTTTATCTCATCAATCCAAAGAGTAATTGAGCTCTTCCTGCTCACTGCCATTTCTATCCTAAACAAGTTTATGTCAGGCCACTAGAAAAATGTTAGATACGCACATCAAGTAACATACTTAACAAAAAGGATGCTGCATCTGCATTAAAAGTAGAAAGCCACACAAGTTACCTTTCAACATACTGACATCTCTGTAGTCTTTGACAAATTTTGGTAAAAGAACAGATACATAAAATTTGCAAGCTTCACGGTTAAGTAAAGAAACTGGCAGGGAATTCTAGACAAGTTCTCCAAGGGTCTATTCTGAATGCATTCTCAACATTCTGAAAGGGAAAGATTATGTTTGCAACCACTAAAAAAAAAAATCAGCTTTTTAGGCTCTTTCCTGTTTCGACTAATCCATTATATCTCTCGTTCTTGGCCATAAATTCTTCACCAGTAATTTAAGTTCAGATAAAATGGTCTTTCCAAATTTCAATCAGAACTACTTCCTTACTGACAAAAAGTATTTACACTATACTTATTTAGTGACATATATTAAATAGCATGTATTCCACCTGAATCACATTCAAATTATCCAGTGCCAACAAGAATTCATGTAACAAAGAAGAATCTAATGGTAATCAATTATGACAGCCCTCACTTCCCAACAAAGCACACTGAATACATTCTAGTACAGGGGTCGGCAACCTTTCAGAAGTGGTGTGCCGAGTCTTCATTTATTCACTCTAATTTAAGATTTTGCGTGCCAGTAATACATGTTAATGTTTTTAGAAGGTCTCTTTCTATATGTCTATAATATATAACTAAACTATTGTTGTATGTAAAGTAAATAAGGTTTTTAAAATGTTTAAGAAGATTCATTTAAAACTAAATTGAAATGCAGAGCACCCCAGGCTGGTGGCCAGTACGCAGGCAGTGTGAGTGCCACTGAAAATCAGCTCGCGTGCCGCCTTTGGCACACGTGCCATAGGTTGCCTACCCCTGTTCTAGTAGTTCACTATTAGAGTACAGGACAGGAGATTGTAAGCCTCATTTGTATTCAAAGGAAGGCAAATCACAAACTCATTTACATCCCTCCATCTTCCTTATTGCATGTCAACAGCAGGTGGTCTATCAATAGTACCTTTTAAATAGGTAGGTGTCTTAAAATGCGTTCACATTTCAGTAAAGACCCTGACTTACAAAACAGACCCTGAGCCTTAACTTTTATATTTTCTTTGTGTAAGCTACAATAAAACATGAATAAATACAGTTCTTACTTTGTTCTCATTTTAATCTACCTTGCAAAAACTGGTTTCATGCTATAAATGTAGTCAACTTAATCTGGCATGTTAGAAAAGAAAGCTGTAGATTAAACCCATTACAGGTATGATCATGTGGCACAGCTGGCAGGATATGCCTCTTAAATGACAGATGAATAGGTGCCAATTTCTTCCTTCCTTCTTTGCATACACACAGCATAAATGTCTCAGCAATCTTTGTTAAGATGATGAGTTCCTGGAACAAAAAGATGAACTAGAGTGGAGATCAAAAACTCATTCTTCAGCTAAAACCCTATCTCTTTGTAAAATGACAACCGGCAGAGGTTTGTTTGCAAAGTTGTGAGTAAAATCCTAATAGAGTAAAGCATCACACTAAGGGCTTTTTTCAAATATTTTTAGGATCATTCAATGAAGATTGGTTCTTAATTAATTCTTTGATGCTTGCTTCCAATTTTCCCAAAGCCAGTCCACTGTCAGCGGTAGACAGGTTGGGGAAACTACTGCCCTGAAAGTATTAAAATCACCATGCACTTCTAATGCCATATGTCTGCTATTATTCACTGTGGCACTGAAGCATTAACAACAGTCAGGCTAAAAACACAAATGTCTGTTGTCAATCAGGACCAATTTCTGATAAAGTGTGAACAAACATTCCACAAGATAGGAATCAAGGGCATCTTCATGCCCAAAACCATACACAACTAGCAGTAAGCAATATTAAATGTGTTTATACAAAAACAAGATAGATTAAATAAACTAAACCCTGTGTTCAAATGCTTTTGCTCCCTAATGTTTGCTTTCACACCGACAGTTCTCTCAGACTCTCTAAGAAATTCAGTGTATGCATGAACCATGACTGGGGAAATAATAAATTAATGCTCTGATGTCTGGCTTCAACCTTTTTAAGAGTCTTTTGAAAGTGAGCACAGATGTCAGTAATAACTCCCCACAGATCACACCATACACCCATCACACTAATGCAGCCTTTTCTCCCTCCCCATTCCTACCCCCAGTTTGCAAGGATGGGGGAGAGATTTGGCTGGACCAGTAGGTGAATGATGCCTTTTGGTGTCCTTACTTGAGCAGGAAAGAAAGGGAGCTCCTGCCTCTTCCCTTCGATAGCCTCATGCTATAGCAGGGCATTAGTTCCCACCCCGACACCTAACTCATGTGGAACATCATTCGTGACATAGCTCCCTTGGGTGGGCTGTCATCTGTGCTTGTTTCCTTTCAGACATGCCCAGGGAAGAAGTGCCGGTAGACGTTGCAGGAGCTGGATCATAAGCCAACCCAAGAAATGGCAGCATCAGCTGAGGAGTGATGGAGCCATAAGACTTCCTGGCCAACCCCCACCCCATTAGGCAGTGACCACATAAGGCTTGGTGAATGCCCTGAAATGAGTGCGTGCGTTACCTTTTAGGACACCTCCTTGATTGGTCTGTTGGACTATGGCACTGCTGGCTCCAGCCTATAATCCTCCCTCGCTTTGATATTTTCCCCTTCTGTAGCGAGGGGTTAATAAATTCTGTACTGACCCCTGCCACCCTTACTGAAGAACAGAGATGAACGAACTCTGTACTTTCTTCCTCCACCCCTATTTGGGGCAGGGATTAATAAAAAACTCTGTACATGTCCCCCCATCCCACATGTTATGGGGGCTTAATAATAAACTGCATTTCCCCACTTTGACAGGGGCGAAGTTAGTAACCTCTGCATTTCTTCCCCCAATGGGGAGCCAACCTGATGTTCTAGCAGTACTATTTGGTCGAATAGTCTGATAACATGTATATCCTGACCAACCTGAATAGAGATTTTGATGCTATTTTCATATTTTGTTTATTCTCATTTCTCCAAGATGAAGCAGGGTTTTTTTCTGGTCTGTAATAAATGCTCTGTTGGGGGGGGGAAGGGTTGGGAGGGAGCTACTGGGCTAGTCAAGGTCAATCAGGCTTTTTTTAAAATATGTACCATTAGGGAGGGTGACCAAATTCCTTAGGAAATCAGTGATCAGTCACGGAAGGATATCTTATCCTTCTGCCAGACTTTTCAAGGAAGAAAGGATGCACCTGTTTTTACCAATGATTTGATGTGTTTTGTGTAATTTAGGGCATATTTATGTCAGTTTTTTCCATTAGCAGGAGGGGGTTCCTTTTAGGTGCTGGCAGGTGTCCAGTGCAGGTTAAACAAGAAAGTGGAAGCCAGAGTAGCTGGCTGCAGGCCCAGGCACTATCCAGGTGGCAAATGGCTGGACCATTGCTCTACGATGCATGGCAAGGGGAGAGGCACTTATCCCTCCCACAAGGAAAGGGAAAGGGGACATCTTGGTCCTGGACCTCACATGGATTTCACAGCAGAGGAGAGAAGAGGTAGCCTCCTCTTATGGATTTAACTGCCTGTACTACCATTCGTGAGCTGCACTAGACTTGGCCTGTCAGGTTTGTGTGGGGAGAAGCTGCCTGGCAGTTCCTCCGCTAGTTCTGTTACATCATAGGTAATAAAAAGTTGTGGCCTTCGATTTAACTAATTCTGCATGGGGAGTCTTAGTCATCACAACTTCCAGACCAATGCTGCAAATATTTAATACTACTTCTTCTGTCTTTAGTTTCACTGTTATTTACTGATTAGAACTGATATTTAAAAAGGAAGTGAAGATTACCAGCAGGCATTTGTTTAAGCAAAAAATACCCCCTCCCACCCCAAAAAAACCCTCTCACCATTGCACACAGATTTTTCCTTTGATGGTCATCTTTGTGCCCCTCAATTGTGCTTTTAGCCAGGTGTCATATGGCTTCAGAGTAGGAATCTGACTAAAACTGGTGTGAGGCCAGACATCAGTACAAAATCTTAGAAAAAAATCCTACAAACACATAAGCAAGCTCCCCTCTCTAAAATTATTGTTGTTTTGGCTGAAATACTTCCTTATTTATCACGCAGACATTTTTTTAAATGGAGCCTTACATCTTACCCTTGCTAACATTTTTTCTTTAAACCTCATAGCAACAGCAGATGATTTTTACACCGTGAAGCACAAAAGAAAGGTGATCTCACCAACAATGGGAAAAAGAACGCCTGTGTCATGATATCTTCACCCCAAGTAGTGTACCTCACCAGCTGGCATGACACAGAGAACAGTATGAAATACCTCAAAAGGGAACAGTAAACTAAGTAAAGTATAGGTAAGATGAATTAATGCAGCACTAGGGTTGCCAGGCGTCCGGTTTTTGAGGCCCAAACAACAGCTAAAATTATGTATTTCTGCCATATGAGGTGCACCAGTAACAGAAAATCTCTCCACACACCCTTCTCTGCTCTGCATTTCCCTGATGGCTCTGTATTGGCGGGCGGGCGGCGGGGGGGGGGAGGAGGAGGAGGCAGGAGTGACCACTGGATGGACCCTCTGACCAAGAACTCAGTGTTTCCCTGTATCCCCTACTAGTGGCTCTGGCTTGGCTACATGCTAACTACAGCAAGTGGGCACTGAGGCTTCTGCCCTGCCTGCCTCTGAGTGTATTTTTCAAGCACACATCCCACATACCATACCTCAGGTTTGGCCCACACTGAGGTAGCTCACAATATGCACTCTTATTACCAATTAGCCTTAAGTATTGTTTGCAATAAATAAGTTCTATTTAAATGTGTAGTTGTACAGGTCAAATATTTTCTGTAATACACTGAAAATATGTCCTTATGCCATTTGCTTCTTTAAAGATTTTCCAATATAAACTACACTATTTTCCCACTAAATACATGAGTACATTTGTCATATTTTACATGTGATTGTGTATTTTACAGTTGTTTGTTACATCTTAAGGGTTTATGTATATACATATAAAAGTGTACATGAACTTAACTTAGACTTCTGTATGGCATTTGACTTAAAATGAGACATTCAATTTTAAATTTAACAATATGCAAAATCAAGGTAGCACATAACAGATGGATTAAAAACTGGCTAACTAACAGATCTAAAAAAAAGTGCAAATGGCGGATCACCCAGTTGGGATGTTTCCACTAAAGTTCCACAGGATTCTTGCCTCAATGCTTTTGGATATCTTTATCAATTATGTGAAAGAAAAAATAAAATAATTGCTGGTAAAGTTTGCAGATGACACAAATATTGGTGGAGTGCAAATAAAAAAAAGTTTTACAGGGTGATCTGGAACACTTGGGAAGGTGGGTTCACTTGAAAAACACATATTTAATACAGTTAACTGCAAGGCCATATATAGAGGAACAAACAACACAAATCACACTTACAGGAAGGGGGAATGTATTTTGGAAGCAGTGACTCAAAAGGATTTGAGCATCCTGGTGGATAAGCAATTGAACATGAGCTTGCAGTGTAACGTGGTGGCTAACAGAGCAAATGTGATACTCAGATGCATAAGTAGGGCAGTTCAGAGTAGCATTGGAGAGTAACAAAGGCAGACAAAGGTATAAAAAGATGCAAAAGATGAAACAGACTAAATTACATTAAAAAATTTGCCTCTTATTGCTAAACAGTAAAGGAAATTAGCTATTGGAAAAACACACTTGGGGACATGGTAGATTCTTGTCACTCGAGGTTTTTAAATCAAGACTAGATATCTTTCTAAAAGAGATGCTCTAGCTCAACCAAAAGTTACAGGCTTGATAAAGGAATCATTTGGTTAAATTCCATGACCTATGTCGAAAAAAATGATCATAATGGTACCTTCTGGCATCTCTTTATCTACTGAGCAGCATGCTGTCATGTGTGCATGTATTTTGAATCCTTCAACTTCTATGCCGAACATAACGCCCAGTTGCCCAGATTATGCAGAATTTGAGAATTTCATTCTCCTTGAGGAATTAGTTTTAAAGGCCTTCAAACCCTCTCAATATAATCAATGGGAGTGAACTCAACTGGAGTTTTTTGTGCACAGAAGTTGTGAATCAGGTCTTCTCTTTGAGATTTGCAACATAAAGACATTTCAACCCTTAAAAATTGAAATAATAAATCCCTCTCTGAAAGTGAAACTGTCAAACTTTTCAGATCCAGTCAGAGGTGAAAGTAAGCTGGTACGGTCTGGTACGGCGTACCGGCAAGACCCAATACGGCGTACCGGACTGGACCGGCTTCCCAAGCAGTGATTTAAAGGGCACGGAGATCTGGCCGCTGTGAGGAGCCTCTGGCCCTTTAAATCACCACTGGGGCTCCGGCAGCTGGGCTCGGGCGGCACTTTAAAGGGCCTGGGGCTCCCCGCAGCGGCAGGAGCACCGGGCCCTTTAAATCACCGCCAGAGCCCTGCCGCCCCAGGGTGGCGAAGGCAGGGCTCCTGCGGTGATTTAAATGGCCCGGAGCTCCGCGGTGGCCGGAGCCCCTGGCCCTTTCATTCGCCCCTGAGCTCTCAGCTACCTCTGCAGCTGGTAGCTCCGGGGTGATTTAAAGGCCCTGGGGCTCCCAGCCACGGCCGGAACCCCCGGGCCTTTTAATATTGAAAGGCCCTGCCTCTTCCGGTTGAGGCCACGCCTCTTCCAGTTGAGGCCACACCCCCACTTAGGACTCTGGCGTACCGGTAAGTCCTTTAAGTTACTTTCACCCCTGGATCCAGTGTTGGTGTAGAAGTGTCAGTGCCAGGATACTAGCGAGATAAGGTGGACCAACGTCTGTGGGCCAGAGACACAAGAGCTCTGTGTGGCTCAAAAACTGGTCTGTCTCTCACCGACTGAAGTTGGTCCAATAAAAGATATTACCTCACCCACCTTCCCTCTCTCAACTTTTTACACTCAGAAACCAGGCACACTCTCTCTTATAAATGTTTTAAAAAATATTTAATAAGCTCATAGGGAGTGTCTCTAGATTACAACTATCTCTTTTGGGAGTAGAAAGCGCAGTGTGGATAAAATCAGATTTTTTAATTTAAATTCAATATAGGTTTTTTTAAATGAATCTATTTAAAATTAAATTTGAAATTGACAACCGATGTTAAGGCCTAAACGTCTTATAATCTACTAAAACCATTTAAACTAAATACAAAAAATAATATTAAGTAGTACATATTGTCTGCCAAGTTGTAAAGAAAGTCAAAACACTGCACAGGTGGAAGTCACTGGCTAAGCACCTAAAACCACAGCCTGGTGAACGCAATACCAGCCTTTCACAGCAGTAGCCTCTTCTGCAGCAGTAGAGGGAATATATTCTTCATTTCGCTGTACTCAACTAGTTCAGTTCAACAACTAGCTCATTCAAAATTAAGGAACTTTGGGAATTGCAAAAGCAGGAAACCTTGTCTTCCTCTACCAATTCGTGAATAAAAACTCAGTGTGAGAGGATAAGATTTACTATTTCTAAAATCTTGAAAGACATAGTAACCAGAAATAATCAGTTAAATTCATTAACTACAGACAATACTTCATTTGTCCAATAAATCAGTCTTAAATGCAAAACATTATGATAAAATTTTTGATACTTTTCTTATGTTTTAGCACATTTAAGATAGCTTTATTTAATTAAAAATAGATAAATAAAATACTGTTTTCATGCATTTTAACTGAATTTGAATGTCTATCCAAACAGAGCCTGATGCAAATCACAAGTAAAAAAACTAATCATTATCTACTAAACAAGAAATGTATCATTCACCATTTTATAAAATAAAAATGTAAACAATAATAATCTGAATAAATTTAAACTAAGCTATACAATTTCTTAAATAAACGGTATGGAATCATGTATTCTCCTGGTTAGAAGAAAGAAGCAACAAGTCTAGAGAAAAGGCTATATTTAGCTGCAAATCAAGATGATTTAATGATTACCAACTAATGAGAACCAACCTTTTTTAGGAAAATAACTAAAAAGTACACATGCAAAACACCATTAAAATCAATTACCTTAAACTAAGGTTTTCTGCTTGTTGATTTAAATCATGATTAAAATCAGCAAGTTAAATCACCTTGATTTTAATTAATCTGGTGGAGGAGAAGGATGGTGGTAACCACCACTGCTACTGCCAGAGTTAAAGAAATGTCAAAGGATACTATTTCTATTTTGCGCTTAAAAAAATAAAAACCCCAGACACCTTTGTGCATATTCTGCAGCTACAGTTAACTAATAAACACTATTCCCAGAGAGGTACCAATATCAATCAGTGATTCACAAAGAAAGTCATTTTGGCATGACCAGGCATTAGTTGTTACTATTGTTAAACAAAAGCAACCATGTTAATTCCAATTACAACTAAAAGACCGAGGGAGAAAGGGGACAAAAACAATGAGATAAATTTTGCCCTCAATTACACGCATACAACTGATAAATGAATTCAGTAATCAAAGGCGGAAGTTAGACCAAAGTTTGTCAAATGTAAGACACAGAAAATTGGTGGAAAACTAAAAATATAAAACTTAAATTGAGCTTTTAAAGTATATTATTTCCTCAATTGTTAGAAACAGTGTTCTATGTAATTCAGATCTATAGCATAAATTCTTTAGTAACTTTAAGACACCAATTTATTTTCTTTAACTTTAACACTTTATTTTCTAGCAATTAAAGCATTTACATGCAATTTATAATGATGCATTACCATACCCTGCTTACCGTTTATAGACAGGATAGCTAAGTCTACAGTAGACTGGTGACTCTTTGGAGCATCTATTTAGGCCCCAGGATGACATCGCATACATTCCAAAACATCACTGCTAGATTACCCTCTTGCATGATGTACCTTATGGTTAATAGACCAATTAATCATGAAGATATGCTTGCAAAAGACGTTGAAATCTTGTTTGGATAATGAAGTAGAAATTACAGAATGTCTAAGCAGAAATAGTGCTGTACAAGCACAAATTGAGCATATTCATTATGGTGGTACAATCAACTTTTCATTAGAACTTTTTAAAAAGCCATTATGTGACAAAAACGTAATTATCAGTTTACAAATTAACAATTATGGATGGAAAACAAATTGAAGTATTTGAAGTAGATTGCATAATCTGGTAAAATATTTAGGGTCACATTGTGTAGTTCTGAGGATCCATTCATAAATAAATGGTGTTGGTGGGTGGGTGGGTGGGTGACAGACAGATGGCAAAAATGGCACCATTCCTTTTAATCCTAGATTGGGTCTGCTGATCTGGCAGTTAAAAAAAAAATCTAACTGAAAACTGGGCAAATTTAACATAGAAGCTATTGAAATACATGAGTAGAACCCACAATACCATTTTACAATCACTTTTCAGAGTTGAATTGTACTTTAAAGAACACTTGAGTCCAAACCTGTGAAGTATTGGGACTCCCCTGTAATTGAAGAAGGGAATTTCCTGCAGATGCACTCTCGTGTTTTTTTCTCTGTACTACCTCCCCCAGATATGTAAGGAACAGAGAGGCCTTTCATAAGGACAGAGAAAAGATAATATGGCATTATTCTGCAACTTTATATTTACTTCCACTCTAGTGATGTTTCCTATAAGACGCACAGATTTATTTTTATTGTTCGCTCTTTTTCTGTAAAATTCCTAACAAACCACTAATTGGGCATAAACTAAACTGCTCTGGGTATCTAATTTATCTGGGGATGCTCAGAGGAAATGAACAGAGGAAATGAAATTGCCCTGCCTCTCAATGGAAACATTAAGGAATAGGTAAAAGTGAAGGATGTGGAGCAGGCTGTATTCTTCCACTTGAGCAGGGCCACAGGTCAGCAGTGAGAGGACCAAATGACTTAAGAGTGGGGTTTTGTTTTTAGGATTAAACTTTTTCTTAAAAATTCCTACATACACAACCTGTTTTAAACCTCAAAATCCAATTTTAAAAATCAGCATTAAACCTAATTAACAATAACTTTCTCAAGTGAACAGACTCAATCCTACCTTGATCCTTTGGAGATAACACTTAACACTATACCAGTGTGGGCTTGTCTACACTGACACTATGGTGGCAAAGCTATGGCACTTCAACTATGCCATTGTAGCACCACAGTGTAGATGCTTCCTACTGTGATAGAAGGGGGTTTCCATCACTGTAGTTAATCCATCTTTCTGAGAGGGTAAGAATTCTTCTGTTGACCTATCCACATCTGCACTGGAGGTTAGATCTACCTAACTACGGTGCTCAGGGATGTACATTTTTCACACCCCTGAACAACGTAGAAAGGTCTATCTAATTCTTCAATGCAAAGCAGGCCTGAGTAATCAGAAACTCAGTAGCTCAACATTTTCAATGCTGCCTGTTAGCCAGCTTGCAAATAAAGAGCTTTATGAATGGCCACACATGAGCTCCTGTTGCCATCATGTATATAAATAGTGTTTAAAAATTAGAAATGAAATTAAAAATAAATATATTTTTAATAAAAATTAAATAGAACATTTTAGGCTGTACACTGAAAATGATTGTCAACTCAGAGTTAGATATGTATTTTTTTCCTGATCCTTAAATAAACTTTTATATAGAATCATAGAAACAAAATTTAAAGATGGGGGCGAGATCCTTGACTACTGTCATTTGGTATAGCTCCACTGAAGTAAATCTGGCCTAAAGATATCTCACCTGGAAAAAACACCACCAGATTTATTTCACCTGGTTTTTCACTCCAAATGTATTTACCGTATATACATAAGCCGAATATTTTTGGTTAAAAAATAACTCATCAAAGAGCGGGGGTCAGCTTATAAACAGGTCTACACCAAAATTTGATGATTTTAAGCTCTATGGAATCATTGAATTGAATATCTAATACATTGTCCTTTTGTTTACCTAGAGTGTCTGCAGGCATGGAGCCCCTCAGCTCCCTGTGGCAGCGGTTCACCATTCCCAGCCAATGGGAGCTGCGGGATCCCGCAGCTTCAATTGGCTGGGAACGGCGAACCGCCATCACAGGGAGCTGAGAGACTCTATGCCTGCAGACACTCCAGGTAAACAAAACATCCTGTCCCACCAGTGGCTTGCCCTAACAGGCCGGGAGCCAAAATTGCCAACCCTGGAAATATAGGTTCGGCTTATAAACGGGTCATACAGTTTTTGCTATTTTTACCTAACCATCTTGGGGTCGGCTTATAAATGAACGGGATAATGAACGAGGATATATGGTAAGTAACTCAAAATCAGATAGCCAACCTACCTAAAAAGGAGGTATAGTTACACATTTACCACCCCACCCCACCAAAAAATCCTGGAAACACTTAACCATGCACTTAACTTTTTGCATGAGTAGTCTCATAGAAGCCAACTGGGTCTACTCCCATATGATTCTGCGAAGTTGGGATCCAAAGTCCACTGAAAGTCCATTGACTTCACTGACTAGGAAAATTCATTCATAATACTTTTTCCTTCTAAACTGCAGGATTCCCCCCCACACACACACACACACCCCTGAATTAGAATTATGGCCATCCTAATTTCCATATATAAGACCCAAGAACAATGTTTTAAGGGAGCAAGGACAATTATCAGTACTTCAACTATTCCTGGCTATTATTCATCCAAAGGAATAATTATCCCTTGGTTCAGCTTTCCAAGAAGTCACCTATTTAATTTTGCTCTTGTGTTTTAACAAAGACTTCTCAATAAAAAATTGCCTTTTCATTTTAGTTGTTCATAAAAGAATCTCTAATAGTAACAGAAAATGACCTATATCACAGAGGGGAGAAAAAGCTCATTATTCATACTTCAGGCCACCAAAGAAAAAAATGATAAAGCTTATGAGCACTTGTTTGAAGGCATGCACAATGTTTCCTGCTAAACCTTAATTATATTTTCAGTACATATGCGATAGTATTCTGAAACATCCAAACTATAGTGATCCAGGAATAACCAATTTCAGTATTTACCAAAATATGTCCCTTTATAGGTATAATTAAAACATAAGAACATAAGAAAAAAAAAAAAAGAACTTTGCTCAGCTTTTGGGAACTTTTGCTAGGCATTTCTTTACATTTAGATTAAACAAGAGAACATAACTGAAATTCTTAGAAAAAGCCATTCAAATTACTTAAGTAAAAAAAAAAAAAGCAGGTTGGGCACTAATATCATGTCAGTGAGCCAAAAAGTGTGACACTGTTGGTTTGCCTTGAAGCGTCAATTACATACACATTTCAGTTTTGAAAACTCAGAATTTTAACTTTGTATTTGCATCAACATAAAAGAGGAATGCTCTAAAAAACTGAAACTACAGCAATTCCTACTACAAAATTACTACTCCGTTGCATGCATAAATACTCACAGCTATTTATAAAGGTATTTTTAAAAAGAATCTAGGAAAAAGTATCAAAGGCATCAAACCCTTTTTTACATTGCTAAGAGAACGTATCAGTCAATGTTATCTAAGACTTATAAATTTGATAGTTACTGTACTTTTCTTTATGTTCCCTATGCATGGTATTTAGCCAATATAATAAATAGGCCTAAAGATTTAACAACACAGGAATCTGAATCCCCAAAAGATTTCCTTTTACCTTTAATAAACCATTGTCCAACTCATTCAATAATGGAATATTCTACATAGGTCAATGATGACAGTTCAGGCAAACAAAAGAAGTCTTTATGCTCCATCTAGACGTTGCAAGGTGCTTATTCAATTTCTTCTGCATCAGGAGCAGTGTTCCTTACCTAATATGTATACATTTGCTGAGTGTTATTCAGCCTTTGTTGCTTCTGACCCTCACTTGGCATTTAATTCCCAGTCCACCAGGGTATTCATGCTTGATAGCACTGATGCACATACTGAATGCTTTATTTATGTAATGGTACAGGGAATGAAGCTATAAACTGTATAAGACAATATCCAGTTTACAGATGCCAATAGCTAGTGTCACAGAATTACTGACCCATATCTACACCAGTAAATATGTCATTGGAATTTAGAGAACCGAATATAACAATTGCAGATAAACATTAAAATAAAGCAAAAATGAAAGTCTCAGATACATTTTCGATTCCAGGTTTGCATTTTAAATTTTTCAGAAATATTTATAGCACTGAAATTGCCCCACTTATTTTTTTCTACCCTCTACCTTTCAAAAACCAGGCATTTGTCCTCACTATTTAAGTGCAAGGATGACTCTGGTAGTCCTCCTCCCACCCTCCCAAAAATGGTCACTAACTATTCAAAACAACTGAAATTACAACTGAAGCTAATGCTTATAAATGTATCCCCAAGTGCAGCTACGAAGAGTTGTTTTAAATCGGTGATGTCCAGTGACTAAAAAGTCTAGAGCTGATTTAAAACATATGACATACAACTTGATAGTTTGCATAAGAGAAGTACTGACCCTTAGTCTTTTGAGACAGCTTTATTATTTATACGTATATGTAAATCAACTAAAGAGGCAAGGTCTTTTTCTTGTTTAAGATAAGTTATTTCATAGCAGTAAGTATCATGATTTTTATTCAAATGTTCTCTCAAAAGAATCTTTTTATCTAAAAGTAATTAAATAATATTTCACCAAAAGACTATGAAGATTGACCAACACAGTCATGACCTACTGACATTTCCCCATCTACTAAAGTGCATACACTGACTAAAGAGAAATATTACACATGCTAATAGATGACAATAGTAAGACAGATTTCAGAAGAACTTAGATTTTTCTGAAAGCTTGGAACTTAACATCCGTAACAGTCTGCATCTTCTTCCTTTTTTTTTTTTTAATTATGTCTTTTAAAAAGGCCCCCTGCTGTGTTTTTTAAATACTAAATGGCCTCCACAGCTATGTGACATAATTCATTCTAATTCATGATTATTTTCAAACTATTCCCGGTTTCCCAGAAGCTACTTAAAAGAAAAAAAAAATCCTTTCCCCTATTTAAATTGTATATTTTCAGGTATAAATTTTGCAGAACAGTATCTGAGGTACAGTCACACAACACATGCTGTTGCTGCATTTCCATTAAGAAACATAATGAAAAAAATCAGACACATGCTGGTTTTTAAAACTTGCTCTTCTAGGTACAGACCGGGAGTGTTAAAATACCATCTTCCCTGTGGAGTGAATTCTATTGAACAACATTTGGCTTCTGTTAAATAAAAAAAAAAAAAATACTTGCTTCATGTAGGGCAGGTGGAATTTTAAGACTCCAGAACTATGGGTATGTCCACATTACGGGATTAATCCGAATTGATGTAATTCGAATTTTGGAAACAGATTGTATAAACTTGAATGTATGCGGCCACACTAAGCACATTAATTTGGTGGTGTGCGTCCAGGTACCAGGGCTAGCGTCGATTTCTGGAGCACTGCACTGTGGGTAGCTATCCCATAGTTATCACATAGTTCTCGCAGTCTCCTCCACCCATTGGAATTCTGGGTTGAGATACCAATGCCTGATGGGGTCAAAAACATTGTCGCGGGTGGTTCTGGGTATATCCTCCCCCCCCTCCAGGGAAGCAACGGCAAACAACCGTTTCGCGCCTTTTTCCTGGGTGAACAGTGCAGACACCATACCACAGCAAGCATGGAGCCCGCTCAGCTTAAGACAGCAGTCATGAACACTGTAAACACCTTGCGCGTTATCATGCAGTTTATGCTGAACCACATCCTGCAAAACCAGGCGGCGAGGAGTAGGCTATGGCAGCGCGGCGGCGAGAGTGATGAGGATATGAACATGGAATTCTATCAAACCGCGGGACCCGGTGCTTTGGAGATCATGCTATTAATGGGACAGGTTATAGCCGTGGAACGCTGATTCTGGGCCCGGGAAACAAGCACATACTGGTGGGACCGCATAGTGTTGCAGGTGTAGGACGATTCCCAGTGGCTGCAAAACTTTCGCATGCGTAAGGGCACTTTCTTGGAACTTTGTGACTTGCTTTCCCCTGCCCTGAAGTGCCAGAATACCAAGATGAGAGCAGCCCTCACAGTTGAGAAGCGAGTGGCGATAGCCCTGTGGAAGCTTGCAATGCCAGACAGCTACCGGGCAGTCAGGAATCAATTTGGAGTGGGCAAATCTACTGTGGGGGCTGCTGTCATGCAAGTAGCCAAAGCAATCACTGAGGTGCTGCTACGACAGATAGTGACTCTGGGAAATGTGCAGGTCATAGTGGATGGCTTTGCTGCAATGGGATTCCCTAACTGTGGTGGGGTGATAGATGGAACCCATATCCCTATCTTGGCACCGGAGCACCAGGGTACCCAGTACATAAACCGCAAGGGGTACTTTTCAATGGTGCTGCAAGCACTTGTGGATCACAAGGGACGTTTCACCAACATCAACGTGGGCTGGCCGGGAAGGGTTCATCACGCTCGCGTCTTCAGGAACACTAATCTGTTTAAACGGCTGCAGCAAGGGACTTACTTTCCGGACCAGAAAATAACCGTTGGGGATGTTGAAATGCCAATAGTTATTCTTGGGAACCCAGCCTACCCCTTAATGCTATGGCTCATGAAGCCATACACAGGCAGCCTGGACAAGAGTCAGGAGCTGTTCAACTACAGGCTGAGCAAGTGCAGAATGGTGGTAGAATGTGCATTTGGCTGTTTAAAAGGTCGCTGGCGATCGTTACTGACTCGCTCAGACCTCAGCCAAACCAATATCCCCATTGTTATTTCTGCTTGCTGTGTGCTCCACAATCTCTGTGAAAGTAAGGGGGAGACCTTTATGGCGGGGTGGGAGGCTGAGGCAAATTGCCTGGCTGCTGATTACGCGCAGCCAGACACCAGGGCGATTAGAAGAGCACACCAGGAAGCGCTGTGCATCAGAGAAGCTTTGAAAACCAGTTTCATGACTGGCCAGGCTACAGTGTGAAATATCTGTTTGTTTCTCCTTCATGAAAACCCGCCCCCTTTATTGACTCATTCTCTGTAAGGAACTCACCCTCTCCCTTCCCCCAGCTTGCTTTCAAAGGAAATAAAGTCACTATCATTTAAAAATCATGTATTCTTTATTAATTGATTATAAACATAGGGAGAGAACCGACAAGGTAACCTGGGTGAGGTTTGGGGGGAGGATAGGAGGAAAGTAAAAGGCCACTGAAAAAATTCAATATAATGACAGCCTTTTGGTTGGGCTGTCCACTGGGGTGGAGTGGGAGGGTGCACGGAGCCTCCCCTCCCCCCACCCCCGCATTCTTACACGTCTGGGTGAGGATATGGAACATGGTGACGGGGGAGGGAGGTTATACAGCGGCTGCAGCGGCAGTCTGTTATCCTACTGCTGTTCCTGAAGCTCCACCAGACGCCGGAGCATGTCCGTTTGATCACGCAGCAGCCCCAGCGTTGCAGCCTGCCACCTCTCATCACTTTCCTAAATTTAGATACCATGTCCTTCCACTCATCCAAATGAGGTCTTTCATTGCGGGTGCATTCCATTATTTCCGTGAACATCTCATCTCGCGTCCTCTTTCTCCGCCGCCTTAACTGAGATAGCCTTCGGGACGGAGGAGGGAGGCTTGAAAAATTTGCAGCTGCTGGAGGAAGGGTTGAAAAAAAGGAGAGAAGTTTTTAAAATGATACATTTTACAGAACAATGCTTATGCTCTTTCATAGTGTACAACACTATTCACATTACATAGCACATGTGATTTCAGTACAAGGTCGCATTTTCCATCTTAATATTGAATGCCTGTGGCTTTGGTGTTAAGAGATCACAGACGCAGGTCCGGGCAACAGAATTCAGCTTGTATGCGGCCATGGTAAGCCATTGTCTTTCGGCTTCTGCGCCCTCCTTTCCCACATACCAAGCAAAGCCCGTTGACTGCTGCATTTTTCCTGTTAACCTTCAGCAGCAGAAAACAAACTAACCTCCCCCCCCAATTCTCTGAGGTGATCGCTTTATCCCTCCCCCCACCGAGTGGCTGGTATCAGGGAAGATCCCTGCAGAAACCAAACCTGCCCTGCCTCCTCCCCTCCGGCCTCCTCCCCTCCTGCCATGAATTATCTGGGATGATCGCTGTACCCCTCCCCCCACCGCGTGGCTGGTAACAGGGGAGATCCCTGCTAGCCAAACGCGAAAAGCTCAGGGCCAATTCCCCCTCCCCCGCGCTTAGCTAACTGCAGGGAAGGATTTCTTTTCAGCCACAGACAAACAGCCCAATAGGAACGGCCATCTCTGTCCCCTTAATTAAATTCCCGTATTTCAACCAGGTTACCATGAGCGATATCACTCTCCTGAGGTTACACAGCGAGATAAAGAACGGATGTTGCTCGAATGCCAGCAAACACCGGGACCATACGCTGCCAGGCTTTGTCATGCAATGATACCAGATTACTTGCTGCAAGCATGGCGTGGTCAAGTGTCCTACCATGGAGGACGGAATACGGCTGCACTGCCCAGAAACCTTGTGGCAAGGTTTTTGGAGTACCTCCACGAGAGCTTCATGGAGATGTCCCTGGAGGATTTCCGCTCCATCCCCAGACACGTTAACAGACTTTTCCAGTAGCTGTACTGGCCGCGAATGCATCCCAAGTCCTCAGGGCAAAGTAATCATTAAAAAACGCTTGCTTTTAAAACGAGTTTTATATTTTAAAAGGTAAACTCACCTGAGGTCCCTTCCATGGGGTCTTGGTCTTGGATACTGGCTTGGGAGGGTTGGGAGGGTACTTCAGTCAGGCTGAGAAAAAGATCCTGGCTGCTGGGGAGAACGGAGTGCTGGGTGCTCTCCGCAAGCTCGTCCTCCTCCTCCTCCTCCTCTTCCCCGTCCGCAGAATGCTGAGGTGTAGCTGATGAGATTATCCCCGCCTTGGAATCCACGGTCAGAGGTGGGGTAGTGGTGGCAGCCCCCCCTAGAACTGCATGCAGCTCGGCGTAGAAGCGGCATGTCCGCAGCTCTGACCCAGAGTGACCGTTTGCCTCCTTTGTTTTCTGATATGCTTGTCTGAGCTCCTTGACTTTCGCGCGGCACTGATCTGAGTCCCTATCGTGGCCTCTCTCCATCATGCCCTTGGAGATTTTTTCAAAAGTTTTGGCATTTCATCTTTTCGAACGAAGTTCTACTAGCACTGAATCCTCTCCCCATATAGCGATCAGACCAGTACCTCTCGTATGGTCCATGCTGGTGCTCTTTTTCGATTATCGGCTTGCATGGTTACCTGTGCTGATGAGCTGAGCTATCTGTGGTCACCTGTGCTCTCCACGCTGGGCAAACAGGAAATGAAATTCAAATGTTCGCGGGGCTTTTCCTGTCTACCTGGCCAGTGCATCCGAGTTCAGATTGCTGTCCAGAGCGGTCACAATGGTGCACTGTGGGACAGCTCCCGGAGGCCAATACCATCGAATTGCAGCCACACTAAACCTAATTCGAAATGACAATATCGATTTTGGCGCTACTCCACTCGTGGGGGTGGAATACAGAAATCGATTTTAAGAGCCCTTTATTTCAAAATAAATGGCTCTGTTGTGTGGACGGGTGCAGGGTTAATTTGATTTAACACTGCTAAATCCGAATTAAAGTCATAGTGTAGACCAGGCCTAAGCCTTAAAAAGCACAGATTTCTGCTGAGTATGGTAGGTACTGCGTTGTACTTCCAGTACTTTCAAGGAGCTGACACCTGCATTTACCCACCAACTGTACTTTTTAACTTTTATTTCTCCAATTGTAACATACTTTTGAAATCCTAAAAAGCTACAGAAAAGATGAGGTCATCTTGTATAATCAAACCAGCACAGGATTGGTCCCAATGTCATATTGTAGCACTGTTTAATGACTTCTCTCCCTCACCCCCTCTCCACTTCCAAAACAGGATATTAATGAGATAAAAAAATATTCTAACTTGAGATCATGTCATCTGCATGCTAGAATTACTCCTTCTTTTACTGAGGGAAGCAGAGCACCAACATGACAGAGAGGGGAAGGGAATAGTAGTTTGCCCAGGGTCATAACAAACAAGCATTAAACAAAAGCAGCGTATATTCATGAATTTGTAACTAGTCAAAATGTGCCAAGCACTGTACATCCTGTTCCAAGCGCTGTTTGTGGCACATCTAAGAGAAAGGCAGGCTAACCCAGAAAGAAAGCAGTATCTGATTTTCTGGACAGTGTTTCTGATATGATGTAGCTTGGGTTCTGTTTTTCTGGAATAATGCTTGATAGCTGCATCCCCCAAGCACATGTTCTGATACAATGTCCCAAGATGGGTAAAGCATGTATAACAAAATGAAATTTAAAGCAAGACAGCCAAATCTGACTGATTCACAGAGTACTTTCTTGACTGATAGACATAAGGACAGTCTCTTGGAAACTAGCAGAGAAATCAGCAGCTCTGGTGGGGAGTTCAATGTCATTTTTAGCCCCCCCCCTCCTTTTTTTTTTTTAACATTGAGTTTTAATGGCACATTAAGAAGCAGGCTGACAGAATCAATAGAATTTAAGATGCTCTCGTAATCTGGGTTTAACACTGTAGTAACACCTTTAATCAAAGATATAGAACCCTCTGTGGCATTTTGACATCTACATCTATCATTTAGATACTGCTTTTATCAAACTGAATTAACAACTTTAGTCAGTAATTAAAACCTGGCTGCCCAAAATGTCAGGGTAAAACTAGTCTGACACTTTATCGTTCTTATAAAAGCATCACTTTAATCTACACGTTCTGCCAGCTGTTTTGTGGGGTTATAATAAAAGTGATCAAGATGGGATAAAATGCTACTGGGAACCGTAGAACAGCAGAAGAAACTTGGTGCCAGTTTTTCTCCACGGAAATTAACTGTACCTATAAAAACTAGTGATCACCCCAAATTTATTAGCAGAGGTCTTACTATAAACTCTGAGCCAACCTAGGTTCTATCCTATTCTTTTCTTGAATAGAGTTGTGACGTTGTGCAGTCTATATGGTTTAATAAAACCATGATAACAAGTGAATATAATGTAACTGGGATAGTTTTAGAAAAATATGGTAAAAAGTGAATATAACGTAACTGGGATATGCTTCATGCAAAAGGTCTCTTGTAAGGTATCATTACAAAGCTTATAATCTACTGAGTGTGATCATCCAATTTGTATAAATGTACCACTCTTGTATCTAAAACTAGAAATATAAAATATAACTCTGAGGGACTATTGTAATTATGTAAAGTGTGGGCCATTAATGATGGTTTGGAATCTTGATGACTCCCATTGTCTGCAGATGGCTGTGTTTACCTGTGAGTCGTCCTGTATATGTGTGTGCTGGCAAGTGAGTAATGAAGTCTTGCAGTGACATGTGATCATGTCACCTGAACTGGAATCCATCTTTAACCTGGTGCTTTTCCAGTGGGGGGGGGGGGGGTGGAAACCCAGAGGGACAAAGGGTTCCTGCCTTATGCAAAAGATATATAAAAGGGTGGAAGAGAACAAAGGAGAGAGAGAAGCCATCATGAAGAATCCCCTAGCTATCACCTAAGCTGGAACAAGAGCTGTACCAGGGGAAAGAATTGTGCCCAGGCCTGGAAGGTATCCAGTCTGAGAAAAAACTTACTGAAGCATCTTTGAGGGTGAGATTATCTGTATTCAGTTTGATTAGGCATAGATTTGCGCATTTTATTTTATTGTGCTTGGTGACTTACTTTGTTCTGTCTGCTACTACTTGGAACCACTTAAATCCTACTGTCTGTATTTAATAAAATCACTTTTTATTTAGTAATTTACTCAGAGTATGTATTAATACCTGGGGGAGCAAACAACTGTGCATATCTCTCTATCAGTGTTATAGAGGGCGAACAATTTATGAGTTTGCCCTGCATAAGCTTTATGCAGGGTAAAACGGATTTATCTGGGTTTAGACCCCATTGGGATTTGAGCATCTGAGTGCTAAAGACAAGCACACTTCTGTGAGCTGTTTTCAGGTAAACTTGCAGCTTTGGGGAAGTGATTCAGACCCTGGGTCCGTGTTGGAGCAGATGGGAGAGTCTGGCTCAGCCCCTCACAAGAGTCATAAAAATCTTTCATTTTCCAGGGGGAAAAGGGGGAGTAAAAATCCTGGGTTCTATACTTGTTGGTCTCTGAGCCAACCTATGACCTTGAGACAGTCACATAATATCTTTGCCTCAGTTTCCTTATCTGTAAATGGGGATAGAAGTAGCTAGTTTCTTATACCACAAGGTGTTGGGAGGATCTGTTAATAGTGTGTGAAGAGCTTTGATATCCTCAGATGAAAAGTGTTGTATAATATTATAAATTATGATTATTAAAATTTCAGGTGAAGCAACAACTATGGATATTTCTCACAAAAATATCATCACAGAAAATCAATCATGTTTTATCACGTTACTATTGGGGTCGGTGTACAAGCCTATCTTCAAAAGGCATGACTTTTTGAAAATGCAGGTGTGAGTGTGGGATGGGGAAGTGGTAATCTTATGTGAAAGACTGCTTATATGTGTAATTCATACTGCTGAAGTCAGAATAATTTGAGAGCTCAGTTTTCCACAGCCTGTATAAATGGTGTGTTTTGTTTCAGAGACTGTCTCCTTCACTGAAATGTTGGGAACACGTATACCATTATGTCAAAATAAAAATGGCAATATTAAAAAAAAAAAAAACTTGATTCTGCGATTCAAAAATATGCTACATTTCAGTAACTGTGTTTTATACTGCTACTGTGCTTTTGGTTATTTATGACTTTTATTGATATCTATCTTTGTTCCATCTAGTCTCTTTTCTTACTAATTGCTCAAACAGTCTGAATGAGAGAGGTAATTACCGCTAGAGGAGAGAAGAACAATTACCCTCATAAACTCTTACATAGAAAAACTCTTTGATCATGTTGTATGTCTTACAGTCTAAAATATAGGAGAATAGGCATTTCAGAATGTCCTGCCACAGTATAGACCCTACCGTAAAATACTGCCACGGGGCCAAATTCTGTGCTCAGATCTATACATTTGGTTCCTTATTAATTTAAGCAGGAGCCCCACACTAGGATTTGAAGGCAGAACTTCTATTACTTTTATTTATTCAGTGCTGACAGTGTGCAGCATTGGGCAACATGTAGAGGAAGACAGAGAGAGTAAGAGTCAGGGGCAGGGACTAAGTATAAATAATGATGAAACATGCCAAATCCTAAATATTTACACTCATAACAGGAGGTGGTGCTGACATGTTCTTCAACTCTGCTAAGTGAAAATAGTTATAAGACATTTTTTTTTCATATTGTATCAATATGCTTGCAGAATGCAGGTTAAGTTTCTTGCCTAGAAATTTTATTCATATGACTCAGATCCACAAAATCCAGCTGGCGTGTAAGTTGCTAGAGCTGAGACAACACAAAAAGCAAGTTTCTAGGTTAAAAATGTAACCCTCTCATCCTTCACCCACTTCAGATACACTAATGTGAACCTGTGTAGCTAAATTTCATAAAGAAAAAATGGAAGGCTGTTTCAATTAGAAAGGAATGGCACTATCCAATTGGTCAAAGTAAAGAAGGGCTATGAGAATTTCTGTACTTCTATTAAAGAATGCTTCCTTATCTTGGTTGGCCACTTCAATGCCATTAACTTGAATGCCTTGATACTTAAGGAAGTTTGGAAATTACCCAGAGAAGAAAACACTGCTTAAAAAAAAAAAAAAGGAGATTAACTATGAATAACATCTCAAAATATTTTTGGGGTGGACAAGTCAGAAATATAAAGCAGCACCTAGTGGGCAACCTAAGGGGGGGGGGGGAAATCTATAAGAGTACGGGAAGACAGTCCACCATGTTTAAGTCTCTCCCAAGACTGTTGACGTAAGGATCCAACATTTACTGAGAGAGTCACAGGGCTGGATTTAATGATGTACATGTTATCAATTTTTGGCCTTTTACGTATTAGCAATTATGATCAAATGCAATACACACAATAGATAAATTATAACCAAATACATTACTAGCATGTGCACAGTGCTAATTAGGCTGTTTCTATTATACAATTAAAAAGTGTTCTGTGTTTACAATTTTAAAAGCAAATAAAATGTTTGTTTTAATTTGTAAATGCCAAACATAAACATCATTCAGGAGAAAACAAAAAGCTACTGCTAACAGCAGCCATGTTCACAATACAGCCACAAGCCAAAAATCCTTAAGTCTATCTTACAAAAATTAACTGGGATACTTACTATCTGTTTTCTAGTATTTTAAAAATTTAAATTTCGTTTTTTTGTGAGGTCAGGTTTACACTATAAACTTACATCCGTATAACTACATAGCTCGGGTGTGTGAAAAATCCACACCACCGAGCAGTGCAGTTATACCAACCTAATCCTCTGTGTAGACAGTGCTCTGTCGACAGAAGGGCTTCTCCCATTGACAGAACTACCGCCTCTCATGAACTTCTCCCATCGGCATTGCAGCATCTTTGCTGAAGTGCTACAGTGATGCACCTGTGCCACTGAAGCCTTTTCAGAGTACACCTGCCCTGAGTTGCAGCAGAAGCACCAAGTAAGTAGGAATGTTTATCAATCTATATGGACTAATCGGATCTGTAGAGCGGTTCTTTAGAATAAGAACACCTGAGATGGTAGACTATTTTTCTCAGAATTTAAAAGTTTAAAGACATATTTACAGAAGGTAAAACTTTGTTAGGCTGATAGTTTCTGAGAAAGAAATGCAGACTGCAGCTTTGCATCTCTCTTTCAAAGAGGACTTTCTCTCTATTTTTAATATTATTTGTTACAAAAATGCCTAAGGACCCTGGAAGAGATCATATCTCAACTCTACTATACACATAGCAAAAAACAGTCATTAACCAAAAGAGCTTACAATTTAAATAGACAAGGAAGAAAAAGTATAAGAAAGGAAGTGTAGGAAACTGACGCAAAGAGACACTGAGTTGCCCAAGGTCAAATGGAAGTCTGTAGCAGAGTCAGAAACTGAACCAACATTTCATGAGTTTGGAAAGTCCCAAACAGGTACCTCAATTAATCACAAGACCACCCTTCTTCTGCCAATCCAGCAAGTGACCACATATTGAGTGGAACAAGCAAATCTTCACAGGGTACAGGACCTCTTTTGCTGTGTATATTTCAGAATACAACTGTTATCTCCTTTAGAATATTTGGCTCCTGGCTTCCTCCCGGAAGAGGAGTAGTTTATCACAAAAGCTAAGTCTTTAGACATTCTGGGAATGAATTTCGGGTCTCACATGACTTCCATGAAGTATTAGAGATAGCCTTAGTCACTGTTAAGCAAAAGGAAGAAACTAGACAACACAATCTCCTTGTACTAGGTGAGATCTCGGAAAAAAACAGAAAAGAGAAAGGAAGGAACAGTCCCAAGAATCCCTGTTATTGGAAGTTTTAAGAACAGGTTAGAACATCTGTCGAGGATGGTCTAGGCATACTTGGCCCTTCTTTAGTACAGGGGGCTGAACTAGATGTCCTCTTGAGGTCCCCTGCAGCCCTGCATTTCTATGAATCAGTGATTTAGAGAAAGTAGTCAGCATGTGCCAAGTTGCCATTTCCCTCCTGAACTTAGTACTGGAAATACTACAGTATCTCATGTACCACTGGGGTAACATTTAGCAAATGTTGAAGCCTCTGAGCTCCATTCCTTGTCCTTTAAAATCCTTCTTCTAGTTGCCATTATGTTGGCCTAAATGGATAGTGCTCTGGAAACCCTACTTTCTGACCCCATTTGGCCAGAATCTCCTTGAGAAGCCACCTATCCCAGTGCTTAACTATTCTTATAGTTAGGCAGTTTTTTCTAATATCCAATCTCAATCTTCCTGGTTGCAGATTAAGCCAATTACTTTTGGCCTATCTTCCATGGACATGGAGAACAAATGATCAGACTTTTTTGTGTGTGTTTGTTTTGTTCTGTGCTTATACAGAGCCTAGCACAATGGCGTCCTGGTCCATGACTAGAGCGCCTAGGCACTACTATAATACAGATAAATAAATAATCTCTTTATTCAATCTGGCTTGGGTTATGTATTTTTGCAAAAATAGTCTGGTGTTCTTCTTGCTAAAAATTGTTTTTCCCCCCTAAGTTTTCAATGTACTGCTAGTACAACAGGCATAAAAATTGGCAGAGGAATAGTTAAACTCGCTGTTGTAATTGTCTTCACTCACAGGTTTGTTCCTGCATGATCAATCCCAGTTGAGTTTGTACTGCAGTTGTAACCATCTGTCTCTCAATAAGACTTATGAAATAGCAACTACAAAAAATCAGAGTGGATAGAATTGGTTGATCTGACTTCTTTCTCTGGCTACTGGGGAATGAAAAGATCAGCTCTCCACTATCTATTTCTGCCTGATCTGGGGCACCTTTGTTGGACCTATTACAGGGAAAGGCAGAGCGAAGAGCTCTGAGGCCTTCCCTGGCCTGCAAGCATTGTACCCTTATTCTCTGAAAATCCTGTTATGCCTGGCCTAAGAATTGCCTGAGGAACTGACCTCTGCTGCCACGTCAGTGGGTGCTTTGGAGGCCTGTAGAAAATTCATTGATATGATACACTTCTTGGCCTTTAATAATAAATTATACCTACGTCTTATACAGTGTATTTTTATAAGTAGATCTCAAAGAGCTTTACAAAGGAGGGCAGTATCATTATCCCCATTCTACAGATGGGGAAACTGAGGCAAAGGGAGAGGAAGTGACTTGCCCAAGGTCACCCATCGGGTTAGCAGCAGAGCCAGAAATAGAAAAAAGGTCTTCTGAGTCCCAGTCCAGTGCTTTATTATCTAGGTCACATTTAACCATTTCCATTGGTTTGATAGACTTCAGGTAGGAACAGGAACTGAAAAATCCTACTCTGACTGTCTTTCAGGCCAGATTTTTAAAGGTTTTTAGGCACCTAAAGATGCAGATAAGTGTCTACTGGGCTTTTCAAAAGTGCCTAAATTCCTAACTCTCACCAGCGGGAGTTGGCATCTAGGCATGGTTGAAAATTCCACTAGGTGCCTATCTGCATCTTTAGGCATCTAAATACCTTTTAAAAATCTGGCTCTCAGTGAATACTCAAACAAGAGACATGAAGGAAAATTAAGTCTTGTAGTACCAAAATCCTTGAAGCAAAATGATTGGTGGTGCTGTCTGCCACTCAACTGATATAAGCTGCAACCGTCAATATTTAGCTAGACTGATGGATCTAAGAGTGCAAATTCAGGTTTGAATTTACATTATCAATAGCTAATTTAAACTAAAATATTTTCCCTTAAACAGTTAATTGTTCTCAGAACTACATATTACATTCTCCAAGACCGAAAATCAATATGGCTTAAGATCATGGAACTCTTTAAACTGACTGTAGGGAGATGGTTCCAATTATCACAAATATGGCATTTTATTTTAGATAGGTATAAATTCACAGAAATATGTATTGCAAACAATTTAGACAAACAAACACAAACAGAAGAGGGGTAATAGAAAGCGATCCAAATTTAAATCCTTAGATCAAAACCAGAATGTTAATTCTTTGAAGCCAACCAGCCACTAACAGCACAGGCTGTTACACATTACACTTTAAATTGGGGTGAAGGAGGTTAAAACATTTGTCTCAACATTTCTGCTACTCTTAAGGCTTAGCAGTATAAGTATACTACTTTTGCCTGCTAAGACTGTTTCTCTAGCCTCTGTTGCATGAGTTTCTAAAGAGAACTATGCGTTAATATATGAAGAGCTAGAAATAATTTTCACAATAAAAAAAGAACGGCTACACATGACATACATCCAGTGCCTAAACCCTACACATGCAATAGCTTAACCTTATGAATACCGATGTGTAGAAACCTGATGAGCAAACTGGTGCCCAGCAAGTTTCCCACTAAGAAAACATCCAAAAATATCCAGGAAAGGAAGCAAATTAAGTATCTCAAAAGCCTGAAAAACATATGCAAGACCAATGACTTAATAATACTATCATAAATAGCACTTCCATGTCCAGAACAATTTACAAACATTAATTAACCCTCACAATATCTTGGACAGTTAGGTGAATATTTTCTGCTTTTTTACAGATGGGTAAAACATGGGCAGAATGGTCAAGTTATTTGCCCAAAATTATAGAGGGAGCCCACAGAAGAGCCAGGTTTAAGACTTAGGGATTTCTATACCTCAAACCATTACTCTCACTGGAAGGGATCCTGGTATGTTTCATGCTGCAACAAACCTCAAATGCCAAAGGAAACTATCTAAAAAAAGGGAATTCACTTGTTAAGTAATTTCTTCTGACATCTGCTTCACAAAATGTATGTTTGTAAACCAGCTAAGCACAGATTAGACTAAAAAACACACCAGCTACCAACAGGATAGCACAAAAAAAAAAAAAAAAATCCTCTCTCTCTAGTGGAGCTATGGGAAAGCTATCCTGAAGCTACACTCTTTTAGAGGAGACAAGTCTGAACAATGCCCAAACCGAAAGCTACCCGATACAAATTAGTCTGCCTGGAAAAATGTGAAGGCTTCCAGGCTCTTCCACACAAAACTCAGAGACTTTGTCTTGACAAGGAAAAGTGATCACGCTTATATTGGGCCTAATTTACACATGCTAATTATCCTGACCTAAATACTATCTTTTTCCTGGTGTAGATGCAGAGAAACACCTTGTAGCTCAATTTAGTTAGTTGAGCTCTAACCTAGGCTTCTGCCTATGGTAGAAAACTGATCACCTAGAAATTTTACCTGTCTCTACACTAGGAAAAAAGACACTGTTTAGGTTAGGCTAATTAGCATGTGTTGGCTAAGTCTCACCTAAGTTTTACTATTTTGCTTACGTCAAGACAAAGTGAGAGAGACATCAACCAGCTTGCAATGGAGAACTTCTTACCCAAGAGAGCATTCTTATTGTCTCAGGGTATGTCTACACTACCCATTGGATCGGTGGGCAGTGATCGATCCAGCGGAGATCGATTCATCGCGTCTAGTCTAGATGCGATAAATCGACCCCCGAGCACTCTCCCGTCAACTCCTGTACTCCAGCGCCGCGAGAGGCGCAGTAGAGAGGAGCAGCAGCAGTCGACTCACCGTGGTGAAGACACCACGGTAAGTCAATCTAAGTATATCAACTTCAGCTACGTTATTCACGTAGCTGAAGTTGCATAACTTAGATCGATCCCCCCCAGTGTAGACTAGGGCTAAGTGCTAGCCCTGCAAATTTGTATTATACTCTTTATCCTAGACATCTACTATTTTTATGTAAGTAGAGGATATTGTGATATCCAGTTCTTCCTGCCATTTAGAGAAAAGCTGCTGTCTTGTTATCCTTTGCTATTAATTCTCCCTCCTCTCACTTATGGTCCAAAACATATAATGAAGCTACAACCAGGGACCGAGCTGTCTGCTTCAGTCTGTAGGGTGTTTTCAAAGAATCACATGGAGAATTAACCCTTGAAATATCCTAATGAGATCCTTTGAAAACATACCTATCTAACTGAAACAGACATTTTTCAGTCACATTTTAATATATATTAATGGTACATTTATAAATAAATTTATAAAGCATTAATAAATGTTTAATAGATGTTATAAGCATGTTACAGACCTGAATAGTACGTAATGGTGGCAGTTAAGCTCTGGAATAGGTTTCCAAGGGAGGTTGTGGAATCCCCATCACTGGAAGTTTTTAAGAATAGGTTGGACAAACACCTGTCAGGGATGGTCTAGGTTTACTTGGTCCTACCTCAGCACAGGAGACTGGATTTCTCAACTTCTCATGGTCCCTCTCCAGCCCTACATTTCTATGATTCTATAAGCACATGGGAAGAAGGTATTATAGATGATTAGCAGCCATAATTATAAGCAACCTGCAGACCTACTGAATTCTATAACAATCTATATTATATTAATCATTTATTAACCCTTTATAAACTATTTATAAAAGTGTACCCTTCATATAACACGCAACTCATTTTCTCCACTATGACTCCAAACTCATGTCTTGAACTTATCAATGACTTTATATGTAGCTTCATGGTCCAAACGAAAGGAGCAGATACCTTTACTCCTTAGCTGTGTTCTTATGAAGACTCCTGAATGCTAATGTTACGAAGCAGTAACTGGCAGCCTAGTTGAAAGAAATATAGCTGGTACAATAATTCTCAAGTTCTCATTGGCTGCATATAGACTACAGACAAGCTCAGGGAGGACTTTATAAATTTTGGACAACCTGCTTTGACAGAGCTTCCTTGTGGATCTTGAGAGAGTGATTAAAAGTGTAACCCTTATGAGAAATGCTGAAGAAAGCAAAAACTATGAAACAGATGTTGCAGCTACCCACAATAAAGCCAATATGTATACTGTAAATGCAACAGAGAAATCTGGGTGGTGGTTAAACAACAAGTGGCATGAAAAGTCCTCTAGCTTCTTTGACTGCACTGATTAATTAATAGGCCCAGGGAAGGATAACTCAGATCTCTGCATTACTGGATTATGAACAAAAAGGCAGCTTTTAATGTTCTGTGCTTAAAGCGCACAGTTTTTCAGTCATATTTTGCAAAGAATTGTAATATGAATTCTTAAAGAACTGTAAAAATATTAATTCCATTATATTCTGTTAGTGACTAGCTCTAGCCCACAAAGAGCTGGTAAGACAAACATTTCTGTTTAAATGACAGATCAAAGAAGCATTACTAAAATGATGTAATCCCTTTAAACAGGAATCTGAAAAACAGAATGAGGAAAGGAAACCCTGATTCCTCTACTTCCCTAAACTATCAAATTGTATTTATTTTAACATGAAATTCTTTGTAAAGCTCTTACTGATATGTAAGTATTTTCCTTTCTCAAGAACACAAATGTAATAATCAGGTTGCTAAAAAAATACATTTTTCCTTAAGCATTACTTTGAAGTAGTTTTCTTTACTTTTTCACACTCACAAGTTACATAGGAAGTGAAGAGTACTGACAGGCTTGTCCTTAGTACATTAGGGACTTAAAAACCTTGAATTTAATAAGAATTACACAGATGGATGCAGATACCTTTGGTGTTCTGTTTATTGTCCTTACTGCCACATGAGCACCTGCAGTCTTGCACTGTCCTACTAGGCATTCCTGAAAACACCTGGACAAGCTGTTTGCCCAAGCACTAAATACTGGAGATGATAAAAGATAATTAGCAAGTGAAACTATTCCTGGCACTACTTCGACATTATTGCAGAACTGCAGCAGCAAACTGGCACCTGGTAAAGGGAAATGCTAGATGTGATAATTCCAATTTACACATTCAGCACAACATTCTATCCGCCTGTCAATGTGAAACAGTTTCTCATTCAGTGATAACATAGATACCCCAAAAGAATGTTGTGTTGAAATACTGACATGAAACTTTTATGTACATAACAGACCCTCTCTGGACCAGCTGCAACTGCCTTCTTTTCTTGCAGGGCATGTGTTGGCCATGCATTTTTTTAATTTAAAACAAAATCTGACTTTCAAAAAGTCCCTGAATAGAAGAGTATATTATACACAAGTACCAAACCTACAATGCACGGTTTGCACAGCAGAGAGAGCTATTTAATACACATGAAAGAGTTTGCTACAATTATGTGTAGTAAAATTTTCAACAGAATATGTCAGTTACCAAATTATAAAAAAGCATTTGCAGCAGTTAGAAATAGCCATTCATAATAGCTGTTTAAAGTAAAATATTATTGTACTCTCACTCATGTAACAAGAAAACATGCCACAATGTTCTGTGCACACCTCAAATGTGTAGATATTTTTCCAAAACATTTTCCAATGATCTCATAACATGAAATTATTTAAGTATAACAAAAGTAGGAAGCCTGTGAAAGAACTGATGGATCTGCTGGACATCAGGGAGCTAAGGGAGCAGTTAAGGAGAGTGAAGACAATGCAGAGAAAATGAATAATTTCCTCATCACAGATGGTGTTGGGTAGATAAGGATAAGAGGGCAGGGTGGAGAAAGATACAAGATTCCATATTTGGATTGGTAGTGTTCCATACATTTCTTCATCATCTGGAAATGGTGGTGACAACAATGACATGACAGAGTCTGCTGATAATACAAAGTTATTTAGGTTTGTCAAGACTACAGAAGACTAAGAAACTTCTCAGGGATCTCACAGAGAAAGGTTAATGGGTATCACGATGGTAAACAAAATTAAATGTTGTTAAATGCAAGGTAATTCACATTAGAAGGAATAATTTTAAACTATTTATAAGCATTGTTGTGTTCTAAACTAACTCTAATTACTCAGGAAAAGGACCTAACATGATTCAATGAAAACCTCTACTCCAATACAATGGCAATAAAACAAACAAAATATTAAGATAAAGAATGGGATAAACATTTTGAAAATGTAAATACTATAAACATTATTATATAAACTGATGGTTACCCAAACTTGGAAAACTGTGTTCCATCCTGGTCACACTATCTAAAAGTTTATAGCAGAAACCTAAGGGGTCCAGAGATGGACAATGAAAAGCATTAGCCTTCATGAAATGCCCATGTGAAGTCAGAAGGAAAAGATTGGGACAGTTTGGTTTAGAGAGGAGAAGAGAGTAAAAGGACGGAAGAGAGGTATATAAAATGATTGTAGAGAGAAGGCATAAATAGCATACTCCTACTTCCTTTCTCTTATTACACAAGAACAAGGAGACACTGAATGAAATTGAAAGGCAACATGTAAAACTGATTACAGTAAATACATTTTTTACACACTGCACAAACTGTGGAACTCAGTGCCATAATATCAAGTCCAAGAATTTAGCAGGAAATAAAAAAGGATTAGACATTTAGTTGAATAAGACCACCACTCAGTTATAGTCATGTCATATGGAATATAACTGTATATAGTGTTATATTTTAAAGCAGAACTATAAACCCTCATGTTTAAACATGTAAACCAATTACTAACTGATAAGATTAGGAAGGAACTTCCACTATTGGCAGGTCACCTTTTTTATACCTTAGCATCTAACTCTGGCCACTGCTGAAGACAAAATTCTGGATTACAGGGACTACTGATACAATCTGGTATAATTTTTGGTTCCTATTGGAATTACATTGTGGAGCCCTGAAAGGTTTGTCTGTAAACTTAGGCCCAAAGATCTGTTTAAAGGACCAGCTTGTTAATTCGGATAAATTGAGAAGGCCTGATTCTCTTCCGATGCTAGTACATTAGAAGCAACTCCACTGAAATCTATGGAATTGCATTGTTGTGAACCTGAGGTGAGTGAGACGTGAACATGAAGTGTGCTTGTTCCAAAGGATTTTTTGAGCAGAGGACTGGAAATGCTACAAGTTTCTTCATTATCGTTCCATAGTGAGACAGGGCAGGTAAGCAGAGTTCCCACAGCACCTATGGAGTGGGCAGAAAGTTTGGGGGGGCCGGAGGAGAGTAGGGGAGTCCACACATCTCTAGTCCATACATCACTAGAAGCCACAGCCATCTAAATGGCTCTCTCTCTCCCTGGCATCCTCTGGCTCTGCTGCTAGGGGCTTCCCCACTGGCCACTTCCCTGTGATTCCCTTCTAGAAGGTTTTCTGAGCACAAATTAATGGGACCTAAATTCATGACAACAATCACTTGGTTTGCAGTCCCAAAGGGTGACTGGGTAGTGATGCTATGGAGAGGCACTCAGAAGCCTATTCCATTTGCACCAGAAAACCAAGATTCCTGAGGAACTCCTCAGGAGGTACTTTTGCAGAGTCAGAAAAAGAATATGGATGACATCACAGAGAAAATACTTCTCTATTTCCACCTCCCCCCTTCTTCTCCCCTCCTCCAAGAATATGCCTAAACGTTGTCCCCTCCTCCCACAAAGAGGGATCAAATTGGCCTCTAAAATATCTTCTTCACATTTAGAAATGATGGAATCAATAAAGATATGATAAAATAGCTACAATAAAATAGAACTAAGTGTTTAAATAGTCACATTAAGCAAGACCATTAGAGTAAACTTAGTTCTCCACACTAAAGTTCTCATGTATGGATTCCAGACCCCTAGCAGAGGACCAAGTTGAGAGTGGAATACTACAAATTTTAATAAAGGTACCAGTTTGACAAGATTTGAACTTATTAACAATGCAATACATAGGCAAATACTTTATCCAATAGAATACATGCAGTCTTTGCCTACTACCTTATACAAATGCTGAAGGTGAACTGCAAATGATTTTTTGAAGCTGGCGCTTGTTCCCTTGTTTGGTTGTGTGGGCTTTTTCCCCCTCTTTGCTCCTGATGTATGAAAAATTTATTTTTATTTTTCCTATTTACTTTTTACCTTAGAAAGATCAACTCTGTTCTTCTCTGGTGTTGGAAGAGTGCTTGAGGACCTCTATTTTACCACCCCTCACACATTGCTGAAAGGATGGAGGTAATGAATCTTTCACAAAGACATCCTTTCTAAAACATCTGAGAAGTTATCTAAGTATTAACAAACGGCATATAAAAACCCAAAGTTTTATGAAGTCTAACTAAAAATCCCTTCTCCCTCAATTACTCTGCCTCTACTCTTGACTCTTATGAACATAAGAACATAAATTATGAAGTTATCTTTTCTCTAGTTCACCAACTCATCAGTCTTGCAGTCTAGACAGGCTCTGAATACCTAAGGTAAAAACCAAGGAGAACCTTTCTCTGATGAAGAACCAAACTAATGTTCAGGATTTCTTTATACATCATTAATGAAAACAGGGCAAAAAACTATTTCCTCTTCACCCTCCCCTCTTTTGCAGGTCACCTTTAAATTGCTGTAGGCAAGATTGGATATGATTCCCTATATGTGTTATAATCTGAGTATTACAAGGAAAACTTACTTAGGTCTGCATTATGGAATTTTTACTAGCTCTGGTTAAGTGATGGCGCTTAGTTTCCCCAAGAGCAGAACAGGGACTGGATTGTAACACAGTCACAAATTTGATCCCTGGTTTTTCTCCTTTGGAAATAATCTGAGCCAGCCCTTCATTTAGTAAAAAATATTCCTCCTGTATGTGCCAGTGGAGTCAAGGCTCCCTCACATACCTCTCCACCCACTTGCACAAGCGCGAGAGCAGCAGTCTTGCAGAGACTGCTCAACCTACCATGCTAAGTCATGTGATGAGGGTAGCCCATGCCCCCATCTTTCCTGTACAGGCATATAAGGGAAGCCACAGCCTTTAATAGAAGGAATATACCAGCTACAGAGTTCCAAAAAGACGTGTTCCCCAACGTCCACAAACACCTGCAGGTATGAGCAAAAGTTTATAAAAATTAAACTTTGTAACATTTCATTAAGATTCACTTATTTTAGGGTGGCCCTGTACAAAGACTTCCATTCTCTCTAGGCTTTCCCAGTGGTAGAAACCATTATTCTATCCTATAAAGATTTTAGAAAATGAAAAAATGGCATGAGGGAGGCACTGCACATCTCCACGAGTTCCAGAGAGCTCTCCTAGTTCACTAATAGGGGCCACATACACCACTAATGCTATACTATCAGCTGAGAACTAACAACAGCTGAGAAATATGTCAGACGTATGGGCAAAAATGCCCATTTTTGTCAGCCACTTCTGGAAACCACTGTGTTTCTCAGTGGCATTTAAACTTATTTATTAATTTCCTTACTTAAAGGTCATTAGGTTTTACCTAGTTTAAGAACTTCATTTTAAAATGTGTTTTAATACAGTCTTTTTTTTTAAATGCATTGAAAAAGCACATTGATGCGCTATGAAATCAGAGCTGCACTCTGACCGCAGCAGAATTAAACCATTTTTGTGCTTAATGCCTAAGACAACATTCACACATAATAACAAAGTGGCTTCTATGAAGCCAGTATACATATGCTCTAAGTGTGTACTCTAGGGGCATGGTCAAAGCTGGCAGACCTGAATTAGACCTATGTTTTGGTTTGCAGACATAGATGTTGTGCTGTTCCTCCACTCTGCTTTTCTGAGTCAGCAGGGTAAGAACCTTTGTAACTTTCACTACCCTGGCTGTTCAGAATTACTGAGCCAGAAGGCAGAGGAGGGCAGACAACATGATAGTTATGCAGGGGGAACAAAACACAAACAGCAAGTTTAGTTTTCTCACTTTAGAAGCAGGGACTTAAACCATGATGCAGACTTCATTTTGGAGGCATGTGTGACAGAATGTATCCCTGTGCTGTACACCCTATTGCAGGGATCGGCAACCTTTGGCGCACGGCCTGCCAGCTTAAGCACCCTGGCAGGCCAGGCCGGTTTGTTTACCTGCTGCGTATGCAAGTTCGGCCGATCACGGATTCCACTGGTCACCGTTCACCACTACAGGACAATGGGGCTGTGGGAAGCAGCGCGGGCCGAGGGATGTGCTGGCTGCCGCTTCCCGCAGCCCCCAATGGCCTGGAGCAGCGAACCGTGGCCAGTGGGAGCCGCAATCAGACGAACCTGCAGATGCAGCAGGTAAACAAACCGGCCCGGCCCGCCAGGGTGCTTACCCTGGTGGGTCGCGGGACAAAGGTTGCCGATCCCTGCCCTATTGTAATAATCTTTGTATTAAGTATGCATTGCGGAGTATCATTTGAAAACTTGTAATTTGCTGGTCATTACTATCCTAGTAAAATGTGTTTGGCAACATTGCATGTGAAGTTTAAGAGATTTCCCAGTATGATGTTATTAACATGTGTTCCAAACCACAGGCCTACCCAAGCAGAAGTTGGCAAACAGGTCTGTCCTAAACAAAAGAATGTGGGCTCAGCTTAATTTGCATTTAAGCAGGAAAGCGTCATCAATAGGGAAGGGAAGCAAAGGAAGCTCAAACAGGTGAGGAAAAGCAGCAGGGAACATCCTTGCATATCGACTTTTTGTACTCAGCTGGAAATGTTTTTCAAGAGGGGAACTATAAAAAGGAGGGACAAATACCCCACGAAACCCACACACACACACACCCATCACATTAATGACACCTGAAGTAATAAAGGAAGCATTCATCAGATTCTGGGAGAAGGGGTTCTGACCTAAGAAGTTTGGTCAGTAAGACTGCTGAAAGAATGTGGTGAGAAAACTTTGCTTTGAATGAAACATAGCTTGTTAAATTAGGCACCAATTGCATTTTATCTTTATTTTTCTTGTAACCATTTCTGACTTTTATGCCTCATCACTTGTACTCACTTAAAATCTCTCTCTTTATAATTAAAAACCTTGTTCTATTGCTTTAATCGAGTGTGATTAAATTGAAGTGTCAGGGGAGTGTCTGTCCATTTGGGGTGACAAGTTGTGTGCATATTATTTCTACTAAAGTAACTGACTTGATATAAACTTGTATTGTCCAGGAGAGGGCTGGCAGTACAGGACATACATTTCGGGGGGAGGGAATCTAAGACAGAGTGTTAGGGGGTCACCATGCAGTATAACTTAGGCTGGTAAAAGCCACGGTGTGGCTGGCTGGTTATAACACACACACACACCTACCTACCTACCTGCGAGTAACTTAATGCTTGAGGCTGTTTGTGAGCGGTCCAGGCTGGAGGCTACAGCAGTAAAGCATTATAAAGGGCACTCCAGGTTAGAGGGCAGGGGTTACACAGATACTCATTAGTCTGGATTGTATCCTGGTACGTCACAGCATGTTATTTTTTTCAAGTATCTGGCGGACATTTAGGAATACTGACTTTATAAGATGTTTAAACTCTGAGGCATGCCACCTTTACAGTGTCTCTATCAGAAGTACATCTATTTTGGGTACTTTTTATTACAGTATGTACTAAAACTCTTTGTTGAGGAAGTAGTTATTCCACATGTGCAGCAGTGTCAACTTCTTACAATTTAAAAGCTCAGATGAGTAATGTTCTAAAATACTCAACATAAGCTTCTGGGGGGAAAAAAACTGCCCTTACAAAGACTTAATCTAAGGGTTCATGGAAATATGAATATATTCCTTAATTATAGCGACACACCTTTTTTTAGTAGTAGCTATAATCAGTTGGTTGCAATCAGGTTTACTCTGGCACTAAGCCTGTAATCTTTTGAAATAAAAATACTTTATCGGGTTCTAAACATATTATACAATACATCTTCTCTATTGATGCAAATCTTGTGATGGGGTGGAGAGGGAATGAACTGTACTAGCACAATTTTTTCATGGTGCAACCGGAAACAATCCGTTGGGCCTTATCAGACAAGGTTTCAATTTTCTATCGTTCCATTTTAACCTGCCTAATCAGTTGAACAAAAGTACTTTATGTGAAATGATTCCTTCAGTTGCCTTAGCTACAAATCCCTGCAGTATACTATAATTGAAATCTACTCACGTAAGTTAAGAATAATTAGGACCCCAAATTAAGCTAAACACAAAGTTAATTCAAATAGTCAGCTGCTGTCATTTACATGGTTACAGAGTTTTATTGTTCCTTAACATCTCTGAATGCTCTTAAATGCATTTTGTTCTTTCTTCACCATTTAATATTTTACTCCAAGTGGAAGTGGGATCAAGAGCCTAAATTTGGCCAGAACCTGCCACTTCAGTACAACTTGATCAAGTCTTTTCTCACTAAATGTTTTCCCCACTACTGTCACTGTACATTTGCTATCAGCTATCAGCCAATTAACAATACTGCTGAGGAATGGAATGATAGCTCTCAGATACACTTTCATGGTAAATAAGGCTAGTATAATTGATTCTGCTATGAATGTCATCAATGCAACAAAAGAAAGAGTTTTTGAAAGCTAATATTCAGAGCACGTCTCTTTGTCTAAACTCTAAAAGCAAAGGATTAAACAAGTTTCTTGTCTTAAATAAATGGCGATATGAAAATGTTGTTCAAAAACATATCATGCAAAAGCTAGATAATAATGCATGTTACAGATTAAATATGTCTCATACTGTAAGCGCAACTGTTGCCAGAATATGTTACAACTCCATTGATTTAATCAAGTGAAACTCAAAGCTAATTAATATATTAATGTAGTTAGTCAATAAATACATTTGGCAACTCAATCTATTTCTTGAATAATCTTCCTCTATGGGCACTCTGCTTTTAGTAAAACATTATTTCTATAAAATCTTTTAAGGCAGTTTATTATATGCAGGTATTCAAGGTTTTCATACCCTGTATTTACACTGCACATACTTCAGGTAGTTTGAGTGCTGGAACATTTACAGTTCCGTGTAAGAAGTTTTCTTCTTCTTTTTTTAAAAAGTACATTGCAAAACAATCTATAAACATATAGAGAAAATTCAAAGTTGATGGTTATTGAGTAGCACTTGAAACAACACTGTATAACATGTTGTATTAATAACATTTTCTTTTAGCTGGTAATCTATAAAATGATATATTGTGATTCCATCCATACTAATGAGTAATAATCCACATCATGAACCACTAGTTTGCCTTCTAGTACTTTCCAGGCTTCATTCTTCATGCACACCAACTTCATCTGTTGCAAATTAAACAATATAAAAGTGTAAGCGCCAAACTGTTCTTTTTTGTTTACTAAGAGCAAATTTATCTTGAAACCACTGAAATACCTAATCAATTCTAAATGGCCACAAAACCACATTTTTCCAAACAGAATTGCGATGCTGAAGATACATTTTATAATCTGTACATTATTAAAATTCATTTTACAAGCAACACCCTTTCACAACAGAAACTTGTTTGAAGAAGTAGACAAAAATATCAGAGGCAACCTATCAGCCTTGAGCTAGAGAAAAGAACTGGGACAGCTCAATGGGGAGAATATGGGAGATAATAATGTGAAACATTAGGGAAGGAAGGTCAGGTTGCATGCCAAGTAGTCAGACAGGATCAGTGGATAAAAGGCCAATTAGACAGAGATGTTTACAATCAAGAGGTGATATGAAACAGGACAAAAATCTTCCAGCTACAATTTAAAGAGAAAATATTTCTCACTTCTTTTCCCACCTAAAAATACAACGTATTTGCAGAATCTGCTGAGAATGACAGCTTTAAATGAACTTACTGAATTCAAGTTTAATAGGAAAAACCTCTCAAAACGGCGTCATGGACTACTTATAGTCTCTGCTAGTATAGATCATCAATTACACTGGTCTAACTCCTAATTTATGTGGCTGGGGGGAAAAGTTAGCTCTCGTTAGCCTAGCACTATAAGCAGGAATTGAAGTTATGTGAACTCTCTGGGTTTCTCCCATGTATGAGTTGCTTAGGCAACCAATACAGAAGTTTAGTTTGCTTTCCAACCCCTCTCCCACTCACACATTTCTGGGGAGGGGGAAAGATTTTGGGGGGGGGACAAACATCACTAATGCACAGCACTGAAATACCAGTGAATTACCTTATTAGTATAAGGTAAGAAAAGAAAAAGGATGAAAAATTCCAAACCACCTGAACTGATTTAGTGTCATTGGAAATGAACACATTTTCCCTCACTCCCCTTAAAAGGACTGTCTTAATGTCACTTGGACATGGATGAATTGTCTCCATTTATTGAAAGAGGCATCCACCAACTGAGCAAACATTTATACAGCTCTATTTCTTTACACTTCAAAAGAAAGCTAGAAGATAGAGATAACGGAAACACAAAAAGCTTTAGCACAATTGGGTTTTGAAAGTTTGTGGACTAGTTAGTTCAAATTTCTTTTTGGTAGACAGAAAATTTGAGATATCTTGAATCATGGGGCTTTGTTTAGTTCCTATATGTCAGCAAGTATTGCTCTGTTTCAGTTTGTCATAATATTTCCATGGATTTAAGATGACACAAAATTTACTGGTGTGCTAAATGTGGGGAAATTTTACATTGTTAAAAACAAGGATGGCAAATCAGGAGAAAATCCAATATTTTTAGGTATAACTTTCAAAACATCAATCCAGTCATACCTGTACATTACAATAAATCTGTCAAACTTGATAAGATTTATCAGTGAATAAACTAATGCTACAGAAGATAGCATATAAAACTGAAAATGGCTCTAGCTTTAATGATGTGAATTTTTATTAATTTTAGAGTGAGTTAGAAACAAAACTTTGCAAGCTGATTTTACAAAAATAAATGCATTGCTAGGGATACAGTAGAATTTAGAGCAAAGTATATTGCTTATTAAGGATCTTTCCCTTTATATAATTACCCCATAGAAAGAACTGAAGATATCATATTTATGTTAAAAAGTAAATATTGTGTTACTATATCACACTTCAAAAACACCAAAGTCAACTTTTAAGTGCCTCTGTTGTCTGGGAAACTTGTCATATCGGCATAAGCAATTGTATACCAGCATACAGAAAGGTCATATAGACCATCAAGCACACTTACAAAGAGAACATGCACAGACATAAAGCAAAGTCCCTTTTTATTCTGAATGGATTGCTTTCTTGTTCCTTGTGGAACACATCCTGGAACTAAATCACAAATACAGAACTGGACATGAAAATTAGTGTTTTATGTGAATCTTACATTCAACAATATATTTGTATTACTGCTGTGTAAGTATGTTTATTGGCACAAAGTCAGTAAGATAGGTTTTAACCGAACTATTAGTATAAATATTCCGTTCAATATATGGATGTGATCCTACAAAGATTGGTGCATGCAACTTTACTCATATGAGTACTCCATAGACTTCACCTGAACTATTTGTGGGTGTAAAATTAAATGCATGATTAGGGTTTTGCATGCTAAATTTAGATTTATTATACTTTATGAGAACCTTCATTATTGTCTGATTCTGATGTGGACAAATATGACAGTAGTAAGAAGAGAACTTTCAGTGCATGGTATATACACTAATTCAGATGTTTTATGCTTCCCCATCCTATGGGTTACGAACCTCTCCATTTTGTACTATGTTCCACAAGTATAATACACACACAACTAAGGAGGACTGAAGTGTGTACTGATAAAGCTAAATAAAATGCCCTGTTTCTCAGATACAACGGTATACTTCCATTTTAGTACAAAACAGGAATGCAATCATTAAAATAAATGTATACAGTGATTTGGTTTTAAAACCATTAAAGGTAGTAAAAATTAAAATGATATATTACATTCTCTGTGCTCCATAACATAGCACTGAGAGTCCCAATAAATTTTATATAGGAGATGTGTGGCCAATCCACATGTACCTTGTAGAAAAGGCACCCTATAGTCTTTAACTAATCTAAAACATATCCAAATATGGGGGGCGGAGGGAGAAGAAAGACTCAGAGTCAACTGTGTCAGTAGGCTAAGCCAAGGTAGCTGAGTCAATTCAGTCTCATCCTAGTGGTTGGTCATGTAGCTATTCCCATTGAGACTGAACAAGGTTATCACAATGAAAAGTGGTAAATTGAAGCAATAGTTTAGAAGACTCTGGAAAGGTAACATCTGCCCTTAGCAGGAGTAAATTGTGTTTGTACATTTTTTGACAAATTTTCAAAGTCCTTCTCTCCTTGTGAGGAGAGCCTCTTTCACAAGAGGAATTCAAAGTTTTAGCAAATGACAGCAGGAACACAGCTCTTTAAAAGAGTAGCTAATACCTAGCATACAGTAATTTAGATTTCCATTTTTTTTTTTTTTGTTAAAATTATAACAAATTTGAGAATGTGTATGAATTAAAATAAATAATTTAGTGGCTAAAATTAAGATTTCTTAGTAAGTCCTCTAAACAAGTATTAGTGCAATATTTAAAATGGCACTTCACAAACTGAGACTGTCAAGGCTATCAGATTTCTCTATTCCCATGTCATTTCTCCTACATTTTTGAAATAGCTATTTTCTTTCACAAAACATGAACCTCAAGTCCCACCATAGAGGGAATGAATGAAAGGACATGCACTGCCCACATGCTAAATAATCTGATGCTTTTTTATTTGGTTGGTTGGTTGGTTTTTTTTGCCAGCTAGTCTGATAGCCTCCTTAATCTAAAACTGCACTTGAAAAGTTTACTTGGCATTTTTCTTTAAAAAGAAATTTGATTTCACTATTTAGATCAATTTACTTTTTAAAAGCTGTGCTGGCCCTATGTCTGTTTCAGGAAACAAAATAGAAACATCACTAAATAAACACCATGAAAGTATTTCTTCATTTGTTCACAACAAATATTGAAAGCAGAACTCAATACATCTGTTTTGGTTTTTATAGGCACCCTACCATTCCTTTTTACATAAATCTTTGCCTTTAAATAATCTGCATTCATTATTTAACAAAAACATTTTTACTAATGGAATCATAAAATACACTTTGTTGGATGACTTATCCTGAAATCTATCCTCATTTTTCCAAGAGCTGCTGTTATTTATCACTAGTGCCAAACAGTGCTAACATTCAAATATCTGACTTTTACTTACTAAGACTCCATTATGCAGTATGGATTCAGTAAAACCTATCAGAATTGAGCACACAAGGGACTAACAAAAATTGGTTGCTTAACAGAAGTGGCGCAAAATTGTACTCGTTATGTTTGTGGATATTTCGTTAAACCAAGAAGTTGCCTAATAAATGTAGTGTTTCACACAGAGTTACTGTGATTTAATTCTCCAAGCTAGAGAAATTCAATTTACATTCCTGCTTACTGACACATGATGCTACAGCAAGCACTACCCTGGAAGAAATGGACAAAACAAAAATTAAACCAGTTAACAAAAAGTTGATTTCTCTATTAGTGAAGCTCTCCTATCAATTCAAGATATGCTGTGAACAAGGGTTTGTGTGTTTTAACTACTACGGGCCCAATCCCGCTAACACTTACACATATACATATGTGAATTTATTCATGTGTACAACTGTTTGCAGAATTAGGCCCTGGGGGGGGTCTCAATTGTGCAAGGATGTTGAACATCTTTTGAAATGTGCTCAGAGCCTTCAATTCCCATTGCCTTCAGAGGATTCAGAGGGGGCTAAGAATGCTACATGCATTCTCCATGTTTCAGGAACTAGGTGTGTATAGTACCTAGTATTTAAATGTATCTTTTAAAATAAATGTAATAATTTCAGGTGCACATTTAGAAGCACTTTCAATTTTTATAAATAAAATTTTGTGAACAAAATATATTGTCTACTCCACTGGAGTATATAATGTTTAAAAATCTGGGTTTTATGCTTTTCATTTTAATGTAAACAAAAATGACTATTTATAGACAAAGAGGGGCTGAACCTAATTAATAATAGCTATTACTTTAGGAAACAGAGTTTTTTAAAAATCAAATACACAAGGATGGGGGAAAAAAAAACTTTTAAAATCCTCCTATACATGAGACATCAAACCCACTGACACTTTTTTGGAATTTCTTCCCTAATTACTTTGACATAAAATGAATCAAAAAGTCAAATCAAATCTTGATCGTAACGTTAAAATAAAATGTAAAGTAAATATTTAAGCTAATTAACTTTAGCTCTTCTTCCCTCATGTTTCCTTCTTTTGCTTGGTTCTCTTTATTTGGTGTCACATTAGCATCTACTTACTGCTGTTAGGCAATGATGCCCTGTTAGACTTCTCTAAAGCAAACTGAGATGACACAGATCAATGTACCAGAAGTATGTACTAACTCTTTGCAGTTTTCCTTCTAGCTGCCAGTATATGTCCTTTCCAGGTTCTCTTTACCTGTAGGAAGGAACTGCTTCAAAAGCAAAACCCCTTGGCCTGTTGCCTCAAAAAGAAAAGAAAAGAAACGAAACGAAAAGAAAAGAAACTTCTCTTAACTGCAGATATGATTCTTGACTTGATAGATACTGCAAATAATACTGCAGTCTCTCATGAAACAGTCTCTGTCTGCTAACAACCTATTGGATTAAGCCACTGTGACAGCAACGAGGAGTTTGTCTTGATTGGAAAATTTTTCATTAAGTGGACTAATGAACCATTGGTCCACACCTGGAATCTTTTTTCACTGTACAGAAACATTCACTCTTAACAGCATGAAATTTAGTTAGTTTTTTTTTTTCCCGCTGCAACAACCTGCTTATGTATATAAGATTTCCATAACAAAAATTAAGTAGCTAGATTCCAAGTCAGAGAATTAAAGATATTCCTATTTTCAAGGGTTCTCAAACTGGGGGGAGGGACCCCTGAGGGCGTCGGAAGGTTATTACATGGGGGGGTCATGAGCTATCATCCTCCACCCCAAATCCCGCTTTGCTTCCAGCATTTATAATGGTGTTAAATATATTAAAAAATGTTTTTAATTTATAAGGGGTGGGGGCGTCACACTCAGAGGCTTGCTATGTGAAAGGGGTCCCCAGTACAAAAGTTTGAGAACCACTGTCTTAGATACCGTTTTTTAGCATTTGTTTGTGGTTATACTTCCAGGGATGAAGCATCGTTAGTAGAGCATGTTACACTTGGCATATTTTATGACTGAAACAAAAGGCAACACAATCTCGCCAGAAAGTCTAGCAATGCTGTATTCACTTTGCTTCTGGTGGCTTAAATCAACTCAATATTAATATTCACTTTCAAAATACAGTGCCAAAATATTTCATTTATTCTTAGAATTTATAATTAATTGTGTGTGATTCTGTTAGCTGCTCCCAATTTCCTTCCATTTATTTTAGCAGAGAAAGTAAGTCTTGTGTAGACTTTAAAGGAATTGAATTCAGCACTGAAGCATCAAAAGATTGCTACTGCCTCCTAGAAGCCAGAATAGGGATAGAACAACATGGATCTGAAATGTTACAAATGAAAATGAAAATTACCTTTCGGCAAATTCGGCATGCAGAAGCTTTCAGTTTATTTTTCCTACCCAAACACAGTAGTAAATTGCTTGTTAGATATATCTAAGTTAATCAGAAAAAAATTATAACTATGTGTTCTATAGCATTTTCCCCTTCCTGCTTCCAGATCTTCTTCAATTGCTACATATTGCTGAACTCCAATACTGAGATATTTTGATAAATGTTTTAAAATTCTGAGTTGAGAGATTTTTAAATAACTACACACACACAAACTTAAGATTTTATAACTGTCATTGAGCACCTTTAATTGGAAAAGCCATGAAGTGAAAACACCATTTCCCAGTACTATCTTTTAAATACAATTTTAGACTAGTTCATTCATTCTTGCAAGATGAATGCATTTTTGCATCAAACACAGTAATTACCAAAGCCAACTAGCTGTAAAATTTAGATATCTAAGCTCCTAGTGGCTTCCCATCTGCAGAAACTTGTTTTTCATATGACAATAAGGTTTCATCCAAGACTAAAAACATGAAGGACACCAAGAACACACAAATGTATAGTCTCTAAAAAATCGTAAGTTACCATCCAAAGAATCATACAATCCAAAAGATGAATGTGTTGGTCTTCAGCACTATACTCACAACTTAGGGCGGGGAGAAGATGGGGGAAGAGAGAAATCTTGAAAGCTGTTTAGGCAAAACTAGACCTTTCAAAGGCAATAACCCTCAGGAAGGTACTCCTTGAAATGTACTCCTTGAAGTCTACATAGGAGTTATTACTATATTTCAGCCAAATAGGTTTATTAATTCAAGCCCAAGAACTGAGTAAGTTGAGAGAGTCTTAGACTAGAACAAATGTTTAAATAAATATATATTGAATGTGAGAGCTTTTATAAGATATTTAAGCCTTTAAACTTTGCTAGGTTTTGTTTGACAGTAGTGCTTGTTTAGTTTTACTGCACTCTATTTTCTGAATTACTCAGAGGGGTTTGACCTATGAATCCAAAGAATTCATACATGGTGAGATACATCCCTACTTTTTTTTTTTTAAAGTGGTATCAGATGTAACTGAGGAACTGCAAATTAAATCATTACACTCTTAAAAGTAATATATTATCTATCAGTCATGGGGTTATCTAACTATGGGGATGAATGCTATTAAAGGAAAACGGCCAACTTGAAACCTAGTTAATTTTTAAAAAGTTACAAATATTTTTAGATATTACACTTAGCCCAAAATTCCCTTGCCAATATTTGTGATTAAAAAAATTAAAATCATATTTTCCTATTCTTTTAAAATGTTTCTCGCTCCACTCTAATTGTCTAAAAAAGCCACAAAAACACCAAGGAGACTGACTATATTATCGAAACAGTGAACTGATTTTACACAAAGAAAAAAAAAGTTTTTCCTCACTAATCTCTTCTATTTAAGAGCAATCTTAGGTGCTATATGTACCGGAGGTGAACAATTTACAGAGAGCAGTTAGGTTTTTAAACTGGCAGCGCTCCTGTATGCACTTTCAGTTTCATTTGCCCAATTCTCAGACGTATAGCACTGATTTTAATGGAATATTTGCAGTTTTATTTCCAGCAAGCCAATCAATGTAAGTAAAATAGGTGCTCTGACCGCTGCTTTTGGTTCCATTAGAACGTATTTTAAACAACTATGCACTGTTTATATAACTTGCAATTTACTTGTGCTCAAGGACAGTATAGTGAGAGGACTGAATAGAAGGAATCGAAAAATAAACCACCTACCAGTTCTATCATCACTCCAGTTGTCTGAATACTGTTATTTAGTGTCACTGTATCAAACAATGTACATTTATTTTTAATGTTTGTTTTGTTTTAATATCAATCATTTCGACTAACAGCTAAGCTCTAGAACAGGACAGGTAGTAATTAGTTGTTTCTAGTTAGGCAGATGCATCCTAAAACTCCTGAGTAATCTAAAAGCAAAATAATATTTTAAAATTATACAAGAGCATGTGGTCTCTCATCTGGAGCATAACTAAAAGACAGAATATAATCTTACCTTCTGTATTCTGTAGGAAGCCAGTTATGAGAAGTAACCAAAAAAATTGCATTCTGCAACCAGAAGACACCATTATTGATCCCTTTAAGTATTTTCTTTGTATTCCTTAATGAACCCAGTTATAAATGCCCAGCATCATTGAAGCCGGTGGTCTGTATCATTGATCTTCATATCTGGGGATGGAAAACAAACAAACAAAAAAAGATTCCATTGTTAGTCATATACTAACAAATTTTACAAAAATGATTCACATATCGGCTATCAAATTTTAGCTGACATGAAGACAGAAAGTCAAAAATATAACATGAAGTACAGCTGTACTGTGGCTGGGGAGCGGGCAGGCGTGCTGGATTTATGATCAAGGTCAGTGATCAACCAGGATGAAGAAGTTTAAAATGTGATTGTAGCTAATGTGCTCCTACTAAGAGATACAGTGAAGATAAGAACATGGATTTGCAGATGAGTGGGGTTTAAACACAAAAAACCCCACCAGACACATTATTCTACACAACACTGATACAAAACAGATCCAAGTACAGAAAGAGATACAGACCAATAATAAAACCTCAAAAGAGAAGCTCAGCAGGACCCCTGCACATCAGGGCTACCACAGGAGATAGGAACGCCAGTTTTTCCTATTACACATATACCGCTACCTCGATATAATGCAACCTTATATAACACGAATTTGGATATAACGTGGTAAAGCAGTGCTCCAGGGGGGCGGGGCTGCGCACTCCAGTGGATCAAAACAAGTTCAATATAACGCGGTTTCACCTATAACGCGGTAAGATTTTTGGACTCCCGAGGACAGCGTTATATCGAGGTAGAGGTGTAGTTCTGCCTCCTTAGACAAAAAGCTAAAACAGCAACATTGTCATCAAAATAACCATTTTGCTGAGAAAGCACGTGCTTCTTTGACCAGTGAGTTTCAAAGAACTTCTAACCACAATGAAAAACCTTTCAAACAAGGGGGAAAAAACCACGTGTTGCAAGCACATTGTTAATATTGCCACTTCAAATCACATGTACATTAGCCCAGGTCAAAGATAGCACATGATCACATTGGGTTTAGCAAGTGACTGAACTCCTTAGTTCTACTTGAGAAACCAACTTCACCTGAACTTCTCCTGCATACCATGGAACACGAAAGACTTTAAAAAGGTATGTTTTACATTTGATTTTTTTTTTAATGATAGTGGAAAACAGTTATTGAACTGGAAAGTCTGACCAGCCATATGCACTCTTCAGTCAGTGCCTTCGTTCTTGCAACAACCATCGGAAAAACAGGTTACTTCCTCTTTCATAGGTAGGTCTATGAGCTGGACCAGTCTCCAGCAGACAGCTGTTTGAGATATTAAAGATATCAATGTGAATGCACAGTTGAATTTCCAGTTTGAGTGTGGGTTCTATGAGCTAGAGGAGTGTGCAACTCAGAACATGATAATAATGAACCTCTGAAAAATGCTGCACAGACATAGATCAAAGGAGACAAGTTCTGTACCACATTACCCCAGACCCTATAGGCAGACAAACCAACATTTTCAAATTTGGGTGGCTGAGGTTACACGTAAAATAAGTAACCTGACTTTCCAAAGTTCCACAGATCATGTATCCTATTTTATCTTTCTTGCTTGTGCATAGCAAACTGAGGCTGGAAGCAGCAAAATCACTTAAGCCAATGAAAGGGCAACTACCCGCACACCCCAGTACTCTGGATAGTCCTTGGTAGTCCATTTCAACCCATTCACACCTTTTTTTTTTTTTTAAAGTCCCAGAGCTGTGAATGAATGACATTTTATAAAGTTGTTATAGAACAGCCTTGAGATCCTTAGGGATCAAAGCTGCTATACAAAATGCATCAACGATCATGATAGTGCCCTAGTGGAGATACACTGTAGAAGTTTCAGTTCAGTGGCCATATGGGAGTCTATAAATTGGTGTACACTTAGGACTTGAAAAATCTATTCATCCAGTCACCAATGACAAGTGGGAAAGCTCTCCTGGGCAAGGATGCCCAAATCATTGATTTCTGGAGAATTTACACTTTCCTTTAAAAAAAGTTTCTAACCCTCATGGTCACAAACACATTGAGTCTGTAGACAGACAGCTGCAATGCCTCTGATGTTGCTCATTGCTTTGACAAGCAGCAGCAGGGTGAAATTAACAATCACTTCATTTGTTTCAGAGTTGCTATACACAGTCCTGTGGGCAGCAATGAATCCATCAGTGGAATACTGCTGCTGCTTGTCCACAAGACTCGCACACTTTCATTGGCTGTGAGTGCAGGAAGACATAATACCAATGCAGTCAGACAAGAGTTTAATAATTTAGAGTAGCCAAGTATGCTGCTTCACAGTGGACGTGGCTTTAATGGCGATGCCACTTCACTGTTGGATTTTTTCCCACATACCTCTTACAGAATGCAAAGCTCTTACAGTCTCATATACAGGGAAATGAAAGAGAACTGGCATTCTAAGCTTTCAACAAAAGAGGCTCTTTTCCTGCAATTTGCAAATACAGCCAACAAGTGCTCTTCAAGCAAAGGGGCAGAGTGATGCATATAACACATGTATTTCCACAAAGAGCAGAACAAACACAGAGTCGCTCTTCCTGGCCCAAGCCTAAGTGTCTAGAGGTGAAGATCCATCACCATTTAATCTGAGATAGTCATATTTTATTTCTTAAATCTTTCATCCTGGGCTGAGAGGGCTTTGCATATTGAAAAATCTAAAATCTGCATATGACACTGCATGCAGCTGAAAGTAAGATTGCTAAGGAGTTCCTGCTCAGGAGAAAAGCAGGTATTGATACTAAGTTATCAAAAACTGGGAATTCTCCCACAGAAAACGCCTAAGGAGAATTTAGATTAATTCTTCACCCGTCACACCCAAAGGGCTAAATCACTGAACTATTTCACAGACACTGCAGACTGCTCAGTATGATTTGAGCAAGTAATTAGAATAATTTGAGAGTGTGGATGAGGCACAATAATGGCTACATGTGAATTAAGTCAGCCTTTTGATTGCTCCCAGTCCATCCAGAGGATTTTGATTTCCTGAGATTTAGTTTTAAATGGGCTTTTTTATTTCCATAACTTAATGCTGTATGGGCTGCTTAACTGTATGCATAAATTTTGAAAAGCTTTTTTTTTTCACCTCAAAGTGGATAGTGACAAGGCTGTGCTTTGTCATTCTTCACCTCAATGCCTTCTTGTTTGTGAGTAGAAAGGAAGGAAATAATCAGAGCACTATTAGAGACTGATGACCACTTTCTAGGAAATAGCTGCCCAGATAGGAAAACCAATGGCAGAGGGAAGGAGTAAAGGCCTCAAACCTTCTAAATGGACTTATTTTAGGTGTTCTAACAACAACACGTAAGCAATAGTTTATAGAAGGGGCTTGAGAATGTTCCTGGGACACTACAAAAACAGCAACTACCACCCAGGTGAAGGAATAATGTAAACTGAAATGGTTGTGACAAACAGAAATAGTGGGTATACAACATTTATACTGTTCTAGTCTACTGGGAAATAAAACTTGACTCACTTTGTTGCACTGAAGGCAAAATATGTCTAAAGAAACTAATTAGCCTTCATCAGACTGTTTATCACTAAGATGTGCTTTCAAAAGGCCAGAAAAAAATTCAAATACAGTTTGAAAACTGACTTCAAGAGATTTTTGTTGTTGTTGTTTATTTTTTAACCAAATTAATAACAAACCTCCATTAAGCAAATTGTTATGAAACCCTGAATAGTAACTAATTCAATTAAAATAAAAGGACATTACAATACTGAATCAACTGTTCAGCAGCACAATAAAACAAATCCTGGAAAAAGTTACCCCAAAGACAAGCTGGAGCCAAAGGACACTTGTAGGGATAAACATTGCTGTCAGTCTCATCTTTCTGATCACGTAAATGCCAAAGATGTAGACACAATGGAATCTCACAACAACAACAAAATCCAAAAAACAAACAAACAGGACCAGGAAAAGCCCTATTAAGTTACCTCTTTGCAAACAGAAAAGTAGATCATAGCAAGTGGTTATCCTGTGCAAATAACTTGTTTCCTCTCAGATCTTAATAGGCCTAAGCTATCGGTGATCCAGAGAGAATGTCTGAGAGTGGGAAAGAGAGATGCTCCCCAGAGCAAAGACTGCTTAAGAGTGCAACAAAAGCTGTCCAAAAAACTTCAGCTGTAATTTAAATCCCTGCCTCTGGGCCATACTGTAGTCTCTCACAGGAAAACCTGAACTGGAACTTAGAGGTTTACTTTGTATATTTCCTGTTGAAGAAGCGAAAAATCAGGAGAAGTCAGCATTCAGACTTGTGCAGCACTACGGAATGCACGGAACTCTGCTCCCAGCCCTACATATCCTAAAACAGAGGTAGTGAATTATTTTTTGTCGAGGTCCAAATTTCTTGGTCAAGGTCCAGACTGTGGAGAAAATAATAAAAAAACAAACAAAAAAAATGATGATGATAATATGTAAATAAAAAGATGTTGGGGTCCATTCAAAAGTGTATGGCGGTCCAGATTTGGCCCACTGTCTGCCTATTGACTGCCCCTGTCCTAAAATCTCTGCCCTGCTCCCCGACCCCTCTGACTACTGAAACCTCTAAGCTTAGCTGCACATCTCCTACAGAACATGTTCTACCATTAGCTTCCTTCTCTCCTCTCCCCCCTCCACACTGCTCAGGAGCACCCCAGAAACAGAAAATGCTGCTCCAAGTATCAGTTCCCCTTGAAATAGGTACTGTCTGGAGATAAGCGGCTCTCTGAAAGGAGCTTCTCCCTCTTAGACATATCCCCAAATTCTGCGGAACCCAAGCCCCAAGGGTTCTGAGAGGTCCAAAACAACATTCAAAGAGCTGTCTCTCTCCCCCTTTGAGTAACACATTGTCCTATTCTATCAGGGGGGAGGGATAGCTCAGTGGTTTGAGCATTGGCCTGCTAAACCCAGGGTTGTGAGCTCAATCCTTGAGGGGGCCACTTAGGGATCTGGGGCAAAATTGGTACTTGGTCCTGCTAATGAAGGCAGGGAGCTGGACTCAATGACCTTTCAGGGTCCCTTCCAGTTCTAGGAGATAGGATATCTCCATTAATTTATTTATTTATTTTATCAGGCCCTACCATTAATGAAAATGGAGAGGAGCTCTGAAGTTGTGTTTACATAAGCCTGGTTGTTTCTTTTGCTGAAGAGCTTTCAAGATCCTACAATCCATCAATATTACTATTTTGAATTTATATATAGCCCTGTCATCTTAGGACCTCAAAATGCTTCTGCAAACTTCAATTAAGCCTCCACATACCTAAGGTAGATAAGCATACCCACTTTATCAATGGGTAAGCTGAGGCTCAGAGAAACAAGGTGAATTACACAAGATCACACCCTGAGCCAGTGGCAGAGCAACAAGCAGAACTCTAGAGCAGTGGTTCTCAACCTTTCCAGACTACTGTACTCTTTTCAGGAGTCAGAGTTGTCTTGCGTATCCCAAGTTTCACCTCACTTAAAAACTCAGGCTTAGGCTTCAGCCCCGCATGGTGGGTCTCGGGCATCGTCTTTCTGCCCTAGGTCCCAGCTAGTCTAACGCTGGCCCTGGCAACCCCATTAAAACGAACTCACTCACAGTTTGAGAACCACCGATATAGCATATAGAACAGTAACAAGTTATTGTCTGCATGAAATTTTAATTTGTACTGACTTCACTAGAGCTTTTTATGTAACCTGTTGTAAAACGAGGCAAACCTCAAGATGAGTTGATGTACCCCCAAAAGTACATGTATCCCTGGTTGAGAACCACTGCCCTCGAGGCTCTTGTTATAAGCACTATCCTGCCCCCCATCTCACCATCACCACCTTTTGTAATCTTAGCTATTAAATTTTAAATAAGTAAATTTTAAAAATCCATAGATTTCATAGAGTTTAAGGCCAGAAGGGACCAGGAGATTGTCTAGTCTGATTTCTTGTATATCACAGGCTGTTAAATTTCACTCTGAAACTCCTACACAGAGTCCAATTAGTTTAGTTAGACTAAAGCAGTTCAGTCCTCAGAAGACTAAACTACATCTAAGAAAGGATAGGGAGGCAAGGATGGGGGAGGGGTAGCTCAGTGGCTTGAGCATTGGCCTGCTAAAGCCAGGGTTGTGAGTTCAATCCATGAGGAGGCCATTTGGGGATCTGGGGCAAAAAAATAGTTGGGGATTGGTCCTGCTTTGAGCTGGGGGTTGGACTAGATGACCTCCTGAGGTCCATTCCAACCCTGATATTCTATGATGTGTGGAGACACATATACAGACTACTTGATCTCCACAGAAAGCCTGTGTCCATGAGGTTTCCCAGGTTTTAAAAAAATGACCATTAATGATCCTATAATACTGCCATGTAAAAAGTCAAATAATGCACCACTACTACTAAAACCTTCTTTCAAGCTCCACTAGTGAAATATTGGAATGTGCCTTAGCATTGTTTATTGTCCAACAGCCCCTGTTTTATACTTTGCTTGCAACGTAAGGGACAGTTGAAGTCTTTCAGCAAGTAACATATTTACATTTATTAGATGCACTAAATATTCAAGACATGCCTAATCCATCAGCAAGGTTATTTAAAGTGGGGGGGACTTAACTTGCTTTAATAGCTTTACATTAATGCTACACAACTGAGAAGCCATATCAAATCTCTTAAATTGCAAGACCTTGTAAAAAAAACTAGAAACACAAGCAATACACAACTCTGTTTAGCTAGCATAATTTTAACGACTATGGTAAGTGGTCAGTCTGCAATCCACTTCCAATTAAACAGGTTGTTTATTGCAGAAGAAATGGATAGACTAAACCAGCTCTATCTAAAATTGGTCAACAAAGACTGATATTCCATTAAAAATATTGCAACCCTAAAGACCTAACCCTGGAGTCTTATCTTTGGTTCTGTACGCAACAATCCCCATTAATTAACACCTTGCACATTGGGTTTCTAACACAAAACATTTCTGTCTGAGCAGTACAGAAGGAATGCAGTATCAGGGAAGGGAATAGCACAGTAAGAACAAGACGTGACCAAGGTCACCCAGCCTTACAATAAAAAAAGTCATTTCTATGCACTCAGCTGCCTTGTACTCTGAAGTGATACATCAATGCTTTAGCAAAGCCTGAAACAGTATGGGATAAATATACATGCACCCTGAATCTAAACTGAAGCAGAGATCACAAAAATCAGTCCCTCTGTTAATCAGAGCAGTGGAAGTTTACTCACAAAGGAGGATCTACCTGTATGAGAGGCAACACTAAATAAATTATTTAATAGTATGACAACAATTTATCCCATCAAAATGCAGCAACTCAATGGTCTGCCTCAATAATTCACAAGGAAAATAAATGGGATTCAATTAAAAAGGGCAAAGATGTTCATTTCTCTTTATAACTCCAATTTGGCTCAGTTCCATTCTTGTGTTTTCACCAGGTATTGTGTATATATATTCTACATGGAGTGCCTTTCCTGACAGGCTCGTTCAGCCCCTTCTTGTTAACACAGGATACAGCATGGACGCTCTGGGGAGTTTTCATTCAATAAGCCAGGAAAGTAAATCCTTGCTAGTGCTAATCAGAAAGGCTTTTTTTGGCTCCAGGCACTCCATTTTTGCCAAGTTTTAATCTTTCTCTTTTGCCTCCACTAGATCCTCAGAATCATGAGGGTCACCCGTTACTCATTAAATTATTCCTCCATTTCATTTCAATTGACAGTGCATCACTGACTGAGACTACTTGAACTCAAACAGTTAAACTGAAGTCGTTTCATATTTTTGGCCTCGGTGTATCACTGACTCTTGCTGGTGCCCTAATGATAAATCCCCAGTACATGAAAACTGGGGGAGGGGAAGAGATTCTGTAAGTCAATTACAACTGTTATCGGCTGTAATATCTTAGTGTCATGCTGAGCATGTTAAATATGCTGATCGCTTTGGACACCAGAGGCACAGTCTGAGGCTGTTTGCCGTTCTCTTCATAAATAGTCCTAGGCTGTTGAAAATGCAAAACAAATAGCTCTCATTTTCTTATAGGATAGATTTTTATGAACATCAAAAATAAACAAGGGAATAATGAATAGCTATAAAAACACTCATAGAACCATACGACAAACCAAAAGAAACAATCTTACAGCTAAAGAAAATTCAAAGGCTTTTCAAATTTCTCACAGATGAGAAATCCACAAAATAATCCTTTATTTTAAAAAAGATGTATCTTTCCTTTTAGATGAGAAACCACCGGTCTAATATCATACACACACTGTAGTCTTGTAAGACAGTAAAATATTCGTTGACAGTCTTGACAGGGCTTTGCAAAGACCCATTTTCCTGAAAGATGTTATGTCACTTGATTTAATTCCTTTTTTCAACTAGTATTTTTCACAGCAGAGAATTTGTTTGAAGTGGAGGTAGACAAACAAAATGGAACTGTGATCAGACATGCCTATACCTCTGAAATGGATGTCACATGATGCTTTGTGTAGCTGACTGCAAGGATTTTAACATACTTGATACGCTTTATGACCTTTCCTCACTTGGCATAAGAGCAGAGAAAAGTTAGTATGTCAAAGAGAAGAGAGGTTCAGACATGCCTTTTACAGCTGACACACTGAAATAAATAATGTCATCAGTGCAGGACACATCTACCTGGGAAAACACAAGCAAATCCAGGAACATAGTTACAACCCAATAGAAGCTTAAAGAGTGGACAAGAACTCATCACCTTTTAAACACATTCCATAACTGGGCTAAATAAAGCCTTGAGGTCCTGACACTACAAATTGCAAGTGTGTTGTAATCGGGTAAGGGGACAACCGTTCTGCAACCTGATCCTACACTGTAAGCATGAACAGATCTTTACAGATCTAGGTTTGGTAACACTGCTCATGCTGGAAACACACTGTTTTTTACACACTCTTTTTTATAGGAAAATAACCTACTAAATATATGGGAGTATCAGGATAGCCTCCATTTCAGCAGCTTTCTGAAGGATACAGTTACGTCTTAATTTGGCACCTTTCCATACATTATGCTGAAAATAAATTTCTATACAATGTATATATGATACTGTTCACAGTTTTGAGGATAGGTCTTTGGGGATGAAAAAAAATCACCTTTGGTATTTTCTTAAAATCAGACCAAATCAGGTACAAACATAAGTGGAAAAAATTAGCTGTTTTTAAAAAAAACTAGCAGAAATATATTATTATAAAAATACACATACTGCACTGGATGTAATTAGTGGCATAGCTTGATGGTTACAAAAAGAATATGGTTCGAACGTTAACATCTGTGAGATCATGGCCTAATCACTGTGCAGTGAAATATGAAACAAAATCAATGGTGGCACATAAGATGTAATGCCGATTATTTTTGGCTCACTGCACTGAATCCTGGATTCATAAATCATTGTTACTAGCCATTCAGTGAATCGATATTTAGATTCCCTTTTGGTCTATCCATACAACCACTACATGAAATAATAATGACCCAAGATCTGTCATATATTAGGTCACCAATATTAGCAACAGGGATTTCTTGGGAACAGTGAGGTAATCTAGGATAAAATATATCTGATGAGCTTACAAATAAATATGAAAAAGCTGTAACTATATGTAAAGAGAAAGACTTATGTGAGGGAGAGACCCCTATTTTTAAATACCTGATCTTTCATTATAACTTCAGATATTAATATTTAACATAGCACTGTAATAATCCTCTTTATTAAAGACTATTTTTATAAACGAACTTCACCATATACTTTTTTCTTATTTCAAATATACCCCTCCCATTTTTTTGTTTTTTGTTTTAAAAGAATCATTAATATTACTTTGATCAGAAATCCTTGTTTCCTTACCAGGGTTCCAATAGCCAAATGCTTCAAAGGACCACAGAACAGTCCCATTAAAAACCTACAACAACAAAATAAAATAAACTTCTAGAGTGCTTTCAATGAAGCCTTATTCCCCAAACACTTTACAAACCATTTAATTACATAAAAATAATGCAACACCCCACTGCAGACAAATATGAAAGCTACTGTGCACTATCCAGCATCCCACGTACAATCCTGAGTCATGATGCTATTAAAATCTCCAATGGTAATAATATCTAAGAGGGCGAGAGATAAAGAAGTAAACAGTCAGAACAAAATGCTTAGCCCTTTAAAAAAACATTAAAAAAATACATAGCATACAACCTTTAAACTACGATCAAAACAAGAATGATATTCCACAGTGGAGACCTGGCTTGTATGAACGGGACTGCACTGAACCTAGATAACTCTTCAGAAGACCCCATTATGAATATCAGCAACAGAAAAAGCAGTTCCTCCTGCCAATCACTGACAGAAAGTGAATCCTCCAGACATACTAATTTACACAGTGGGGGAGCTGCACAGTAGAAGGCTTAAAACCTACAAATAATTAAAGTTAAAAAAAAATACCTCTTATCTCTCCTTCCTTCTTCACAGTCAATTTCCTCCCTTGCCTTCCTAGTTTACAAAGAGAATCTTCGATACTGACAGAATGTTAAAGCTCCAAATCCAGGAAATGACACAGTTAAAACTGGACATGCAGCCTTAACTCGGTCCATTGTATGTATGAATTACTATACAGTCTTTAATTATATAACATACTATTTCTCATACAATTGTCATGTATATCTCTTGTGATGTATGCAATAAGTTTTGCAGGACTCTGTGCAATACATAACCTAACTTAGGGCCTGATTCTGCAATAAGATGTATGTAGGTGGACCCCAGTGCCCATTTAGAGACCTATTTACTTCAGTGGGGCTCCATGTAGATGCATGGGTTATCAATGAACATCTCATTACAGGATCGGGGCAAAACATTTTCTGTACAATTGAAGTATCCATGCATATCGTGACCTCTCTTAGTTGTGCACTGAAATGGGACTTATTTCAGTGTTGCATGCATCTTGTACTGGTTCTCTGAATGAGGTAACTTTCACCCTTTATGAGCTTAGTGTGATTTTCATTGGGTCAAAACTTTGTCAAATCAAAAAGCTACTGTGCCTTCCCCAGCATCCCATATATTCTATTCCTGGGAACACTCAAAAGGCATTTCTCCTCAGTGGGGCTATTTTCATGTCTAATATAAACCTCCTGCTCCCAGACATTTCAAGGGAGAGCTGAGAACTACTTAAAGAGCTACTTAGAGATGGCAGAACTATTTTATTTTATTAACATTACCTTTGGGAAAAGATCAAGGCTGGAAAATATAATGTACAAATTCTGAAAAGTGATAAGCAACCAAACACAGGGTTTTGAATAGAAACCTTAACTAAAGCAGTTGCAAACGCAAGATGTAGCTTAATTTCAATTTACACTTTTCTTTTCTCTTATACCTTACATGTTATCTTCTCTCTCTCTTCCCTGTAGCAGTGGATACTAATACCAAAGGAAGGGCAGAATGGAAAATAATCTTACAGACTGGAATCACTGAAAGCACTACATGTCTTGACTCATTTTCTAAAACACTTTTTAAAAAATCTACATTGAAGCAGATCTGAACTCTTACAATATTAATTTCAATCTTCCCACTCCAGACAAAACTCAGGATATACCCCAGCTTCAGTTTAATTTTTTCTCTAAAAATGTGACATCTCTCTTAGGAAAGTAACTCTTTATGTTTTCTAGTTTTCTCAACTTTTACCTGACTCAAAGCAAGGGTCTGTGTCATTTATATAATTCATATTTAAATTATTTTTATTTCTGACAATCATGCCAGGACATACTTCCCATGATGTGGGAAAAATTTTATTCCTTCTGCTCAAGTACAGTTCAGACTTCCCAAGTAGGCAGAGTTTAAACCTCAAGGCCTGGAGTTGTGTGACACGTAATATGTTGCCATTTTAAATTACATGCTGTCTACTTTTGAATATCTTATTTGTGAATACTTAATGGTCACTACTTCATTTGCCACTAATAGAAATTACTTTTTTAAACAATTAACTACACACTTAATTTGTCAGCTGCAGTTCTCATATGTGCAACACAAGAGAACAATGAAGTCTGCATTTGTCTATCCACCTTATTTATTAAGTGAAAAGCGTGGAAAAAATTTTAATAAGAGCATTATATTATGGCAGCAATAATCTAGGTGTTTTACTGGAAGTGAAGTGGATTACTGTAAATGAAATTTTAAAATGTCCTTTCCATTTTACAGATAACACAAAATGACTCTTTTCATGTCTCCAGCGATAAGGATACATTTGCCACACATTTAAATAGTGCCTTCACCCTATCCACCCCTGCTCATGAATTAATAATTCAGTGACATTAATACAAGAAGATAAATGATAAAGAGGTTACAGCACAAGGGCCAACAGTACATACATACTTCTTTTAGAACAGCTAATACCTCTCTGCCAATTACAGTTAGAACTTTTTAACAGTTTTCAATGGCATTTTAGAACCTAAGTAGCAGCTTATGCACACACTGTTTCATACAATTGAAGCTTAATAAATCTCCTGCTGGTACCAAACAATCATTCTAGGGGATTAAAGTGCAACATCTGCTAACATTAATAAGCATTTTATATAGCAAAATATATAAAGGCAGTCTCTACTGAATTGTCAATCTTCTGAAAAAGCATCTAGATATATAAACTGGTTTGGCATAAATTGAACCTTTATTGTTCAATTGGTAACTTCAGCTTATGACAACAGTGAGGTGTATTACTACGTAGTGTGTGTGTGTTTGTGTGTCCGTGCACGCAAAATATTTCAGATAAGAACCTTGTAAGAACCCATGCTCTAAGTAGTTTTTCAGTGGTGAAGTAAGTTACTAATCAATTTCCAAATGCCGGTTTCTCTACCAAAATTTGTTATGGTTCTGGCTGACTTATTTTCTTAATTTTTATAAAATAATTTATTTTCACAGTACTCTCTTCTTTGGGTAGATGTGTATGCATGTGTTTAAAACAATTAAAATTCTGAAGATTACATTTTTAATTAAGAATTTTAAAATATATTTTAAGGAAGAATTTGGTAAATGTTAATGCTTCTGAAGTGAGAGACACATAACCTTGGTTTGAGCCAAAAACACAATAGGCCAACACTACACACACTTCTCTGCACAGTACTGCCGAGGCAACTCAACCCCTGCAATTTCAGTTTTGGACACTAAATAATAAATTGCCAATCATGCCACACTGTACCATAGTTTTGTAGTGTGGACAAAACGGAATGAGATCAACAAACTTGGTTTGTGTCTTTTAACCAAAATTAAATTTGCACCTAGGTCTCCAGACATGAGAGCCCAGTGCCATGCCAGTCAGGCACCTATAAAAAGGAAACATTTGATGTATTTTTTTTTTTTTAATTGGCAATGAAATCCCTTCAGGGTTTCACGTTATTTTTCATTGATTGGTCTGGTTGGCTAATTTTAGCATTTCTGTCCAAGCTATGCATTGTTTTGAAAACGAGTATGATAGTATTTTCCTGTGAGAGGTGGAATTTTACATGGTGCATTTTAAAGAGAGATGAAAAAACTATAGGTAACAAGGTCTCTAAGGTGCCACAAGTACTCCTTTTCTTTTTGCGGATACAGACTAACATGGCTGCTACTCTGAAAGGTCAAAAAAGGTTCCAATATGTGACAACTGACGCACAGGTCAGAACCTGTTACCTGCACCAGGCTTTGAAGTACCCATAACTGGGGCTGAAGCCTCTTTTAGCCAACGGAAACTAGCTGTTTGAAAGAATAAGCTTTAAGGCACTAAGCCAGGATGTAGGTAGATTTAGCATATATTTTTTCAAACTGATGGTTTCTTTTGGCTGAAAACTACTCCCACAGCTCCCATATATACTTTAAAGGCAGGAGTCACCATTGTTTGAGATGGGATAGAGAGATTAGGATCCTGACTGTCCTAAGGTCTCCAAAGATATGCTTTTGCAAATCAGTTTGACTTTTAAATGAATAATCATTTTAAATAAAAGTTATGAACAATTAAGTCACTACTCACAGACACCCCCAAAATATGTGATAATGTAAAAACGTACATACTCTATTTTTTTTTTCAAGTGGACTAAAACTTGACAAACTACGCTGAGAGATATTGGCACATCTCAGATTCAGGAGTCACTTGACTTTTGCCTTATGCCTCAAACTGTATCAATGTGTGGGTCTCTTTCATAGCATGCATTCCTCCTGTTGTGTGCAAGGCTTGCTTATTATTAAAGATTTACTGTAGTTGCAGTAGCCCCATTGTTATTTTCAAATCCAGATCACAACCTTCCACAGTTGCTCAGATTAGCATTTGCAATTTAATCAACTTTAATACAGGAATCAAACAATGCTGACAATAAATCTAAGCAGCTCTTTTGCACAGACATCTGAATATTAAATATGAAATGTAACAGGTTTTAATAATTAGAGTTTGTAAACGGTGTGATATATACATCTTCCCTAATTTGGTAAGATGGAATTCTCACATAACACTCATCAAACTAAGCACAAAAAGACGTTATGGCATTTTATTAAATTAAAATCCCGAATCCCCACAGCAAGAATGTACAATTTTAGGTATTATTAATACTTTAAATCAAACTGTATTATTCAGTTTCATATAATGCAATTTATAGTAGTCTTCTGCTGTGGTAGCAAAGAACACAATGACATCTTAATCAGATTTTAACATTCGTTGTAAGATGAAGGCACTTTCAACAGAAAACAATAGGTCAGGCCAGAAAGTTAAGACTGCTTTAACAAAACACTCTGTTCTTTGAAATACAACAAATATTTTTAGCAAATACAGTTTTAAACATTTACTCACCTCACATTCAGGATGAAAGAGCAGCTGACAGAACAATCTAAAACTAGATTTAGGGAAGGTTGTTTCTGCCCTGCTAGAAAATGTATATGAGGTTGACAAAGAGAAAATCATTTGTCATTTAGCAATTTTAAAACTCCACATCTAATCTAGACCACTGGATTTTCACAATTTCCCCAAATGCATCTCTCTGTATCGAATCCTTTGCCCCATCTCAACTACCACCACATGATCCTCCATGAGTTTGTTTATTCTTTTTATATTTAACAGTAAAAGTGATCACAGTGTTCTGGGCACCTTTGCGATAGATTAAAAATCACCTTTGCGATAGATTAAAAATCAGAAAACACAGTAAGCATCAATAAGTAGACTCTCCCCCAACTCTAATAAGTACTCTCCAGAAATCAATTAGAAGCATACTGTACAGGAGGGGGGGGGGAAAGCAATTGGAGCATGGAGAGCTGAAACAAGACATGCTCCCTCTGCTCCCTTGAAGTGGAGTGATAGTGGGAAAGCCCTTGGGTAACCTGTAAAAGGAAAGGAAGCAGATGGAACTGGGAAGACCCGGAGAAGAGAGGCAGCAGAAGGAGCAGGACTCTATCAAGAGGTCTGTGCAAATGGAATGAAAGCAACAGAAGGAATGAAGAAGCTGTCCAGGAGTCTGTGCAAAATAAAGAAGCAATAGAGGGAGCCGGAGAAGACTGACAACTGAAGAATGAAATACAACAGGGAACAGAGAAAATGCTGAAGAGTACAGGGAAAGGCAGGGTGCAGACGGCAGAAAAGCTTACTGGTCTAAATTACCTCAAGTGTAATTTGTTTTGTTTAGAGTGGATAGTCAGCATTTACCAATAGTTGACACACTATTACACTGTGGAACCCAAGGTACAAGCATTACCTCATATCCTAACCACAGAGAAACGTTATGGTGAGTGTAAATGCTGACTTTTTAAAAGGTAACCAAGCTAAATCAGAAGTTGTACATTCATTTGGTTGAGAATGGTCCAAAATAGCAATAGATGTGTGAGAAAAGAAATAATTCTGGCAACAAATTATGTTTGAGTGACCATTCAAGTGTTAAAACATGCTGTGAGACATGGGTTTTCTGTGTGTGTGTGTGTGTGTGTGTCTGTACACACACACATGAAATACATTATTTGGAAGCAATTACTAATAGTTTTATGTTCTGCAAGTTATCATCTTCTATACATTACTGATAATTTTACAATGATAAAAGAATATATAAAAGTTCACCAGAGAGTATCAACATGCCTGCTACAGATACTGGGCAATTTTTGTTTCAGAATCAAATCCAGAAGTACAAGAGGTCATGACTGCAGTAAATGCCTAGTTTATTGGTAGTGCATTATTGGGGACAGCCAAGGAGAGGAGTTTTTTTTTCCCCCAATGTTTTGTTTTTTAATAGGGTGGGGGAAAGAGCTTTCAAAGTCTATTCTTCCATTAAACAAGAAGACTAATGACTCACTGATAATGAACCTAGCTTTCTTATGTCAGCTTTTACTACACCACTTTGCATGATATTGCCATGTGTCAACATGCTCTCTAGAAGAGCCTTTGTTCTATTTTAATGGTACATTTAGTCAAGAGGTGAATTGATGCATTTTGACCTAAAACAACAATATTCAATATTTTCTAAAAAAATAAAATATTCTACATGAAATTAATACTGTATACATTCAAGTACAGGTTACAGCAAACATAGCATAAATTTTCTACAGTCAGTACACCACAATGACCTCCGTGGTACAGTAAGAGACCAAAAATAACACTGTGAAAGTGCAATCCTGAACAATACGTTTCAGCTTTCTCACACTATGATCACTTACTAACTAAAGGAAGCATGTATATGGGTCTCATCAACTGGGGCTGAGAGCCAGGAGACGTGGGTTTTATTCCTGATCCTGATTCTGGCACTGAGTTGCTGGGTGATCCTGGACAAGTCCCTTACCCTCTGTATGCTGCAGTTTTGTCACCTATAAATCTGTGATAATACTATTTACCCATCTTTGCAAATGCTTTCAGATTTTAAAATTAAAAAGTGAATACATATGTTTGTGTGTATTTATACACACAGAGAGATATAAATATATAAAAGCCAATAATTCAAGAGTAAGAACTCATGTAATATCCTTGAAGTTGCCTGTGTTTCCATTTTGTTTGCTTTGCTTTGAAAATATTTTTCTCAACCATAGTATCAAAGCAAGGAATAAACACACATTCCTAAACAAGTCAGCTAAACTGATCCTTTCAGTTACGTAAATACACTGGTAAACATTTCATTCAATTCTAAGAATTTGTCTTGCAACCATCATAGTTTTGGCAACAGAGTATTCCCTTCAACATGTAACCAGCATGTACCTTAATTACTTTAATGTTCAGACAACATCAATTTCCTAAGGCCTGGGCTTTGCATAAAGTTTATTTGCCACATATTTTGCAGCTTGAGCTCTATTAAGTAAGCCACAATTATGAAAATTTTATTATTTTTTTCTAGCTGCACTGGGATGTAGCTCATTAAAATGGAGTAATACGTACTGCTGTAGGGGAAGCAAAGTAACAATGTCCTTCTACTGAGGACCAAGGCATCAATAATTCAAGTTGATTGGGAAACACTATTCAACAAGATTATTAATTTTTAAGAATGAAGTATAAGTAGCAAAGATTTCAAAACAATTGAAATTTGACAAGAACCTTGAAGAAAGTTTACAAATATGAAGATTTTAAAGAACAAAACTGTATTTAGTTGTTAGTTTCCTCACTAACCCCCCAAAACTACTCCATATTGGCCCAATTCTGTACTGGTATAATCAGGGCTATTAGGCTAGCCTGCGGATCAGCCAGTTGTCCCAGAGCAGGTTACTCACTAGAGTAATGACTGTTAATCACACTGCCCTGGGTGGCCTAGAGCTTGCTTACTCAAACCTCCTGTCTGATGATTAAGAAAGGTGGTTGAGAGAGAGGCTGCTAGAGCTAAATCCCATTTACTCCACCCAAGCAAGTTGCCTTATATACCCAAAGTTCTTCTCCCCGTACCCAGAACAAAGGTGCTCTTTTGCTGTGACTTCTGATATGAAGTCAGGGAGTTTTATGGACTTGTAAGTAAGTGTACATGCAGGAACACTGCAGCTGCAGGCCTGGCAGCCTGTCCTATCTGGCTCTGTGGTATGGGATTTTGTTTAAATTTTACATGTTTTTGGTTTTATGGTTTTAACTCTTATAATCTGCAGATTTCCTTTTCAGCACTTGGTGATTATTTTAACTAAATGCTAAGGAGTATTTGAAACCTGAACAGTTACAACAATAAACACAACAACAAAAATGGTAGAAGTTCCACAAAATCTTTTCACTAACAGCCCTCTGTCTGGGGTTGGTGATTGGTGTAAATGCACCATTATCAAGGGAAGGTGCACATCTCCCTGTGTCTAGAGAGGCCATCTTTCACAACTTTCCTGAGTTGGCATCTAGCCCATTTGCAGTCCTGTATAGGGAGTTTGGTCAAGGATTATTGCAGTCTGGAGATGGCAAACCACAATTTTTCATTAAGTGCAGGATAAAGCCCAATATCTTCACATTTATATGTCCCAATATGATTTTCATAATGAATTCAGTTTACATGCAGACACTAGAACGTTTCCTACTTAATAAGGCATTTCTATCATCGTAATCTACACTGTGCCAAATTACTTTTCCTCATTCCCACAAACTATATTTTAGTGGTATAAGGAGTCAAGAAAGAAAAGGGTAAAAAACTGAAGACCACCAAGTCATTTACAATCTATATCTGAATTTTAACACTTTACTGCCCTTGCGCATACTCTTTAATTTATACCCTAAGGGTTCTATGCTTAAAAGGAAAGAGCATGTAGAGAAATACAGTGTCTTTCTCAACCTGTCTGTTCTTTGAAATGTCTTCATTAAAATGGAGATTTTGACTTTTTGACTGTGAACAACAGAAAAAGGACAAACTTTGGTTCCAAATGTCTTCAGCTGGAAAGAGTTCACTCTCAAAGTCTAGTGTTCCTTCTCATAATGATCTTATCTTTCACCAAGTAACTATCCATTTTATGAAACTTTTGGGGGCATAGGTAGGAGGGATTACCTTCATTTCTTGATCATTAACTAAGGTAGTACTTATTACACCTTTGTTTTATTATAAAGCAACCGAAGGAATCTAGATGTCCATTTAAATTTGCACATAGAAGGAATCTTAGTCCTCCAGACCTACGAATGTCAGATAGTATTTATATACTATTTCATATATTAGTACATATTTAAATAGCAGAAAAAGTGTGTTTTGCTATAAGGGAAACACTTCTATGGGTCAGTGCATAGAATGAAATGTCACAACCTATTTGACAAGTCTCCCGCAGTAAAATAACTCATTCAAGGGTCTAACAAACTTAACTCAAGGAGTGTATGGTTTTGGAGTAAGCAGGAAAGACCTCTTTTCACCACTTATGAGTCACAATTAAGCTCCAAAGTCACAGGACATAGCAGCAGAATGATTCCAGTGTTTCTGAAGGCAGCAAATAATATTATCCACCTGGACAGCACTTGAAAGGTTTTCTCCCAGTAACCACCCTACAACCACAGTTTCTTTGATTACTTTTACATTAATATTTCTCAAACATGAAAAAGTTGTGGAAACTAGATTATATGATTGTATATATGGCTGGAGGTGCAGCATTTAGAAATATGATTTTTTTCTGATCAAGTAAAGCATTAGCAAAAAAAACAGGAACTGTGAATTTTCAAAACAAAATAAACAAAAAGAAATTTAATTATAAACGGGTAAATACCTACAAATCATTGGAAAGGGTTTTAAGAAGCGGTTATAAAAATCAAATTGGTACTACACTGAAGTTAATTCATTAATGCCATTTTCTTCAATTTCTCCAAATCAAATGTTAATTCATTTCTACATGAATTTAATCAAATGTGTACTCAAAAATCTTCTGGTAAATTTCATGTACAATTTTAATTTATTTCTGACTTGACTTACTGACTTATTTACTTGACTAGCATGTTAAACTTTTTCTCCAATCAACAGTTATTTGCAAAATGGAAATTACATCAAACAAAAATACATGCAGTACTTTCAGATGCAGGTACTATTTTTTTTATTTTGCAAAACTTGTCCAGTGAGGCGAATGCTATGAGAACAAGAATTTTACAGCATCTTGACAACCACGCAGCAGCAAAACTAATCAAAGCCAAGACAGTAAACATTAAGAAACTATATTAAAAAAGAAAAACCCACACACAGAGTTACAGTTGACCATTAATCAAATAACATATAATAAATAGGATGATCTTCCTGTAAGTTACAGCATTATATACAAATTATAAGCCACCATATAATTTACAAACATCTTATACTACTTTGCTTATATGGTTGCAAAAATCAGTATATCAGAAACAGTATAATGTTGGAAAAGATGTTGCTAACAAAATAGTATCTTAATGTGTAGAGGAAACATTTGAATTCTCTGTAGATGACAGTTAAAAATGAAGAATTTCATTCACAGGTGTATTTCAAAGGCTCATTGCTTTGCTTTATTCTATGTTGTGGATTTTTCACTCATAAGCCAATAGCTGCTGGTCACTTACATTCCATTTGCTAAATACAAGTTTTGTTCATCACAACAGATCTGCTCTTCAAAAGAGTCAGTGAAAAATACCACAATAAACTAAAACTAAATCCCCTTTCTACATATGATTGTTTTCCATAGGCAGTTAACTATTATCTTCTAAAGTAGCTTCACTTTTAATACACAGTGCTAGTAAAATGATAACAGCACAGACTTGTGTTTTGATTTACTATTTTGTGAAACAGGAGACTCCTCATTTTAAAAAGACATTCAGTACAGACTTTGTGCCAAAAGGCGAACAAAATAAAATAAAAACCCAAATCTGTGCTGGAAAGGTAATCTTTTTTATTCCACATTTATTTATAAACATTTTGAAAATGTATAAATAAAAATGTAAGGATTCAGCATTCAATTAAATACTATTGCATATATATAAATGCTATAATTTTTCTTCTTAAGGCATCTAAAAAAATGTATTTACTGAAACATATATGTAGACAATGAATGGACTAATACGCTGTTAACCTATTGCTTCTTAATCCTTCTATTATAATACGACAAAAATGTATAAACTCAATTTTTAAAGTGAGGTTTTCCATGCTGGCCAACATCGTGGCTTTTACTTCACTCTATTATCTTCTATGATGGATTTTAGGTTTCTTTCCACTATTTTTACTTTTCATTTAATTCTGAGTGTTGGCTTTATTTTTAGTTAACGCATATAGACGGAGTGTTGTCCTCAAATATGTAAGCATAGCTCTTTCCGTTAAATTGATGGGAGCCCCACACACACCAAGGGTAGAATTTGTCCCTTTGATTTTTTACTTTTTAGACAAAAGTTGCAATCCCGTTCCAGAGTCCAACATGGACAAAATGTCATAACAGTCCACGTACCTACTGATGTTTTTCTAAAACAAAATGTGTTATTCTTCGCTCAGAATTCTTGTTCTACCTAAAAGATCCAAAATGACAAAGCTCCTTAATGCTCCACTCTAATTATGCATATAGAAGATAAATGAATTACTGGCTACAATCCATCGGTGACCAACAAAGTAACCAAAAATCAAATTTTGAATAATTCATATTATTTATTTTTAAACCCTAATGAAATGGAAGTTATTCACTAAAACATCAGTATGTTAGCTACACTAGCAATATTACTTTGTATGACTATATATTTAAAAAAAAACTTTGTCAATATTTGGGTATGTTTTTCTACTAGTTACTAGTAATCACTTAACAGTGATATAAATTATGTGGCTACAAATATGGCAGTATTCATTTTTTTCCTCTATTGATACCAAACATTTCATGATATTGCATTCACATACACTTTCAACCGATAATATATTTGTGTTCATGCAAAATATATACACATTCTTGTTGGAAGGCTTTTCAGTAATGAAAACAGCAATGTGTACATTTCCTTAATTTGAAAGACCTAATTAAGACTTCATCTTGTCACAATGTACCCAAGGAAAGCAAGAGAGATTTTTTGGCGTTTGTTATTTTTAAAAATTATATTTAAGATACACATCTTCCCCTTATTAAATAATTTACATTTAAACTATCATAAAATCTACAGTAATTATATTTATAATGTATAATATTGTAGTTCGGGTACGGGTAATCCTAATGTATAACAGGACCTTATTTTGAACTATCATTCCATTTAAGTGCCTTCCATTGATAACATGTAATTAGTTTGATTAAATGTAACTAACCATGGTACATTGCTTTCCTCAATGTGTTCTTTTTTTGGAGGGGGGGGGGTTCAGGAGGGAGAGAAGTGGGGAGATGGAAAATATTAAGAAGTAGGAAACATCTTGAAAGCTATACAAAGGGAAACAATACAAATACTACATGACTTTCATTACTTTTCATTCTCAAAAGAATTCCTACACCAGGTTTCAATAAAATAAATCAATGGGTAATGGTTGCTACATTTCAAAATATAATCTAAACTTGTAACTAGTTAGAAAGTGTGTTAGCTGCTGTTATTTAGTTACTTAATTGTCTTGCCTTCATAAGGATGTACCCTAACAAGTACATCTAGCAGTAAATAAAACCAAAATTTGTTTCATAGTAAAGCCAAAACTGAGTAAGATTATTTCAAGCAAGTAAAATCTACACAAAAGGACTTTCAACATAGCATTTTAAAAACATTGTTGTCCTACCTTCAAATTTGTGAAGTTGCAAGAGTAGAACTTAATCCTAGCAGTATTATCCCCACACCAGAATTGAAGTTATACACACTCCCTGATACTTATTGTATTTTGTAGAACAATCTTCTCTGGGCTGAATTTCTGAGTAATCCTTACCTCACAGAGAAAAAACACACTGTGCGGAAACAGATTATGTTAATTGTGTCCCCATTATTCCTCAGTAAGATTAATTTAAGAAACCACTCTCTCTTCATCATAAACTAATACATTTTCACAAGCAAATCATGATGCAACTTTTCAACCACCAATATCTATCAAAATTTCTATAAAAGACAGCATTCATATATTTTCTATAAATCTTACCACCATAATCCTATTGGAGTGTAATTGCTGTGGCTAATATTCTTACCCTGTTATAAAAATGCTCCACATAAACGTGGCACTGAGTTGTTAAGATAATACATGATCATGCTGTGAGAGGGTAATACCTATACAATAGCCCTTTCCAATACCATAAATCTCTTTATTAGACAACAACCTATTACAGCAGATCTACTTAACTGTTTCCCTACTTAGAGGGCCATTTGGTGTTACAATAACAAGCTGACTTTTCACATTAGCAAGGATTAGCCAGTATAAATAATAAATCGGCACTGAGATGGTGCCCTGTTAGACATAGTAAACCTTTTCTAGGTGTTTAAAATGATAATCCAAAATGCAACAAGACGACTGCATTCCGCTGCGCATATATGTTTTAAGTGTACAGCTCTAATAAACTGATGGAAAATCAACTCTCAAAACAATTTTCTTGGAGGATTTATTACAAGGGAGCATGTTATTGAGTGCTGTTTCTGTTTTATGGAATGTGCAACTATGCATAATGCTTTATTTCATAACAGTATAATAGCAAATAGCTTGCAAACTTACTGAAATATTTTAAATGAAAAATGACTGCCACCATTTTTCAGAGCTAAATAGTGCAGAATTTATTTAAATGCTTCTTACTCACCAAGCAAAGCTTTATTAAAAATGAATTGTTTTCTTCACTAAAAAGGTCTTAACTTTTTTAAAGGATCATCATTTCAATGCCCAGAAATTTACAATGAAAATTCTCAAACCTGTACCAACAGATCTTTTCATTCATTGTTTCAAATGAAAGCATTTCTGCTTCTTAAAAGTAGTGTTTTTTATTTATTTACAAATAATCTTATAATTCAGTATTCTTCTGCGTGCATTATTTTGTAAGACAGCAGTTTTCTAGAAATCTTAATGCTGGATTGATTCTTAACCGCTAGTTGTCCTGTTTAAGTACTAATGCACTAATTTGTCAACTAGATAATTATGAAATTGACTAACATTACAGGTTATTTCATAAAAGCATGAAAATTAAAAGAAACTTGCATCTCTAAATAGGCCAATTATAATTAATATTTAAATGGAAAAGATCTAATGCTTTCTGCTTAGATTCTATGCAGGCACTTTCATATGTCCTCAAAGTACTATGTTGTCTATCTGATGTCCGCAGGACATTTGTTAAAAGAGAGGAGAAAGTTTATGCAACCAATGAATTTGCTGTATTTTGCTTCTCAAGGCTTTTTTTGTAACCATCATAAATGGAATAAAAATATCAATTTGACGTGCAAGAAAATTATTTCCTTCAATTCTTTTTTCATTTCCAGTAACGAAATAAAGGGACTTCTCTTAAGTCCGAAACAATTATAGTGTAAATGTTGACTTCCTGACTTTTTATATCTTTCCCCATTGTCATCTCTGTTAGTGATGGAAAATCCTTTAAACAAGCTTTCTTTCTGCACTGCATGAGTATGACAGAGTATTCAATGAAATGAAATTGTATTTACTGGAAACATTTCAGCCCTCAATGCCTTGATTATGTTGATTATCTCATATACAAGCTCCCTCTGCAGGTAATAAGAAGGGTTAGCAAAAATATATGAAAAATATGGGCAGTAGCCAGAAAAGAACCCTATTGGTCACCAATTCCCCCAAGATATCCTTTTTCTATCAGTTATATCTGATACAAACAGCTACTGGAGAAGCCACCCTTAAAATATTGTTGCTGGCTCTACAGGACTATTATTGCCCTTCAGAATAGTTATGTGTACAGCTTTAGTCCTTAATATTCAAGATACACAGACTTCTTTTTCAAAGTCACCTAAATGTTTTCAGGGGAAGGAAAAACACTGTTCTGTTTACACAAAGCTAACCTGAAATGACAGACCACCCAAAACAAGACAACACATCCAGCCTGTCTGGTGTATCTCCCTTAAAAACAAACAAACAGCAGCATTGTGGCTGTATTTACTGCTGAAGATAAAACGCTATGCCACTTTGAGATACATATCTCCACAAAGTTTAGAATCAATTAAGTTCAACACAGATATGTTAAGTTCTACTCAACCATTTAAAAATTAAGTCTATAGTAATCTGTATAATATTTATGGAAGCAATCATCTTGTTTTTATAACTAGTTTTCATTCAACCGAAGGAAGATTGCTTTTTATTAGCCTTCCAATCAGCATTTTCCCTGCTTGAAATGTCTTTATTTATTCTTCATAACATATGTAACATGAACTTTAATAAAAAAAATTCAACATAAATGGAAAAAAATCCTCAATGACTGAACTATAAATATTAAGCAGATCAAAATTAAGCAATTGTCCTGTCTAACCTCCAGCACTCAGTCTCAAACAACTAGAAAGACCTGAGTGTGGCGGCAATGTTAATGCCTTTTCTAACATGGAAAGAAAGAATTAGAGAGTGAGAAAGGCTATCTTTCTTTTCAGGACCAAATCCTGTAAGTAGTGACATTTCAGGAGGACTACTCGTCCTGTAAGAAGAGGGATTTGGCCCTACATGGACTGTTCTAGCTGAAAAAATAAACATAATACCTAGCTCTTACAAAGCACTCCTTAATAGTAGATCTTGAAGCACTTCACAACCTTTAATGCAGTGCTTCTCAAAGCCGGTCCACTGCTTGTTCAGGGAGAGCCCCTGGCAGTCTGGGCTGGTCTGTTTACCTGCCGCGTCCACAGGTTCGGCCGTTCGCGGCTCCCACTGGCCGGAGTTTGCCACTCCAGGCCAATGGGGGCTGTGGGAAGCGACGCAGGCCAAGAGATGTGCTGGCCGCCCTTCCCACAGCCCCCATTGGCCTGGAGCGGCAAACCGCGGCCAGTGGGAGCCGCGATTGGCCGAACCTGCGGACGCGGCAGTAAACAAACCAGCCCGGACCGCCAGGGGCTCTCCCTGAACAAGCAGCGAACCGACTTTGAGAAGCACTGCTTTAATATATTTATCCTCACTTCTCGCCTGTGAGGTAGGGCAGTGCTATTACCTTCATTTTTACAGATGGGGGACTGGGGCACAGAGGGTTAAGTGACTTGCCCATCTGTCCATGGTCACACAGAAAATCTACAGTGGAGCATGGAAATAAAACCAGGCCTCTCTGTAAGTCCTAGGCTAGTGCACTAACCAGTGGACCATCCTTCCTCTCTAGAAACTAAAGCAGGGGTAGGCAACCTATAGCACGCATACCAAAGGTGGCACACGAACTGATTTTCAGTGGCACTCACACTGCCCGGGGGCTCTGCATTTTAATTTAATTTTAAATGAAGCTTCTTAAACATTTTAAAAACCTTATTTACATACAACAATAGTTTAATTATATATTATAGACTTATAGAAAGAGACCTTCTAAACGTTAAAATGTATTACTGGCACACAAAACCTTAAATTAGAGTGAATAAATGAAGACTCGGCACACCACTTCTGAAAGGCTGCCGACCCCTGAACTAAACTAAAACTATAGCTTGCATTGCTTTCAACATCAATTTACATTAAAAACTAGATGAAATAATCTGAGAGAATCCATATTTGATGACATTCTAGTCAGGGTATAGTGGTTAACCAAGACAAAAAACAGGGCAAATTTTGGACACACACGTCTGGACGATGGCTGGCACATGCTGAACTCTCTCCTGCTGCAGGGACGTTTTTAGTGGATGGATCCATAACCTGTCATTATCAGGTACTAGTATGTAACTCCTAAAATGGAGAAAGTTGAGCAAAGGGAGTGGGGGGCAGCATCTCAGCGGGATGAGGATCTATGCAAATATTCGACAAGATTATGGTTTGTAAAGGGGGAAAGGATATTTTGTTTTTCTCTCTCAAAGTTATCTCTTTCAAACTCCTGTGAGTGGAGGCAGTTCTTTTGTCCCTACCCCCTATCCCTTCCTGTATCATCTAAAATATACTGTTTATTTTATCCCCTCCCTTTTCTCAACTTAGACACCCTTGCCATTAATACACCAGAACATTAATAGTCCTCTCACTTACGCTAGTTTTACATTAGTATAGCTCCACTGATTTCAGTATAAATGCACTTACCCAAGATATTTGCCAATATAAATGAGAGGACAATCAGGCTGTGCCAATCCACCTATAAGGAATACTTCAGCTACACTGAAATCAGTCACATCAATAGACCTAAACCTTGATCTTCTGAGGTCTAAATGTAAAACCTACCAAACAAAATACTGAGAACAGATCTTTTTAGGAGCCGTATTATTTCTTCAGCCCAAAGAGCTGTGTCATCTCTTGTGTTCTGAACACAAACCTTTCTATTCAATGAGTTCAAACAGAAAAAGTTTCCCAAGTTTCAACACAGTAAAAATGGGTAAAACAATGGCTGAGTCAGTTTAACATGATCATGTTCTGTCATGTAACCTGGAGTCATGAGCTTGCCAAAGAAATTAGACCTATCATCTTCTGAAATGCAAAATCAACAACTGAAATAGTTACTACATTTTTTAAAATGTATTTTATTCAGAACTGACATTAACCATTGCTCAAAACTGAGAAGAGGTCAGTGGGCAGTTATGCCATACAACAATATATATTTATGGCAGCTGAAGAAAGAAAAAGGATGGTGGGAAAGGTATCATATTGCAATCAGTGCTTGGATGGTAAGACCATCCATGCACACCAAATCCCATCAACTACAAAGCAAGTATTAGAGTCTCAAACAAGGTCAGTCAACCCCTCCCCCAGCTGCCAGGAACAATTTTTGACAGTAACGGGTGTTAGATTATTCCGTCATCTAGATTCAGAACAATAACCAGTTTGAGGTGTTGATTGATATGAAAATACCAACAGAGGACACAAAGAAAGGAAGAAACCCGTCTAAATTAGAGTGAATATTCTACCACATCTAGAAGCAACCAAATAAATATACAAGTAACGTAGTTTAAAAGCACAGCTCACACACAGTGAGTTACTTTACTCTGTACTGCAATACAAGAAAAAGAGTTAAAAATATATCCATAAATAAATATCTAATTTTTATCAAAAATCTGTGTAGCTTTTGCTGAATAACATTAAAATATCCTTTTCTTCAAAAACCACCACCACCAGATAAAAGAACACCTTTCCTTATTTCTCTTTTTTTACGAAGAATGATGCAATACAATCCCTTACTAAATTCAGTATCAAAATATTAAACATCTTTTACTCTGTACTGCATTAGAAGTTAGCATCTAAAATCTAGTCCTTGTAAAAAATTCCTAAGACAACTACTGTTTTGGCTTGTACTTTGGCTAAGCATTTGTAGCTAATCAGGACAAGTAACAATTAAAATGCAAAATTAAAAAAAAAAAAAACTATACAGCAAACAGTGTAAAGTCCTCTCACCTCCCCCCTCCCCGCCCTCCCCTGCAACTCTGCCCCCATTCTCTCCCAACAAGACAACTTGGGCACAACAAAGATCTGTGGGCAATTATGCCATACTACATTATATACTTATGGCAGATGAAGAAAGAAAAAAAGATGGTAGAAAAGATCTGTTTTAAAACTGCTTTTAAAATAAAAGGATATTCTTTTCAGAGGGGTTTAATGCTCCAAGGAACCTAGCAGAGACAGACTTAGACTCTGTCATGTTTACACAATAAAATGGAAGCAAGCACTCTGATGAAAAACTGCACCACTGCATTACTTTGAAAGGAACACAATATTTTAAACTTCACACCACTAAAGAAGCCTTTGGAAAAGGTCTATTGGTTTTAAATAAAGTTCTTTGAAGGTAACTGCTTTCAGCATTGAAATACGGAGTTGAGTTCCCTTTGTGTGAATTTTAATATTTATAACGTACTCCTCACAGATTAGAAAAATCAATGATATGACCAAGAGAGACCCCATTTTCCTCAATACACATTCCCTTGTCACACCGTAATTAATACTGTTCTCTGTAGAGGGAGACATTACATCCTGGTTAAAACAGACCTAAAGTTTACCCTAAGGCAGAAGGTCTGATTAAAACATCTGTATTCATAGTGACATTTGTCCTCTCTTTTTAACCACTTTCCCCAGAAATTCCAGTAAACTGACTTTATTACCTAAAAATGGTCCACTGGTTCTAACTTGTCATGTTGCCCGTCCTTGTAGCAAAGTCAGTTTTGGTGACTGAATGAAGCAAGAACAGAGTCCAGCAGATGCCTGGTTAAATACTAGGAAGTCTAAACCACAACAGATTTTGCAGATACAAAAATTCCAGTTCACTGTTTACATATAAGGATTAAAGATAAAATGCTAATGTCAATATTAAATATTCCACAAAAAATGGTTTATATTAAGAAGTAACAATGGCTTTTTTATTCTGGAGGTGATGAGCAAAGACTTTTTACATTACAGACAAGAAGAATATGGACACTGTTGGGGCCACTCTGAAATTAACATTTTATTTCTTGCCTTTCAGTCTGAAATGTCTGCTAAGGTATTTACAGACAAGAAGCTAGACAGGAGAAATAACTAGTTGTGATCACTTATCTAAAATAGTACTATTTCTTTTAGAGGAGAGTATTAGTCCCTCTATTTTGTAAAGTTATTGTTAGACTTTTAACTTATCTGCAAATGCTATTGTAGGAATAAAAATAGAAATGCTTACATGATACAAAAAAACAGCCAAAACAATAAATATGATGTGTAGTCAACATTCTTTCTGTACATGAAATATGGTAATATTTTATAATATTAAGCAATTTAGATACTGCTGGCAAATTCATACTAACCAAGTTAATCTCATTTCTAGAGCTTTTCAGTGTAAATTGATTTCCCCACCCCACCCCATCCCCCTTAGCTGCTCTGGTAATTGAACAAATTCACACTACTGTGATGGGATTTTACTTACCAGCAAATAACATGTAAAATCTTCTAAAAAGATGAAGTATATTACTTCATAAAACTGCAATTTTGTTGTAATTAAATAAATTGTATTTAAGCTTGCTTTGTGCCACAAAAGCAATCAATAGCATTTTGCAGTAGGTTGCACTTTACCTGCAGGTGTTAAGCATTGTGTTTGCTTCAGTCAGTCTGCAATGCTCTTGATTATTATGCCTTTCTAAATAATTTTTGGTAAATAACAGGCTTGTGTAAGTTGAATCGTGGCAATAATGACTGATGGAAATCAAACAAGAAAGAAATCATGACACATGCAAATTATATATTTCTTCAAAGTCCCATAAAATACTCAATTTAAGATAATGACCCATAACCTGGACTATGCTATAATTCAGAATCTGATCAAGGGCCCTTTTCTTAAGAACTGGTTTTAAATTATCAGTTTGTATCGTAAGAGGGTTGAATTGATTGTACTACTCATTAAGCAATGCATTTTTACAACTTAAATCACTAGCGAGTAAGCAGCATACACTCCTCAACCCCAAAATGTTGGAACCTGTATTTCACACACTGACAGGTGAAAAAGTTGAGCTTCAAGAAAATATAGTTATTGAGCAGGGCTTTAGGAGTGACAACTTTGAATTAATCTTTTTACTGGACAAAGCTCAGATTGAAATAAGTGTGTTCATTAAGTAAAGATTGAATGCACCTCTTCCTATAGATGTATTCAAACAATACCACAAGCTTACCTATCCCTACAGAACCACCTACTACTCTTATTTTAAGAACTGTTGGAAAGCAAATGAACCTATCTTTGAAATCTATTTAAATATTAAACGGCATTGTTAAAAATACTGAGAATGGCCTTTACATAGCTTTTTGCTTTTCAAGTTATCTTGACATCCACTTGCAAGAGTGATTGTTTAAATCTTTTAGTTTTTTCAAACTCTGAGATTTGAAAAACAAAAATAAAAGACAGAATTAAGTTTAAAGCTGCACCTAAATACTTAAGAAGTAGAATATTTTGCTATTTCAAGCTGCCTTTTCACATCACAAATGTATCAATCCTATAAAATGCTTTAAAAAATTTCTGTTGAACATGACATATCTAAGTAACATGATTGATTATAATTTCACTAAAGTTTGCTATAAAGTAGGCTGCTTTATAACTGACTGCCTGTCTACCTGTGCATGAATACGATTTCAATTATCCGCCAGACATAGTTTAACTTCTTCTCTTGCACTTCACCTGGTAAGATCATTAATAGCTACTTCAAGTTTTTGTTTTATCTGTCATCCTCATGTACTTCCCAATGGAAAATATGATGGCTCAGGAAAATGTATTGCAATTATTTAAAATGTAAAAGAATTGTCTAGGGATTAGTGTAGTTCCTGGTAAAGATAATTTTACCAATAAGTTCAGCAAGAGCTGTTTAGAAGAAATCTACAAAAAATTTCAATATGAAAGTCAACACACTATATGGAAGTGGTGCGAGCAAACCTAGCGAGTACTGGTGCATCAGATAAACTTTTTAGGCCAAATTTTCCAAAAAAAATTTGATCATCTTTATGCTTCAATCTCTGATTTTTCCTAATTATGTAATTTTCTCTATACTGGATGCACACAGTTAATTGCTAGACTTACTTAAATAAAAATGTTTTTCCAACTTGAATTTAGACAAAATTTGCTGCAAATAGATCCTTGTTTTTCTAAAAGTGAAATTACAACCAGCCAGATTACAATATATTTACCAAACAGTACAGTAAATTCATTTGATTACTCTACTAAAAAAAGATATAACCTTATTCAAATAGAGATTCACTTTGAACTATCACATTTTTCAGAAACAAAATCCCATGTTTAGAATGTATCATTAAAAAATAAATATAGCACAAACTTATAAACTATTGCCACCTTGATTATTTTAATTTCAATAAATAATTTTCTTACCCAAGCTAAGAAATATCCTCTGAATAACCCCAATTCTTGATTTAAAACATTAAAAGCTATAAAAAGGATAAATAAAACATGGAGAAAGCTTCTGAAGTGATCAAATAAGGACTAACTACTAAACAAACTTTGTTTTTTAAAGCTCTCCTCTTGCTCATTGTAAGGAAGGAAACACCCAGAAGCCTGGTGTTAATGTCTCTGCTGATTGTGAAAATTGCTGCAATAAAAACTCCAAGTGCTTGTCTTAAATTAAGACTTGCAAGACTACATGTAAGATCTGTATCTTTACATTAGTTTTTATAACATTTGGAAGTTTGGTTGCTCGCTTTGATGTTGGTCTATTAATGAGCAGAGGGAGCCAGAAGCCCCCCAAAAAAATGTTTATTGGCCAGTCTCAAGTCAAAACCTGAAGTAATTGGTTTGTTCTACCCACATGATTCAATATCCTGATTTCCCCAACCACCAGCTCCCAGAACTATATGAATGTCTATGTTCCTTTTCTGTTGCCAACACATAGAAACCCACAGTGATTGAAAATGGCAGCTGAAGTGCTGCTGTTGCACATTAATTTTTCTCTAAGTGGTCCAATTTTGTCATCTGAATGTTGAAAATCTTTCTTCCACTGCATTTTATATCTTTAGAGATTTGTCAAATTTGGGATCACCATCACATAAACTGAAGTGCAACATTTTCAAGACAATTTTTAGATTATCCCTAATAGCGCTAAGGATAATGCGCTTTCTTTATAGCACTCTGCATTCAAAGCAGACTAGTTAACAGCATCTTAAGTGCAATAATGGCAATCACATCAATATGTTCCTTTTATACCACCAAAAGGTACACTTTAGACAGCTGAAGGCATTAGGCAAATAAACTGCTAAAAATTACCTCAAGGTAATGACACAATTTTAGGACCACTAAAACCCATCTATCTACCAAATACTGAAGTGGTGTCCATTTAAGGGTAATAGAAATCTAAATAAACTATGTAATTAACTACAGTTTTCTTCAAGACTCTTATACCATGCAACTCAGTTTCTTTATTAAATGAAAGTAAAAGGAACACTTTTGAATGTTAGTAAAGATACCTCTTACAATAAAGGCATGTCATATTCATATTCCTTACACTACAATGTGCAAAGAACCCATGAACCTACAAAGCATTCAAAACCACTTTAAAAAACACACACACACACAAAACAGATGATATTTTATTCAGTTTAAGAGGTCTGGGAGATACAAAGTTATTTTTTGCCAAAGACAAGAGAGAGACCAGAATGCAGTCCCCAAGAACCATCGACTCTCTGGAAAAGAGCCCACCTTACTGAAGGATAACTGCATTTTGCTTGGCTCTTGGTTTGCCAGATTATGAATATTGATTTTTTAAGATAATGAAAGGGTAGACTGAGACATTGCTCTTTGCAAACACAGGAAAACAACAGTACCTAATGAATCAAAAATTGTGTAAATTTGAGGTATGTAAACCAATTTAAAACATAATGACAAATATTCTACTCTGAGACCGACACAGGCCTTGCCACACCTATTTAAGAATATTTACTACACCACTATCATTAACCGCAAAATATAATACTTTATTCTTAGTATCCCATATTTAACCCATTAAATCAGATTACAAGAAGTTATTATTTTTCACATTAGAAATGTACTTATAATAAAAATGAAATTGAAGTACATGGCTAATAGATGGTAACACTTTTTTAAACTACATATGAAAGCTTGTCTATTATCCTAGTCTACATGTTAAGGAGAAAAGTATGTTTACTTCAAAGGTTTGGAATTGTCTTTTATTTCAAGATCTCATTTTTCTCTGAAATAATTAGAAGTTCTTTCCTATTCAGACCCCCTAATGCCATAATGTGTAGGCCATACCCAAAGCATGAGTCCAGTAGAAAAGGCTTTCTAAATCCCACTAACAGACAGAAGACACCAGAAGCAATGTCACTGTGGCTGTCATAAAAGGTCACTCTTTTTCTTGAACAAACCATTAACCAATAGAAAATAATTGTCTGACCGTTTGCAAGGGCTCTGCAGCAGACAGACAATGTTTTTCACTCACATAATTACAAAACAGCAAAAGTTCAGAAACATAACCCAAATCCACCTCCCCATTTTATCCCTTTACAATTCCCACTGCCCTTTGGGCCTCTGCTTGGAAGCAAATGGAAGACAAGCTGAAATTTTCTCAATTGAGCTGGAACTAAGAAACCTTTGATATGCTAATAGCCCCCTTCAAACGGTAAGAATTCACACTTGCATTAATTCAAACAATTTGTGCAGAATGATGTGAAATGGCACCTCTTTTAGTGACAAGCAACAAAAGGAGGGAATCAGAGTGTCTGAAGAAACCAAACAACGGAACATTTGTTCTGCAGAATTCTTCATCGTGTGCGCAAGGACATTTCTATGCAAAGAAAAACATACACCTGAATACCACATCTTTACTTTCTGACAAATCAACTATGTCCAAACCCCACCAGCACTCATTTAGATTTATAACCGGATACTATTTTTGTTAAACCCAGATACAGTAAAAGGTGCCCGTGAAACACGTACTTTGTTTTCTGTCTCCAGATGGCCCCAGCTTTCCACATCTGAAACTAAAAAAAAAACCCTCCTTCTTCCACAACTGGGAAGGATTATCATTGCTAGCTGGAAGCCTCTTTCCCTATGCACTCGCGGCTGGGCGGACTGGCTCTTCATGAAGCTGATTTAGTTAAAATAAATCTGCAACAGGTAATTATTTACTAAACGGATGCAACTTTCTTCATTGCGCAACTTGAGTTCGCCAGACTTGGTGGGGCCTGCTCTATGCACACACACACACACACACAGACAAATGAATGAACTACCCACGTCAAGATATTCCTCCTCTGAACCCAAGGAGGGAGGGGAGAGAAGGAGACTTGCTGGCTCAATATACAGGAAAGAATGTTGGATCAGACCAAAGAGGAGAGAAAAGGCTGCCTTGCTCCGGTAACGGGAACCATATGGCTCCTGCTGGTAGTTAGAGCCTTGCAGGCTCCCTTGGAAGAGCCGCTCAGCCTGGTCCCTTTTCAGGGGTGCCTGGCAGGAGACAGCCTTCCCCAGCTCTGACACCAGAGCCCTCGCTGGGGGGAAGGTGAGGGCTGTGGGAGGAGGTCGAGGATCCCCGGGAGTGACTTCTTTCAGAGGCCGGCAGCTCGCAGTCTGCCCACGGCCCTGCTCTCCCACCGCGGCCCGGAGCCCCCTTTGGGCAGGAAAGCGCAGCCCGCCCCCAGGTCCCGCTCCACCAGTCCGGCTGCCCAGGAGCCTGCAGCACCGGCTCCCCTCTCCCCAGGGCCCAGAGGCTGTGGCCGCCCCGGGACCCCACGCCACTGGGGCTCCTCCGCACTCCCACCCTGCCAGCCCTGGTTCCCCAGGGCGCCCACCCCCTGCAAGAAGCCGGCCCACAGCCCCTGGAGCCTGCCTCTAATTGGCCATGATCGGCCACCCTAGTTCACATCTGGCTCCATTTTCATGTCACCGGCTCCTTTCTGGGGCTGCCTGGGAAGCCCCTGTCGGGGGATTAACCAGCCCCATGGGCTCTGCCTGCCCAAAAGGCAGCAAGCCATGCTCCTGCCGCCGGCCCTCGCGCCCTACCTCCCCTGCCCCGTCTCCTTCCCCCCCCCCCCAGTGGCAGCTGCCCCCTCGGCTCGCCCGGTCTGTCCTCACCCCCCCCCCCCTCCGCACTTTGATTTAACCGGCGCGGACTATTAGTAAATGGTGATGGCGTGAAAAAAAACAGGCTGCATGGAGTGTGGGGGGCCTATTCCTCTCTTCGCCGTCGCCACCAATATACCCTGGGAACGGGGGATACCCCAAGGGAGAAGGGGGGCGGCCTTGGGTTCAGCAAACGAGCCAACCCCCTCCCCAGTCCCTTTTTTTTTTCTTTTTGCAAACGGCTCAAGAGGGAAGCGACGCAAGTAGCAAACAGGTCCTGGGAACAGCAGCAGCAAGATTGTTGCCCTGAGCTCGTCTTACCTCGCTCTGTGGAACCGAAGCCGGGCCAGGTTCTCTCTCTCTCTCAACTCGGATGCCCCAGAGAAGTGCGCCGGGTGAGCCCCCTCTGAACGCCAGGGGCAGAGGAGTTAGTTCAGGAGGCACCACAGCAACAGCAGGCGCAACGGGGACCGGGCAGGAGAAAGCTGGGCTGGGTAGGGAGAGAGGGAGGCAGCTGGCTCTGCAGCTCGCTGCTGAGCTGGGACAACACACGCAAGGCGGCTTCTCCTCCTCCAAGCGGCCGGCCGGTCGGTAGGCTGGCTTTGCTAGGGCTAAGTCAACATTTTCCGGCAGTTTCCAACACCCCGCTCGGCAGGAAAGGTCTAAAATAGCCAGGCTCCCCGACCAATAAATAAATAAATAATAGCAATAAATCAAAGGGGTGAACCACGGTGCAAAGCCCAGTGTATGTGACCAGCCTCGGGAGTCCTTTCTCCGCAGCGCTCACGAGAAGGGGAATAAAGGCGATGCCAGGAGCAGCGGGGCGACCAACTCAGATTTTGCAGCGCAAAGCCCCCTCCCTTCTCCGTGTCTCTGTCGTTCGCCTCGACCTCATTTACATCTCCCTGGATGACATGCTGGCCTCTGGCATGATACAGTTCCAGCCCCTCCTCGGATTTCTCGTCTTCCTCTCGCCGCTGCTGCCCCGTGAACGGCTGGAGCCCAGGAACCAAGCGCGGAGCTACTAACACACACACCAATGGGGGCGGGGGGGTAACGCAACACACGCACACAATCCCAGTGAATTGTATTGCAAGCTCCTTTTCGCTCATGCACCTCTGTGTGTGTGACTGGGGACTGCTAAAGCCTGACACAGACTCTCCACTGGCTCTGAACTGGAGTCACCTCCAGCCTCCTCCTCCAATCTCCACCCCCCTCTCTCTACTCCCCACCCTGGGCTCAGCTAATCATATAAACATTATCGCGTATAGTACCGGCAGCAAAGGACAGAATCTCTCCCGCCTGCCTCTCCCCCCACCCCCAGCTGGGGGCTCAGGCAAAGGAAAGCAGATTAGAGGCAGCTAAATACAAAACGTGAAGCAGATAATCTATGGCGCTATATGCCACCACTGGCCATTTTCCACTCCATTTGAGCGCCTGGCTGCTGCTGCTGCAGCCGCCGCTGCCCTGCTCGGAGGGGGGCTGGAGAAAGGGGGCGCTTGGCTTGAGCTGTTTTGGCAGCAGCCGCAGCAGCGCTAGCCGCTCTCAGCCAATGGAGCTGCTGCAAGGTTTGTCCCGGGCAGGCTGCAAAGGGCCCGCGCCGCTGACAGCGAAGCGAACGATGCTGGGTGTCCCTGGCTGGCTCGCTGTCTGCCCGGCTCCCCTTCGGCCTCTCCTCCGACGCCCTTCCCCAGGGACTTCTCTCGAGCCGAGCGTGACGCTGCGGCCAGGCAGGCGCCCCCTCGGCACTTTCTCTCCTCGACTCCAGCATGCAGGGCTGGACGTTTCCCAGTGCACGTTCGCGAAGGGGCAGCAGCCAGCGTCAGGCCCCTGAAACTTTAGCGCGAGTCCTTCCTCCTTTGTGTGCGATCTGCCTGCAGTGGCTCTGGCGCACGCCGAGCGCGGTGGCAAGCCAAGAAAGGCACCTGAGGGGGGAGGGCTGCCCTTTGAATGCGTGAGACTTCAGGGGACACTCAGCACGTTCTTCTCGCGCCAAGAAGTTAAAGTGCAAGACCCTGAGCGTGCACACTTTACCTCAGTAAAAACGGCCCTGACTGTTCGTGTACATGCCCATAAGTCACCAGACCGTGAGTCTGTGGAGCACGCTACCATCTCTGAGCAAAAATAAGCAAAGGAAGGAAAATGAGTCCAAGGCTCCCAAATGCATTCAGGATTTTCTAGGTCTGTTTCCTTCATTTCCTTGCATTGAAATTACTTTGCTCTTGTCCAGTGAACACATTTCCTTACGCCTCTTATTCATTACCCATGTCAGCAATCAAAGACAGCAATCCAAACTAAGGAGCTACATTAAAGAATGCATGTCAGGCCAGGATAAATAATAATTGAACACAATTTCAAGAAAGATATTAAGTTGAACCAATCATGTGCGTATATGTACAAATACAGTCCAGTAATCCTGTTGCTTTCTTTCAATAATATCCTCTCAAAGCTCCAGAAGTGTTTTCTTAAGTTGCAAATACTGAAGAAATGTTCTATTGTTTCTAAACTGTGGAAATTTAAAATATTCGAAAGCCCCAGTTCAGCAAGCAGGACTTGGCTTTGGGAAGTGTTTGTTTATATAAAGAAATGGAGGGACAGTAGACAAAACCCTGGGAAATGATAACACAAATCAAGAACATTGTGCAATTTAACTTAAAGCTCACTTTTGTGTAGGCTTAGAACAGCTAAAGAACTGCTCTGAATTAATACCAGGCTGCCACATGGGGACAAACATCCATCCAAGGATCAATTTAGCTGCACAAGTGGATACAGACTAACACAGCTAGCCCTCTGATACTTAGCACAAGTGTGACCCAATCACTTTCCTTTTTACTGGTGGCCTTCCTTCCTTTTTTCTTGCAGCAAAGTGGTGTAAAAGCTCTCTTGGCTCTACACTATTGCAGGATTACTTTGGTGCTCTGGGGATCCTCCCAGTGCCAGTCATGATGACTTTAGGTCCAAAATATGCTGGCAGTTCAGGTCAAAACAACCACATCACACCAGAAAATCTGGGTCATTATCTCCATATTCAGAAACACTTGATATATCAACTTGTTAGCATGTTACTTTTTATTCAACTATGTAAGCTTCTGTTGCGATAACAGTCTTTGATATCGCTACATAAAAATGCAATAGTGTTTTTTTAAATAATTCTTAATATGAATTAAGAGAAGCAGATGTGCTTAAAGGTCACCTCAATTAAAAAACCAGAGGACAGATTCCAGTCCATGTTTTTTCTACTATTTTTTTTTTCAGTTTTAATGTGAGCATTTTACAGCCCTTTGTGTATAGTCAGTTTAACTCTTTCCCATATAATAGGGAAACATTTCTTTCTTGCTGAAAAAAATTAACCTTTATAAATAATTTCAGGGAACCAGCAAAGCCCTTAGATATGTTTAACAATTAAAACATACACAATGGTATATCATTTAAAAATGCATTTATCTGAAACTGGTTTCTATTTAGAGGTTAAGTGTACCTGCTATGGAGACATTTTTATAACGGTAACCATAACTACAAAAATGCCCATGTATATTTATTACTGATATTCTAGTTTTTCTAAACTAAGTTCAGCTGTAGATGAAAAAAAAATTATGAGAGCCATCCACTAACAGAGGGCCTATTCCTGCTATTACTGCAATCAGTGAGTGGGAGCAGGGTTGGGCTATAAACAGTGCAAAATATATAGGGATTTATGTTTGTTTTTCTTTTGGGAGAGAGGAATCATTCTGTCCATTCTTAGGCAAAATGTCGACTGGCTTCACTGAAAGTTTTGTCTGAGTAAAGAAAGAGGAAGACAGCAGAACTTGGCCTTTTGCGGATATTCACTGTAGACAATGGAGATTCACCTATGTAGATTCCATTTCTGGACTGTGGTCTAACTTTTTCTCTTTTATTAGGAATCTTTGGGAGTTAAATTTCTTTGTACATAAAGGGTTACGTACCTTTGCCACAAATTGTAACAATGGGTAAAACTGCAGATACATTTCTTCAGAATATATCCACAGCATATTTTGGACTTAATTCTGCACTTCTTACCCTCACTGATTTCAATAAGATTTTTCCAAGAGTATGGGCCAGATCTTGCAGTCCTTAAAATAATGTTTCCAGCCCTGTTATAGTTTGTTCTTTTTCTTTAAATGACTTCTTTTTGTTAGCTATGGAATGTGCCAAAAATACACTTAAAATTATGGTTGATTCAATTATGTAAACAAACCTTTCAGTAAGAAGATGAAATACAATGTGGAAATACACTGTTATATGTATAAGTGAAATGATTAAAAACAACTGAAAGGAAAACTGTCAGGTTAAAAATCATATCTAAAAATCAATTTCTTACTAACAACATTTTAGATGATTAAAACTGAAACAGTTATGAATAAATAATTTTGTTTCCACCATTTCACTTTTTGCATTTCAACTCCACAAAGTATAGACTAGTAATTTTCTCTTTTGTTTATAATCATAATGCACAATACTGCAAAATATCTGGATTCCAAACACTGCAGGGAATATTTAAATCCAGACAAAATTGTTTACATCAACATTATTTTAACAAATACTTTAACTAACACAGTTCTATTATGTTAGGTTTTGTTAACATTATCTTTTAACCTACATGTTCTCCATGCATAAAACTCCTTTCAAGTCAGTGGGACTTACTCATGTCCCAGATCAGGCCCTTGAAGACTAATGGCAAACTGTTATAGATTATTGACACGATTCACAAGGAATTGTAAATATCTTACTGAATATGGGTGTTCTAATGAAAGGGTGCATGACAACGCTTGGAATAGATTTCACTGTCATCTGTGTTCTTGGGAGGGTATACTTCAAAAAGATGATGGAACATATCCTGCAAAACTGGTCAGACTGTGCTTTCATATACAACCATGCATCCGTGTTGACACCACTGGAGAGTTTTCTACCATAAAATTGTGGTGTGTATCTGGGTATTCATGAAAGAAGAATTAAAAATGTTAAAATATCTTGATACATAATTTAGTATTATCCCAGATATTTTTTTTCTTCGTGAAAAAAAGGGCTGAAGATTTACAGAGATTTTCTACATTCCTTTTTTCTTTTATTTGAGTGTACAAAAATGATTACATTTTAAATAATATTAATAAAAGAGATTTCCCCCATCCATCCACACATTCCTGTGAATAACATATCAGTGAACATATAATTAGTCCTAATATGAGCAAAGACCGATGGAAGGGGCTGTATATCCATAGTGTAATAATCAGACTAAAATTTACATTAACTCTTCTATAGTGTTAAGACATATTTAATTTGGCACTCAGACTTCAACATTTCAAACACAATACTGAATGATAAAAAGAGCTAAATCCGGCTTGTCTCATTCATGCAAAGCTTAGGAGAGTTTTGTAAAGTGAGCAGGGTTTAGTCCACAATAGGAAATGTATATTATCTTAAGACTTTGGAACTACATCTTGACAATTGCCAGTTCTTTTAAACTAAATAACTGTTCTTAATGTCACTGAAAAAAATCAGAATCCATCAATAAAATAAGAAAATTCTGCAGCTGTTCCTAACAAGTAAAGTGCAGTTTGAATACATTTTACTACACTAATCAATTTTAACGACTCATAATCTATATTATTATTTAAGAAATAACAAAATCATTGACTTACTCAGAATACTTGCTAATTGTTTTTAAAAATAAATTCTACACATGACTAAGGAAACACCCATTTCCATTTGTTTTATGTTAAATCAACATCTAACCACTCATGGTGATTTCATTCAAAGAAAACAGAAGGAACACATTAGCTGTGTGGTTAAGGAGATTGATGGGCTTCAAACATTTTAACCATGGATGTTTTTTTCCAACTGTAGAAACTCATGTTTCTAATTTAAATAGCTTCATGAAAATGAAGATAATTGTATTCAACAAGGCTGTTGTTTCTTGTTTCTTAGGCAGAAATTATTTTTTTAATTTAGTAATATTAGAAGCAACTTTGTTCAGCAAGAACAGGATTATTCCTTATGAGAAGACAATACAGTTGTCTCCTCATTCCCTGAGCAGTAAATTTGTGAATACAAATGATGGAAGTATATGTTATTGTAGAACCATGCTCTTAGAAATATAAGCAATAGTGTAAGACCACCTGATCCCCTAGGCTTGAGGGTTGGAGCTGCAGCCCAAACCACAACATCCACCATGCTATTTTTAACATGCTAGCTTGAGTCCAACTTCCTCTTAGCATGTGTGCAACGTGCCTCAGGTGGCATGTGACCAGGATTCATCACTGAATTTGGTCCGCTGGTTGGCTCATTAGCTTGCCCGGCCCAGGCCGGGTACAGACAGGGAGTTCGACATGAGTCTGTCAACCCGGGCTGGGTATAGACGGAGTGTGATCTGAGTCTGTCAACCAGGGCTGAGAGGCGTGCTCCTAGCTGTAGGGTAGACATACCCTATGGGTCAACTGCTCATACATACTCTCTCTTTCTCTCTCTCACCACCTCTCCTCCGTAGAGCTGCTTGTCACCTAATTCAGACATTCCCTCTGTCCATCACCAACCATCAGTGGGAATGAAAAGCCCTCAAACAGTGGAACAGCTCTGGTTCCACAGCAAAGAACATCACAAGGGATAGAAACCCATAAAAAGGAGATTAACAAGCCATGGACAGTGCAATGGGGAAACTAGTAGATCTGTGACTATGGTGGATCAAGAAGCCTATTCCTTTCCCTATCTCAAGTAACAGTGTACAAGCATTCCAGCTACTTCAAAAGCCCATATAGTAGCTGAAGTAGCACTGAGTGCAGCAACACCTAAATACCTTTAAGAGTGACCACTGAGTGACCACTGTGCTCAGATATGACAGTGATGGGCACAATATAAGAACATGATGAGAAAAGAACAGAACCACCGCTGAACCTGAGCGGATTCTTTTTCTCCAATCCCTGTAGGACCTTATTTATCCTAGACTTCCCAGTCAGTGGTAGCTCAAGTCTAGACAAAGCATTGGTAGTGTTTTAACCACTCTGTCACCTGGACCTGCTCTGAGTTGGTCCTGTGCCACCCAGGGAGTCCTCCTCCACCAGAGAAATCTACAGTTGGCTCATTATGCCCGCTTTGATTCTGCTTTGTGCCAATGATCTAGTTCCTTATATATATATATATATATATTTCTTCCTCTTGGTGCTTATTGCCATCGTAGCACTGACAGTTATGTGATTGGTTCTCTCTGGAGCAGATACCAGAGATGCATCATGGATCACTGGTCAGAGAGCCTGGAAATAGCAATGAAGTCAACCCCCCCCACAAACTGTGCACATCACTACTGCTTTGCAATCAATCTCAACTGGCATGGACTGGGCATAAGACCCAGATTTCCTTCCAAACTTAGGTCTTCCAGTTCACATTTTATCATGCTTCTGTCAAACCACCAGGTGTGATTCTAACAGCTGTAAGAAAAGTCATTTTGTTTAAAAAAAAAAATAAAAAAAAACTGCTTGTAAAGGCATCTGTTTCAGTAATGATTTGTTTTACATTACAAATACCTGCAGCACAAGGGTATTAATATCTCTAAAGTATAGGGATCAATGATACTCCACCTCTTTTTTTTTTTTCCCCTCAAATTAGCATTTACTTCTGACAAACCTCAATGTTTTTGACAAATACTGCTCCTGTCTGATTGAAGGTATGGTTATGCTTTCTAAAAATACTGCAGTCAAAAGAGTGATATTAACACAGCACTACTGTTGTGAGGAGCATCGATTGACTACCTAGTACTACTACTAATTATAAATATTAAAAAAACATTAAATAATTAATTAAGATGCTACTCCTCAGCCCATTCTAAGCACTAGCTGCTGTCTGTTGAAAATCAGCACCAAAATAGACCTTTTTAAATTGCACGTAGAGAATCAGAGTACTATGCTATAATATATCAGTAAGACAACACTCTTAAGCATAATTTTATTGCCTGGCTGAAAAGGTCTCCTGAAAACTATGTGGGGACTTTGTGTATTAGAAAGTTTTTCATAGGCATAACTACACAGGAGTTGTGGGGTTTTCCTGTCTCGGTATTCATGGAGTCTTACTGAAGTTCACAAGCACAAAGTTTTACTGCTCTCATCATTTGAATCTTTAGCTCTAGTTTTCTGTTCCTGTCCTCTATGCTTGAGCATAAGGATTCAATCCACTATTTCCCCAGTGGGAGCCAGTACTGGCAGAAGGGTGAATATATCAATTCCCCCCTAATCTGTATTACTGTATGTGTATATATAGATATCAAATAGAAGTTCATAGAATCTAGCACTGATCAGAGAGATGAGATACATATTCATACAGTTATATATATGAATGTCATTCAAGTCCCTGCATCCCAAGCCTAATGGAAAGTATTTAGTAGTTTAGTCAATTTTAGCATAAACGAGCAAGCATTGAAGCTAGATCTGTGACCTCCCAGGGCTTGGATCTTTTCTGATAGATTCTTTAGAGAGCAATTCTTCCATCATGAAATAATTTGTGCCATTATAATTTTCATGAATGGGTGTTTAATTTAATCTTCTACATGCTTGAACTTTGCCACTTACTGCAACTGTGTTCTGGGTTCACAATAGAATTAATCATTCAAAATCTGTCACCTTAATAATGGCTTTATCTTATCACAGTAAACCTTGACATTTAAGTCTTTTATTACTGCACAAAGCTAGGGGCCAAACTCTACTCTCACTTGCAACCACAACTGAATTTATTTTTAAAAGGATAAAGTATATACACATCTGATCAGCTGTTTGGCTAATCATTTACATATTTATTTGAAAAAAAAAAGAGAGACTTTAATAAACAATAGTTAAAAACAATGGCCCAAATTCTGCAATGAGATCCACACCAACTGGGACTCTTCTGCCCACACAGAGCCACAGGACCTATACTGGCACAATGCCACAAACTGTAGAGTGCATCTGATATTGCACCACTATGTTAAATAAAGACAATAATATGAAAACTTCCAGGATGAGGTAGACATTCTAGAAAATAAAATGTATAAAAACAAATGTACATAAGCAATCAATCTTTTTTGCAAAAGAAAATTTTCATCAGTATTGGTCATAAAAGTATCTTTTGCAAAGCAGTGGGGGAAATGAATATTAATTTAAGGATGCTGGAATTATTAGTCTATTAATTATGTAAAAATAAATGCATATATTTTTACCACAGTATACCATTAACTATCTAGTTTTAAGGGGAATTCAGGCATCTTCTACCTCTTATTGTGAAACCATTTGTTACTAAAATTATAGATTAAAATGTACCATGTGCAGGTGCAGACTTTAGTTAGCAGTACTACTCTGTTTGTTTAAGCAACATTTTTCTAGGAGAAAGAAAGAGGCAGCACAAGGTCAGGCAATAGACAATGACACAAATATCTTTGAAAACTATTTACTATATAGACTTGCAGTTTATCAATGTAGTTTTCTTGGTTCAAAGCAACAACACCTTGTGACTTATAGCAGTTGCTATTTTTCTCAATTTTCCAGTTAATGAAAGTAGTGTTTAAATACTCTGTAGTTAGATTATTAACTTCTACAAAATAGAAACAGATGTGTGTCTTAGTATGCCATTAAATTTATGATTTACATAGTACCCTTGAATACAGCTGAGCAGAGGCCAATGATTCTAATTTGCTCTAGATTTACAATAACCTGATCTGGTTTTTGTAAGTACTGAAACACTTTAAACAAAATTAGAAAGCCGTTGTGCTTTGTGTGATTAAAGATGCAATTCCCTTTGGGGTAATGAGAAGAGTTAGAACATGTTTCTTCCTTTATGGATGTTTCTATTATAAACACGAGTGCTATATATTGTGTATTTTTGTTACTATTTCCTTGTTTTTAATTATAAAATAAACTGATTGAGTTGCACTGGAGTCATACTGAAACTATGCCAAAACCTAGCCGAAGAATGCATACCGAGCTTCATAAAAATCCTTAAAATTCTTCCCAGGGTCTTAAGGTCTTGTTAGACAAATACTAGTTCTCATAATTTTCCAAGACCAAAACATCTTTCTGATTTAAAACTACCCTATTTAAAGATTTATTTAAAAAGATAATGCATTTCTCAGCTTATTAAACTACATTAATATGAAAAGTTTTACAGGACAAAGAGTCAGTGAATTCATAGTCATTTAGATCTGAAGATTGGGATTTGCTGTGTCTCATTGCAGAAAGGACAACTAGAATGAGTATTGCAGTAAACTAGCTTCCATAGTACATTAGTGAGTGGATCCTGGTAATACTAGTTATAAATATGAAGGGGAGCAAAGCTTATTTCCTCTCTTAAATATAGAAAATAAAATATGTAAAACATTTATGACTATAGAGATCTTTTCCCAAGACCAAATGAGAGTGAACTTTTTAGGAATATGTCAATGATGTGAAAGCATCACTAGACAGTATGTAAGTGTTTAGGGCCTGATCCAAAGCCTATTGAAGTCAATGGAAGTTTTTCCTATAGACTTCAGTGGGCTTTGGCTTAAGCCCATAGAGATGGCTGGTTTGAGTACAAGACTGGGAGCCAGGCAGTCCTGTGTTCTAATTCTGACACTGATTCCTTTTGTGGCCTAAAGCAAGTAATTTAACAATTCTGAACTTCGGTTTTCACATCTGTAAAATCTGAATAATAATAATAAAACTTAACTGCCTCACAAAGACAGTGAGGATTATTGTTTAGGGTCGGATCTGACATTCCTTGCATACCCAAAGATCTCATGAAAACCAATAGGAGGAGAGCAGTGGGGGCAAAACACCTAACTAGCATCGAGACTGAGATTGATAAGTTTATGGAGAGGATGGTATGATGGGACTGCCTACAATGGCATGAGGCCCATCCATGACTGCCAGTAGTAAAAATCCCCAATGGCTGGAGATGGGACACTAGATGAGGAGGGCTCTGAGTTACTACAGAAAATTCTTTACCAGGTATCTGCCTGGTGCATCTTCCTCACATGCTTAGGGCCTAACTGATCATCATATGTGGGGTCAGGAAAGAATTTTCCGCTGGGTCAGATTGGCAGAGACCCTGGGGGTTTTTCACCTTCCTCTGCAGCATGAGGCATGGGTAACTTGCAGCCTTAAACTAGTGTAAATGATGAATTCTGTGTGACTTGAAATTTTTAAACCATGATTTGAGGACTTCAGCCAGAGGTTAGGGGTCTATTTCAGGAGTGGGTGAGGTCCTGTGGGCTGCAATGTGCAGGACATTAGACTAGATGATCACGATGGTCCCTTCTGCCCTTAAAGTCTATGAGCCTATGGCTGTGCAAGAAGTGCAGAACTGGGTCTTTAAACTTGCAATATGCCTTGAAGATAAGTGCTAAATATTATATATGGGTTTATAATCATGTTACTTTAAGTTTACTTATATGCAGCTTAACCTCTGGTGAAATGTTTAATTTTCTTAGTCTTCCAGTTTTAATAATATATAATTAATAGGGCTGTCGATTAATCACAGTTAGCGCATGCGATTAACTAAAAAAAATTAAGCACAATTTAAAAAATTAATCTCGATCAATCGCAGTTTTAATCGCACTGTTAAACAAGAAACTACCAATTGAAATTTATTAAATATTTTGGATGTTTTTCTACATTTTCATATATATCTTGTATTTTGTGTTGTAATTGTATATTTTGATTACAAATATTTGGACTGTAAAATGATAAACAGAATAAATACTATTTTTCAATTCACCTTTTACAAGTACCGTAGTGCAATCTTTTTGTACTGAAAGTGCAACTTCCAAATGTAGATTGTTACATAACTGCACTCAAAAACAAAACAATGTAAAACTTGAGAGGCTACAAGTTCACTCAGTCCTACTTCTTGTTCAGCCAATTGCTAAGACAAACAAGTTTATTTACATTTACAGGAGATAATGCTGCCCTCTTCTTATTTACAATATCACCAGAAAGTCAGAACAGGCATTTGTATGGTGCTTTTGTAGCCAGCATTGCAAGGTATTTACGTGTCAGATATGATAAACATTCGGCCACCATTCCAGAGGACATGCTTCCATGCTGATGATGCTCATTAAAAAAATAATGCGTTAATTAAATTTGTGACTGAACTCCTTGGGGGAGAATTGTACGTCCCCCTCTCTGTTTTACCCACATTTTGCCATATATTTCATGTTACGGCACTCTCGGATGATGACCCAGCACATGTTGTTGTTCGTTTTAAGAACACTTTCATTGCAGATTTGACAAAACGCAAAGAAGGTACCAATGTGAGATTTCTAAAGACAGCTGCAACACTCAACCCAAGATTTAAGAATCTGAAGTGCCTTCCAAAATCTGAGAGGGATGAGATGTGGAACATGCTTTCAGAAGTCTTAAAAGAGCACCATTCCAATGTAAAAACTACAGAACCCGAAAAAAGAAAATCAGCCTTCTGCTGGTGACATCTGACTCAGATAATGAAAATGAACATGTGTCGGTCCACACTGCTTTGGATGGTTTTTGAGCAGAACCCGTCATCAAAATGAACTCATGTCCTCTGGAATGGTGGTTGAAGCATGAAGGGACATATGAATCTTTAGTGCATCTGGCACTAAATATCTTGCAACGCCAGCTACAGTGCCATAAGAACACCTGTTCTGACTTTCAGGTGACATTGTAAACAAGAAGTGGACAGCATTATCTCCTACAAATGTAAACAAACTTGTTTGTCTGAGCGATTGGCTGAACAAGAAGTAGGACTGAGTGGACTTGCAAGCGCTAAAATTTTACATTGTTTTATTTTTGAATGAAGTATTTTTGTACATAATTCTACATTTGTAAGTTCAACTTTCATGATAAGAGATTGCACTATAGTACTTGTATTAGATGAATTGAAAAATACTATTTATTTTGTCCTTTTACAGTGCAAACACTTGTAATAAAAAATAAATATAAAGTGAGCACTGTACACTTTGTATTCTGGGTTGCAATTTAAATCAATATATGTGAAAATGTAGAAAACATCCAAAAATATTTGAATAAATGGTATTCTATTATTGTTTAACAGTGCGATTAATCACAATTAATTTTTTAATCACTTGACAGCCCTAATAATTCAATATAATTAAAACTGTAGAATCATAATTTTAATATACATTTAATATACTGCATATACAAGAATTATATTTACCTCTGTGTTCTGTCAAAATGTTACAAATGGAAGTCTGTGTGGATGAAATATCTCAAACTGCATATAATCAATTTGCTCACCCTCCATTCCAAGGCACCCAATAGATAGCCCAGGGATTGTGCTGGCTGCGGCTTCTCACAGCCCCCATTGGCCTGGAGCGGTGAACCGCAGCCAGTGGGAGCCATGATCAGTCGAACCTGCGGACATGGCAGGTAAACAAACCAGCCCCGGCCCGCCAGGGTAGTTACCCTGGCAGGCCACATGCCAAAGGTTGTCGATCCCTGAGATAGCCATTTCTGCTTTGACATGAGACTAATCTAAAGATAGAGGGTTTGATTTTTCACTCCTAACTCACTCCTTGACTTAAAATAAGAGTTTTACTTGAATAAGGAATACAGGCATGAGCCATAAGCATAACACTGAGTGTATGTATTGCACCAATTTATGTTCTCAGTTACACCAGTGCAACGCTGTTGAATTCATTAGCTTCATAGGCAGAGAGGAATTTGGCCTATTGCATTATATTTTTGCAAATGGTAATGATGTAGAGTAACATGATTGGGTTTTGGACTCAGTAAAGGCAGTTGTGAGTATGTTTAGCTGCTCGGAGAAGAAAGTTAAGAGTCCGGCGGTATGCAATCGATCCTGGATCGATCCCGGAAGTGCTTGCCATCGACGCCGGTACTCCTGCTTGGCGAGAGGAGTACGCGGAGTTGACGGGGGAGCCTGCCTGCCGTGTGTGGACCCGTGGTAAGTTCGAGCTAAGATAGTTCGACTTCAGCTACGTGAATAACATAGCTGAAGTTGCGTATCTTAGTTTGAAGTGGGGGGTTAGTGTGGACCAGCCCTTAAAGTCAGCTTGTGCCTTCATTTGGAAATATGAAAGAACAGCAGTTCCGAGGCTCCAAAGAGCAATTGTAGAAAAAATTCTTCAAGATTGATTAAAAGCAATTTAGCCTCATTCCGACTATTTTGGGGGTTGCAAATGAACTTTCAGACAATTGTATCTATTAAAGACATATTAATTACCCATATAAGGGACCTCAGGCTGGCAGAAACAGACTGGTAAAGACAATAACTTATTTGGCTGAGGTTTCAATTATGCCTAGTGAGTGAATAATACTAAAGAATTTTTCTTTTCCTCTTAAATGAAATAATGACTATGGATTTGGAAAACACTGTTGCTAAGAATAGAAGGCATCGGGAATTTGGAACCTATTTTTTTTTTAAACTCATGTTATTTTTTTAATTTGAATTAACACAAGGTTAGGCCCCAGTTTGTAAACACACATGCTTATCTTTAAACTTGTTAACATGTTCCATTAAAATGAATGAGACTACTCCCATTTGTAAAGTTAAACATGTGTAAATTTTTGCCAAGTTTGGACCTTAGCTCTAATTCTGAAAACAATTAAACGTGAGTAACTTTATGCCTGTTAATGGAGATTAACATATCTCAGTGTTTGCAGGACTGGGGACATCTTAGGTGTTTTGGATTGTAATCAATTTCTGTATTTTTTGAGAAAATGAGTAAATGTTCCTTTTTGTAAGTACATATTAACTTATTGATTTCTAGAGTCTGTAACTGGGTCTGCTAGAAATTGATGTTCCAGAGCCTATGTGATTAACCTGGAGAGGTAGAAGTAAAAAGCGTAAATAGACATGGAAATTTGAAAAGTCTGATGCAGAGCTGTTGTAGGTGTGTGAGTGGAAATTATAAATGGTCTTGGAGATTTTCTGAAATTCTCTTATTCATTAAAAAAATGCAACTGGCACTTAAAAGAAAAGCTAAACCAAATTCTTATGACATCTCAAGAATTCTAGGGCTTATATTATAGGAATATATTCTATTGATAAGAAGAGGTGGTGGGCACAAAGATTTTGTAGCATTTTTTTCCATTAGTAAGAGTTTTTAAATAAAAGTACGTTACTGAAAGACTATTTTACTTCACTGTGAAAACTTGTGAAAGATACATTGTGAAAGTTCAGGTTTTTAATAAATATTAAATGTGACCATGGATGCATTTAACAATTTATTTTCCAGTAAGTCTTATGGGCTCAATAAGAATCATAGAAGTTAACTATCCATTGGCTTCACTAGGAGTTTGATCTGGCCACATATTAGTCAACCTTTGCCAAAAAGGAAGCTTTGTATTAGATGTTTCTTATTAATTGTCAATTTTCTTAAAATAATGATTGCAAGGAAACATTTTAAATAAAGGAAAAACCAATACACTCTGTGATTCCTCATATTAGGGGCCATTCTTAAGACATTTTCTGTAATATGATTGTTCAGCAACTCAGAATCTGTGGGAAGAGTAAGACTGTACTTACATTTGGTCATTAAAACTTTTAAAAATTCAATTTAGAATTATTTAATTAAAATCTAAACTTAAATCCCAAGGCAGGGTGAGCGTGTATTTTAAATTTTTACCATGTCTGGAAAAAGCTTAAATAAGGTTAAGGTCAGGATTTGGTAAAACTCCATGCATTAGAAAAATATTTGCTAAAGAAGTGAAGAGGGTCATTTTTTTCTCCTTTCTCCTCTGGACTTTCCAAAGTTATTGCACATGGAAATTGGTGTGGATGAGATGCTTCAGCTAACTTCAGTAAAATAATAGAATTAATTTCTGCCCACCATGCAAGCCCATTGGTAAGTAATGAAGAAATGAGGTGGCATGGGACAGGTACAAGTCAGGCCAGAATTTGTCTCGATGTTTCTCCAGTGCTCTATTGGCTCTGGATCCAGACTTCCTCAAAGTATGGGTTTGTGACCATCTCTAATTTACAATTTTCATATCAATAACGAACACCCTTATGCGGAATCTAGTTAAAAAAATGTAACAGAACTTCCCATCATCTGACAAGCCCTTGTACTTATGTTGAAATGGTCTCTGTTGCAGAGCTGCTGTCTTCATTATTTAATTTCTCTTTGGAGTTTGCAGCCAATGTGAGCCTGTTGAGTTCTTTATTTAATATGTTTCAGAGCACGAACACCTGCCGATTTCTTTAATAACAAGTTGTCCTCAGTCAGTTTATATGTGAAAACTGTGCAGCAGAGGTGAGTTATGAATAACCTTAAACACTGAAACTGGATTCCATTAAAAAAATAAAAATAAAACTACGGCCAGCCTCCACACCAGAACTCCCCAAAATAAATTTGTGAGGGCTTTCCACAGTATGGAATCCAGGGAGATTTTTTTAAATTGAATTCCATTCTAAGTAAGTGGGGCTCAATTGAATTCAATTTCCATTTTGGCTCCTAGGAAAGAAATATACACTGCGTATTTTTATTGCTAATGTTTTAAATTTAGCTTTTGAAATATTATTTATATTTGACTGCGCACAAGAGCAATGGACTTTGCTGCTTTCTCTAGAGAAGGGCAATCTTTCAAAATGGATTGACTAAAGGATAGATGTTTAAATGAGAGTAAATTACTAGGCTTTGCATTGAATTAATAAGGCTTAGACTCTGTACTTGGATGTGCAAGCCCACCTCACCATGATTTTGGTGGAAGATCTCTATATTCTCTCCTTAACCTCTCTCCTTATCCCAGTCGTTCCTTCCTTACTTCCTGGGCAGCCTCTTTTCACTCCCTTACCCTCCTGCTGAGAAAAAGCTATGGGGTGAAATAATTTTGGGTGAACCCTCCTTGACTTTAGGGGGCCAGGATTTCACCCATGGTCTCAACTCTACAGCTGTTAAGTTAAAAAAAATTTTAACTTGAAGTCAACGAGTCCTACATCTGCTCAGAATGGATATTGGCTAAGACACACTAATAAGACTTTGTCCAATTAGTTCATCTTAATTGGCTTTACTCTGCACTAAAATGCTCACATCACTTCTTCCATAATTGCTTCACCTCTGCTGAAGCACATTATTTTGCTCTAACAAATAAAACTGACTTTCCTGATATATAATAAGTACCTTACAAAGCTAAACTATCTTTACTTGGCCATAGTCAACTCTTGATTCAGATTAAGTTATTTTATTTAGTCAGAGCTTGGGAAATAGCATTTGAAAAATCCCCTTTGCCCTACAATTACTACAAGCCCATTTAACTATTTTACACCCCCTTTAAAAAGTTAATTATTTATTTGGAAAATACAGACTATTCCAAAAGTCCGACTTTTCCTTGTTTCCTTGTTAATTAACCCCATTTTTATGGGCAGTAAAATAAACAGTCTTTATCCACCATCAGTTGTACATTTGGCATGTTCACTTGACAAAGAAACATATGTTCCCTCCCAGCTTTCTTCCTGCTCAAAAATATGGACTTGATCTCTGTGTAACTAGGGAAGGGGAAAAAAAAAAAGTATGTAATTTAGATCTGCCGAGAGCAGTTATAGCACACCACTGTTCATATGAGATTTTATTAATTTTGCCTATCTATTAGACTACTTATGTGTGATTAAAATGAAAGTGAGATATATTTTATTTATATTAGAACACATACTTTACATTTGACCATTCTTAACACTATATTACCTATTTTTATATTTCTAGCATTTTTCACTAATCTTCTAATTGTGATGTAGTAGGATTATTTCAGTTTAGATGATCTTCTCTGCCTTTTACGGCTAATTAGATAATACAACTATGGTCTCTCTGTGTTCTTTTTTGTCTCTTTCCCTAGCGAATGTCCTGTTCAGTGAGCCATTTTCCATTTCAGTGTTTGTTTTTCATATGGGAACAAATTCAGTCCTGCAATAAGTGGACACAACACCCAATGAAATCCATGGAACCTGCTTCTGGTGGGGCTGAATGCAGCCCTTGATCCTTTGTTAATATGTGAATGTTATTTTCATGGTTGTTGTCTACTTAGATGAACTTTCCCTCAAATGCTTCTTTAGTACCTTATCCACTATAAAGTAATTCTTACAAATTTTCAGTGCTACCCAAAAAAAAGCTAAAACAGTTTAAAGACGTGATGAGTTACAAAGTAGATACCATATATTTCTGCATTTTCAAAAAGTACCAGATAATGTGTATTTAACAAGAAAAATATCCTGTCTTCTGAGTCTTGGTATTATATACACTGCCCAAGTCTCATTAGCATCATTTATGTTATGTTATCAAGATTTTCTGAATGAAAAATGTTCCTCATAAACTTGAATCTATCTATTATATTTCTATGATAAACACGCAACATCCACAACTCAAATAAACACATCTGCTTTTTACCACACACGTACATAGGATGAGAAGAGAATAATGCTGCAGGAGTTCAGTGTACTAGGAGAAGAAATTATATGATTTAAATGCAAACACAGTAACACTGTATATTTAATACCTAAAAAAAGGCAAGTTTTAATTATAATTAATTATGGTCAATAGAAGAGTGATAAATTGTAGATAAATTGTTTACAGTCATAATTTTAGAGTCAAATCTCCATTTGGTTAAGCCATGGAAATTGTATTTATTAGTATTAATTTTTGCTTGTATCTAAACAGATTCAGATATTCTGTAGATTTCTGTTCTGCTATGTAGTATATTTCTCTGTCAGTTCTTGAAATAAGTTTTGTTGTACTTTTATTTTGAAGAATTTGGACAACAAGCTCTACTTGAGGACAAGACTACTAATGTGTCCTATTTTTATTTATCGTAGTGCCTAGAGATCCCAGTCAGTGCTGGTCACTCTGCAAACACATAGTAAGTGGCAGGCCCTACCCCAAAGAGCTACTTTTACCTCCTTTCATAACTGCACAATACTTACATTTTCATTTAGGGTGCTGTTCAGATGTCATGAGGGATGGATATGGTAGAACCTAAGCTGAATAGAACAGAATGCACTCAGGGCATAGAAGCTGTAGTGTGCTCGTAACATATGAGAACGTAGATTCTTACATGCAGTAGAGCTGGAATCCACTATAGGGATGGTAGTGGCTGGGGTTGGGTCAGGACAATAACTCTGGACTATGTGATTATGCCTACTAAATGAATGTAGATCCACATAAACTCCTGGAGAGGGGCTTTGCTGGGATCATGGCTCCTACTGTAGCCTAAAAACTGAAATAGCAGCCACTGAGGGGTTGTGGTGCTGTCCTGCCTATAGGCTGAGGACAGATTTGGGCCTGGCATTCATGTATAGTTTCCTATAATGGTGGAACTGCACCCCTTAAAGACTATATATTAGTACGATACAGGGAATCTAGGCGTTTCACAGGCATTTCTCTCTCTCTCTCTTACTTCAGCCCAAATCTCTTTTTTTTTTTGCTGTACTCCATATGATTATTTTTCTAGCATAGGAGGGAAAAGATGTTTATGTTCTATCTGACTCAGTCTAAATAAAATGTTAAAAGGTGATGATCTCTTCAATCATTACTGATCATTACTGACAAAACTATATTTTAAAATGGAGAAAACAAATGTGTTGACCTTGTGAGCTACGTAATACGTTTAAAAAGCAAATCTGCTATGTCTTTTTGTTTAATAGTTGTGATTTGCATAGTTGAACCTTGAATGCATGGTCATAAATAGTTAGAATCTAAGTTGGCATAATGCCCAGCAATGTTAGGGTTCCAGACAAAAAAAGGGTAATCTACTCATCAAGAAAGCCACCCCGTCTCAACAAGATGATGTCTAACAAAAAAGCTACAAACCTGAGGATAGATAACATATCCAGCTTATTGTTTAAAAAGACAAGAAGTTTTCACTTATCAGGATAATCTAGTGATGATACTCTGATAAAAAAAAAAAAAGAGAGAAAAGCCCATCAATTGTTTTTGCTAATTAAGATTAATATTATTCCTGTGAAATGAACCAAAAAGCTGTATGAAACCAGAATCCCAAAAGAGATCTATACTCTACACAAATAATTGCATGGAGTTTTAATTGAGAGAAAAGTGAGAACCAATGTTTTGTCTTATTCAAGAAATCATAGCAGCAGTAGCAGTTCTTTCATATTCTCACTTGATGTAAAAAAACATGCAATTTTTCACAGATTAAAAACATTTATGGAATTTTAAAAACCCTATTTAAAGACAAAATGGTTATATATTTAACGAAATGCTACAATTATATATATTTAGCATTAATTTAAGGTAACAAATAATTTATTTACAGGAAAAAAAGACTTGTAATCCATACCAGTATGGTAATCTATACTAGCATACTGGTAATCCATACTATCATACTGGTAATCCATAACTAGCATAATAATTCTGTACCTGGGAACCAAAGGCAAAATGTCATATTTGGGGATGGGTATATGATTATAACTACAAAACCTATTCCTCCCAAAAGTGTTATCTTGGTATTCTGCACCAGTGCCTGATCACCCAGCGCACTGCATGTATCATTTTGTTTGTTTGTATAAGACATATGACCCTTGAGGGCAGAACTCTTGTCCCTTCTTTGTTCTATATAGTGCAAAGCGCACTGCTGGCACACAACCAATAATAATAATTTTACTTAACCTGCAAACTTATAGCTATATTGACCCCAATCATGATGCCAACTGAATAGATTTGTTTTCAACCTAAATTAAATGTTGTTTCTTTTCCACCACTTTCCTAGCAGTCCCCTTCATTTATTCAGCCTTAAGCTAAAACTGTTTTAAGGGGACAAAATCTGTTGGTAAACACATGGACAAAATCTGTTGGTAAACACTTACCTTTAACAATATTATTGCTTAACACTGTAGAAAAGCGTATATGTAGTGCACGGATCTATGGCTGCAGCCTACATATGATTCTTGTGCCAAATACCTACTGCTAATAGGCAAATATACACAAAAGAGACAGGTTCTTTGATGGTTTAATCCCAAACATACTTAACTGTCACATAGTTAATCTTTTTGATTAAAAATGACTCTTCAGTTCTTTTGAGCATTTTTTTGTTTGTTTGTTTGTTTGTGGATTTGGGAGGTTAAATGTGGTTCTGATGTCTGCTTGGAGCTGCTCTTTTTTATTTGTTAGTTCTACATGATTATTTTACCCCTTTAATCACAGTCCCCCAAACATATCCTTGACACTGATACTGCTGAGACACCCACTATTAACAAGCAGGTAAAAATATCAACAAAGCAGAGAACCTCATTGTTATTATCAAATGGTTTGAGCTACTGGTTAAAAACAAGTTTGTTCAGAACAGCTTCACCTACAGGCTTTACTTTCCTATAGGAGAAAAAAGTTCCAAAGAACAAGTCTCTTGCTTTGTGCACTAGAAACCCTATCATTTTTTAAAAGTTCATTTTAAACTTGTCTTTTTCTGTTGGTTTTCTTGAATTCTGGAACCCTTCTGCCTTGTTTCAAAGACAACAGAAAACCAGGCTGGCACTCATTTTAATCCTTCATTGTTTTATGCTCTTATGCATTAAATTTTTTGAATAATCTCCTTTTAAAAGCAGATTTTTAGTTCCTTCTGGGATTAGATCGGATGTCTTTCAGCTATAATGCTAAGAAGCAGTCACATTTGAAGTCTGAATTTGTGCTCGGAGGGGATATTTTTTCCAGTAATATTTCTTCCCATTTTAACAGTAGTTCCACTTCTTGATGGTTTTATGTTGATTTCAAACTACATTTTTATGGAGTGGAAAGAAATTCCTTTATAAAGGGAATGCCCAAGAACTGTTGGAAATGTCTCTCCTAGCAGCATACTCATAGGATTCAGTATAGTTTGCTCAGAAGTGTTATTTTAGGATGACCTTTACATGTACAATATGATGAATTTTTCTTTTTATTTGATTGTAAAGACGTTATGATCAAGGGATAAAATAAATATTGCCTTTTTCAGTCATAAAAAATGGAGAATGACAACTGAAACCATCTTTTTTAAACAACATGATAGCAGGCAGCTCTCTCAGAAGAAGTGATGTCTGCTTTTGGAAAACATACAATTTTAAATTCACGGATGCGGCAAAGCCCTAGTGAAACATAAATAAGGATAAATTTTTATACAATTCAGCACAGTGAAACATTGTATAGGACTCACCCTTTCTCAGTGTATAGGAGAGATACACTTGCTCTCTCTCCTGATAGGATGTAAACTATATTTGTGTGTGTGGGTAAATATATATTACAATAAATTATGCAGAAAACCTCAATGGTGAACACTCCAGGTTCAGAAGCATTTCCAAAAGATATGGTAAATTCTTATGTGTCTTTAGAAATAAATGTAATACTCTGTGGGACTTTTCTAGCTAGTGAACAGGATTTGAATATTCAGAGATTTATATTTCAATATACCATATAATTATCAGATTGTCAGTTTGCTTAAAAATAAATGTACAATCTTTTATTATAACAATTTACTTTCTCTTCTTCATAGTCAGTATTATCAGAGGTAGAAATAGCTTTCTGCTTACCATTCTGGGAAAGAAGAAATTCATCATTGTACCATAAATACCCTGGAAAGCAAAGAAAATGTTATTAGTTATTATGCCTTCATCCATAGGGATTCTAACTGCCAAACACAATGCATCAGCAGCAAAACAAAAATGAAAAAAATCTATCGTAGAAAGCACAGATCAATATTTTAATGCAGATCTGAACATATATTACATGTACTTAGGCAGTATGGGCCAGTTTTGAAAAAGGAACAAAAAACCTAACCTATGAGAGAAGACTCAAAGAGCTTGGCTTGTTTAGACTAACCAAAAGAAGGCTGAGGGAGTCATGACTGTGCTCTATAAATACATCAGAGGGATAAATACCAGGGACGAAGAGGAGTTATTTAAGTTAAGTACCTGGACCCAAGAACAAATCGATATAAACTGGTGATTAAGTTTAGGCTCAAAATCAGGCAAAGGTTTCTAACCATCAGAGGAGTGAAGTACTGCCTTCCCAGGGGAGCAGTGGGGTCATGGGCGGCCCCAACCCAGGCTGTGGCCCTGCCCACGATCTGCTGCAAGGCCCCACCCTCACTTCCCCTCTTCCCTGAAGACGGCGGGGGCTCAGCTCCTGCTGGTGGCCAGGGGCTGGGGCGGCTCAGGCTGGCTCAGGGGACAGGCCAGTGGTCCAGAGCGGCATTGGAGCCGGCAGCCTGGGGGTTAGGCCGGTGCTGGGGCTGGCCGGCAGCTCCTCCAGCCACAAGGAGGGGAGGGGGGCTCGGGCAGAAGGGGCAGGGCCAGCAGGCTAGCCTCTCGAAAGTGGGGGTTTGACCGCTGCCCATGAGTGGGGGCAAAAATCCTCACTGGCTTCAAGACTGAGCTTGATAAGTTTATGGAGGAGATGGTATGATAGGACTGCTTATGATGGCATATAGCCCATTGGCAACTGGCAACAGCAAAAATCCCCAATGGCTGGAGAGAGGACAGTAGATGGGGATGGTTCTGAGTAACTACACAGAATTCTTTCCCAGGTATCTGGCTGGTGGGTATTGCTCAGATGCTCAGGGTCTAACTGATTGCCATATTTGGGGTCAGGAAGGAGTTTTCCCCTGGGTCAGATTGGCAGAGACCCTGGGGGGGTTTCACCTTCCCCTGCAGCATGGGGCACAGGTCACTGGCAGTTTTAAACTAGTGTAAATGGTGAATTCTCTGTAACTTGAAGTCTTTAAATCATGATTTCAGGACTTCAGTAACTTAGTCAGAGATTATGGGTCTATTACAGGAGTGGATGGGTGGGTGAGGTTCTGTGCAGGAGATGAGACTATTTCACAATCCCTTTGTGATTTGGGATTGCACTTCCATCAGGATTTGTCTGTGCACTGTTTGGAAAATTTGGTTCTAGTGTTACATTTTCAATGGGGAGATGGTCATCTAATTTCCCTTTGTGCTTTTGAAAAATCAACCCCTATTCTCAGTGGTGCATTAATGTTTTGCAATGGTGTAAAATTGAGATCAATGGAATTATATTGAGATAAAACTAGAGTGACACAAATGGCAGATAAGACCCAATATTTACCTTTTCAAAGGACTGAAACATGTTGCACTGGACTGAAAACGTTATGTAAAGATTAAAATAAGAATATTCCTTAGATGGCTATTAAAAGATATTAAATATCCTTTACAATCTGCTGAAATAAAAAAGTGTTGCTTATGAATTATACTCTGTGACAGTCCTGAGAACTGAAGAAATTCAGTACAGACACCATCCCACACACCCTCACCAACATTCAATCCTGTGAGATGTAGCACAGAATCTCTCCCTCTGTTTGGCCACTGAAGGAAAGGACAACAGGGTAGCCCTCAGCAAAAGAAAAGGTAAAAGACATGTCAGCATGTCTCAATTTAGCCAAGTTTCAAAGAGGAAAAGGAAACCGCTTTCCACACCAGTTCTCTTCACAGCCCCAGTGCTCATCTTAGAGATCCTTGCTCCTTGAATCTGAGTACTAGATTTTGGCCATGTTTTCCCTTAGTTTATCCCTCTGGTGTGTTCGGGTGAATTAATTGATTCCCCACAGCTGGTCCAGCACCGTTACTTTGAAAATCCCTGCACTCAGACCAGGCAATGGTTGTTCTTCCTGTGGCTGAACCCACAGGACTATACTCATTTTTATAAACCATTTCCTCCATCCCCAAACACACACACACACAACTTCATTTGATTTCAAAGGGAATTACATAAACATATGAGTAGTTTAGCTTGACAACTAATGTGAGAGTCCCTTTTAAGCCATGCAAAATCTTTAATTTCTAGTCACTTGGTATTATACAGAATAATTTATTTTAAAAAAATCTCAACTCCACGGTGTCCTTAGTTTTTTGTTTCCACTAACCAAATACATTCTTTAAGGGGATATGAATGTGACAGCCCCAGGCTTTAATTTTGTTCTTGCAGTGCCAGTAAGATAAGACTTTTTTTTACATCACAGTGTTCCATTCATTTTGCAACTAGGCTCTGTCTTTGGGTTGTGTATTACAAAGTTCAAGAAACTCACCAGATGCTCTAGTTCATGTTTGCCCATTACATTTTCTGAATCAATAAACAATTTTTAATCGCCAGCTCCTGAAGAGGGCAGCACGTTCTAGATATTATTGAATTGTAAGCTAAAACATGACAGTCCTGGCTTTACCGTACTGTAAGCAGGGATGTGGAGGAGGGGAGGGACATTTTGGATATTTTGTGTAGCCAGTTCCCATGATACAATAAGCCAGGAAAGTTCTAAGCAGTTACAGACCAAGGTCAAAACTGTATTTGATTATTAAAAAGAACATTCAGATTAGGTTACCTGAAGCAATGTGTTTAGAAAGGGAACAACAAAATATCAGCAAGGACTACTTCCATGAGGAATGTGTTTTATCTTTAACACTGTAGATAACTTTTCCTATTGGCAGTGCATTGACTGTCAAAACTACTAAAGGGGTTAGATTTAATTATCTCACTTCTTGCACATTTCATCTCAATTGCTATGGCAACATTCAGTTGCCTCAGCAGCAATGCTCACTTTAATCAGATGTTTCCTCACTCATTTCTCTGTGCACCACAGCAATGTAGTCAAATTTACAGCCAAACCCTGATGCCTCTGATAACACCTCTTTGGAATTAATGGTTAGGTTTCCCGCACATACACACCCACCCACCCACCCAAATACTTGCAGAGAGTTTAGCGCCCTGACAACCAAGGCTGTAAGAGATGAATAGTGTGTATACTTTAACTCCTTTCTACATCATCGATTTTATGCTGTTTCTCCCACCACTCCCTCTTTACAAGCTTCCACTTATTTAATAACCCAACCCAGCAAGCTATGGGCAGGTATTCTGGTTTCTGCAAGAACTCTATTTAAGGGTTGAGAACAGGAAACACAATATTAGCCAGACAGTATGGTTCATTCCATTTCCACCCCTCCCCAAAAAGCTTTTTGTTTGATTACTCATCTCTTGATTAGATACTTCTTGGTGTATGTCATACCTCTTTAAACTCTCAGACTGAGAAATCGGGGACAAAGGCTAAAATAAAAATAATTAGTGGCAATGAACCAATACCAGGAACTACATTTTGAAAGACTGACAGTATCAAGAGACAGGAAAAGAAAAATGCACATAGGACTTAGTAAATTTTGATTATAGAAATGTTTAGCATTTTAGAAGTAGAAAAAACATCTGGGTCGAAAATATGCAAACATTCAGGTAAACTGGGAATAGCACCTAATAATGCCTAGCTTCTATGGTGAAGAGCAAATTAAAAATATATTACATGTATTCAATTAGATTATAGTAGAGACAGACAGATATGAGAGGTATGGTGGGCTCAGGGCATTAAAACATGACATATTTCCACATATTATGCATTAAAATATCCATTTGTTGTTTTGCTCTTTTAAATAAAAGCCAGTGCAGTAAGTACTATAATCTCCACATTGTCCTTGAGCTGTGGTTTTCCTCATAGTTGTAAACCTGCTAAAAGGACAGTAGTGTCACAGCATATTTTCAGTGTCTACCAGACATTGTCTAGTACTCCATTAATGAAAGCAATTTAGGTTGCTCTGTCGCCAGGGTGGTTTTCCGAAACAGAACCCACAAACTAAAGTCCCAGTCCTACAAACCCTTACTTACAGGAATAGTCAATGGGATTTCTCATACAAATAAGGACACTATTCATGTTCAAAAGGGCTTGCAGGAACGGGCCCCAAGAGCCTATTTCCCTGTCACATTTATTACAGTACATACACATGAGTTTTCAGTGAGTATCCAAACAGCATTTAAGCTTTAGGGAAAGGAAAGATCATTTAAAGTTCAGGTTTTGCAATCTTGTACTAAAACTGAAGTGCAAAAGTACTTATGCCTAAAAAAATCTAATACCCACACACTCATTTACGATAATCACGTTTGCAATATAACTTGCTTCACTTATAGAATTCATATGAAAAGTGATTCCTGTGACTTCCATGGAGCTACCGGTATGCTGATTTCCAGCAGGTGAGGATCTGCCCTATAATCTTTATATTATTATTATTTTTATAATGCTATAAGTATCCATGGCCCTGTACAATTAGGAAACTTGTGCCAAACAAATAACTATTCCTTGCTCTCCTTAGTTTATAAACTATAGAAGTGGTTCTCAAACTTCATTGCACTACAACTGCCTGCTGACAACAAAAATTACTACCTGATCACAAGAGGGGAGATCAAAGCCTGAACCCACCTGAGCCCCATCACCCCAGGCAGTAGGGCCAAAGCTGAAGCCCAAGGGCTTCAGTCCTGGGTCGGGGGGAGGCTGTAACCTGAGCCCTGCCACCCAGGGATAGCTCAGTGGTTTGAGCATTGGCCTGCTAAACCCAGGGTTGTGAGTTCAATCATTTAGGGATCTGGGGCAAAAATCTGTCTGGGGATTGGTCCTGCTTTGAGCAGGGGGGTTGGACTAGATGACCTCCTGAGGTCCCTTCCAACCCTGATATTTTATGATTCTATGAAGCCCTCAGGTTTGGGCTTCAGTCCTGGGCCTCAGCAAGTCTAATAGCAACCCCATTAAAATGGGGTTGTGACCCACTTTGGGGTCCCAACCCACAGTTTGAGAACTGCTGAACTAGAGGCACGAGTAGGTAAAACACGTTACAGAGCAAACACATAGCACTGATTGGTCATGAGGGAGTGCTTCATAGAACAGGTGGGAGTTTAGAAGTTGGTTGGAGAAGGAAGGAACTTGGCTTTCATTCATAGTGGACTCAAAAAAGGCATTAAATGCAAAGGAATGATTGGGAACGAAAGTTGGACAGAATGCAGGGAAATCAGAAAGGAGATGTGGAAAGGGACAGAGTTAAGATCAGTTTGTTATCTCAACATGTAATTGGCAACATTCCTATAGTCTCACTTCATTACTATAATCAGTATTGTTCTCTTTTGCATTATTGAATACTTCTGAAAATGTTTCTCTGAACATCACTGTAAAAAACAACAAAAATTAATATGAAAAAGTGATTGGGAAAAGTCTGACTATACTATGGAAAAAAGAGTGATTAATGTTATCATTTGCCTTCTATTGTCTTCATCTTCAAGCGCCTGGTATCTGTTTTCTAGCACAATTTCTAAACCCTTGTTGTGTCGTCATCTGTTCTAGATTGGTGATGTTATAATATGGGCAGCTCTGTTGTTTGGGTCTTTTTTTGTTCTTATTTTTATTCTCAATTTTGCTCCCACTATTCTGTTCCCATCTCTGCCTTGTTCCTGCTATGTATATCCTCTAAAGTAGTCCATTTGTGCCAAATTGTAACATGATCAGTTTGGTTCTCTGTTCTGTGATCTGACAACCTCAAAGTTATTTTGTGAATTGTACAGTGCAGGAAAATAGTTCCTCAAATGACCAGGTCATGCCTTCCAGAAAAGTCAACAAACATGTCACCATTTTTGTTCATTTCACTGCGGCCTTGTTTCCCTATATTTATTTCCCTGCCAGTGTTATTGCTCCCCATTTTAGCATTCATGTCTCCAATTACGAGGAGGCCGTCTCTTTTTGGGACCTTTTCTACTGTGCTCTGTAGCTGTTTATAGAAGTTTTCTTTTTCCTCTTGGCTAGCTTGATTTGTTAGACCATAACATTGCATAATGAACATGGCAAACTCTGACGTGTTTAATTCTACTGATGTGAGTAATCTCATTGAACTCAATGCTGAACTAACTGGGACTACTCATGTGAGTAAAGTTAAACACATACATAAGTGTTTCCTTTTTTATTATTATTTGCATTTTCTCTGTGTGACCATGTGAAAGACCAACACAAACATTAGGAGAAATTTGCTAACTATACAAGGGAGTCAGGGAAAATGATATACACAGGGTGCTGTCAACTGCTCAAAGTTATTTTCTCTGCACAATCATTTATAATAATCCTAGGTTGTACTTGTAATAATAGTAAGTAAGTAACAGTAAGTAATAGAAGTGTAATTTTAAAGTTCAGAGTGTCCTTTTAATAGAGAATGATAGCCTATTAATAGAATTTTTAAACCATAGCATGGAATTCAATAGCAGCATATAATTCTCTATATGTTGGTTGGAGTGATTTCTGTAGGCTTCTACAGAATCCCATTAGTTTTACTCAAATTCATTTTTATAGGTTAGCCTTTATGGAAAGATCCAACAGATTTTCTATTTTCACTGTTTTACACATATAGTGACCACAAACTATTTCTCCCCCAAACCTTAAAAGAATCAAGGGATAGAGCCTAACCATTTAATGGTGAGGAGGCAGTTGTTAGGAGCTCCTACTTGGTTATATATTTATAAAATTTATACATGCTTTTATTATAGCACTACCACTCCCTAAAGGGATTATTAAATTGTTAGACAAATTAAAATTAAACAAGAGGTAAAGTTGCACTTGAACTGAAAACTGTTGAAAAATGCCTACAGGCAAGAACAAAAGCAGCAGGAATTTTTCCAACCACATGTCTCCATGAACTCCTTGGAGCCTACTGTCTCTGCTCCCACTTATGCAGCAGATGTGATTTGAGAAATGCTCACACAGGTGTTGTGAATGCCAAGCAAAATGACATGTGCAACTCTGTCTCCCTTCAAGACAAAAACTGAAGGGAATCCCTGTTAAACAAGCTAAGCTGGAGACTGAGTGAGGAAAAAAAAAAAAGCACAGAAAATGTATGAACAGTGGAGAACTTTCCCCTGATCAGAAACCTAGCAAAAGGCAGACTAATCACATAGCGACATCCAGAATATCTGGAGAATCAGATGTGAGTCCAAGTAGGATATTACTGATCTCAGGTGATAAAGAAAAATCAGATAAGAAGTCTAATACTGATAGAACTATCCTAAAACTAACTGTAAAAGATCCCTTTACATTGAAAGACTTTGACAGATTCCAGTAAAGCAGTGGTCCCCAAACTTTTCACGTCACATCCCCCCGACCCCTGTTTGTGACCGCCCTGGGAGCTGGGGCTGGGAGCCGGGCAGCGGTGGAAGACAGGGTTAAGGGAGTCGAGGCTGGGGCCGCAGCTGGGGGCGGGGCTGGAGCCAGGAGTGGAGCTGCAAATGGGGGCTGAGGCTGGGCCTTGAGTGGAGCCATGGTTGGTAGCCAAGACTGGGGGCAGGGCTGGGGTCGCAGCTGGGGGCCGAAACTAGAGGCAGCTTCGGGCTGGGTAGCTGGGAGGCTGGCCCCGGCCCTGCTGCGCGCCTGCCCCACCCCCCAAATGTCTCTCCACACCCCACAGTTTGGGGATGACTGCAGTAAAGGGACCTAACAGGAATATGCAGTTGCTGATCAAAGGAAATTCAAGAGAATATTACATGCATTGTGCAAAATCAGGGATACTGAGATGAAATATTCAACCAGCAATTCATCCAGTAAAATGGGTGTTCACTAATATGCATTTACATGTGTAAATTTGGGTTTTTGCAAATGAAGTGTTATACTAATGCAAGAGATTGCAGCCACACATTTTGTGGGTGAGCTTGCTGACAATAAGATGATAGATAATTTGGCCTTGAATGTAAAAGTTCTAAATTACTACTTCCCCTGATCCAAACCTAGTCACCATGGCTAGGCTGAAAGATTGCTGTGTAAATAAAAATGTTTTTTTGCAAGAGTACAGGGGATGGGAAAAGAGGAGGCCTGATAGCTCAGGGCACTTGAAATGGAATACAGGGTCTTTCATCTCTAGGTTACTAATTCAGTGTTCTCAGATTAGTACTGACCAAACATTGTGAACATATAACAGGCACCCTTTCTGGTGGTTTTAGGAATGCCTAAGGTCAAGAAAGAGATGAATATGGAGACAGATATATTTTCACTTCTAGTAATCTCTCTATATCAAGGAGGCAGCACTAGGGAAACTTGCACTGCCAGTCACTACTGTCATCTACAGACAGAGGACTTACGGCTGCATCTTTCAGTAGCTCTGTAACTGCATAAAGTTTGTATTGGCCTAAGGACTTGATCCTACCCTCACTTACCTCTGTTTTACACTAATATAACTCTGTTAGAATTGGAGGTACTCCTAATTTGCACTGGGATAAGATGAAACTCAGCCCCCAAATTTTACATATTGGGAAACTTTATATAGTTGAAGACGACTTTCTGCAGCCCAGCTGCTCAATAATGAAACAAAAAGGGCCAATTCAAAGACAAGGAAAATGAAAACAAAGGGAATATTAATGCATGAATCAAAGGTCATATACACCATATTGTGATGTGACTTTCTACTGATAGAAATAGAAATTAATTAGTCTATTACTTTGAATTTATGTATGCTTTGGCTCAAAGATCTATTCTTATACTCAAATTGTTGTACCATCCTATTTGTAGGTAGCAGTAGCTGGACACTCATACACTTTGTTGCCATATGGAAATGAACGCACCTTGTTATATAAGAATCGATCCTTTCCTGAGAACAGAGCACTATGAAACATCATTACTCCTAACAATAGCATCGAAGATATTTATCCTTAAAGTGCATTGCTACTCTCAAAAGTGGCTTTTTGTTCAGTAGGTACACTCTCTGGACCTGATCCATATCCCACTGAAGTTAATGGAAAGGCTCCCACTCACTTCTGGATCAGGCCCTTCCATATACAGTACAGCTGTGTAATACCTAATTTTCTGGCTCACTAGTCAAACTGAAAATATTGGGGTGTTGGAGGGGTGAAGGAGTTTCTCAAGTAAACCGAAAACAAACATTTTTTTTTTGCTTTGAACAAAATGTTTCATTTAATTTGTGGTTTTAAAACCTTACTTAAAAATAAAATTGAAGGACAATTTGAAACAAAAAAAGTAATTTCAAATAAAAAGACCAAAATGTTTAATTTCAAAATGTCTAAAAGAAACACAGATTTTTCCCCCTGAATGTTTTGTTCTTGTTTTATTTTGACCCCCGAAAAAAACGTTTCAGCTGAAAAATTTTGCCCGGCTCTAGTATTGAGATTTCACTTCAGTGAAAAACGTTTGTACTTCCATCAGCCACAGCTCTTATGGAGTAAGTTGCATTCTCTTCCAGTTTGTGCATCATCCACTATAGCAATGAAGCCATTTATACATCCTTGTTGTGTTCAAATTCTGCCCTTGGTTACAACCGTTCAACCCCACTGAAAGCACTAGAATTGTACACGTGTAACTGAGGACAGCATTCGGCCTGCAGACTCTTTATTAATTAAGGGGATGCATAAGACAGAAAGAGTCCAGCTTAGCCTTTTAGAACCCAGGTTGAGTTTACAGCACTAGCAGTTTGAAGCAGTAAAGCAGTTTTGTAGTAGTAAAATGAGCAAATTTGATATGGAAATCATCGAGCTACAATGCATGTAGAACTCTGTTCCGTCATTCTCACAAAGTCACCTTTTCAGAGCAGACCTGCACTAAAATGATTCCTTTTTTGAAACAATTCAATTGTTTGATTATTTTTGGCTTATTCCCTATGAGTGGAACATAATAAAAAGCATCAGAGCGGTAGCCGTGTTAGTCTGTATCCACAAAAACAACGAGGAATCCTGTGGCACCTTAAAGACTAACAGATTTATTTGGGCATAAGCTTTTGTGGGTAAAAAACCCACTTCTTCAGCTGCATGGAGTGAAAATTATAGCTACACCTGGTGGCTGAGCTTTGTGACTTTGTCCTTACCCACAACCATTTCAGATTTGGGGCAACTTATACCTTCAAGTCAGAGGCACTGCTATGGGTACCCGCATGGCCCCACCGTATGCCAACAATTTTATGGCTGACTTAGAACAACGATTCCTCAGCTCTCGTCCCCTAGTGCCCCTCCTCTACTTGCACTACATTGATGACATCTTCATCATATGGACCCACGGGAAGGAGGCCCTTGAAGAATTCCACCTTGATTTCAACAATTTCCACCCTATCATCAACCTCAGCCTGGACCAGTCCACACAAGAGATCCACTTCCTGGACACTACAGTGCAAATAAATGATGGTCACATAAACACCACCCTATACCAGAAATCTACTGACAGCTATACATGCCTCCAGCTTCCATCCAAGACACATCAGATGATCCATTGTCTACAGCCAAGGCCTAAGATACAACCGCATTTGCTCCAAACCCTCAGACAAAGACAAACACCTACAAGATCTTTATTAAGCATTCTAAAAACTACTATACCCACCTGGGGAAGTGAGGAAACAGATTGACAGAGCGAAATGGGTACTCAGAAGTCACCTACTACAGGACAGGCCCAACAAGGAAAATAACAGAACACCACTGGCCATCAAGTACAGCCCCCAGCTAAAACCTCTCCAGCACATCAACAACGATCTACAACCTATCCTGGAAAATGATCCCTCACTCTCACAGACCTTGGGAGGCAGGCCAGTCCTCGCTTACAGACAGCCCCTCCCAACCTGAAGCAAATACTCACCAACAATTACACACCACAGAAACACTAACCCAGGAACCAATCCCTGTAACAAACCCCGTTGCCTACTCTGTCCCCATATCTACTCTAGCGACACCATCAGAGGACCCAACCACATCAGCCACACCATCAGCGGCTCATTCACCTGCACATCTACTAATGTGATATATGCCATCATGTGCCAGCAATGCCCCTCTGCCATGTACATTGGCCAGACCATACAGTCTCTACGTAAAAGAATAAACAGACACAAATCAGACATCAGGAATGGTAACATACAAAAGCCGGTAGGAGAACACTTCAATCTCCCTGGACATTCAATAACAGATTTAAAAGTAGTCATCCTTCAACCAAAAAACTTTAAAAACAGACTTCAAAGAGAAACTGCAGAGTTACAATTCATTTGCAAACTTAACACCATTAGTTTGGGCTTGAATAGGGACTGGGAGTGGCTGGCTCACTACAAAAGCAATTTTCTCTCTCTTGGTATTGACACCTCCTCATTAATTTTTGAGAGTGGACCACCCTGACTGAATTGGCCTTGTCAACACTGGTTCTCCACTTGTAAGGTAACTCCCTTCTTTTCATGTGCCATTATATCTATTCCTGTATCTGTAATTTTCACTCCATGCATCTGAAGAAGTGGGGGTTTTTTTACCCACGAAAGCCTATGCCCAAATAAATCTGTTAGTCTTTAAGGTGCCACTAGACTCCTCATTGTTTTTATAATACAAAAAAATATATATTTTTTTGCATATCCACATAATATACTCTAGTTGTATTCCATTTCTATTGTTTTCTTTTGCTACATTTGATGTGTGCTGTGGGTGATGTCTTGCTTTTATATTAAACTAAAAATACATAAATTAGCTGAAAGGGTGCTGGGATTTTGAAAGGAACCTAAGGAAGTTAGGTGCCCAGTTCTCATTGAAATTCCATGGGAGACAAACATCTAATTTCCTTAGGCTCTTTTGGAATCCCAGCCTATGTATATAACCGAATTTCTCAGCATTTATTTATCCATGAATCTTAATGAAAAATCTATCTGATCAAGCACCCCATACAAAGTAATGGGCTTTGTATTTTCCTGAACAGTTTTTAGGTGTAGAATCTGTACTCTTCTTCCTTTCCTATGTGTGCCCTGCTCTGTATCACCTACTCCCCCCTTCCTTTAAGCTTTCATTACAACCTAATGGACTTAGCAGCAACTGGGGTCATGGTGATCAATGACTTAGGTTGTTGAGCTTTCAGTCATTGATCACCCTGAACAGATTCATCTTTGGCATACCATTGCGAGCAGGTGCCTCTACTTAGTCTGCCAGCTTTCTGTCACCTCAAGGATTCAGTGAAGTTCAGAGACAGTGTGAGAAGGTTATATAATTCTGTCCAGAGATCACTTCTTTGACTTTTTCCAATTTCAAAGTCCCATAACATTCTTTTGCCTACCGGTTGGGCGGTATCCCCACCTGAGATCTCCAGTATATAACATACCATAACACAGCAGTATAAAGAGTATGTGTGTGTGTGTGTGTGTGTGTGTATGTGTATACATATATAACTCCCTTGCCTTGAACAGAGTATCAAGTGTATGCTCTCATTTCTTTTATGAAAAGCATTACATAGTACAGAGGGGACACCACAGCCGGGTTTGTTTGTGTGTGTGTGTGTGTGTGTGTGTGTGTGTAAAAATGTCTGGTATTATTACATGTACTGTCTGTCTTCTCACATCTTTAAATATTATGTGCCCAAGACTAAAAAGTAACTTTAAAATCTTGGATAAAAATATTCACAATTTACCATCTTTACTCAGAAACTCGAGTACATTTCACCAACTCAGTAAAAGGACACTGGGATCTTGAAAATGGCTCTCTCATCCAAACATTTTTAGATTTCTATAACTGCAAGAGATTAGACAATTTTTCTTTTCTTTTGCTTTATTTTTGCTTCCTTACTTAGTGCATTCCAGGACTTTGTGAGTAGTAAGTCTCACTGGTTTGCATCTCCAACTCATCTCTGCAAGACAGTGTTGACTGGAAACAGTATCAGTAAAGCTGAAACTGAACATAAAGAGGCAGTAGACAGGAGTGTGCAGCACAGATGAAAATCACCCCTATTCACAGGGCAAGCACAAACCCAATGCACTACCTAAGCCCTATTTTGAGTGCTTAAATAGGATTTAAATGGCACACAGATTTCAGGCTGGCCTTTTCAGCAGTGAATTTCATCAAGTGAAAGGGGGAAAAGTGTGTCTGTGAATGTTTTGTGTGTGTGTGCAGGACCGGCTTCAGGGTTTTTGCCGTCCCAAGTGGCACACACACACACACAAAAAAAAGCCGCGATCGCGATCTGCGGCGGCAATTCAGCGGGAGGTCCTTCGCTCCGAGCCAGAGTGAGGGACCGTCCGCCGAATTGCCGCTGAATAGCTGGACATGCCGCCCCTCTCCAGAGGGGCCGCCCCAAGCACCTGCTTGGCAAGCTGGTGCCTGGAGCCGGCCCTGTGTGTGTGTGTGTGTGTGTGTGTTGTGTGTGTGTGTGGGTGGGGTGGGTGGGTGGGTGGGGGTTCCTCAGGTCTTCTGAAAAGAAACCTTCTAAATATCAATGGTCGAACAGAAAAATCCTAAACCTTCTATATATTTAGAAAATCAATGTAATATTCAAAGGATTGGGACTGAGGTGGGGGCGGGAATTGGTCGATTTAAAAAAAAAATCAGATGGATAGCATCCTTTTAACAACTTCAAAGATCTAAGAAATCTTGGCAAATGATGTGAGGCTATTTCTTTAACACCTATCCAATGAGGTGTGTGCAACTCCAAAATGGATTAGAATGGTCAGGAAATGGAGTCATGCATGTCATCTTCCGTTGTACAAAAAGGAGCTCCAGTGTTTGAAGCACCTGCAGAATTCAGCAATAATCAAACTGCATAAATCAAGTGGGTCTGCAAGATTGTTCACCATTTGAAAATACAACAACATTGAAACAGAATAAAGGGCCTGATTCTCCATTACACTGCTCCTTGTGTGATCAGTTACACGAATGCAAAGTGAGTGTAAAATTCTACCTCATAAGAATGGCAGGTTTTACAGCAGCTTTTCACTCATTTTGCACATGAACAAAGACAATGAAGAACCAGCCATATTTTTGTTAATTCCCTACCTGTGTTTACTTATAACCCTGAAATACTTAAAATTGAAAGAATTTTTAAACTTTAACATATGCTGCTAGTATATTTTTTTCTTTGAAGTCAGCTTGGACCAGAGAACAGATGAGTCAGTTTTGTTTTCTGGGTACTTAAACTCTTTCATGGTACAATGTGAGTCATATGGTCATACGTATTTGCATTCATAAAACTGCAAAGGAAAGTTTAAATTAAGAAAATCATTTTAACTGAAATTAAAATTCATGAAAACATTTCTAGCTGTGTTAGGTTTGATAAAGCCCCTTTACAACACAATCTGTCATTTGCACTAAAACTAATTTGACATCGTCACTGTAAATCAGAGCTCTATATCTGAGCTCTTGTACTGCTTGTGAGATAGTCTATGACATATTAAACAAACATCCACCAAGGGTATGTCAGTGGAGACTACACCAGTGCATAACTATGTCACTGTAACTATGGCGGCATAACCCTGGGTGTTAGGTTGGCATAGCTAGGTCAGTCAGTAGTCTGGATTTTTCACCCACCTGACCTACACAGCTAGGTCAATCTAACTTTTAAGCGTACACCACCCGTACTCTAAGGCCAGGTCTACACTAACCCCCTAATTCGAACTAAGGTACGCAACTTCAGCTACGTGAATAACGTAGCTGAAGTTTGAAGTACCTTAGTTCGAACTTACCTCGGTCCACACGCGGCAGGCAGGCTCCCCCGTCGACTCCGCGGTACTCCTCTCGTCTAGCTGGAGTACCGCAGTCGACGGCGAGCACTTCCGGGTTTGACTTATCTCGTCCAGACAAGACGCGATAAGTTGAACCCAGAAGTTCGATCGCTCGCCGCCGAACTACCGGGTAAGTGTAGACCTACCCTCAGACTTGTATTCAAATGAGTTTTGCTGAGTCCAAAATGGCCAAGAAACTCTTTAATTATAATTAAAAGTAGGAGAATTTGGGAGTACTCAGTATTGTGTTAACCCCTTGAGTTATGTCCATATCTGATTGCCACAAGCATCTTTGTGCTTGTCTAAACTTTATTTGGAGTAATCAACAAAGCAAGGCAATCCAGAAAGTTTGCAGATAAAGCTGAGCTCCAGCCAATCCCAGAGGGTTGCTTGGCTTTTAGAAGAAAAAAAGAAGAAGTTTGTTTATATACTTTTCAATGAAGTTTTTTGCTCATAGACATGAAACCACTGGCAACACTGGGGGTGTTGTGACATCTGATTAACCAAGACCCTTCGATACTTTAAAAATTGATACTTTGGCTTTTTCCGTTTACTTATGCTTAGCACAGCTGTTGCTAACTGCTTTTCTAAAGTACCATGGTTTTTTTTTAGTGAGCGTATAACACTATGTACATTTGCATTATGTTTTATTGTATTGCATATTTTCAGCATCATTTCAGTCATCATGAGTCCACAATGTTATTAGGATATATCCTTTTTTTGTTTGATAAGTGACACAATATATGTTATGTCAACAGTGAAAACCCTTGGTGTAATTTTTTATCCCTATTTTCCCTTTAATAATCATAGCGCATCATTACATATCAATACCTCAGCAATTTTTTATTTCATGAACTTTCAACATTACATGGTCATCTCTCCCAGGATGACACCAAACTGGTTATTTGCCTACAGAGAACTCACAATGGAGCTCTTTTTTTGAATAGCTTTGTACTAAGTAAATGTACTTGTTTCCATTGATTGAAAATGCCTGCACCAGGACACAAAGGCAGACTAACAAGTCTTTTCGTATTTCATCTGTAATCAGGTCACTGCATTGACTCCTTGTATAACACTGAATAGATTTTAAGATTCTGTTATTAACATATAAGGTACTGTCAGTCCATGATATTACCACTTCCTATCTTATGGAATTAATTACATATTCTCTTTGTCTTTTATTCTGCCACTCTTTGTTTGCTATCTGTTCTGAGGGGTTTACCATAAGCTGAGACCTATTGCCTTTAGCCAGCGTATAGCACTGTATCTGTGGAATTCTTTTCTTTTGGACAGTAGAAAAGCTGAAATGACTTACTTTTAAAAACCAAACCAAATTGTTGTCTTTTTAAATTGGATTATGATTAGCCCAGCTGTTATTTTAATTTATTGTTTTATTGCTTTTGCAAAGTGCTCTGGGATTTTTAAGAAGATGCTAGGTTTGCATTGGACTGTATTATTTAATCATTGCAGTTATCATTATCTTGGTCATTAAACTAAAAACCATCTGTAGTGTTTCTCAAATCATGTTTATCAACATTTAAGGGTAAATATTATTAATAATTATGGCAACCTGGAAAGCGTAATTTAACCATAAATAAAATAAGGAAAACATAATATGAAATCCCATATCCCACTCAAATAAAATCTAACAAACTGCATTTACAACTAAGATATCTACGGCTGGATCCTGCATTTTTTCCACACCCCAAACTCCTCAGGAATGCAAGATCCTAGAGTACCTTTTTAGAGAGTAAAACCAGAGATTTAGGGCAATATGTCAGCTAGTTCTTTTGATATGGATCTCACATTAAGTTGACCTTTACTGGTGAAAAGAAGCATTACCTGTAACCAGCTGCTAAGCCTGCTTTGACCTGTCGCAAGTCCCAAGGCTATGCAGGTGCAATATACTGTTTTCGTCCTTGTCTGCGGCAATTCTCACAATCAATGTAATCTACTTGCATATTTCCAGCAGTGAGGGAGGCCATGTTATTAAGAGGTAAGAGTGAAGAACTGAGAGGTAGGAGCATCCTGGTTCTAATCCTGATTGAGTCACTGAAGGAATGTGTGCCCTTGGGTAAGTTACTTGCCCTCCTTATACTATCAGCCAGCTCAGAGGAGTGCTGGGTGTGATGTTGTGCAGTCTATATGGTTTTAGAAAAACATGATAATAAGTGAATATAATGTAACTGGGATAGTTTTAGAAAAATATGGTAATGAGTGAATATAACGTAACTGGGATATGCTTCATGCCAAAGGTCTCTTGTAAGGTATCATTACAAAGCTTATAATCTACTGAGTATGATCATCTGCTTTGTATAAATGTACCACTCTTGTATCTAAAACTAGAAATATAAAATGTAACTCTGAGGGCCTATTGTAATTATGTAAAGTGTGGGCCATTAATGATGGTTTGGAATCTTGATGACTCCCATTAACAAGGACCATTGTCTGCAGATGGCTGTGTTTACCTGTGAGTCTTCCTGTATATGTGTGTGCTGGCAAGTGGGCAATGAAGTCTTGCAGTGACATGTGATCATGTCACCTGAACTGGAATCCATCTTTAACCTGGTGCTTTTCCAGTGAGGGGGGGTGGAAACCCGGAGGGACAAAGGGTTCCTGCCTTATGCAAAAGATATATAAAGGGGTGGAAGAGAACAAAGGGGAGAGGAGCCATCATGAAGAATCCCCTAGCTAACACCTAAGCTGGAACAAGAGCTGTACCATGGGAAAGAATTGTGCCCAGGCCTGGAAAGTGTCCAGTCTGAGAAAAAACTTACTGAAGCATCTTTGAGGGTGAGATTATCTGTATTCAGTTTGATTAGGCATAGATTTGCGCATTTTATTTTATTTTGCTCGGTGACTTACTTTGTTTTGTCTGTTACTACTTGGAACCAATCCTATTTTCTGTATTTAATAAAATCACTGTTTATTTAGTAATTTACTCAGAGTATGTATTAATACCTGGGGGAGCAAACAACTGTGCATATCTCTCTATCAATGTTATAGAGGGCGAACAATTTATGAGTTTGCCCTGCATAAGCTTTATGCAGGGTAAAATGGATTTATTTGGGTTTAGACCCCATTGGGAGTTGAGCATCTGAGTGCTAGAGACAAGCACACTTCTGTGAGCTGTTTTCAGGTAAACTTGCAGCTTTGGGGCAAGTGATTCAGACCTTGGGTCTGTGTTGGAGCAGACAGGAGTGTCTGGCTCAGCAAGACAGGGTGCTGGAGTCCTGAGCTGGCAGGGAAAACAGGAGCAGGGGTAGTCTTTGCACATCGGGTGACCGCTCCCAAGGGGGTTTCTGTGATCCAACCCGTCACACTGGGTAAAATGCCCCCTTTGAAAACTAGGGCTGCACCATCTGAACTGAGGTTTACTGAGTACATAGATTAAGGGGGACAAAAAAAAAATCTTTTTAAAAGGTATATGAAAAATGGTGTTAATGAGGCCAATCAGGGGTCTGGTTGGTAATGTATAAACTTAACATGTTTCAGAGAAAGAGTGGTAAAAATATGCTCAGACTGCTAAAAAGGACTATCACATAGTCAGATGCACTTATTTGGTACTTCAGTGATATCATACCCCCTTAGAAAAGAGTACATTTAATACGGGACAGTCTTGGAAAACACTTAAAACATGGCACAAAAATAGGTGCTTTTGTTTATTTTTGAGGTTTGTAAAGTCAAGCTGTTTTTGGAAACAGCGTTGTAATAAAGTATTAAAATTGTTGGATGCAGTGGCACAATTAACAAATAATAATTGCCATTGGAGTCTGGCTGGTGATTGGCTGCCAATATTTTCACATGTGACTCCCACAAAAAATGTGCCCTTTTAGCCCGGGCTCAACCCAGAAGTGCAAAGAATATGGGTGAGGGACTGGAGAATCTATTTATGTCTCATTTACAGTGAAATCCCCCTAGTTCAAAGAGCCAGGGGGAAAAAAAAGCCTACACTCTTATAGTTCCTTTGTACTCCCTAAATCCCATGTAAACTCTGAAAATAGGGTTTACAGAGGTCTCAAGCAATGCATAGTCCTTGTGCTAGCTCTTTGCACTGTAAATAAAACGGTCTCACTTCAGTACTACAAAAGAGGAAGGCAACATCACTCAAACAAACAAACATATTAAGTGCACTTGCTGAAAATATACTTTTCTCTTGAACAACGTGCTGAGTGTACTGGCAGTATAGCACAGGGCTCACCTCTTGTCATTTGAAAGGGGGTTTAAAACTCTTGTAGAAGGTTCCATCATAACTTTCCCAGAAAATAATTTTTGAAAGTATCTGACCCTTGACAAAATTTTGTCAATTTCAAAGGCCAAAAATTTCCCCTTCCTCATTAGTGTTTTATGAGTCATAGGGGTAAGTTATCACTGACAGGGATGATATAGCAGTATGCAGGGATAGTATGCCTTCATCTGAGGCAGGGAAATCATCCCAAACCACATTTCAGTTTGTCTATAAAATTTTAACAAGGGCTTCCTCTGAGATCTGCAAGCCCTTTCTGAGATATCAGAGTTCTAGCCAAGCTTGACCAAGACTAGTCACCAAATCCTACAGTGAAATCAACCTAGGTATATCAATTTATACCAGATTAGGATTTGGTCCAAGGAGTCATCCATTTAGATTGTGATATAAATAATTTGTTACATTGGACTAGTAATAACTAGGGGCGGGGGACCTAAGGGGTGTTTTAGTACAGAACAGAAATGAATTTTGAAAGATGTGAAATGACTAGATATCTTTACCAATATTTGGAGAGGGGCCTTTTCTGAACTATATCCTAGAAAGCAGCTTTAAAAACCATTATACACAAAGGTTCTCAAACTTCTTCCCAGTGTGCAGACCACATCTTATTAAACATTGCTTTGTTGATCATCTCCTCCTCCGATCCGTGGCCATGTGACATTCCTGTGGGAACTAAATCAAATGTTTACATGACATGTGATATTTGGCAAGTATATAGGAAATGTAAATGAGTTAGTACAGTAAGTGGATATGTGTATAGGTGAAGCTGGAACTGAGAACAGCGAGCACAATGTGACGTGCCTTTTCTCCATGGACCAGCAGTGTTCCATGGAACAAAGTTTAGGGTTAGCTGATCTAAAGGTAACAGCAGTTTACTGTGAACAGAGCATCTAACTTCACACAAGTAAGGAAAGAATAAACAGTACTGAAAAATGACTGTGTTAAAGAAAATGAGTGCTTAGTAGCTAAGATGCTAATACTTATGGAAAAAAGGTGTATTTAATTAAATCACAAGAGATGGTACAGTGTGTAATTTTTCAGCTTACAATTTTTGAATTACTGTTGTATGAACTGTGTTGCATGAAACAGAAAAGAATGTATCTTTTTTTCCCAACTGCCCCTCATTCATCAACAGGATGTCAAGACTTACCAGCTACATTCAGAAGCACATATGTTAAGTTCTGCCACGTATGTTCTATAGCACTTAAGTGAGTAATACTAATTGTAAATAGGAGGATCCTACTGTACAGTTATAAATTGTAGGATCCTTCTGCAGTGACTCCTTTGACCCAGCGAAGGACAATTAATGTTTCCTTTCTCTAGAAACGAGTGCTACAAAAAACAAAGAGCTAGAGCCTCAGCTGGCACAAATCAGCACAGCTGCATTGACTTCAGTGGAATTGCATCCATTTACACCATATCAAAGGTACCACATCAACTACTTTTCAGCGTCGGGACCAATCCTACACACCTCTATCACCTTCGAAAGCAGCTTTGCCCAAGTGACCATGGCTGCAGATTTGGATTTGACTTTTTTGGTAGCACTCTTTTGAATGCTTCAAAATATTTGATTCTTCTCATGAGTGTGCTTTTCTACACTTAGCCATTACGTGACGTTGTTGATTTTCTAATGCTGCAGCAAAAAATTTGGCAGCCCTTTTGGTTCCTTCTCAATTTACTAGCACTGTGTCCTCATCAGCAATATTTGGAGCGACCCAGCCACAGGTTAACTGCTCCATTCATTCTTTCTTCCAGAAGTTAACGGCTATTCTAGAGCTCTAGGAGACAAAAGCCAAGCATGTATTTTACCTTAGCTAGAGGCTGCTCTGCTATTTTATTTTTTTTTTAAATCTGAGCGAAGGAGTAATGGACCTTCCCACATCTACTTACAACAATATGAAGGTCAAAATTTGGTCCTAAACAGTAAATATATGACATTAAAAAACAGCATAAAGAAGATGACAATATTTGCCAGCCATTACCACACAGTTACCAGAGATACTTCCCCTTCTTAATACGGAAGGAAATTGAGGTGATCTCAGAAAGCCCTGTCTGGTAATTGCTAACAAATGTTTATTTCTTTAATGGTAAAAGAAGGCTAGTAACAGCGTACTGTCCATAGTACTGCGGGGGCAATCTGTGCTCTCAGGGACACCACTATAAGTTAATTGAAGCTAACAGACTTTCGCTGGATTGTCATTTTCTTACTAAGTGCAGAATTTGGCATATTTACTTTAGAAGTATTGACTAAAAGGCCTGATTCTGCAGGCAGACAAAAAACTGCCATTGAAGCTGCTATTGGAAATTCCAGATGAAAAATTACCAGATGGTTTCTAATAGTACTAGTTGGTGACTAGAATTCTAGAACACACCAAAGGGTATATTGATCTACTGGTTCTTAAGATTACTGGTCCTGCAGCAAAAATAAAAAGAGGCTGGCAGCAGACACCAACGGACACCCGACGAAGGGCCCATGACTGCATGGCTCACGAGCCTGCAGAGCTTCTAACTGCAGGTTAACTCTCGCTTCTCTGTTTTTATTGTTTGCAAAGAATTTGAATATCCCTGTTTGAAGGATTGTGACTAAAGGTAGGTTTTGAAGAGGATTCAGTGAAGAATGGTGGTGCTGGATATAGCATCAGAGAGAAAGGAACAAAGAGCCTGAACATGAAAATGATGGGTGACCAGTGATAAGATGTAGACAAGGACAAGGACTGGAGCCTTGAAAACAAAGGATGAAGAATCCCACAATTATGTTTTCAGAAGAGGGAAGTAGCATTGGCCATCATCCCCTACAGGTAATTTTCAAAGGGTACTTTCCCTAAGGCAGAGTAGCTAGTTGTTGTTTTGTTGATAAAATTGCAGCCAATCTAAGCAAATCTTCCTAAGTCAGTATGTGCAAGTCTGCCTTCTGCAACAACCATAGAAATTCACTATTAAATGAAAAGGTTCAGTGAACAACTATGTGAGCCTAAACTGTGAACTGCCTAAATCTCTTATATATAGGTGAGGATTGTTCTCCAGATTTTATCTAGGGGAGAGGAGGGGGGGGGAGGGGAAACAAACAAACAGGATGCACTACTCCATCCCCAAGACTTTTTTTAGAAGCTGATATTTAACCTGATTCTAAGGGAACATCTGTGTTCTGTCTGCCACCAATTTAAGTAAATGGGATTTTTGCTTAAGTAAAGAGTGAAGGAGCAGACTGGAATTCCCATGTAGTTACCAACCTGCATGACAAATCTAACACAAGATTAAAACTATTTTGAGATAACTACTACTATGAGTCCAGTGAAATGACACAGAAGGAAATAAAGGAACTTTGTTTTATTTCCTACATGTGGTATCCTCAAAGTGCAATGCAAAACTGATTAAAATTATTATTGACAGGGTTAATAAAACTCAAATGGTGGTGCAGTGTTTCACAGATACTCAATAATGAAAATTCAAGTGCTCATTTCTCTAAGCCTTTTGTGCCCCTTTCCCTGGCTAAACCCAGATAATTGTTTTTTTGGCTAATTTCTGAGGCTGTTTAATAATACCTCCTGCCAGACATCTCATGTAAACTCAGCAAGAGGAAGCATCCTGAGTAATAGAAAAGACTTCTGCTCATTTTAAAGCTCAAATTCATACTTTTCTGAACAAAAGAGATCCCTGCTGTTTGAGTTTGGCAACTGCCAGGCCAACTGCATTGGGGAAGATTGGATTAGGAGGGGCAGCTTACTGTGCAGTAAAGTCTCCACTCTCCAGCAGGATTTTTATGTAAATTCCATTACAGTTCATGTGTTTGGAGATAATGAAATGGATACAAAACACACCAAGGTTTCCAGGTCAGCAAAATAATGAACAGGCAGAAAGCTGATTTAATAATTCTTTTTTTAACATTTGGTCCCTTGTATGAATAGGATTGGTATTTGTACAGTGTATCTCCCTCACATGGAGTTTGCTTTAATACCTCTGTCTAAAAGCTCATGTCTCAAGAGGATGTGAGTGACGTGTGAACATCAGCTATCAAGAGTTTTTCACAGTTTAAACTCCAGTAAGCTGTATCATTTGCCAATTGCTAGATTGAAGAAATGATATCAACACTCGCCAAAGATATCACTAGATCTTCAATGAAAAAAATAATACATTCATTCAACAGCTTAATGTTAGGGTCTGGTAAATATAGCAATGTAATTAACCAGCTTCATATGAGAAGGGTATCGATTTGTAAATTTTAAGGCCAGAAGGTACCATTAAGATCATTCTAGTCCAGGGATTCCCAAACTCAGTTCGCGGCTTGTTCAGGGTAAGCCCCTGGTGGGCCACGAGATGCTTTGTTTACCTGAGCGTCCACAGGTGTGGCCATTCGCAGCTCCCAATGGCTGCGGTTCACCGTTCACGGCCAATGGGAGGTGCAGGAAGCATCTTGTGGTCCAACAGGGGCTTACCCTGAAAAAACCCCGAACCAAGTTTGGGAACCCCTGTTCTAGTCTGACCTTCTGTATAACACAGGACATATAATCTCACCCACTAATAACTGAATGAGCCTAGTAATTTGTGGCTGAATTTGAGAATGGATAAATCTCTTGATATTTCTACATACTTCTGAGTGCCCCCACTGATTGCAAAGTTTTTTTGATTTATAAAGGATTATTTTTAAAAAGAGAAATACTCTCATGATATCTGATCCTACTTCCCTTCCATTTAAGTTGATGGCAGAACTCCATGGGTGAAATCCTGGATCCATGAAAGTCAAAGGCAAATTTCCCCAGTTAGTTCAGTAGTGTTAGGATTTCACCCCTTGAGTTCAGTGGAAGCAGGACCAGCCATCAGCCCTAGTTTTAGAAGGATCCCTTCTTTCTTAGAGGTGACCTTCACCCTTTGCAGAGGGTCAGCACAAAGCCTGCATACAGCTTAAGTCCTGATTAAGCCCTTGTGTTAGCAGTCTTCCAAGGGGTGAATCTGACCCATAATGAACCATAGCCTTGGTTTCACTTCTAAGCCAATTGAAGTCAATGGGAGTACTGCCTGGCAATGAAATTCAAGATAACCTGTACTGTTAAAATCCATGGTGCCCTCAGTCTGCAAGTGCAACTTCCAATAATATCAACTATGGTTCACTGTTTAGATAGAGGACAGTATCTGGTCTTAAGGGCTAGCAATCCTGTAATATACCAATTCTCTAAGCTACAGAAATAGAAAGTAACAAAAAGTTCAGAAGTGAAATGAATTCCAGAACACAAGAATATGTACGTCTAAAATATTCAGAGCCTTAGAGTAGCAGCGGCAGCCGGGGGCTCTGGCAGCAGTTTAAAGGGCCCGGGGCAGTAGCGGCGGCCGAGCCCTGGGTCCTTTAAACTGCTGCTGGAGCCCCCAGCTGCCGCTGCTACCCTGGCAGGAGAGGGGGAGGGCACTTATCAGTACAGGGCGGGCTGGTGCTGACTCTGACCCCCGATCCCCGCCCCTTTTGCCCGAGGCCCTGCCCCTTCCGGGGGGCCAGAGCCGGCCCCAACCCAACCCCGTACCGGTAAGTCCCTATTTCTACTTTCACCCCTGTATAAAACTGTCTACAGCTGGTCATTGTTTCAGTGTTACATCAGAACCACACAACCCTCCTGCAATATACTTCAAATATTCTGTTGTTTTCCCTCAGTGAGTGATTTATAACATTTCACAACAAGGCAAGTGTCACATCCATTAAACGTTAATACTGAATTATAGTTTTTGAAATCTTCCTTAGCCCCTTTAGAGTGTTGTGGCTGACTTGTATTTTGGAATAAGGAAAGCAAATTTTTGCTCTATTATCAATTATTTACTCAGCACTACTCTCTTTGGAGCTCAGCTAGGACACACTGCAAAATTCTGTGGAATTTCTCCCATCCCCACTACATTTTGCAAATATTTTGGGGAAACTGGCTGGAAAATAACCAGCCAGTTATTTTGTTTGTTTTAAAGCAAGTTCACAGAAAACACATAATAATATGAACAAAGTACAGAAATAATTCCAGTGAAGTCAGTGGAACTATTTAATGCTTTAAAATTAAGCATGTATTTTGCTGGATTGGGCTAGAATTCTCAGCACCTTGCAGGATCAAGTCCCCAAACCCCTCTCCATGCTAATCTGTAGCCATATGTGGGTGCTTGGCAGGTGGATACACACACAACCACAGATCCACTAGCAATGTCCCCGTCTGCAAAACACCCCTGCATGCTACTGTACCTTGAGTCCATATGAAGCACAGATTTGTAGCATGCAGGAGATGTGGACTTTCTGTGTGCGCTGAGTCCTGTACAAAACCTCACTCATCCTGTTGCCTTTAGGGTAATACATGCCTATGCTGTTATGGGCAGGATTAAGGCCTAAATGTTTTCAGGACAGTTATCCCTCAATTCATAAAACTAAGCAATAATTCTATAGAGCATCAGTAACTTGTATCATTAACGCACTACAATCTAAGTAGTATACTCAATGCCCTCTGTAAGTAATGCATATACAGTCTACATATAGTCAGCTTTGTAACCTGATATAGCCATTATATTTCAAATATGAAAAGAAGCCTCCTCTAAATAAACAATATGAAAGAGAAGACACAGAAAGCACCATCCCTACATGTGTGTTAGATAATAAAAAGCATTCCTCTACGTGTACATGAGGAAATTAACAACATTCCCACATATTCATTCAAGGCAGTGAACATGCTGTGCTGGATGCACATATGCATTAGGGAAACAAAATTGCTTTAAATAATCAAAAAACACAAAGGAACGTTTTTCTATGTGACTGAAAATAACCCTAACAACCAACCAACCAACCCCAAAACCCCCAGCAAATAAACAAACACATAGCAGAAGTTCATATATAGGCCTCTCTTATTGTGCATGGATGTATATAACTGTTATGAATAAGTGTATCCAATCTTTTTCTCTGAATTCTGACTATAGTTCAAGGAGATCGAGAGAGGGACATCAACATGATTAAAGGTATTCCATACAAGGAGATGTTAAAAGCTCTGGACTATTTAGCCTGGAAAGGAACAGCAAATGTGTCTGCTATGTATAAATTAATGAAAGATAAAGAGAGGGCCTTTTGGGTTCTCCTTTTACACATTTTATGAGTAAAAGAACTCTCAATGAAATTAAGTAGCAACAACTTTAACACCTAATACTATTTTATTACCAACTTATAATAAATCAGTGAAACCCTCTGCTTCAGGAAACTGTTGAGGTAAATTTCTTAAAAACATGATTAGACACATATGAAGAACAATATCTATGGATACACACAAGCTAGGATAAAATTACTACGGCGATCTCAGGCCATAATCTGACAACCAGTTGAGGCCAGAAAGATATAATCCCCAAAGTATAGTATTACACAGGTTATGGTTAGGCAGGGAACAGAGTTATATACATTTTAAAGCATCGAACATTGTCCATTATCACACCAGACTAGATGGGCTATGTTTTGTTATGGCAATTCCTATGTTCAGGCACGTCCTTTATTATCAAATTAAATTTGTTTCCAGGCTGTTTTTTCTAATTGAAAAGAGTGACAACATGTGATAACAACTGGCACATAAAAGAGTGAACTCTAAAATACAAGATTAAGTTGCTATTGTCATAAATAAATATGTAAAGGTAAAAACCTGCAGAAATGCTTTTGACACCCCAACGTTCATCATTTTGTTTTAATTGGTTGCTAAGAGGGGGCAACAAGGTATGTCACCAAAGAGTCTGAAAGACCTGTATTTTGTGCTTATTATTTGAGAAAGCAGAACCATTTGAATTCTGTTTGCTAACTATGGTATAATATGAATTAGCTTGCAGGCAGTGTGTGCGCTATATTCTGCTTAGTCCCAATGTATTAATGAGTAAATGCAAGTATTTGAACAATCAGCATTTCAGCATTTGCATGCAAACTCTCATGCTGTGTAATTATACACAGAGCTGGCACTCAAATTAATTAAAGCTGATTTCTCTGTGACTGCAAACTGGTCATATCCCCAGACTTGCCATAGTATGAAGTCATCACCCTATATTCAACGTGACATTTTATGTCCCTAGCATTCTTAGCAATGCTAATATGCAACAACTGTAAATTAGGCAATATTTTAGAACGCAGCTGACAATGGCTGGTTGGTTGAGGTCCCCCCCTCCTGCTTTCCACATAAATGTAAGAAACCAGTTATTTCCATTGTGCTTGCTTTGTAATTATCTCAACTAACAATGTAAACAAATTACATACATTGTTTCAACGGATACTCATCCATGTTTGATTAGTGGTTACAGAAAACTTGTAAAACACAAAAAAGCACTACACTACCACCAACAAAAAGTATTTGATGCTAACATACAATTAGTATTTGCAATTTCAATGTTAATTAAAAAAAACTCTCGTTCCCTCCTTTTCTCCTTCTCATTGAAATAGCTTTATTTTATTTTTAAAGGCAGTGCAACTACAGAATAGGGAGTTGGGGAGGCAGAGCAGAAGAGATTGCTGTTAGATCTGATTAAGATTTCAGGAATCCTCATCAAATAGAGTGGAATAGGAGTAGAGGCCGTTCTTTACAGTACAGATCCATAAAGGCTGATTTCTGGGGCAGCAGCAAGTCCGTTGCTCTTTCACAATAAATTCATCTGCTCTCGTTTCACAATTCCATTGAAAGAACTCCTTTCGCATACAGTTCTTTTGTAAAGATGTCCTCTGAGAAATTAAGATATTATTATGATCTTTTTTATCTCGCAAATATGTCTCCAATCTGAACTTATAAGACCACTGGAAACAGAAGAATAATATAATCAAGTCCCTTAGTATTCTGTGGTTGAAAAATTTCCCATGGAATTTTTCATCTGCTGTAGTGCTAAAGTATTGCTAGAGAATTTATTATTTTTTATCCTCAGAGCCATAGGCTGCCCTTGATCCACTGCGGAACTCCCTGAGTTCCTCCTGTTCACGTCAATGGATTTACTGTAGTTTAAAGCAACAGCTTTAGGGCTTGATCCAGTTTCCCCACTGACATCAGTGATAACACTCCCAAACAGGATCAGGACCATAGTCTGGTATCCTGCCCCTGGCAGCAGCCAATATCAAATGCTCCAGAGCAAGGCACAAAAGAATTCCAACCAACCTAGACAATTATGCAATGCTGTCTAGTAGCAGGAAATGGCTTCCTGACCCCTGCAGTGATCGCTTTATGCCTCAGAGCATCAGATCTCATTGATAACCTGGTGGCAGAAATCTCATTGCTAAGGCAAAGGTAGAGGGAGTATATGGTCTTTAATGCTTGCCTCTAATGTGAAGTAATGTTAAAGAGTCTAGTTATAAAACCCTTATTTTTGTCTTGCATTAGTTCTAGCCTCTATGCCCAGTATGCAGGGGTGTTTATTTACTTTTATTTGACAAATATATCGTTTTAGATATGGCAGAAATGACTGTAGTCTCTGGTTCCATTGCCTTCTGTGGAATTACTTCTGACTTACACTGGTGTACATGAAATCAGACGTCAGGTCTTATGTATATTAGTTGCAAGAATAACTAATTTTCATCATTGTAGCAGATCCGACCCCAATTTACATAGCAGGTGCTGAAATATTACAGATATCCAATGACAAAACTTTCCCTGACTTCAGTGGGAGCAGGATTTGGACTTTAACACTTATTGCTACTGGCAATCAATCCTGGGTTCAGTCCTATGAGGTGAAGAGTGCTCTCAACTTCCCTTCCAGGATCACAGTTCTGATTCAGGAATGTAAGCTATGAAATGGGTTGGGTAGTTCTGGCACCATTTTTAAAATTTAATTATTTTTTTTAAATCAGAGCCAGAAGTTTCTCTCAGGAGTAAGAAAGAAATGCTACAAAATATCAGAAATGTGGGAGAACCCAGGTAGATTTATTAGGGGTTAACAGAACTGAAATCACCAGAAATGTTGGAGGATGGAAGCAGGCTTAGGAAATGGTTGCAGAATCAAACTTAATAGAAAATATTTTTTTATAAAAAAAATATTTAAAAATGTCTATGTCAATATATTCTTTGCTTTAAAACATACTAGAGGCCCACATCCTGCATTTCCTGAGAACCAAAACACCTAGTAACTTCAAGGGATGCAAGATTGGGGATAGGAATAAAATGATCCCCGTTTCATTTTCACCTGCGTCTAAAAGTTAGTTTTTCTTTCAGCTGTATCACGTATTCCCTTGGGCTTTGTCTACACCAAGGTTCAGCAACATTTGGCACGCGGCCCATCAGGGAAATCCGCTGGCAGGCTGGGACAGTTGGTTTACCTGCAGCGTCCGCAGGTTCAGCCAATCGCAGCTCCCACTGGCCGCGGTTCGCCGTTCCAGGCCAATGGGGGTTGCAGGAAGCGGTAGCCAGCACATTCCCGCAGCCCGCATTGGCCTGGAATGGCGAACTGTGGCCAGTGGGAGCGGCGATCAACCGAACCTGCAGACACTGCAGGTAAACAAACCGTCCTGTCCCATCAGCAGATTTCCTGAAGGGCTGTGTGCCAAAGGTTGCTGATCCCTGGTCTACACTGTTGTAATTCAGGGGTGTGAAGAAAACACCCCCCCAAACGACAAAAGTTTTGGCGACAAAAAGCGCCAGTGTGAATAGCGTGCTCTGCTGCCACAAAGCTACCGCCACTTGCCACCTCTTGTTTGGGGTGGAAGGTAGTGATAGTGTAAGCGCTAACATGGACAGAGCTGAGCCGTTTATGACATGGCAGTAATGCTACACTAGCAGCTTAGAATTAGTGCAGGCTGTTGATGAAACGTGGGTACTAATATAGCTAATACAGATGCACACTAGTGGCATCAATGGGAGAGAACAGACCTTTTCATACATGTAGCTGCAGTTTGTCCTTGGGGCAAGAGCAAGTGAGGTTTAACAGATGCTAGAATAATGGTAATTAATTGTTTGTTCAGTGTTGCGACATCATTCTTGGTGACTCTAAAAGCTCAGTATTATAGTATTGGCTATGGATAATTTCAGAGCTATCTGTGCTATAGAATTCAGTAGATGATTTTAATTTTCATTGGGCAGACTGGCCCCTACGTCTGTGGCCAGTGCATTTTCACTATGCAAGGTGAGGACAGGGTTTGGGGTGTGCATCTCTGCTGAGGTATGGAGTATTGCTTTGCAAATTCTTGTTGCCTCTTTTGGTTGTTTCCTACACCTCACCAACATCACCTCTTTGTATGAGGCTCAGCCAATTTGCTCTCATCCATGCCCCAGCCTCAAACAGACACCAGAAAGATGCTCAGCTGTGACACTTCAACTGGAACAAAGAGAAAAATAATGCTGGGTGTCTTCTGCATATGGAAGATGCTACAACCCACACTTCCTCACTAACCCTCCTCACAGTCCCCTACAAACTCTGAACAAGGAAAGTACATCAAGGAATTCTGTGACCTCCACAAGACTGCTCCCGTAGGGTATATGAACTGTTGCCCACCACTGCCCTATAGGAGACCTCTGAGAGATAAGAGTTAAGCCACCTGAGAGCAGCCCTGTTCATTTCACCTGAGCTCCACAGGGCTGTCAGCATCAAGTGATGGATTCCAATACTTCTTAAACAGAAGCCAGCATTCCACCCCAGACATTACTGTATTTCTGAAGTAGGTGGGCAGTTTGTAAAATTCATAAAGCACTTAGGACCTTTCATCCAAAGATTCCAATGTCATTATGACTGTTATTAAGAGATAACTGATGATAACCTAATTATTATTATTATATCTCATGGAAGAATAACCACTAGATGATAACCTAGTTGATTAAGTAAATTCTTTCCTTCTTCAGCAGACATTTAGACATGCCACATCTGGTTAGAGGAAGGGGAAAGAAAGGAGCACAGCATATAGACCTTTAATTAACCACCTAATTCTCAATGCAGGAGCAGCTTACATTTCTTTAGAAATTATTTAAGAATACTTCTTGTTGATGGAGACAAATTGAGACATCTCCTTTAACAGCTCATTAAGAGAGGTGTTTGGAATGCAGTGTCTATATACTTATAGGTAATGAACAAAATTGTAACTATGAACTCCCAGAAGGATTCCTGAAGATGGTAACAAATGAAACAATAAAAGGTTTCAGAGTAGCAGCCGTGTTAGTCTGTATCCGCAAAAAGAAGAACAGGAGGACTTGTGGCACCTTAGAGACTAACAAATTTATTAGAGCATAAGCTTTCGTGGACTATAGCCCACTTCTTCGGATGAAACAATAGTTCTTTGCAGAGGCCAGCAGAGTCACCCATTCAGTTCCTTTAAAAAGCTCTGCCTAGCAGAAATAAAGAAGCTCACTGTCTATGCAGGTAAAACAATTTCCACCAGGATGGCACATTATCCATAGGAGTGTAGTTGTTCTTCCAAATGGATACTGGCCCTGATCCTTCAGAGACTTAAGTAGCTGCTTAATTTATACACTCTGAGTAATTCCATTGAATTAACAGGACTATTCAATGCAGATAGTTAAGCAGCCACATAAGTCTTTGCAGGATTGGGGACATAGATTTGCTAATTCTCAAACTGTGGGCTATGGATAACTTAATTGTCTGAGGAGCACTTGCTGGAGCTGGCTTGCCTTGCTTTTTAGCGGCCAAATTGCATTAATAGAGAACTAAAACATCATTAAATACACCTTTTCCATATTAGGGTATGTCTACACTATGGGATTAATCTGAATTTACAGAATTCGAATTTTGGAAACAGATTGTATAAAGTCGAATGTATGCGGCCACACTAAGCAACATTAATTTGGCGGTGTGCATCCATGTACCGGGGCTAGCGTCGATTTCCGGAGTGTTGCACTGTGGGTAGTTATCCCATAGCTATCCCATAGTCTCCCCCGCCCATTGGAATTCTGGGTTGAGATCTCAGTGCCTGATGGGGCAAAAAACATTGTCGCAGGTGGTTCTGGGTACAGCCTCACCCCTCCCTCCAGGAAAGCAACTGCAGACAACCATTTTCCGCCTTTTTTCCTGGGTGAACACAGCAGACGCCATACCACAGCAAGCATGGAGCCTACTCAGCTCAAGACAGCAGTCATGAACATTGTAAACACCTTGCGCATTATCGTGCAGTTTATGCTGAACCAGGACCAGAAAAACAAGGCAAGGAGGAGGCGGCGACGGCAGCGTAGCAACGAGAGTGATGAGGACATGGACACGGACACAGAATTCTCTCAAACCGTGGGTCCCGCTGCTCTGGAGATCATGTTGCTGATGGGGCAGATTCATGGCGTGGAACGCCGATTCTGGGCCCGGGAAACAAGCACAGACTGGTGGGACCGCATAGTGTTGCAGGTGTGGGACGATTCCCAGTGGCTGCGAAACTTTCGCATGAGTAAGGGCACTTTCATGGAACTTTGTGACTTGCTTTCCCCTGCCCTGAAGCTCCAGAATACCAGGATGAGAGCAGCCCTCACAGTTGAGAAGCGAGTGGCGATAGCCCTGTGGAAGCTTGCAACGCCAGACAGCTACCGGGCAGTCGGGAATCAATTTGGAGTGGGCAAATCTACTGTGGGGGCTGCTGTGATGCAAGTAGCCAAAGCAATCATTGAGCTGCTGCTACGAAAGGTAGTGACTCTGGGAAATGTGCAGGTCATAGTGGATGGCTTTGCTGCAATGGGATTCCCTAACTGTGGTGGGGTGATAGATGGAACCCATATCCCTATCTTGGCATCGGAGCACCAGGGTACCCAGTACATAAACCGCAAGGGTTACTTTTCAATGGGCAGGCCTAAAAACTAAGCTTATCACTAGTAAACCATTAAGATTTATAATCATCTTATTTTGCCAACTGGACTAGTTAGCAAGAGTAAGTGGTCTTCACAGAATTCAGCCTTTATCTCCTGGTACAGTTCTCTTTTCAGTGACAAGCAGTAGTCAACTTCATGAGCTAACTTCATAATACTAAATGAGAGGCTGCTGAGACTGATTCTGCAGCTCTTTGGGGGGGGGAGCAGATGTATTTCTAAATCCCCCCCCATCATTCCCTAGCTCCCTCTCCACTATATTTAGGATTCAATGTTCATTTCTGAACATTTTCCATTTCATTGCTTTTGTTCCACATTTGAGTCACAGTAGGTCAAATGTGCTCCACACTATTTTGTTAGACTCGTTAAAATCAAATCGAAACTGTATGATTAACGATTTGAATCATCTTTTTTTTTTTTTTTTGAACAGGAAAGTAAACAAGTACTCGTCTAAAGGCTCCACCTGCTTTTGCTGCTGTTATGGTGCTGTGCATATCAGAGGGAAAACAATTCCCCCTTCTCAAGGCTGAACTAAAATTAGGCTCCACCTGCAAGATGTTAGTGAAATCTTACACAGCTGCATTCCAGAGACAAGTTCCACAGATTGCTTTTGGAAAGAGCTGTACATTTCTAGCAAAATCAAAATGAAACTTGTTAGCTTTTTCTGTCTAACTTTCCAAAAATGCATTATTAATGATAAATGTAATTATTATCACGCTAATCATGCTGATAAGTAATCTCAAAAATAGAACCATTTAAAATGTAATTTTACACCCACATCTCACTGTATTTAACCACTTCTTCCCAAATGCAGGCAGTAATCATAATAATACTTAGCACTTAGATGGCATTTTATTCATTTAAAAGCATTTCTATGGCACTCATCACCAAAGTCACTTTATTTTCTTTATTATATCTACAAAGTGCTGCACTGACATTAACAAATTAATCCTGACAACACTCCAGTGAAAAGGGGCTGAGCCTAATCATGCACTACTTATCAAGGAAAACTCCCAGATTCTACAATCTTGACTCACATGGAGTAGTAGCCTATCCTCTGAGTTAATTCCATTGAAATTAATACTACTCAAAGTGAACAGCACGACTGTTGGAATCTAAACCAAAGAGATTACAGAACTGTGCTGTATGGGCCTGATTTTTCAACGTCGAAGCCAAAGGAAGTTTTGTCATTGATTTCAACAGGATCAGGACCTAAATAAGGTCTTTTGTGTCTCTTTTTGGCATTTATATGTAAATGGCAGATATGCAAACATGTGAAATCACTGGATTCATCTGTGCAATTATAATCACAGCAGCCCTGTAAAAAATCAGTACTTCATTTGCAAATGGCAGTGAGATACCGCTCTTTATTTTTCCAAATGCAATGGGTTTTCAAGCCTCTCTCATTCTAAAAATGATGGGCATTATAGTCTTCACACTTAAGACTGAACTGAAATTTGTGACTAGTTACTTTTATTTGCATATGTATACTTCTAATGTTTACAGAAAAGCAATTGTTTATATAATGATTTTTCTAGCTGCTTAAACATAAAATGTAGTTTCAGTTGACATAAGTCAGTTAAGTTAGTTGACATAAGATGAAAGTACATAAAAAGTATTTTGGTTAGATTTTAGAGTAGCAGCCGTGTTAGTCTGTATCCGCAAAAAGAAGAACAGGAGTACTTGTTAGATTTTGAGCAGCTAATTTGCAGATGAAATTAAATGAATGAGAAAATATGTTCTCAAAATAAGGCTCTGTGATTTGCAGTATCATTAATTATCAGTCTGGACCAGTTGTAAAGCAATATAATTGGTACAATTTGTTTGTTTTTTTAACTAACTCTAGATTGACCCACAATGGGCTGGTAATACCATAATTTATTTTCCATTTTCAGATATTCTAGCATGTCAGTAATTGAATCAAAGGAGGCTAACCAACTGGCACTGCCTGAATAAACATTTTGTTTACTGTGCTGCCCAATTGTTACTGACAAGAAATATAAAAAGAGGTTTAGCTTTCAGTTCCTAGATAGTGAGCGCCTCTCTCTTTCCACACTGCAGGCCATTAAAGCCTGGACTGCCCCCTGAGACTGAGTAATTCTAGGGCACAAGATAACAAAGGATTCAGTACACTAGCAGTGTGGGAGTGGACTGGGGGCACTTAGATAAGTTTCATTCACTGTAGTAGCCCTAGGGAACAGTGCATCAAGCCAGCTGCACTGGCTCAGTTCATGGTGTAACTTTACACTATTTTCCCTCTAAATCGCTACTAATCCCTTGGGTTTACATGTTTTTTTGGGCTGCATCAAAGAAAAGCAGTGTGAAATTGCCTGAAAGCCTCCTTATAAATAAGACTTATGATATAGACCAGTTCTGTTGATGAAAAGACTGAAAGAAAGCCCTTGAGGATCACAAGAGCCATTTTACAAGTCTCCCCCTGTGATTTTTTTTGTCTCTATTTAATGACTGATAACTAAAAAACCCCAAACAAACAAACAAACAATCCCTCCCCCCTTCTCCCCCCCCCCCCCCCACTCTCTCCTAACTAGGTTAAAGTCTCTCTGGCCCACTTTTGTTCAATTGAAAACAATGTGTCCACAACAAAACGGCCTTAGCTGTAATGTAAATCCATCTTTTTACTAACAAAATGCTTCTTGTTTAAAGCCCTCTCTTCTTATCTGAGGATTTTTAACGCAGTGGGACAAATTCAAGGCGTTGTGAGTGGGTGCAGTGCCACTGAAGTCAATATGAGTGGTGCTCACTAATACCTGGTCTGGATTTAGCCTGGTATCTTCATATTAAATGAACCATGCGCAGCTATGTAAACCACATGGCACTAGACTCGCGTCACTAACATTATCCGCATCAGACTGAAACTCAGCACGGGTGAAAATCAGAGCAGAGGGCCCCTACCATTTCTTGTGCACTACTTAAGCCTTAGTTAAGACTTTAACATGGGAGTCTTAAACAGGGCTTAAGCCGTGCATGGGCATGTCCTCTCTCAGAAGTCAATTTCACCCAAGGGGAATTTTGAGGACTGAAAAAGAAGAGAATTTCTGATGTGAATGTCTCTTTTACCATGCAATCAAAGTTAGACTACTTGAAGTCGGAAAAGATAGATACTGGCACTTTCAGAACTTGTGAGTTATGGGGACGGGCAAACCGGTCTCATGAAAATAAGAACCAGCTATGCCTTTGCTTAGAACTTTATGGGGGAAATGTACAGGACTATGGATTTTCAGATTCTGGCCAAGATCAGAGGTATTTGAAATTACACAAGAAAGTGTGATCTTCTGGGTTCCTGCCTGACTGCTTAGCCAATCCCAGCTTCTGAAATGAACTGAGTTCAGAAGTCTAGTATCTTGTCATCTTGTTGACCATTTTGAACAGCAATGGTGCCAGCATGTTGAGGGTGCCAGTCCTAAGGTACAGACCTAGAATGCCTGATAAGTAAGGCTACAATTTTGCCATGGATATTTTTAGTACACCTCTACCTTGATATAATGCTGTCCTCGGGAGCCAAAAAAAAAATCTTACCGTGTTATAGGTGAAACCACATTATATCGAACTTGCTTTGATCTGCTAGAGTGCTCAGCCCCTCTCCCCCCTCCCCGGAGCACTGCTTTACCGCATTATATCAGAATTTGTGTTATATTGGGTCGCGTTATATCGGGGTAGTAGTATAAAAGTCATGGACATGTCCCGGGCAATAAACAAAAATTCATGGAAGCTGTGGCCTGTCCCAGACTTTTACTAAAAACATACCTGACAAAATGGGGAGGGAAGAGGGTCCAGCACTTGCAGGGACTCCGTTTCCAAGTGGGTGGGAGCTGTAGGGGCAGCAGGATTATCCCCCGTGGCAGCTGGGTAGCTGCGGGGTCCCCTTGCTGCCGGCCGGCGGGGCTGCTGCAGGGGTTCCCCAATGTCACGGAGGTCTGTGGAAGTCACGGATTTCATGACTTCTGTGACCTCCATGACACAATAAGCATTCCAGCCACTGTTGGCTTACCTTTGTGGTATTATGTCTGGAAGTTTTGTTTTCCAAAAGTTGTACTTTCCGGGAAAGATCATCATCATGGCAGCTCAGAGCAGTGTAGTTTTCAAACTAAAGCTACATTTAGTATCAATATTTCAGTTTCTTCTTACCTCTCTTGCTTACAAAAGAACCAAGAATAGTGGCCTTCTTTCTGAACTAGCAACTTCTGTTTCTATAAATTAAAAAAAAAAAAAAAAAAGTGCAGTGCAGAGGCAATTGCAATTTATGCCAATCTACTTCAAGTGCAATGTTTTTCTGTTAACGATAGTGAAAATCTCCCTGTTAACATTAGTTATGGCATTTAAACCGGGTAAAACATTTGTAAATTGGCTGAATATCTGTGATAAGTTTAAACTATTCATCTTTGAATGAAACTTTTTTTTCCCTAATAACATTTATCAGCTCCAGTTAAACTTCCTGACAACTCTGTTTGCCATTGAACTATAGCAAATGAGCTATTTGACTTAAGATCATTTCACTTGTTTAGTAAGAAGAGATAGACAATACATCAGATACCACAGAGCTTAAGTGGGACTAAAGTGATGTTAGTGCCATTGTAGACAAGCCCTTAGATTGAAATAGTTTGAGTTCATTGAAGAGTTCTGAGCCATTATGAGCTGATGAGAAAAATCATGTGCTTTTCTTTTTTAGCAGTCAAAAACTGTGATGGTGCATTAGTGAATTTTACTGCTGGTGCTGCTCTTAGTCCCAGTCATTAAAATGTGCCTGTTACTGTTTATCTCAATTGTCCCTTTAGTACACTGAGGTTTCTGGAAAAAGAAGGCATTCTGTTTCATGCTATGTACCTGTCCTGAAAGCGGCAGATGAGGAAAACATGACATGGCCTCAAGCACTTTGTTTATCAGAGCATTTTTCCAACAATGCATGTCTCTATATAGTGGATGTTGGCTTTGACATGCAGATCAAGCCGGATTGTCAATACATAGTCTTCCCTTTCTGAACATTCCATTCATTCCACAGTGGGACTCCTTTGATTTCAGTGTGGCTTACCCTTGGCTTCCTTTTGTAACTTGGTATCTTGCCATTGTCCTTTTGGCACAAATTCCTCCTCAGCAGAGGTACTTTCCAAATTTGATCTCTCAAACACAGTTCTTTCCTGTCCCATCAAAAAGATTCAGTGGCTTCACTTTACCCCCTTCTCTCCCCCACCCCCAACCCCAGACAATTAGCTGCTATCAGATTCTCTACTAATCTCTCCAATTTGGTGAGAGATTTTTTTTTGGCTAAGAGTAAATGAGGAAAGGATAGTGAGTCTGGTTTGCACTGTCTTAATGTGTGTAGTGTTTTCCCAGTGGAGAAGACTAAGGAAGTAAACTGGGGCATTGGTCCTGTTCAATAGTTTGATGGTTATTTGATTTCCCAGTTGACAGCTAACACTGAGAGTTATTTAGAGACATTAGCAGAGGAGGTAGCACATCCATTTAACTAATTTATTTGATAACTAGTCGAACCCTCACAGCATGAAAGAGTGGAATCTCCACAAGGCAGAAGGGACAGCTTTCTCTCCCATTTCCCCACCCCCTATGGAGGCCAGCCACAACCTGAGCACAAGAACTGCCTGTGGACTGGTAACATCTGGAGTGCAAGGACCCTTGACTCTATGGTCTACTCTAGGCTAGCAGCTGAATCGCTCCCAAACAAAGGGAGAGCTGGCCTGTAATGGTCCTTAAAATGTAATGCAACATCACTGTACACTCCCCCTCCTCCCCCCGGCTGTGCCTTGGATTTTTGGGAGCTTTCATTCAGCTGCTGCATCTCTGCACTACCCCCAAAGCATGGATTTCATTCTACAACATTTTGTAACTTCCAATAACTATTTCCCGTGCTGTGCCCCCATTAATCGCCATGCAAGTGCATGAGCAAAGAGGGTTTTCTGGCATAAGGTGTTTGGGAAATCACAGTTGGTAAATAAAATAACTTAATTATTTTAATTCTAATCAAGAGGCAGAAAAACAAATTAATGCTTTTTAAAGGGAAAAGGACAAAAACATTTAGGAGTTATAAAATAATTTCACGTTTTAAGAGGTATTCCTAAAGAGCTAGTCTCCCTTATCAAAAATTGACAACACAAAACCTAAATAAATAATATTTTAAAGGTTTCCCCAAGTATTTAAAGTAATTATTTGTTATATTTTGTGTTTAGGAATTTTCGGGGAGTTAGCTTCCCAGCCAGCTTCACGTACTGGCTCTTATTTGTCTCACAGTAAGAGAGAAACTGGAATGGCTGCTGTTAATGCTGGGAAGGAAAAAAAAAAAAAAAGACACACAAAAACACAAAACCACCAACCACAAACCACTCATCACATGACATGAGTGATTTATGCATGGCAACAGGAAGGTTTTATAAAGGTTCCCCTAGGCAACTACTCTGGGATTGGTTTGAACAAGTCTGAACTACTAATCTCACTGATGGCCTGTACAGTGTTGTGTCTATAATAAAATATATGACAAACTTTGGAGAGTCAGGTATCGTACATCCAATGATGCCCCCAAATTGCCCAGATCGGTTTGGTTTGTCTCTTATTAACAAGCCTGCTTACATTTCAGGCATAGATCCTGTAAGTTCATTAATGTGGGCTAGCAATGCTCCTAAGCCTCAGAGTAAAGTTCTTAATGGTATTTAAAAGCAGCAGAACAAGAATAAACAAAATTGTGTTGTATGTAGAATGTGTGCCACTAAGGGCCACATTGGACCTAGCTCTGTAAGTGCATGCACAAGGAGGGGAAGATACAAAGGGTTCCCTAATACATCAGCACAAGGGTTCAGACCCAATCTCAGTCCTGAGTTTGGGATCTAGTCTTCCTAAATTGCCCTGTTATCTTCCTCCGCATTAGGCAACATAGCTGGTCCTGACTGGGCATGCAACACTTTGACAACATGTACATTGCACAACACTTACAGCAGCACATAGGGTATGCATAGCTAAACACCACAGTGAAATACAGGCTGTGTCCACACATTGGACTTTGTAGCTACCCATGGCAGCGAAAGGCTCTGTCAGGGGGAGGTAGCAGGGAAGGGCTAGGCCATAGGGTGCTGGCGGAGACTTTCCCTGCTGCCTCTCCCCTGCTAAATTTTTTCCCCACTGCTGGAACCTTTCCCTGAAGTGGGGAAAGGCTCCAGCAGCTCCCTGCATTGGGAAAAGACTCCAGCATTGGGGAGGCAGAGGGACGCTACACAGCAGTGTAGATTGAGGAGACACTGCTTGGGTGAGTAGAGAGCCATGCAGGGTACATACGCACACAAATAGCCACAGAGTTCAGATATGTCTTTATGCTGCTTGCTTAAGTAGTATCTCACCATCTACACTGCTGTTATACCCATGCTAAGGAGGCATGTAGTAGCAGTCCGTATATATTATGTGAGCTGCCAACCCCAACACAACAACATCCCCCCATACTCTGTATGTTCCCCCCAATGACTGACACCTGACTCCTTGAATCGTTTGTACCGTCTTTATTTTTAAATATTCTCTAATAAAATTTGTATTCTATTTGCTGTCAAAAGGGTGTGCAGTGCAGCTATAGCTTTTGTACAGTCTTGACTGTTCTGACCAACATACCTCAGAAGCCTCTGCAGAAATTATTCTTTGCTCAGGCACAATGCCTCTGGGAGCTCTCAGAAGTAGTATGAGTCTGCATCTGCCACTGTAGAGTGTACCTTAAAGGCAGAATTCTAGTCCTAAATTAATACCATCTAATTTATATTTCATACATTTTGTACCAGCATTCTTTTCTTAAAGTTTGATTGGATTCTCTTCAATTACCACAGCACTAATCTACTTGATATGTAATGAAAGATGTTCATTAAGCAGTTCTTTTTAAATATGTCAGTTCCCCACAACAATACATAGTTAACATTAATAGTTAGACATGTAGCACCATCATCATCCAGGCTGCGTAAAAGCTTGTTCAAAGTCAAAAATGATTTGGAGAGGGAAATTTCAGAGATGACAGCTGTTCAAATCTCATAAAAAAACCGCACTACTCTTCCATTCCATTAAATTTTTACTTCTTGATTCTAATATGTATTCTGAAATCCGCTTGCCTCAGAATATCACTGAAGCAACCTGTGAGAAGCCATACAAAGATAAGACATTGCTACATCACTGATAATATATTAATATGTAGAAGGATCCAGAAGGCAATTGTCAAATAATACGGACCACAAATGATCTGGATGATTTCTTCCTGGGTGACTAGTGATAAGCATAAAGCCACACTTTGTGTTTTCCTTCATTTGAAGTTGGCATTCCCCCTCCCCCAAATATAAAATATAAAGATATTATTTTTCATTCTTATAATAATAATGAGAAAGTTCTCAGACTAGGTAGCAAGTAGGGGCCCACTGAATAACCAGCCATACTCATGGAAGCTCCCTTCAAAATCCACTTGCAACGATCATAAATTAATTCCACGAAATGGGATGTTTTATTTTTAATTGACCCCACAGTGTTGCTTAAACTGAACCAAACAAATGAAAGGCTGAATATGGGGAACTAGCATTCTTTCTTCTTCCTCTCCCATTTTCTTCTTTCCATTCTGCTGCTGTTAGGGCATAAAGCAATGCTCCATTTTCTGCAATACTTTATGCCAAATCATATTCTCTTGACTCACAAAAGTAGTCTTCATTGGCTGAAGGCCCTAAGATTTCTTAGCTCTGAGCCAGAGGCCACTGAGAATAGAGAGAGTCCACAAAACCGTGTGCAGGACTCACAAAGACATCAGTAGGGATCCACATGTGAATAAGGGGCAGTGTTATTGCCAGAGTTTGTGGTCAGGAAAGGGTAGTATCTCTTTGAGATCAAACACAGCTCACTGGTAATGAATCAGCATTGGTATGATATAATACATATAAGGGGGTAAATATTCAAAATTTGAGGCCTTGCTTCACCTTTTTGCCATCACAATTTATACCTACAAACATGAATTGCAGGCACAGATCTGAATGCTTATCCCCCTTCATTTGCTCCTCACCGGTCAAGTAGTTAGAGGTGTAAATACTCAGTTTGGTGCCCGTCATTGAACTGTGAGTGCAAAATGCAGGCACAAATTTTGCAGGTGCAAATGGTGGGGCTCATTCAGAGACTGACAATGGCAGATTTTTACTGCTACAGTCTGTGCTTTTACAACCAAATCATTGTAAAGCACCACATAAAAATATCCTGAAGGGGAAAATGGATAAGAACAATGAACAACTTTCTTCCAGCAAAACAAATGTGAGGCAGCCAAACACAGCATTGGGGGAGGCACTATTATTGCCTCTCTCTTGACATATGAGTCAGAGACAAGATTTTGGCTGAAGCTAGGAAACAGAGGGACTTAACTTATGAAGTTGACAAAATAGTGGTTTTCCTCGAGTTGAAAGAGACCACACAGGCTTTCAGAAACACAACAAAACAAAACATTGGCAGGTGTCAAGTAACACTTTCTGGATGTGAATGTAGAAGCTTCTATTCTATTCCCCTCCAGACTCTGAGTTATAGTTTAAGGAGGCCTATATTTTCTGGAATTGATTCTCAACTGTCAGCTTGCTGGAGAAGACCAAAAAGGAGGAAGGAATATAAACCCATTGTTGAAATCCTAGGAAGGTAAAACTACATGCACCTCATTGCTATACAGTTAAAGACTGTGGGGAAAGATCCTCAGTTGGTGTACATTGTCACAGCTCCATTGAAGTCAATTTACATTAGCTGAGGACCTGTCAGATCCCAATCCCACCTAAATCAATGACAAACCTACCATTTATTTCAATGGCAACAGAATTTTACTTCCTGTAGGGACAATCCCACAAGCCCTATTCATTACTGAAGTACATTTCCTATTGATTTCAAAACTCCCAACGAAGACAATCAGAATTGTGCTTGAGTAAAGAATTAATAATGGCTACAGGAATAGGCCCTGAAAGATGTCAGGAAATATAACATTTGCAGTGTTGTTGTAGTCGTGTTGGTCCCAGGATATAAGAGACAAGGTGAGTGAGGTAATATCTTTTATTGGGCCAACTTCTGTTGGTGAAAGAGACAAGATTTTGAGCTCCCTGTGGCCCAATAAAATATATTACCTTACCCACCTTGTCTCTTTCAGGAAATATAATGACTAATGGTTGCAACAAAAAGATGAGGCACTAAATACTTGTACTATCCCTGATCCAAATGAAGGATGGAATAAAACAAAAATTACATGGGAATCCAGTCATCTGCATTTACAGTTATCTTGAGAAAATAAAAATAGGAAGCACCAGAGGGCCTTGTTGTAAGTGTTGCATATGCTATTGTGTGTTCATAAAAACCAAAATTAAAACAAGGGGACTTGCATCTAAGACATCATTTTGATAATTTTAGTATCAGAAATATCCTGTGCATTAAATTAAACCCCAAGAATCTGCAAGAAGATCCAAACTAAGTTAGCTATGCTTTATTTTTTAAATGAGAAGCATCTTTGACATTCAATTATAGTGTTAAACAAATTACTCAAAATAAGTCTGTACTTTGTACTGAGCAGTTTGGCTTTTATGTAGACATCGTTAGCATAGAGAAACAAATGCATCTGATAAAAAGTAACAAGAAAATAGGGTGGCTACAGTGTAAAAAGTGTTGTGCACAGTATAATGTTTGTTCCTGTAAGCAGAACTGTTGATGGATAAGAGACAGTCCCTGGAAAGTTGTCTGGCCAATAGCAGTTATAGTATAAGTCAGCCTTTATATTAAATGTGTATTTTATCATTTCTTGTACAGAAGATTAAAAATTAAATATATGCAGGACCATAATTACAGGATTAATGGCCAAAGCGTATACATAAAGAGAGAGATTTCAAGAAAAAATGTGTTGTGAGCATTTATTTATTTTTTTAATGAGTAGGGTTTAAAAACAAACTTGAAATATAAAAACAATAGTTCTCTTGTTATACTGGAAAGGTCATATTCAGCAATTCCCCACCGGCTTTATCCACCCTTAACACCAACTGAACCAGGAACAGGTTTTGCCTCTTTGATTTGCCAAGAGACTCTGATTACCAACCTTTTGGTTCCAGCCATGAATCAGAGCTACTTGGTGTCTGTAATCAAGGGGAAAAGTTCACTTGACTAAAGTAGATCACAAATGTAACACATCTGAGCAAGTCATTTTACTAGTTCAATGACAGTACATTCATCCACATTATTAAATGCAAACTGAAAAGGCTGTTTTCATACTCTGGAATAAAGGCCCAAGAAAATCAACAAATTTCTACCCCCCCGCCTTCCCCAAGGAAAACTATATAGCTTTAGAGAAAAGCCCTTACTTCTTATCCCAGATAGACAAGTAATTCAAAACACAATCCCCTGCATAAATTCCTTTCTAATAAGCCATTATAAAGTAGTTATTCGGGGAAAAATAGTTAACCACACCTCTTGTGGGTTAGCCTGAGTGGAGAATAAAGTACTAGGCCTGCGGGATTAAAAACGCCTGGGTCTTTGGGGAGCTTCCAAACATTCTCTTTGGTAACAGATAGAAAGCTCTTCAGCTCAAACTGCATTGTCATATGTTTTATTCATGGGCCATCATAAGGGCCACCAAACAGATCATCACGTTTACATCAGGCCTCCTCAGAGAAATAAATTCTTTAATAGTTGAACTGCTGGGGTCAGTCAGTAGAGAGATGCCTGCCGGGCAACCAAATAATAAATAAATAAATAAATGAAATGAAATGAAATCAAACATTGAGAGTTTAATGATGTCCTTCAGCAATCACCAATCAATATGTTTTATCTCTCACGGAAAAGGTCACATTAAGGTTTCATCATTTTAGTGGTAGCATCCTTTTTTTCGTGGCATGAGTAATTGCGGAGGTACATGAAAAAAGCAGTCTACAAGAAACATAACTTCATTGGCGTTGAATATTTATAAATACTTATTTGTGATGTTGCATCTCTTTTGCGATTTGGATTCTCAGTGCCACATGGTATTTCCCATTGTTTGCTGCTGGAAATAAATGTTTTAACAGACACAGCAGCACTGCATGTGCTAGAGGCTCTCATTTCAGAGCTGACTAAACAATAGAAGAGCCTCATATAAAAAATTTGGCAGGATTAAGGGCTTCTCATCACAGATAGACATGTAATTCAATGTTTTCTGCAAATGTATACATCTGTAGTTGTTCTGTTTATATATATGGGACGCATTAGATGAAACCTCATGTAAAAACAGAAGAAGGAATATATGCCCCTTTTAAGTCTCTCAGTAATTAAGTTAGGTTAAATTTGTAGAAGGAGGAGATCGATCTGATTTTTCCCTAGAAACCATCCCCTTCTCCATTCCTGTTGGAAAGTGCATTGTTGACCACATCACTGAGGCTTGGGGTCATATTCAACTCTTTTTTTTCCCCCCTTCTTTTCCCCCCAAATACAGGTTGTCAGTAAATGCTGCTATTAAAACAAACAAACAAACAAACAAAAAACAGATCTCCAAAATTTATCCATTCCTCGCCATCCACTAGTAAAACAGATGTCCATGTCTTGGTCATCTCTTGCCTTGATGAGTAAAACCTTCTTTACTTGGCATCCTCATTTTAGTTTGCTCCCCACCAATTCATCCATGGTCCAAGCAGCAGGACTATGCATCTTCTGTGAATCCTTTCTCTGACTTTCCGTTGCTTCCACATGAAGGTCAAACTTCTCCAAGGCCTGGTCCACACTAACCCCCCCCACTTCGGACTAAGGTACGTAATAATGTAGCTGAATTCGAAGTACCTTAGTCCGAACTTACCGCGGGTCCAGACACAGCAGGCAGGCTCCCCCATCGATGCCGCGTACTCCTCTCGCTGAGCTGGAGTACCGGCGACGGCAAGCACTTCCAGGATCGATTTATCGCGTCTAGACAAGACACGATAAATCGATCCCAGAAGATCGATCGCTTACGTCTGGACCAGGAAGTAAGTATAGACTTACCCCAAGACTCTATGCAATTTTGCTTCTGATCTTGGCTCTCTTTTCATACTTCTGCTCACTCTGCTGTTTACACTCTGCTTACACCCTTCCACTGTAGCCATCTCCTACACTCACCTGAGAGTTTAGCACTGGGGGTAGCCGTGTTAGTCTGTATCCACAAAAACGACAACAGAAGCAGCTTTGCCTCTCTTGGAATTAGGGTGACCAGATGCCACAGATTAAATATCGGGACGCGGGGGGGGGGGGGGGGGAAGGCCGCGGGTGGGGGGGGGGCAGAGAAGAAAAAAGCCGGCGGCGGAGAGGGAAAAAAAAAAAAAAAACGGCCGGAGCACCCCCCAGCCGAGCCGCGCTCCGGGCCCTTCCTGCAGCTCCCTGCCCAGCCGTTCCCGGGCTCCGTCGCCCCGGCCCCGCAGCAGGGGCTGCTCCGCTCCACCCCGCCAGGGCTGGGACACTCGCCCCCGCAGCCCCGGACAGCCCCTCTCCAGCCGCGGGGAGCTCGGGGACCTGGGCAGGGGGCGAACCAGGTAGCCGGGCCCGGCCCCTCCCGGCAGGAGCGTGTCCGCCTCCGACCCACCGCACTGCCCCGCGGGCTGCAGGGCTGGAGCAGCCTCCGCACTGCACTCCCGGCCCCGGGCCCTGAAGGCGGCGGTGAAGCCAAGTGGCTTGCCCTGGTGACCCTAAGTGAGCCTAGGGGGCGAGAGTCCCTCCAGGACGTCAAAATTGCTTGTTTGTCCAGTGTCCCGACCGCACATCGGTCGGGACGCGGGACAAACAAGCCAATATCGGGACAGTCCCGATAAAATCGGGACATCTGGTCACCCTACTTGGAATTGACACCTCCTCATCTATTATTGGGAGTGGACTACATCCACCCTGATTGAATTGGCCCTGTCAACACTGGTTCTCCACTTGTGAGGTACTCCCTTCTCTTTATGTGTCATTATATAATGCCTGCATCTGTAACTTTCACTCCATGCATCTGAAGAAGTGGGTTTTTTACCCACGAAAGCTTATGCCCAAATAAATCTGTTAGTCTTTAAGGTGCCACTGGACTCCTTGTTGTTTTTGAGAGTTTAGTGACTCTGCATCTATGTTTGCTATAGTCATTCTCCCCTGATTATTAGACAGCCACCCTGCCTTCATTCACATCCCTTCTCAAGGTGCAATATTTCCACAAAACCTTTCAAGATGATAAAATAATGAGATAAATGCCTCTTAAAAAAAAGGTATCTGAACCACTGCATAACAAAAAGGAAGGATGGTACAGTGGTTAGAGTGCTAGACTGGGCTTGAAAAGACTTGAGTTCAATTCCTTGCTCCATTGCAGACTTCTTCTGTGACTTTGGGCAAGTCACGTAGTCAATCTGTGCCTCTAAAATGGGGATAATAGCACTGCCCCACTCCCAGGGCTGTTGCGAGGATAACTACATTAAAGAGTTTGAGGTGCTGAAATACCATGGTATTGGGCACCATAAGTACATTGGATAGACAGAAAACTCAGCCTTAAGATTATTGCATATCAAATATATTACATGTCTGATTTGTACTGTCTGTCCATAGTAGACTGCAGGTTCTTTGTGGTAGAAATTGTATCTTTATCAAGGTGTCCAACAAATAAATAAATAGTAATTAATAAAAGCAAGGTCACTTGGGAGAGGGATAGAATTAACAGGGATAAAAATGGCAGCCCATAGTAGAAGAGTTGAGGAGACTAACTTCATAGCTATCAATTGCTGGAATCACTGCCATAGGCTATGTCTACACTTGCCATTTAAAGTGTAAAATGTCCCTTTTTTGCACTAAAACTGTGGGAGCACCTACACTTGTTAATAACTTTGCAATGAAACTCAGAAGTTTCACCGCAAAAAGAAAATCACTTTCACAAGAGGCATACAGCTCTTACCGCTGTTCTTTTTGCACTGTTGTGAAAGTGAAGACAGAAACAAGGAAGTAATGAGGCTGCTGGGATGTGAAGCAGTGCCGCACTGAGCAGAAACCCAGAATGCCTTCAGCTCACCCTCCCCTTCCCACAAGGCCTATCGAGAGAGCTGCACTGTGGGATAGCTGCCCTACAGCGCTGCTCTCATCAGTGATGGAAGTGCTGCTAGTGTAAACACTCTCTGACATCTCAGGAATTAAGTGTGTACACAAACCAGCGCTTTTCTTTCACCGGTTCCCTATCACCGGTGAAACTCACAGCGCAAAAACTCTGCAAGTGTAGACATAGCCTTAGATAAAGGAGACCTTTGGCACATGTCTTTGGTCACTGGCAGGGAAAGATGCAGACACTGGTTTAAAACCCCGAGGAGGCTGAGAACATGAAGTATTTGCATGCTAATAGCTCCAACAAATGTTTGTGAATTGAAATTGTGCTTTACTTGGGAGAAATCTGCTTACTAGTTCACAAACAGCAGAAGTATTTCACTGCTTGTACAGCTTCTGTTTCCCCATTCCACAGATTCATGGCTCACTACCTAACATCCTGGCAGATAAAGAAAAACATTTGGAAAAAAATATTTTTGATACATTCTGTTGTGTTAAATTCAGTTACATGGCATCCGATTAGGCTGCTGGAAGCCAGGGTTATGAATAGCAGCAAACATGATGAAACATAACAAGATATAGCAAATTTGGCCAAAAGTGTAAGCAATGATCACCAAACAGTACACTAGAAAGACACAGAGAGACAAAGATATGGGTCCTTCAACTGAGGAGCACACAGCACAGGCAGGCCAGGCAGCAATACAAAGGTAGAATAAAGCCTGTTTTGCACTGCTCCAATCATGAGCTCATTCTGTGCTGATAACCTGGAATAGGTTAAATAATCTTGAAGGCTACTCTAAATTACACTGACTGCCAATGGCTGGGCATTGGTGAGGCTTAGAGAGACTCCAGCCACCTCTCCTATACTAACTGCAGGAGAAAGGGTGCTGTAGAATCCATTATGCTGCCTCTGCAAAACCAACAATCACACCTACACTGGGTTGATCATCTGAGGGACAGTTAGGCTGGCATTATGGCCATATTCTGCCTACAGTGCAGCATTGGCCTGCTAAACCCAGGGTTGTGAGTTCAATCCTTGAGGGGGCCATTTAGGCATGTGGGGCAAAAATCTGTCTGGGGATTGGTCCTGCTTTGAGCAGGGGGTTGGACTAGATGACCTCCTGAGGTCCCTTCCAACCCTGATATTCTATGATTCTTCAGAAGACATCTGCATGGCACCTGAGGATCTGGCCTCATGATATATATAGCTATCCTAATGCATATGTTTTATATAAAAGATGATGTGATACCTGAAACTCAAACTTGGGGAGAAAACTTAATGAAATGAGTAAAAATTACTCTAATATTTTGGGATGCCGTGCACATGGCCTGATTGGGAGAACATGTGGATCCTACACTAACGTATTGTTTAAATAAAGTGGCTCCAGGAGTGGTGGAATGGGCTTATAGATGCTTATTTATATTTGCCAATGAGGAAAAAAAAAACACCCTGTTGACCTCGCCCTTTTCTGGCTCTGCAAGCAGAGAAGCAAGGGCAGGCATGGGCTATTTTATAGGCAGGAAAAGACAAAAATGTTGATTTTTTTTCCAGAATTTGTGCACATATGATCTTCAATATTTTGCCTGTCATTTCAGGCACTTTTCATGTAACTTTTGCTACTTTCCCTCACACTATTAAGCCAAATCTTATCATTATTCCGGTATCAGAGGTGTAGCCATTAGTCTGTATGCACAAAAACAACGAGGAGTCCGGTGGAACCTTAAAGACTAAGATTTATTTGGGCATAAGCTTTCATGAGTAAAAATCCCCACTTCTTCAGATGCATGGAGTGAAATTTATTTTCCCCAATAAATCTGTTAGTCTTTAAGGTGCCGCCGGACTCCTTGTTATTATTATTCAGGGGAGAGTTGTAAAAGTAAGCTGAGGTCTTGCGGATCTTTGTTATATCTTTTTGGCCCACCATCTACCTAAGGAAATGTAGAACTGTTTGCTATAGAAATGTAAGACCAAACATTGCGGTGGAGGGTGGGGGGGGAAGAGCGGAGTTGGTGGGGGAAGAGAACCTTACACTGTTTGCATCTTTCCTTCCCTCACAATCAACATTTTCAACGTTATTTAGTAAATACAGGACATCTGCTTTATTGAGCTAGAAAAAACCTATCATATGTAATGACAGCACTTTGGACTCTATTCTGATCTCACTTACACTCCATGCAGCTTGTTTTTTTTTTTTCTGCAATTTTAATGAAAAATGTGGCAAAGCGTATCCCTTTCATTTAAAATTATGCACTGTCAGTATTTTTCCTTTCTGCAATTGAATCACATCTCAGGAAACATGCCAGTAAGAGGGGGCTGCAGAAAGCTGAGAGAAAGTGTTGGAGATAGGCTCTTGACCAAATCTACGTGCACGCTTCTGGAGCCTGTAAATTTCCACTGATTCTACATAGGGAGTTCCTGCCCTGAAGGGTAAACTCCACTGAATAACACTGACTTTCTGTTAAAAGGATGGTCCGTTCATGCCCGCATGACAGGTTAAATGTTATGGTATATTGTTACTCTTTCTTGACCCAAGTGGCTAGTCAAAGTTTCAGGCCCTGGGGATTTCCAGTTGGGAGCAGAAATTACTGATGGAGTCTAGTATTTTCTTTGATTCAATCTTGTTTGTTTACAAGTAATGTACAAACTAAGTCCTGCTTCTGGAAACACAGGCCTTAGCTACACTCGGGACTTCACAGCGCTGAAGCGCAAGTGTAGTCGCGCCGCCAGCACTGCGAGAGAGCTCTTGCAGCGCTGTATGTACTCCACCTCTCCGAGGGGAATAGCTTGCAGCGCTGCGAGCGAGCGAGCAGCGCTTCAGGCTCTGATTACACTGGCACTTTACAGCGCTGTACTCGCTGCGCTCAGGGGGGTGTTTTTTCACACCCCTGAGCGCAGCAAGTTGCAGCGCTGTACACCGCCAGTGTAGCCAAGGCCACAGGAGGAACCAACAGCAAAAGGAGCAGTTACTTAGCTTTCAGGCCTAAGTGTCTTTCAGCCAACACTCCCAAACCAGAACCTTTCTCGACTCTAGGCTTCTTCCAGGGTCACATGCACACCCTGCTTACAGGCTTCTGCTTCTCTTTCTCTCTCTGCTCTTGGTCTCTCTCTTTTGTTCTTGTCTATACCCCAGCTTTTTTCTCTCTCTCATTCCTCCCTCCCCCCACACCTGGCCAGAACAGAACCCAGTCAAATCCTTCACCCATATGGTGCTAGTTTCTGGGAAGACTCCAGTATACTTTGTTTTCGGTGTGGCGCCATGCCTTAACTGTTTCTTACCACAATCTTAAATGAGGGGCACGTTTACTCATCAGTTTCAATGAGGTTTTAACGCAACCCATAACAAGGTTTAATGCAGCTCATAATAATATTATTCTGCTTTCAAAAAATCTTCCAAAAATGGAACGTGTGATAAACAGAAGCATGGAACAGTTTTAGCTAGCATGAATGGCATTCATGCAGCAGTTCTACAACAGAAGTTTAGAATAGGCCATTTTTAACTATTCAGCTATGTCAGTGTCTGAAATTAACAAAAGTGCCTTTCATTTAATCTGATGTAAACCCAACTTTTGGTTATACATAGGCACAAAAGCCTAGTCTTACACATTTTTTAGCGAGAGTGATCTCTGCTCTCTTACCTCTTTTGGTGTCGCCTAACCTCTGTGCTAGTTCAGTCCATCATCCCCTAAAATTCTCTGGCATTCCACTGGGTACCACTCAGCCCTCCTCACATGAGGTCCAGCATTTAACCTATTTTTTCTGGTGACACAACAACTTGGGCCATTGTGAGAACACAATTATGAGCAGTGCAGATGTTCTAGGGAGACACTAAAGGGAGCAAAATTATTCAAAAGTAACCATTGTTTTTTGGTGCCCCCATTTTTGGAAGCCCATATTTAGATTCCTGGGGCCTGATTTTCAGAGGTGCTGAAGGCTTGCAGCTCATATTGGCTTTATAATGGAATTGAGGGTGCTGCACCTCAGAAAAGAAAACAAAAGGAGGAGAAAGCCTTAGCGCTATGGCTTAAATATGGCTGCACTGTCTGGAAGCCCGAAGGGAGACCAGTGGGCCCCTGGACCTGAAGCAGAGGCACAGGACCTTCATAGTGGGATGAGTCTTTTGGGATCTATAGGATTGGCTTTCACCTTCTAGCTGTGGCAGGGCGAGACAAATGACAAAAACATGAGGAATCTGAGAAGTTCTCCTCCTGACAGGGTCCCTCTCTTGTGGGTTTTCTACAGCCTGTGGTGCTATATTTAATATCAAAGAATCCAGATAGCTGCCTGCTCCAAGATATGTGAGTCAATCTTCTCTCCCGAGCACATAACATCACAGTATTTCCACATGAACTTACTGATTTGCTTTTCAGTTAATTTGAAACCTTTGGTTAAGTTTAAGCCAGTGACTTTAAACAGTTTCATATTTCCATTGTGACATTTTTATTGAGGTCACCAGCTCTCTGGTTGACATTCAGTAATGAATGTTTGAAGGATCAGGTCCTAATATTGTTAGAGTAATCTGGTGGACAGGGAATTAGACTAGGACTCAGGACACCTGAGTTCTGTTCTATTATGCTATGCCCTGCTGTGTGACCCTGGGTAAGTCACTTCCACAATCTATGCCCCCGTTTTCCCTGACACCTTTTGTCTGTCAGACACTGGCTCTTACACTGGGGCCTCTAGATGCTAACACAATACAAGATGAAATATGAATATGTCTAGTCTATATTAGTACTATAGTGTAATTAGACTTAATACACATATTTTTATTTGTATTTATATTTTATTCATTAACAGATTAATTTGACAGATATTTTAAAAAGGCAGCCACTTTTCCTCAATTCAAGTACATAATTTAATTAAGAAGTATTTGGTAAGCTTTCTGGTTCAGGGACCATCTTTTTGTTCTGTGTTGGTACAGCATCTAACACAATACGACCCAGGTTCACAACTAGGGCTCCTAGATACTATGGTAATACAAATAATAAACAACAACAATTATAGAATAATAGCCAGAATTCAATATCTGGTATATCAGGTTGTTTATTACCTTATAGGTTTACATGAGTCAGGCTTTATTTTTGTTACTGTACCTTTGCAAAATATCTTTTTTCATCTTCTTCAATCAGAAGTCAAACTAAGCTTTTGCGCTATGGCTAACCTGTCAAGGTCTCTAAGAGAAAATGTGCTTTAAAGGAGTAGGAGTTAACCGTCACTTCTGCACCATAAATTCTATTGGCAGATACCCTAGTAGCTTGTAGAAATAAAGATGACTTTCTCCTTGGAAGCTGTAATGAAACCAGGGAATAATATACAATCTGGGATTCAGATACATCGCACTGCAAATTCAAGAGCTTTTAAACAACTGCTAATGCTTAATAATAATGGAATACATCCTATCTGCTTCTTTCTTAAACTTGGTGAGATAAACACAAGTTATATTTGTGAAACTCAACTACCTTTGATTTCTGTTGCTGTCAAAATACTTAATGATTATTTTAAACATGTAAAAGTAAATGCCCTCAAGGATTGCCTTTAACGCAACCACAGTGGATAAAAGGGAAAAAGCACTGAGTTCTTCTGGAAACTTCTTCATGACCGTTTGTTTAAACAAAGTACTTTTAAACATAGGCATTGAAAATCCTTTGCAATTCATGCTGTTATTTTTAAGCATTACAGGTCTCCCTAGATAATTACAGCCAATGGAGTTTATCTTGGGTTAGCCTTACCTGGTATGTTTTTAGAGCGTGTGGGTAACAGCACCTAGAAGAATTACACTTCCATAGAAAGAAAGAATGAAATTTTAATTCCCCATTGAACCACACTGGGAATGTCTTTTTTGAAGAGTGAGACAGCTTAAGACTGGACTTTTTCTAAAGAACAAAATGAGTCTCACTTCTAAAGACTCAGACTTGGCAGGTTTGCAGTTTTCTTCTGTACAGTAAAATGCAACTAATAGAAAACTGACAATGTGGCAGAAATGATAGTCTCCAAAATAACAGGGTTTTGTGCATGAACCCTAAAACGGGAAAACTATTTAGCCAAAAGCCTACTTGTGTGTTCATTACCCAACCTGCTAATTATTCCCTTCACTCTGTGGGCCAAGATTTGCATACACAGATCTAATCTTGGAAAAAGAAGCAATAACATTTTTAGAAAAAAGTCTCATATCAGTCAGATAACTCCTGGATTTCACAGTATCTTTAGTGAGCAATGCATGGGACACATATGTACCTACACACCCCTCTTGTGAATCTCACGCTTCAGTTTTTCTGGTATGTTTGCATTCTATGTGTGGGGCTACTCTTTTTTTGCATTTGCTATCAATCAATCTGAGATGCAAATGAACCTTCAACTAACAGGTCCTTGTGACAAAAAGAAAGTATAAAAACAAAAAAAAGTTACTTTTATATATGTTGTCTTGTTAAGGTACTTCTGCCAATAAACTACCTTGTGATCACAGCTGGTCAAACAGGTCAGAAAACAGATCTGAATTCCCTGGGTAAATTCTGATAGTTTGGTCCTGACTGAGGATGAAAAGTCAAAATATTGAAAATTTTCATGGAAATAAAAGTTATAAAAAAATGATTTGGAAATGTCAATATAAAAATGTTTGAGATTTAAAATAAAAACCCCAATTCAAACCAAAATGTTTTGTTCTGAAACAGCCATTCAAACTGAATCATTTAATTTTTAATTGACATTTCAAAGTAAAATGACATTCAAATGACATTAAGTTCAAATGCCATTAGAAACTAACTGGTTCAGTTTGAACCGATGTTTCATTGTGTTTTGAAAGGTCTCTTCAGGAACTCAAAAAAAAAAAAAAAAAGTCAACAAAACCATATTTTCCAATGAAAAAACGTTTCATCTGAAATTTTTCAACCAGCTCCACTTATGCTATTATCCAATGGTAATATCCATACATATCTCCTAAGCGAATCAAAGATGCTGCTGCCCAATATCAGCAATGCCTGTGTTCAGGGTAGGCATTTTACCAGTGCCCCTAGAAAATGTGATAGCACATATTGTCTTAAAATGCCTGCACTCACTGCAAGTAATCCTGGCAACTACTGTCTAGTAATCACCCTCTCCTTTCTGGACAAGCTTACTGTAAAGGTGGCAATGAGTTAATGCCAGACACCTGTCATTTGCCAATGTTATACATCCTTTCCAGTCATAGCATGGAGAAAAGGCTGGTTGCACTGATGGATGATCTCCTCATAGCTATGGACTTCCATGTTAATATTACTTGACATTTCAGAGACTTTTGGCACAGTGAACCCTAAGATGCTACTGTAAGACCTTGCAGAGATGGATGAAAATTGCTTTAAGCTAGCTCTGCTTATTCCTCTCTGACAATGTCCCCCTGTAGGGATCTTACTTGTTGTATCCCGCAGAACTCAGTTCTGTCATTTCCTTTAGAAATAATTGGCTACGGTATCAGGAATATAATAATGATACCTACTTCTAAATCACTTCTGTATTCAATACAACTAACCCAGTGCTTGAAGGAAATCTGAATGTGGAAGAGAGATAGCTGGCTCAAGTTTAAGCCAGGGAAAATGGAGATGATGAGAATAGGAAGCGGAAAAATTCTTTGAGGAAGTGGCAAAAAGTTAAGAATGTATCACCTATGAAGGCCATCTGTCCTGAAGTAGCCAATAAGTAAGCAGAATCAAAATCTTTCTGGACTCAAAGCTAGTCCTGCACTTTAAACACAATAATGAAAGAATATCTTTGTACCATCTTTAGCTAGCTAGGAGACTGCACCTATTCCTTTCATATCAGGAGTTAGCCACCTTAAGCCATGTTTTTGTTACCTTCGAAATGAACTACTCAATGCATTCTACCTCAGACAGAAGATGAAGGCCAAACAAAAGTTATTCATCGGACAACAGTTCCCCGCCTAAGTGGGATACATCAAAAGGGAGTCCATTACACAAGATTGCTGTAGACAAGGATTGCAGTTCTGATGGACTTTCAGGGGTGATGCTACTTGTTAAATTCCTGAATGGGCTGGCAAATATCTATCTCAGAGCCACCACAACAGCTGTGATCAGACACATTGAGACTTAGTGGTGAAACTATCAGAGACTTGGGGCTGAGCATTTTTTGGTCGGGGTATAGCATCTTTAGACTTTCTTGTGGAGAAGCTGTAGTGTGAGGTACACATACAATGTGTTAAAATATTTATTCCTCATAGTGGTCTCATAAACCTATGGATTCATTGTTGCTTTCTTCAGCATCACACAGGTGATTGGTAGTCTCTACTCAAAATAGGAAGTTCATTCTTTGCTATCCAGTGGTAGTTGGGACTATCCATGGGTAGAGCTCATTGATGTTTCTCAGACAAAAGCTTTCGCATTGAAAAATGGCTTCTTTCCAAAAATGGCTTTTTAAAACAATGGTCAACATTGAAAACTGCAGTGAAGAATGTTGTGTCATTACATTTTTAAAACAATTTTATATTGAAAACATAAAAACACTATTGAAATGCTTTTCATCCTTTGGTTTTCAGTAAAATGACAATTTCCAATAATAATTTCAATTATTTCAAAATTGTGAATTTTTTGAAAACACAAAAACTTTTAAATTGTTCATGAAAATCAACTTAGTCAAAAAATTAAAACGTGTCAGTATTGTAATACTTTGCTATATTCCTATATTCATTTTATATTGGTACCCACTAAGCAACAAAGCAAAATACTGCAAGTATGCAGCAGCCATACCTTTTGTTGGGGTTGAAGGCAAGTGTCTGAGGAGGACGATCTGACATTAAAAGATAAAAGGTCATCCACATAAATCCTGGTGAAATTTCTTAACCTTCCATTCCTCAAAACCAAACTGAGGACATCTTTATCTTATTGAATGGAGTTAACATACAAGATGCAAATACTACTGACCTTTTACACCTGTTCTTTTGAGGGGCTCTAAGTAGGGTTGCCAATTTTGGTTGGACATATTTCTGGAGACTTAATCATGACAATCTTTAATTAAAAATTAATCTTTAATTCCTGTAGACTCTGGAACAATCCTGTCGAGTTGGCAACCTTAGCTCTAAGGGAAGCCACTGCTGCTGTGTGAGAACTCTGGGCTCTGTATTAAAATTTGTTGACTTTTAGATAATGTGGCCTTGCCTCATTCCTTCAGATACCTCTGATATTACAGTATATTTTATCTAATTTGCATTGGTCATATGATAGTGGTCAGTAATATTACCATGGCTTTTATGTGGTAATTTCTCAGAAACTTTAGGCCCATCAAGAAATGTTTATATTTAACAATTCATGTTTCTCAACATGCTCTTTGTTTTGGTTGGAAAACAGCATTTTAAAATCCATATGTTATTTGAGTAAAAAAATAAGTGTCTGTGTGGAAGCACAAAAAAAAAAAATAGAAGCAATGAAATGAAATGTATTATTCCACATCTGGAATCTGCCTTTGTCCTAGAGATAGAGGCAGTGTAGTTGTAGTTCTGAGGGAGAAGTCTGTGTCAAAAGCTTGTCTCTTTCACCAGCAGAAGTTGGTCCAATAAAAGATAGATACTACCTCACTCTCTTTGTCCTAGAGATACTATTTGTAATATGAGCAACATTTAAAGTTATATCTTCATGCTAACAAATTTACGTCCTGCCCATTGTCACAATAAACACAGCATGCCAGTAAATACAGTTTATATTTAGTCATTCATTAAGTGAAAATGGAACAGTTATGAGTTATGACAGGAAGTTACCTTTGTAGGCATAGTAAAGACAAAAATATTCTCTTAGTGAAAACGTAACTGTATCAAACAATCACAGCTTATTTTATTCATGCCATGTTTATGTCTGGATACATCCAAGTTATTTGCTAGGTCACACTTGATGGATTCAGGAGGGAATTTCTTGGTACAATGAACAAAAAGAGACATAGTGTTCTTGTGCCCCCACCTCAGACCAAAAAACCCACTATAATAAAAACATGGTTACCTTCCTGCCTTCATAACATCTGTGGAAGGAGTCTCAAAACATGAAAAAATTGATGACTTTACATGGGAAAAATCGTTGCTGTTTCTATTGTAATAGTCAAGCTAGTTTAGAGAGTAGCCTAGGAGTTGCCTGAGTCTGAAACAGACTGATGTGGATTGGAACAGCAATAAATGTTCGCTGGAGATTCAGACACAACTAGCGAATACTGAATGAATAATCATTCTTGTATGCTAAACATTTACTGGAGACATTTTGCCATTTTAACCCTAGAATCTTAGTATAAAGTTGCTACTAATTAAATACACCCTCTCCATAGACGTATTTACCGTAATCTAGGCACTTGATGCAACAAACATTGTTGCTGAGCTCTCAAAGTTTTAAAATTAAAGCAGAGTAAAAGTGATAACATACCTCATTGAGGTCATGCCCCACTATGTTGATCCTACTGTATTTAAAGGGTAAGGTTGGGTCACCAGCTGAAATAAGAGCAGTGTAGATGGGGTTTTTTTTGTTCATTTTGGTCCCGATGACCCTAGCAGAGCACTCACTTATTGAAGTGTGTTTGTGTGTAAAGGCATCTCCAGAGGGAATGTCTTAGAATTATGCTCTTAGAATTGTGTCTGAAATGGGAAAAGCACTGCTTAAAGAAATATCACGGTGGTATTAGAGCCTGCTGCTAGCCTTGAGTAGCGCTAATGCAGTGATTAAATAGAAGTCAGAGCTCTTCCCTGAGAAGGACTAAGATGCTGTCTTTTCTGCTGTGCTTCCCAGTATAACAGAGACAACATTACTCTCAGTACTCATGAAAATGTATGATGGCTAGCAAAAAAAGGAAGATAGAGGCTAAACAGGCAGTGACATGGTGAGGGGAATAGAAATCTTATCAAAGTAGATTGTCTGTGTATGCAGTTAACAGACGTAGGTTTCAATATAGCAGGAGACCTCAGGAAGGTAAGTTGAGGTATTATGCCAAGAACATATTGATATAAGTGGATGTGTCCAGTGGGGTGTCACACGGATTTATGTTAGGTTTGATTTTAAAGCATCTTTATTAATGATCTGGAAGAAAGGGAAAAATGCACCTTAATTACATGTTGCTTAATTGGAAGAGTTGCAGATAACAGTGAGAAAATATAAAGACATCTAGAGAGGTTAGAAATACAAGCAGGAAATTAAAAAAATAAAAACAAAATAAGATTTGGTATAGAAAACAACAGAGTAATGTATTTTAAGGGAAATAATCTGAAACAAATATACAGTGGGAGGAAGACACTGCTTGGAAGGCATTAATGCTGAAAAAGATTTGGGATTAGTGGTGAACTGCAAATTAAATAAAACCTGCAATATGATATGGAAGTAGGAAAACAAACAAATGTGATTTTGGACTACATATACAGAAAGATCACTTTCAAAGTGAAGTGGTGGAAGCCACATCACATGAGAAATTTAGAGCACTCGAGAACCTGTTGTAGGACATAATCTGGAATTAACGAAAGGATGGATAAAATGGCATCATGGGTCATAATTCAGACCTGGTGTAAACACGTGCAACTGCATTGACTTTAATGTAGTTTCTGCTTTTTCCAGAATTGAATTTGACTTATTCAAATTCAAAAGGCCTTTTTTACTTTTAATGAGAATGATCCTATGATGTCTCCACACCTATACATTTAGAAAATCATTTGGCATTCATCCGAAAGCTTTAAAGGAGACTAAGTCAGACATCTGTGGGTCAATGACCAGTTTTCCACCTCCTATTATTCTTGGCTTATTTCCCAGCTTTGGAGTTGGGTTCTTTAGACACCCTAGGGAAAGTGAAAATGTTTCAGGGCCCTACCTGCTTCATTGAGCTGAAAGCTCATTTTAAAGTGTGTGTGAGAGCTGCTCCCCAAACTTGGAAAGTTCATGAATCTTGGCTGAGATTACAGACTACTGCCTGGGTACATAGTTTACATTTTTCTCTTGTATGCCATTAAAAAGGTAGACATTTGAAACCATAATTCTACCTAAATAGTTGCCTTGATTTTTTTCCTGTTTTGTTTTGAGAAGATTACAGTCATATGATATTATTTATTTGGAATTTCAAAAAGCTTCTTATGCCATTTTCACATGACAAGCTCCTGCTTAAGCCTGTAGCTACAGAGATTCAAAGACTCACAGGAATGGTTTAAGAATTGTTTCAGTGTAGAAAACATAGCTGGCCTGATGGGGAGGTGATACAAAGACAATGCTACACAGTGTTTTGCCTGAGACTATAGGTTTGTCGACCTTTAATCTCTTTGGGCTGAAAGACTGTGGACATAGTATAGCTTTATTAGATTCTTTGCTGCCTTGCACTGTGTATGGTCATTTACATCTGGGCACAGTAAGTGCAAAGTGAGTTCAAAATGCTACCTCTGGTGCGAGTGGGGAATTATGAGTGGGTAACATACATTCACATTATATATGACTTCACAAGATGCAAGGCATTGTAGAAACAGGCCAAATGTTCTTAGTCTAGGGATATTATAACTATGGTCTTGTCTACATTTAAAATGTTGCAGCGGCGCAGCTGCATCACTGTATTTCTTCAGTGTAGACACGATCTATGCCAACAGGAGGGCTTCTCCCATCAGCGTAGGTAATCTACCTCCCGTCTACCTAGCAAGCAGGTCTACACCGGGGATTAGGTTTGTATAGCTGTGTCTCTCAGGGGTGTGGATTTTTCACATCCCAGACAGATGTAGTTATACTGAAGTAAATTCCTAGTGTAGCCCAGGCCTATATATTGCTATAGGCATAATGTTTGCTTCAGGACTCCATGATCAATCTAAGGAAAAATAATAGCACGGGCTTCAAAGTCCAGAAATCTCACTACTTTGGCTGGAGGTTAGGACTGTGTTGATTGCTAACAGTAGAATAATGACAGAAGAAAAACAGACAAGTTTTTGGCATCTAATTTAGCTGTAAAAGAAAGGGTGAGCAAGCCCATGGCCAAATTCTTAGGTCTCTTATGCAAACAAACAATAAACAAAAACATAAACACAGAACAGATGTTTGACTGAGAGGAGCTTTAACTGAAGCCAATGGGGGTCACTTCTTGGATGGCTGATGCTTTTAATGTGCTGTATATGAATCATATCCTTTGTCTGTAACTTATAACAAAATCTATATAATCCAGACTGAGAAATAGGCTACTAAGTGGTGAAATTTGCTGATGACATAAGTTTGGTGGCATGTTGAAGAAAGAGCTAGTATCAAGTTTAATTAGAGGATTTTTATTTGCTGCATAGCTTGGCTGCTGTCTGGCAAACCAAGCAGTCTGGACAATGTAAGGTTAAATATATTTGTTTCAAAGTAGTAAACAAACAGTGTATATACAGGATAATTACAATTGAATTACACTGGGAGTATTTTGAAAGAGATCATAAAATAGCAGGCTCCGTTCATGAAATATCAAGAAAATGTGGGGAACCAATTAAAAGGGGGAGAAAAAGCCAACAGAAGGATGGAGTATATAGTGACAAGAGTAGAATGCAAGTTTTACAATGCACTTAGAAGTAAATGTCTTCACTTTTAGTCTTAAAAAAAACCCCGAACCTAAAACCACCACCAACCTGTTTTAGCATTTGGGAAGGCACAAAGGAGGAACAGAAAGATAGAGGAGATGATGACAAGCTATAAATCTCAATGCTTCAATTAAGTGGTGGGGCTAGAAATACAGTACAGGGCACCACTTGTTAGAAATGTGACAAATGGTGTTCCGTTTGCTAAACTCATTTACAACTGGCCATTAATAAAGGGTCTGGGCTGGGGGATGCCATTTCCTAAAGTTTTAAAATCTAAGTGATAAAACGTATCTGGAAATCTGAGTAAACTTATATTACTTAAAGAGCTCTGGTCAAGAAGGAATTCAGTTCAACTATATATGGCCTTAAACAGAAAACATTTTATTGATTATTTGCATTGCTCTCTTTAGGATTGTAAAATCTAATCACAACAGACAACAGTCCAGATGTGTTAAAGTGAAATTAAAGGAGAAAACCTAATGCAAAGCTGTTACCAAGAAGCTTTACCCCCTTTATTATAGAATAAGAGAAATTCGTTAAATAGCCTCCTACAAAACTTCATGAGACGGTCAGTGATCATTCATGAAAAACTGATGACATCTCAGGGGAAATCCAAATACCCTTCTCAATACAAGAGCTTTGATGTGCAACTTGTTTACCCAGCTTTTCTCCTCATATGCTTTTCCTTTATCATGTGGAAATTGGAATTGAAGGGGAATATTTTCATCTAGATGCTTGAGAATATCAGCCCCTAGTTTCTTCCTTCCCCTCAATCCAGTGTATGTAGTTTCTTTACCCCCTTTAATCTGTGTGCTGGTGGTGTAGTTATTTCTTATAATATATAGGCCAGGGATGGTCAAACTGTGGCTCATTAAAGTGAGGCTCGTAAGCCCCCTCGGCCCCCCTATTCTCCATCTACCACACTGTGGGATAGTGGCGGGGGCTCGTGGGACCTCTGCCTTGAAGTGGGGTGGTGGAGTAGGAACTTCTGTCCAGCGGGGAGGAGGGTCTCAGGGCTTCAGCAGGAGTGGGACTGACAGCTCCTGGCAGTTGTGCTCCGGCTCTTGAACTTCTGAAGATTGTTGTATGCGGCTCAGAGGGACAGTAAGTCCCTGATATAGGCCCTTAAAAAATACTGGCAATTGTGTAGGGGAACCACAGTAGCACTTTCTGACATTTGGAGTCTAATTCTCATTTACTCTAAGGTTGCATCTAGTCTGGCAGAGTAAGGGGGCCTTGAGGCGAGTATAAAATGTAACAGAGCCACTTTAAGGGATCTTTACACGGCCTTAGTGTAAATGGGTAGCAAGCCCATTGTCTTTGGAGTCCCATCTTGCAGACCATACATAGGCAAAACGCTCACCAGTTTCAGTGGGAGTTGTTCCCTGTGGAAGGACTGGGCCCCTACAATGCTATTTTTATATGTAAAAGAAACATAGTATTATTGACAGTATAAGCAAACTAAAACTCACACTAAAGTTAATATTCTCACATTATAACAGGGCTGTCCATAAATGATTAAAACCAATACAATTTATTATCCTGTCTTTAGCTATAAAATAACTATAAAAGAGTTATATCACAAGCCATTCTACTTAATTAATGATTTTTTTCCAAGCTAGGATGTGTTGTGGTTTATAAATCACTGTTGTAAACCTTGCATGGTTTGAAGAAGAAATATTTACTCTTTTTTCCCCTCTCCAGCTTATGATCACCTATGGAGGACATGCATTAGCATTCACATTACTCCAGAGTGAATCACTTTTGCAGCCATCCCTCTGTTCCACATTTGTGCCGGTAACCTTTCTATCATTATGGTAATTATTAGCAACCGCCTTTAAACAAATGGTAAAAGCAACATTACCAGACCTTGTCTTAATTTGTTTCCTTTACCTTCATGCACATCTGTACGCTGTTTGGTCAGGATGGCATTTGATTTGATTTTATCAGTCTCAAAGTGAACAGCAAAAGCTAATGCTTTGCCCAAATGCAGACAAAACAGGCATGTAATTACAAGTTGTTTCAATGCATTTATTCTCAACAAGGTAATTTGATACTCCTACTTTTCAAGAATTAAGATGTTACAGATAAATAATGCATTGCTCAGACTTTCAATTTGCTATTCAAAAAGACATAAATCCTCCAAGCTTTTATTTGCATCTCAGATTTAAATATAATTATAAGTTTGAACTTTTAAAGAAATGTTATTGTAGATAAAACTGTTGGATTGAAAAACTGCAGAGAGGAGCCAGCCACAGACTTCAGGCAGGAGAAGCAGCTGCTGGTAGCCAAGGCAGGGACTTGCTGCACTCAGAGGGCAGGGGACAAAATGGGGTACAGCTTGGCCCACCCCTCCCCACAGTACCTCTCCTGACCCAGAACTGTACAGGAGAGACCCCACCTTTGCACGTTAGGGCAGTCTGGGACCCAGGCAGTGTGCCTCTTCTCCCTGGCCATGTGGCCTTGGGGGAAAAACTGCAGAGAGGAATCAGGCAGTGACTCTTGCCAGTAAAAGCAGCTGCAAATGCAGCCAAAACAGGGACCTCTGGGTATTCAGAGAACTGTCTGCCCTGTGCTGATTGGCTGTTTGCTCCAACCCTTCCTCCCCCCTCCAGGCTCTTCACCTGAGTTTCATTCAACACCTTACCCTCTTTTCCCCTGCCCTGTCTCCCTTCTCTTCAATGGCTCCTCTCCCTTTACTTTTCTTTCCATTTAGCGAAGCCTTTTTTATCTAAAACCCACCAAAACAACAACAAAAATCATAACACGAACATTACATTTCCTGCCATCACATTGCTCTCTCTGCTTGCGTTACACCTCACCTCTGTCCTGTCTAGCTAGACTGTAAACTCTCCAGGGCAGAGGCAGTCTGCTATTCCGTGCTTGTACAGTGCCTAGCACAATGGGGCCCCATTCATGGAGGGTCTTAGGCACAACTGTGATAAACATAATAGAAAATAAAGTTGGAGATGATAGAGCAGGCATATGAAATGGATGTAAACAGCCAAATTAGAGCAGGCACAGGAATCTAGAGGGCCCTTGTGAATACACAGTGGATTTCCAGATTGCTAGCACTTGGCCAACATTATTTGTTTGTTGATCCCTGTTACCTTTTACCTGGCTCTGTTTATTTTGTCTCTTTGGGGCAAGGCCCTTTTATGTTTAGAAAACAGAATATTGTGAGCACTATCAGACACAAATAATAAGTCATCGTCATCATCACTCATAATAAAAGGAGGGTATACACTAATGCCTAAATTAATCCCTGCTGTTGACTTCCCTCTGTTGGCTTCAATCAACCAGGGATACATTTGGTCTTTAGTGCTGGCAGTATATAGTAAAAGGAGATTATGCTACAACCATGAGCTGAAATATGGATGGGAAATAGATCAGAAAAATCAACTGAGGAAGATGTAGAACTGGATGTCACCTGTCTAGACTCAAATTTGCAATAAAGGTATCAAAAAAACAAACAAAAAAACCAACCAGCCAACCCACTCACTCACCCAAGGGCAAATGAAAAAGAGAAGAGAGCCTAGGGTAGTATCTCAGTGCATTTAACTAAAGGAGGGAGGGGAGAATGCCTAGTCTCTACCCAGAGTTATAAAATGAACTGTTAAAAATGTAGGATTAAAACTAGGGTAAGAGTATCCTCAAGTTACACCTTCCTGTTGGAAAGATTCATTTATTGTGTTTTATTAAAACACATTAATATTAACTTAGTACCATGTGCATTAAAATGGCATGTGTAGATGTTTTAAAAAATATTTTAATGTTACGTAACTCAAATAGATACAATTTTACATAGCATTATGACATAAAACCCCAGAATTTAAAATGGAGGATATGATTATTTTCAAGAATCTCAAAGATGCCTCCATCTTTAATTTTATCTTATTTTAAAGGGCATAGGTTTCCCCTCTTCTATAAATGCATACTTTATATAGGAAAAGATAATTCAACATTTCCATTTCGCAGATGTCAGAAATTTTGCTGATTTCTAATAGAAACAGTATCAGAATTAGTGTATATTTGAGAACTTTAGGATTTTGTATAAGACACTAGTTTGTAGTGTGGAACAGTATTAAAGGCAATCTGGGAAGTGCACACTTGCTTAGATAAGATTTGATCAATCAATTTGATTCACAATTTTATAGTGAATTAAAAAGAAAATGTATATTATCTGCTATTGAAAGACAATGAGAGCATGATTCTGTTCAGGACGTTTTTCTTGTGTTATAATTACATTCTTTGTACAAGCTTTCCTGGCTGCTAGGTCCCATTTTCAAGGGTGATGAGTACTGAGTTATTGATGAGGAGACAACAGGGCTGAAAGATGATGGTGATATTTTTCAGAACATGAAACCAAGGACAAGCTTCTAAATAGCATGGTTCTAAATAGAATCATGTTAGGTTAGAACACAGGTATGCTTGTTACATCTTAAGATAGAGTGGCTGAAAATATATAGAAGGAAATATTTGGTTTCCAGTTTTGTGAAACAATCCATTTATGTTCAGTAGTATTCATGAGCTTATAAAGAAACAAGTGGTAAGGTTGGAAATAAAAACAAAATGTTTTAGATTTTTAAGTGAAATATCTATTTCATCATAAAGATATACAGGTATAAGATTTTTTTTTCAGAAAGGGTTTTCCTTGAGGAAAACCAAGTCCAAATCAGTTTACTAATAACAGAGATATTAGATCTAATAGGAAGGAAATAAAGTAACATTGTTTCAGAAGAGCCATCTAAAAAGTTGAATTTGCAATAAAGTAGAATAAGCAGAATAAGGGTCAAGGCTGATATAAAACTATGGGTTAAATCCTCAGGATGCCTGACATTGATGTATAAGATGCTTTAGCCCCAATGGGAGCTGTAAACTTCTTGAACACTGATCTAACTTAATAGTTGGTCTCTTATATAAGTCATGGAGGGAGGGTCTTTTTCTGTCCCCCTCCCACAAACATCCTGACGTACATCCCTGACCCTTCTTTGCCTTCTGCAGGGTGTGGAAGTTGAAGCAACCTCAGGGCTCATCCTTGATTTTTACTTACATTTTCTAAACTACAACCAATCGAGTGATTGGCTGAACATTCTATCCGCTCTGTTCAGAAAAGGGAAGTAGCCTTCTACAGCTGTCTGTCACCTTGTGGGAACCCCAGAGGACACTTCAATACTTTGGAAAGTTCATCTTCCTTTTTTGATCTGTTTTTTTTTTTATCTCTACCTACAATGCTCTTCCACAAATATTTCAGATTAAGACAATTTGTCATGTGCTTATATGTGTGACATGGAATTAACATACATTAATTGTACATCAATTATTAGCAAACAATCCTTTAACAATAAGGAGCCAGACCCTCAGACGATGTAATCTGGGTAGATTATTTACACCCAGTAAGAGTTTGGCCTACTATTTGTTCTTCATTGTTGATATTTGATTTCTGCTTATTTTACTGAATGTTACTGCAGAAAACTGCTTTGGCTGTAAACATGCGCAGCAATGCCTGAGAAAAGGCACTCACACAGTGCAACAGAAGCAGTGGTGATCTATAGATAGATTTAGTAGATGCAAACCCATGTCTCTATTTTTTGTGGGGAAGGAAGTATTGCATGAAGTGTTATCTACTGAATGGAACTGCATTGATTCATAACCTGCTCTCTGCACTGCCGTGACCGGTCACTGGTTGATCATAACTTCAGCACATTCCCTTGGGATTCACAGGAGTTTGTACATTAGCTTCTGATCCCAGTGAAGAGTGCACAGAAACTTCTAAAACTCAATTCTCCATTTTTTTCTATGCAAGGAAGGATTTGCTAATTTAACTGCACCAAATTCTTTCAACAGAACAGCTCCAGGTACAGTCTCACAGTCAGGAAAAACCCACAGACATCAATAGGTGCTCTGAAAAAAAGCAATGTACACCCCACTCAGCAATGTGGCACCCCAGAATGTGGCACCCCAGAATAAAGGCTGCGGTCCTGGCCTTGCTCCCTAACTAGGAGACCAAACGGGGGCCCCTCTTGGGATCCCCTTGAGTAGTACAGTTTGGAATTCTGCTTTGCTGTGTCAGGGTGCCCTGGAATGGAAGGATGTAAAAGGCTCCCTCTTCTGCTATCTTAATCTCTCCCCCACAGAAAGGAATTTGGCATTGCCATTACAAACTAAGCAGAAAAACAACATGTAAGTTAAACAGTCATTTACAATGTCCCCCACCCTGCCATTTATGTAGTCTTGAGCTTTGTGTGACACTGAAATTATATCAGGGATACTGATGATCCTCATCAATGCTGTAGTAGGATTATATTCACTTATACAGGCTCTGGTTAATAGAGAGTGCTAAATTATTCAAGTGATTTCTTTTAGTATATTTACTGCACCAAGATCTTTTCCCCTTTCTGACACGATTGGTGCCATAAACAGGATTTCCTAGTCTCCTAGGCTTTTAGCTCAAAAGTTGCTTCTTTAAATATTATACCTATAAACGTAGAGAATGGAAAAATCAGTGACCAAGCATAAATTATAAATTAAGATGACAGTACAGATAGTAGCCAAGTGTTACACAAAGTAAAACCAAACTAGGATCCTAGCCAGACACTTGTGTTGTGACAGCCCAACTAGGGTAACAAGGAGCAAAAACACACAGGATGCTACTTGTTTATTTTTAAAGTGTTTCCCCCTTAAGGTTTTATCTGTGGAATCCCACATAAGGCAGCAAGCCATAATTTCTGCATTCTGTAATGTTTACTTTTGCCCAACCCTTCTAACATTTGTTTATCACATTCATACTTTTGTAATTATTTGAACAAAATTATACTATGTGTTTTAACTTCTAAGCAATAATTGGAAATAACAGAATTTTAAGTAGTATCCCAGCTGTCTAAGTATTATTAAGCCCCAAGAATTATTGGGGATGCACCAAACTACAAAGGAATTGTAAAGAAATGATTTCATCTGTATATGATTTTAATCAAGCTTGGCTTGCTGTTAAAAGGCTTGTTTAATGAAGGCTGTTTTTCCCTTATGAGAGTCTAGACTACGTAGTTCAATATCAGCCAACCAAGGCTTATTGCCGTAACAATAGCTAGAGGGTTTACCACAAAAAAATGCTTTCATTTGAGTCTGTTTCTGATCACGTATTTGGAAAATGACAGCCAAATAACTTGAATAAAATAAAATAAGTGACAATTAGTGTGAAGAAAAGTCTGTTGGCAAGAATATAAATTAAATGAAGTCAAATAATATTTTTTGATTTGATTTATATGATGTTTTAATCTATAGTTTTAAATTAAAATAATTACTTCATCTGGGATTTCTTTTCCAGTGTTACACCAAAAACAGGAACACTTCAACAGCAGAAATAGCAAATGGCAAAGACAAACCCATTGCTGGTCAGCTGTAAATTGAATAGATGTATGATGACTTCAGTACTTGTACAGATACAGGGAAGAATGCAACGTTACAAAATACTCTGGAAACAAGAAGTGATGTGCATTTACCAGTCCATTCTCAACTGAATCCAACTTTTGCAACTTCAGTTTCCAGCAAATATTTACACACATGCATAACTTGACTCACATGAGTAAAGTTACATATGTGCAAGTGTTTGAAGGATTGGTGCCTTAGGGTCAAATTCTGCAAATTCTCTCACACATGTTGTTTCTTTGTAGTTAATGGTACTATTTGGTAGGAGTAGGAACTACTCACTTGAGTAAAGGTTTGCAAGTTGGGGCCTTTATCCTTTCTATTGCCGACTGTACTTGACTGAAGTTTATAGGACAGTCCATTTCAACACATTTTGTTTAGTTAAACTGAAGTAGTTCATTTTTAAAGAAAAAGTTCTATTGCTAAAAACTATAAACAAGACTAACTTTGACTAATATAAATATTTGAAAACCAGAACTTTTTGTTACATATTATAGAAACAATCCTGATATAGCTGATGGGGAGAAGTGCTTTTATGGACTAGATGAATTAAATGAAATATAGCAGAAGAGCATGAATGTTAAATAAACATGAGAAAGTTTGCCTTATAACAGAGCAGCATGTTTGGATCAACTGTACATATTCTCTGCTTTTAACAGCTCGAATGAAAATTCTTTACATTTCCACTTCCGCAGCACATTATTTAAACCTTAAGCCTCTCTAATTAAAAGGAATCATTAAATTTATTCCTATTGCCTCCTTTAAGGTTTATTTGCTAATAAGCAATTGGACAAGGGATGTGTGAAATGAATAGTCGAAGAAAAACTGACAGCAAAAGAGAGGTCTGGAGGGTGAAGTTGGTTTATTAGGCACCGTTTGTCATGAATGGGTCTACTGCACGTACAAAAGCAAATCCCACTACCTTAGAAGATTAATTCTGAAGGAGGCACTCTTGGGTCAAAGTATACATAAGCGTGTGCCTAATCTCAGAGAAATCAGGCTATTTTCTCACAGCAATTAAGCAGAGGTCTAGGGTTTCACCCACAGTGTATTTAAACACAGGATACAATTAAACCCAAAAGTATTAATATCTTTGCTGTGCAAAATTGCCCAGGAAATAGATTTTGCCCTCTTTCAAATGGAAAGCAAGACAAATTAAGGAGGATGACTATCTGAGACAAAATTCTCTTGAAACAAGTGTATATGTAAGTTTCTAACTATTAATTCCTTATGTATGCAGGAGTTTTTCCTTTTTTCACCTGTATATATCTTACACTGGAAAAGCATAATATTCAGTTTACATAAGTGATTGATAATTTAACTGAAAAAATAAGTAAATTTTTTAAACAGTTCTACAAAATAAATAAATTAAACAAAAGCACTAACGTCCAATATTACTAACAAAAATTCTGTCGAGTAGCCTTGTTATCTATTAGACCAGAGAAATAACTAACATTTTATTAATGTAATGAATAGTTTAGAAAGATTTTTCCTCCATGTTGTGTAAAGATTTTAGTTACATAAACAAAAAGAAAGCTTGGTCTTGAACATTAATGCCTATTAGGAACAGCACTCAGAGAGGAGGGAATACAAAAATTAATTTCACAACATGTTGTTATTTGTTACACATTGATCACACTGGGCAAGAATCTTAATAATCCAAGTATTTTATTAGATAAACTTACTTTTTCAAACCTCTAAAAACCCTTTGTGAGCTGGTGCAGTTTCACATTTATCACCTCTCTTTTGGCTATGTAGCAGATCTATAATCCACTTCACCATTAACCCAGTAAAATAAATCAATTTTTTTTCATTTAAAGAGCTAGAAAATGCCAATCAGGACAGCTTTGTACACAAAACAATACCCATAAACAGTAAGAAATCAGGCAACCTGCATGTTTGGTTTTAAAAAAATGCTACAGCTCAAAACATAGATCAGATATTAAATATCTTTCATGATAAAACATCAGTGCTTTAATAAATCACTGAAAAACTGTTGTTAATAGCTTGAGCTTTCAGTCCGATGAAATCCTGCATATGATAGTAGATATTTTGAATTTTGTAAGAAAGGTGCAGAAGCGGTTTTGTTTTGTTTTGTTTTTTTAAATCACCAATGATTTACTTCTCACTGACACTGTTGGCCAGTTAGACTCTGTTTTAACCTTTAAAAATGCAGCATTTCCCAAAACAAGTTACTTATTAAATAAATGCTCTTTTTTGAGTGCAAGTGACCTTTTAAATGATTATTTCTCAGCACTTGCTACAAAGAGAATTTCACCTATCACCTTTAGGTTTTTGATGCGCTGCAGTGAGTGAATCCCTAACCTTTTCACAACATGTAATATGCTGCACAACACAAAATTACTTGCTAACTTTAATTAAATCCCTTCAGAAAAGTCTTGCTGACCTCCCTGGGAAAAAAAAAAAAACAAAAAAACCACACACCTTACAAAATGGAGAGAATCTCCCTCACCTCAAAACCACCATATCCCTCATCTACATTTGATAGCTGTAAATCAATCTACAACTGTTTCACAAAATTATGTTCTAATGTACCAGATAACCACTGCTGGTGCTTCTTCACAGTAATGTTTTTAAATAAATTCCAACCAAAAAAACCCCCAACAAAACCAAATATTTTTAATTAAAAACCATAAATCTTTTTTTTTCTGGCACTCAGTAAGGGCCTGATCCAAAACCCTTTGAAGTCAACTGGACTCTTTGGAACAGGCCTTACAATAGCAGTAACATGAAATCTTCTAAGACAGTGATTCTCAACCTTTCCAGACTACTGTACCCCTTTCAGGAGTCTGATTTGTCTTGCGTAACCCCAAATTTCACCTCACTTAAAAACTACTTATTTACAAAATCAGACATAAAAATACAAAAGTGTCACAGCACATTATTACTGAAAAATTGCTTACTTTCTTATTTTTACCATATAATTATAAAATAAATCAATTGGAATATAAATATTGTACATACATTTCAGTGTACATACTGCTCTATAATTATACAAGTCATTGTTTGTATGAAATTTTAGTTTGTACTGACTTTGGTAGTGCTTTTAAGGTAACCTGTTGTAAAACTAGGCAATTATCTAGATTAGTTCATGTACCTCTTGGAAAACCTCTGAGTACCCCCTAGGGATACATGTACCCCTGCTTGAGAACCTCTGATTCTAAGTTGTGAGCTGCCTGAAAAACATTTGAAGAAAACACAAACTTCTAGACAAAAATCACCCTATTCTTTATACCGGGGGGAAGGGGAATTGTTCTACAAGGTAAGATAATTTCACAACACAAGTGAATGTAAAATAAAAGGAAGTCACCTCAGAACCAAACACAGACTATCAAGGAACAACAGGCCAAAATATCATTGGAGAATAAATGGATGCAGCTCCCTCCACAGAAACTAATGGAGCGGTGACCCCTTTTTCCCATTAAGTGACAATGGTAATTTTAAACTTGATAATTTAGGTTACGAATCAAGTCAAACATAACATTTTCATGCTTTCTTTAGAGTTCTTTACTAAATTAAAGGGACCCAAGTTTTTGCCAATACTATTTCCCCGATCCTGAGCTATTATAACTTACAACCAACATATATAACCACACACACACACACACACACACACACACTACATTTTATATACTGGCTTGTTACAGTTCACATGCATGCTAAATCCATCAGCATTACTCAACTTTGATGTCTTCCTCTGAAATATTCAGGCACTTCAGCATACTTCTAACACTAAAATGTTCATCATGTATTATATTTTTATAACATTAAGTTAAAAGAGACATAAGTCTTAATGTCTAGGTAATGCTTTTAATATCTAGGTAAGGAAAATTAGGTTCTAAATGACTTAGACAACATGATGATCATTTAAATATTAAAGTTTCTTTTCCTCCTGACTTGAGTAGTAATACTGTTTTAAAAATGTATATTACAGAGAGAATTGGAATGAGGCTTATGTGCTTGAAATGAAAGGTAATGTAGCCTGGGAAACATGCCATATAATTAAAAAGAACTTGTTAATGAAAAGAAATTTACAGGCATTGGGATTTTTTTATGTTGAGTTAATAAGATGGTGTTGAAATAGATGCAATCCTCCAGATGTAAAATCAAAATTGTGGCGTGTTATAAGCTGGAGTCCTAGAATAAGCAAAGAAGCAATGGAAAGATGTAAGGAATATGGACCTTCTGGTTTGTTCAAGATAAGGGAGATCAGTTATCTGATTGGTGTGTAATCACAAAGTTAAATAAACAGCAATAAGGGTAAACTGATTTACTGTCAAGTCCACATGCCACCTTTGTCAGTTCATTATGTGTATTGGTGACAAATAGTACAGAAGAGACAACAGTATTGAATCAAATAACTTGCAACAATTTATACTCATATACAACTATTTACATTTCAGCAAATGAATATTTATGAACAAGTGGCTTTCCCTTCACAAACACTACTTAAGCAGTTCCCATTCATTATTACATATATCTAGAAAGTACAAACACTAATTCTGAGTCAGTGACAGTCTGTTGAAACCTTCCCTTAAACAAGGCCTTCTATACTAATGTCAAACCTTAGGAAAAAGCGGCTTTTGCTTCCAAATGTCCTATCATTTTATATCCTCAATTCACAGCAGTACAGATTCAATATTATATCTGTCCTAGAACCTGGCATGCCTCAATGAAACAGTTGGCCTAGTTTATTTTGCATTTTATCAATACAGTGTAAACGAGCATTTGCTTTCCACCATGGGGTTACTGAACCCAACTTGTCTGGGTGCACAGACAGCACTTTGGCCACAGATGTGACTGGTTAACTGTACAAGCAAGGAGGATAAATCCACACAACAATACTTCATTCACCAAGGAAATCTGCAGTGGATTACAGCTTCTCTATGGTTACGTCTGTTCTTAATTTACTGCTTTTATTCAGTTTTCAACCATAAATGAGCCCCTTATGAGGCATTCACTATGCAGAATTGACAACTCTTTATATCTACTCGAAAAATATTTTTGGATAATAATTTATGGTTACGAAATATTTTAAGCAGTTTGAATAGTTACATTATATTCCTTCCGTACTTAATGATGCAGTATCCCCTGTAAAAATGGAATCCTGGGCAATCTGGGGATTTCACATGTTTATAACAAACAGCAGCTTGGCCATACAGAAATGTAAATTTTAAAACGCCTTATTTCATGGGAATGGCATTGTGATTTTTAAAAAAGCTCTTATACTGCATCTCAGGAGAAAATCCTAGGCCAGAATTGTGACTAAGGGCCTTGTGGATAAGGAAATAAACAAATAAAAAAGTATTTTGGCAGGCATATTTTGTTTATGGACTTTTTTGTTTGTTTGTTTAAGTTAATGATAGATGTAGCTGCTAAACACCATTCAACAAGGGAAATCTGAAGATTTCTGAGAGCACATAAAGGCACGGGGGAGGGTTACCACATTATTTATGTTTTATGTATGAAATTGAAATGTAAGCATGGGTATTTTAATCTTTTTCACCATCAAAGGTTCTCTCTCAATTTGTATGCTGAATTAATGTGCTATCTGCTTCGTAAGAGCCATCTAACGGGACTGATTAGCATTGGACATGAAGTGGCATTCAAGGAAGAAGATGTCAGTAAACAGAGCTGCCTTGGAAACCAGTGACATGCCATAAAGCTTCACATACAAAAATATGTTTTGCCCCATGCCGATATATCTACCTCTCCCCCCCCCCCCAATCAGCTCAGACATATGTCCTCAGAGGGATGTCATCCATTGACGCTGTAATTGGCAATAGAGCAGGGAACTCATGTCAATGATATGGAACACTCTTATTAATTGAGACAATAGCAATGAAGCTGTAAAAACCTTCCAAGATGACAAAGTCCCCTTTGCATTATTTTAGATTAATTTAAAGTGTTGGCACACAAAGCTTTACAACTTTATTCTTGGCAGAATATGAGCACTTTCAGACTCATTGATACTCAGGGATTCTTCACTATTACAGAGTAAACTCCCTGTAGATGAACAAAAGAAAACATTTGAATGAGGTACTTGCAGTGTTTTCCTCATTAGCGGCTACAGTGTCTTGATCAGGGAATGAGTGCTTTGGGAAAAGCATTCTTGGCATTAAGAAGAAAGGACATTGCTTTTACAGGCAGGAACACTTTATGATTTTCTGAAACATCCTATCACAGCACCATATGTAATTCAAATAAAAAAATACAACTGAAAACAAAATTAAGTATCAGGGTACTTTAAAAATATGGGCATATGGATTTAAATACAGCAGAAAAATATTGAACTGATTTTAGCTTGGTTACTTTAAACATTACCCTGTTTTATGGATTCCAGTTCTTCCTTTGTTTGCAATTTAATTGTGACTGGTTTTGATTTCTTTATAAAAATAGAAATTGCATTGTTATTATACTGTGTATCTTCATTCTTGTTTAGTGGATGCAGTTTGCATGCTAGGGATATTTCCTGCATTTGTTTAAGATTCTGCTTGAGTTACTGGATAAAATACTGTAACTAAGTTCTGCAATAACAGGGACTATTCCTGTAAGACTCTAAGGCCTTGTGAGTGCATAATTCCCAGCTGTATGCACTGACTTCAGTGGCAGTTGTGTGTGTGTGTGTGTGTGTGTAAGGATGGCACACAGGGTGTACTGCCCTAATCTCCCTTGATCGGTATGCATAAGTCCCGCTAACGTAAATAGGAGTTATGGCTCAGGACTGAAAGATTAACTTCAAAACAGAAAAGTCAGACAGGCAACACCACCCCATGACAATAATAATTGAAACTCAGCCCTGCCCAAAAATACTAAGCCTTAATAAACAGGCGTGGCACAGGGAGGCTTTGTGGGTGGCAGAATCCCCACATGTTTATTCACGACAGTTTCTGAAGCCTCCGGCCTGCAGAGGCTTCTGTTGCCTATCCATCACTGCCCTATACATGGAAAGTCAAGTGAAGTGGTCTGTGGATCCAGATAGTCCTAGATCAATCTGCCTCACCCCTGCCCAAGCCTGCTGCTCCATAGAGATGTGAAAGGAGCTCCAGTGGAGCTGGACTCCATATATAAAGAGTGGACCTACTGTGGAGGCTTTAAGAATCTGCATCAGTTCCACTGCACAGTAAGCCCTCCTGAGCCGCAGGGAGCAGTACCATGATGTCTTGGGGCTCCGCAGCCACAGATGTCTAAGTAATTCAGGAGAGAAATAATCTGAGGCAGCCATGTTTTCCCATCACCATGCAGCTAGTCAACAGCTCCCTTTCACCAACATCTGAGTCAGTGATGTCGTCCAGTTGTGCTACATTGCTGTCGGGGGTGGGAAGGGATGATCTCAGGAGAGGAAGTGCCTACTCAACATTCCAGTGGGGCGCTCCTCCTCAGCTGACTGACAGTCTGCGAGAGTGATAGGCCAGCTCGTGGCTGATCTCGAATGACCATCATTTTGGAGTTAAGTGGAGTTCAGGCCCCAAAGACCACCCCTTCGCAGCAGCCAGGGGAGTTAAGGCTCAGTAAAGCTCCCCCGACAACTGTCCCCAGGACCAGCAGTACCAGTTCATTGGCTATGTGGAGGTAAAGGACTATGAAGCATTATTATGCTGCATATTAAAGGGCCAGGATTTGGCCCTAGCAGCACAGTCTAATTTCATGAACAATAAACCATATCAGTTGTCTGTATTTTTGTGCCATAAATAAAATGAGCCACATAGTAATATACTGTTACAGCTCTAAATTAAACTGACAGCAGCAAGGACATTGCAAGCTAAGACTGCAGCTCCACTGTGAATTCACCTTCCTATACTAGTACTTAAGTACTGCCGTTAAGGATGATCAGTATCAAGACACCTGACCCAGCTGGCTAATCAAGTGTAATCTATCTGACCCATCTGGCACCTGAGCCAGCCAGCATTCTTACATAATTAATATCACACACCAGTGTACTCATACTAGTCTTCCACACTACGCTATACTGTGTACATGAAGAAGTGCAAGTTGGAGGATCATTTAACACTGAATTTTCTCAATACATCACAATTACACAATCACCCTTGCTGAATAGCTTCTTTTTACTGAGCTGTTGGGAATTTTCACAGTATCTCAGTAGTTAACAAATTATATCATTTCTTATCTGAGAGGGAGAGGTCTAATGGTTACACATGGAGATTACAGGGTAAAACATATACAGGTATTAGGTCAAAACCACTTAAAGAGACTCCAAAGAAGTTGATCATTTAATCTACTCAGAGTTGTCTTGTTTAACTCTTACCTCAATATATTTATTTTTTAAGCCCAGAACTTTATGGACTAGATACTGCAAACTTTATTCACATGGGCTGTCCCATTAAAGTCAATTGGAGAGGATCCACATACTGGAACTACAGTTGGTTAATATCAACTTGCAGGCCCAAATATTGAAAAATGAAGTTGTGTTTATGTACTAGTTTTGCTTGTAGTGACATATGCAACAAGCTGGAGATTTTTTTCCCCCCCTAAGCATTATGTAGCCCTAACAGCAAAGATAGAATGAAACAACTATTAGACTGTAACATATGCCTTCTCGGGCACTTGGGTACTCCAATAGTTGAGACCAGCCCTTCCCACCACCAGAGCAAAGTTGTAGTTAGGTAAAGTGGGTTTCGAACAAGATCTTTGTAAAAGGAGTTCCTTGGATGGAATACAGATACCATAGCAGCTTCTACACCACTTGCAGCAGCTGGCAAGGCACGAGGAAAGGGTGACTGCACCCTGGCAATCCCTAGTTGCTGTAATAACTCTTTGGTGCCATAGGCAGTCAGCACAAGTTAGAAGTGCCCGAGGAATGTTCTAACATGATTCAGGGGACTGGAACTAATCAGAATGGTTTCAGGATTGAGTAACCACAAATGTGGTTTAAAACCCCCTTTGGACTTTCATCCCTAACTTGTGCTAAGGAGTTCTCAGCTGTAGTTGAAGATATGGTTCTGTGTGTCTCTGGGAAAAGCTGGTTAACTTTTTGGGATGACAGTGTGGTATGAAGAAATACAGGATATCTGATACCAACAATGGGCCAAATTTCATCTTCAATGTAATCTCACTGACCTCCACAGATTTATGCTGGGGCAAACTTGTTCTATTATACCCATAAATAAGTAAAATATAATGCATTTTGTAAACTACTGATAACTGCATCTGAGCCAAGAACATATTTGAGCCCACGGCAAAATTAAGAGTAGCTAAAATATAACCCCTCCACAATGAGGTGTGCAATCAATAATGAGCTCCCCACCAATGGTTAGTTAGCTCATTTACAAGAAGCATTCAAAGTCTGGAGCCAAATGTTCACTAACAAACACTTTAGGTACTGGATGCTAAAATGCTATTGCAATAGAACAACTCCACACTGGTGTATCAGCAATGGACTCCCACCAGGAGCAGACCCGATGGGGGCAGGCTAGATGGATTGATAGGTGAACCACTCCTGGATGTTACACACACATGCACTGATGGGTAGGTGAAGCTTCAATGACAGAGGACAGCCAACATGACTGTCCTGGCGGGTGTTGCAGAAAAATTCTGCTGTCCTTCTCTGGCTCCCTTATAATATTCAGGGCCGGTGCAACCCATTAGGTGACCTAGACAGTTGCCTAGGGCACTAACATTTGGGGGGCGGCAACCGCGGCAGCCAGATCTTCAGCTGCCCCGGTCGTCGGTATTTCGGGGGCTGGACCTTCCGCCGCCTAGGGTGGCAAAAAAGCTGGCGGCGCTCCTGATATTGGAATAATTGCTTAGTCCTGTCACCAACACTCTTCACACATCTTCTGTCTACTGCTAAATAAAGGGGACTCTGGAATGCTGCATGCAATTTATTTCAACTTGTGTCTGGGACATGTTATTCAGATTAGGCACGTAGGGCTGTGGCAGATGGCAGGGTCAGGATCTGCAGAGCTGCAGTAGGGGGTATATCACTCTGACTTTTCAGGAAGATGCTCCATTTTCTCTGAGCCTCAGCACTGGAAGGAAAAAAGGCAGATGTGACCATCAGCAGTTTTTTCTCCACCAGTGTGAATTGCAGCACATTTCCTGTGGTTGTGGAATGAACTTTTTTATGGCTCTCTGTCCTATCCTATTTTGATATCCACAGATAAGATTTTTTTCTGGGTTGCTTACTGTAAATTTTATCTGAACCTGACATTATTTGGATACGAGGAACGGGGCAAGAATTTTATAAGAATGTGCTACCTTCTTAGATTTTTGGTACAATTTCCTGGAAGGTCCAAACACCTTGAGAAAAGACTTTGAGTAATGTTCGCAAATGCATCCAAGTCCCATTTTGAAAAGTGACTTATGAACTCCTAAGGACCAGATTTTCAAAGGATTTTCAACATCTAATGATATAAATAGGCAGTTAATGTGATTTACAAAACTACCCAAGTGAATTAAGTGCCTAACTCCCATTGAAATCAATGTTTTGGTACTTTTAAAATCTGGCCCCAATACACTTTTGAAAATGAGAATTAGGCACCTAAGTGACAGATATTTTGGAAAATGTCACTCCTTTATGGCTATATTTCTGTACTTTGCTCATGGTAATCAATGGAACTCAGCAGAGCAAAGAATAAGATGCAGAAAAATGGGGAAAAAATGAAAAAAGTTAAATGAATTACTTCAGACAAAATTTAGGTTGGAGTTCTGGACTGGAGCCAATTCTCAATTTATCCAAGCCCAAACCATTTCTAATCGAAAGGTCTGATTCGTCCCCCAGAACTCTAAAAGCATTATTAGGTGCTGCTACTATAATTAGTAGACAGTAATTTATAGAGTTCCTACTTCCTTTTTAGAAACATGCAAAACTAATCTCACAAAAATAAATGCGAAGTAACAACTGAAAAGTGACCTTTAACCTTTCGATGAATTTAAATAAAAAAATGTGTATTGGACCTGTACATTAATAGAGCCTGTTAAGCTCAGTAGAATATTTTATATTCATCTGTGGTTCATCAGGCAGGTTCATGACCTTTACAGAATTGCAGCAGCTCCCTCGGTTCTGAAAGTCGCATAGGGGAGGATGGTAAATATTATTCTGTGATTAGAAAATGATACTAGAATTGTTACAGAGAAATACCTAATGCAAAGTTTTCAGTTCAAGAATTAAAACATACACAGCAGGAGAAACTGCAGAGTGGGGCATATTTTATTCCTAGTAATACCCATGTAAAATCAGAGCAGCTTCTAGGACTTTGGTGGTGTTATTTCACAATTACACTAGCTTAAGCACCTGCCTAACTTTAACCACATGAGTAGACCATTGACTTTAGCACCTTATGGAATCGAAATTTGGTTCCGTGATCTTGTTCCTTTCTACAGCGTAGAGAGAATGTATCCAAATGAAATACAACTGAACTTAAAAAAAAAAAAAATTAACAGTGAAAGTAACTAACCCTTGGAACAAATGTACCAAGGACTGTGGTGGATTCTCCATCACTGACAATTTTTAAATCAAGATTGTATGCTTTTCTAAAATATATGCTCAAGGATTTATTTTGGGGAAGTCCTATGCCCTGTACTATATAGGAGGTCAGGCTAGATGATCACAATGGTCCCTTCTGGCCCTAGAATCTGAAAAATAAATTGTTAAATCTGTGTGTTGGTAGCATTTTATATGAAACACAGGAATAATAACCAACTGCAAGAGAGTAAATGTTTTAAAGCTTTACATGATGTATTTGATATAATATTTACTAAAAGCTCCGTTTATCTACTGCATTTTTAGTTCCATATTCTGAGTTCCTTGGTATACATATAGATTTTTTTTAATAGGTCTTCAATTATGACTTGCTGGGTTTCTAATTTACATAGTACCCTGCCCTTCTTAGACCCTACAACTCAGCAGGTTGATCTAAAATACCAAAATACAGGTGTAGAATTTTGTTGGTTATGTGCAAAAATCAAACTGGGGGGAATTTAAGAGGGGGTTGGAATAGTGGTACATACAAGATCTTCTTATTTTCCAAGTTCTACCTTCTTTTGATACCAAAGTAAGAAACCAGATTTCACAGATCTTTATGATATGATTATCTCTCTCCTTTTGTACACTTTTGAGTTAGCAATGTTGACATTTAAATTATCATTACAAGGTTTCAAAGCTAATCCCCCTTTGAAATGAATGAGACTTTTCCCAATTTTCAGCCCTGTTGTTTCAGGCTGTGTCCAGACTCAAGCAAATGGCACAGTATTTTCATTTACACTTAACTAGCATACTGGACTAAGGTTTGTTTGTTTTGAAATCAAAGCTTACATTTTGGCTCCCATCTTGTACTCCATCAGGAAAAAATAATGGCTTGCCAAGCTGGTGGGAGCCAACCCAGTTGGAGCTGTGGTTGTATGTATGACCTACAATAGTCTTTAACATTGTGAAGATTCCTCTTTGGTTTGTTTGTTTTTTTAATGCCACACATGAAAAACATAAATCCAATTAAGTGAACATGATGCTGTACCTTATTCTGCATCATGAGAATGTCCTTTACTTCATTTTCCATATACCCTTTTCACTGTGGTAAATTGCAGAGTGAGATTTAAACACCGTAATAATAGCAAAGGTACCACCTTTCACACAGAACATTATAGCCTTATGTTAATAACTAAGACGACAACAAGCAAAAAAAAAAAAAAAAAAAAAAAAGTCGGTAAAACAAAGTCAGCTTCCCTGAGGGCCAATTCACAGCCATCTTTCCAACCAAATTATCCCAATCTAGATAACTCATGGTGAAATCCTGGTCCCAATTATGTCAATGAGAGTTTTCCCCACAGACTTCAAGGGGGCCAGGATTCCACCCTCTTTCTTTAGTGTATGGGGGCACTTTCATCCCATGTTATTTTTCTCAAGTATCTGGTGATGAAATAGTTTTCATTTTAGCTTATTTTTCATCATTTACTTTTTTATCACATAACAATCCTTCTCAATAATGGATTGCCTTCATATTTATTCATTGTTTTGCAATATACTCTCTCTTATGTTTCATCATTGGCAGGGGATGATGAAGACAGGAGAGAACTAGGTAGTAATGACTCCTGGGCTGGTGCTTCAGGAACTGTGTGTGATTTCTTATGCTCAAGTCCCGCCTACCAAGAACTTCTAACTTCTATGAATGTGTGCAAATGTTTTTCTGCAGCCAGATACCACTTTCACATAATTGCCATGGAAGAGTCATCTAACTTGATTCTGTCATAATTTAAGTGGAAATCCTGTTACATACCATCCAAGGGTGGGCAGAACACAGCCCACATTGTTTTCATAAAGATCTTATTCTGACATTCTCGATTTAAATAAGGCAAAGCTAACTCTAGAAAATAGTTCTGGATAGGATACTAATAGTAATATAACTGCTCTCTATAGTACAAGAACACTGGTCAAAACCACAGATTCTAAACAGAACCACCATGAACAAAATAGCCAACATATTTTGCATTCTAGCTTGCTAATAACTAAAATGTGCTATTGCCAGAATAAGTTTCCCTCAGAGCAAAATTTAAGAATCATATTATTTAGCTGGTTACCAGACTGTTTGAGTTATCTGTCCCTTATTTAATCCAAGGGATTACTCAACAAAACCAATGTTCATTCAACAACATTTACGAAATCTGTTGTGGATTACCACTATCACCAGTTAAACCTGTTTCAAATTTATTGCTTTCATTCAGGTTAAATAATAAAAGGGTCCATTTGTACCACCACATGTATATACACGAATTCAGCTTTCATCATTCTCTACAAGTTTAATCCAGTGATTTATGTTTTTTAACACAGTTTTGGGGAATCCGTTGAAGAACCTCAGCCAGACTGATAGAAGAGTTAGACTGGATTAATGGGATATGTTTAAAGCCAGCCTATTCTGTTTGGTGAAAGAGAAAAGGCAAATATTTTAACACTGAAACCCTGCGTGAGGTTCTAATCATTTTAATGACTTTAGCAAAGGAGAACAGAGCAAGGTTGGGAAAGTTCAAAGACACTGATCTTTATTATTAGAAATATGTTAGAACAGCAAAGAAGCAAAGCTGCTTTTTTCTACTTTTTCTTTAGTCACAGCAGGAAATAACACTCCACAGATTAGAGTTTTCTGACATTTAAGCAGTCAGGGCAGTGGTTACATTTTAATTTAATTTTTTTTTTAATTCTCTCAGTCTTCCAACGTTTAAAATGCACACACCATACAGAAAATTCTGTGTGACTTGCTTGTCTTACGTTTCTTAACACAGGTAAATTTTTTAATTTAAATTGAATTGAATGGCTGAGGGTTTTGTTATTGGGATACAAAGATTTTTGCCTTAGGTCAGCAGTTCAAATCCAGCTCAAGTTAGAAAAAACGGAAAGTGTTTAACCACCTAATGGACACGTGATGGGTTGCATGAAATGAACTGGGTGCTCACAGTCCAGTTTGCAATGGATAATACCCAACATAAAAACCACCACTGCTTCACCTCCCCAGCTGGCATTGTTTGGCAATCTTAGTAAAGAAGTCAGGAATTCATTACTTCCGCCCCTCTACCAGTAATCCCTCAGTTGAGGTGGTCAGGGCTGAGGTACAACAGTGATGTGGTGTGCGGAAGCTTACCTTGCTTCTCATGCTGTACCTGCAATATGGATAAATAGAGGATTTCTGTCTCCAGAGATATCACATGGGTCTTAAAAATCCTTCTCAAAGCACTGAAGGAATGAGAAGATTGGAATGTCCGGAACCCTATGTGCACTTCCCACATTCCATGTTATAAAGCTTTTTCATGTAGCAACTTTTAATCTTCAGCAACAAATTAAGACTTTCTTGAACAATTTGTTAAAACATGGCTCTTCCTACAAGCAGTGGGCAAATTGAAGCTTTAGAAAGGAATGTCTGGTTTTGCTTGATATGCAGTTCTGATTATTTCTAATTTAGCCTAACTAACTTTTGTTATCATAGAATCATAGAACTGGAAGGGACCTTGAGAGGTCATCTATCCCAGTCCCCTGCACTCATGGCAGGACTAAGTATTATATCTCTTGGACTCCTTATACTATGAACATTATCAAGATGGAAGAAGCGAAAACAAAGTGTTCTGTTGCTTAGAATAAGGCACTGAGAGTCAAGTTCAAAGTTGAGGACCTAAAGTTAAGCATAATCCACATTTGAGGACCAAAATAAGAGCTGCCTGGTTTTCAAAGGGGCTGAGTGCTTTGAACTTCCACTGAAGTCAATGGACATTGTGGAATTTCAGCATCCCAATAATCAGAATTTTTAGTCGGGTGCTTAAATATGGATTTAGGTTCCTGATGTTAGGCACCCAAGTTTGAACATTGTTGGTAAAATCAATGGTATTTAGGTGTCTAAGGGACTTTGATGCTTTTGAAAAAGGGATTAAGAGTCATCCTTTGAAAATATTACCCTTTTAACCCTAAACTATTTCCCCTGCTATACACATTGTGTGACTCAGACAAGTCATTATCTTCTCTGTAGCTCAGTTTACCAGCTGTAATTTAATGAGGCTTAATCAGTGTTTGTAGAGGGTTTTAGAACCCCTGATGAAAGAATCATAAGTGCAAAGTATCATTATTAGTAGTATTGTTAAAAATCTCTTACAACAAAATACATGCCTTCTCCAAGTTCTGAAGCACTCATAAACAAGGTACTTCCCTTGACTCCTGCTCCCTCTGGGAGAAAGGAGGAATGACTGACTTCAGCTCAGGTTAAATATTTAGAAGCAACTTAAAATATCTTGCCCTGTCTGATTTGCTTTAGTGATCACAGTGGTATTTACAAAGAAGCCCAACAAAACTCTTGGAACTATACTGTACACTTGTGTACAAGGGTGAAATTCACTCCTGTGCAGAGAACCAGCACCATAACTATGCGCCTCCTAAATCCCATTTGCACAATGAAAATAGAACTTAAGTGAGATGTAAAAGAGGCCAGAGCCTAGTACAGGGTCCCTGTGAATTACACCCGATGCAATTATTTTCCTCACATAAAAGATCTTTGGTTTTATTTTAGTACTAAGGGGCCAAATCCTGCAGAAATTACATAGACAAAACTCCCAGTGAATTCCCAGAAGCAACATCTGAGTAAGAAAGGACTCAGCAAGGAGTACAAGATTTGGCCTTCAGTGTTTAAAAATATTTTGGCTTCAGCTTACTGACCAGTTCAGAATGTCCAATTATGGTACTAATTACATACAATCGTATTTTCCCCACATTCCTTATTTAGTCACTATTTTTAGTTGCTGTTTTGTTTTTGTGCCACCTTGCCATCACTTTGACATCCTTTTGTCTTGATGATCCAGTATAAATTTATTTATTGAAAACATGCTGTCAAAACAAAACCTTACATTTTTACTGGAATTCAAGACTGTAGAGAACTAGGCTGGGAACTGTCTCAGGACATGTTCCTCAAGTCCCACTAGGATGGCAACACCTGATAACATAGAGACGACATAGTTAAAGTGAAATCCTGACCTTGCACAGCCTGAAAACAAACAAACAAAAAAACTAGGAAGGGTGGAAGAGATTTCTACAGTTGTAGAAGTGAGGGAAGAATCCGCTTCAGCAAGCTACAGAGCTGCAATGCAGCTGAGAAGACCAGTGCGTCAACATGGTTATGGATCCATTCACTAGGCCTACAATACCAAATCACTTCCCGATATCAATCTGAAGCACATGTCCCAGCTCTGCATGGGCTTCACCAGTCCTACCCCTTCTCGCCCTGCTTAGTGGAATCATATTGATTCCACTTTATCATAGGCCTCCTTACACCATTTGTCTGGACAGATTTGTCCATTAATTCCTAAAGACTAGACTGAGGTTTTAGTCTTGAGCAAGAGGCACTGCGTAACTTTTTCACTGCTCAGAGAGTTACAATTCTTGCCCTGTTCCCCTCTTGCTCTAGGGAGGGCAAGTTACTGCCAGGGCCGTCCTTACCCATTTGCAAAGTACGCAGCTGCATAGGGCACCAGTCCCTGCCCTGCCTCTTCCCCACCTCTTCCTGGCCTTGCCCAGCCCTGTCCCCACTCCTCTGAGTTCTGTGGGATCCGCACTTTTGTTGAGTGCTGGGAGGTGGTTTCCCCCTGTCCCTCAAGCCAGCCCCGCCCCACCCACGGAGGCCTAGGGTCCACTCCCCTTCCCCCCTCCTCGGGGCCTGCTCCTTGCCTGCCCCGCCCAGGCCTGGGGCCAGGCCCCCCGGTCCATCCCACAGAGGCCTGGGCCCCCCCCCCACACACACACCCCGTGGGGGGGCTGCGTAGGGCCCCAGAATAGCTAGGGATGGTCCTGGTTACTGCAGCCCTTGAGCGAGTGCAGCCTACTTCCTCTCTTGTGCCTGCCCTGACTGGCATGGAAGGCAGGAGGAAGAGCAAAAACCAAGTCACGCTCTGCCCTCTCTTTACTGACTTGCTCATGGGAAGGAGCATCTGGAAACCAAAGCCTACATTCCACAACAGAATGATACAAGGCTGAGCAAAAAAAGTGCATGGGGAGCTTTACGCCCCTGCTTGGCTGAGTGAGACCAGGGCACCAAGGAAAGGGCCAGAGGTAGTCTATTTTTTGTCAAGGTCCAAATTTCTTGGTCAAGGCATAGTCAAGGTCCAGACTCCAGAGAAACATTTTTCACGCTGCAGTAACAATAATGATAATAAGAAATAAATAAAAAGATTTTGCAGTCTGTTCAAAAACATCTGATAGTCCAAATCTGGCCTGCGGTCCGCCTATTGACTACCCCAGTATAGGTGATAACAATCTGAGCACTTTTGGAGCAGGATTGAGGTCTAAATACTATCCAATCCACCAGATATTATTTTTATATATAATTGTCCAAAAATTGCAACAAGCTCAAGAGAAAACATTGTGTCACTAGTGCAAGACACCAGCTTGTTGCTTACAACTCTGTGGTTCTGCAGAAGAGGTGCAAATACTTCCTTAGAATTCAACATGCTGCAGGGAAATGACAGCACTTTTCAATTGTTGGCACTTGTGCAATGTGCTGCGAAGAAAGAATGACAGAACAGACAGACAGACAGACTGAAATGTAATAGACTCTGCTGTTTGTCAGTCTGTTGGGAATTTTAAATAGCTGCTTGGCATCCTTCAACACTTTGGTCCGCTGAGAAGAAATATACGTTTTGAAAATCTGAATGTTACTTTGAAACAAACCTGTCTGTAAACCTTTGACAAATCTTTCATTACAGAAATGTGTAAGTATGGCTACCAGTGTTAGGTAGGAAAGTCATAATGACAAGGAGAACCATTTATCATCCATACTCTGTGCATACTGTTTACTGGATAAGGTGTATGCCAACAGTAAGAGTTAAACAGCATTCTAAACAGCTGTTCACATCAATCTGCCTAGCAGCTATGGAAAGGCCTAAAGTGTTTCCGTTTCAAATAATTTAGCATGGAGGTAGTTAGTGGCACCTGTCTTTGACTTCTCACTAGTCCTGAACCCTTACTGGCCCAGTGTATGCATGGTTTGGTTCACCAGGCCCCTTTAAAGTTAATGACAAAGCCACCTACATAGAAATAATGCAACACAAGCTAGAATAAAATGCACAGTAGAATAAAATGGATCACTGAGTATTATTCTCCAGACTGGATGAAGGGATACTTAGTATATTGACCACAAAAGTAGTGTTTGATTCACTTCTGCTTGAGTCAGTGAGACACAAGGCAGGAGATCTTTGCACTGCAGCTCTCTAAAGCCCACTATTAAGCAGCTTGCATTCTGAGGTAGTGTTAAAAGAGGGCAGTTAAATCTGAGGGGAAGACTACTGCATAGTAGCCCTGCCAGTCGTTGAGTCTGCATGCCCGAGGTATTGAATCAGCACATCAACTGGCTAGCCTCAGTAGCCAATGCTGACCCATTTCAGGTCTCCTAATGTCACCACAACCCCCTATAATGCAGATGTTCCATTGCCTGTGCCCTGGATTATGCCAGCGGAAACTGGCATAACCCCAGGGCTGAATCTGGCCTGTGGTTTCCCTTCTTTTTCCCGTAACCAGGTGTTTTAATATAGCCAAACACTATTTAAAAAATAACACAAACACATCTTGGTTTTGTATGAGGGGAAATAACAGGCCTCTTTATAGCACACATTTTTATCCTGCCATAAAATTGGCACCTGGTGTAACAAAAAATGATATCAGTGTGCACTTTATAGACTTAATGTGAATAATGCAAGAAGTATTAAATGAAAGAGGCACTGAAATTACCACTGCTGATAATTTTTCAAGAGTGCAGAATAATTTCTTGAGAAAACAAGAGGCACTATTCATTATGCTGTATCACATGAGCTCCAGTTTCATATTTTTCCCCCTCCCGGCATTAGGTTTGAAAAATGCAAGGATCCCAGCTGCTTAATAATGATGTTGTTGTATTCATGCAAATCCCTCAGAACTTATGTCAATGTTTAATTTTACAATAAATATAAAAAGAAGCTTGTTGCATCTGTAGTCCCCTGGCTGGTAACAGACTTGTCATCCGAAACATTTCCCACCAGTCGCCTCACTGTTCTAGAGGTGGTAATAGTCTACGGAAAACGTTAACATTCATGTGGTGTATTGAGAGAAGTTTATAGATATTGACAGTAGTGTTCATGAAATAGATTATATCAAAACACCAAATATATTACCTTTACCCCAGCGGTAAGCTTTTGTAAATTGAAGTCAAATATGTAATCGTTGAACTATGCTAGGATGATAAAAAGAAGCAAAGAAAGGACTTCAAGTGCTATGGATTTATAGATGGAACTGTTCCATCATTTCTCCTTAATGAGTTTTAAGATATTTTTTACTCTATTTATTTACTGTGCAAGTCCACACGATGGACTTATAAATGGAGAGCTAGAGACTGCACTGTTGGTGTAAGCAAAGATCCCACTGACATCCATGGCAGTTTTGCCTCTGTGAGAGCTGCAAAATAAGGGGTCCTGAGGATTTAGTCCAATCACAGGATTTAGTCCAAATCCTGCTGAGAAAAGTCTTGTGGAATTTAAGGATGAAAATAGCAGGGTTGTATAGACATTAAATAGGATTCTAGAGAAATAACTCTAAAAACCTATAAAATTTAATACAGAATTATATGATGTGTATGGAATTTGTAAACCATTTTATAGAATTTAACAGAGAAAATTCCATAGAGAAGTTATTCTGCATTCAGGAGTTTTCCATACGAGTAAACCCATTTGAAACAAGCTGGATATATTTAGAAAAATGTATGTTTCTTCAAATACTGGCACGGCAGATTGCTAGGGCTTTATAATTTGAGATAGTTACAAAATTGCTCCTATTTCTGAACTTTAGATCACTAAAGCAACATTAGCTGAGCTGTTTTCACAACCCTATGGGGGGAAAAAAATGAAATGACAGAAAAAGGTCACTAATTGCCTTAGACATATTTACTTGTATTTCCACTTCTTGCAATGGGAGCTGGAATGTAAAACATAGACAAGTCTAAGGCAGAGGGAAGTATATATGTTTTACATCAGTTTGCTTGCTGTGCCTGGTCAAATGAGCATAGTAGGGGGGAAGCATATTTAAAATACTAGGCTTGCTGTGCACGGGAACCAAAGCACCAGAGACCCTGGGTGAAATCTGGATTCCACTGTAGTCAATCAGGGCTTTGCCAGCTTCAGCTGGGCCAGGATTTCATCCCCAGGCTATTCAGCAGATCTCCATGGGAGGCTTCCAGAGTTTGGCACGTAGGGCTCCGAGGAATGCAAGTGACCTGGGGGACATGTCTTGTGGGCCCATTGACAATGTGAATTCACTGTGCCATGAAGCTTCCCAGGTGGAGAAGATTGCAGCAGGCCACTTCTCCTACTCCATCCCATACGCTGTAGTAGCAGCAGCTGTGTCCTGGTTGTGTCAGTGCCAGGGAGTAAGGTTTCTATTCCCCGCACTCCCATGCAGTTTTAAAAGCTAACCCCTTTCTTTCACTTGATAGTTGATCAACATTCGAGCCACAAAAATACCTTTCTGCTTCTTTAAGAAAAGGTTTAAAACAATCGACAATTGGCAAGAGCAAAGCTGATACAAGCACATTCAGATTCCTCATCCTTACCCTCACCTGCAGGCATCCCCATGACTCTACCCTTTCTACACTTCACCTCCTACTTCTTCCCCTCATACGCCTTTCACTCTGTTAACTCGGGGTTTGTCTACACTACCACTTTTGTCAGTAAAAGTTTTGGCGATCAGGAGTGTGCAGAAAAAAACAAACAAACAAACAAGAGGGTCTCCTGTCGACATAGCTAACTCTGCTCTGTTGTGGATGGTTTAATATGCCGACAGGAGAGCTCTCTTCTGCTGGCAAAGAGCGGCTACACAGGAGACCTTACAGTGGCACAGCAGTACACTCCCTTTTGTTTCTTTTTTTCATGCCGCTTCTTATGTCTGGACCAGCCGAGCCCCTTCCACATTTCTCCAGTGACTTCATTCTCCTTCTTCGAGTCCTTCCTCATAACTTTTTTCAGGCTAACATTCCATCTCCAGTCATTGCTTGAGAGCTGCCCATTGCCACTCCTTTGCTAATGTCCCACAGGTCAGGCTTACTAAACACCACAAGCTAACAAAGTCAATCCAAACAAGCTTTGCCAGAGAACATTTCCTATTCTCCTTTTGTGTTGTCACATCCTCCTTTGTTCTCTCTCTCACACACACACACACACACACACACACACACACACACACACACGTTGATAATGGTTTTGCTCACTGTGTAATCTGTATCGAGTAAGTAGCCTAGGACATGAACTTGTCTTCCTTTGTGTCTGTAAAATGCCTAGCACATGCAATAATAATAAATACTAATACAATAATAATGACAATGATACTATCTTTGCTAACCGTGTGTCCTTAGATTTGGGCATGTTGCAAGTGGGTTTGAATAGGGCTGTGTGTGAAAGGTTATGTTTATCTTTGCAACTCTACGTGTGGCTGTGTCTCAGAGGAACTGCTTGGTGTTAATGAAAAGTTGCGTAGTTTTTCTAACACACTAGGGATCCCCTATGAGCTACACCACATGCACCCCCACTTTATAATCCATCTTTACTCTTCTTTTCTTTCCCTCTTGCTCTCTATGCTCGTGTACTTGTAAATCCCCCATTGCATAGAGATTGAGTATTTGTATGATGACAAATCCTCCTCAATAGGGTGACCAGATGTCCTGATTTTATAGGAACAGTCCCAATTTTTGGGTCTTTTTCTTATATAGGCTTCTATTACCCCTCCACCCCCGTCCCAATTTTTCACATTTGCTGTCTGGTCACCCTATATAAACTATCTTGTCTATATTATACGTACAGCTATAAAAATATTTAAAGTAAATTACAGAAATACTTGCGTTTTGTGGGACATTAGCAATTTAAGAATGGTGCCTTTCACTCTAACACTGACATTGATTCCAGCATTGCTACTTTGCTAACCTTTTCACGTGCTCATCGAAAATCAGATATGGATCTAGAATGAAATACCTGATCTTCACAGATACCTTTAAGATACTATCAAATACTAGCAGGTAATCCAGTAACTCAATCTACTTGGAAAAATATGCACCAGGAACTCAATACCGGCAAGAAACCTAATTGAAATGAATGTGTGACAGTGAAACTTGGCAACCTTTAACTAGCCCCCCAAACGCAGCTATTTATACATCTATTTTTTTTAAGTACTTCTCATGATAAATAGGAAGCTGATAAATCTACCAAGACAATCAAAGAAGCAGGCACAATTTTTAAAATATAAAACTTTAGATGGTATTGAGACTTTCTGGATTCCTACCTTTTTTCTATTACAAACTTCTTTTTGAGAGCACTGAACATTGTGAATTTATTTCCCTAATTACAGTTACAGAAGTGCCTTTGCCAAAGAAACATGTCAATCCATCTATTCTAGACAGCCACGGCATCGTAATATACCCTGGTGTGAACGAACCAGATCAAGCTGCAAAAGCACAGCGAGTCGTACATTAGCCATCCCATTCTGGATGTACACGGTGCTCTGCATCCACACACCATGATCCCTGCAAGATCTGGGGATTGTTGCACCTGTTTCAAATCCCAGCAAAGCTCCCTGGAGCAGGTGCATAATGTCTATGGTTTATAAGGTCTGTTTGCACCTGTGCATCTTAACTAATGACTCTTTTCTGTTTGCTCTTGTTTTGATCTCAGGAGCGTGGGAGATGCTGCTGAAGCAGCAGACAGGCAGCTGTGGGAAGCCCCAGTAAAGTACATCAGGGGCATGTGCCTATGTATGTGCCTGCTAAACTAACTACTGATTTTGTCCTTTATCTTTCACAGGCTGCTCCCAGTGGGATTTTAAAAAAGTTCACATTTTAGAAATTTTTATTAAGGTTTTATGTTCTATTTTACTGTTGTGACCTTCTGTGTTGCTCTGGGGATTGGGGTACCAAGGAGGTCGGCGGAACCAAGAGCCTTTTGGTCCAGCTCTGAATAGGAGTGTGTGTAGGGAGCACAGGACCAGGACCAATCACATATTACCTCAAGTACTCTTGGGCCTGCATGCACCTACTGGTAAGTGGCTAGCAAGGTAACAGAACCAGGCACTAACGGAAAGGTGTAGAGGAACATTGTGGGATTGCACTAGGAGGCAACAAAAGGTGCTGAAGCATTAATACAATGCTCCCCATTAATAAAAACTATGAGATTGGGGGGGGGGGGTGGAGAAGAGAGAGAGAAATGCAACAAGGCCATTTCACAGGATTCCCCCTGCCCACACCCATGTTCAGTTGAAGGCTTGTGGGATATTAGGTCCAGGAGTTGGCCACATTAGCATGCGAGTTGGGTGGTCTATACAGCTTGTTGCATTATCAATTGCAAACAATGTTTTACAAATTTAGCCTTTTTTCTGTTCATAACTCTTTTGATCCTAGTTTCTGTATTCATTATTCATGTGTATTCATTATTCATAGCTAATCACCTTATAGTATGAATAATTCTCATCTTATAGGTAGTTCATAAACTGTTCAGTTGGACTGTATGTTATTTGTGCTGTGTGATTGGCCTTGGTATTATTTTTGTTCTTTGATTGGAGGAGTGAAATGTTTGAAACAAACGAATGAATAACAAATGACGAATACTGAATAACAAATACTTTTGTTCATGCACAAATACCCTTGTTTGCACGTGAATACAAGTGATTTTGTATAAAGAACGGCCATTCCCCAAATGTGGGTGAAAAACCCCCTCACATGAATGCAGTCTAATAGCAAATAAGAGAAGTACTCCTATGCTTGAACAGAGGTTACACATTCAAATTGCTGTTTGCAGGTAGTGTTTTGCAATATTCTATCAGCTCCAGTGTAATGCATGTATAAGATACCAAGGGCAAAATAATTCATATTGGGAATGACTGTGACCTGAATCCATTCAGATAAGTCACCAAAAATGTTGATCTGCATAGAATCTTAAAGATTCTGCTGAACTTTACACAATAAGCAACTTTAGCACTACTTATATTTCATAAATTTCACATTATCTGGATAAATACATGTCTTTAAATGCATCTTTTGTATCCCATATCCTTTCCTGGCTTTAAAAGAGTTAGTCCAAGATCAGCTAGATACTGAAGTTTAAAGCTGAGTCTATTGTAATAACAGTAAAGTTTAATGATGCATAGCTGTGAGAGACTGACAAATTCCCAGCCAAAGTATTGATTCCTAGAGAATTTATGAAGTACATACTGTATTCTGTGTCATTATGGTCCATTTTTGGCTGAAAGACTCATGTAAAATAGATTTTTAAATGAGTGGTAATAGCCAGACATAAAGAAGGTATTGATGTGTGTCACGAAGGGTGAAATAGCATGCCAGGTAAAGGCATATAACAAATTGAAAACAACGGTGCTTCAATTCCTACAAATGTAAATTTGTTTTTAGCTTTAATCAAACCTTTGTTTCAATAGGTCTGAATTTTGCCACACCAAGTGCTAAAAAAAACAAAAAAACAGATTTTTAAAATGTAATTATTTACAGTTCGATTTCATGCTTCACTTTGGAATATGTGTCTATAAAATGCATATCTCACTTACAGACATGTTAATCAATATGAATTGTGTACTACATTACAACAAAACTACATCTGAGATTATTAGAAAAAAAATCAAATGCACATAGATCTGCTTACTGGAGCAATATGTGAAAATTAATAGCTTGAACCTCTACAGAACTGGTGGTTAGAAGAAAGGGCACTCTACCTTTTTAAAGTGAGAGCTCTAGTAAAGCTGTCTGATATACCCTGATGAGGTAAAACCAAATTATGGCACAGACAAGACTTGAAAGCAGGCTAAAAAAATGAGGGTGAAGAGAAGCTTAGACAAAGCTGGAGAAAAGGAGAAGAGAATAATTGATTGGGTTGCTAAGGTTTTACAGAAAAGTAACACTGCATTTTAATTGCATTCCAGCAACCTCTTTTAGAGCTAGAAAAAGAGGTCACCTAGGTCTAACAGTGTTAGGGACCTACATAGTCCAGACATAAATATATCTCCCACGCACTCAGAAGCGCCATGAGAATCAGCTAAACCCTCCTTGGAGCAGCTGCTTTTCAACAATTCAAGAGTTTATCAGCCTAATAAAAAAGTAGCTTGGCAGGAAAAAAAAAAAAAAGGCTGACAAGCTCAATAGGCTCTTCTGTGGCCTAGTGGGGCTGAAGAACTCTTCAAGGTCTTAGGCAGCACTGAACAGAGGGCTCTGAACTGGCACAATCATCTGTACTACAAACAAGCCGCAAGACCCAGAGAGAGGTCATTCTTTACGTAAATGTTTTTCCCAGGCAAAATGCAGGAGAATTAAAAGAAAACGGGTTGAATCCAGGGTGCAAGGTTAGAACAGAAGTATCTTTAAGCTCAGGGAATCAGGAAAGATATTCCCACCTGTAATGCAATATCATAGCAGAAGTATTCACTACACTGGCCCAGTTCAAGTCCATCCGTGTTTTTGTTTTTCATGGGTTCAGTAGGATTTATCAGAGCAGCCATCAGTTCTCAAAAGTAATGTGTATAAGGTCTAAATCTCCAGCTCAGGTTTTTACAGGAGTTTTAAGGACTCAGTTTGACAAAGTGTAATTAAGTCAGTTAGTGATTTCACCGGCTTATTTCTTTTCTATTTGTTGTTTATTTTTAAATTGAAATGGCCTGAGCAAATTTACCTTAATTCAAATCTTCCTGGCTATTACCAATTTAAGACAGACCTTTAACATTACTGTAACATAGCTTTCATGTGTTACTATGTGTACACATGTAGTATAGCCAAGTATACATAATTACTGTATCTGACTTCAACAAATCAGCTTTACAAAAACAGAACTGTCCCTTTTATCAACAACATTAACAGTTGAAAAGGGGAAAATAAGTCAACTTAATGGCATATTAGATTTAGTAAATAAGCTATTCCTCCCATTATTAGTTCACTTGATGACAAGTGTTCAGGGACCACCTTTGATCATTGACAAGGCCTCACAAAATTGTATAAACTATCATAAATACCTATAATTAGCAGCATCAAGTTATTTTTGACCTACAGCAAAGGAATGACTTCACATACTTCAGAATTTTCAGGATGTTTACTTACTGATCCATGCTGCTCATTTGTGCTTATAGACTATACAGTTTCTAAACTGCCTGCATGCAGCTGCATGTACAAAAAAGGACATTTATAATGTGGCTGCAGGAGCAGGGACTAGGATATGGGTTGCAGGATGTATGTGATGGAAGCAAGCAGCCAATAGAAGGAGTGAATGAGTGACCCTAAGAAGTAGTAAAGAGTCAGGGCTTCTTAGGCACAGCTTTCGCTGGAGTAGGTGACTTGGGGATTTCTGAGCAAGGAAATTGCCTGCTGTGGTTTGTTTCTACCATGATCAGGGCAACAGGACTTTATGTACATTTGCATGAATCAACAAGTTTAGACCAAGAATATACCTGACTCATCGCCAATTTCTCATCCTAATGGAAACAACCTTGCAAGACCCTGAATTCTGGCTAACCATTGGGGACAAATGGGGAACAATAGTCTAACAAACTAAATCACTGGAAAAACGTTTCTATAATTAATTCACCAGCACATTACTAGGAATAACTCAAAATTAACTGTGTTCTCTGTTGCTAAACGGACAGAGAAAAAGATGGCACACAAATGGTTTCCTGTGTAAACTTTTTACACATAACCACTAAATTCCTCCTAGACTATATTTGGCTCTCAGGCCAGTATGCATCCAAAAAAGTATGCCAGTGCACAGCAAATGGGAATGAAGACATAGACCAATAACACACATACAACAAAGTCAAACCATACAGTAAATGAGTTCTGAATTAGGCTAGATAAAGTACATAATGGTTCAATGTGATTCGTGTATTTATAATACACTTTCTGGTTTTTGTCTTTGGTTCAGGGAGGAAGGCTTCCATTAAACAAACAAACCAAAAATAAAGTCTAGACCATAGTAACTTGTGTTTTTTAATATACTTTTGTTTACTAAGATGGTCAGTCCTGTGGCATTTGTAAAAACAAGACAAAGGTAAGAGCTATCTAATAGAGGGTGTTTAAAAATAAAATGTTTTAAACATTTGAGGGGTTTTTTGGCCTTAGTAGGGATCCTTAACTTTAAGAATGGATCAGTCATTAAGGGCAAGTCTACACTACAGCACTACATCAGATAGCTGCACCGCGTCTGGTGAAGATGTGTTATGCTGACGGGAGAGTGCTCTCCCGTCGGCATAATTACACCACCTTGGCGAGAAGAGGAAGCGCTGTCTGGGGGAAAACGTCTCCCGCCATCATTGCACCTGTGTGGACAGCATAACACCTGGGTCGCTCGGGGTAGAGGGCTTTTTCACACCCCTGAGCAATGCAAGTTAGATCGACTTAAGCAGTAGTCTAGACCTGCCACCAAAATAGTCTCATGTTAGACATTATTCGGACCTGATTCTCCCTTTCCCTGTACCTTGTATACTCATTTATGCCTGTGTGAAGTGAGTGCAAAGGGAGTATAAAATGACTATCCATCAGAATAGCTGTATTATATGCCAACTTTGCACTCAATCCTTGGATGTGCTGATCTGGTGCACAGCAACCCTAGCCTGTATAACTGGCTATGGCAGGATCATCCAGTGCCACTGAGCCAGCACCAACAGCTCCTGCAGCAGATGGAGGATGTGTGGCCTGAAGGAACTGTCTTCCCTACATCCTGGCAACAAAGGACTGCTGTTACAGCCCCTGGGAGCCATTGACAACTGGTATAAATTACACCAGTTTTTAGCCAATATTTGTTAAGTTCTGTTGGAGTATTGGCCTTAAATATATCAGCCCTGGTGTCTTAAAGCTTCCATCACACCCTCTCCGGAGAGGAGCACTTCTGGGTTGCAGCTAAGGATCAAGGCCATGTACCCTGGTGTAATGATTGCCTGAGCTGCAAGGTAGGAGAATCAGACCTCTCATCCCCAGATACAACTTGCTTTATTTACAGAGTTCTCTCCGCTCAGATTCACAGTTGCAGGAAGCTAGTTTCAGCAGATGATACTGTGCAGTTTTACAGCCTTACAGCCATTTAGTTCATGTTATTGAAATCTACTTTTGTGGAGATTATGTAAAAGTATGTTTCCCATAGGACAGAGTCTGACCAACCCGAATGGGTATAAGTGAACTGCTCAAAAAGGAAGAGCAGGCCAGAGCTTACCTAATGTGATCCATCATAGGGGCCAAAGGGAATAATTATCCTCTGCATGACTGGTTTTGCTTTGTAAGTTACCATATGTACTGTCCTCACCATGTTGGAATGCATAATCTGGATGCTGCTCTAATGGTATTTCCCTTGATTATGTCACTCAATAAAAATGATAGTTTAAAAACAGACAGGAAAGTTCAATACAACACATCATCTGATCCATCCTAGCACTGTTAAAGGTACATCAGCCTAAATAAATGGTTCTGATGCTAGTGGGATAGGTACCTCAGCTTTGAAAATCCCACCCATAGTGCTTTGAACAAGAAGAGCTGCATAGAATTACAGAAATTGGAGATGGCAATAGGGACATCTTGCCCATCCATTTGCAAGTAAAAGAGTGACTCACACAGGATGGTGCCAAGAATTGCTATAGTCACTAATCACTTTTATTGAGTTATTGAATGCACAAACATTTAAATGCACCATAAATAGCAAGACCTTATGGAGTAATTATATGTGAGCTCAATTTTGGTTAAGGTAACACTTGTGTGATTTTCAGAGTAGCAGCCGTGTTAGTCTGTATCCGCAAAAAGAAGAACAGGAGTACTTGTGGCACCTTAGAGACTAACAAATTTATTAGAGCATAAGCTTTCGTGGATGCATCCGAAGAAGTGGGCTGTAGTCCACAAAAGCTTATGCTCTAATAAATTTGTTAGTCTCTAAGGTGCCACAAGTACGCCTGTTCTTCTTTTTACTTGTGTGATTGTGAGTAGTAATGTATCTCATCAAAATACAAAGGCAGCAGATTACTGGTTTAAAATATTATATGTAGTTTAAAAAAGTAATCTGCTGATTACACACACACACACACACACACACACACACTTCAGTATGTGTATATCACATACATACAGGTATACACATATGCCATTCTGATATACCCATCCCTCATATCTATGTGCCTATGGATACACATTCAGAAAAAATACAACCTGAACTCTTTTGTACAAACTTCAGAGAAACGTCATAAAAAGAGCATGCTCTGATTTGGTTTTTTTAAATAATTAAAATAACATAACATCCCATCTTCTCTACAATCAAAATCATGTTATTTTGAAGGCCCTTTATAGTTCTTCTGCATCTCTTCCTTCAGTCTGATTACAATCAATAACTTATTTTATATTAAGATATACATATGTAGTACCACACAGTATACTCGATACACACTCACATGCATATATATTTTGGAACCTAATGACTGTGCTATGAACCTGTCCACATTAATATATATATATATGTGGAGAGAGAGAGAGAGAACCTAATTATGGTGTCAGCTGTGAGGCATACTGGAGAAGAAAGGGTGCAAGTTGCATCAGATGGCCTTAAAAACAGTACCCTGCTTCGAATATAGAATACACACATATGCCAAAATCTGGTCTAATATTACTTCTTTCCTGGGGGTTTGCTTTTTATACTTGATAAGGAATGATCAGACTCATGTTATATAAATGTGGGTGATAGACTAAGTACTACAATGATACAGATATAAACAAAAATGATTAAACAAAAACAGTCCTATATTGCATGTATATTGCATTCCCAGAGGTCACAATCTACTTCATACTGGTGGGTTTGCAAAAGCTACATTAATATAAAGACCCCATTCAGATATTGTATAAAATATACCGCACTGTGAGATGTAATATTTGCTCCACAGATGAAGATAACAGCATATCAATCTGCCTGCAAATCTAATGATCTACTTTCTGCTAAAACCCATTAAAAATATCTTTAGACCTTCACCCAAATATAAGTACTGAGAGTGGCTAAGGCATCTGTCCACAGTACACACTGATAAGCTAATTAGTTACCAAACCTTGGGTATGCGACATTAAATATAGTGACTCTTCAGAAAAGTGTGGATGGTCCTCCCAAGTCCGAAACATGATTGCTCACTACTAGGAGCAGAATAATTTGTGTATAGATCCCAAACAAATATTTGACGTGATCCACCACGATCCTCAGTATCACATCTGTTCACCTTTTTCCTGCTCTACCCTATATTCTGGGCCAAATTGGGATCAAGAGGTCTTGTATGGCTGCACAGGAGGCAGTCAGGAAGCTCCACCATTCTGGGAAGAGCCCATTACAACAGTACATCTTGTGGGCAGGAACTGATTACCTGTATCTTATTCAAAGAGGGTGAGGTGGAGTAGGGAGGAAGTGAGGGTATGGCCCCTCCAGCCAATAGGATTATTCTTAGTAGTACCATTGTGCCTCAGAGCCCTACTCCTGGAGCAGGACCCCACTGTGCAAGCACAGAACAAAAAGACGGACCCTGCCCCAAGCAGCTTCCCATCTAAGTACAAGACAAGAGACAACAGATGGATACAGACTAATAGGGAAGTACAAGGAAAGAATGAGATAATATAGGTCAGCATGATAGGCAGTGGTCTCAACCACCAGTGGCCCTAACACTTGTCAAGTTTTTGTAGGCATCACGGCAAAGGACAGTTTTAAGGAAAGTTTTGGAGGAGGATGAGGTAGCTTTCAGGGAGTTCCTCCCAAGTATGAGGAACAACATGGGAGAAAGCATGAAGGCGTTTGTTTGAAAATTTAACAAGTGGACAATGGAAACTGGCATCATGGGCCATTCAGAGGCAAGAGTTGACATCTCATTATGTCATTTTTATGAAACACTGAGATAATAGGATGGGCCATGAAGGTCTTTGAAAGTGAAGACAAGAAGCCTATGTTTGATGCAATAGAGAAGGAGAAACCAGTGGAGGAGAGCTCTGGCCCAAGAAGCATGGCTGATGAACCAGGGGCAGTGATCTGTGTCATCCTTGAGGATGTGAATGAATTAGAAAAGAAGGTCAAAATAAAACCATTTAACCTTCCAGGGCTATGTCCTGCCATTCAGAAGTTGCAGGGATTTTTCTGTGAAAATAATAATAAATACTGCCAATTAGCTCTTGTATAGCATTTTTCATCAGTATTTCATCAGTATCAGATATTAAAGGGCTTTACAAAGGAGGTTAGTATCATAATAAGATGAAATAAGACAGATGTCAGAATGTAGTTCCATCTGAAAAGGAGTTAAGGCTAGTGCATTAAACTCAATGGAGAGAGAGATTTTTACGCTTTCTAGTGATTTAAGAGGAAAAATATAAATTGTGTCTTTCACATCATAATTACATGTTAACTCTGTTCAAAATATTCTGAAGATATCAGTAACAGTAGTTCTCAGTTATCCTAAAAAAAAAAAAAAAAAAAAAAAAAAAAGGATAAATTTGGCACCCTCTGTAATAAGCATGCAAATATAAAAGACAGAAAAAGCAGAGAATAAGCAACTTCCGCTGTATCATTTTCAGAGATATAAATGTCTGACATTAGTCAGGAACCCTGAAGGACTAGTTTCCTCTTGACACATCTATCATATAATGCCCATTCCTATTAAAGGGAGTCGGACATGCAGCTTGAGTGAAGAAGCAAAACCATATTACTGTGATGACTAGCTGGGCTCGTTACTAAGTATTCTTATGAGACAACGGTGTATGTGCTGAGGTAATAATACTGGGCCAATAAAATATGTCTTTTTTGCTTGTGTCACTTCTGATCTTGATGTTTTTGGAAGCAAGACTATTGGTTTCACACTTTCTGCTGACAGACGTGGCAAAGGCAGCCGTGTCTTACCAAATGAACCCACATTTTCAACCCTGGTGGTAGCTATAGTATTATTCCAAGATGTGAGGTATGAATAGCTCAGGTACTCCCTTTTAAATGAACAACCTGATTTTAATTCCCAGGCTGTGGTTGGCCGATTGGTGGCCCCTGATGTTTCCTTTTCCTTGTGACCCCAGCAATATAGGCCCCGTCCCCCAATCTAGGACAAGGGATGATGGCTAGTACAGGTTGCCCATCAGGAACTAGGAGTTTACTGCTGTATGTGCAAACTACTCAAATAGTTTACCAGGTCAGATGCCATAAGCTCAAGACCTGTCTGCTCTTCACTTTGCAGGACACATTGCTGAACATACTGCAACATTAATCATTTGAGAAATTGTTACAAGTAGGGGCTGACATAATTTACCTATACATACAACTCTTAGTTCTGTGCCTTCTATGTTATTTAAAAGGTGTCTTGAGAATGGCAATCTTCAATTGGTTAGACAGAACTGTCAGTTCAACCCTTACCTAGGGAAGGTCCCGATATCCACATACTGCAAATAGCAGAGGTCTATTACAATATTCATTCAGATGTCAATATATCATCGAAAGGTCGGTGCTTGGGACTCATCAGGGAAATAGTTGCTGGAGATTATTGTTACTGCAAGTTTAATTATATTTTAATTATTGTCAGGTTCTTCAGCATGGGCAGTTTTTAATTGTTGTTCAATCTAAATAAATAGTACTTTAGTAAATCTGACCACATAACAGACAAACATTGCTGGATACTGTCTGAAGAGCTCTCCATTGCTCTCATACGTCTTATGGAATAATTCTTTTGTACAAATCATCAATACCACTTTTGGTGGATCTATGTCAATAAACACCTGAAATCACTAAAGTATCAGCATTTATTACTCCATTTATAATTCTGATAGACTAGCAACAATAAACTCCCTTACTGGGAACTGTTTGTTCACAAAAATCTTTATTTTAATAAGGAATTGGAGTTTGAATTTCATATTTTCCAGTCCTCACCTACCCTTCCTGTATAATCAGTGTTGCCAACTCTTGCAATTTTATCATAAGTCTTGATATAGTTGATGTTGTTCTTAAAGCAGCAGCCCCTGGAATCAGGCAGGTATGTGAGAATTGCAACATTTAAAAATAAATAATAATAATAATAATAATAATTTTCTAGCCCTCGTGGTTGCAGAAAAAACCTAAAGGATCAAACCCAGAAAGCAAATAAAAAGAATCCCATATTTATTATTTTAAAAATCTCAAGCCAATATAATAATTGTGGGGGCATGCTGCCTGACTCACAGTCTAACAACACTGTGGCAATACTGTAAACTGCAGGTGTGAAGGGGTGGGGAGCTTACGGGGCACTGCCTGGAAGCAGAACTGAGTGAGATGAGTGGGCTAGGAGCACCCTCCTTTCCTGGCATTTTCAGCCTTTTCACCTGGTCCTTCCTCTAGTTTCTGTAGCTGTTCTAGCCAGCTCTCCTCCTAGTGGAAACACTAAAAAAAGCCACCAGGTACCCTGCAGGCACAGCTGCCAACTTTCACTTGGTAAATAAGCACCCTGATTTTCACAATAAGCCAAAAATCAAGCTAATTACATTTCAAAACAAGGGCAAAACAAGCCAATCCCCAAGAACCCCAACACTCTATGTGAATAGATCCCCCCGGCGTGCAGTCTGGGCCTGTTGTGCAGCCCTGACTCTCTCCCCCACTTGCCCCTACTTATCCCGCCCCTCCCCCCCCCCGCTTTCCAGGAGCCGATAAAAAAAAAAAAAAAAAAAAGCAGCAACAAGCCAAACAAAGAACAAGGTACAACCCCAAACCTAGCCAACAAGCAACTCACAAGCCAATTGAGCCAAAAACAAGCCCAATTTCAGCATTTTTTTTTTTTTTTTTTGGGGGGGGGGCACAGGTTTGGCATGTCTGCCTGCAGGCCTGCTTGGCTCTCTCAAATCTGCCTCACAGCTGTGTCCCGCCCCACACAGAGTTGCTGGTGGCTCCTCTACCCAAAACAGTTACAGTCTGTGGTTGGAGGCCTTTATACCTTCCAGGCTAGATTCCTTTGAGAGACAGAGGGAGGAGTTGAGGTCGATCTGGATCCATCCTGTCAGCTCCTTCGGAGTCCTGACGCTAGAGCACCCAGCTCTAAATTTGTTATCCAAGTAAAAGGTGCTCCATTAAAAGATGTATTAAAAAGCACAGCAACCCTGATTGGGGCTGGGGGGCGGGCGTCTCTAATCTATCTGAGTTTGAGAAGTAGGTTTTAGGTAGGAACAGTATATTCTTTCTACTGGCAGAGTGTAATCTGAAGGTGGAAAGTCAGGAAAGAAATTTTGAAATATCCGAGGGAGGAGGGGATGGAATAACATTATCCAGAGGGAACAATTTCAAAGAAAGAAGATTAGAATAAGAACCAGGATACGACTCTTTGTGTATTTGCAAAATCAGCAAAGCAGCAGTTGGACTGTAACTAACCCAGCCTCCAGGAAAAGGAGAGCCAACCCATTCTTAAGAGGGGAATGCACAGGTCTCTCCAGCATGCAGCTCTGGAACAAAGCAGGCGATCAGGAGCCAAATAGACTAGATCCAATTCCAATCACTTCTGCTAGTGCTAACTTTCTGTAGCAATTACATATCACCTTTAAATGAACAAGCTCTTGTTTGTCCAAGTTGTTCTCTGATGCACCCGAAAACAAAGCCGTTAGTGTTTTATCTGATCTGGATGGAACTGGGCTGCTTGAGGAAATACTTATTGTTACTGTTTTCAGTTAGGGCATTCTGTCTGCAGTGAAGGGGGTGCAGAATAAGAGGACCGAGCCCACCGAAATCATCCTGGCAAGATCTTCTGTTAAACTGTGCACCAAAAGGAACACAGGCTCAAAGGGGCAAAAAAAGTGGGTTTTTGTTGTTGTTATGAATTATCCAGTATAGCTCTGGCTGCAATACTATTTATCCTTTCCTGTAGCATAAACACACGGAGAAAGGCTATTCAATACTTCTTGTCCATTATGGAAACTACTAAGCCAAGTTCAATCCCGATTGGCTTCCCTTGTCTCACAGCCAAGGATGAATTTGGCCCCAATGTGTCCTGCTTTACTCAACGCGGTCCACATAATTTATGTTCAATGCATCTTATTACTCACTTAATCCCATCTGGGGATTGAGATACTATTTTGATTTCTATATGCTGAGACAGAGAGATTGTTATGCTGGAAATTAGTTTCTTGGTGCAGAGTGCTATTTACATTGTGTAGTGGAAGCCTTCCATGTCACAATTCATTAAGGCTCCTGTAATGAAGGATCCTCGGGCATTCCCCCATCCACCCCTAGGTCCATTACTCAGTCATGAAAAATTAGCTTTTAGCTACAACTTAGTATAAAAGGTCTCAACCAGAGAGCAAATAGGTTTTTCTACTGAGCGCAAAACTCAGGGTGGACCACCACAAGTGTTCTGTGATTCTGGAGCCTAGAACTTCATGGGGTAACTAGAAAAAAAATATATATATACCATTGGCTTCAAACAACAGAAAGTGTTTCATACCATCCAAACAAATATTTAAACCCCATGTCTAATATCAGCATCATGTAAGTGTCCCAATCCTACCAATCTTGTTCCATTGACACATCACTGTTCAAGTGGACAACATAAATAAAGCCAGAAGCCCAGCTGGAAAAGTAGTATGTTGGGAAGCTGCTCACATGAAGAAGCCTCTGAAAAAGACACTTTGGGGCAGATGTTTCAAGGTATTTAGTTCTCTAGCTCTCATAGATTTCCATAGGTGTTAGGCGCCAAAATACCTCTACAAATCTGGCCCTTCCTCCGAAGGCCCTGTGTGGGATGCTTTCATCCACTAGCATTCCCCCAGGGGTTGATTGGGTATTATGGCAAGTGTGCCTCAGTTTCCCCTTTGTTCAGCCAATCATTTAGCCCTGTGTCGGGCAGTTCCTCACTGTGACTCCAGCCCACCTACTGGATCATTAATAATCTCTCCTCTCTTGGGGCAGTAAAGAGTTTAATGAGTCAGAAGGTTGGTAACCCTAGCAAAGGGTCAATAGCCTCCAGCCGTTTGGGGTTAGGACCACTCTGCTGGGATTTGTAGGGGAAACCACCCAATCCTTTGGGTTCCAATCCAGAGAACCTGTATGAAGCTGTTACAATCAGTTTATCCCAATCCCTTAGTGATTCCTACCACACCTCTCTTGTAGGCTGTTCCCCAGACTCACCCTAGTCCTTTTTCTGGAGGTCCAGCTGCCTGGGTGGCTTCTTGACAGTGTATTGTTGAAGAAGTCAAGAATCCTGTTCTCAGCCTCTCTGGCAGCTGCCCCTCCCTTCTGACCTGCAGCCTTTTATCAGCCCATCTGGAGCAGGGTCACCAATCAATCTCATATGAGACTAGCTATACCTAGTCTTCCTGCTTAACCCTTTTAGTAGCTGGGACAGCATGGGGCCTGTGCACTCCATGACAATCTCCATACCCTCTAGGGGCTGTTGTGTGTTTTGTTGCTCTCTGACAGTCTGAATGATAATGGGAAAGCACCTGAATGACTGGATGACATCATTTGTAACACTGACATTTTGCAGTGTTGCCAAGCTCTGCCACAGGTTGGAGGGAGAATTGGAGTTGACCATTTAACCCCCGCTTTGGTTTTTTTTTTAAGTGTAAAATTGATACAACACAATTTAAAACAAGTGAGAGAAATCATAGAGGGGATGTTATTTTATGCAACAGAGATTAAGTGAAACTCCACAAACATAAAAGATAAATCTTCTCTCCCTTTAAAACTGCACTCTTCTGTTGCAAATGAGAGTCTACCTTGCAGGTGACACAGGTGCAAGTTTGAGTGAGGCCATGTTTGTGATTTGCCTCCAGTCTGCCTTTAAAACTCTGATTGTCCCCACCAGACTCTAAATTTTTCAAGACTAGGTAGTGCAAGTTGATGGAAGGCAGTGTGTCAAATGCCCTGCATCTCACCCACAAATACATTCCTTTTTGCTCACTCTTGCATTACCTCACTCACATAGGCTATGTGCTTATTTTAAGTCATCTGAACTGTTTTGATGTAGGTGGAAGTATGCAAAGCTGAGGAGAGTTCTGTAAAAAACAGGGTCTTTCCCACTCTCATTGTTTCTGTGAGTGGCATAGGCTGCTACAAAGAGAATACCTTCATTTAAAATAATGGCTCCACTTTACGTAGCTTGTCACTGAATTATTATTTTAAATCCCTCTAATATTTCAATGAATATTTCCCTCCCTGCCACTCCCTTTAAATGAGCATCTGGATGTATCATCCGAGGGCCTGCCTTTGCTGTACTAACCTTGAAGTGCTGCAGAGTCCTGGGAAGCAGGAGGTTAAATATTAGCAGACAAAATCATGACACAAATGGCTAGTTTTATTCTCAACAATTTGGAATGCTACGGCGATAATTCAAAACCTAAAGAATGTTCTGAAGCAGGGACTTTTCTTCTTTCATCCCCAAATCCCAGTAAAAGAAAAATCACCTTTTAAAGCCCTTTAGATATCTTACACAGCACTATTACTAAGTACTATAAATCATGGACTGCCTGAAAAATATATACATTTCTTTTCATAGGGGCTGAGCCAACAGTCCATGCCCAGGCAAAACTCCCATCAATTTCAACAGCGGTTTTACCTAAGCAGGGACTGACTAGAAACTGAAGAATAGAGTCCATAATCTTTAAAATGCATTATGCACCTCTGAGGAGGAAAATCTTTCTTTCCTTATATATCCTGTGCCAAGTTGGACCTGGCACTGAAAGGATTTTTGCTATTAGCAGACAATGGGGACTAGGTTAAAAAAAAAGTAGCCATGAGAAAGCAATGATTCTGATTAAGTAAATTCCATTGAACTCTTTCTAGTAAGCATTATTCAGGTCATGAATGCTAATTTGTCCTGCAGGGGGCTGTGGGTAATTACCCAGAAAAACTATCAGCCTTATTGAATTGCTACAAAATAGTATTACTGAATGGCATGCACTGTAAAGGAAGACAACTTTGATATGAGCTTGTACGAGAAGGCAGGCTTTTTTCTGAAAACATCATAACCCAGACCCACATGATAATACATGACATTTTACTTAGGAAATGACAGACACATTCCAGAGTACTTTTATGTTTAACACTTAAATAAAATTAACATGCAAAATTATGCATTACAGAAGTGCCACTATGACACATGGAGCAAATTTAGCTTTCTGCATATTTAAAGTTGTACAGAATCAGAACCATCTTAAAAAATGAAGCAAATGTGGCATATTTGGCTGCATTCCAGCAACCACACAGAACTGCTGACATTACTAAAATCTAGATAATTTAGTCCCATATGGGAATCCATACCACAATTATATTGTCCCTGTTCCGACACAGTCCTGATTTTGCACTTCTTTCAGACTAGCTTTTTATAATTTTAATTCCCTTCACCAATAAAGCAATTTGCATTCACAAAATCTTCTTGGCTAAGTGAGAGAAAGGAAGAAATCTGTTACATGACCTTGGTCTCTTTACAGTTGATTACAAGGAAACAAACTCTTCAACTAAACCATTCTCTCATCTGTTTTTAGTTGATGTAGAACATCGCCCTGCAAACCATAAGAGAGAACTAAATATGTACAGCATACTAGAGGGTATCAATTCTGCTTCACTTAAAGAATGTATAGAGGAGGCAAATCTTCCCATATATACCTAGTACAGAGAGAAGACCAGATTGTACTAAAACCCCATTCCAGGTATGCACACAAACAATCAAAATTTGCTGTTCATCTCAACTATGAAAATGTAGAGGAAACTCTAAAGCAATGATGAGATTCAAAAGAAAAAGAAAACACACCAGACTGTTTTCATCTGTTGCAAATCTGCTCCTTTTACTGGGATCAATTGAAAATGTTGCCCCTTTGATTCAATTATTATTATTATTATGTAACACTGACTTCATTGGCAGGGATCAAACCATGGACCTCTTGAGCTAAACACATGAGCCTCTGCTGCCTGAGCTAAAAGACACAGTTTAGGATTTGGCTCTTATTGTAAATATTTATTTCCAGAAAAATATAATTAAAAAAAACTTATTCCAAACAGTATCAAATAGTGACATGAAGCATGTTTTCTTTGTGACTTATTTTACCAGTCTTAGCTAACAAAGCAGAATATAAGACACACAGGGAAAGTATAATCAAATTAATCAATTAACTGAAAGAAAAGTAGCATTGCTAGCAACTTTCTTTTCTTTTAAATCTCTGCGAAGTGGGGGGAAATATTCAACATGCAAACCTGCTATAATTATTACAAAAGATATGTTTGCAGAGCTCCAATGTACAAGAAAAAACCAGCTGTTATAATTGCTTTGTTATTAAATGGACAGATTCTCTCCTCTCTCATATCTGTCTCTGTCTCTCTTTCTTCCTCTCTCCTTCTGCTCCCCCACCTCTTTTCCTCTTCTCACCCTGGCTCTGAATAGGAACATTACTCTTTACTAAATGGAAGATTAACTTTCCCATGGAACCAGCACTGTTGAGATTGGCTACTGGAATTCATTTGAAGGACTGAGTTCATGTTCAAGATTTTGGAACAACAATGACTGTCAGTAAAATAAATTATTGAATACAACTTGGACATAATATTAATATTTTTTTCAGTGCCTCATTTTCCATCGAAGATATGAGATTTTGGTCAAAGATCAAAGTGTAAGTCCACAATTTTCACAGGAAAGGATTCATTTTTCTTTTGAGTACTTGAAAGCAGCTGGTTAAAAGTTAGCCTGTCTGGATATAACTAGTGTGTGTATGTGTATTACTGCTTATTTTGGGGACACTATCTTTTCCAGATGCAATTAAGCAAAAACAACATCCTGTTTTCAACACCACAATGAATTGTTCTAAACATATCCTGAAAAAGCTGGACAGCTATGAACAAAGGCAACACAACAATTGTGAATCCAAGGTGCTCTAATGTACTCAAACTGAAGTACATGGAAGTAGTTTTATTCCTTCTGCACCTTGACAATGACAAAAAGGAACAAATAGAACTCCTCCCCCAGCTGACAGGAACAATGGCAGCTCTCACTTTTCAGTGTCACTATAACCTATATCTCATTGTAGAACTACAGCTGAAAGTTGTTGTTGTTGTTTTTAATTCAATATGATCAGAAATGCACAAATTTCCTAGGTCTATATTTTTCACAATATGAAACTGTCTTCTATTGTGGTTCTTTTAAGAGAAAATGAATGCCATATGTGTTACTGGCAAACCCCAGCTATGAAGACTGTGAATGAGTATGTTTGTCAGGTTAACACTTCTGTTTCTAATAAGAGTTTCATTTTTCAGCATTGTGTTTTGTTTTGTTACCTGATTGGAGCAGTTGAGGTACACTTTAAGCAGTTGATGGATAGATGCCCAAGACATACAATTATTATTGTGTACTCAGCCTTCACATTATCATTAACACTCCAAACAAAGAGACCACTGCTAAGGTATGTCAAATTATGAATCTGAATGTTAGTTCAGTCTAATTTAGTTCATTAGTCGGATAGCATATTTGATTTCCAAAGAGGCAGCAGGACCCTTTAATCAGGGCATAGTACATGAGGCTGTCATTCAATGCAAGGAAAGGGTTAACACAAACCTTTCCTTCCAATAGGAACATTAACATAAAGAAAATAAAAACAAACTTACAACAACCCCAACAAACTTTAAAATTCTGCTTCTCCCTCCAGGCTGTGAAAGAGTCAGAGTCATTTCTCATCATTCCTGAATGCGCTCTGTTGTAGAAAGAGTCTAACAGGGATTAAAAAGGCAGTCCTATGCATGCACTTTACTAAATCCCTGCATGCCATTCTAGGGTGACTCTACTGTCTGAACAAGTTTGCACATAAGGAATAGCTGCTTCAAACAATTCAACTGATCAGCAAGACTGGAACAGAAAGCATGTCAGTCCAGCTATGTGCCAGTTGGTAATCCACCTCTTTACATAAACGATGGAAACCAGGGCTTTGTTGCTTAAATAGTCCTCCTAGCAATGTGCAAATAGTTTTTTTTTTCTTTTTAAATACTTAGTTCCTATCATCATAATGGTTCCTGTTAGCAATCTAGTACTGTGATTACTACCACAATTCAGGCAGGCAAGAGGACTACAGTAAATTCACATAAAACTGTCTGTCAAAAAGCTCTACATTCCATATCAGTTACAAAGCAGTTATCTGAATAGGTCAGAAGGTCAATATAATTGGATGATGGCAGATATGGCAGTGAAAGAAATGTACTAGGAGGCATGCTTGCATCCTCTTACAGCCACAGGCAGCATCCTTTTTTGCCATGTCATTTATATTTTCTTCTTAGCGATTTCCCATGAAAGGGGGACGAGGGGGGCTGCATTGTGCTCAAAGGAGCAAACAAAGGCAACAAGCACCAGGAAAGATGCAGTTATCTGGTGTGCAAGAATTACTAGGAGTTGTGATAGCTTATGCATCTGTGGGCACGGTCCTCCTGGATTCATTTATGTGTTTACAGTCCTTGCTCCTCACAGATTTAACTATATTTGAAAGATCAGAGTGGTGGGGTGTTGGAGTGGCTCTGCTAAGTGTCATAGCTTGGGATAACAATAATTTGGCTAAGCCAATGAGAGGAAAGGAGACATTTTATCATTATACTTGTGTAAACTGTTGATGGATGAAAGTCACACTACAGGTACACACTGTGTACTCACTGTACACATGTATTAGTTTAACTGAATTGGGCACAATAACTGGAAGCTTTTTGAAAGAATAGAAGGCCTGATTCTTCTAATCTCATTTACACCAGTCTAAATCAGGATTGACTTCACTAAACTCAATGGAGCTACAGCGGTGTACACCAGAGGAGAATCAGATCCACGGTTGTTCATATCGCGCTAATTTCAAGCTGATACTTTTTTCATATTTTGGGTGAATATTTCACTTTCTAAAGGTTAGATCAGTAGCAAAGTTGAAAAACAAATGAAGCAACCTCGTTTACTATTTGCCAGGTGAAAGGGAGACTCTCTCTGGGTGTGCTTCCCTGCACTGCTCTGCAAATGAACTCATTGCTGGGTTGGAGACATACTCATCTGTAGAAGTAAAAGGTTGAACAAGTCTCCAAGCCACTTCAGCTGCTAAATCTTTCCTAATTTTTCCCTCCTATTTTTCTTTTGAAGGGATGTGGCATGCGTGTGCACACACACACACAATTTATTTACAGAACAGGTACAAAGCAGGCAGCTGGGATGTGAATTCTCCATTACTGTCCTACTGAATAGACTTCTACTCTCCTGCTGCACCCCTCTGTAAGCAGTGACAAATGATTCGGTCTTTTTGGTTACTCAGTTCTGACCCTCACCTGAACACATCAAAACTGCGGCTTTTTACTGTTTTTGTGATCTGGTCAAATTTCAACTTGGCTCAACTGACTTCACTTTAAAGAGTGAGGTGAAGATGGCCCAGGGTCCTGAAAGCAAATGACAGATGATTTATCCTGTAAGCCATCCTGCCCCTTGTAGTGAACCTGTTTTGATTTGCCCAGTCTATGAATTCTTTCACATCGTATGTGAAAGTTTAGTGATTTGACAATTGAGCAGGCTGAGCCTGAGACTAAAAATCATTTTATGTCGCTTTTACAGGTCACAGAGGTGATTTTCTGTCTTCTATCTACTGAGCACACCCAACTTTCGATTCCAGCTTGTGCAGGGGATGTAATGGATGTGTGAGTATATAGATAATTATTCCAATAATGTGAGTGAGTCATATTGCTCCACCTGCTTCCACAAGCCAGAGGAATGGACTTACTGCTGACCCAGGCCTGGAAGGTACAGAAGCTGGGAATATAGCCTCTAAGTCATCTTTATTCTCCTTTCTTCAAACCTGTGAAACCCCCTCTGTTGATATGGGATCTGTAATTGGGGAAGGAATATGGCAGGCCAGAGCCAAGGGAATCGCTATGAAGAGGCTTGTGGGTCCAGCAGCTGTCGGGGAGCCCTTGTAAACATGGGATAACAGAGGAGGCAGAAAAGGGCCAGAAGTCAGTCTGAAGGCATGGGACCACCACATATCTCAAATCATATGCTGATTTTGGGAGATGAATGCTCTGGTTCTGCCATGGGAATGGGTGGGAAATCCTGCTTCCCTGATTTAAAAAATTTGTAGGAAACTGTGTGTGGGGGAGTGTCAGAGGGCAGCCTGTCTGAAGCACCCTCTTGCATTAGGCCACATCATGATACGTGCACCTGCTCAGTTTCCCTCTTTCTGAGTCCCCAGAGTCATGCCAAGTATAAATATAGTCCTTGTGAGATTCACTTATTACAACAGTCTTCTGCGCATAAATCATAACAAAAGTCTCACAACCAGAGCCCAGATTTCCCCCAGCACAGTCCAAACAGAACATGCAACATAGAGCCCTGGCATTCCTTAATAGGTCCTTGCTCTCCACTGAAGTCCTCTCCTGTCTTTGTACCAGGACAGCTACCCAGTCCTTCCAACTAGAGTGAAGCCCTGCTCTTCCCAGCAGGAACCCCCACACCCCTTAAAAATTGTCTGCAGGGAACATCCTTGCCAGGGGAGAGTCCCTTACTCCCCCAGCCCTCTCACAGTTGCTCCTGGTCCAGCTCCCCTGCCTGGAGATGTCAGCAGGTAAGCTCTCCTGCTACTCCCCTATATTCAGCCTTCTCTGGCCCTCGGCGCCAGCTCTTTTCCTCAGAGCCAGCAGACATCTCCCTTTGCTGCTCCTCCTGCCTTCAACCCTCTCCAGCCTGACGATCTCTGGCTTGGGGATGCCCACCAGCAAGACTCTTTTTCTGTTCTCCTGTCTTCAGCCTTTTCCTAGGAATCATCCTCTCCTTCCTCCTCCAGTCCCCTGGTCTCTGGCACCTGTCCCCTGTCCTTCCTGACTGAACCAATCTGCTCTGACTCACTGGGACGCCCTTCCCCTCAATGGGTCTGTCTCTCTCACTAGATCTCTCTTGACAGACCCAGGCAGCCCGGACTCTCTGGGTCTCTCCTTAATTCTTTGTAGCCACCTCTTAATTGGCCACCTGGGAGCACCTGTCCTGGCACAGGGGAGCTGAACTACTTTATTTACTGGGGCCAGCCACCCTGTGTGTCAGGGAGCTTATGGAGTTTCTGGTCCTTCATGGGATTAGCATGTGTATGGGATGATATCGGCCAATGTTACTGTCATTCTAATTCTATTGTTCCTCTTACTCTATTCTATCTTATTCCATCAATATTTTGTCACATTGGTTATATGTATCAGCTGACTAAAGCAGCAAGCCAAGATCAACATAATTGCATGTTGCTTAATTTTTGCAGCATGATTCACATCAAATTCACAAATGCTGAAAGTTGGATAGCTGCATTTCTCTTGTATGGGCATAAAGTCAGCACTCAATTGATGTAGAATCATCTTAGTTAGACTCAAAAGCCAACAATATTTAATAAGACATACAGGTGACATCTATATTTTGAGATTTTATGAATCCGCCTTTGTGCCTCTCCACCTCCATCCCCTCCTATTGAAACAGGTGTAGAAATAAAATATGAGATCCATCATTCTAGTAAATAATGCTATGTGGCAGATTGTAGAGAATACACAGTATAGACTCCTGCGATCATGCATGTGAATCATCACATTTACGCTGCCTAAGGCACATGTACACTAAGGAACAGTCGAAACCCAGCTGATTAAGTTGTAGCATAAAACAACACCTCAGTAGTCAGGAGTATGACAGCCAACAATGGTTTATTGGACCAAGGAGTATAACATTGTAATTTACTTCTCTAATACGTGTCATGTTCTCTCTTATTGTTTCCCCTTATAGAGTGAAATATGTAGGTAAGAGATTGCTGTACAAGCTTCATGTGTTATGCCCCTCCAAAATTAGAGGGTAACAAACTGTCCTTATTATCCAGTGCATTTGGTGAACTGCTATAAATCACTGAAACTGCAGGTTAGCATCGAGTGGTTTAAAAAGTCAAGGCAAACTAAAGACTTCATGTATCTGCCTGAAGCTATTTTTGAACTACGATATAATAGACAAAATTATTACACTTCCTGGCTCTTCCTATTTTATTGTATGTTCCTAGACATTATTTCTTTGCTTATTCACAGGAAACCCAGGATTTATAGAGTCTGTCTCAATGCAAATATTTAAACGATTCCCCTCACCCTCCAAAAAACATAATATGAGCCAAATCAAGTTTTGTTTTTCTTTTGAAACTGGAATTTGTGGCCTTCCTCCAGATGAGTGCTGTGCTGGTCACAGACAATTTATAAAGAATAGCTTGCTTATTTGTGAAGCAAACATATGTAATCTGATGAAATTATTAATGTCATAGTGTTAACTGTATTTATGAGAAGAAAGTTAACAGTGCTGACATTGCAATTACACTCAAATGTTCCGACTCTTTACTTATTCGCTCAATCTGTCAGTCCTGCGTGGGGGAGACAAATTGTGGTGGGCACTTGACAATGCACAAAAGAGATATAAAACTATTCTGATTAAACCTTGATGAAAGATTAAACAGCTCTGAACACTTGCCAGATTCCTAGGACACGACATTTTTAACTACTGTTAATAGGAAATTCTATTCGCCAAAGGTTTAAAAATATACAAGATTATAAAAATGGTCCATGTAGCTCACAGCTCATTTGGTTCCCACCTGTGTTGCAGAATCTATACACTAGTGGATTCATTCATAGCTCTTTTCCAACTAACCTGAGCTGTATACATTTTTAGGGGAAATCCTGTAGCCTATACATATTCAAGCACAACTCTCATTGTAATCAACCTGCTGTGATATCAATGAGTGTTTTGTCAGAGAAAGGACTTCAGGAATTTGCCCCATTACTACTCAGGACAACTTTTTAAAACTAAATTCATATTTAGAGAGATAAGGTGGGTGAGGTAATATCTTTTATTGCAGCAGTTCTCAACCAGGGGTCCGTGAACAGGTTTCAGGGGTTCACCAAAATAAACCAGAGAGCAGAGCCAGACCCACTGGGCTAAACTCACTGGGGCCCAGAGCAGAAAGCTGAATCCCAAGCCCTGCTGCCCCAGGCTGAAGCTCAAGCCTGAGTCCCTCATCCCCAGGCTGAAGCAGAAGCCCAAACAATGTAGCTTCATGGGCCCCCCTGTGGCATTGGGCCCTAGGCAATTACTCTACTTGCTACCCCCTAAAGCCAGCCCTGGCTTTTAATCTACTCTGAAAAAGTTGTTGTGGCCCAGGTGGGCTGTGGAATTTTGATAGCATGGGGGGTGGGGTGGGGCTCAGAAAGAAAAAGGTTAAGAATCCCTGTTTTATTGGACCAATTTCTGATGGAGAGAGACACAAGCTTTCAAGCCACACAGAGCTCTTCTTCAGGTCTGGGAACAGTACTCCCAGCACAGCAAGGTGAAACAGATTGTTTAGCACAAGTAGTTAGCACATATGGGGGTAAGGGACCATTCAAGGGTCTCACAGGAAAACCTGCACAAAAGAGGAGCCTGAGCGCTTAAATTCATAACCTTGCTAGAGACCAAAAATCATGGACTGAACAGAGTCACTGGGTTTACGGTTTATTACAACAATCTGTAACCCACTAACACTCTCTTTTTGTCCTATGACTGCAGAGGTGTTAACGGGCCCCTCTACCTTGAATGGTCCCTTACAATATGTGCTAACTGCTGATGGTAAACAATCTGTTCCACTTTGCATTTTGCTGACCCTGGGATTTCCTCTCTCACACCTGAAGAAGAGCTCTGTGTGGCCTGAAAGCTTCTCTCTCTCACCAAGGACTTGTCTATACTTACGCGCTGGTTCGGCGGCAGGCAATCGAACTTCTGGGTTCGATTTATCCCGTCTTGTCTGGACGCGATAAATCGAACTCAGAAGTGCTCCCCGTCGACTCCGGTAATCCTGCTCGCCGCGAGGAGCACGCGGAGTCGACGGGGGAGCCTGCCTGCCGGGTCTGGACCGCGGTAAGTTCGAACTAAGGTACATCGACTTCACATAGCTGAAGTTGCGTACCTTAGTTCGATTTGGGGGTTTAGTGTAGACCAAGCCCAACAGAAGTTGGTCCAATAAAAGATATTACCTCATCCACCTTGTCTCTCTAATATCCTGGACCAACATGGCTACAACAACACTGAATACAACTAATTCATATTTCGGTACCTAAATAAGTGCCCTACTGATCAGAGGGCTCGTGTCTTCCCCGACTTCAAAAAGACTGTCTCAAGTGCTTCTAAAAAATCAGACCATTTAGATACCTTAGGTCCTGATCTTGATCCCATTGAAATCAATAGCAAAATCCCCATTAACTTCAATTGTGGAGGAACAGTCACTAACTATGGATTTACATGCTTAACTTTAGGCATGCCATTTGGAAAATGTAAGCAAAAATCTGTTTATATTATTGTTCATAATTCAATATATGGCTATAGATCTGTCTAGAGGTAAATTGAAATAGAAAGCCCCAAACTACCTCTCTTTCTTTATTCTTTAGCGAAAAGTTGCTGACTTGAAAAAAGGGATTTTGCTAGAATGGAAATTAAACCTATCTATTTACACAAAATATGAGCCTGATTTTCCACTGCATTGCCCCTTGTGTAGGCATTTACACTGTGCAGAGCGCAGACTGCGTGTAACACGCTGCTGTTCTGGTTAGGTAAGTGGCAAGAGGTAAAGCAGTAGGGACTCAGGCCCAGCATTTCTATGACTATATGTTTTTAATGTACATGTATATTGAAGTCTGTGGATCTATAGTGATTTTAAATCAGCTGAGAATCTGGCCCACAATTTCTACTCTAGCAAAATCTTTTCATGCCAGTTTTATTGCCAAAGAGTAAATAAAGACCCCAACAGATCACTTAGGCCTTTTGTTCCAAATTGATGAGACACATATTGGAACTGAAACTCTTATATGACACAACTGAGAAGACTTTAAAGACATATGTCTACTTTCGGAGGGTTTGAGACGATTGTATTTGCTTTCTCTTTCACCAGATCTGAAGACTGAAGAAAAGTCTCATCGGCTCACAATGAAAACATATTTTGATTTATGATTTGCCAGCTTTCAGTGATGACTTCTGTCAAAAAGAGAGGGATCCCATGTATGGGCCTCATAAAATATTTAGTTAGCATAGAACAAAAACACAGAACTATAAAAATGCAATTCTCACAGTTCAGAAAGAGAAATAAATTAAACTGAAAAAAAGTTTCTTTACAAAAAAATTCCTTCAATATTCTGCTTTTACATGCAGTGTGTGCATCCATTAAACCTGAAAGGAAACAGTGAGCTAAGATGAGGTAAACCTAGACACTAAGACCTTTTTGTTGACTTATTCTGAGTAGATAAATTGAAATAATAAAAAACCTGCCTGGCTCTTAGAGGCTGTTATTACTTGCAACTTCATATGCATTCTTTTTGAATTTGCAACTTGTAGACTGTTTTTATCATTATTACATGTGTATATATCCATAGAGATATACTTTTAGCTGTTAAACACAAGTAGAACATTGTCCTTCATATTTAAGGCTGCAGTCCCGCAGACACATAAGTATGTACAAGTAATTTGTTTCAGTGTTTGAAGGATCAAGGTCTAAAGCCCCAGTTCTGCAAAAAGATCCCTGGGATTGGGGCCTATACTAGTAAATTGGCTTGAAAGTGTGTTAAAATGTTGAGGTAATTTTCTGAAAGCTTGTGCATTATTTATTTTTCAACAGAGTAACCGATCTAGGTAGTTACAAAGTCTTGTGCCGATTTTCTTAAGATGAAGAGATTTACAGTAAATTCATTCCTAACCTAAAAACATACCTCCAAATTTACTGACCAATCCTGATGCCTTCAAAGTCAATGGTAAAATTCCAACTGACTGCTGTGAGAACAGGATCAGGCCCTCTCAGTTCTTGGTATGGGAATTCTAAGGTTTCTCGCCCCTGCCACAATAGCTTGAATTCCTGTATTCTGATTAAGATAGATGGAATATTTGCATCCTATCCATATTTATAACCCTCCTTTTCAGTGTCAACCCAAAATACCACATTTGTTGCCTGGGCAGACACATGCAATATGTTTAGGAGGTTTTGTAGAGATGGAAAAGGACCCAGCCCTTTTCAAATTCTGCAGAATAGGTGGCCACTAGGTGAATTCATGCTGTTGAAGTGCTGAGAGACGAGAACAATCACCACATCTTTTGTGTGTGACAGAAACTGTAATTAATGATTTCTCCCCTTTTTTGCTAGAGAGAATAGAGAGATGTGCCATTGACAGGAATTTTATTAATGGTTTCTGCCATCTTAGTATACATAAAGGGCATTATTGGTTGCAATGCTAGTTTAAAGATTCTTTTTGAGGAAATGTTGAAGATGTTTCATGGATGAAAAATGAAGGCAATCTATCCTCAACCCAAGTTTGGGTTTCAATAACAAAATTAAAACTATTGTGACAGTTCCCATTGTGTCTTTTAACCATCTGCCTCCTGCTGGCCCAATCAATAATGGCATCTGCAGGGACGCTGTCACCCTTACCTACTCTGTCTCTCTGTTTAACAACAAAACCTGTCAATATCATGTCTCATGGCAGCTTTACTAAGGAGATTTATCATCCATCTAGGTGGTGGTACATATTTTAGTGACTGTTGGTTTGTTGTTTTATTGGGAACCTATAGGGGATAAATAGTCAGCCTGGCATACAAGAAATTAGACATGCATCTTCCAGTTACAACAATGGGTGTCGAATGCCTAATCCACTGGCCACAGAACTGAAAATGTATTATTAGGCTTTGTCTACACTAGGGAATTAAAATGAAAGAAAGGAAGTGCCAAATTCAATACTACTTTACAAACTACTTTGCTGATGGCAGCAAATAATTCAGCATGCAGTGCTAAAAATGCATGCACATTTTCCTTTAGAAAAATTCAATTCTTTTGAATTGCCCAGAATTTGCAATGGGGGGCCATTTCTATGCTACTATAAATGAGTATCGCTTCATTGAAATCACTAGAGTGGAGTTCATTTACACTGGTTGAGGATTTGGCCTATTATTTAAAGATGGATTAGGAAATCAGACTCTGTTTATTTGGCTCAATACTTTTTCCACAACACTTTGGAAGTACTGTTTTACTTTGTCACCAATGTGTTGTTGATTCAATGATTTCTGTGCATCAATTAAGAAAAAAAAATTTACCACATGGATTCACAACAATCCGAAAACACAGGGATCTTTGCTGCAGCTTTCAAAATCCTCTGTTTAAAGGAAAATAAGGTATTCCATATTTTAGGTCCCGCCGATATTTTACTGCAGACTTCTGGTGATTTAATTTTAAACACAGAACTTGTGACTACTTTATGCAGTGTTACAGCTGACAACACTGAGAAATGTATCCACTTTAGTTCATTAATAAAATACCCCTCCCTCCATCCCCAATAAGCAATCCTATGATTTTCTATTCAGTTTTTCAAACTTCCATTTCTCAAAGTCCTGAAAATCCCTGTTTTGGGAGGCAGCTGGAAGTGTGCTGTTTGCTCATTGATCTACCAACAGCCATTCATTTTCTCGGGGAATTTTTAAGTAAGCTCCCTTATTGGGAATATGCTAATGACATCCACCATGATTACTGATTTTCTTTGAATCGTTATTCCTCTGTGGGCAAAGCAATCAGAAAGGGAGAACAGGAGATTTACTTCTTGCTTGTGTGCCTTCTTCAACCATCTGCTCTATCCTGATTCATTTGAATAAGATCTGCAGTTTTAGAGATTCTTTACTATGACATTCTAAAGTATTTTAAAGCTTAAAAGGAGTTAATAGTTATCTATCAATGTCACAAATGTGGCACTGTGATGCATTCTAACAGCAAATTTACCTTTCAATAGTTTACAGAGCTAGATTAATTTTATTAAAGTAAAAAAACTGCAATGTTTGTTAACAGCTTCATTATTTCAAACATGCCTTTTGTGAGCACATTCATTATCAGGAGCACAGAGTATAAAAGCTGCAAGAACGGGAACTAATTTACAAAGCAAAATCATTTTTAAAATGGGCATTGTTAATCTAAAAACAGAAGGAAGAAGAATAAAGAAGCCCCATATACAAGAAAGGATATTTCTGAATGAAGAATTATGATTTAACATATGAAAAATATTATTCCTTAAAGTACATTGTTCTTGCTAAATCCATATTCCTATGCATTGTGTTACATTTACCTAGATTGGAAAGTTTCAGAGTAGCAGCCGTGTTAGTCTGTATCCGCAAAAAGAAGAACAGGAGGACTTGTGGCACCTTAGTCTTTGTTAGTCTCTAAGGTGCCACAAGTCCTCCTGTTCTTCTTTTTAGATTGGAAAGGTTATTTTGAGATTTGATTTGAACCGATGTCATTTGTCCATATCAAAATCAAATTCAACTGTTCTCTCAAATTAAAATACCTGTCTCATACAGCGAGAGTTAGTTCATCCAGCCTCTACTGATGATAGTGATGGGCATACTGTACTTTTTAAATGGGGTGCACATCTTATGTTGCTTTACATGTACACAGCAGATTCAAAACACTGCTGACTGACTGAAGCCAGCTGTACGCAAAAGTAACCGAAAATCAGCAAGATTGACATCCTAGAAGAGAGAGCTAACTAAACATGAATGTAGGTATTCATAGAAGGGCTGCAGGACTTGGGGATAGTAGGCCATTAAACATTGTCCAAACATTAAGAAAAAAGAATTAATTTTCAGTGGGGGGAAGGAATGGCAAACCCTCTTTACTTCATTGAGATCAGGAGAAATATTCATGGGCACATAAATAAAGAATGTATCGAGGTGAGTTACTTGACTTTACTGAACTAATTTGGAATTTGTACTACCTGGTGGAAAGCTAAAAAGAAAAAAGTAGAGGCAATCTACAGAATGGCAAGTAGTAGATGGCATTAATGCACTTCCAATAAATAAGGTGAACCTTTATTGATTGGCGTTCCGATTTCCCTTTGACTTATTACAAACTAAATAATAAAGCTGGGACCTAAATGGTAATGACCTCACCACTATGATTTAGTTGACCAGAGCCAAACTCTCTCAAAATAGCTATACTCTCTCCAGAAATCTCCCCAGAAAGAGAGCTTGGACTAAAAATCCTTACTTGTGTGATTAATATGACTACCCCCAGGGTTGCAGGACTGGGTTCAAAGGAAAGGAACCTACACACACATTTTTTCTTAGTGTTTAATATGAGATGGACCTGAACCAAACCACAAGTTATTGGACTCAGTGCATTAATTATTTGGTGAAACTGTTATTCAGGAGGTCAGTTTCCTTCTGGCCTTCAGAATCTATGAATCTTTGAAACTCCCCTTTCTAAACATCCAAAGGCTCTTAGGGTTTGAAAACCAGATTTGGAATTCATGGCTGTCCCTAATGACTAAACTGAATCCTGCCTCCAAAAACTCCAAAACTTGGTCCCAAGCCTATTTCTACTTTTAATGTAGTTTACAAATAGAACACTTTTGAGAAAGAGACCTAAAAATAGAAAAGCACAAGTCTATCTTAATATTTCATGAGATCAAAATCTTAAGAACTCCAAATTAAAGCTAGGCGGGTGGCCAATGGAGTACAGAAGAGAAGTATTCATAGAAAAAGTAGGGCTACATTTGATGGAGAGTGAATAACCTATGTCTGGACACATCCTTGTTTTGCCCAGAGGAGTGCATTGCATTTAAAATATACAATGCAGCGTTAGGTTATTTCATTTGGGAAACATCAGGTTCTCGTGTTTCCATCTACATACTCTTCCATTTTTCTTTCATCCCGGTGAAAATGCACCTTGCTGTTCTAATGTTATAGCTGTGAGGGATGCAGCTGGCTGCTCATTCAGTGGTTAAAGCCATTCACCACATAAAGCTCTGGGATCTTTAAATACACAGGCTCAGTGTGCAGAAGGAATATTTTAATCTCCTTTTCAATATTTCCCCACATTTTGGACCATTTTAGATAAGTAATCTGACCACCCAGCCCAAGCAAGACATTTATGAATAAAATAATTCCAGATATTAGTCTCCCATACAAAGCCAGAATAAAAGGTTTGCAAGGGGGAAACAATACCCCACAAAAGTGTGAAACATCTGTGTAGATTAAGGGTCTAGTAGTAGCACTGACTCAGTGAAACCTGCTCCCACACCCATATGAGGTTTGTGGCCAGTAGATTCATACATGGCTACTAAGTCTTTGCCCACTAACAAATGCCACATCTGTACTTCTGCAAAGACAGCTGCCACAGAGCTCAATTCTGATACATGGGAGTATGCAAAGTACTCTGAGGCTGGACCTGTGGAGCAGAAATGTGACATATTATCAGCCCCTGTTAACTCATGGATGTGTTGTCTATCTAGCTTAGGTACTTATATGGCCTCTATTACCATAATTTCTGACAGGTTTCAGCGTGGTAGCCATGTTAGTCTGTATCAGCAAAAAGAACAAGGAGTACTTGTGGCAACTTAGAGACTAACACGTTTATTTGGGCATAAGCTTTCATGGGCTAAAACCCACTTTATCAGATGCATGCAGTGGAACACACAGTAGGAAGATTTTATGTAGAGAATATGAACACACACATATATACACTCACACACACAGAATATGAAAAAATGGGGGTTGCCATACCAACTCTAACGAGACTAATCAATTAAGGTGGGCTATTATCAGTAGGAGAAAAAAAACCTTTTGTAGTGATAATCAGGATGGCCCATTTCAAACAGTTGACAAGAAGGTGTGAGTAACAGGAGGGGAAAAATTAGCATGGGGAAATAGTTTTTAGTTTGTGTAATGACCCATCCACTCCGAGTCTTTATTCAAGCCTAATTTAATGGTGTCCAGTTTGCAAATTAATTCCAGTTCTGCAGTTTCTCGTTGGAGTCTGTTTTTGAAGTTTTTTTTGTTGAAGAATTGTGACTTTTAGCTCTGTAATTGAGTGTCCAGGGAGGTTGAAGTGTTCTCCAAGTGGTTTTTGAATGTTATAATTCTTGACGTCTGATTTGTGTCCATTTATATTTTTGCATAGAGACTGTCCGGTTTGGCCAATGTACATGGCAGAGGGGCATTGCTGGCACATGATGGCATATATCATATTGGTAGATGTGCAGGTGAACTGGGGCTTTAGACCTTGATCCTTCAAACACTGAAACAAATTACTTGTAACCATAACAGTGTTGCTGACTTGAAGGTATACATTGTTCCCAAATGTGAAATAGTTGTGGGTGAGGACAAAGTCACAAAGTTCAGCCACCAGGTTTGCCGTGACATTATCGGGGATACTGTTCCTGAGGGCTTGTAATCCATCTTTGTGTGGAATGTTGGTGTAGAGGCCTGCTACATCCATAGTGGCCAGGATGGTGTTTTCTGGAAGATCTCCAATGGACTGTAGTTTCTTCAGGAAGTCAGTGGTGTCTTGAAGATAGCTAGGAGTGCTGGTAGCAGAGGGCCTGAGGAGAGAGTCTACATAGCCAGACAATCCTGCTGTCAGGGTGCCAATGCCTGAGATGATGGGGTGTCCAGGATTACCAGGTTTACAAATCTTGGGTAGCAGATAGAATACCCCTAGTCTGGGTTCTAGGAGTGTGCCTGTGCAGATTTTTTCCCCCCTTGTTCTGCCGGCAGGACTCCGCTTTTTTTGTCGTCCCCCCCCCCCCCCCCCCCCGTGTTCTGCCGTTAGGACTCAGCTTTTTTTTTTTTTTTTTTTTTAATTTTTGCTCTGCTGGCAGGACCTCCCTCCCCCAACGTGTCCCAATATTTTCTTTATCCTACCTGGTCACCCTATCTGTGTATGTATGTATATCTATCTTCCTACTGTATTTTCCACTGCAGGCATCTGATGAAGTGGGTTTTAGCCCACGAAAGCTTATGCCCAAATAAATTTGTTAGTCTCTAAGGTGCCACAAGTGCTCCTCATAATTTCTGAGCGCGCATCAGAATCTTTAATATATACCTGTGAGGTAGGGAAGTCCATGTCATTTCAGATGTTGGAGGGGAAGATGATTTGGCCTTAAACACATGAGAACACCTAGAATGCTGGACTTTAAGCATCAGTATATCAAAATACAAGGTCATTCTTATGCTTTATGCTGTCTATGAGCAGAGAAGAAAAAATAATTTAAAAAATGAGGATAGTCTTAAATGCAGTAGTAAATTCCAATGATGAACGTGAAGACAAGGGTATTGAATATTTTATCCCATTTTGCTGAAATTGTTATTTGAAAAATTTATATTACATATTTCAAATTTAGCTTAAAAATCTGGTTAATAACTATAAAAAAAATCTGATTTTAGAGTCGGATTCTAGATCTAAGACCTACCAGTGCCTTTCTGCTGAACCAACGTACTTCTTTCAGTAGTAGACTGAATATTTGGGGACTTTTCGCATTACATTTCTTCTCTAATGTGATCTGCATCAATATACTATTGGTGGTATTAGGTTAAAGAGCATTTTCTTCCATATAACCAGAATTCAAGTTTATGAAACAAAAACAAAACAAACCCTCCAAAAAAACAAAAATCCCTACTTGAAACTTGATATTGGAGCCCAGAAAGCCATTTAAGCTATTCTTGCTTCTTGAATCTCTTTGCAAGGATATGTGGAAAGAGTAAGATGATACGAGTCCAGTGCTGTGTTTAGAAAATATTTACTTCTTTGGATCTTGCTGTTTGTTTACTATTGACTTACTTATTTTTTAGGCAGTATGCTGTTGTTTGAAGTGTACAAAAAAAAAAAAAAAAAAAAAGCACAACAGTACTGTTCTCACACATTGTTTTAACGCAATTCCACATTGGTAAATCACTGCCAGATGTGTACAGCCTGCCAAATTTTTAATCATGGCCAGGACTGCATTTATACTTTTTTAAAGGATACACTGTATTTCTCATTTAAGCTACACTATGTGTAAAGGTCCTACCTTCATTTGCATGAGGTGTTGTCTGGAATGGTTAACTAGCCAAAACTCGCACTGGCTTCAGCGTGAGTTGATCAGGCTCCAGATGATGTGCATGCAAGATAACTGTTTGTGCTGCCTAGGGTGACCAGATGTCCTGATTTTATAGGGACAGTCCTGATTTTGGGGTCTTTTTTTTTTAATATAGGCTCCTATTAACCCCCCACCCCCTGTCCTGATTTTTCACATTTGCTGTCTGGTCACCCTAGTGTAGCCTCATATGTGAGCACAGAGCAACTCATTTGAAGTGGACAACAAGACTTAGGCAATTTTCAAAAGAGAGAGGGTTTTAACATCAGCCAATGAATGAAAGGAAAGAAAATGGCAGACAGGAATAACAGTTTTTGGTTTACTTGGAAATGAATAACTCCAGATGATATACTCATCATATGTTTGCAATTACCTTTTGTTAAAAGAGTAGGATATTGAAGGACTAGTCTACTGACTGAAAAATAAAAACAAGACTTAGTAAAATCTGGAATCCTTCGCTAGGTACAGTTATATAACATTGACTTGCTTTCACTGTACACCCTATGGCTGAAATTCACTTCTTTGCAGCAGGCCAGCGCGAGGCCTCTGTACCATGTAAGTAACTTAAGCTCACAAAATAGCTTTTAAATGGGTCACACTTTATCATAAGGTTCCTTTTATAAATAGTTTATAAAAGGATTAATAAATGATTAATAGAGGTTTTAATAAATGGTTAGTCAATTGCTATAGAGTCCCATAAATTAATAGTTTGATTATAATCATCTAGGCCTCCTTCTGCTGACGAACTTATAAGCATCTATACCCACACTACTCATGTTTGCAATGAGCATTTAACATCTATTAATCACTTATTGACCTTTTAGAAAGGAGGTATAAATGGAACTTTAATATAAAATGTGAACCCTAAATGGGTCTTAATTGGAGCATAGACAATTTATACAGGGGCATATTTCACCCTAAATGTGAAAAGCTGAAGTCCTGCTAGATGTTAAGGAATTTCAGTGTTACTACTTGTTTCAATAAAGAAACATTATTATACTTGTTTGTTTGTTAATCAATTATGTGCTTTGTCACCTATTGTAACCAAATTGCCAGTTCTAGAGGAGATGAAAACCTCTTTTGACTATAACTTAAAGATCTCATTGAGAACAGGGGTACAACATGGCCTGCCATATGGCTGTTTCTCTGACAAAACGCAGATACCCACCTATTACCACTTTCCAATTTAGTGCCTCTGTAAGGATGCTTCCATAGAATCATTTACAGTCCTTTTAATGATAATATTTTTCTCATACATTCTAATAAATATTTCAATTTGTTCAGTTAAACCAAATTGGGGAAAAGAAAACAAAACTTTGACTGTAGGGGAGGTAGACGTCAGGGCACCAGTGCAAAGACACGGAGAAGGTGGCATGTAGCATCATACATTGTGAACAATGGTGGCACACATTGTGGACACAGTGGGCACACAAAGAGGGCTAGCTGCATAAACAATACCAGACAACTGTTAGAAACATATCAGTATATAGCAGTAGTAATGAAAAGCTTGCCAGTCCTTCCCCGCCCCCCGCCACAAGATAAACAGAATGACTACCTCCATATCTGCAGTATTCCCCGGTGCATCTCTATGCATAATACAGGAAATACCTAGTGTATTATAAATACTGAGGTTAGCTAACTGCAAATCTTATTTAATTATCTACGGCAATTAGCAAGTTTCAAGTCCCATCACTGCCACCTAAGAATTATTTTAAACAAAATACATTGGCAGTAATAAGCAAAGGCACAGAAGGCTCCGTACTTACCTTCTCAGAACCCAGTTTCCCAGTTCAAGCTGTTATACAATATTCTATTGGTGAGTAATTTAGTATCTTACATTTTTCAAAGCTTTGAGGGAAATCCTTTACTGCTATAAACAACAGTTCATCCTCAGCACTCAGTGTGGTATTCTATGTACCATAAATTCAGCTGTCTTTCTGATAACTGTAAAAAACTAGCTTCTACTTTCTAGCTACTTTACAGTAAAGTAGCCCATCTGCTTACACAGTCTATAGTAACAGTGTTATCTTGTGAGAGAAATGCCTAAAGATATGCAAATTCTGCATTGCTTAGGTCTGCATAAACATTTTTAAAAACAGTACTTTTTCAGAAGGATTTGAATGCTTCCCCCAATGCAAATATAGACAAAAACAAAACTAACCCTGCATTTTATTTCAATGAATATTACAATCTTCCTGACCAATACAAACGTTTAACAAGTGACTCTGCCAAGGAGCCTTGTCATAATTTTATCTTTACTGTTCATTAAAAATGTCCTAACAAACATTGTTTATGGAATAAAAAAGTGGCCACTGTACCTTTTATTGTGCAAAACTCAAAGGTGGCTCTTTCTGCTACTGGTTTTACTCAGCAGTAAAAGAGAAAACCTTGCAAGTGTTGTTTACACAGTACTAAATTCTTGTAAAGTCATACTGAAACAAGTCTGCTATCTGACCTAGCCCTTAGGGCTACTTAAACACCTGTGGATTTATAGAGTTCAGATGTCTACAAGGTCTGTGTTGAAGTTCATTTTCAAACCTGTACCCCATGTGAAATGCTTTGCTGGTACAGTTAAGCTACTTCTACTTCTTTCTGGTTCGCAATGCAGTCACATTATGAAACAACAAAGATAATGAATTAAGAACAAACATATTGTTATCCACAGGCTTTAAATGCAAACAGCAGATAAATATTGAATATTTTGGACTCTATTTTGAGAAGCTTAGCTTCGCTAAGAACTCAACAATAGGTGGGGGTGAAAGAGTTACATATAATCAGTTTTTAAGCCGTGCACCCCATTACTTTTACTCTTACTCATGGGGAGTGTTATTAAAAAAAAGCACCCCACAACCCAATGGCAGAATATGGTTCAGGTGAAAAGATGTATTCTAAACATTCCAAAATAAAAATAGCTGAAGCACATAGTGGGGAAATCCTGGCCCCATTGAAACCAATAGGAGTTTTGCCATTGACTTCAATGGGGTCAGGACTTTACCCACTGCATTCAGATAAAATGTGCCCCAAATATTGTATCTCTCCATAATCCAAGTTTAATGCAAATGCCTGTGGTTTGATTCTTTGAAGATCACCAGATATAAGCTGTCTATATCTAAGGCCATAATTTTAATCATTCACTTTTCATGGCATTCAATCCCACCTACTTCCTTCAGATTTTTCACAACTGAGCAGTTGGCAAGAACTTTAAATTCCATGTTTTTCTGTAAGATTTTATAACCATCCACCACAAATGTTAAATTTCATGGTTTTGGTGAAATTTTGAGGGTTATGGAAATACACAGCCTCGCTTATAATAGATCAAGTTTGACTATAATGCCAAGACGGTTCCAGGTGGTAGAGGCAGCTACACTGCAGTGGGAAACATAGGAATTTGTTCTGGCTCAGCTACAATGCATCTCAACAACGCTCATGATCTTATCGCGAGTCCTGCAATATTTGAGGTTTTTCTGAAACCCCCAGCTACTGGTTACATGAGAGTCTGAACTCAGGGAAAAAAAAAAAACTTAAAAATGTAATCTGAGTGCATCCTAAAGGTGTGCCAATCAGAAGGCAAATAAAAAAAATCCTTCATTTATTAGTCTTTAAATTTCAGGATTTTTCAGCCCTTTCCATGATTTTCTGGGACCTGACTCATGATTTTTGAACAGTTGGGGTTTGTGACGCTGACTCCTGGAGCTCAGACAGCTCATGCTGCAAAAAGAGCTGTAAGAAAGCACGCACACTTATTACTATCCAGCCAAATTTGCTGACTAGTGCAGGAGAGAGGGAAGCTGGCCATTGTCCTGCCCTCATCACCTTTAGGTAGGTTAGTACTGCCAGCACAGAACAGCTGCTGTATTTCCCAGCTTCACTGTGGCTTGCCCCTACACAATGTGAACAAGAGACATCTTCCTGCATCCACTCCATGTTTAATGATGCATCACAGTGTGCTGCTGTACTCTACATCAGTGCGTTTCATTCAAGCCACTCATAACTTTATAAATTGTTGGAAGTCAACACTGCTGTATAAAGAGTTATATACACGCTAAATACATTTACCCCCACACACAACCCAATCCTCTTCTGGCTTGAAAGCTCCGAATCAGATCCCTTTTAAGGAGCAGAATAATAAATAATAATAAAGTCATCATACATTTAACATCTCTTCCTCTTTTAAACTCTGCTCACTGTAGCTTTCAATAGGGGTAAGTGTATATAATAAACTGCCATGCTCGGCCTCTTGCTGATCTATCCTGTTTACACATGGCTAAATCTTTTTTATTGCTTCTGACAACATGTTGTTCATACCTTTATATCTGTACTCATATTGGTTTTATTGTAGGGTTATATTTGCAATGCTGAATTCCACTGGAAGATGTATCTGTTTATTAGATGGAGTATGGCTCACACACATTTTTATGATCATTGTTTTTTATTTCACACTCTCACACATTTATACACCCCACCCCCAATATAACAATGTTTAATTATCTACCACATTTTTCATTATTTCTTATCAGTGCGACTGATCAATAGGCAAAAAAGCATTGACACTTTTTGGTAATAGGTGACACAGCCAATAAAATAAAGCCATTCTCTCAGTCACTCCCCACACTGAGGTGACGTCTCCATTACAGCAGCACAGCTACTGAGCTGCAGCTGTAGCAATGTAGTGTAGACTTTTCCTATGTTACTGGAAAGTATTTTTCCATCGACGTTGATAATCCATCTTTCTGATAGGTGGTAGCTAGGTTGACAGAAGAATTCTTCCATCAACCTAGGAGGTGCCTCCCACCTGTACTTAATACTAAGACTCTCACTCACCATCTATCATCAATCTTTGCAGAATTCTCTGTCCAGTCCTGTGCCTTATTTGTGGAAGTAGCCTTCCTCCACTGGACTAAATACCGCATACTGCAAGTCAAAATATCCTCAAAACTCTCCTTTGCCTGATGCCTACAAAAAACTGGACAACATTTAGGCAGTAGTCTTTGCCCACCAACAGCCCATCATGTTGACCAATGTTGTCTCATTGTTCATTTGTACTCTCCTATCTGTCTGTATCTGTCCCTTGTCCTATACCAGTGGCTCTCAAACTTTTTTTTACTGGTGACCCCTTTCACATAGCAAGCCTCCGAGTGTGACCCCCCCCCTTATAAATTAAAAACACTTTTAAAATATATTTAAAACCATTATAAATGCTGGAGGCAAAGTGGGGGTTTGGGATGGAGGTTGACAGCTCGCAACCCCCCATGTAATAATCTCGCGACCTCCTGAGGGGTCCCGACCCCCAGTCTGAGAACTCCTGTCTTATACTTAGATTGTGAGCTTCTTGGGACAGGGACTCTCTCTTTGTTCTGGGTCTGTACAGCTCCTAGCACAATGGGGTCCTGGTCCCCGACTAGGGCTCCTAGGCACTATAGTAATATAAACAAATAAATATGACAATAGTGAAATATGGAATATGACAATAGTGAAATATGGCTTCCATTTCTTCCATTTCCAAAGAGATGTTTGAGGAGATCTCATAGAAATGTGGTGTAGTGCTTGTTTCCAAAGACAGAAACACGAGAAGCCGAGGACGAGAGCAGAACCAGGGATATTAATATAGCACTCAGAGCAATCTGGGAGGATCTTGTAGAACACATGCCAGGCCTGGGAGAGGAAGAGTTAAAGGGGTAATGATCATGTAGTTAGCAGGGGAAAAAATGGGACCATAGTAATAAAGTTCAAGGAAGGATTTGGGGCAGCAATTATCATGATTTATTATTGGATTGTCTTTTTACTTCATGTCTGTACAGCACCTAGCACAATGGAGCCCTGACTGGAACGACTATATTAGAATTTATAAAAAGTAAATAATAATAAGGGCTGGTAGTGAGTTGAACAATGATACATTAGGTGGAGCGGGAAGGGAAACTGGCAGATTCCGTTAGGTGTGAGGCCTTACCAGTAGCTACTGGAGAATGAAAGGAAGGAGAGAGTGAAGAGAGAAGTGAAATGAGTTTGAATCAGGGTCGACAGAGCAGTGGATAATTAGGTCACTTGCCAAAGAAGTATTAATCCAGCACAAATAATCTTTAAGGGAAATCATGTTCCTATATAAAATCATCCATGGAAGGGATAATTCTGTTAAGAAGAGATCAGTTTTGCAATACCTGCTCCTGGGCTCAATCCAATTCCCATTGAAGCAAAATGTCTTTTGACCTCAACGGGTGCAGGGATTTGGCCCCTTGGACCAAACATCACCCCACTTTTTACTGGACCAGCTGGGAAAGGCCACCCTTTTGAATCATGGAAATTCTTCACTACTTTGCTGGGACAAAGCATTTCTTCTATTTGAAATATTTCTTACTTTCATAAATGCTGAGACAACATGATAGAATATGGATTCTTCAAAAGAGCCAAGGAATAGATATTTTTAGGTTTCAAATATTAACAAAAACAGCATCATTTTGTATGCAATTCTGAATTTTAATGAGCAGTTCTATTGATAATCACTGAACATCTATATTTATAGAAAAATGGATCATCATAAATACTGAATTGTGCCATTATCTACATATGCTGCAATTCTCAATACATCTAGAAATTCAGTGTTTAATTTCTATAGCAATAGAAATATGGTAATTTCCACCAGAACTATTAGTCAGAATGTAAAATTAGATCTAAGCCAACATCCTGGCTGCAGTTTTAAAAAGTTGGATCTAGATGAACTTCCTCATAGATATTTTCATTTTTTCCCCCTCACGGAAGAAAAAGAAACAACAACGCTATTTTGGAATGCTAACTCTGCTAGCTCAATTTTAAAAAGACCTTTAAAATTTGATGTCACTTATTTTGGTACAGCAAAAGTTGTGGTTATCATCTTAAATTGTATTAAAAATGCACAGTCCTAAACCAGACAGAATATTGTAACTCCAACTGGTAAGTGCTGGACTGGTTTGATGTGATAAGATTTTTTTTATATAGCAGTCGTATCCCCACTGATTATACTGCCTTTTCCATTGAGACTTCAAGGGTTCAATAATAAAAAGTATTGAAAGAATGGGGAAGGGGACTGACTGATTTCTTATGTCTACCCTATAGTGGAAATAACATTTTTCATTTCTGTTTTGAAAAGTGTCCAATTTTATCCTTTGTAGATAAGCAACAATTCCTCTCTCGCACTGGAATCCCCTCTGTTTGGGTTGATTACACCTCTTAAAATTGTGGGCCCATTAGATGTATATTCAGAGAAAGTTTGATGCATTCAAGTTGGGATTTTGTAAACATAAAATACAGAAAATTAATCGGTCAGTCATATTCCAGAAACCTTCTCCTTGTTGTTTTGGTACATACAATTAAAAACGGAAAAATGTAACAGTGCATTGGATCTTCAAATCTTAGCAATATAAATACATATCCAACTAGGTAATTAAAAAAAGATTAAAATTTGGCTTTGTAAAACAGCTTGCAAATTCAATGCATCTCAAAGCAATTTAGAAGTAATGAGTTGACATACTCAAAACTAAGTGCTTTGAGATCGCTGTATGAAAGGGGCTATGCAAGTATTAATTATTATTAGAAGTAATTTAATAACCGCGTAGTGAAAGAGAATAACATTAAGCATTCAGCTCTATCTCAGATAGAGCCTTGAATGTTAGAACTTTTATTATTGAGAGAGAATGCAATAGAAATTAATTGAATCTTTTTATTATAATATTTTAGCCTTGGTGAAGGGGGAAAAAAAAAACCACGCTGAGAAATGCAGACTCATTTTTGCTTTTAATCTATCTTAAACTTAAAGGTTTTTTTAAACGTTCATCCTTAATGGGCGCTGGGAAACAAATTCATACCCAGAGTAGGTATTCATATTTCCTTTTGTATTTATAATAAAATAATAATAATAATAATAGTAGTAGATCAAACCAGAAGGAGCCTGCAATATATTTGCTAGGAATTGCCTAAGGCTAAACACCAGGGACATGAAACAAACTGTTCTTATCACCTTTTTCCAAACACAGGGATTTAAATTTACAATGAAAGTGCCAGCACCAGCTGCACTTTAAGAAAAAACACCACATGTCTTGAGCTCTAAGAAAATGGAAAAAAGCCCAGTTCAAGCTGGAGGTGTCATCTTCCTCTAGCCAGCTGGGTGACACAAAGCTGAAAGTGATGAGGTGCTAATTAGAGGTTGATGAACAGAATCTCTGAGTGGAAACTTGTCGAAATAGCCTCCACTGAATCAGAGCCTTATAAGTCAACTCTTATCTCCCAATACAGAACACTGTCAGAGCCACAGAAAGAATGTGTGAATCCATATATATACAGTTAGGTTACCTTTTATCACTTACCATATGTCCTCTTTATCTTGGCGTTACTGAAAAATTACCATATTTTATATCATCTGTCTGTATCTTTTCTCCAGTTTGCTCTATTAAAATCTCTTATTGCAGAAGGACCCATCAGACTTTTTTTTATTAAAAAATAAATATTACTAATTCTCCCAAGGAAAAATGATCTTGGATTGCAAAGTGCCAACAAGCAATGAGCAATTAGCCAGATCAGACAGTAGACCATGTAATAGAAAAATGATGTAGCTCAATAAAAGAAAGATATATTATTTTAGAATGGGGCTGAGTTTAAAGACATTCCCTCATTTCCCAGAGAAGGGAACATTTCATGGTTTTGATTTTTTTTTAAAGGGTCAATACCAAAGTGCTATTAGTAGATTTGTATGAAAGCATCATATTCTAATTCGATCAAAGGCAGAAATGTTTAGTGGCACTGGTGGGCAAGCACAGGCAGTTAGCTTCACTTCTGGGAGAAACAAGAGCCAATGGTCAAACAGCAACAGCAGGTGCACCGCGGCAGCAGCTCCCAGGACACCAGAAGGGTAGGGTAATTGGAGAATTTTAACAAAGGGCTTGTCCTCTTGATCCCCTTCCACCTCATTTGTTCATCCTTAACTTCTGCTATCACTATTCACTGAAGTAGTGCAAATGCTCTGGGTGAAATTCACTGTAGGCCCTGAATCAGCACTTATGTATTATTGACTTTAACTTTAAGCATGTGTTTTTATGCCATTAAACATGTACTTAAGGACTTTGCTAATTTGAGGTCATAAAACCTGGGTGATACAACTTTATGCAGGAAAAGTCTGGAACCAGGACGGGGAGTTGACATCATTCTCCAACCTAGGGCCAGGGCACAGGACTGTACCTACTCTGCAAACATGTGTAGTGGGTTGGAGCATAAATATGAGCTCTGTGGACTGGCACCATGCTAACCTCTGCCTCAACCTTTCTAAGGCTGGGATCTAGATCTCTGACAGCACACTGAGGGCTGCAGAGACCTTGTCTGGCTGCTTCAGCAGAACCTCAGCGGTAGCTCTGATTGTACCAGAGTGAATGGCACCTTAATGTATGTCATACCACAGGCCAAGTTCCTTGCTCCTGATATGTGATGAAAAATGTTAATCGCTCCCCAAATCTTCCACTCACACTAATGCATCAGTTACTGAAAACTGCAGTACTCACTGTGTAAGGATGAGAGGGAGATCTCACTGGAGGCCTTATTGCACAACAGAGATTAATACCTTCAAAAGAACCGGAAGGATATTAAATCAGGCCCAGTACTGCTACTGTTAGGGAGCATTACTGTTAAACAGTAGATTCATTCAACTCCAGAAATGCGTGCACTTCAGTGGTGAAGAGAGCTTTTTATTATACATAGTATGCAATGTTCTTCAGGCATTCAGATACCATGGTAATGAGCATAAGAACCTACATAGAATGGAATTGGGTAGCTTAGGACAAAATACTGATCATTAATAATTATCTTGACTCACTGTGTTAGGCTGACAGTTCTTAAAAATCCTTTTAAATACACTGCATTGACATCTAACAGCTAGATGGCTTGGTGACAGGTATATATTTCTTGTAAATAAAATACCAAAACCCATTTTCTATTTAAAAACTGTGAGCATTTAAAGTGATCATCCAATATGCAACATGTGGTTCTCTTGATATTATGTAGTAGAGACCAAGTTACTCATGAATTACTAACCCATTAGTGTATCTCTGAATATCTAAATAATTCCAATAAAAATGGACAATTTACAGTTAATAACAGTTACTTGTCTATTGCCTTTCTCCTCTCATGCGCTAAGGCTCCAAAGAATTTGAGACTGGCCAATCACATGATTTTCTACTTGTCTTCCAGACGGGAACCCACTTGGGCTCTGTGACAGTGTGTTAGTTATTGTGATGCATTGGTTTTCTGTTACAATCTGAGTATATTAAAATCCTAAATGTATGACTTACAGACCTTTGTGCATGCCAATGGAAAAGGGGAAAATGCTAGGTTGATGAAAACTTGGCATATTCAGAAATACAGCCCTAGCTCTGACGAGCACACAAGATATGCATAATGAGCTGATCCCATGATTGTATCGTGTAACGATTTAGGATATTGTACTTTAAATATTAACACCTTATAAAATATGAAATATGCTTTCTGCACATTTGTAATTTTTTATCAAAGTAACATATTTCATTCTGTTTGCCTTTTGCTTCTGAAACACTGTTCAGATTAATTGTTGTCTTGGAAAAAAAAAATTCATGCTCTTTTGAAAACGTCAAGTCTCATTAAAGCAACCCTCCAAAATAATGACGTTCATCTGATTTTTCCCTCTTTGATTAGGCTTGTATAATTCTGTATTATCTTGGTATCTTTGATGCCAAACAAGATTAAATTGTCAAGTATAGTATGCTAAATTCATAATCTGAATTTAAAATAAAATCACTTATAAGGAACTCTAAGCATCAGCATCAAGGGACATAGTTGCTATATTAACATAATTTACATCACTGACAATGCATTCTTCCCTAATTATTTATGGCCAGTTATCAATTTCTGGTCAATGTTTGAATCATTCACTGTAATTATTTCCCTAAGGAATCTTGCTTGGATGTAATGGAGACAGTTCCATCACGCCTCATGATAGTGCCAATACATGTGTTGCTTTAGAAAAACAATACTGTTTTTGCCACTGTACATCTGAGTTATTTACTCAGCTTGAAAAAATGAAACCAAAAATCTACAAATTCTGAAAAATTGATATGAACATTTCAGCTTTATAGTCTATTTGTCATAGATTTTCAGAATTATCACGCAAGGAAGAGAGAGAGGAGAACTCCCTCAGAAATTTCTGAGATATTAGGAGGAATCCTTGCTCATCGATTATATGCCTTTACTTTTCATTCCCTCTCTCTTCCACTATCTTTAAATATTTTCCATCCCTAATTTTTATTTTATAAAAGTAAATACAATGACTGATTTCTGCCCACAAATGTAGATTTCACTTCTATTTGAATCAATCCTAAAGCGTGCAAACACAAACCTGCATTTGAGTTCCTAATAATTCTTCCTATTGTCTCATTGCTGTTAAAACCTGTCAATCACCGATGAAAAGTGCTAATCACTCCCAGAAATCCCAGTCTAACAGACAAAAGTACCAGTCACTGAAAAAATAATACCAATTTGTCATGGATGGGAGGGAAATCTCACACAGGATCTAACTGCACAATGGAGTTTATTAAGTTCATTTTGCTTCAGTCTAGCTCTGCTTGCATCCAATGGTTTCAGACTTTAATTTCAATGTCAGCTAAAACCCACCAAGGTAACTTATATTCATTAGCTAGGCTCCAGCTGAACTGCTGTGAAATCTCTTGGCTGTGACAAGGACTCTTGGATTTCAGCAGAAGCAGCAGCATTTATTTTCACTTTAAGAAAAGTAGATCTAGTCAGATGTTACTACTCCTAAATTCTTAATTGGTTCTTGCACTTTTTTTTTAATAGGCACTTAGTTATTTTCAAAGTTGGTTCTTTAAATGTGACTAATTGTATCTGTGAAAGGATATTTCACAGTTAATACTCCACGTCGCAGCAGTGCCCTTGCACGACAACAGCTAAGTTTACTACAGAGCAGTAGTGGTGATGAGTACATATCATGCACCATAAAGCACTGTTGCCTCAGATCACAGAAACTGTGTAATATTATAAAGGGAAGGTGGCTAATTCAGTAGTCTTCACATCCAAACTATTGTACCCTAAAAACACTTCTTTAGAGCCTTAAAGCAGGTTGTGCTGTTTGTACTTAAACTATAAACAGAGACTCTGTGTTTTCCTATTACATCACCTAAATGTTTAGGAGTGTTTGATCTTAATATACTATAATTAAGGAATTTACAATAATTACCTTTTAGAAATCCCTATAGTGATTATTACCTCTGGAGTTGATGAGAGAAGGTTGACAATGTGCAATAATTGATTTCTATTGGTTATGTGGATTTTATTTTCTATTTTTCAAAGAGGCAGCAACATTTTAATTGGCTGAAATTTCTGCTTAGTTAACTTAGTTTTATGAGTTCATCTGGATTTGGTTAGATATCATTACGAGTCAGAGATAGATATCTGAGCAAGGCCTACCCCATAAGCAGTGTGGTAGGAGTACCCTTAAAAGAACTATAACATTTGCACATAGGCAACCATTTACAATGTGCGTCTTTTTGACTATAGCTTTGTACCATAGATCCCTGGTTGTCTGCAGTGGTTAGGTTACAGAACGGTTTAAGAGGCAAGATGTTGAGTGCTTCCTGCTTTCAAGGCAACTGAGGGCTCCTCACAGGATCAGGCCTGCAATGCTTTAGATAGAGGAGAAAGATTACGGCAAAGCACATTGCAAGGGTGGCATGCAAGCTTCAAAAACACAGCTTCATCAGCGTGCCTCAGTCCCGACCTACAGCCCTCTCACTATTCCAAGCCTCTGAATTGATACAGAGAATAATGCAGCTTGCACCAAACGATATATGTGGTGATTCAGGAAGAGGGAAAACTTCAGCCTGAGATTTGCCTTGCTTATGATACAAGCCCCCAGGCACATTAATCCTCAAATACATTAATCCACAGTGCCACCTAGCCACCTCTGTATATTTATTTTAACTGTGACAAAAGAAAACTTTCCTAAACTGTAAAACTGCTAAAACAAAGTTCCTTTAGTAGCTGAGTATAGAGGGAAGGGGAAAAAAAACCAACAACCAAACAGTACCCAAATATGGTTATACCAACAGTTACTAACCCAAAGGAAATCTGCAAATCTTTGCTACAGCTCTGTTATACTGCCATTATTCAGGGCAGTATAAACTGGATATTATCTACATTGAATTACAATGAACCACACTGAATTACAATGAACTATTCTATAAACACCTGCTCTTATATAAACACAGAACTTGTCTTTCAAAAACACAAGCATTTTTTTCCTGCCTATCTCCCCTTCCCCCTGACTCCCTTTTTTCAACTTTGGTGTTAGAATATAAAAATTAACTCCGTTCTATTTACACTAGTCAAGCCTTCAAATGTTCTCATAAGTATTTAATCTCCTTTGGACCAGGCTAGCAGAATTAAAGCCAGCCACTAAAAGAGGTCCACCAGAATGTACTACTACTACCCCTGGCTTGTAACTAATAGATAGTTACAAGCCAGGAGTATTCCCACAGAGAATTAACTGGTGCCCTGAGCAGTCAAGTTCTTTGGCATAGCGATCAAAGAATGAACTAGTTCTCAGCTCAGGGTGCTTTTGCGAGACTCACCCTTTAAAATTTCTTTGGCCTTTGATAGCATCTGCACAATATTCCCTAGGCATCCCTTAGACCTGCACATAGAGAAGTAAAAGGAATAAGGCAGCTACCATGGTGACATTTTCCAGTTATCAAAAGCAAAAATTGGAGTTATGTGCTAGTTCTGGCTAACAGAAGACAGGGCCATCTACACTCTCTGGATTGCTGAGATCTGCTCCAGACAGCCCCCAGTTTTGTTTAGCCTTCATTTACACTCCCACTAGGATGATGCCATCTTTAGTGACTCACCTGGTTCCAAAATTTGGCCAGACATACAATTTCACTCCTGCATCCCCAGCTCAAATATTGTGGAGCTCAGACCATACAGAGTTCATATTAATGTGACAGCTGTCATTTATGGCTGGCAGTTATATTTCAAACCCCTCCATGCCTCAAGTTCAGGTAAGATGACTTAGGAATATACAACTATAATTTTTCAAATGACAGCTTTGTTTAAAAACAGTTAAAGTAGAAAGTATATTTCAAAGCACAACACTACACTTCTTAGCAAAAATTCACACCTTCAAGAATATCCTCTAAAAAGTCCGGAAATGAAGAGTAAGGGGCCAGTTCCCATTGCCACATACTGTGCAGTCACTCACTGTAGACCAACTAGATTGAGGAGAAGGGACTTTCTCTCTCTCTATGCCACTCCATGACTCCCACTATCACTTGAATAATCGCTCCACACATTCCCTACTCTCTTGCTCTACCTGGTCCCAGTGCCTGCTGTCCCGCTTCCACACCTCTGTGTCCCTTATTCCCCTGCCTCACTAGTCTCCTGTCACTTCCAAGTTTGCCTGACTCCTGGCTGTTGCATAGCCCTCCATTATCTTGATTTTAGTAAGGGTTTTGTTACAATCTCACATGACATTCTTATAAGCAAACTAGGGAAATGTGGTCTAGATGAAATTACTACAAGGTGAGTGTACAACTGGTTGAAAGACCGTACTCTCAGGGTACCAGAGTAGCAGCCGTGTTAGTCTGTATCCGCAAAAAGAAGAACAGGAGGACTTGTGGCACCTTAGAGACTAACAAATTTATTAGAGCATAAGCTTTCGTGGACTACAGCCCACTTCTTCGGATGCATAGAAGAAGTGGGCTGTAGTCCACGAAAGCTTATGCTCTAATAAATTTGTTAGTCTCTAAGGTGCCACAAGTCCTCCTGTTCTTCTTTTTACTCTCAGGGTAGTTATCGATGGTTTGCTGTCAAACTGGGAGGGTGTATCTAATGGGGTCCCACAGGGGTCAGTCCTGGGTCTAGTACTATTTAACATTTTCATTAATGAGCTGGATAAACAAGTGGAAAATATGCTTATAAAATATGCAGATGATGCCAGGTTGGGAGGGGTGGCAAGCACTTTGGAGGACAGGATTAGAATTCAAAACAACCTTGACAAATTGGAGCATCAGTCAGAAATCAACAAGATGAAATTCAATAAAGATAAGTACAAAGTACTACACTTAGGAAGGAAAAAATCAAATGTACAACTACAAAATGGGGAATAACTGGCTAGCAGTAGTATTGCTGAATAGGATATAGAGTTTTATATTGAATGTTTGTCAACAACATGCTGCAGTTGCGAAAAAGGTTAATATAATTCTAGGGTGTATTAACAGGAGTGTCGTTTGGAAAACACAGGAGGTAACTGTCCCACTCTACATGCCAGTGGTAAGGCTTCAGGACTTTAGGAAAGATGTGGGCAAAATTGGAGAGAGTCCAGAAGACAGCAACAAAAATGATGAAAGATTTAGAAAATCTGACCTACAAGGAAAGATTAAAGAAACTTGACATGAGTAGTCTTGAGAAAAAGAGGACTGAAAGGGGACTTAATAACAGTCTTCAAATATGTTAAGGGCTGGTATAAAGAGAAGGGTGATCAATTGCTCTCTGGGTCTACTGAATGTAGGTTTAATCTGCAGCAAGGGAGATTTAGGTTAGGATAGTCAGATAAACTTTCGAACTATACGGGCAGTTAAGCTCTGGAATAGGCTTCCAAGAGAAGTTGTGGAATCCCCATCACTGGAAGTTTTAAGAACAGGGTGGACAAACACCTGCCGGGGGTGGCCTAGATTTACTTGGTCCTGTCTCAACACAAGGGGCTGGGCTTGCTGACCTCTTGAGGTCCCTTTCAGCCCTACATTTCTGATTATGAGACTGAAGAGCATGACCTTCTCCATCTGCCTTTCACGTAGTCTTCTGCCTTCTTGTTATGCCCCTTTTCTCCTCCCATGTTCTCTCTGGCCTCCCACCCCACATCCATGCCCTCCCGCCTCTAGCTCAGCTCATCAACTGCAGTAGCACATCTTGGGACGTCAGCAACAGGTCAGTTTATCTTAATAACATTTTAAAAGTTATCCTGTAGACATGTGAAGAGACTGAGCTCTGTAAAGCGGTGGCCTAGGAAAAAGCACAAGGCAACAAAGAAACAAGATACTACATCCTGCCACTTCTCACACACACTTCTGCACAGAGCATTTCTTCACCCAGGCACAGTGGGAGTCAGAACCAAAGCTGGCTTTTTTTGTTTTAGCCTGGCACAAACAGAGCAAAAGGCAAACAAAGGATGAGCTGCTTTAGCTGGAGGATAAAATAAACAGTTCTCAATTCACAAAGTTTCTTGTGAGCAAGATGGCCAGTTTCCCAGTCCTCCCTTAATACCAGCCCTGGGCCTGTGCCCAGGAGGCTGCTTATGGGGTTTCTTCCACGGTCTAGGAGGAGAGTGAAAGTTTGGGCTTCCTCTTTTACTACTTCTCTTCATAGCCCTGTTCTAATTATCCCCTAGCTAACCTATTCGCTGACTAACTTAACATAGGGAACACACATGCACACCCCATCGCAATCTCTTAGGATGGTACAATGACAAACACTCCTGCTTCTCAAAGCACTTCACCTTAGCAAGGGTAACAAAGCAAAATAATTCTGGGCTTTGTAGGCCGAGACATTTTGAAGATAGAATGAGAAAAAGTTAGGAATGTTTTCAATAAAAAGTCAGAGGGGGAAATTTCTTAAACACCATAATTTTCTGGGTCTCTCCCCGCCCAACCCCCCACTTTTTTGAAAATATTCTATGCTGGGGTAAGTACGGCATGTTCAGAGAAATGTATTTGTTTCTGAGGACGTTGAAAATTAGGCTTAAAATAGGAAACTAGCTTCAACCTTTATTTTGGAATAGCTGCCCCTCTCCACCCCCCGCACAACAACAGTGCTGGGTATTTATCTCAAGGAGTATATATTAGGTGGCACAATGATTGACACTTGATGGAAGACAACGAGCTGAGCAACTCGTGCTTAGTGGCCTTGTGCTTTGACAAGTTTTTTTCTCCTGGTGGCTATTTGTCATTGTTAGATAGCTACACACTTCCCTTCCTGTGGACCTTTTTGAACTCTGCTGTCTTTGAACAACATTCAGATTGCAAAAGAAACTATTTACCAGCCAGTAATTACAAGCCACCCCTTGTGTAAAGGTAAACGGTAATGAGGAATGTGCAAAGAATGGCTGGCACTGTCAAAAGAAAAGAGGTTCTTGTAAAATGTAAAGCCATACAAAATGCCTTATAGACTTATCCTGCAGTAACTGTATCAATTAACCATGCTAAAAGCTCTAACTCAGATGGGCACTGCACACAGCATGTCTGCCAGTGTTTTATTATCAAGTCCATTATGATGAGTTCTTGTCCTAGACAAAGGGAGAACAGAAAAAGAATTCAGGCTGACAAATTAGACTTGAAATCAGTTTCATTTACATAACGACTGGAAGTTCATTAATAACAGAGTTTTAATTATTCATGCTCTTGTTTCACTAGATACAGCAGTTTTCCCCCTGCTGTGCTGGATGTCTGGATTAGCTAAAATGAACCATAGCGAACTGATAGACTGCCCAGATTTCTTAGATTCTTTTCCGCTTTCCAACTACCAAGGAGAAAGCAGGAGGGAAGGAAAAAAAGTCATTTCTTTTAGCCAACTTTACAACATGCTTGTTAAAGAGATTTAATTTTGCATTGGGTGGTATCGTCCATGTGAAGTGGGAACTCAACTTTAAAATTCAAGTCATTAGAAAATTTCTTAAAGCACAGTGTATGCAAAATTGATGCATATTTGTCAATTTATAATTCCCTGCGCTTAGATCAAATTAGATCCATAGCACCAATGCTGGGTATTTGCACTGAGCTACCCCACGTGAGCAGAGAGCATCTCTGGAGGGGCAGAGCCACCTTATTCTTTACCAAGTACTTTCTTATAAACTACATTAAAACTTTCTCGTTCCATTAGTCCTTTTTTCTCCCTATAAATCCCTTCTCTTGGCTACCTACCTGTTGCTCACTCTTGAGGGTGCCAACATCAGAATGAGAACAGAGCTGAGTGAAATAAAAGGGGAAAGTCTATAGATATCTATGAGAAAGACAGACACAGATAACGGAAGGACTTCAAACCACCCTGGGAATGAATGAATAAATAAATAAATAATAAAAAGGAAAGCAAGCAATGATTGGGCAGCTTTACCTTGTGGGGGCTCAATTCTCCTGCCACAGGATATGCAAGTAACCCACTGACTTCAACTTATCCTGCAGGGAAAGAAGAGGGCCCCTGGATTTTACATGACTATTTGCTATTCATTAAAACTCAAGGGCCCTACTCTCTCGCTGCAGGATGCGTGTAATTCCTATTGAAATCAATGGGAATTACTCTTGTATCCTGCGGCACAACTGGGCCCCACTTGAATCGTAGCTACATGTCATGGCACTTAGAACGCTGGCTGGTATACAAGATGGGGAGATATTTCTGAAGGATCATGCTTGCTAATCTGTAAATTATACCCAAAAAATCCTTCCTTTTCCACAGTCATTTAACTAAGATGTAAGATCTTGGTGGTTTATTAAATGATATATGCAGAAACAAAACAATGGTAATCGACTAAAAATCATTTTGGTAGAACAAGTTATCTCTTGAGCTTTTACTATACAGGGATGGAGAGAAGTTGTTTGCTTTGCTCTGCAAATACTGTTTTGTTCTATTTTCATTGTTTCCCCCTTCCCCTCACTTAAAAAACAACAAAATTACTAAAGGAAAATAATGGAAGATTTTATGCTGAAGGAACGTGGGTGATTCAAGAGCTATCTGGATAGTGTTTGCGCTGGCACTTCTTTTCAGTGTCCTCTATTAGGTTGCTGATGGGGGCAAGCAGGAGGGGATTTCCTATGCTTATATTTAAATTTCCAGGTGCAGGTATACATGCATCTAAATCCTGTTCAGATGCTGCCACCCATCTGTATGCACCTTCCAGGTTTGTTTATGAACTGGTCATACACTGAACACCTGACAAAAATGGCAAAAATTATGGCATGCCTCAGTGAATTCTTTATAAGGAATCCAGTTCTAAATTGAGAAAAAGGATGGGCTCTGGGTAGGCACAAGGCTGGGATTCAGGAGATTTTGGCTCCATTCCTGGCTCACCCACAAACTTTCTATTTTTCCTTGGGCAAAAAGGAGTCCGGTGGCACCTTAAAGACTAACAGATTTATTTGGGCATAAGCTTTTGTGGGTAAAAACCCCCTCACTTCTTCAGATTGTCTGACCAGTACTCAGATGGTGAGCAGTTATTCTCAGGGATAGTCTGTAGCACCAGAGATAATTCCTGTGAGTAACTGCTCACAGTGTGAACCAGGAGTTAACAATCTGGCCTTTAGTGTCCACCTAAAAATAAATAGGGGTGATAATATTTGCCTGTCTCCCAGTAGTATTGCGGGAATGAATCTATTAATATGAAGAGCACTGTAGAAGATCCTGAATACAAGATTACTTGAAGGTTCCTCTGCCAAAAGAGTTAGGTAATGTGGACAACTTCTTATCCTGAAAAAGACGATGTAAACATAATAAAAGGAGAATAGAACTCTGCACTGGGTTTTCTATGTGGCTTAGGCAGAGACAGACTGCCATGTCTACACTGCAGAGCCTTTGCTAGCATGGGTTTTTTTTGCTGACATAGCTATGTCAGCTAAAGGGTGTGATTTTTTCCACACTCCTAGCCAACATAGCTATTCCAGCAAAAACTTGTTAATGCAGACCAGGCTAGAGAATAATGCACATTTCCCAAACCCAACTGCAGATTCCCAACCCCAGAGACGGGGCTCTGCAAGAATTGGGTAGGGAGAGGCCTGGGGCTGTGAGGCAGCTAACCTTTAGCCTTCTCTACAAGGGGAGATCTGTAGGACGTGATCATCTGTAGCCATAGTACTGGTCAGACAATCTTGCTATGCTTAATGCTCTAGACCATGTTCCTTTTGGAAGGACTTCGTTCTCCTCTGGCAGCTTTTAAAAAAATAACAAGTGCAAATTTTCTTGTGAAAGTGGCTTTCCAGGATTTCACATGGTTCTCTTGCTACATGCTATTTGTCTACCATTGGACTTTCCGAAACACCCATCACTCTAGTATCTCAATGCAATTTATTTTCAGTCCTCTTGAAGTTTCCCAACAAACCTCAAAAAAGTTAATTGGGGCAAAATCCTACACAATGATCTGGTGGAAAACATCATGTGTATATCCATGAAAAATCAGCAACAAAAACCAGACACACATTTCCTCCAGCTCAGTTATTAACAATGCATGTTACTGAAAGGCTCTAAGAAGCTTTAGCAGCACACGTTAGGCAGAAGCGAAAAATTCACAAATCAACAGTTTGGCCCACATTTTCAGAAAATACAAATTCAGATACACCTAAGGCCTGGTTGTCAGTAGTACAGATCTTAGGTCAGACCCTCAGAAAATCAGGCCTTCGGTGTCTAAAGTATGGCAACAACATATGGAGGCAACTCAAAACCTGTGACCACTTTTTGAAAGCATGGCCTTCTAAACCACATGTTTCTGAGCAAATTAAGTAGAAATAGTATTTTCACTTTAAGTGTATTAAAGTCACGAGGACATTCATCAGCACGCTCTCTAAACACATTTAACCCTCTGCCTGTGCAACTGGATGTACGCTTTTCATCTAACAGCTTGCAATAACGGGAAGGGGGGGGGGAAGCGAGGGGATGAAGACTGTCGACAATTCAGGGGTTTAAGGCTGGTACAAAAAAAACCAAAAAAATGTAAAAGGTTGATTTTAATGTTTAAACATCGTTATCTGATTTTTCTATGATTACAGTTCTGTTTATTGTGGTCTTGTGTGTTCTCACCATGTAATTTCCAGTTCCACACTAAAGTTTGTGCTTTAGCCTCAATGAGGAAATCTTCAGGTAGGTTTAGTGCAGAAGATCAAGGCTGCATTAAGATTAAGTCTGAAATGTTCTGCTACCAATTAGCCCTCTAGTATTTCTGTAAGCTTTGAATTTTTGATGCGATCAATGACACCAAGTGGAGCCATCTTCTGTGGAGTGGTTATTAAAGATATAAAAATCAATACAAAGATGATACTTGGAAATCTATATCACAAGATAATGAATCACCATGAAAGCCGGCTAAGAAGGAATGTCAGCAAACCAAACAGAAGGTTTGTGCATAACAAAGTATTTGATGCCAGTAGAATTTAAGCTAAATTTTGCATGAGACAGAAGTCTTCAGGCAACACTTATGATACATTTGCATGGCAAGGTTTTAATGAGATGAAGACACAAGACCAACCACACACGGGGCTTTTTGTGCATTAAAGTAAGAGAGGCAGAGGGAGAGAGAGAGGGAGAGAGAGAGAAGAAGAAGATTATTGAGACATACACTATTAAGACAATAAAGCCATAATTTGACTTTAATGACAAAATGGCATTGAAAATGTTCTCTGTCAGTAATCCTCATTCAATTTCTTTTAAATGAAACATTATTTGCCTGCACCTTAAATGCTGATTGTTATTGGAGTTGCGTATTGGAGCTTCACAGGATACTCCAAATTTAATTTGAACTAGGGATTGATTCAGTTGCCTTCAAAGAAAGGTTTTTTCCTCTCCAAAACAGAGCTTGTACATGAGTTTGCAAGTTCATATGGGTTTACTGCTTGACACGATTGTATGTGACATTACAGCATTTATGGTATTTCTGCCTTGCACGATGACATGCACAAAGAGCCAGAACTAGCAAAACAAATGCTTTGTTGTGTTATTTCTTTGCTTCCCTGGGAAATATACTCCTCACTAAGAGATACTGATATCAAAGACAGCTGTTCACAGTTCAAATCTAGCATATTATAAAACCACTTTCACTTTGAACTTCTAGTACACCATCCATTGTCAGGATTTCAAAGCATTTTACTGACATTAATTAAGGCACAAAACAGCCCTATAAGGTAAGTATTATTACACTCTTTTTGGAGATGGGGAAACTGAGGCACAGAGGCCATGTGACAGGCAGCATGGTCCAGGAGATACAGCACTAGACAGAGACTCAAGAGACCTGGTCCTGTCACTAACTTACAGAGTGACCTTAAAAAAGTTACGCCACCTCTTTGTGCCTCTGTTTCCCCCTGATGCTCCCTGTCTATTTAGACGGCAAAATCTCTGGGTCACGAACGATCTCTTCCTAGTATCAGAGGAGTAGCCGTGTTAGTCTGGATCTGTAAAAAGCAACAAAGAGTCCTGTGGCACCTTATAGACTAACAGACGTACTGGAGCATAAGCTTTCATGGGTGAATACCCACTTCGTCAGATGCATGACTCTCTATCTCTTCCTAGGTGCTTGTTTAGAACCAGCTCAGTGAGAACCTAACCTCCATTATGGCCTCTAGATACTACTGAAATACAAATAATAATACTAATAAAATATTAAAATAAAAAATAAAAAATAAAAATAAACAGAGCCAGAATGAAAAAACAGATCATGTAAATCTCATTCCTGTCCTTCACTCACAAGACCATCCTTCCCCAAAAGCCCACAAAAGCTCTAATTCTTAAATCTTTTCCTGTGGTACAGATATGCACAAACACTGTTTATATTTTCCCTTTTCAGGACTATATTGTTATATTTTCCTTTTCAGGGGTATTCAGCAGGATTAGGACACTTGCTTTTTAGAGTTTTATTGTGGTACAACAGTCATCAATGCTTCTATTTCCTTGTTTCTCCTAGACACACATAGCTTTCGCATTTGCAGCTGTTAAGTAGCAACACTCACAGATAATCATGCTCACAATCACAGCTTATTGTGCTTTTAACAGGACGCTAAATGCCAGGCGGGTATTCTTTGTTAATCAGTAACTCTCTGCCGATTTACAGATAGGCATTTTAGGTTTTCGGCCTCCCCCCGCCGGCCCCATGTTTCCCTCTATGTCGACACATCAAACCGGGAGACTAATGGACCAGATCCTGCTGTAAATGTGTGTCGCTCCAATGAGATTTACTCTGATTTAGACCAGCCCAGGATCTGGCCTAATTACCTTTTGTCCTGGACCTAAAGGCAAGCACGGAGCATATTGATAACCCCACTGCAGTGCATCAGCGCTTGGCTGGAGCAGGAGCGGCTCATTACTGAGTCACCAATTCATGGTGGAATTCCTCGAGAACTGGCTTTCAACAAAACAAACTTACTGCATAACAATGATGTTATTTAAAAGCAAAAATCAAATAAAATAAGAAAGAACCCTGACACACCTTGTATAGTTTTTTAACTAGTCATTACAGTTTGGGCTTAATTTGCTTCCCTCCCTCTTTACCCCCTGAGGCTGTGAAGGCAAATAAACCATTCAGTAGCATAAAACAAGGCGCATTAGAACGGGCTTCAATAAAACACAGACCTCTCGCCCGCAACGTTTTTCACATGGCACAAAATGTTCTTCGCTGCAGTTTTAAATCTTGCAGCTTCGTGATTGTTCTGACACCTCTTTATTGTCCCTTTCAAGTGCAAATGCCTAGGTATCCTGGCTATCAATGAAGCACTAGTGTTCACAGGCTGCATTCAACGGCTGTTGGAGCTTCCTCTCCTTCATCTGCATCTGTACAATTTACACCAGTCACAGGCTCCCGAGCAGCGCCTGTGCTGCTGCTCAGAGGTTGCAGAAGGGCAAGGAGATCCCCCTACAGAACGACAGCGAGTGGAGGTTGATCTGCACAGCCTTCAGAGAGGCACCCCAGCGGATGTTGTTTACTCCGGGAAGGGCGAGGAGCGGTAATGTGAACATTTCGAAGAGACACCACTACAATGTGTGAAGCCAGTTCACTCCTGTGAGATCCAAGCTGCCTTGGAATTGCTGATGAATATTTAGGGCCCTAGTCTCAATGTCTCCCTTTGGGCATTCCTAGACTGTGTGTGGCTCACAGGGCCGGCTCCAGGCACTGGCTTGGCAAGCAGGTGCTTGGGGCGGCCACTCCGGAGAGGGGCGGCAGGTCCAGCTATTCAGCAGCAATTCGACAGACAGCCCCTCACTCCCGCTCGGAGCGAAGGACCTTCCGCCGAATTGCCGCCGCAGATCGCGATCTTTTTTTTTTTTTTTTGGCTGCTTGGGGCGGCCAAAACCCTGGAGCTGGCCCTGGTGGCTCAGAAAGGGGCCTGGGCCTGCTTTGTGCGGCCTTTTGGGTGTCAGAAATAGGTGGCTGAATACATTCTTCCCTGTGAAAGTGATATTATTCCTTTCATAGCACCTCCGGGAAAGAGTGCCTCGACAACAGGACATAGCCTCCCCATTATCCAGTAAGGGCTCCCTCAAAAATTACCCACCTTAGCCTGTAATAAACCCCAGGTACCAGGGTGTGTGTTCTGACACACAGGGATAAGACACTGGGGAAGCTCTATATTTGCTTCCCCAATCACTTTCACCTAGGAAGGAGGCAACACCACTTGATAAACAAACACATTAAGTGGTTTATGCTGGAAGTGTCTACAATTTGTTCCTGAAAAAATAAATTCGGATTATTCCAACAGCACATTGTTATAAACTGTCTCACTTGACAGAGGATGTGGTGGAGGGGAAGACCTAAAGAGATTCTGGGACATTTTCCTTTTCTCCTGTGACAATGATTGGGATATAGCTGCTCTTTTGGCACAATGTTATTCACTGCAAGAACAAACAAACAAGATGATCTTCAGTTAAATTCTAGGGGACTAAATCTGGCCAGAATAGAGTTGCCATATTTCAGGTTCCCAAAAAGAGGACCCTGCAGGGGATGGGGAAAGTTGAAGGAGGGTACCTGTGGCAGGGGTACTCACTGGAGGTTGGAAGCAGTGTTGCTCCCTGTCATGGTGGCAGGGCAGCTGGCGCAAGCCCAGGACACAGCGACAGCCATCAGTCAGCACCTCCCTGAGGAACCCACTCCCCAGCGCTGGGAGCCTGGCCTGGGTGGGTGGAATCTGGCAGCTGTTGCTGCAGGGAAATGGACCAATCAGCTGCCAGTGCAGAGGAGGGACCAATCGGGAAGCAGACCAATCAGGGCTCTTTCTGAGCTTCAGCCATGTGGTCCGAAAAAATCCTGGACTGTCTATTATTTGAAAAAATCTGCCTGGACAGAGGCTCAAAAAAGAGGCAATGTCCAGGAAAACCTGGACGTATGGCAACCCTTGGCCAGAATATGTAGCTAGGAAGAGTCCATACCCTGAAGAGCTTGCTATGTGTATGTACAGCACCTAGCACCATGGGCTCCTAATCCTGGATGGGACTTCTAGGTGCTACCATAATGAAAATAATATGTAACAATAATAATGGCTTAGCAGTGTCCAAAGCAGGGATGGTTTGCATTAACTGGAGGCATTCCAAGACTCCTTTCAATTTGGTGGCAGATATGTATTTTATTAAACTGGGTAGATATACCTATTTCTAAAAAAATCACAATATGGAGCCTCCAGTATGGAACCAATAAGGCACTGGTATAACATGTGGTGTATCCAATTCCTATGCTTTTTCTCAGTGGAGTTTACTGGTGCAATATTCATGCTAAGAACATGGTTAATAGCAGTAGTTTCCATGCTTTGTTGTTTTTTTCTTTGTTGTGTCTTTCAGGAACCAGGAGATGAGCTGAATGAAAGCCACCAGTGGGGAGTTTGTTGTACTAGGCCACCCTACTGATCAACTAAAATAATAAGTTATCATATGCTTTATCTCAGTGACAATGCTATCAGATTATATTATTGTTCCTTGTTTTACTAGCAAAGCATAGGGGACTCTCCATGGACCACCAGAACAGACAAAGAACATTAAGAGTGATTGGAAGTTGGGAAGAGAAGCAGTCCATGGGAAGATCTTTTTTTTCTGTTTTGCAGAATGAAAAAGTTGGAGAACCACTAGCATTCCCATTCACCATAAAGTTATATGTCTGCATATTCTTTATTTAGAAAGGAGAATGTGAACCACCTCATTACAAATTCAGCTGAAGCCTGCATTATCAGTCCTTCTGACCCCAACCTCCACCTTATTGTCTTTTTTACATCATGTCTAAAATTAGCTTGTCATCTCTTTCTTTTATCTATTTTGGGAGGCACTTCAACATTTTTGGTTGCCAAAATAACTATTAATCATAATAGTACATATTGCATTAATGGTTCTAGTATTAATTCAATTTGTTAAGAGGACTCTCTCTTTCTAAACATAGAACCTAATTTTCTAGAGTATTTTTCCCTCCATCTTTTTATGCCTGTAGATAAAAAAAGATCAGTCTCCATGTACAATCATTCCTTAAACCTCTACTGGCTGAGGGAGTTCAGTGTGGTGATGTTTTTTCTATTCGTATATTTTAGGTTGGCCCCTAGCTGCTATGACCTGGGAATTGCCCATAAGCTTATTTCATTTCACAGCTACAGTCCATCGGATGGGTTACCGCTGCACTCAGATAAATTTGAACCAGCGACCTACCTGTGGACTAAACCACCCAAGCTGTTTAGTCCCTCCCTTAAATAGCATTTTCCAGTGCACTGTATAAACTCCCAGCACTCTCTGTTCAGCTGTAACATTTACTTGCCTTGCTTTCATGGAGATAAATATTTAGGGTAATATTTTTGTTAAAGGATGCAGATTTCCCAAATGAAGTAAACATACAAAAGATCAATTTGTTGCACAAATTCTAGAAGTACTCAGAAGTCGAAGATGAAAGACCGTAAGTTGACTGAAATTGTTGACAAGCAACAGTGTAATAAGAGCATTACAACAGTGGAAGAATTAGATTGAAAAATGAACAGTAAAATGCTTGCAAACACAGATGGATTTAAGCTCATATGCTGCTATTTTTCTTACTAAAAATATAGCCACAGTATTAGAAATAAGGTAATTGAAGAGGACTACTAGTGGAAATTTAGGAGAGATGGTAAAGGGAGACTTTCAAACAAACAAAAAAACTCAAACCTTCATGTCAACTGAGGTAGTCCCCATATCCAGAAATAGGCGCATGCAGGATAACAGACATAAGCAGGCAGCTAACCTGTTGGGCAAGCTCTGGCAAATAAAGAACACTGGTCAACTCAGTATGATCATCAACCAAGTAGGATGGGAGCAGGGAAAAGGTTTATTAGCAACCCCTGAAAGGATTTTCAAACTCACCTGGCACTCTTGTCAGCCCCTTGACTCTATGTGCCAAATGACACTTGCCTCGCTCTCAAAAGGCAGCATAATTTTTAATTGCTATCCTTAGTGCACTTAAAGCAATGTCAGCAGTCACCCCACTCCATTGCCTTATGCTTCACACCACCTGGGGCTGGCACAAATCCCTTCAGTTGGCAAGGCACTGTGACTTTCTTTTCCCTTGCAGCTGTTTTGTGAAGGGTACAATGATTTATAGTGTCTCCTTGAAATGCTCAAGTGGCAGCATGTCATGCTGCTGTCATGGGATAGGAACTTGGGGTCCTGAGCTTGCCTGCAGCCTCAGGGTGTGAGAAGACGACTACACTGAAGAATGGGGTGGGAGTTGGAGAAAGAAGACCTAATTGAGCTCTAGCTAATCCAGAAATAGTTGAGAGGGAGCCATGACCATCTCTCCTTGGCCAGAAAGGCTTTGAGGAAGGGATAAAAGGGAACAGGAACGAGGAAGACATTTAAATGAAAGCCCCCATAATATTACTTAGAAGCTTTTATGGATCACTTACCCAGGCTTAGACTCCATAGCGCTCAGCACCAGATGAGGAGATGTCCCAAGAGTTGAGTTCTGCCACCTGGAGCTAAAAACAAAAACAAACAAACAAAAAGCCATTAGTTGATTTAAAAATGCAACAGCAAACAAACATTAACAGGATTTAAAATAAACATGGTAAGTTCAATTACATCCCTAGCCACAGTGAATAGTTCGATCTATACGTATCTGACAGAGGGAAGGACATGGGGGATTCTTCTTCCTCGGTTAGTGAAGCTTGAGGAGAGCCAGAAGGATCGTGCAGACAAGGAAGGCAGGAAAGAAAAGGTGGCTGAATGGTTTCAGGAACTGAGCAGCGTGACAGAGCAGGTGGAGAGCTGCTGCTAGCCCACCTAACTCAGGAAGGGGGTTAATTAAAAAATCAATTTGCAATCTTCTGTAATTAGTTTGAAGAGAACCATCATTGCCACCTGCTTGTATTGATTGTGACAATACGGGTTAGCCACTGGAAAACTGCCACCACCATTTTAAAAGTGCATTTCTTTCTTCAGCTGGAGGGTAGTCTGCTGCTTTTGGAACTTGAAGGAGGAGGTCTGAACTCTTCCTTTAGCATCTGCTCCTTCCATAAGCAGAGATCCAGTGGAAAAAGCAAAGGTTTATTTTGATTTGCAAGCCATTGCTTTCTTTCATGTCTTTTTCTTGAGTTGGCATTTGCTCCTCTGACTGGAACAGGCACTCAACATTTTAGGGCAAAACTTCACCCTTTTGTTTCCCACCTTTGGCTGTTGCTATATCTCTGTCATTTCTGAAATACACATCACACTTCTCTTAAATTTCAAATTGGTGGCCATTACTGCAGATGAATCAAAAGTGACTTAGCTCACAAGTTGTTGTCAGAAACTGTCTCAGCATCTTCTTAAATTCTGGCCAAATCCTGATCTGTTATGTTAGCCAAAATCTGAAGACATTCGATTTACATCAATAGATAGAGTGCTAAGTCTTCAACTAATGTAAGCCAACATATTGCAGCTAATGGAGCTACTCCAGTTTACACCAGCTGGGGATCTGGTCCTGGAATCAATAGAGCTATTCCCTGGGTGTAAACAAGAGCAGAACATTGCCCTCCATCTCACTGTGTGTGTCTGTCTGTCCCTGCTTCCTCCTGTCTTTCTCCATCCTCATCCCCGGCTTCCTTGACTTTGATGGGAACACCCAGACCATCCCTCTGCTAAATGAAGCAGGCAAGTATTTCTTACTCACTTTTATTAATGTGTATCTTATTTGTGATCCTGTGTGTCTATTATTTATTATTCTTTAAGCCAGTGGGCTGAGGGACGTACTGGCCACCGCTTCCAGCAGCTCCCATTGGCCTGGAGCAGCGAACCGCGACCACTGGGAGCCGCGATCAACCGAACCTGAGGACGGGGCAGGTAAACAAACCGGCCCAGCCCGCCAGGGGCTTTTCCTACACAAGCAGCGATCCAAATTTGGGAAACACTGCTTTAAGCAGTTTGTGTGTGTTTGAGAGCCAGCAACTGTTTTACACATTTACAATCTGATCAAAAACAGTTCATGAGTAGAAAAAGGCAAGTTGGAAATAAAAAAAACGTTCAGCCATGAGCAGATGGACTGTAGTTTGGAAACGTTTGGTTGGCTGACCCAGTGGCTAACCTATCCCATAGCACATGCATATTTGATTCCCAGGTCAGCCATTCCCTGGTTGAGAAAAGGCCTAATTTCACTTTATATGGATCCCTGCTGCTGAGCTAGCAGTAGCTGGGGTCTCAAGAATTCCCATCCAGCCTAACTTGGCCAAGAAAACATTCCACTAAGCGGCGATCTAACATCTGATTTTCTTCTCCTTGGATGATATACAAAGGTAATTTAACCCACTTTGTTATGGTTTTACAGTTCACATCCCAAGTATGCCTTGGGCAAGAGACTTATCCTTCCCAGGCATTGGTTCCTAAAGAGATAAAATGGGGATAGACACCACCCTCTCTGAAGTGCTTTGAGATTCTCAATGCTAAGTAATATTACTACATGGCTGGACCTATACTGTGTTTTTTGAAAGTGAAAACTCTGTGTTTTAAGCCCACAAGAAGCATGTTTGCAGCTTAGAATTCAACTGTATTTACAAATGAACCCTGATGACAATGTCATTTATCTACTTACCAATAATCTGCATTAGGCACCACAAGGGTGATTCATTGTCTGATACATTTATCAGTATAGTACAATGGAAGAGGAGTTGAACTACTGCTCAGATGCATCAGCAATGCAAGTTGCAGTCTAATAATGTGGTAAATGCTGCCATCTGGCTCAGGTTGGCAATGGTCACTTATTTTAAAAAAGGACCATTTAGCATTAAACAGTACAGAGGTTGGGAGGGAAGGTGGGGGTTCAACAGCTGTCAGAACTCTCCTTCGAATTTAATCAAAAAGGCTAACTGCTCAAAGCATGTAGGGTTAGAAAACAACATGAGCATGTGTTCAGGGAATAGTCATATTACATATAGTATATATATATATTTTCCAAATATCCAGAAAGAAGGGGAAGTACGCATTTTAATATAGCTTTATCTTGAACAGGATGAGTAAAGGATTCACGTCAGCGTTAAGTTAAAAATTTTACAGTATTTTCTTTTGATGATTCAAGAAGGCATACAGCATATTTCTGTATATAATTTTACAGTTATAGAAAACATATAATATGATAAAGTAAAGTTACAATGTGGCACATAATTCCAAATACTGGAGGATAAAACTAGTTCATAGCATCACTGTACTGAAAGCTTCCAGTGAGAATGTTTGCACATCTGTGGTTTACAAACAGCACCTTTCCAGACTGTTAAAGATTAAGCTGTAATTATTCTTCTTAGGAAATCACTGTAGCTTCTAAAAAATTATTTAGGTAACCAGCAAGAGCATCTCCGTGCAAAGGAAGAGAATATAATGATTTCTTGTCCTCATGCTCCTGGAAATTTTGGCATTTTTATCCTATAAAATTTGGGCCTTATTTTACATTGTACTGCACCCATGTGTGGTCATTGTACTCATTTTGCACTGGTGTAAAAGTACTACCATTGTGATATGGTAACATTTTACACCCACTTTACACTGGGGTGAAGGATGATAAAAGGTTGAAGGCAATGGAAAATCCAGTCCTGTGACTTCAAGTCTTAAAGCCCATCTTCTTAAAATAGAAGCAGGAAGAGAGACTGGATGCTTTGTATCTGAGGAGAATGAACACAATGTATTGAACAAAAGGGCAGTGGGAATATTTCAAATTTAGGTAAAAGGGCAGTAGCCTTTTTCTGTAATTCCAGAGAAAACTTCAATTGACTTTCAGAAGAAAGTTCAGTGCAGATTTGAGGATGACTATCTCAGAATCAAATTGCAAATAGGAAAGAGTAATTGATAAGGCTTTTAGTTCACTGATCCTGTGCTCTGACAAAAGAGTAATTAAAAAACAACTAACGGTTGAAAAGAAAAGAACGAAGAAATGTAACTGAAAATTTCAAAGGAAGAATTTTTAGGGGCTGTGAATTCAATACTCAGGTTCAATTAACTTAATGGGATGTGGTCAGGAGAGCTCAGAAGCTAAATACCCTATGCAACCTTATAATGTGCTTCCAATAGCACCTAAAGCTGCAATTGGCACTAAGAATCCTTCAAAATGTGAAAAGTTGAGGCAAACTGAAAATCTTTTAGCCTAAGCTTCTGTCTCTATGACAAAAGGCAAATGTTATACTAATTCCATAATACTGTAGATAAAAGGAGGTAGAAGAGTGTTTAACATATCTTACTGTAAAATACCTCCAATTAATTCTTAATATCCCTCTTTATTAAAAGAGGAAATCTATTCAAGTTAACACCAGGCATCCCTGGTGGCTGCATTAGGCCTTGAATTGACCAGAATCAAAGGAGGTAGATGTAGAAACAACCTTCGCTGCACAGAGCAGGCCGAAACCTGGGTCCAGCTGAGACTTCTGCACAGAGTTCCCAGTAGGTGTGTGTCTGTGGGCCATTTAGGTGTTACACCGTTAGATGCTAACATGGATTCCGAGGGGGCGAGCATCTGCCTTATGGTGGCCATGTAATTAGAGCTGACTACAGGATGACAATTCCGTTCTGTTTCACAGCAACTTTTTGAGGGTTCTAAATGTTTTTGGAATGAAAACAAAATTTTTCAAACATTTTTGCACAAAAGGGATTACATCAAAATGTCCCTTATTGAACTGAAACAGAACGGGGGGGGGGGGGGGGGTTGTAGCCTGGTGGTTAAGGTCTGGGATATCCAGATCCAAGTCCTTGCTCTGCCTGATTCAGAGTGATCAGTGTTGAAAAACTTTGCTCTAAAAGAGGCAGTGTAGAGACTGAAACCTAGATGTCCCCAATCCTAGGCCAGTGCCCTAACCACCAGGCTATAGAGTTTGAATAAGGACTGGGAATGGCTGAGCCATTACAAACATTGAATCTATCTCCCCTTGTAAGTATTCTCACACTTCTTATCAAACTGTCTGTACTGGGCTATCTTGATTATCACTTCAAAAGTTTTTTTTCTCCTAATTAATTGGCCTCTCAGAGTTGGTAAGACAACTCCCACCTGTTTATGCTCTCTGTATGTGTGTATATATATCTCCTCAATATATGTTCCATTCTATATGCATCCGAAGAAATGGGCTGTAGTCCATGAAAGCTTATGCTCTAATAAATTTGTTAGTCTCTAAGGTGCCACAAGTACTCCTGTTCTTTTTGAGGCTATAGAGTGTGAGCCTCTCTCAAAATGGATACAGCTACATGAAGTGTTTTGATTTTGACAAAAGAGTTTGCTCCAACTTGGTCTACCGTGTAATGCTTTCCCAAGGGCAGTCATAGGTATGGCAATGAATGGAGTGGGAGGGAAAAGATACACCTGCAAGCTCTCTATGTACATAAGTACAGGAACTGGTTTTGTCTCCCACCCCCATAATTATACAGGTGTTACTGCAGCCCTATGGATGTCCCAGCTGGTGAGAGAGGTCAGAGATATGTACAGTGCTCCCTGACTTCTGCAAGCAGGCACATAAACTTCCATTCATAAAACAGGTCACCTTGACTCCCTTTACACATCATGCCGAGCTTCTTCAGGCTTATAAGCCATTGGAAAAACTGGGTCTAGGACTGGATCTCTTGGTGTGTTAAGCTGATTAACTATTGCCTTGCCTTCCTTTATATATCAATTTTTTAGAAAGGTTAGTGGGAAGAGCAGTTGTAAAAGAGAGTCAGAACTTTTTCCACCACCCCTGGTCTCGGCTCTCCCACCATTAAACTGAAAATCCATTGCACAGCAGTAAGTGTACAACAACATTTGTGAACCCTGCAACTGATTCAAAAGGAACAATCAATTAAATAGAAAACTTTCTAGTATGTGTTTCTATTTCCTTTAATAAAAAACTAGCTAAGGCAGCAGCCATTCTAAACATTCCTCAATATAAATTAATGGGATCCACCCATCTTAATCTGCCTGCAGGAAATGAAGTGTAAAAGAAAAGAAAAAAATCTAAAGAAAGAAGCACTTCCTAATTGTCTACAATACCACTTACGTCACTCAGGGGTATGAATAAGCCACCCCCCTGAGCAACATAAGTTACATGGACCTAAGCGCTGGTGTGGACAGCGCTAGGTCGGTGGGAGAGGTTCTCCCACTGACATAGCTACTGCCGCTCGTTGGGAGGTAAAATCATTAAGTCGATGGGAGAGCTCTCATCTGTCGACTTAAAGTGGTTACACTAGAGAATTTACAGTGATGCAGCTGCAATCTCTGGTGATTTTGGAGGTTGCAAACACCCATCTCACCTCCTGTGAATCTTTTGATGGAGGCCCTGACAGCCTCTTTTGCTCACAATGCCAACAAACTGATTGGACATTAGAATTCTCTGATGGCCACTTGTCCTTGTTGATGTAGCCTGGAAAAGAACTGTAATTCAATCTAACAGACATCATGTAGCATTACTGCTGATCTGGGGAAGATGGGGTATTGGTGAACAACTTTCAATAAGAATGTTCACCACCTGAGCACAAAGCTCAGGAACCCCTCTCCCCCCCCACCAAATTGTGCTTTCAGCGCTTAGTCTTGATTCTTTCTGGGAGGTGAAAAGACGCACATACAATACGTAACCCAACCAGTCAATTCCAAAGTCCTTTTTGCAACTGATAACTCATTTGTTACCCTGGAAAAAGACTTTATAATTGAATATCAGAAAATCTACATTGGCTAGCTATTACTTCATGGGCCAGAAGAGGTAAGCAAAACTCATTTCCACTTCGTTTTGTCTTTGTACTTGGACATTTTCCTCCTACATGTATTAGTCACCATGCTGGTATTAAATGGCTTTTTTCCATTTGTTGGTTAGAAAATCTTTCTAAGCAATTTTCTAATAGTTTAAAAAATAATATTCCCAAATGTAAATAACAAATAGCAAATTAATTGGGGAGGAGTTAAAAACCTGGCCTCTACTAATGGTTTTAACCAAATAGTGCAATTACTAGTACATTTTGCATGTAAACCTGTTTCTAGCCTCATGAAATCCCCAAATCTGACACACACAAAACAGAGCTCTTTCATTGCAATGGCTGGGTATCTTACTATCTTACCTGTATCTTACTAGCTGAACTGCAGCTGTTAGAGTGGTGAACTGGAGATATTACTTTATAGCTATAGAGAGAACTTTAATTTTCAAATCTGTGTTCCAGGAAAAGAGAACCCCCTAGGTGAAATCTTCATTAATTCGTTGAGCGACACTGTTCCATAGGAGGGTATTTGCTTTGATTCTTAACAGGAGATAGGGGGCACTTTGTAGAGCACCCAAGTGTTTAATGGTAGACCTTATAGTCTCTTCAGCTAATTTTTATGTTTTAGGTTTTTGTATCAAATTTAAAGAACACAACCCTCAGGCAAGGTCCAAAGGTTTATTTTGAAATGGGAACAAGATCTTTGAAAAGCTCTCTCATGCACCCCGTGGAAATTAGAAAAAGGAAATTAAAATGATCAACTGAAGTGAAGAAAAACTGAATCTAATCGTGTAAATTTAAAATGCAGCTAAGTATGTGTCAATGTCTGGGCTTGAGAATGAGATAATAGACAGCATGCTAATGAAGACATAGCAATTGGACTCACAAAGCCATAGATGAGAAAGAGGGAGAAATGAAGAGTCACACACCTTTCTTTGCTGGGATGTGATTCCCACATTGGCCCTGTAACCACTGACTGGAATCAAGGACAAACTGATAGCTATCAAGCTGATAGCTAGCTAGGCTGAGAGAGAGAGAGAGAGAGAGAGAAGGAGAGTGGTAATAAATATAGTTTTCAGGCTACATAACATTCACTACAACTATGGTCATCCTTATGCCACACTGGCTTAAGATGGGTTTAATGGGGCGAGATCAGAATCAGATCTACATCTGGAGACAACCTAGCTATGCTTTATATAGTGTTTTAGTCTGGCTATGTCTATATTCTCTTGAACAGCTATTTTGTTTGTGATTCTCTGTATTTTTGCCCTGAGCCAAATGGGCTTTGCTTTCACTTAAGACAGTTGGCATTGCTTGACTGGACTACCAGTGGGAACAGTCGCTGCTGGCTGCCTTAGAGAGATGTAAACTGCCCTCTGATCTTGAGAGATAAAAGAATGAGGCAACAGGCATGAGCACCTAGGCAGCAGAAAGGGATTGTAAATATGCTGTGTCTGTGAGGAAGGTGACTACAGTCAAGTGCAGCCACAGGGAGTTTGACCCAAAGCCCACTGGAGTCATACAGTTTACTTCAACAGACTCTGGATTAGATGAAGGGTATGTCTACACTGGCAGAGTTACAGTGCCAGCAGTTACAGTGCCACTCAGAGAGCACTGAAGGGAAACCGCTGTTGTGTGTTCACACTGTCAGCTGCCTGCACAATAGCATATTCACACTTGTGGCACTTGCAGTGGTATTCAGAGTGGTGTATTCTGGGCAGCTATCCCACAGAGCATCTCTTCCTCTTCTGCCGCTAAGAGTTGTGGGAAAGCGGAGGGGGTCGTGGGGCATCCTGGGTCCTGTCCCAGTGCCCCGTGATTCATTGCTTCACATCCCAGCAATCCCTGTGCTTCTATCTGCATTTGGCACCATCTTTCAACGGTTTGTTTACTGCTCGCTCTGTCTCTTCGGTCTGCAGGAATGGATCCTGAACTGTTCACCACTATGCTGCTCGCTCTGACTAACACATCACGAGTGGCAGTGGACTTATTCCTTAAACTACAAAGGCAAGAGAAGTGCGACATTGATCTCACCATGTGTAGTAGCTACAACACAAAATTGCTTGTGGCATTCACGGAGGCGCTGACCACAGTGGAATGTAATTTTTGGGCTCGGGAAACAAGCACTGAATGGTAGGATCACATCTTCATGCACGTCTGGGATGACGAGCAGTGGCTGCACAACTTTTGGGTGAGGAAAGCCACATTGATGGGACTGTGTGATGAGCTCGCCCCAGCCATGAGGCGCAAGGACACGAGAATGAGAACTACCTTGCCATTGGAGAAGCACGTGGCGATTGCACTGTGGAAGCTGGCTACTCTGGACTGCTACCGATTGGTTGCTAACCAGTTCAGAGTGGGAAAGTCGACTGTTGGACTCGTGTTGACGGAAGTGTGTGCAGGGCCCTTAATCGCATCCTGCTCTGGGCAACTCTGGGCAACGTGCATGACATTGTGGATGGCTTCACACAAATGGGCTTTCCTAACTGCGGAGGGGTGAAAGATGGCACACATATTCCAATTCTGGCACCAGACCACCTAGCCACTGAGTACATTAATCAGAAGGGATATTTCTCTTTGGTTCTCCAGGCACTTGTGGATCACCATGGGTGTTTCATGGACGTTAATGCAGGCTGGTCTGGAAAGATGCATGACGCACGCATCTTTCAGAACATTGGCCTGTTCAGGAAGCTGCAAGCAGGGACTTTCTTCCTGGACCAGAAGATCACTGTAGGGGAAGTCAAAATGCCCATTGTGATCCTGGGAGATCCCGCCTACTCCTTAATGCCATGGCTTATGAATCCATACACGGGGCACCTTGACAGCAGCAAGAAGCGGTTCAACAACAGGCTGAGCAAGTGCAGAATGACTGTTGAATGTGCTTTTGGCCGTTTAAAGGCCCGCTGGTGCTGCCTATATGGGAGACTGGACCTGGCCGATGACAATATTCCTATTCTTATAGCCGTGTGCGGTACGCTCCATAATATTTGTGAAAGGAAGGGTGAAAGCTTCACTCAGGGCTGGACCACAGAGGCTCAGCACCTGGAGGCTGAGTTTGAACACCCAGAGACTAGGGCTATTAGAGAGGTGCAGCGTGGGGCCATAAGGATCAGGGATGCCTTGAGGCAGCAATTTGAAGCTGAAAGCCACTAATATTTGTTGCTATGTTCGGGACTGCAGTGCTTGTAATGCTAGGAGGTGATTGTGATTGGTGCAGATGATGCACTGTGAAGGTTTAAGAAAATTGCCTGTTGCTTTGCAGGGCTCTGTTTGCTTTCAATTAATAGAATAAAGATTGCTTTCAAACCAACACAATTCTTTTATTAAAAAACAACAACTGGAGGAGAGAGACAAACAAAAAAACCCATCACCACTGAGGGGGATGAGAGAAGGGAAGGTCTCAGGAGGAGGTGGGGTCCCAGGACAGTTAAAGATTTGTGTATGTCCAGGGATGATATCCAACTTTCTCCTTTGGAGTACAGTGCAGCGGGTACTGTACTTCAGCAGGGCAAAACTGCAGAGGGACGGGTGTTGAGTGCAGTGGGTACTGGGAGTCCGCAGTGCTGGACTGTGATGGGGAGGAGTGGAATCCTGTGGGTACAGACTGGAGCCAGGAGGTTAATAAGAGTCTATTGGTGATGTCTGGAGGGCGCATGGGAAAGAATTTTGCGACAGTGGCTGCAGGGGAGGGCAGGCGTGGAACTGCTCTGTTTGCAGTGCTAGTATCACTTGGAGCATGTCCGCTTGGTGCTTCATAATGTTTAAGAGCCGCTCTGTGGCTTCATTCTGGTGTGCCACATTCTCCGTTCAATCCCTCTTCTCGTTGTCCCACCACTCCTTCAATTCCTGTTTCTCGGTGGCGGAGTGCATCATGACATTATGCAGAAAGTCCTCCTTAGTTCTTCGTGGCCACTTTTTAATTTTGCCATTCAGCCAGCGATAACAAAGAGGGAGGATGGGCTCCCAAGGTCATTTGTGTGAAGCCAAAATGCAACATTTTACAGAGCAGTATTGTTTGCAACACACAGAACACTGATTCAGTGATTTAAAACACAGCCACTATTCACATAGCTGTCACTAACTGGCTGACCCCAGGCAAACACACATGAGCTACAAGATCCTCAAAATGGTGAGTAGCCGCAGGGGCAGGGGAAATCAGTGTTCCGGGACCCTACTGTACACTGGGCACGTGGCTCTTGGGGAGAGCAGCACTGTGGGGGGTGGGGGGGGGGCTGATAATAATTCCTCTCCCCACATTTTCCACAGGCTGTGTTCATTATGGAAGATATCTCACTGCTGAGGGTGAGCAGGGAATCAAGGGAGGGTCTTCTCCAAGTCTTCCACCCTGGCCCTTTTGCGGCTTGCCTGTGTGCAGCAATGGTTCCCCTCCCACCTCCCGCAGTGATGGCAGAGTGGCATGGGAAAGTTACCCTTAATAGGGCAAGAAACAAAGCAGATCTGCCAAAGAACCTGCGGCAGCGGATTGCCCAGTATCTCCATGAGAGTTTCCTGAAGATCTCTTAGGCAGATTCCCGTGAAGTGAGGGAGTCAATCAACAGCCTGTTCCACCGCTCAGACTAGGCATGTGGTGGTATGCGCATCATACAGACACAAGCCTGCTTTCTGCAACCCCCCTGCTCCCAACAACTCGCTTCAGCGATTCTCAAAATCAAATCTTAGTAGGGGTCTCCTCTCCTGTTTTGCCAAGATCCAACAGCTGTGACAGGCTAGCCTCCTCCAGGGTAGAAAAGAGCTACTGGCTGCATGCATCTCTGACCTCCGAGTCGTCCTCCGCCTCTGGATCCCCCTCTCCCTCCACATCCTCATCCAAGATTTCCTCCTCTTGGCTCGGTCCACTCTCGACCAGCACACGAGCCACTGAAGTATTCACAGTGGCCTTTGCAGTGGAGGTGGGGTTGCCACCAAGTATCGCATCCAGCTCTTTGTAGAACCGGCAGCTCATGGGTGCAGCACCGGAGCGGCGGTTTGCCTCCCGCGTCTTGTGGTAGGCGTTCCACAGCTTCTTCACTTTGCTCCTGCACTGCAGTGTGTCCCGGTCATGGCCTCTTTCTGTCATGCATCGTGAAATCTGTCCGTAGGTATCATAATTCCTATGGCTGGAGTGCAGCTGGGACTGGACAGCTTCCTCTCCCCAAATGCTGATGAGGTCCAGCAGCTCAGCATTGCTCCAAGCGGGGGATCGCCTGGTGCATGGAGCAGGCATGGCCACCTGGAAAGATGCACTGAGAACACTGCACACATCACCAAGCAAACAGGGAGGGGACTTTCAAAATTCCAAAGGAATTTATGGGGTGGGGATGATGGTTGGGCACCTGAGGGCAGGGCAGTAGAGTTCAAACCTATGACCAGAGAGGCAAGAACAGACATTGTGGGACACCTCCTGGAGGCCAATCGCAGTGCTGTAATTGACCAGGGTGTCTACACTGGCACTATGGCGCTGTACCCCTGATGCAGAAAGCTGTACGCCTCTCATTGGGGTGGGTTTTTTTTACAGTGCTGCTACTGCGCAGTTTCTGCACACTAAGTGGCTTGGCAGTGTGTACACCTCAGGAGTTACAACACAGAAAGCTGCTTTATTGTGCAGAAACTTGCCAGTGTAGACAAGGTCTGAGAGAGCTAAGAGATCTGAGGGCTGAAAGGCTTGGCTATGTGCATCTATACTGTAAAACCCATTTGAGGATTTTCCTTACCATGCCCCAAACCTTTTTATTGTAGGTCACTAACTAAGGGCTTGATCCTGAATGACCTCAAATCCCATTGACTTCAAGAGGCATAATTTCTGCAGCCATCTTAAAACTGATACAGCCATGCAGATACAACAGTTGGGATTGCCTGGTTTGTCTGAGCTGTGTCAGTGCAGGACTAGAGAGGAAAAAGAGAGGAAAAGTTAAGACAGTTAAGCTTCACCATGCTTGGGACAGAATGTGGACTGGTTCTATCACTGTGTAAATCAGAGCAGTCTGAAGTCTGGTCTATATTATGTCCAGCTGCCAATGACCCAGGGGACCATTTCAGCTCCTAGGATCATCCAGATGCATTGGGGTTCCTAGCTATGCTTCTTTTCCCTACTTATGCCCCTGTGCCTGAGGCCTGGAGGATGAGTGGCACAGGAGTCACTACATTGGCCCTATACCTGCTGAGAATGAATTCTCGAGTAGCTGGTTAAGCCAGTTTTTTGCTGCCTTGCACCACTGGCTGATAACTTTATAGTCCAAAATAGATTGTTTCAGTTTCATAACCATCTTGTGAGAAGCTGTTGCATTCCTTCAGTTACTAAGCTTTACAGGAACATTCTCAGATAGAAATTTGTTAGAAAAAGAAGCTAGCACTCTGCCTGCCTTAGGGACTGATCATAATGTAGCTGTATGCTTGGGAAAGTCTTATCTGTGGATTACCTGGAAGTTCCCCCCAATGACCAAGTTTGTTTTCCCTCCTGCCTTTTTTTTAAAAAAAAAGAAAAAATATATATCCCTGAGAAACTGTTCACAGCATGAACAGAGAATAAATCAACAACAACAGAAAACCAAGAACTCGATTGCTTCTCTCTACTTCTGCAAAAAACCATAAAGGCTCAATTGTCCTCCTAGGACTCCTTGGGAAGTCTTAACAAAAGTCTCTAACAAGAAACTAAATGAAAGACTAGGGATTTAGCAGCAAGGCAGATCTATCATAGACAAATCAGATGAAACATTCTTTCCTTATGATCGTGTCTATAATAGGGCCAGACTCTGATCCCCTTACTCATGTTGAATAGTATTTCAGTCCACCAAAAGCCACTGGGATAACTTGTGGAGTAAGATCTGATTGACAGTTATCAGAAGATACCAGAATCTGACCCATTGGAATTAAACATTTGGAAAGTTAATTACAAATATAACTTTAATTTTAAAATTAAAGGTGATTTGCAAAGGAAAAAGGAGGATTGTGTGATTTCTTTCTTCATGATATCCAGGGAGCCTGAAAACTTTTGGTTATTTAAATTTTGTTCCTACTTGGATTTTTACACTAGAAATTCATGTCTCATCTATGCTGGAGGTCTCAACAGAGGATTGGAGACGTACTAGGTTTTATGATATCACAATTTTCAAGGATGTGAAACCTGATTAGCTGGGGCCAGGTCTACACTACAAGCTTTTGCCCAGGGTATTAAGAGATATGATCCCCGCTTGAGATACCTGGGCAGGAAAAGCCCCTAATGTAGATGCAGTTATACTGGCAAAACTGTGCTTTTGGTGGTATAGTTTATTTGACTGGGGGTAGTGGTCGTGGTGTTTGAAATAAGCAATTCTATCAAAAGCACAGTTTTGCTGGTATAAACTGTGTGCACCCTATGCCTGGCATAGCTATCCTGGAAAATGTTCCTGGACTGAGAGGGGAAATGATTTTTTCCCCCCACACTCTTTACAAATGATTTCCACTGTAGAGTTAACTCAGGGTCTTACTTCGATGCTGTCCTTAACCCCCCTCCTATCCACACACACAAAAAACCCTCACCTGAGTTTGGTGGCACTTTAAATCCACAGCAGCTGGGGTGTAGGCTAGAACCCAGATATCTCTTTCACTCAGATTGGTAACCTACCCACTTTGCAGAGAAGAGACAGGCTAAATCACTCAAGCACTGATAGTCCTCCAGTGCTTTCCCCATAATTTCCCATGTGCTCAGAAGGACAGACAAGTTCTCCCACAATTTACTGGGAAGAAACATAGAACAGCTAAATTTACTGCAGCACAAAGCTGCTGATGACCTCAGTTAAGAGTAATTCTGCAGTGAAGACTGAGCACCTTGGTTAGCCTACCCTAGTGTGAAGGGTGTGAAGAGCCACACTGCATAACCATACCTGAGTTACTGTGTCCTCACTGGTGCTGCATTCACCTAGGCGTGTTGCTAGGACTTCTTGGGGTCTTTGGGGTTGCAGAGAGTTGAGACACTCTATGATTTTCTTACAGAATTGTGGGAGAACTTGTTTGTCCTTCTGGACACATGGGAGAATTGTGGGAAGGACTATTACAGGACTATCAGTACTCATGTGATTTAGCCTACATCCTCACTGCAAAGCTAGTGGATAACCAGCCAGAGTGAAAGCACTGTTCAGGTTCTAAGCCTACACCCAGCCAGGCCCTCTGGTTTAAAGCACCACCAAATTCAGGTGAGACAGTTTTGTGTAGACAGAAGGTGGGATGGGGAAACCTGTGTAAGAGCTCAAATTAACTCTGCAGGGAAGATATACCCACAGATTCTATTACACCAGGGATCGGCAACCTTTGGCATGCGGGAAGCGGCGCGGGCCAAGGGATGTGCTGGCCACTGCTTCCCGCATTGGCCTGGAGCTGTGATCGGCTGAACCTGCGCGGGGGCGGCTCCAGGCACCAGCGCAGCAAGCGCGTGCCTGGGGCGGCAAGCCACGGGGGGTGGCCTGCTGGTTGTTGAGAGGGCGGCCGTCAGGCTGCCTTCGGCGGCATGCCTGTGGGAGGTCCACCGGTCCCATGGCTTCGGCAGTAATTCAGCGGCGGGGACGCTGAAGGCGCGGCACCGGCGGATCTCCCGCAGGCATGCCGCCAAATCCGCGTGGCCAGCAGACCGCCCGCAGGTATGCCGCTGAAAGCTGCCTGACTACCGTGCTTGCGGCGGCAAAAACCATAGAGCCGCCCCTGAACCTGCAGATGCTGCAGGTAAACAAACTGGCCCGGCCTGCCAGCGAATTTCCCTGACGGGCCGCATGCCAAAGGTTGCCGCTCCCTGTATTACACAGTCAAGATGAGAATCTTGGAGAAAGCTCCAGAGAACTCCAGCCCCAACACACTCAACCAGTTAAACAAAAAAGGTAGAAACTTTGCATCATGAGAATAACTTGCTAATAGCCAATTGCTTAGGGACAGGATACTGTTACCTAGTTACTAATGAATGGTGCTGAGTAACCCTTTGGAAAGTGTCTCATTCACCACACTTACAGGAGTGACAGTGGGAAGGTAGGGCTCAGTTGAGGCTTTTAGATTCAGAGCTGCTTTAGGACCAGGGAATATGTGCCCCACCAAGAGGTGATGACTGTTAGCACTGGGCAGGAGCAGGCCTAAAGCCCGAGGGCACTTGGAAGGGGCTCACACCATTTTTAAAAGCAGCGGTCATGAGATTTCATTATAAACCCCCACTTTTTAAGGTGTCCATGGCCCAACATTTCATGAGATTCTCACCACAATCCGCTTGACTGGGGAAGCCTACAGTAGTTCTCAGGCTACCATGCTTGACCAATTGTCAATTAAACCTTCCTCAGCTGTTTTCTTATTATGCACCTGCAGTTTGTTTGGCGGGGACTGTCACCTTACTGCCAATGCTTCCCTTCATGCTTGAAAGCCAAAGTACCTCAGCATCTGCTGTGCATATGCAAAGCTTTGTGGGGTAGTTCACTGTTGAAACCCAGAGGAAGTCAATCCCAAGCATGACTCAGGCCCCGCAAAATCATGAGATTGGTTTTAAAATCATAACATTAAAGAATACTCAACATTTTGAGCTCCTGATTTTTAAGCCTTCAGGGTCATGTTTTCAATGTTTTGTCTGCAGCCATGAGGGCTAGAAACTTACTTTTAAGTGAGTGAATTTTAAAAGTGAAAATGGAGTCACATGTAATCACATGACTCCAGGAGCAGAAGCTTTAAGAAAAAACAAATATTGTAAGACTGATATTAACATTACAAGAGTTGATGAACTATAGGGATACAAACAGGTGCTTATACATGGAGAACTAGCTGAGTCTCAGGGTCTACATCGTGGATCGAGAGGAAGGGAAAAGAAAAGTTGACAGAGTACAGAAGGGGAGTGAAAACGATAGAGGGAACTAAAAAGGGAGAGACAAAATCAAAATTAGATTCAATATATGTTGCTCTCATTTCAATTCTCCACCCCTAAACCAAAAAACCTGTTTCCTGGATGGCTTTGGTAGACTGTCACAGAAATCTACTTTGGGCTGCAGAGTAACCAGTTTTTACTTTGTTCTTTTCCCAGTGGGTGAGTAGGTTGTTGTTTTTTAAATGGTAAGAATGAAGTAAAAATAGAACTTCATGGCTGCTTTTTCTTAAAAGTCCCTAAATGTTCAGAGAGACTCACAATTTGTGTCCACTCTGTCACTCCTGCAAGGCCATTTCCCTCCGGTATTTATTTAAATACTCTGCCATTAAAATAAGAATTAAATAAAATACAAAACAAAAGGATACTAAGGGGTAGATCCCTTGCTCTCCTTGGTAAGCAGCTACCAGAAGTAGGGAGGTTCAAAGCTGAAGCTAAACCTTCCTCTTTTCTTCAACATAGTGTGTTTCCATATTACTGGGGTCACAGATCAAGGTAGGCTGTTAGGTACCATATGGACTATAGAACCAAGGAACAGCAGGGAAAATTACAAACAATTGGTCATATTCTGCCTTCATTACATTCATGCAACCCCACTGACATTAGTGGGGTTGTCTGGTGTAATTCCTCCCGAGGGCAGAATGTGGTTCAGTGGGTTTAGATCAGTTTGAATTTCCTTGCTTTTGTCACATCTCAGTTTTGGGGGATTAGTTTTTCAGTTTTCCTATAAACAGCACTAAGCAATCTGTGTTTGTGCCATAATTCACAGAAACTGCTGCCTTCCTGTCTGCAAAGTAAACCCAAGAATGCCTCTTGTGTTAGCCAATGTTTCTTCCTCAGCCAAATTTTTCATTTTCTGGACAAAAATGTTCTGGAGCAAATTAAACATTGATATGGATACTACAGTAGTCTGGCCCAACCCTGAAGTGCTTTGAGATCTACTGATTAAAAGTGCTGTATCAGAACTAGGTATTATGATGATTGTTACTACTTACGTGAGTAGTCCTACTGATTTCAGTGGAATGAGTGGGACACAGCTTTTTGAAAGCAGAGAGCATTCACACATTAACCTGTCTGCTTCTTGTTCAGAGAAATAGTGGAAAGAGTGTTCTTTAATTGATATAGACAATCTGGCTGAAAACAGAATGGTGTGCTTTTTTCTTCCTCCTGTATACACAGATGTATTTTTAAAGGAATTAAGAGTAAAATACTGGAATTAGTGACCCTTTTTAAAGAAGAGCTAAGACTCTGTAGATCCTCTTTGGAAAACAGGAAATGAAATTGGGTGAAAATAACTTCAAGACCTCCTTTACCTTCAACGAGCACAAAGGGTGTGTCAGACGAATTTATGGATACAAATATAAATAAGTTGATTTTTTTTTTACTTTATAACAACATTTCTGCTAGTAGCAGCATGCCATGATCGTTTGCGATTGTTTTTAGAGGGCTGTGATCCATTCGGGAGTTCAAGTGTTGTATAATTACACAAAGCAGGGCCTAAGCAAGAATATCCTGTTTTGCTTCCTGTACACTCACTAGGGTGGCTCATCTGAATCCTTGACAACATCTAGCTCCATGAAGAAAACATTAAGACTCCTTGCTGATAGCTGCTTTTCACCTAGTGCTCCTCAGCAGTTGGGCTGTTTAGTCACCGAGTGTAAGCAGACAATCACCCTATTGTTTACTTTCTAGTCAGAAGGAGCGTTCCTGCTTTTCTTCACTCTGTATGGCCTCCATAATCCTAACAGTCATGTTCACTCAGCAGTAAATCTAAATATATGCTTCCCAAAGGAGTTTCAAATCCATGACATAGATTAGCATCACCGTGGCTTGACGCGATCTGTGACAGATTCCACAGTAATTAACATTTTAAATCACAGTCAGTGCTGCCATTATTCAATGAGGAATCATTCTGCTCCCCAAATAGTGAGAAATTAACAATAAATTTGAAGTGCAAAGCATTATTATTATTATTATTATTAAAGTTGAATAGGCTGTGGTGAATAATGTATCATTCAGAAGCTCTGTCAGCCCTGCTTCATCTCATTACCTATCACCATGTCTTTAAAAAAAAAAAGAAAAGAAAAGAGGGAGACTCAATTGTGTGATGGTGAATCAGGAAACTTCACAAACATTCAAGGAACACACATGCCACTACAAATTAACCATTAGCACTGCATGGTATTCATTCTTTCTGTCACACACTGTGGGAAGCATGCCTTATTAGCATGGAAGCATGGAGCAATAGTATCTCAGTCTACTTAACATTCACTTACCTTGGGAAAAAAAAGCACACAAGCGGAGTCTTAAAACAAAAACAGAAACCTAACCCCCAAAACACTGCAGTTCTGTTCCTTCCGCATTTAATCCCAGGATTTAAAATTACAAAATGAAATCTTACGGCCTTTTCTTTCTCTTCTTCCCTTTCACTGTAATGCTTATAATGAAATGTGGGGTTTGCATTTTTAATCAACCCTAATAATAAACAAGACAGTGATAACAATTGCTGCTCCCCCTTTAGTTTTGAATTTCAATAGTACCCAGGACACTGGGGAACCTTCCTGGATCCCAGATGTCAAGTTACATGGTCCGCCCTATTATTTTCATAGCGGCAGTCCGGTTCCTTGTTAAATTTCACAGGGATTTGAATGGCCAGCCTGGAGTCACCACTTCTCACTCAGACAAGTAGTGAGTAAGCCTCATCCTATTGCCCTGATTCCCCAAAATCAATTCCCTTTGACCTAATTGTTTCTTTGTAAAATGCACTTGGGTTATTTTTTTAAAATCTCCTGTTAAAATGCCCTGCATCAATCCTTACGAAATCTATATTCAGTATCCGTGTTCCTGCTGAAGTCCTGTGCGGTCTATAAAATGTCTAGAGAGGGGCCCACTTCCCATACCTGCCCTACTTGCATGCTGTTTTATTTAAGAATCAAGAGTACATTTTACAACCACTTTGCCATGTTAAAAAAACCCAACAACCCCCAAAAACATAAAAGTGACTTTCTGGGGGACAGGACCACTTATGTTTTGTTTCACTAGCTTCTTTCAAAATACACTTGTAAAATAAAAAGTTATAAATCCTAAACAATTTAGTAAAAGCTAATGTGGCAGTAAACCAGAGCCTTCCACTGACCTAAGGCAAAGCTGGTATTTTAAACCCCTGCTGTTTTAATCTATGTATTTAAAAAAAAGAAAAAGAAAATAAAATCTATATGACTCAGTGTAACCCAACCCCATGGATTCGCAATGCAACTAGATAACGTGGAAATGTATTTTGTTTTTGACTCCAACACAATTATTTCAAAGATCGACAGCCAGAGTTTTGCTGGTAACTAGCAGATAAAGTTAAACATTGTATAAGAGATTCAGACCAGCTCAATGGCCTAGATATGCAGCATGAAGCATCACTAAGCAGAGCCAGATTTAAGGAAAATCACAACCCTCAGCAATCCCCCCCTCCTGCGTATTATTATTAAATGTATCTATTGTGGCAGCATTCAAAAGCTCTAAATCAGAATCAGAGCCACCTTGTGGTAGAGAGTGTACAAGCACAGATAACAGACAATCCCCTACCCTGAAGGGCTTAAAGATTTACCCCTTTGCCAGGGCTCTGTTCTGCATGGCTTGGTAATGGAGGGGCCATTCACATAAGAGTTCATCTGATGGATTTAGGGAGTCTCACTGCCATTCCTTGTTGTGAAAATTGGATCCTTCACTTTCTCCAGAGCACCATTGCCAGTGTTCAGGCAGGCTGGGATCAATCTCAGAGGAGGTGTAGAAGACCCTGCAGAGCTATGATGAGGAGTGGCAGCAAAGGCCTCCTCCCCCACACACATACACAGAGTCCTCAGTTCCCCTGCCTCCCCATAGCAGTAGGTTTCAGAATTAACCCATTAATATCAATGAGATAGTTCACTCATCTCAGAGCTCTAGTTTCAGGCTGTCAGCAGATTCAGGCAGATATCATGTGACTTTAGGAGCTGGGACCCTACCATAGATGTATAGTGCTCCACCTCCAAGCAAGAGTCCTGGATTCCAGATCTAGTTCTGTCTCCTGTTTCCTGAGGGAGGAACTCAACTCCCATTGTTAACTCTGGATCCCTATACAGCAACACCTGCTGGCTAACCCAAAGGTGCAGTAACAGATACTCTAGTCTGTTGAAGTGACAGAGTGATATGAGACATGCATGGGGGGAGGCAGAGGTTAGATAAGGGTGCAGAAAAAGGCTTTCACATCAAAGTGCAGATTTGACTTTGAACTTTCCCCTCTTCTGATGTCTAGGTCATTAATTTCATGACCTGACCAGGTTGCCTTCTCATCTGGGAACCCCCCCACTTATGAGAGGTTGTATCACAAGGGGTAGAGCCAGATGGCAGTTTTGTAGACATGGGGAAGTTAGATCCAGTCACTGGAGGAGGCAATAGAAAGTTGGGCTATTTTAGTCTATACTTCAATCCTCTGACATAGCTAGCATTCAGATGAAGCATATTGTATTCTGAAAGCATGTCAAATCTGGCAGCCAAAAATTGCCTTTTCTGTAAGAGGAAGAGTTTGTTTTAAAAAGTCCCCATTCACATAAGTTAGTCAATAGAAAGTGTTTACTGTAAAAGACTTGTTGACATTGGTATGGGCACTTTTTTTTTTTTTAAATAAAAACATATTTAGGGCAATGTAGCTGGAACAAGCACATTCAGTACTTGTCCAGGACAAAAACCTTCCTGCAGAAAAAATTCTCAATTGCTTTTCAGCTGCATAGTGGTTTATTGTTTGCTTTAAATCAACCCAGATTCTATACTACATACCACTGTGTCTGTTAAAAATCATTATGGTGCAATTAAAAGCAGTGTCAAAGGTGGGATTTTCTTCTGTGTGTGGGTCTAACTGTTATGTACTTCCTCTGTGCCTCTCATGATTATCTGCCCTAGCTCTGGTCAAGAGATACAGCTGTCATGAAACACTCAACAGATGGCAGTGGCTGAATGATGCTTCATCCATTTTTGGATACTCTAGTGACATTTGAGCTTATGCCTTCCATAAATGCTGTCATGCCACCAACTTCTTTCAAACAACACAAGTCTACAATGCACAAGGACAATATTAATCTTTCTAAAGGAATAGAGATAAATTAAACTGTCCTTATGTAAAGTAATATAAAATACTTAAATTTATTGTCCTTTAAAACTTTTAACCATTATGGATAGTTATGGCTAGAAAATAGATAGACTGATAAATTGGTAGATGGATCTCTCTTTCTTAAGGATGAAACAGCAGTAAACTATTTTATTTTTATAAGACTCTTCAGAGATCGATTTAATTTACAAAGAGTAGCAATTTCTTTCCAGTTGTAGGAAACTGCTAGGAACTGGAGTGCTTTGAAAAGCAATTGTACTAATCGATTTATTTAAAAAGAAAGGAAAACAGCCAAAACATACACAGCTTCTTGGGGCCTTTTAGGTAACAAAGGCTGCTTAGTGCTCTATTTTAAATTAGTTTTTAAAGCTAATTCATATTGAATTTTTTATAGTTAAATTTGATTGGAGGAGGGGGTTTGTAGGGGGGAATTGACTGGCATTGCTTCAAAATAACCCTGGACCTCTACCCTGTAATACAGCATCAAGATATTATGGTGATCACTATATAAAAACCTTACAAAGAAAGACCGATGGCTGCATTTAATGTTTCTGACACTTCCTCTCCAGCCACCTTAGTTCTGATCTACAAATACAATGAAAAAAACAATAGGCAGAAAAGGGCTGGACAATTCAGATATGTAATCATAGTGATTAGGAAAGGCTTTTGCCAGAAAAGCAGCTTCAGATATTTGGTTTCTGACCTGGTATGGTGGCTGCATTTTTCCCATACCATTTCCAGAAGAACTGGACCTAAAAGCGGTATTTCCAGAGAGGATGTTGAAATGTTGGAAACATGATTAGTCAACATGAAACTGTCAGATGTTTATTTCTCAGTGCTTTATGGTGCCCATCACCATGGCGTCTAGGTGTCTCACCTAATTAAAATGAAATAATTGCTGAATAAATTCTCTCTCTGGTGATGATCAAATAATCTGCTTACTTGAGGGCTGTGTGCATTTGCCAACAGTCTCTGCTTACTGTCATGGGAATATTTAACCTAATGCCTGGCTAAACAAACACACCTTCCATTGTGCTCTGAAGACAATGAATCTTTCGCTTCTTAGAGACCAATTCCAAAGACCTTCTAATGCCCAGATACCAGACTTAAAGAATTTTTTCCTAGGAATCAACAGTAGAAACATTCCATTTTATCTCAAACACCATGACAGGGAACAGATAGAGATGCACTTTCCCAGGTAGCTCAGTCCCAGACTATTCAGGGCTTTAAGTTCCTACTGAGCCCCTTGAGCTGCACCCAGAATTGAATTGGTAGATAACCACTGCAGACCACAGGTGTTCTCTGCTAATGGTGTCCAGCTCCAGATACTGCTGTCTCCAAGGGCAACCTGAAACAGCACATTGCAGTAGTCTGGCATGTGCTGGATGACTTATGTGAAATCTGCACGTTGCTATCCATGGATATAGAAATGGAGTCCAATAACACTCATCACTGCCACATTAGAAGGAGCGGGGTGGGTTGACAGCCCAACATTCCAAACCAAAGGTTGACATCTTCAACAGAGACTTGTCCCACTCTTCATGTCACAGCACCACCTTCTGGAGGAAGTCTGTCTTAAAATTACATCTAACTTCAGCTTTTTAGTTTGCCACCACAGACCCTGGGGAGGAGAGCTACCCCACCCCCTGTAAATCTTGTGCCAGTACCTTTAGACACTCTAATACTTGGGGAAATTGAGGAAATCTCAAGATTGTCTAGTTACCTTTTGCTTTAATTTCTGCTGTTATAGCAGTTCCCACACACTCAACGGGGAACTAGGAGGAGGGAAAAGAGGGCAGTTTATTTGCATGCTATTTCCCTTTCCACTATTCCCCAACTGTTTAGACTGTGAGCTCTTCCAGGCAGGGATCTGTCTTACTCTGTTTGTGACATGCCCACTACCTCTGAGCACTCGATAATATAGTAATGAGAATATCCATTTTCAGTCAAGCATACAAAAATTGCACAGTTGAGTAGCACAAGAGCTGGTCTCATTGAATATCCCAACCTTTCCATATATATAGTTTATGCCACAAATACCAGCACCTAAGCAGTAGCATATGTTCTTCTGGTTTTGTTCCTGGTCGGCATGATCAGACAACATCCTGACTGCAGACACTGGACAGTTGGAAGTGTATGACTAATGTGCACTAATCGGTAAATAATCCTACGAATTCGAGTGAATGATGGGAAAGATATATGGCCCACAATGAATGTAATTGTGTCTGCAACCTTGTGGATCAGCATTTGAAATGAAAAATATGCAAATGCTGACTCCATGCACCAGAGGGTTAAGCTTCTGTCTCACCACTTAAAAGATCTGTGCATCCCATTTTCAAAACGTATGTCAAGAGTACACTGAGCAATTCCCCTGAATTTCTGCCTCTTCTAAATATGGTGCTCTTTGTCCGACATTCTGTGCGTACTGCAGAATATAAGCATTTAGTGCATGAGCCAAAGCTCCTTGAGTCTTCCCAGCCATTTCAGTGGTTTTAGCTGAAGTCCTTAAAGAGCCATATTCCACATTAAACAATCACTTTCCATTCATTGTTTTTAACCATTTTTTTCCCTTGGCCTCTCAGTGCAATGGCTGCAAACAAGTAAAATGAAATAAAATGAGGAAAAATATATAGTTCTTCAGAGGACAGATGTTTGTATTCAGAGAATCAGATGGTAAAATAGGGAGTTTCAAGCTAGTGCACAAAGTAAGAGTCGCTATTTCTCTATATAAAGAAACAAATAAATTAAAGAATTTCAAACTCCATCATAGTTCAAATTTACAGGCTATGAAAAAAAAAAATCTGAAGTGTGTTTGTGTTTCTGTTATGAGGGAAATAAGCAGTGTTTAGAAAGTTATATTTTTAGCCACACCTGATTCGATGGAAAGAATTTAAAAAATCCAACAAGAACTCTTAAGCACCAAGTACAAGAATAACAAGCCATAGAATAAAACAGAAGGGGTTTTCATAGGTTCCGGCTGTGAGTCACCTCATTAGACCATTGCTTCCTTGTAAATGGAGTAAGAGGTAATCCCTTTCTGTTATGTGCACACAACTTATTTAATTTTATTTTTTTAAATGAAGTTGAAATGCAACAGGCAATGACCACATCATATTTATCTGGCTTGTAATATGGAGAGGATAGAGAAGCTTGATTTAAGAGAGCTCCATGGTTACCACTGCTATTATGTCATTATTGAGCATATGACAGTGCAAAACGACAAAGAGGCAACAGTGTAAATATTGAGGAGACAGTGGCCACCCGTCACAAAACAGCAAATCTGTGCAAAAACTGCACGCAGCATCAGATATGAGGAAAAAAGGATTTTCATGCCATAGCTGATCTCAGTTTGAACATTGTGAGGCTAAGCACAATAGGGAGCTTTCCAGTACTAATCTGAATCTGATATTTTATACAGTCTAAATTCATGCAGATGAATAAGGTCCAATTTTTGTAACCATTCAACTCAGGCCATCAGCATCCTCTCATGATTGGCTCTGAATTTTGGAACAGTATTTGCTTTTATCTCTGCTTATGATCTTCACATCCCTCTATGCAAAAGCGGGATCAATAACAAAAGGAAACCAGAAAAATGTAGGCTTTTTACAATAAACCTAAGGTTTCAGGTGGACATAATTTAAACACATTTTAAAATACACATGATAGGGAAGGAATTGGACACAAAAGGGATTATCCATCTCTAAATACTTTATAGTGAGAGTTAAATGAAATGTTGTTTCTCCAGCTGGATATTTGTTGATCATCGGTTATCATCATTGGTTGAAAACCCAAAAGATATTACACAAGGTTTTTTTGTGTGGCTTTAGCATTGGCCCTTCTGTCAGTGTTTCACTGCATGATGTAAAGAGCAACTCTTTACATGTGAGAAGACAGATGCTGGTGATTTAAGCAGGGAAATGCACCACAGTGCTTTTACTCAGCTGATATTTAATGATTTACCATTTAATGCAGTTCATCTTTCATAACCCTGAGTTCAAACAGAAGCAGCTGCTATTAGGGATGCAATAATATTGAACGTCCAACCAAAGGCATAGAAGAGCTTCTTTTATAGCTTTAGCTACTGGACCCATCTGGCCCTTCACTTAAGCACTGTAAATGAAGGAGAGAAACGTTTTACTTCCCGTCAATGGGGTCCTGAACAGAATGCATAATTATGCAGGATAAAGACTTTCTAGTCAAAACTAGTTGCGTTAACATCACTCTCAAACTTTGGTGGATGAAAACAATTCACTTTATCTCATTATCAGAAGAGCTCTCAAAAGAGGCCAGTAGCATATGGGAAAATCATGCTGAGCTGAAATCAATTATGATGCCAAGGCATCCTCAAATCACTCAAACAGGAGACTGGGTCATTCTTTCAGGAACTCTTTCCTTGCCTAGACAAAGGATTCACATTTGGGGCATGGAGCACAGGCCTACCTCAGTCCTCAGTTCAGAGGGCGAAGGTCAGCAGCTGAAATTTTTTGTCGTCCCCTCCCCAAGTATTGTAACAGCTGGGACCAGCCTTCAGAAGATGCTTTTAAGTTTCTGTTACATCATATCTGAGTAGACATCAACAACTGGATGGGGAAAGTGATAGAAATGTTATCAAGCAAGTTGCTTAAAAAAACCCTCTACTAAAAAAAAAGTGTTTACTAATGCAATAATCTTCTGTTTTCAATTTTGTGCTAGTGGAGATCTGCTGGAAAGTAGATTATTGAAGGGCTACATTTACCTCTGTTCCTACCAACATCTGTAAATTAGGATTTGCAAGAACAGAAGCAGATTATGAACTCTCATTACAATTACAGGGCTACAGAACAACAACTGTTGCCTAGTTATGATTATAGCTAATCCCTTGACAGCCCATAGTAGACAAAAGATGTTTTCATTTTCTAGTATCTTATTTGTAAAAGAAAAGGAGACTTTTATTGTCAGCTGCTTTTCCAGATGAGGTGTCCGGGCATGATATGCCTGGTCTTTTATGTTTAGATACAACATTTCAGTTTTCTTCTAGATCTTTTAGGCCTTTTTTCACTCCACTTTCCATCTGAGAATCTGAAGGCACTTTACAAACACTAATGGATTGAGTCTCAACATCAGGATACATTGGGATACTCCCATTTTATACACGGGCAAACTGAGGCACAGAGCAGTTAAAGCCGAAATTTTCAAATGTGTCCTTCAGTTTTTGGTCCCCAATGTTAGATACCTAATTCATGCAATTGGGAACCACAAGTGCCCAAATTAGAGGTTATGTTTTAAAAATTTGGCCCTAAGATAACCCAGGAAGTTAGTGGCAAAGTTAGAAGTAGAACTCTGGTTTCCTGACTTCCTGTGCTCTGCCTAATCATAAGACCACCCTTACTACAAAAACATTACGAAGTAGGAAATTGTTCTTTGATCATATATCAGCTAAGTGAATTGTATATATTGTTGGCAAAACACTATCTTCAGTATTTAGAATTAGCCAGAACATTTTGGTAGATGGGATCATACAAAAACACAGGTAACAGTTATTTATAGATTATGGGACCTTGTTTTAGAAAGTCTGACTGGAAAACATGGGTGCAGGAAAGAAAAGCCTGGACTTGTTCTGGGTTTTGCTGTCAAATGATGTTTTTAGATTTTAGAACAAGTGGAGCCAGTCTACTTCCTCATGTCTGTTACTTACCAGATATAAAAGGCTCTGGGATTCAATTTTTACCACAAGATTAAATGTAATAGCTGGATATATAATTCAGATACAGCCTACTGAGATATGAATTGGAAAAGGTTTGGAAATTCAGTTTGGCTTACCCAACATTTATGCAAAACTAACTGAATCTTTTTAATCTGCTTTGGACTTCTGAGGATAGCGCTTTACTTACATGAATTTGTGTCCCTTAAAAATAAACAAAAATGAAACACACATACCCCCATTCTGCCTCCTTTACCAATTCATTGTATTATCAAATGTGGCCAATGTCCATCTTGGTCACTTTATCTGTACATTGTAATCTTCCCTCTGCCTTGTTTGTTTTTTAGCTCTCATCCTGCAAACACTTATGCACATGAATAACTTTACTCACATGAGTAGTGCCATTGGTACTACTCCCACATGTACATGGTTGCGGGATTGGAATGGTAGACTGTAAGCTGTACATGCCATGGACTTCAAAGCTCATGTAAACAAATAAAATAGTAATTGGTATTCCACATTTTCCAGGACTTGGCCAGGGGAGGTATTTTGGTAGTTTTGTTTCCATTTCTGTCCTAAACATATATGTACAAAAATAAAATACAAAAAGTTAACCAAATTTTTTAGACTCTAAAAAAAAAGTATGTTATTTGGTTAGGGAGGCTCTGGGCCCATTACTACTACAGTTCCTGAAAGAAAAACAGTCTAAAGTTCATTCTTATCCCCATCTTGAATTTTATATTGAGCTATCAGTGTCATAATTCAAGTAAATTAAAATGCCTGATATGGTAGGACAGAGGTGTAGAATTGCTCTTTCTACTCTATCGTAGAAATATAGAAGCCAAAGGTAGATGCATCTTATTTTGTCACCTCACTGCCAGTGCAGAAGTGTGCCCTAGTGTAGTGGAACATTCACCTCCATTAAGTAACCCCTCTACCCCTTCTTTCCCACCACCCTGTGGGTCGGTCTCTACATTGGGGGTGGGGAGGAGAGAGGAGAATGTCATGTTGCCAAGCATAATGGGGAGTAAACAGAGCAGGGTGTCAACCTGTGACCAGATGATTGTTATGGGCAAACAGGCACTTGGGTGCAAGCACATATGCTCAGCCAGCCTGTCATCAGTTTCATCAGCCTAGCTGGCATGTGGTTTCTTCAGGTGGCCAGTCAGTGGAGAGTGGGGATTAAGAGTTAAAAAACAACAACAAGAAGCCATTTTAGAAACAAACCAGCAAGCAACCTGCCAGGGACAGGTCCTGAAAAGAGGAATGTTCCTGGGATACAAGGGCATCCTTCCTACCTGTTTCTTTTACCTGTTTTGTAGCAGCAGCTCCAAGAGGGTAGCTGCAGAGCAGAAGTGCTTACTGAGCCTGTTCAGTGTGGGAGGCCTCAATCAGATGGATTGCAGAAGGTAGGAGACATTTTATCCCTCCCTGCCCTTCTCTTTGGCATTGGGCCCTGGGTCCTAAATAGCCACCTATTTCAAGCAGGATTATTTTATTGGGGAGATTTTGTCCACAATCTCTCAGCAAAGCACGTTGGGGTATGAATCCACTCTTCCCCTCCCCAGTGTTGTCCAACTGGTGTTTCTAAATGTCCCAAGTGGGACTTGGAGACTGTTCCACAATGTAATATTTCTTAATGTCAAGAGTTTGTTATATAAATTTTAAACATTTTAAATATTCGCTTTCATCATTTTTCTCCTTGACTCTTATTTATACTCCTATCTGCTAGTCTCACTAATCCATTTCCCTCCTTCATACTGACCCTCTTTGAATTTGAAGATTGATTATGCCCTTTCCTTTTAGTTATCCCATAGACAAGTCATCTGCTGCTTCCCCGTAATTTGTGTTCTCTTCTGAGAACTCCCTCCAGTTTGCCAACATATTTCTGATAAGGAAGTGTCTAACAGGTCACAATAATATTTGGGGTGTGGTTACATCAGAAACATAAAGAGATGGACAATAACCATGCTGGTCTGTGGTGCCTCTGGACAGGCAGCCTTTTTGCTGTCTTTACTCATTGCTTACTCATGTCTAATTTGTTTTCCAATGCCACTTCTTACACTCTTAATATTACGGTTTTCCTGGTTTCTTGAAGCCATTCAGTAGCCTTATTCTGTATTACATTTTCTCAGATGTATTAGCTTTAATATTTTCCTAATTGAATTTCAGTTTCTTGTGTACTGCCCCTGTTTGAAATCTCTTTGGTATAAATTCTTCAATCATTATTGGCATTCACAATACCTCCCAATTTAGTATTATCTCCAAATTCATTAATATGTTGCTTACTCTCACCTCTATACCATTAATTAAGATATTAAATATGACTAGACCTCATAGTAGTGTTCTTCTAGACATGTCCCCCAATTCAACACTTAACCAGTTATAATTGGCCTTCCCTTTAGCCCGATTTCAAACCACATCACCATGTTTACATTCCAATAGAGCTGCGTGATTTTCTTTTATTGAATAGTACATTTGCCAAAAAGCATGGGATATTTTTGCAAACCAACACTATTTGAAAAATTTGACATGAAATTTGCTGACTAGTTTTGGCCCAAATTTTTTTGTGTGGGGAGACTGAGGTTCCATTTACAAGACAGTCAGAGGAGACTCCCTGATAAACTGTTGCCCAGTAATTAGGGTACTCACCTAGGATGTGAGAGACCCAGGTTCAATCCCTTTTCTGGCTGATGGGGAGAAAGGATTTGAACTTGGGTTTCTTACATTGTAGGTGCATGCTGGAGCTATTGGGCTGTAGGATATTCTAAGGAGGGGCTCTCTCATTCCCTCCTGCTGAAGTTGTTCCACTGACCATAAATAATTAAACAGCCATAGGAATAGGGACACAAACTTGGGGCTCCCAAGTGGGTGCCCTAAGCATAAGGCTATAGAGACTTCCTCACACTAGCCCAAAGACTATTAGAGAGATTGAAAGAGCCCACCATAAGGATATCCCATAGCATGGTGATTAGAGCACTCATTTACCCACAGGGAGCCCCAAGGGCAAATCCCTTCTCTACATCAGGCTGAGAGAAACATTAAATAGGTCTCCCAGATCCTAGGTGAGCGCTAAAGCTTATAAAAGGAGGCTTCTCCCCATTTTCTGAATCTAGCCCTTTAAAATCATGCAGAAATACAATGTTTCAGGTTGAAAGAAACATTTTGTTAAACTCCAAATGGACTTTTTCAGTTCATAGAATTTTTTCTGAATTTTCTAATACAGTTCATAGAATATTAGGGTTGGAAGGGACCTCAGGAGGTCATCTAGTCCAACCCCCTGCTCAAAGCAGGACCAATTCCCAGACAGATTTTTGCCCCAGCTCCCTAAATGGCCCCTTCAAGGAAGGGGCTCACAACCCTGGGTTTAGCAGGCCAATGCTCAAACCACTGAGCTATCCCTCCTCGTTCTACCCAAACCATTTCCCTCCCCATTTTTCAGAATTGCCAGTGAACTTAAAAATAAATTATTTGCCCAGCTCTACATTTAAGCTGATTTGAATTAACAAAAAAAGAAAATTTTCTTGACATTGTATTAAGTATTTTTCTAAAATCCAAATATCTATCACTTTTAACATGCTTATAGAATCATAGAATCATAGAATATCAGAGTTGGAAGGGACCTCAAGAGGTCATCTAGTCCAACCCCCTGCTCAAAGCAGGACCAATTCCCAGCTAAATCATCCCAGCCAGGGCTTTGTCAAGCCGGGCCTTAAAAACCTCCAAGGAAGGAGACTCCTCCACCTCCCTAGGTAACGCATTCCAGTGTTTCACCACCCTCCTAGTGAAATAGTTTTTCCTGATATCCAACCTGGACCTCCCCCACTGCAACTTGAGACCATTGCTCCTTGTTCTGTCATCTGCTTGCATTGGAATGTTGTAATTCTACCAAAAGTCTAAAATTAATCAGCATTATCTGGTAAGATCTGTTCATTATAAAACCATGCTACGTACTGTTCATGGTTCCAATATCCTTTAGGAGTGTAGTAAGCTATTTTTTCCTCATATTATTTGTTCCACTATGATTAGAAAATAAACTTATGCTGCCATAATTGATAGAATTACTGGCATGGTACTACATTTGCTTTTCTCTAATCTTTTAAAATATTTCCATTCCTTTTCTAAATATTGGTCAGTGGTACCATAAATTAATTTGTTAATTCATTTAGCACCCTAGGAAGAATATTATCTTGGCCAGCTGATTTATATGTTTCAAGTTTCCAAACACACACTTACCTGCTCTATATCATTATTAACTAGTTTTCTTCACTTTGTTTCTTGTTGAACAGACATTTATAAATGGAGTTATCTATCTAAGCCATTTATTGAGTCATCTTTAATTTCCTTTGTTTGTCAACAGAGACTTACTTTGGCTAATATTATGTCTTTTAAACTTTTTGGTTCATCTGTGTTCTGGGCAAGCAGTAATTGACTTTATAAGAAAGACCTTGGAGTGTACTGGGGCCACCGCTCTCTTGGGCAATATTTATTTTAGATCATTTTAACATGTCATCTTTCAAATGATATTGTTTAGGACTATGGTCAAAATTCCCATCTCAGATCTGTACAGTGGATCTCAGTTCTGATATTATACCCTTTATATATATTTGAACCACCAGGTGATCTCAATGGAAGATCTTCACATATTGGATGAGCAGAATATAATAATTGAGACTGTGGGAACATGAGAAACAATTTTGCCCTTAATAATACTTATGCAAGTATTATTGTATGTGTCCACGGAAGTCATACCTGCTTGATTCTTATCAGACCGTTTCTTAGGAAGAGGCCAGTATTATTAGTCAAGAAGCGCTTATTTTGTAATGAGGTCAGTGTGTTCAGTCAAACCATTTCATTTGTTTTTCCTGACTAATAGTTAGGATCACACCTTCAACTGGAAAGACCAAAACCATTATTGCACAATATTAATGAGCAGCTTATCCAAAATATACAAGCAAGGGCTCCTTACCAACAGAGACGACAGGTAGGACAAAGACATTTGGCAATAATCATTGAAAGCAAGTAGGTCTTTAAATAATGATACTATGATACTCCTAGTTTTTGTACAGTATCATTTCAGTATCAAGGTATAACCAAAAGTTGTTGTGTTCTGCACTTTCCCCACCATTCACTCATCCTTTGGAATGCAGCAGAGAATAACTAGGGTCACCCCCATAAATCTACATTCAGAATGCTATGGAAAAAGGTTAGGATTGTTATTCTGTCCTTGTTTCATGCGTGTAACTCTCATTACCATTGGCTCATGGGGGAGCAGTGCTAGGAGAATAAATTTCTTAGCATGTAGATTCAGAATTGAGGGATGTAATCTGTGTGGAGGAAATTCAGTTAAACTGTTTTCTATCCCTGCCTGGTACGGGGTTGCCTTGGAGATATTGCAATGAAATATATGCATCATTGGTCAGTGGTAACTGAAGTATATAGAAGACTGTCAGTCTGTCTCTCAGATTCTATAGAATGGAGAATGGGGGGAAAAAAGACCTCTTTTCTCCTCACATACATAAAAGGCCATACTGAGTCAAACCAGTTGTCCATCTAGCCCAGTATCCTGTCTTCCAACAGTGGCCAGTGCCAGATGCTTCAGAGAGAATGAACAGAACAGGGCAATTATCAAGTAATCCATCCCTTGTCATTCAGGCCCAACTTCTGGCAGTTGGCGGTTTAGGGACATCCAGAACATGGGTTTGTGTTTCTGGCCATCCTGGCTGATAGCCATTGATGGACCTTTCCTCCATGATCTAATTCTTTTGAGCCCCCTTTCTGAATACATCAGGTGTTAACCTCAGACAACCTTCTCTACCTTGGGATTGAATAACAATGATAATTCCTCACATATAGAGAGCCTTTCATCTTTCAGGGTCCAAAGTCCTTCATAGACTCTATGGAAAGATCACCTCACCCATCACTGGAATGCACTGGAATGCAGCTAATTTCCAGGGCAGCTAGTTAAGAGTTCCAGCAACACTATACAACAATTTCTAGGAGGGGAAGTGAAGAAGAATTCACCCAATTAAAACTGGAGGTGGAATTTAAGAAGGTAGGATATAATTATCCAAAACAATTTGGCCAGAATACTGGGCTACAGTCATGCAAAAAGTTCTGTGTGATATCACAGTTTTGTGAGTCATCAAAAGGACAGCAACCCTAGCAGCACAGAACCACTGAGCACAATGCTGGGACATTGGTTTAGTACTACTTCGGATGAAAGAGTGGCACCTATTAATTTGCCAACATGCTTTCTGAAACACCTGCGCTCTGACTGGAATTCTCCCAGCAAAGCCAGGCAGAACCCAGTTTACTTAATACAGTGTGACAAATTCACAAGATGGTGTCACCAAAATCATAGGACTATGAGAAGAACATAATCTGTTAGTGGAGCAATGGCAAAAGGAATATTCATGAAGACTAATCAATGTTTACAGCAGCCAGAATGCTCTTCTCATTTATGAAAATGAAAAAAGCAGCCACCCACAACCCCCAAAATCTTTCTTCATGATTTTCAACAACAGTAAGTATCACTTTGTAGCTACAGGATTGTAATCCTACCCTATACCCTCAGGATGCAAACATCTCAGGTAGGATTATGCAGTCCTACACCAATTCCTTGTCGAATGAATCACATGTAACAGATGCTAGTCATGTTGCTTAATATATCGGTGCTTAGATGCCATGTTGATTGTGTGATCTAAATAACTGAATAGAATAATATACATTTGAGATTTGCCTTAGTGAGCTATCACAGAAATCATGTTTTGTGGTGATTCAAGAGTTAAAGAATTTTCCATTCCAGTGTTTATCAAACTTGAAAAAGGTGGATAGAGTATCTCTTTAAGATGCCGCAGGATTAGATGTAGCATGATGCAGCACACAACCCGATCTGCGCATGGTAGGATCTAGGGAAGAGGGAGCTTAGTAACCCATAAGAACATGTTGAGCATTTATAAAAACAGATCCTTTAAACTTCAGTTTAAAGCTGATAGGCCAGATTTACTAGAGCTGGTGCAGTGAAATGTACATCACTGTTCCCGGTACCAATCTGTGCTCTAATGGGATTTACCCCAAGGAGGGCAAGAGGTGTGACCACTCCTTGCCTTACTTGATTTCCCTGCCAGTGTGGGTAGAGTAGCTTTATTTTATGACTGGCTGGTGGAAGTACTTCCCTCACTTACCCTGGTCCAATACCTTCCTGGCAAGCAGCACCCATGATTTTGGGTTATGTCAGGCCTCTACAGCTCCCTGGAAGAGGGGAGGCTACAACCATTTTCTTCTGCTGTGACCATCTCCACTCCTCCTACCATGCTGGATTATTTGTGCCAGATTCTGACCTTAGTTAGGATGAGATACATTCAGAAGCAGTGCACTGGAAGCTGACAGAGTTGCTCCAGACTTACTCCAGACCCTTCTCTCATAAAGGCCAACATTTTGCCCCTTAGCAGGAGCCAGTTTAATTCTACACAGTATCTAGTCCATTATAATAGGTGTAATTATGAGTTAGCCTATTTTGTTTTAAATTCTGCTCTATCAGCCTAGCAAGATCTTGTTAATAAGTATACTTACTCTTCTGCCCCAGGGAATGCTGCTGTATGTCACACTGTTGCTTCTTAAGGAGACAGCCTCTCTTTTACATGCCCTGTTTCATCAGTAAACTCCACAATGAATGCAGAGTCATGGAAAAAAGAGTCACATGTGACAGTGAGTGAACTGTATAAATAAGCTGACAACTGATTAAGCAAAAATAAAACAAGAATCAAATAACCAAAAAAAGGTGGCAAGACTCCAGCCACCATTCATTTCCTACAGCAGTGAGAATAATTTAGTTTTACATACTCTTTTACTGACTGGAGTTTCAAAGTTCTCCACAGTACAAAGGAATGGCAAAGATTCTTTCAGTCATTCTGGAAATCTTGAAATCTTCCCCCTATTGTTGCAAAAAGGCTGCTCGTGTGCAGGTTTTAATCGAGCTGTTCCTGAGCTAATTCACATGAGTGCAAGTAGGCAACTGGCTATAACAACAGGCAACAGATAGACCACGTATTAAAGAACCCAAGCAGGAAACAAACTGCAGAGCACCAACTGCGGTCAGCACTTCATCTACAAAATTACCTCAGCTCACGGAAGAAGGCATCCTAAGGTGTAATAAAGCAAATACCGATGGCTCTTGGTAGACAAAATTCAGTGAACTGTTAACCTTGTGCAAAAGGTTACTGAGATGATCTAATACTATATTATGGTCTTGCAGAAACTTAGCTAAACTTTGCTAGTTCTGCTCCTTAAAAAACAAACAAACCAACAAACTGGAGGGTATCATTTTACCTTAGCTAGATGGCATATTCTGCTCTGCAGTATTTAGAATCTCCTGCACTCTTTAGTCAAACCTAACTTTGCCAAGCCGTGATTTCAATAAGGAACTTTGATGGAGTAAGGATAGGGCTGTTATAAAACTGACACATCAATAGAAACATCTAGCTATATTACAGTTTTTACATTATAATTTCCAAATGATCTGATATGGAAATTAATGTTCCTTTAAATTAATATATTTCAATGGATTAATTTAGTGAGTCATCAACATCCCTCCACCCAAACAACAAACCAACATCAAGGAAGAAGATATTGTGGTATAAGTATTATTAAACAGAAGGCATGTTGTGAAACCTGGTTTATTACATACTTGTTATGAAGCCTGTGTCATTATTAGGTCATGTCGACACTGGATTTAGATTCAAGCTCGTTTGAAAATGCAGTAGGAAATCATGGGTATAGCTAAGTTTGTTTAAAACACAGTTTTGAAACTGGTTTTTATAGCATTTTGATCCTGTCGATTCTGTTTTAAACTGGCTTAAACAGGAGCGGGGAAAACTGAAGGAAAGCATGGTTCAAAGCCCATGGATTGTCATAATAATGGTCTTGTCTACTCTCAGGTGTTTGTGAAATACTCCCACCATCGCACTAGCATTATGCAGTTCCACCAGTTGGAAGCACTAGTGTAGACAGGTTGCTGTCATTTTTACCAGTTTCATCTAACCCTGTTAGTGAAATGGGAGGAGAATTATGGGGGAAAAAAAAGAGTTTAGACAGGGCCTGTGAAAATATCCTGCCCTTACCATCTAGAGTCCTGTGGAAAATGTACAGTTCTGCTGTATAATGAAGGAGGATTTGCACATACCAGTGTTTCCTGATTAGGGATGGGCCAGAGAAAGGGGCTAAACTGGAGGATCCATTGCTGTGCAGATTTTCTACTCCTTCTCTCTGTGGAAAAGAGAGGGAAACTAGATTGCAGAGCCTACTCCAGCCCTTACCCTGAAGTAGCCATTCTCCTTCCTGTAGACCTCACCAGAGCCCCAATTAAATACTTGGCTTCACGAAGGGATTTCCCCCCAACTCTTGCAGCGAAGTCAGATTCAGAAGCAGTTAAAAGCAGCATGGGATAATCTACTGGCTATGAGTGGGGGATCCAAATCTGGCCAGAGATTTAGGATTTCCTGCTGGGTGCATTGATTAGGCTTCTAGGGATAATGGATGCCAAATTCTCTCACAGTACCTGCCAGGTAGCCATGGCTCATGACTAGGGGATGGAGAAACTACTATATATGTTTGGAGTTTACTTCACCTCTTCTGCTCAGAATTAGCTCAGATGACCTCCATCTCAAACATGTGAACATAAGAATAGCCATATTGGGTTAGATCAAAGGTCCATCTAGCCCAGTATCCTGTCTTCCGACAGGGGCCAATGTCTAGGGTGACCGTATTTCCTTGTGCTTAATACGGGACATCCAGTAAAATTATTCGTATTCAAGCAAGTTCAACAGCAATCAATCAGAACTATGCAGTACAAATATTCAAATTAACATCAAGTTGACTGAGCCCCTGTTAAAAAGAAATACTGAGTAGCTGAATTCTTTTTATTAACTTCTTATCTTTAAGGCTTTAGGGTTCACACAGGGAGAGGTGACACATATACTCTCTCATACACCTCTCTCACATGAAGAAAGAAGAACAGGAGTACTTGTGGCTTCCATTCTATATGCATCCGAAGAAGTGGGCTGTAGTCCACGAAAGCTTATGCTCTAATAAATTTGTTAGTCTCTAAGGTGCCACAAGTACTCCTGTTCTTCTTTTTGCGGATACAGACTAACACGGCTGCTACTCTGAAACCTCTCTCACATGGGGGAGTGACCTACCGACCCAACCCTCCCTGCCAGGCACGCTTTGCTGCCTCCATGCGTGGGTAGGCCCCCGGGACAAACCCACCTCTCCTGATACCTGGCACCACGTGTTCCCAGGGCAACACTTGTGTGTGTGTGTGGGGCCGAAAGCACGCAGGGTCACTTGCTCCCCTTCTCCCAGATTTCTGCCAGGGTTCACACCAGAATATGGCCAGCAGCAGCCTTTCGGCACTGTGCGGGAAGGAAGGGATGGGAGCTGCTTCCAGCCACGGGGGCGAAGGGGGGGGGGATGACCTGGCCCTGTGTCTTTGCAGTGCTCATCTTCCCCCCTCCTCTGTCTCCCCACCGCCGTGGCTGGAAGCAGCTTGTTCCTTCCTGCCCACATAGCATCGAAAGACAGCTAACACCTCCAGGTTGCTGCTGACCACATACATAACCCAGCCGCCTCCTGTTCCCCCCAACCCCCAGCTACAATGCAGGCAGAAAGGGGTTAAACTCTAAGGATGCATTGTGCACCACGGCCCAGGGAACCTAACTGCAGGGTCTTCAGCGAACCAGGTCAGAGAGGTGGCTCAGCAGGGGAGGGTGCCTAGAGGATGGAGCAGCCCTGCGCTCCCTAGGGGCAGGACCCGGTGTGTGTGTGTGTGTGTGTGTGTGTGTGTGTGTGTGTGTGTGTGTGTGTGTGTGTGAGAAGAGGGTGCTAAGCCCCTGCCAATGGGGCTGCTGTGGAGCCTGCAGCTTCAGGGTGTGAACAGGCTGGAAATTGCTTCCCCCAACACTACAGAGTTGAGCTAAGAGGCGGAGAGGCTTCCCCGTGCCAGCGCTGTGCAGGGGTTTGGCATGTGCAGGGCTCGGCTCCTCCTGGCCAGCGCCCAGGGCCACAGGGTCTTGGGCTTTCCCGGGGCGCCGGCCCAGCCAGAGGCAGTCGGGAAAGGAAGGAGCCTGCCGTCCAGGCTGCTGGTGAGCTGAGCACTCCGCCCAGGGGCTAGTGCCATAGGTGCCAACTTTTCCCGGCGCCAGTGGGTGCTCAAGCCCTCCCCCCCACCCCCACCCCGACTCCACTCCTGCCCTGCCTCCTCTCGCCCCTTCCCCTCCCCGCCCCATTCCAACCCCTCCCCCAAAGTCCCCGCCCCAACTCTGCTCCCTCCTTGCCCCTATTGGACGCCTTCCCAAAATCCTCGCCCTGGCACCGCCTCTTCCCCGCCTCCTCCCCTGAGTGCACTGTGTTCCCACTCCTCCCTCCTCCCTCCTAGCACTTGCGGCACGAAACAGCTGTTTTATGCTGCAAGTGCTGGGAGGGAGGGGGGAGAAGCGGGACGCGGTGCGCTCAGGGGAGGAGGTGGAGGCGGAGTTGAGCTGGGGCGGGGAGCTGCTGGTGGGTGCAGAGCACCCACCAATTTTTTCCTATGGGTGCTCCAGCCCCAGAGACACATGGAGTTGGTGCCTATGGCTGCACAGAGTTGGGAGTGGGACGTGCCCCACTGGGGAGGATATGGAGGAGTAGCGGGGCTGGGGGTGAGGGAGCAAAGGGTCAAAGCAGGGAGAGGACAGCAAGAGGGGAGCACGTAAAGGACTGATGGGTGGACAGCAGAGGTGACACATACTGGCCGCTGCCTGGCGCCTGCCCGCACTCACCAACCACTGCAGCTCACAGCCAGTACTAGCCGGAAAGAGGATGGGGGCAGGCCCCTGCTAGCTAAGATCCGGCACACAGCAGGGGCTTTGCTGACGGACCAACAGGCCTGCGCTGCATGCTGCATCTTTGCCCCGCCACCACCCTTGTACACCCACCCCCATTGTTGGCCACTCGACCCCTCCGCCCCACTCACCACTGGTGGGCAGGTGGCTGGTGAACAGGGATCTGGCCAGCAGCAGGACCCACCAGTACTGATGGGGGGGAGACATAAAATACATGACAATTTGCCTGTTTTTAGGAAGAAGTCAGGAGACCTGCAAAAGGGCTTAAATATGGCACTGTCCCTTTAAAAATGGGACATCTGGTCAACCTACCAATGCCAGGTGCCCCAGAGGGACTGAAGAGAAGGGGTAACCATCAAGTGATCAATCCCCTGTCGCCCATTTCCAGCTTTTGGCAAACAGAGGTTAGGGACACCACCCCTGTCCATCCTGGCTAATAGCCATTGATGGACTTATCCTCCAAGAACTTATCTAGTTCTTTTTTGAACCCTAAATGTGAGAGAAAGAACAGAATATGTTTCAAAACAACAAAAACTGTAATTTAAAAAAAGAAAGGGCTGAAGTGCTTTTATCAGCTACCTGCCAATTTCTGAATGATGACCACTAAAAAAAGATAACGATGAAAGGAAGGTTTGAGATAAAAGATAAGGCAGAAGAACCGTTGCATTAAAATGTATATACATACACTCACATTCTTAAAAGTCCTGCCTGTTTAACATGTAGCCATAAACACCTAATGAATCCTGATTCCTAGATTTCGTGGCTACATGAACATATTCAGGTGTGTTTACCTGTGCTGACACTTTCGTTTATATATTTAATTAGCTTTAAGTCTTTGCAGCCTTAGTTCTTTTTTTCCCCCCCCTTATCTCCATTATCCAAATGTGGAAAAGAAGCTAATAGCAGCCAAATGAGTATGACCAATATAAATGATTAGAAGATTTTTCTTTTCTGTCTACAGGGGAAATGCTAGAGGATAATAAATGCATTTTTATGAAGAAAAAAAAATACTATAGCCAGGGAAATACATTGTATCTGCATATATAAATATGCTTATTGAAAAGGAAAGTGGGTGTCTAATTTGGACTGGAAATACCAAATTTACTACACTCTTTATTTCTGAAGAAATTTATCCAATGTATAGAATTATACTATAGCAAATCTGAGAACTTCCTAAAAAACTAGACATACTGCTTTGATTACATGGTCCAGAAACACCTGATCATTGTTGAATATTACTTTGGCTGAAGGGGATTATATGATCTATAACATAATTTGTTGTGGCTTGACATATCACATAGATGAATACTCTGATCTGCATTAGCTAACCCTGGAACACATTACTGAAAGTTACTGCTGACTCTGATATGCTGCCTTTATATCGTCGCCAAAGCTAGTACTGGCTTTCAGCTATTCATAGAACGCCCTCGGATAATGTGATAGATTGTTCATGAATTCAGCATCTAATCATCTTAGCAGCAGTAATGACAAAAGAAGACTCTCCAGATCCTGGACTAATAATGGCAATTCTTTTTTTGTACTCGTATATAATGTTCATTTTTTTGTTTCTAAAACAACCATAGAACAAATCACAGAGCTGTATCCAAACTATACATAGCAACATGAAACCACAGACCAGGACAAAAAGCTGTATATGAAGATTCCTTGGTCTCATTAGCTAAAATCTTGATACAGAAATAAAGAAATTATGTGATTTTTTTTTAAAGGACCCAAACACTGTAAGGTACTGATACCAGCCCAGTATTTGATCTAATTAGATACGAAACATACAAAGCCAGGTTTTCCACTGCCTTGTACCCTTCATAGTCATTTACAAATCTCGAAAGTGAACGTAAAAGGCTATGGTTGCAGTATTGAACTGTGCCTCTCAGGAGGTGCAGTCGAAGGAGAAGAAAGGCAAAGGTAACTTTCATAGAAACCTTTGCAGCGCCTGAATTCTGGGCCTTCCTGTCAGCCTGTTCAGTCCCCAGACCAAATAACAGAACAGTCTCTGAGACTGTTAAGCTGACTTCCCCCAGCTACCTATCGGGGGTGCTCCACCACGCCAGAATAGCCACAGTGCTGTTGTGTGCTCACCCACCAGGCCTCCACACTATGCCCAGAGCTAGGGACTGTGAGGGAAGACACAGTAGGGCTGCTGCCCTGGCCTGACCCCACTGGGGGAGCCTCTTTACACAGTGAGGATTCCTGGGGGATGTTTTGCCCCTTGTGTGGCTCCTTTACACCACAGGAGAAAGAATAAAGCAGCCACAGTAAGGGAGAGATTTGGAGCCTACCATTTGTATGTGGTAGATTTTATATTCACTTTGCATAGCTGTAAATATCCACACAAAGTGCAAGGCAGAAAAGAATCTGCCCCATAATTTACAAGATGCACCATCATTTTAATACACGTACTAGAATATTCATAGAATGGGCTGAATATCATATGCACGATTAAACTTGAACCACATGGGTTCATGGATGAAATCTCAATAAGGTACAAAAGAGAGGCCAATCCTTTATTCCTTGTGCATCTGCAAGGAAAGCAGGGTTGGACCTGAAACACAATCCTAAGAGACCATGTTGTTCACCCACATACACATTCACAGCAGATTTAACAGCATCAGTGAGAGACAGCAGAATCCTCCATTTTCCTTCCAGATGTCAGAAACATTACAGGGCACATGGGAGATATTTCTGTTGTCTTGCACAAACAGTCTCCTTTCCCTTCTCCCAAGTGTTTTATTTTCAAGAAAGGAAGAAATCATTGTGGAGGAAAGCCAAAAAGCCAAATCCTGCTCGCCAGACATACAGGGCTAATCAGTAAATAGGACACTGGACTGGGTGTCAGGAGAACTGAGTCTGTTCCTGGCTCAGCCACTGATCTTGTGGAAAACATTTCACCTCTCTGAGCCTCGGTTTCCCCACCAATAAAATGGGGGTAGCTTTGAGATCTAGGAGTGAAAAGTGCTATTCAAAAGCTAAGTATTATATCATTATCATCAGCAGGACTTCTACTGTAAGCAAGGAGCACAGGCTTTGGCCCAGAGAGTCAAAATGTGAAGCTCAAAAATAAGAAAACTATGTTTATTGGAAAATGGCCAATGAATGCCTGAAAATCAGACTAAAAATAGAAATGTTTAGCCTGATTTTGATACATGTGTGGTATTACAATCCTTTGTTACCAACAGCATTTTCTAATGTTAAGAGCTTGTTGGCTAACTTACGTTTCCTCTGGGTTGTTCCGATATTCTTTTCCTCTGTGAGAAACAGGTCCTTGTTGCTACTCAGATATGCATTCCACATCTTGTAATCATTAATGCACTCAGGGGAGAAAGGAGGGGGCAAGAGGACATGGTTTCAAAGCCTGTTTCTGCCCAATTCATTTTGGCTTAATTTGTAGACCAAAGCAGAACTCTGTTGAAGCACGTCTTTTCTCGCCATTTGTCATGTGCTTCTCCCATCACTGAGCTGAGATATTAAGCCGTAATAATATGTCTTTGGATAGTTTAGCATAGAGAACTTGCTGATTGTTCTTATAGTAGCTTTGTTTGGGTTTTGCAATGATCCTAATTACCATTCAGGGCCCACAAATTCTGCTCTTGTTCCCCACAGTGAAAATCTGGAAAAATGCCTCAGACTTCACCAGTGTTGTTCTGGATCTAAAATGGTGGACGCAAGAGCAGAATTGCTAAGATGTCCCTTTCTGTGATAAGTAAATGTTGAGAAAGGGAGAATGTGCCTCTGTTGTTTTCAGTTAAAGAGGGCTATGGGTCTATAAGGTTTCCAAAGCAAAGGCTCAGTCGTGCCTTGTGACAACCTCACAATAGCAGAGGGCCAGTCAGAGACAGTAGACTGGATTACTTGGATCTTGAATCCAATCCACTATGGCAATTCCTAGGTGGACGGCAGCTTTGGACCTAATATTAATTTGCTGGCATCTTTTTTTCTTTGGTGTCATGTGTGTCCTTGGAGGTGGTTGCATCTCGTGCACTAGACGAATATAGATTTCTTAGCAGCAGATCTGTGGAACTGATATTTTAAAGAATTTTATGCTCAAAAACTGATGCACTGCAAAGGTCTGGTATTAAACTTCATGTTGAACTGGGCCTTGGTGGGTTTGTTCACTGATAAGCCTGCTTGTTTTTCTATTGTATTATATGTTTACTCCAGTAACATGAAATTTAATCAATAAATAAACCAAAGGGAAAATTTACAGCCTTTTAAATTAAAATGGAGGGATTTTGCTGATTGCTGATACATCATGAATATCATAATAAGAAATAGACAGCTGCTCCAACATGGATTTATTATGAGTATGCTGTTTCTAAAACTAATTTTATTTTCCTTTGCATTTTATTACCTGGGTGGATTTGTGAATGATTGCCAATCAATTCCTAAGTTTTACCCTGCCAGGCCTTTAGAAACTGTACCAGTTGCTTCTTCAGAACTCTCACGAGCAATGTTGGGAATTTTTCTGACAAGGAAGACGAAATGACTCAGATGAAGCTCACAGCAATTACAGACACAACAGGTTTACATTTCTCTGAATGTGATCTGAACTCCTGATAATTTGAAGAATCGGCCTCTTCCTTTATTTTTGTGTGTATGTTTTGTGCCAATTCTACTGTGTACAGAAACTAGCAGGGAATGGAATGTTCTGATACCATAATAAAGCAAAGAGTGAAACAGAAACCAGTTTATTTCTAGGTTTGTATTTCTACCTGTTCAGCCCCTCCCTGTTTAAGAACTCCTTGGCAGCTTTACCTTATACTACCTAACATCTGCTGAAAGATGGACGGCTGCCCAACCCCGCCTCCTCACCCTGTTTTTTTTCTTCCTGCTGTTACACTATACCTTTTATCTGCATATCATCAAGTCCTTTTGGACGCATAATAAGATTTGTGCCAGACTATGTTTCTTGGCTTTAATGGTTAGTTAGCTTTCCAGAATACACACTCTGGTTTAGACATACTTTCATTACTGACATCATGAGAATGCATCCCTACTTATGTTTAAAATTGGGTGTTCACCCTTACATGAAAGCAATGAGATCAGGTTGAGCAAGAATCTGAGAGACAGAATAAAAACAGCTGTTATCTGCTTGAACCATTTTTTTTCTTTCACATTATGAATGACAATGATCTGGAACAGTGAGCAGCCTCCAGCCACGAGAGTTTTCCACAAATCTGGATTTCCATGTGTTTGAATAATGTCTCCTTCCTCTGCCCTTAACATGATCATTTTGCGTTTATTCATGGCTGTTGGTATTTTAATGAGGTGATAAATGCAGAGGAGAAAAAACACCTTTGCTCAGTGCTCAGGTGGACATGCTGGTAGGTAAGTCTCTTGGAAGTCACCCAGAAATATTAGGACTAATTGATGTAGGTTTGTGTTGAGAGTTCTCTCACTGGGAGCAAACAACAGATATTTCCAACTGTCGAGCAAATGAGGGATAGGGTGGTCCATATTAATCAAAGCACTTTTAAAACTATTACAGTTGCTCCCTATGAACTTCTCCCTCCATGAAGATTTCTCAGAATGGTAGGAAATAAGCAATATCTCATAGAAATCCATATTCCTCTGAGTGAGTCCAGACGAGGACTCAGGAGTTCAAACAGACGAGCCTGGTGTTCTCAATGAGCCATAGAGGAAGGTTTATTTAGTTTATTTTCATTCAACACTCCTTCATCACAGGCTGCTTCTGAAGATCCCACTGCATTTGCCTAGACAGACAAGCCTAAATTGGATTTAACCTCCAGAGTCAGCCTTTCATATTGCAGATGTTGCAGATTGGGGAGCAAAATTTATTCATTCTCCAAAGCCAGTGATTTACGGGCTCAAGCTGGATCAACCAGTGGAGGGCATAACTCCTACCTCCTTGGAAGAGAAGGCTGTCATTTCCTCCTCTTAATGAATTGCAATTGTTAGTGGATAGATTTTTCAGACTCTCCTTTGGAATGCTAACCCAGAAGTGCAAGTAATCAAATTGTTTATGGGTGAATATCAAAGGTTTGCTTCCAAGCATCTTGAAGGTTAGCTTCTTATGTTGGCTTTATCTGAACTAACCAGACCCCTTGGGTCTGCAAAACTGGGCTGGAAATCTTATGATGATAGTTTCTTCCCTGGATTTCTCAGTACTTTCTAATTCCGTCTGGGCTGGAAAAACCATGAGAACAGCCTTTTTGATGACACCTTTACACTTCTTTTTCTGGTCATGCATGGCAACAATAGGTGCAAGGGCACCTGAAAATAACAGCAAATGGTTAAGAGGAGAAACCCATGCTTTTCAAACATTAAAAACGGGTTTGAATTTTGGGCTGGGGCTTGCACTGATTCCAATTTATACGAATCGGTTTGCCTATTGTGATTTTCATTTTATGTGAACTGGCTTGCCCGTGTGATACTTGACTCCCCAAATTCTGCGAAAGGTTTTATGCAGCACATCTGCTTGTTTCCATGAGGGTGAGAAACTGAAAAGCTCTAGGGCAATTTTCAGTGGAAAATATTAATGCTGTGATAGAAATAGCTTGATATTTGAGGATTGACGGCATTATATATAATATTTATGCACATGTACATATACATAATACATGCCTGCATGCACTCAAACACATCACACTATATTAGTGACCACTCCTAGACATTGAACACCAGTGAATTCACATTATGTATCTCTTCAGCAAATATTATTTAAATCTCAACATGGAAGCTTTTCAGTATATAGTCAAATTCTAAAGACTTCCTTGTTCGGTAAACAGATTCTACTTACCAACATAACTTATCTATTTTAGACTTCCTAATGCAAATTAGCAAGTCACAGTGCTCACAAAATTCCTCTTGCCAGTTTTCTTGTGGCTTTTAAAAAAAATTAAATTGATAATAAGAGTTTTGCTGTACAGAGATTTTCCAGTGTAATGAGCAAATCAGGGAAGTAGTGAAATCTTATTTCCCCATTTTCCTTTCTTGGAATATAAGGCTTGGTCTACACTAGGAGGTTATGTCGAATTTAGCAGCGTTAAATCGAATTAACCTTGCACCAGTCCACACAACGAAGCTATTTAGTTCGACATAGAGGTCTCTTAAATTCGATTTCTGTACTCCTCCCCAACAAGGGGAGTAGTGCTAAATTCGACATGGCCATGTCGAATTAGGGTAGGTGTGGATGGAAATCGATGCTAATAGCTCCGGGAGCTATCCCACAGTGCACCACTCTGTTGACGCTCTGGACAGCAGTCCGAGCTCGGATGCTCTGACCAGCCACATAGGAAAAGCCCCGGGAAAATTTGAATTCCTTTTCCTGTCTGGGCAGTTTGAATCTCATTTCCTGTTTGGACATCGTGGCGAGCTCAGCAGCACTGGCAACGATGCAGAGTTCTCCAGCAGAGGTGACCATGCAATCTCAGAATAGAAAGAGGGCCCCAGCATGAACTGATCGGGAAGTCTTGGATCTGATCGCTGTGTGGGGTGATGAGTCCGTGCTTTCGGAGCTGCAATCAAAAAGACGGAATGCAAAGATCTACGAGAAGATCTCAAAAGCCATGACAGAGAGAGGGTACAGCCGGGATGCAACGCAGTGCCGCGTGAAAATCAAGGAGCTGAGCGTACCAGAAGACCAAAGAGTCAAACAGACACTCCGGATCTCAGCCCCAGACATGCCGTTTCTACGAAGCACTGCATTCCATTCTAGGTGCGGCCGCCACCACTACCCCACCACTGACCGTGGACTCAGAGGATGGGATATTGTCGACGGCCGCTTCCTCGGAGATGTTAGCGGACGGGGAAGATGAGGAAGGTGAGGAGGAGGACGAGGCAGTCGACAGCGCTTACAACGCTGATTTCCCAGACAGCCAGGATCTCTTCATCACCCTCACAGAGATCCCCTACCAACCGTCCCCAAGCATTAATCCAGACCCTGAATCAGGGGAAGGATCAGACGGTAAGTGTTTTAAACATGTAAACATTTATTTTGAACAGAACAGGAATATTAACAATGGGTTTTTCATGATTTGTTTGCCCTAGGCGCTTAACGTTTTAGTCCTTGGCAGTGCAACTACTGCAAAAGAATCTAACAACGTCTGGTTTATCATGATTAGTTTGCCCTAGGTGCTTTACTTTTTAGTCCTTGCCAGTGCAGCTACTGGAAAAGAAGGTCTATATGTCTGGGGATAGAGCTGAAATCCTTATGGGATATCTCCACGAAGCTCTCCTGGAGGTAATTGGAAAGCCTTTGCATGAGGTTCCTGGGGAGAGCGGCCTTATTGTGTCCTCCATGGTAGGAAACTTTTCCTCGCCAGGCTATCATCAAGTACTCTGGGATCATTGCCTTGCAGAGCATGGCGGCATACGGCCCTGGTTTTTGCTGGCTTTCACGCAGCATGCGTTCTTTCTCGGTCTCAGAAATTCTCAGAGAGTGATGTCGCTCGTGGTGACCAGCTTAGAATTAGGGGAATGTTACTATTGGGACTGCTTGCCTGTTCCTTTACAGAACTGTCACCGGTGGTTTACAGCCACGCGGTGGAGGCGGGAGAGGGGCAGCATACAGGGATCTTTCCCGGGGACAGCCGCGAGGGGGTGGGACAGGGGCAGAGTTCATGCTTGCCGGATTGCCGGCAGCAGGAACTGGCCAACGATAGGAGCATTGCTTTGAACGTGAAAGGAGGGCACTGCTCTAATTTAAGTTTTAAGCAGCCAAAAGTCCACGGCTTACCATGTCAGCCTGCTACCTGAATTCCGCTGTCCTGCCCCGCTTGTCTGATCTCCACTGCAAGACCCCAGGCACTGAATGTGAAGGCTGAAAATTCGACCTTGTCCTGAGTGCGCATGTGATAGGTGCTGTGCGTGGTCTTGTTCACAGAGAAAGACTATGTCCATTGTTCACAAAAAATTATCTTTGTGAGGAATTCACTCCCTTTTTCCCATCCCACAGCTGCAACTGTCTCCCGACCTACCCTGGCATCCCCCTCGCAGAGGCTGGCGCAGATTAGGCGTAGAAAGAAAAGGACACGGGACGACATGTTCTCAGAACTTATGGGCTGCTCCCGAGCCGATGCGGCCCAGCAGACCCAGTGGAGGGAGAACATGTCGCAATACCAGCGAGCACACAGCGAACGGGAGGAGAGGTGGCGGCAGGAAGACCAGCAGGCAACTCAAACGCTGCTTGGACTAATGAGGGAGCAAATGGACACGCTCCGGCGCCCTGTGGATGTTCTGCAGGACCGGAGGCAGGAGGACAGAGCCCCGCTGCAGTCTCTCTAACCACCCTCCCCTGCCACAAACTCCCATACCCCCCCTCACCCAAAGTCCCAAGAAGGAGGGGCGGCAGGGGCCGTGAAAACTGTCACTCCACCTCTGCAGACCGCTCAAGTACCAGAAGGCTCTCATTCCCAAAAATTTGATAAGTCCTTTCCTTCCCGCCTCACCCAAGCCCCCATCCCATTTTCATCCCCTAACTGTGTAGTTGCTAATAAAAGATACGTTTCTGTTAATTACTGTTTCCATCATGTTCTTTTAGGGGCGAGTGTGTTTGAAGGGGGGGTAGGGGGTTGGTAATTGGAGAGGACAGTCACCTTTACCAGGGTACAGACATGGGGGCAGGTTCAGCAGAAGGTCACACACACATTGCAGTCACTAGGCACCCTGGTCAGTCTGGGAGGTGGTTTTCATGTTCTGTGTGTGGGGGGGCCATGTGACTTTGTGGCGGGGGAGGGCAGAGAGAGATCTTATGCAGCGGTCCTTATCCTGGATCACAGATCCACGCAGCAGGGCATCTGTAACCGTCCTCCCCCGCCACAAAGTCACATAGCCCCCACACACAGAGTCCCGAAAAGGAGGGGTGGCAGGCTCCGTTGAAACAACCAGTCCACCGCTGTGGACCACTCTAGGAGCAGGAGCCTGTCATTCCTCAAGTTTAGAAGCGTTCTTTCCATCACTACGCCCGCTCCCCACCACAGTCTGCATCCCAGTTTCAACACTTTACCGTGGAATCCGTAATAAAGAAAACGGTGTTCATTAACAAAGTTCCATTTATTTTATTTTTAAACGTGTATTGGAAGGGGGGGGGACGGGGTGAATGGGGTATGTAGCTGGAGAGGATAGTCAACAGTAAGTGGGTAAAGAAACGGGGGCAGGTTCAGCTTCTCTTTAAACAAACTTAATAGTCACAGGTTACCCTGCTCACTGAGGAACCTAGCTTTCAAAACCTCCCGGATGCACAGCGCGTCCCGCTGGGCTCTTCTAATCGCACGGCTGTCTGGCTGGGCGAAATCAGCAGCCAGGCTATTCGCTCAACCTCCCACCCCGCCATAAAGGTCTCCCCCTTGCTCTCACAGAGATTGTGGAGCACACAGCAAGCTGCAATAACAACGGGGATATTGGTTTCGCTGAGATCAGAGTGAGTCAGTAAGCTTCTCCATCTCCCCTTGAGATGTCCAAAAGCACACTCCACCACCATTCTGCACTTGCTCAGATGGTAGTTGAAGAGTTCTTTTTCAGTGTCCAGGGCGCCTGTATAGGGCTTCATGAGCCAGGGCATTAGTGGGTAGGCTGGGTCCCCAAGGATCACCATAGGCATCTCCACATCCCCAAGAGTTATTTTCTGGTCCGGGAAGTAAATACCTTCCTGCAGCCGTCTAAACAGACCAGAGTTCCTGAAAACACGAGCGTCATGAACCTTGCTCGGCTATCCTACGTTGATGTCTGTAAAACGTCCCCTATGGTCCACCAGTGCTTGCAGCACCATGGAAAAGTAGCCCTTTCGGTTAATGTACTGGTTGGCCTGGTGGTCCGGTCCCAGGATAGGGATGTGAGTTCCATCTATAGCCCCACCGCAGTTTGGGAATCCCATCGCAGCAAAGCCATCTATGATCACCTGCACGTTTCCCAGGGTCACTACCTTTGACAGCAGTAGCTCAACGATTGGTTTGGCTACTTGCATCACAGCAACCCCCACGGTAGATTTGCCGACGCCAAAGTGATTTGCGACTGACCGGTAGCTGTCTGGCGTTGCAAGCTTCCAGAGGGCTATGGCAACTCACTTCTGGATAGTCAGGGCTGCTCGCATCCGGGTGTCCTTGAGCTTCAGGGCAGGGGACAGCAACTCAAAGTTCCAGGAAAGTTCCCTTCCGCATACGAAAGTTTCGCAGCCACTGTGATTCGTCCCAGACCTGCAGCACTATGCGGTCCCACCAGTCTGTGCTTGTTTCCCGGGCCCAGAATCGCCGTTCCACAGCATCAACATGACCCATTGCCACCTTGATGTTCACGGCGCGGGGTCCCGTGCTTTGTGAGAGGTCTGTGCCCTTCTCAGACTTCATGTCCTCACCGCGCTGCCATAGCCTCCTCGCCCGATTTCTCAGCATCTGCTTCTGGAAAAAGGTGGATGATAAGGTGTGAGGTGTTGACAACGGCCATAAGTGCAGCGATGGTCGCAGCGGGATCCATGCTTGCAGTGCTGTGGCATCCGCGCTGTCACTCACCAGAAAAGTGCGCGAACTGATTGCCCGCCAGCGCTTTCAGGGAGGGAGGGCGGGAGTGACGGTTGGATGACGACAGTTACCCAAAACCACCCTCGACACACTTTTTTTCCCCAGCAGGCATTGGGGGCTCAACCCAGAATTCCAATGGGCAGTGGGGACTGTGGGAACTGTGGGATAGTTGCCCACAGTGCACCGCTTCCAATATCGACGCTTGCCCCGTTAGTGTGGACTCACAAAGTCGAATTACTGTCGTTAGTGTGGATACACACGTTCGACTTTGTAATATCAATTCCACATATTCGATTTAAGTACAATCGAACTACTCTCGTAGTGTAGACATACCCCAAGATTTCCATGGCAGAGGAAAATAAACAGCTGGAATCTATAATAGTTCGGAAACTAACAAAGTTGAAATTTACACTCACATTTGCAGAGGTTATCAGGCAACCAAACAATATGTACATAAACAGAGAGAAGTATGTAATCTGATAGATGTCACTATCAGATTTAGTCAATATATGATTGCAAGTAAAAAGACATGATAGTTGTTTGTCATACATGTTAAGGGGAAACTGTCAGAAACCACGATGGGGACGGTCAGAGGCATGGCAGCTGGGCATGGTCAGAGCCGGGAGTCAGAGCCACAATTGGAAGTCCTGAACCAAGGCTGCCTCAAGAGCAAGGCTGGAGAGAACTAGGAACAAGGCTGGACAAAAGAATGGCTGTTTGTGAAGGTTTGTGAAGGCTATTACCACTATCAGGCAGAGGATAGTTCCAAACCATGAAGTAACATTGAACAGACTAAGCTGCTGTTTCTCCTGTGAAGCTTATATATGTCCCTGTGAGTCACCAGACCAGCTCCTGGCTTCTAGATTGGCTGGAGCCTAGCATAGGAATGACTCATCAACACAAGTAACTTAATCACGCTCTAGTTTAGGGCTGATTCATCACCTAACGCTAGGTCTACACTACCGGGGCGGAGGTTGACCTAAGATACGCAACTTCAGCTACGTGAATAGCGTAGCTGAAGTTGCATATTTTAGGTCGACTTACCTGGCTGTAAGGACGGCGGCGAGTCGACCGCGCCTGCGCCGCCGTCGACTCCGCTTCTGCCTCTTGCTGCGGTGGATTTCCGGAGTTGACGGCAGAGCCATCGGGGATCGATTTTATCACGTCTTCACTAGACGCGATAAGTCGATCCCCAATAGATCGATTGCTACCCGCCGATCCGGTGGGTAGTGAAGACGTGCCCTTAGAGAAACATGACAGTAAATAACTCAAACTTACAGGAAGCCTTATCTGAGATGGATAATTCTGAGTAATTTTTTATAATCTATACTTATTGGTACTCAGCCCCACATGATTTAGCTTCTCCACAAAAGCAAAAAACAAACGTCCTATATATCTAAACCCCCAGATCCTCTAGTTTTTTTAAGAACTCTTTGTAGTTCTGCCCTTCCTTGTATTATGGCTTGGAAGGAAGAACTAGTAAAAAGAAGTCAAACAAGGTGATGCTATCTATTCCTCACTGGACTTGAAGAGATGGGCTCTACCACAGATTCAGATAATACTACTGGACATGGCCTCTCAAATAACAGGTTTCCTGAAGGGAGGATGGAAAAAAGTCTTTGGTTGCAAATTTACATCATGCTTATTTAATGGAGATTGCTAAACACAAATATGGCATTTTTTTGGAATGTGGGATTAGTTCCGAAATACCACTCTAATATAGATAATTCTGTTTACCTCTTTAGGGATTTATCTGCCAACCTACATACTTTGTTAGCATTAAGTTGGTCTTCCAGCACTTGTGAGTGGAACTTGGTGAAAACAGATGAGACTTGGTTGCAGAAGAACACTAAGGTATGCCAAGTATTATTGGATAACAGGTGAAAAACTCAGTTATATGCAGACTCAATCATTTTAGGTCTAATGAAAGAGTACATGGAGCCAAACATATGAATCCCACTTGTCTAGGATTATCTTTGTTTAAAAGAAAAACCTCCCTCACAATTTCAGTCATCTTCCTAGCTCCTTTGTTTACACTGCCAGTCCTCAAAAATCAGTGACTACAAATCCAAGCCACTTCCAGCAGGAAGCTGGAAGAAATTACATTGTTAGGCTGATTTAGAACTATTGGCCAAGGCTTAGATTTTAATTCCACCATCTATACATCCAGGTAAAAATTCAAACTTTTTTACAATTGTATTCCTATCCTAACTCAGGGAGAACAGGGGGTTACAAAGCCAGCTCCTAAGTGACCAGAGGTGCTAGAGAACAGGAGCAGCAAACAGGGGAGCTTTGTGAGGGAGTTCTCCAGTGAAAGAGGAGAGACTACATGACCCTTGGGGGGAGTTTGTCTGTTGAGTGCTTGCTTGCCATGTGCCAGCTTAATTTAAGAGTATAGTGCAGTCCATTGCAGGCAGGGCTGGCCTTACCATGAGGCGAACTGAGGCGGCCGCCTCAGGTACCAGACTGTGTGTGGGGGGCACCACTAGGACCCAGAGTGTAGAAAATTGTGTCTGCTGCTGGTACATATGTATTCTCTCTGCTCGAGATGCACAGAGATGGTGGAGTGCTGTGCTGGAGGAAGGCGGCACAAGAGACATAACAGGCAGGCAGGAGAAAAGATGAGAGGGAATAACAGAAAGCAGCAGGAGCTGTAGGGAGAAAGAGGAGGAGGAGCCTCTTATGTACCTCTCTAGCACTCCCAGGACTGATTAACACCAGCTTCTCAGGGAGCTTCCTGTTTCCTGCTGCTTCCCTGAACCCACTTGAGGAGAACAGGCAGTCAACTGAAATAGTAGGAGCCAGTTAGGCCCTCAAGATGCAGATATCTTCCCTCACGCAGGACCTGCTATCAGCCTGCTTATTTGTCCCCTTCAATTGAGTGTTGAGAGCCATTATAGCTGGCACAGAACAGCAGTCATGAGTGAAAGAAGAAAACGCCCCTCTGGGGCAGCATTCAGAAAAAGAAAGAAAGCAAAGAAAGCTTTTCTATCTAAGCAGGAAGGAGCTCTCCTGAGATACATAGACACAAATGTTCCTGGTGAGCCTTCCGGCCCCAGTGAGGATGTGAGTGGTGAGGAGATGCCTGATTTTCCAGTTAATCAGAGTGCAGGTGACCTGGCAGCTACTGCAGCATCCATATCTCCATCTCAAATGGATGTAACCATGCACATTCCTGAAGAAAAGTGTAGATCAGAGAAGAGTGTGGTGGAGGCGCAAGAAACAGTTGCTGCTGAGTTTAGTTCCTTAAGTCTAGATGATCCAGGACTGTGGACCCACTTGAGCAGTAGCCTGAGGAACTTCCTTGTACTGCATGGGCCACAGCAAGTGAAAAACTTCATGTTCCCCAAAGACAATGAAAATAGAAGTTTCCATCCAACACATTACTGATGTGAAATCCCCAATGGTGACAAAGTGGAGAGGTCATGGCTTATGTACTCAAAAATCCAGAATGCTGCATTCTGTTTTTGTTGCAAACTCTTCCAATCTAATGTTCCATCCACATTGTGTTCTACAGGAACAAAGGGTGAGAAATCTGGCATGGCATGCGAATGCAGCAAATCACCAGAAAGCATTCCATAGGTGGAAAGAGCATGTATGATTATTTACCTTGTGGGCAGGTGGAATATGTGTGCAGATGGTGCAAGCAGCTCATGGCCCTCAGAGACAGAGTACAGGCTGTTGAGACCAGAGGGGTCAACTGGAGGAGTGAAAGGAGACAGGGAGGTACATAGATATGACTTTCAGGGACACAATAGAGGGGCCCTCCCTCCCAGTCTGACAGCCTCTGTGCTGTTAAGGAGGATGAAAGTCTTGGGGTAAGAGTGTAAAACTGGAGTAGAAGAAAACAATTCTATAGTTGTCATGATATCCTCCCACACTGAGGATACCCCTTCTGGGGAAGGAAACAGAGTTGCTAGGAAGAGTCAGGTTATAGTAATGGAATTATCAATAGCTGGGTTTGTGAAGACCAGGAGAACCACATGGTAAGTTGCTTGCTGGGTGAAAAAATTGCATATCTCACGAGACATCTAGACAGACTTATGTACAGTCATGGAGAGGAGCCAGTGGTTGTGGTACCAGTGACATAGGGAAAGGTAGGAGAGAGGTCCTGGAGGCCAAATTTAGTCTGCTAGGTAAGAGATTAAAGTCCAGGACCTTCATTCTCTGAAATGCTTCCAGTTCCACGTGCAGAGTCAGGAAGACAGGCAGAACTATAGGTCTGAATGATTGACTGAAATGATGCAGGGAGGATGCATGGAAGAGCCTATGCAGGAAGGATGGGCTCCACCTAAACCAAAATGGAACAAGATTGCTAGCATGTAAAATTAACAAGGTTGTAGAAGATTTTTTTTAAACTAAGGGCTGGGGGAAAGTCAAGAGGTATGGAAGAGCACATGATTTGAGCAGAGACAGCCCTTAGGGATGAATTTATTGAAGTGGGGGACTCTATATCTACATATAGGAAAGAAGTTGGTAAAGTACATGTAGGAGTTAGTGAGGAACAGTCAAATGTAAAAGAGTTCCATTTAAATATAACCCATTAAGACAAGCAATAATATTGGCAAAATGCATAAATGCTTATATACAAAAGCTAGAAGTTAAAATATTAAGATGGGTGAACTAGAGTGCCTAGTATTGATGAGGATATTGATATAATAGGCATTACCAAAACTTGGTTGAACAAGGATAATCAATGGGATACCGAGGTACAAAATGTATAGGAATGACGAAGTAAGTCGTGCTGGTCGGGGAGCAGCACTATATGCGAAAAAGCATAGATTCAAATAAAGTAAAAATCTTAAATGAATCAAACTTTACTATAAAATCTCTATGGATAGAAATTCCAAGCTTGAACAATAAGAGTATTGCAGTAGGAATATACTACCAACCACCTGACCAGGATGTTGATGGTGATTGTGAAATGCTCAGGAAGACTAGAGAAGCTGCTAAGGAAGAAGATGCAATAATAATGGGGGATTTTAACTGTCCTCATAATGAATGGGTACGTGTCACCTCAGGAAGAGATACAGAGATATAATTTCTAGATACCATTAATGACTGCTTCTTGGAGCAGCTTGTCCTGGAACCCTCAAGGGGAGAGGGAATTCTTGATTTAGTCCTAAGTAGAATGCAGAATTTGCTATAAGAGGTGAATATAGCTGAACCGCTCAGTAATAATGACCATAATGTAACTAAATTTAACATCCTTGGGGGTTAGGGGGACGCCAAAGAAACTCACAACAGTAGCATTTAACTTCAGAAAGGGGAACTACACAAAAATGAGGAAGTTAGATAAATGGAAATAAAAAGGAACAGTCACAAGGGTGAAATGCCTGCAAACTTCATGGAGGCTATTTAAAAACACCAAAATATAGGCTCAAACTAATGTATACCGCAAATAATAATAATAAAAACAGTAAGAGGACCAAAAAGCAAAAAACAAAAACCAACAACCCCTAAACAAACCCCACCCTGGCTAAACAGCAGAATAAAACAGAAATACTTTATATTGGAAGCAAAAAAGCATCCTTTAAAAATTGAAAGTCAAATTCTAGTGAGGAAAATAGAAAGGAACATAAACTCAGGCAAGTCAAGTGTAGAAATAAAATAAGGCAGGCCAAGAAAGAATTGAAGAGCAGCTAGCTAAAGACACAAAAATTAACAGCGACATTTTTAAAAATTACATCAGCAGCAGGAAGCCTGCCAAACAGTTAGTGGGGCCACTGGATAATCAAAGTGCTAAAGGAGCACTCATGGAAGACAGGGCCATCAAAGAGAAGATAAATGAATTCTTTGCATCCATCTTTACTGTAGAGGATATTTGGAAGATCCCCACACCCATTATTTTTAGGTGAAAAATCTGAGGAACTGTCCCAGACTGAGCTGTCAATAGAAGAGGTTTTGGAACAAATCGATATATTAAACACTAACAAGTCATCAGATCCAGATGGTATTCACCCAAGAGTTCTGAAGGAACTCAAATATGAAACTGTAGAACTACAAAATGTGATATGTAACCTATCACTTAAATCAGCTTCTGTACAGATGACTGGAGAGGTAGCTAATGTAACGTCTATTTTAAAAAAAAAAAAGGCTCCAGGGAAAATCATAACAATTACAGTCCGGCTAATTTCAGCACTAGGCAAATTGGTTGAAACTATAGTAAAGAACAAAATTATCAAACACATAGATAAACACGATATGTTAGAGAAGAGTCAACACAACTTTTTAAATGGAAATCATGTCTGACCAAGCTATTAGAATTCTTTGAGGGTGTCAATGCAAGTGGATGAGAGTGATCCAGTTAATATCGCGTACTTGGACTTTCAGAAAGCCTTTGACAAGGTCCCTCACCAAAGGCTCTTAAGTAAATTAAGCAGTCTTGGGATAAAAGGGAAAGTACTCTAATGGATTAGTAACTGGTTAAAAGATAGGGAACAACGGGCAGAAATAAATGGTCAGTTTTCACAGTGGAGAAAGGTAAATGGCAGGGTCCACTAAGGATTGGTGCTGGGTCCTGTGCTGTTTAACATATTCATACATGATTTGGAAAAAGGGGTGAACAATGATGTGGCAAAATTTGCAGACGACATACAATTACGCAAGATAGTTAAGTCCGAAGCTGACTGAAAAGTATTACAAAGGGATCTCGCTAAACTGGGTGATGGGATGACAAAACGGCAGATGAAATTCAATTTGATAAGTGCCAAGTAATGCACATTGGGAAAAAATAATCCCAACTATACATACAAAATGATGAAGTCTAAATTAGCTGTTACCACTCAGAAAAATCTTGGAGTCATTGTAAATAGTTCCCTGAAACATCTATTCAATGTGCAGCAGCAGTCAAAACAAGCTAACCGAAAGTTAGCAACGATTATGAAAAAGGATAGTTAATAAACAGAAAATATAATACCATTATATAAATCCATGATCTGCCCACACCTTGAGTACTGTGTGCAGTTCTGGTAATCCCATCTCCAAAAACATATATTAGAATTGGAAGAGGTGCAGAAAAGGACAACAACAAAGAGAGATTAAAAAGACTGGGATTGTTCATCTTAGAAAAGAAATGACTAAGGGTATGTCTACACTGGAAACTTCAAAGAGCTGCTGTGGGAACGCTCCCGCAGCAGCGCTTTGAAGTGCGAGTGTGGTCACGTGCGAGCACTGGGAGAGAGCTCTCCCAGTGTTCCTGGTAATCCATCTCCACGAGGGGATTAGCTCCCAGCACTCGGAGCCTATCTACACTAGCACTTTAAAGTGCTCAGACTTGCTGTGCTCAGGGGGGTGATTTTTCACACCCCTGAGCCAGCTAGTTAGAGCACTATAAAATGTAAGTGCAAAGAAGCCCTAAGTGGGTGATATGATAGAAAGTGAATAGGGAAGTGTTACTTACCCCTTCATATGACATCTGATGAAATTAATAGTTAGCAGATTTCAAAAAATAATTAGATAAGTTCATGGAGGATAGGTCCATCAATGGCTATTAGCCAAGATGGTCCTAGATGCAACCCCATGCTCCAGGTGTCCCTAAACCACCAACTGCCAGAAGTTGGGACTGGACGACAGGATATGGATGCCTTAATAATTGCCTTGTTGTGTTCATTCCCTCTGAAGTGTCCGACACTGGCCATTGTCAGAGACAGGTTATTGAGCTAGATATTTCATTGTTTTGACCCAGTATGGCCATTCTTATGTTTCACCAAATAAGGATAATGTCCTAAGTTCATTCAGGTATTAGGAGATGTTACTTCTCATTTGTATACAGAAATATTAATAATTATGATGACATTGGTTTACCTTCGACTTATCAGTATGGTATTAAGAGCCAAAAATTTTCCATTAAAAGGACCAAGGGATATTACAGTAATTAACTGATTATCTCTGTGACACTTTGGTGACATTCAAACTCAACACATTTTCCTATTTATAAAGTGAAACAGAATAAAGGTGTTGTGTATTTTTTTCCTGTAATTAGGCATATGTTCTAAATAGATATTAGACAATTACCAAAACATAATGATAAATACATTAATTAGTTTTGGAAACTCTTCCATTTTCACTAGCAATAATTGTTGAATTTATTTCCTCTTTTACAAGGAAAACTTTCTGCACAGTTTAGCAGGAGACTGTTCTTTAACCTCATTTTTTAAATTAGCCCTTAGATAAGAAGAATTTAAAGTTAAAAAACCTTGGGACAGTTTATCTGTATTCATATTGCATAGAAAACTTTTTTCAAACAAGTTAGTGAAAAAGTCCAGACCTTCCTTTCTAAGGAAACAGCTCACAGTTAGGCATGCCTGTAATTTATGGATGCATATTTAATATGATAAATATTTGCTAGCAATTTAAGAAATTATTGGTAAGGTAATTTTCTCAGCTGTGTCAGCTCATTCTATTTATAAACTTTTATAACCACATTTGAAAAGCATCCATTAATTTCTGGTATTCAACTTGAGACAGAGCCCAATTGGGAATTTCTACATGGCTATTTTTAGCTCCATAGCATGAGTCGGTAGATCTGTATTTTGAGACTGACTTCCATGGGTGGGTTTTTATTTTTTTTATTTTTTTAAAAATGTAGATATTCCCTTAGTGTCTCAAGATACACAACCAAAATTGTGTGCACTTAAAATTAATGGATCGTTTTGAGATCTTTTGCCTTAATCTTTTATGGGCTGATCCTGCTCCCATTGAAATCAGTGAAAGTTTTGCCATTGACTTCCGTGGAAACAATCTTTTGACACTGATCAGTGATCTGAATTCTTAAAAATTCTCTCTAATCTTACTGATTTATGGACACAGATCTGCACTTTCGTGTCAGTCTTTTATGAACTGCGCATAACAGATACTGGGATGACTGGTACCCTATAAATGCCATAGGTTGGGTAAGGATAGACCAACATAATGTATCAGTGAAATTCTGCTCTTTAGAAATACATAACATTCAAAATTAATTAACTTTCAGGAATTTGGCTGATACATAAAAGACAGGACATTTCAAATATGGCCTAAAAATAAGGCTAAAAATCTTCCAAGGAGAAGTTTCTTGTGAGAATTCTGAAACTTGCATGATCTGGCCAGATTATGTTATCACATTAGATCAATTTACTAGTATTTTTGTAGCACTCTGAACCTATAAAGAACAATACAAATACAAAGTATCATTATAATCATCAGATGAGCAATATTAGAAGACAGGTTTCAGAGTAGCAGCCGTGTTAGTCTGTATCTGCAAAAAGAAGAACAGGAGTACTTGTGGCACCTTAGAGACTAACAAATTTATTAGAGCATTAGATGCATCCGAAGAAGTGGGCTGTAGTCCACAAAAGCTTATGCTCTAATAAATTTGTTAGTCTCTAAGGTGCCACAAGTACTCCTGTTCTTCTTTTTGCAATATTAGAAGAATAAACTCTAGTAGTATTTTGATACTTCCACTTCTGGTACTCAATGAACGAAGAAATGGAAAGGGCACAATTTTGTATTTTATTTTTTTTTTAAAGAAAAAGTGTAATTGAACTTTTCAAACTTTATGAAAGTCCACCCCTAATCTAAGGCAAGACTTTTCAAACAGCTTTACCTATCCCTAACTCAGAGTAATATGTCCCCATAAAAGAATGTAGTACAGTGAAATCTTGTGGACACAGTGTGTCTACCAGGAAGTGCAGAAGCATCAAGAAGTGCGTTAGAGAGATATGAAGACACAGCATTTAGGGAGTGTCTGATGTAACACTGAATCTGCTTTAATCCATTATGTTATTGATATAGTAGTTAAATAAAAGCATTTCACTAAAATCCAGGAATCCCTCCTTCCCCAAGAATACTACTAAGAATAAATTTTTAATGTTTTCTCCCATTCTAGTTTAACAAATGCCATATTCAGCAATTTAAACTGAACAAGCTCTTAAGGTCTTAAATTATCTAGCTCAAAATCCTACAAAGACTTATTCACATGCTTAACTTTATGCACCATGAGTAGCCCCACTGACTTCAGTGGGACTACTCACATGTCTAAAGGTTCAGGGCCCTATTTGCTAAGATTAGGGTGACCAGATGTCCCGATTTTATAGGGACAGTCCTGATTTTTGGGTCTTTTTCTTATATAGGCTGCTATTACCCCCACCCCCTGTCCCGATTTTTCACATTTGCTGTCTGATCACCCTAGCTAAGATGTGTTGACAGCACCACAAAATTAGGATTTTAGGACTTGTCTACATGGTGATTTATTCTGGAAGTTGGTCGCTAGAACTGGAAGGTGTAATTTCCAGCTTCAGGAGACATTCCCATACTAGCTTTGGTCAAACTAGCATGCTAAAAACAGAAGTGTAGCCATGCGAGAGGCTAGCTGCCCCAAATATGATCCTGTCTGACTGGGCACATGGTTTCATGGCTACACTTCCACTTCTAGCACACTAAATCTATCAGAGCTGGCGCAAGTATGTCTCCTTGAGCCAGAATTTGTACCTTCCATCTCTAGCTTAAACATATCCTTAGTATAGATAACATACTTGTAGGACAACATCTTGTGGTACTACTTACACAGCAGTGTCTGTGGTGGATCTGGAAATGTAGGCCATATCTGAGAAATTAACTTAATTCCTTTTGTTTTGCTTAAAATATTTTCCCCTGCATTCCTACTTTATTGTTTCCCACCCAACTGCAAGAATTAGCTCAGTAGACTGGATACTGGAACACTGTGACAGTCAATTTAGTTTTAAAGGAAAGTGACTTTACATTTTAAAGCACAAAGAAAACACAATTTGGAGATAGACGACAGACAGCAAAAACATAGTTAATAAAACACAACAGAAGACCTATAGAGGTTTCTGTAAAATGCCTAGTGTCATTTTAAAATCTTTCAAAAGCTTCTGTCTAGCAACAGTACTGACAAGACCAATTTTAAGCAGCTAGACCTGCAAACTACAGAAGATCTTTTTCTAAGAAAATGTCTTTTTAAAACTTATGTTATCTAACTTTCTAGGCTTGAACAAACAGTAATTTAAAAAAAAATCTATTTTCAGTCATCAAAAGAAAGTTGCGAATGCAGTAATGTTTTTATGTGAAAATGACAGCACTAACTTCAGCTTCTCCAGTATCCAATAGGGTTTTATTGAATGGTTTTACTATTAGGATCTCTGTCACAGATAAAATAGACAAAGGCTTTACCTCAGATGAAATTAAGTTTATTTTTCTTTAATAGTGATCATTGGGTTATTTGCAGAAGGGCTCAAAAATAACTGGAAAATATTGATTTAATAGCTCCAGCTTTCATAAACTTCATATCTTTTCTTTTTAAATTCTGGTAATATGCCAAAGAACAATTTCCAGTACACCAGTTGTGTTCCATAAAAAAAGGTAAAAATCAATTAAAGTCATATATTCTAGAGGAGCACCTAACTATATGGAAACGTTATTAAGTTAAAGCCTTTTTTGTTGTTTCTGGCAGTCCTCCTCCAAACTGTGTCTAAACCACTTTGTTTCACTGAAGACGAAAGGAAGCTATGTGTTTTCTTTTCTTGGCAGGTGAAGGTATAACTAATACAGAGAGGAACTTCTTGGTAGTGTATGGGGTGCAGCGGAAGCTGGCTAACCAATGACATCACCCCATCACAAAGAAACTATCAAGGCCATTCCACACACTCTGGAAATTAGAACAAGCTGCTGTCCAGTCACCAATGCCATGATACCAAAAGGCTAAATGATAATGGGGGGAGAGGGAAGGGTCAAAAATATGTAATTCCAATATGACACTTGGTCTAATTCTTCCTGTAAGATTAGATATTCTGAATGTGAATTAATATACATCTCAATGATGCTTTGTTTTACTTAATGTGTTTTTCTTCCATGTGTTTTCTGAGGCAGTTCCTCTCCCCCGTATGTTCATAGGAAATAAAAATTGGCTCTGGCTTTCCCTAGAAAAAGAAATAGAAACTTTCAGAGCATATGGCCTTTTAGATGAACTAGTCACTTTAAAATAAGCTCATCCATTCAACTTGAGGACGACTGCTTTCAGTGGTAGAACAATAGTACCAGAATAGCAATGCATGCATTCTGCTAGATAGAGGATATATTTGAATGCTTTGTCAAAAAATTGGATTTCTTGTTTAATGCCAAATGGATACAAGATTTAGGTAATAGAATAATCTGTCAGCCTCAAAAACTACTATGTTTGACAAGAGAGTAGGTGCAACATTTTGATTCCCCAGTATAGATGACCTTTATACAAATGCGTGACATAAACGCAATAAAAATAGATTTACTTGAATACATTAATGCTTTCTTTTAAAGGCTGCCATAACCTTTTATTTACTGAGTAAGTATTTTTTTTTAAATCCAATGGCAATCAACCTATCAGTGAGTAAATTATAATCTGGAAATTGATAGTGAAATAAATACTATTTTTGCTTAAAAACATCTGGCATTTTATCCGATATGCTTTTTTCTTTCATGACTCCTAAATGTAGCATTCCATTCTGAAAGGAAACTACAATGCAAACTGCAAACTTTTAAATAATTATTTCATAGCCATGGCTTTCTGCATTTCCAGAAATGTGCACTGCAATTATTCTTGCTTTCAGAATATGCAGCCGAAGCAAAAGACTAAATTTAATTTACTCTCTTCCTGTTTTTTTTCTGTGATCTCTCTCTGTATGTAGTATATATATTTTCAAACGACTATATATTAATTCTGTCAGAGAGAAAAAGAGACTCCCACATTAGTTCCTGCTAGTCAGAAGTCAGGACCTGAATCTATATCACTGGAGCTCTCCACATATAACAGCCTTGACATTGTCAACTGTTATTCCAGTGACTAGTGCGCTTAGTTGCAATAAAGCCATTTCTCCAGATTATTCTATTCTGCCCTTGGGGCACCTATGCCGAAGAATGACCTTTTTCTCTTACACACCAGGACCAGGAAACCTCTACAACAATTACAAATCCTGCCCAGCAATGGCAGTGTTGGGAGTTAAAATGCCTCCTTCAAAGCAACAGGCTCCACACACCAGCGTCCTAGTTTGTCAAATTACTACCCTTGCCATGATCTTTTTTAAAATGTCCCCTTGTTTGTGAAGTTTTAATTCCTGTTCATAGTGACATACTAAAATACCTCCAAAAATGTTAAGGCCAAGAAGGAGAAAAATTCCCTATACGGTTCATCATAATTCGACTTGTGAGGTGGCAACCCATGACAATTCAGATTATGGTCATAAGTCAGTCGTAAAGCAGGGCACATATTTCAACAGATCATTGGGACAATCTGCACACTGCATGAGAAGTAACATCCCGATTCAGGGGGGCACTTAAGCATGTGCATAACTTTGAGCACATGAATACTACTCGCATTCTTCACGTTATACACCTGTTTAAGTATCTTGATGAAGTGGGGCAACATTTGTCCACCCCAATTCTGATTCCCCCACAAACCCAGGGAAGAGAATGTGTAATATATTGCAAAGTGTGTGTCATCCCCTCTAGTGACTACTCCACATAGAGGAAAGCAGCCAGCTAGTGCTCCCAGCTAGTGGAGTATTCCTTTAGCTCAAGTGGTTCACGTTTGTAAAATTTCTGGCTGAAGATCTCAGGGTCAAATTCTGCTGAAGAGCACTGATGAGTCTCTCTCAGACATTCTAGAAGAAAGAGTCTTACCTCATTTTATGCACATAAAATGTACTGTATAGATTAGTCATTCTCCTGACAGGAATAATCTGTTCTGGTGGAACAGTTGGGGAGGTCTTCGCATGAGGTTTCTGCAGGCCAGAACACAGGCACACATTAGCACAGGTAGGGACCCAACTTTTGGCCCAGATTTGCTGTAATTGGTCATTATTAGTCAGTGACAATCATCAGGCCAGCATTTTATATGGCAAAAGTTCTGGACACTTTTAAAAACATGTACTGTGTAGTTTTATAAGAAATATTACTTCGCTTACAGACTGAGTGTCTTTTTTATTGACATTTTTGTGTTATTTATTCATTTTTCCTTGATGAGGCAAGGCATAATTCTATAATTTGGTATTTTATGGTCAACATACAGTATGACTTTTCCTGACAGAGCTGTTAACTCATTTGTGCTAGTGGTTGGGAATTCTTTGTGCTAAATGCTGTTGAATTTAGCTTCTATGAGATTCTGACTCAATGCCAAGGAAACGCATTTGTTAGCATTGTCAAAAAAGTTCAATGTTAAGATCATTGAAGTCATTGTACCTTAGCAACATCCTGACACTGGGTCACCACTGGGTAAACATGAATGCTGTACTCAGCATTTTGGAGTGTGTATCTAAAATAGAATGATATTACGCGATTTAAGAAGAAATTAAACAAAAATCATCCTTTAAAATATAATTTAAACAAAAGTAACAGATATAATGGGGATGAAAAATAGTCAGCAGCTCTTTATGTTCAATTGGGTAATAGCAAACACTACTGAGATCCCAGATGTGGGGCATGGAATCAATTAAATAAAAATCAATTAAAATCACTAAGAGTCTATGTGACAAGACATCTGAAAGATCCTACGCTCTAACTGAGCTAATGGGCCTGGAAAGGAAGTGCTGTAGTGAGACCTTTAACTACCGTATTGCACCCCCAAAAAGACATGTTAATGCTCCCATTTGCTGCCCATTATTCATTTAAAGGTGCAAAATTGAACCTGAAAAAAAGGTGGGGACTGTATTGAGGTCCCTTTAAAAATATGGCTCAATAACTTAGATAGGAAAAGCCTCAGATTTTTATTAACATACCAATATTAGTGAAGTCACAAAGCTTTCAGCTGGAAAAATCAACATTTCCCTCCATCCAGCTGTTATCATACCACATATATTACAGTTAACCAGCATATTAGTGATATTTGTGTTGAAGAGAGAATTACACTAGTATCCAATAAGATTATATAATATAAAAGCAAATTTACCACCACTTATCTGATTCAAAGTACAGATCCCCTGGGGCATTTAACTGTATTTTGTCTAACAAATGTTGAGCCTACTCTTGCTCTCAGAAAATGTACAATTTATCCTTTTATTTCACTCTGAGCTTTGCAGGGTATGAGCTATCAGTTTCTACTTAAGGGAACGCTCTGTGAGGGCCAGATTCTGTGCAGACCCCAGAGGGGTGCACAAGGCATGCGTATTTGTGTGTGTGCTGGGGGTGCCCTTCCCAATCGTTCGTCCTTCTCTATAGGACCTGTTCAGAACTCTAATAGGTGGTATAGTCCACGTTCCTGACTAATACTCCTACAAACGTCTGCTATAGGAAAGGTGGAGAAGCAGAAGTGGGACTGTCAAGGCTGATACCCCACTCTGGCACTTCCAGTGCAGAAGGTGGGGGCCCGCAAGGAATCTAAAAACTAATACTGGCCACTCCAGGCTGGTATTACACTCCCAAGGTCACAGCCTCTCTCTGACCTTGGATGGGTAGATGCTGCCATCCAAATGCAAAACCCCTTGGAACCCAGGAAGGTGCAGTTGGGATTTCCTTCCTGTGGGGTACCCTCAAGCCCTTTCACACACACACCCCTCCAGGGAAGAGCTAAGAAAGGAAAAGAAATCAGCTGTTGCCACCAGCTAACTAAAAAACTTGTGCACAAACTTCTTAAGACACAAAAATCCAAATCCTGTTCTTAAAAAAGGTAAATTTTATTAAAAATAAAAAGACTTGCTAGATTTTTAAAAGAGCAATTCCAAAAATTAAGCACCCAAAATAGTTTCTGGGGGTTCAGCTTAAAGGTTACAAACAACAAAAGCATCTGGGGTTAGCACAGAGGAATCCACAAGCCATAAGAAATAAACAAAATAAACCTAATTGTGTCTTACCTACACATTTTCTGATCTACTTACATATTCGGGTTCCAAATAAGCAATTCTAGGTCTGATTCTGATGATTTTCATACCTGGCCTTCAGCTTCTCACAACATAACTGCTGCCCTGTTCCCCTCTTTACCAGAGAACCACAACATACAGACAAAGGGAAGTTTTTTCCCAATTTTAAAAAGTTCTAACCCCCCCCATTGGCTCTTTTGGTCAGGTGCCCACTCACTTCCCTTTACCTACGCATGCAGTCAGACTTTAACCCTTTACAGGTAAAGCAGGTAGAGAACAGCTACCAAGAGGGATTCTATAGCTAACTGGCTGGCTGGGTGTCCACAAAAGGGAGCTATCCCTCTTCTCATTTATCACAGGGATCATAGAACAGGCCCACATCCCCAGTAGCCAGCAAATCTGGCTGGACATGGAATGAGGCACAAGCTGCTTCTTCTCCATGGGGTAAAGGTAAGTGGTCAGGTGTGCTGGCAGCAAGATTCCCCAGGAGAAATGCTCACTGATGAAGCCTTCTGGTGCTCCTGACATAGTACGGTTGCTATATATGCCCTGCAGTATGCCTGAGGGTACCCCCAACAGATGCTTGCCATAAATAAAAAAATAATACTCTGCACCTCTGTTTAAATACCCCAGAGTGCTTTACAAATATTGGCACATTCAGCCTCACAGACTTCCTGGGAGGAGGTATTATTATCCCCATTGAAGTCAATGTAAAACAGGTTCTCAGACAGATTCTAGGTGCACCTCAAAATGGAGGGCACCAAAATTTGGTGGACATATTTTGAAAAATTTGGCCTAAGTGTCTTGCCCAAGATCACACAATGAGGCTATGGCTGATCCAGCAATAGAGTTCCGCGCTCCTTTCTCTAAGTTCCTTGATTTAATCGCCAGGCGTGAAATGCTGGCTCCACTGAAGTCAATGGCAAAACTCCCTTTGACTTCAGTGGGACAAACATTCTGCCCAAGGCCATCACCCTTCTCTCTGTTCACTTCCCTGGGACCAGAGCTTGTTGATACTGCAGGTCACAGGCTCAGGACTTTATATGCCTTTTACATTGTCTTTTTCCTCCCCATTTTAAAATTTACTCTTTGTTGCACAGGCCTCACAGTTTAACAATTATTGTGCTTTCATCTTTATCCTTCTTGCACTGGATTTTTTTTTCTTGAGATATAGTGTGCATGGTCCACCCTCACCAGGTCATCTTCAAGCCCATAAGCGTGCGCACGGGGTGTGCCTGGGCACACCCTAATGCAGGGGTGGGCAAATGCCCCCCCCCTCTCCAGGCGCGGCAAGCCGCGGGATCTGCGCTCCCCGGCCGGAGCGCCCGGCCGAGCGCAGCAAGCTGCCGACCCCTCCCCCGCCTTTCTCCCTCCCCATGAGTCCTGCACGCTCCCGTGGGGCAGGATTTGGCTCCATGGGGAGGCAGACACCCTCCCCCCTCTCCTGGAGCCCTGCCGCCGCGTGCAGTGCTCTGGGGGCCGGGGCTGCACGCGCTCCCGCGGGGCAGTGTTTGGCTCCGCGGGGAGGCTAGGAGCCTCATCTCATGCCATGGTAAGGAGTCCGGGGCCAGGGGGGTTGGATAAGGGGTGGGGGGAGTCAGGGGATAGGGAGTAGGGTGGGTTAGATGGGGGTGGGATCCCAGGCGGGGGGGGGGGTCTCTGGAGGGGGCAATCAGGGAGCAGGGGGGGTTGGATGGAGCATGGGAGTCCCGGGGTCTGTCAGGGGGCAGGGGGTAGATAGGGGTCAGGGGACGGGAGCAAGGAGGATCCTGGGGGGCAGTTAGGGTGGGGGGGCTCTGGAGGGGGTGGTCAGGGGACAAGGAGCGGGGAGGGGTAGGGGGTTCTGAGGGTGGCAGTCAGGGGGCAGGAAGTAGGAGGGAGTGGATGGGGCGGGGCTAGGGTGGAGCTCCCTGGGTGCACACCCTAATGAAATGGGCTGCGCATGCCTATGTTCAAGCCTCAAGATATCTGGGAACTAGTCTTTCAGAAAAGCCACTCAAATGTTTACAGTTCAAAATGCACACACCACAACCTATTTGAACAGCTGAAAATCCTTTCATTTGGTTTTCAAGGTAGTCTCATTTGTATGTAAGCTTTCCAGGTAAGTCAATGGTTTTCTTGGAGTCAATGATGTGATTATTCCATTTATTTCAATAGGGCTATGCATATTAAAATTAATGCACAGAGAAGCCACAAAAACAAACTCCAATCACACAAAATGCTCTGGTAAACATTTTATTCTTATGATTTCTATGGAATATTACCACTTATTATTCTCACTTTGCTATGTTCATCTGAAATTAGCAGTACAAGAATCCCACTTATTCCAAAGGGAATTTGCACAATGAAAATGACATACCCATAATACCACATGAAAAGAAACTGCATCATCATAATAATATATTTAATTATGCTGCTGGGAGTTTTTTCCCCCTTTATAATTCCAAAAGGCCGTAAGTCCCTTTAAGGACAATTGTAACTCAACATTTTGATCTTGAGCAAATATATATCTGAAGCTCTGAGTAATTTACTTTCTTTGCCACTCCATAAATCAAAACAAGTGTTATGGATTAAAAAGTCTTTTTCTGGAAATATTTGAAACCGTGCTGCCAAATTGCATGCCGGGTTTCAACTTGATATGATTTGAAATAGCTGAGAGATAAAAGCCATGAAAATTGGGATTTATTAATGAATAGGAAAGAAATCCTACTGCCTGCTGTAATACTGAGTAGAGCTAAACATTATGAAAAGATGTTTAGTGGCCCTGTTTCCCCAGTGAGGAGTTTCTCAGCCTTCTTAAAACCATGTTATTTTAAAAATATCAAATGGCACCAGTTCTGCCTTATATTCTGTGAGATGCTGAGCTTCCTCATCTCCCGATGACTACAATGGGAATTCCACAGATACATAGACTGTAAGGTCAGAAGGGATCATTATATCATCCAGACTGACCTCCTGTACAACACTGGCCATAGCATTTCACCCACTTACTGCTGTAGTGAGCCCAATGATTTTAGCTAAAGCTTATCTTCTAGAAAGGCATCCCATAGGATCTGAAGACATCAAGTGTTTGGAGGTGAGGGCAATTCACAGGATTAAGCTCCAAGATCCTGATCCAGCAAAGCACTTGGGCATGTGTAAAGCACTTAAGCACACGCTTAAGTGCTTTGCTGAATGAGTGCTTATCTGCCTATACACTTCTATTTAGCTGGGCTGCTTCTTCTGCACGAAGTGGGCAGTTATGGTTAGACCAAACCCTAATCATATCCAGCTTCTATGGCAAGACACCTGCTTAGATAAGAATACATCTCCCTCAGATTAATCGTCAACAAGGCTAACAGGAGGGAAATGCAGGTAGCAAGGAGAAAAGAAGAAACGTGAGAATGAAAGAAGGGGATAAGAAGAAAGAAAGATAAAGTAAAGAAAGAAATACCCAAAATTATCCACAGGAAAAGGTGGCAGACCATGTGACTAATGCCTTTTGTGGGCATGCTTGGTGCTTCTTAATTGTTGCATGGCACGTGGGTACCATGGGGACAGGTGCCTTACTAGTACCATATGGCAAGTGTTAGATAGATTAGATTCCAGGGCAGACTGCAATAGCTCATAAAATATTGTTTGTTTAAAATGTTTGTGCAAATCCAGTAGAAACTTCAGAGTGCAGCACTCAGTCAAACCCCATTTATCGAAACCTCAAAAATGGGAGGTTAAATATTGGTTTTGTCTCCTGTCTTGAATTATAATCCCCATCCTAAATCAGTAGCCCCCACTAACCTTCTCCCACTGTTTATCGACAGTCTTGTGATTGGGACTGCATGTCCACACAAGAGATTAAACCCCACTGTATGAGCTATTCTGACATTGGGTCCATGCACATAGGGAAAGCAGGTGATGTGGGTCTGTTTACTTTCTATTGCCCCATCTGGAGCAGGTAGGAGGAGAATGGATGGGATAAAGCAAGAAATAGGCAGATGCTTAGCTCCACTCCACTCTACTACTCACTGGCCCGCACAGCTGAGCCAAAAAAGGGAATATCATAATTTGCTGCTGGTGTAGGTCAGGATCAAATTACTACCTTCCTATTCTCAACCCCTTCCTCCAGGAGGTAGGGTGACCAGACAGCAAGTGTGAAAAATCAGGACAGGGGGTAGGGGGTAATAGGAGCCTATATAAGAAAAAGACCCAAAAATCGGGACTGTCCCTATAAAATCAGGACATCTGGTCACCCTACCAGGAGGAAGCAGGGAGAGAACTGTGCCTTAAAGAAATACCCCTATGTTACAATGCTTTCTGGGGATGTATGTTGGCTGATGCAGTTTATGCACCACTCCTTGCCTAAAGTCACAATCTAGCCCGCAATTGATTTTGCTCTCCCTGATAAATTTCAACTAAACTGGATCGGGACATATTTTCATACAGCTGAGACTGGTTGCGCAGCTTTGTATCCTCCCTAGAAGCAAATTACCCTTTATGTTTGTCTTTCTTAATGCAGCCATATATTGGATGGATGACATCAATGTTTCTTCTACAGTAACCCCCAACATCTCTTTCCTTTATCAGTATGCTGCATGACTGTGCTACTTAATAGGTATTCTCTATTTTGGTTCATTGCTCCCAGACTTAATATTTTACATTGTCTACACTAAACTTCATTTTCATTTACTGGCCCAGTAATCTAAGATATCCAGCTCTCTCTGAATAAGGTTGCATTGTTCCTCATTACATGAGGCTAACTGCCTGTAAAATGTCATATTTTAAAATTAAGCTGTTTTTAGCTGTGGCTTGAACAAAGAAACTCCTTTTTTTATTTGGAAACAATAGCTTTCTAAACACTCTGGTCCACATTTTCTAGTAGGTGAGTGGCTAAGTCCATGCACTTGATTTAGGCACACAAACAAACCTACCACGTCTGGAGCAAGTAGGCAGAGAATACAAGGGGTGGGGCAGGAAATAAGCAGAGGCTTAGTTTCACCTAAATCTTGTGGTTAAGGCATACACAGGGTTGCATATATGTGCTTCCCAAATGCATTGACCCAAGCTAACTTGTGCACACACATTAGAGGATTTGTTCACTTACTCAGGAACTCATTGACTTTAAGGCTAGAAGGGACCATCACAATCTGAGCTCCTGCACATTGCAGGCCACAGAAGCACACCCATCCACTCCTGCAGTAGGCCCATAAGCTCTGGCTGAGTTACTGAAGTCCTCCAAAGTTGATTTAAAGACTTCAAGTTACAGAGCCCCTTGAACCAGGCTGGCACAAAAGTATATGCATGTTTCAAAATTAGGGTCTAAATTTTAATAAATAGGCAAATAAGCAAGCAAAAACCCCTAATCAACCAATCAACCACAACAACAACCCCCGTAACCCTATCAATCTGACAGCTTGAATACATTTCAGACTCAATTTAAAAAGCTACATTTTTATTCAAAACCTTGGATCTAAATGGCTCTGATTTTTGGGGTGTTTTAAATCTGAGCTTAAATCTGGATCAGAAGTCTCCCAAGTTATCTTTCTGGATCTGAATCGAGGCTTTAAGTGCAGTTGGTCTGTGGTCTCTACTAAAACTGCCAACCATTGTGTTACATAAGGCCAATAATGATGGTAGCTTTTCTGATGGTGCCACTTATTCAGTAAGGTCATCTGATCTTTCAAGGACTTATGCAAGTGCTTAATTTTATGTACCATGAATTAGTTAGCCCTATTGACTTCAGTGAGACTACATACAGTGCATAAAGTTAAGCACGTCCCTAGGTCTTTGTAAGATCAAGGGATAAGAAATCAATTGAGATGACCCAGAGGAAAGCAACGAGGTGATGACAACTTTAAGCCACTACTGCCAGAGTTCACATGCAAACCAGAATGATTCCGTATCTCTTTCAATTTCTTTACCTATTCCCTCCACTTTTAATTACTGTGGTGCTATTAGACATTGCTTTAACGGAATTATTTAATAGAAATAATATTAATTATGAAATGAGGTTAAATGGTTTGAGACCATTATAGGGTCATACATCCAGTGCCTCCATCAAACTGCTAGCCATAATTTGGAACTGCTGTTGACAGTGAGTCTTAAACTGACAAAAACTGAGCCAATGGGACAAATTCATGCCAGATATAAGTGGACACCACTCCACTGAAGTCCACAGCATCCATTTGGCCCACTGAGTCACTTTCAAATTTAAATGCATGAGCCAATGGAGCTACGAAAATGCCATAAGACAAGCTTCAGAAGCCACATTTCTGTCCGCTATCATTCTGAAAGCCACTTTTGGTGAACAATATATGGTGAGGAAGTTTGAGCATCAGACTTTGGGGAAAAAGAGCACACTTGATGACTAAGGTCCAAAAGAGAATTTTCATTTGGAACACTGATCTTGAAAGTATTTTTCATTTTTGTATATTTACGTACATATATTTTTCCTTCTGTTAAGCATAAGATATAGCCACTGTTCAAGGCAGGGCACTGGACTAGAGAAACAGCTATGATCTTGTGGTGAATCCAACATTCTCATATAAAATATATAAATCTGAGCTCCTAAAAGTGTGAAAACACTGATTAAACAATAAATATGAAAATGTGGAAACCCTGCTGGATGGATGTCCCCTTTTTTTCAGTTCTTGGGAGGCTGGAGAGGTTTATGAAAGGAAGGGAAAGAAATCAAAGACACACAAAGGTTTTCATGATGTTCAAAGACTATAGCTTAAGTAGCAATGATGCAATACCAATCCCATTTCAGCAGTGATTTCCCTACACACCCCCAAATTTCCCCAACCCCCCCCCCAGTTTTGTGAACTACACCTGTACCTCAATATAACGCTGTCCTCGGGAGCCAAAAAATCTTACAGCATTATTGGTGAAACCGCATTATATCTAACTTGCTTTGATCCACCGGAGTGCGCAGCCCCACGCCCCCCGGAACACTGCTTTACCGCGTTATATCCGAATTTGTGTTATATCGGGTCGGGGGGGAGGGGGAATGAAATGTTGTTGTTCTTATTGTATGAGTAAAGGACAGTAGAACTGTACTTAGCCTGTGCTGATTGAGGGCATCAAGAGAGAGGCTGGGGACCTGTCCCTCTCCACTGTTTAAAGACAGAGCTGATTAAGCTCCATAGATAGTCTTTTGTTCTGTTAAGTGACCACTGCAGCTGAAATCACTGATAATCAGGTCTAAGTGCTTAGTCCTGCTGTGGGGACAGTGTTTTTATGGAAGAGATGGCCCAGACTGCACTAGCAGTAAGGTTTCCCCACTGAGAGCTCAGCTGAAATCACTGAGAACTGGGTGGAACCTCAAGAGACCAACTCGCAGAGATCACAGTGGCAGTTGGCAGCAGAAGGTGACTGTGCAGGGCCATTGGCAACAGAGTGGTGGAATGAATGGTGGCACAACAAACAGCAGTGGCCAGAGTGAACAGTGAGCAGCTGGAGGAACGAGCAAGGTGCCTTCTTGCCCCCCACCTGTGATGTGTACTCACATGAAAGCATCTCTGAACTCTAATTCTCCACTGACCAAGGACAACACCAGTGAGTGGGGTGCGGTGGAGGGAAAAGTGAGGGGCACGTTAAATAAATATTTGTTTGTTGGACTATATTTTAGTGACTTTGCTCCAGAATGCTAGATTTGTGACTGGGAATGGAAACTTTTATATAAATATATTTCCTAGTAGGCCAAGATTTTTAAAATGCATTATTTGCCAAGGTTGTTATCTCACATCGTTGCTATCTTGAGAGGTCATTATGTTGGGGAGTTTCTGTACTAAACATTTTTATTATTATAATTAATTTTTACGTAAGAATGGTCATACTGGGTCAGACCAATGGTCCATATAGCCCAGTATCCTGTCTTCCAACAGTGGTAAAGGCCAGGTGCTTCAGAGGGAATGAACAGAACAGGTAATCATCAAGTGATCCATCCCCTGTTGCCCATTCCCAGCTTCTGGCAAACAGGCTAGGGACACTCAGAGCATGGTGTTGCATCCCTCCCCATCCTGGTGAATAGCCACTGATGGACCTATTCTCCAGGAATTTACCTAGTTCTTTTTTTAATCCTGTTATAGTTTTGGTCTTCACAGCATCCCCTGGCAAAGAGTTCCATGGGTTGACTTTATGTTGTGTGAAGTACTTGCTTTTGTTTTTTTAAAACCTGCTGCCTATTAATTTCATTGGGTGACTGCTAGTTCTTGTGTTATGTGAAGGATTAAATAACATTTCCTTATTTACTTTCTTCACACCAGTCAAGATTTTATAGACCTCTATCATATCCCCCCTTAGTAGTCTCTTTTCTAAACTGAAAATTCCCAGTCATTTTAATCTCTCCTCCTGTTTCATACCCCTAATCATTTTAGTTGCCCATCTCTGTACCTTTTCCAATTCCAATATATCTTTTTTGGGATGGGGTGACCAGATCTGCACACAGTATTCAAGGTGTGCACGTACCATGGATTTATATAGAGACAATATGATATTTTCTGTCTTATTATCTATCCCTTTCTTAGTGACCTGGTCAGCTGGGATGGCGACCTCCTGGCCCAGAGTCCAGCTTGGGGACTGATGTGAGCCAGCAGCAGATGCCGAGTGAGGCCAGCAAAGTGACTCTGGTTGCTGAAGCTGGTCCCAGAGAAGGCTTTGTTGCAGGAGCAGCAGCAGCACATATGTGGAGGAGCTTTCTCATGCTCCCCACTGAGGAACAGCTCGGCATGGAACCAGCAGCAGATACGGAAGGGACAGAAGCCACCTTGAAGCCTGGTAAGTTTCTGGATCCATTTTAATATTTATTAATGTAGGAATGGGAGGGATTTCCATTCTATGAGCCAATGCAAAAGTTATTACAAGCCCTGGGTAGACGTGTGTATCCGATAACGCCTGACTGCATGCCAGAGTCTTGGCCTCCAGGCCATGAGGAATTCAAAATGGTGACTAGTCAGTGGTGTAATGACCTGCCTGGAAACAGTGAACTGTGGGGAGGAAGGTGGAAATGTGTTCTTTCACAGATCTAGTCCATTTCAGTGAAATGTAGTCCATGCAGTCCTCAAAATTATTTGTCCCAAATACGACTGGGGTTTGAAATTTTGTCTAGAAATATGTGCCAGAGGGTGGAGCAGAGTGTAAGGAGGAAGGGTGTGGATTTCTGCGTGTTTGCATGCAGTCAGACCAGGCTAAACCATGTGGAAGCTAACACAGCATCCTGTTGATTTCCTCATGAATTCTGACCCAATCCCATGCTGATATCTGCTGACTTTTCCTGTGGCAGGAATTCGAGAAAGGTAGTCACATTTCAGGGAAGGACATATTTCCAGGGCCACCTTGATAGCTGACCACCCCACTCAACTCAGAGATGTGCAGTTCGGTCCTTATACGTTTAAATACTTTGGTTGCATACACTGCTGGTTTCCCGCCAGCAGCTTGGAATAACATCTCCCATTGCCAATTGGGTCCTCCAACATGTGGAAGGCCTGAAATGATAGAAAACCCTTTTGTAGTATGGCAACTAACCCAACCCCCCCCCCCCCCCACCACCACCCATCTCCTGCAAATCCAAGGTGTTTGAAATCTTTAGGAGAAAAAAAGCAGTTTTGATTGTATAAATTTACCATTATATCTGCACTTCTTTTGATGCAATTAACCCAGGTGTGTCCAGGGAGCTTCTGTGGTCTGAAGCATCCCTCTCACAATATACTGAAGTTCACTTTGGAAAAGTAACATTTTATGTCCTTGAAATGCCACAAGGATTTTTTTTGTGCTCCTGCACTGAGCTATTTGAGACAATAACCCTCTGTGTCTTGTCCTATTCCAGGCCCCTCGATATCTACAGGCTGCAGTATCTCCACAGCTTTCCCACACAGCAGCAGAAGCCTAGCTTAATGTATGTTCATGGAGCATTCCAAGAGGAAGTGTTTCCGTGATGAGCTTATGGTTGAAGTCCTGGACAGTGTCAACAAGCAGTGGGATTTACCAAAGACAGAGAGATTTATGGCAAGAAGAAAGGCTCAGGCTGGCTGCACAGCTTGGGACGGGATTGCAGAGCGGAGAGGCAATTGCTTCGCAATTCTGGAACATGAACAGTGGCTACAGGAGGATGACAGTGATCAGACAGTGCCTGATTGCCTCAGAAACCTCTGCCACTACTTTACTCACAGTCAACTTTCCAACAACATTGGAGTTGGCAATGGCTCTGCAGCAGTCTGGGTAGCCACTGTCCAGACCTTTATAGCAACCTGCTTCTGGATTGACATGGCCCCAACCACATGTGGCTGTCTTTATGCTGGAGGGTCGGGGAAAACTGCTCATAAAGCTCCAGAAATGTAGCTTTCTTCATGTGAAAATTCCAGACCCACTGCTGGTCATCCCAGGAATGCAAAAAGATGCGATCCCACCAGTCTGTGCTTGTTGCCCTACTCCAGAAGCGCTGGTCTACATAGGTGGCATCAGTGGCTATACCAAGTGTCATGAGCAGCATCAGTCCATCTGAGTCTGCCACCAAAGGCACCTGACAAGAGGATGACACAGACACGTGTGCCGTGTCTGTGTCATCCTCCTGTCAGGTGCCTTTGGTGGGTCAGAAAACACTGCCGAAATGTCCACCAGTATCTCACGGAAGCTCTGCCCATTTCCTGAAATAGGAGTGAAAGGGCAAGCAAGATTCATAGATTCTAGGACTGGAAGGGACCTCGAGAGGTCATTGAGTCCAGTCCCCTGCCCTCATGGCAGGACCAAATACTGTCTAGACCATCCCTGATAGACATTTATCTAACCTACTCTTAAATATCTCCAGAGATGGAGATTCCACAACCTCCCTAGGCAATTTATTCCAGTGTTTAACCACCCTGACAGTTAGGAACTTTTTCCTAATGTCCAACCTAAACCTCCCTTGCTGCAATTTAAGCCCATTGCTTCTTGTTCTATTCTTAGAGGCTAAGGTGAACAAGTTTTCTCCCTCCTCCTTATGACACCCTTTTAGATACCTGAAAACTGCTATCATGACCCCGCTCAGTCTTCTCTTTTTCAAACTAAACAAACCCAATTCTTTCAGTCTTCCTTCATAGGTCATGTTCTCAAGACCTTTAATCATTCTTGTTGCTCTTCTCTGGACCCTCTCCAATTTCTCCACATCTTTCTTGAAATGTGGTGCCCAGAACTGGACACAATACTCCAGTTGAGGCCTAACCAGCGCAGAGTAGAGCGGAAGAATGACTTCTCGTGTCTTGCTCACAACACACCTGTTAATACATCCCAGAATCATGTTTGCTTTTTTTGCAACAGCATCACACTGTTGACTCATATTTAGCTTGTGGTCCACTATAACCCCTAGAGAAATTCTTCAAATGGTGCCTCCTCCATATCATTGAATCCAGTTACTGACCGTGCACATACCAAAATGACTGTGCGGCAGGGTGTTTTGGGGCTCTTGAAATTTCCTGTAATGTGCAAGGTGGAGAGTCAAGTTTTCCCACACCACACCATGGTCACACCATGTAGAGTGGCTACAGTTCGGGAGGGTGCTAGGGAATCTAGGATATGGTTGGTTTAACTTACTAAAGTCTATGTGCTGCAGTGTGGATGCCAGAGTTCTGGGTTAGACCCCGGGCTAGAAAATTCTTAAGCTAGGGTTGACAATCACTGTAGACACTCAAGTGCTGTGTTCTCTAACCCAGGGTCTGCTGACTTGAGTCCTTACATGGCAATGTATCCACCTTTAGTCTCTTTCTGCATCAGTTTCCCAGCTGTAAAATGAGGATAATTGTTCTTCCTTTCTCCCACCCTTTCTGGTGGGATTTTCAAAAGTGCTCAGTGTTGATGTAATTCTACTCCCATTGGAACCAATGGTAAAAACACCATTGATTTAATGGAAGCAGAATTAGACTAATGTTGTTAAGTACTTTTGTCACTTACTAAGGGTATGTCTATATACGCGCTGGATTGGTGGGTAGTGTTCGATGTACTGGGGATCAATTTATCGTGTCTTGTCTAGAAGCAATACATTGATCCCCGAATCGACACCTGTACTCCACCTCGGCAGGAGGAGTAAGCGGAGTCGACAGGGGAGCTGCGGCGGTCGACTCGCCGCCATGAGGATGGCCAGGTAAGTCGAACTAAGCTACTTCGACTTCAGCTACGCGAATAGTGTAGCTGAAGTTGCATGTCTTAGTTCGAACCCCCCACTAGTGTAGCCCAGGCCTATGTGTATGAACAACACCTAGCACAGTGAGGCTGTAGTGTTGGTTGGGGCTTCTAGACACTACCAGAAGATAGATAAGATTAGATTGTGAGTGTGGGATTCTTGTTTTGTTGGGAGCCCTTCAGGTGGATTGTATGTGGGATCCATTAAGGCCTAATCCAAAATGGATTTCCCTGGCTGTTCGTTGTTTCAGAGAGAACCCATGCATGCTCTCAATGCAATATTTACTGTGTTAACTCTGATACTCTCTTACCTGAGCAATCACCACTATTTTTTCCTGAATAGTAGTACAGAACACAAGAACATTGTTTCATGAAGAAAATTAATGGGTTTCTTTGCTCACGTGGGAATATTACTTCTGTTGTGTGGGGAAAGGTCATACAACTATATACCAACTCCTAAAATCAGTGAATGCATAATGGCTTCTGCTATTCTGAACAAGAATCATTAAACAAATTCATAAATCAATGAAGCACACTGATGCATTACTTTTATTATCATTTCTGCTCAGATGGTTGGTTTACATAATGTAATTGTTTACTGTGTATGAGTATTACACAAGAAAGGCTTGGCTGGACCTTCATTTTAAAATCTATTCTAATTTTTTAACATTTTTATGACATTAACAAGCAATAATTTCTGCACTAAAGAGATTCATTTTAAAGGATCACCAATTGCTTTCTTTTGGCATTCATAATGGTGTAATATTAAACATTAGTTTTGGTAAATTATTCTATTTGTTATGACCAAATAGTACCTTCAGATTTGCCTATGGCAAACATCTAATAGGAGTTACACAGCTGAGGGCAGAATTTTGGTGTCTGGCATTGACTTTAAGGACAGAATGACTAGGCTCTTAGATTTGAGCAAATGGAATGATACAACAGCAACAGCATGAAACGCATAATTCCAACACTCCCTCCCCCCCCCCAAATGTTAGGCACAATGGAATAAGGCAAATGTGTTAGTCTTTTCCTGGGATGGTTGACAGCCCAGAAATACATAACATTACCATTCCCAAGGGTTTAGAACTCATGAGTCAAGCCCCCCCAAATCATGAGAATGTCTTAAAAATTATGTGACTTAAAACAGGCTCTTTTGATTTGCTTCTGTTTTTGAGCTTCTAGGGTTCATATCTTCAAGTCCTGTTCTGCAATCATGAGGGCTGGAGACATATCTTTTTAAAAAAAAGAAAGCTGATAGTTTCACATAATCACATGACTCCAGGCACCGGGGCTTTAAGAAAAATAGAAAATATTGGAAAGTCCCACTCAGCCAAAACGCCAAAAAGCATTGTTTCTGTGACTCATGTAGGCCAGGTCTTTGCAGCCCCCTTCAGGGCTGAGCTATATAGCATTAGAACATGGAGGAAAGCATTTGTACCCAAGATTGAAGCTCAGATGAAATTCACCTCATGCACCAAGCCTGAGTATCACTTAAGTCCTCAAAATAGGGTCGAAGTGGGACTTGAGTGATGTATTTACAGTATTCTGCTTGAAGGTGAAATGGGCAGCTACACAACTTCCCTCATGGCATCATGCTGTGGAAAATCTCTGCAGTTGGTAATACAATTGGACCTGAGGATTCTATGCTTCTGCCTTGTGCCTTTTGAGCACGGAGTAAAGCCTCTTCACACACCCGTTCCTCCCTGCTGAGTACTTCTTTCACAATGAGATGTAAGATCTTAAAGCAAGATATGTTATCTTAGTTTCCCATTAATGTTAATGACAGTTACACATATAGGTTAGATCAGGTCACCTAGAGTGCATACCTCCCAGTGTGCTACACAATCCAACTTACAATGTGAAAGAGTAAGCAGGTAGTGGGACCATCATGCAAGCTTTACTTATTTACAACTGTTATTAAAATCAGGATCGAAGATAAGAAAAATACATTAAAACTCGTTGCTTCATAAATGAAAAGAGATCTGATTAAACTGCAGTGCAAGATGACCAGAACAATAAAACAGCATGTACTAAATTTACCCCTGCTTTGACTCCACTGAAGTCAGTGAAGCTACACCATAGATGAATTTTGGCTCTTGGCGTTAAAATTCTAAAGATCCTGGTGTGTCAAGAATAAACAGTAAAGTGTTTAAACAGTAAAATGCTAAAAGCATAAAAGGGGTTTTAGAAGTAGGTCCATGGAAAATGATTAGCTATTTTAGAAAAAAAGTAAATTGCTGTTGCTGATATCATTAGCACACTGATACTGTCCCTATCATAACCTTTTGTTTACGGGCTCCTTTTCCCTTGCAAGGAAGTGACACTGCACATTTCATCCAATTTATCTCTGCACATTTCACAGACATTCCAGGAGCTCATTAAGAAAAGAAACGATAGTCATTCATCTATTTTTACTAATATACTTACCTCAGGATCTTAAAAAAAATTCTCCTTGGCCCTCATAAGTAATACGCTTTTATCCTAACAACAGAAGTTGACCTTCCTATAATATATTGAGTTATATTGTTGTATAGGATTGAAATCTCGGAATAATTTGTCTTCAGGTACAGCCCCGAGCAGGAGGTGGTGCCTCTCCAATATTAGCTGCCGAGAGCTTTGTGATTCCCAGACATACTGCGAATCATAATTCCTCCCCTCTGCATCCTGGCTCAGAGGGTAGTAATTTGTTGCTGTCCTTTATCAGCAACAAACTGCAACACCTCCAGTGCCCAAACAGTTGCATTGGCAAGTACATTCTCTGCCCTTCTCCACCCTCTTGATCCACGGGTAGAATGTGGGTGGTCAACATCATTTGATTCCTACAAGCCCTGACCCAAGGTACAGGGAGCTCCTGCAGTGGAATAATTTTTTATTCCCCTTACTGCTTTACATGGGCATGTAGTTCAAGTCACAGTCTAGTGCTAAGGTAGTCTACATTACCTCATTTCAATAATAATGTAACATCCTTTTTTCCACCTCTATTTTAAGATGGCATTTACAAAGGAGCCTACTTGCCAGACCTCAGATCAGCTCAGAGCTAGGATTGACATAAACGAACATGTTACTAGAGCATGTGTTTATTGGCACTTCTGGAAAAGAAAGAGCTTTTTGGAGGGATTCAAAATTATCTTTGCTCTTCAACAACTTTGTTTAAAGGCTTGTCTACACTTAAAACATTACAGCAGCACAGCTGGAAAGGATTCTGCCATGGATGTAGGTAATCCACTGACCAAGATGTGGTAGTTAGTTAAACAGAAGAATTCTTCTATCGACCTAGTGCTGTCTACATGGGGACTTAGGTTGGCTTGACTGAGGTGCTCTGGGGTGTGGATTTTTCACATCCTGGACTGATGTATTTAAACCAACCTAATTTTCTAAAGTAGACCGGGCCTAAGAGATGTACCCAGATGCACCTGCTGACATGTATTTATGTGGCACCAAACCAGTTTACTTTTGTTCTTTCCAGTGAGAAATTGTTCTGTATATCTCTCAACAAGGGCACAAATATCTATTCTGTTGCTTGTGAGGATAATCTAAATGAGGGAGGTTTAAAAAGAAAATACAAGATTTTCAAATTCCTCAGTGAAACACAAAGCAAAATCCTTTCTCATGAGAGGGAAATGTAGTAAATGAGTGGTATGTGTGTGTCACTTCAGAGATAAAACATTGGCAGTTTTGCCATTTTCAAGTGATTTTTGTGATAATAAATCATTTACTATCAAAAGTCAACAGAATTCATATGGCACATTCACCTTAGCAAATAAGAGAACACATAGGAATTGAAAGGGTTCTGAATGGGAAGTTTACTGTGTCTAAAATGAACACTGACACCCACATTTTTAATACATGCTTGAGTGTTTTTTTATATTTTGGTGGTTTTTTTTAACACTCTTCATTAGCAAAAATGACTCCCTTAAATTTCCCAAGATTTTTAATAGCTGTTCTTATATTATTGTAACTTGTATTATTATTGTTTGCTGAGCAACATGATTATTCTTGATGCTGTATAATATATAGAAGAAGACATGGTGTCTACCCCCCCAGGGAATTCCATTCTTAGACAGTACAATTCAGGCACAGAACACACTGGTTCACCATATCAAGATATAGTCTCCCTCTTCTGCTTGGCCTAAACAACACATAATAATAATAATAATAATATTAATTATTATTATTGTAACACCAGGTTGAGGCTCTCTCTCACCTGGAAGATGTCCTCAGCTTCTTTCCTCAATGACCATTAAAGGGCTACCTACCCTTAAGTTGCCAAAGTTACTTGGTAAGCCACCTGGCACAACTTCCCTCTTAAATTCACCCAGCTGGTTCTCATCAGCAACGTGGCTCTTTGGAGGTCCAGCTGTCTTCTCTCCAGAATCCCGAGCATTCCTCCAAAGCTTCACCTACCTTTAAGAACATTGGGAGCCCAAGTTCCCACACTTAAGTGTAGTGCGTTCCTCTGCTTCAAATTCTCTGGTATGCCCTGAGGCTTGATGAGTTTCAGAGTGTGTAGCACCAATCGAGATGCATACACTTTACAGTGAAAGCATCCAGGGCTCAGGAGAAAAGCAGCTGGAGTGTGCAACAAAGTAAGAGGGAGCCACAGGTTTGGAGAAGGGAGAGGGAGCTGGCGGCAGGTAGATAAATAACAAGCACATGTATGGTACTCTTTAAATAAATAATTATAACAATAATCCTGGGAGAGGATAAACAGAGTATGGCTGATCCTTGTGTAGGTGCTGTACAGTGTGAAGACAAAAGAAGTCTTCATCCCTTGCATCCATTGAAAGGGATGGAGAGGAGGAGGGGAAGCAGTTACAATTGCAGTTCCTGTACTACACCTGCCGGGTGCATACCTGTGTAAGAACCAATGAACTACACCTCGGGTGGCATTTCTCCCCACGGGCTCCTGCACAGGCCTTAATGGCATAATGTGACCCCTCCAATGGCATGCAGTTAGATAATGGGGTTGCAAGTAGGCAGCAATCAGTCAAGTGCCCTATTGGAGGAGAATCTCCTTCACCAAAGCCATCCTGTACTTTAAAAAAAAACAAGGCCGGGGGGGGGGGTGGGGGTGGGCGGAAGGGAGTGGTTGATTCATCTCAGTTTACAGAAACAGCTGAGATTCCTGACCTTGCTCGATTTGAGCATAGTTTAATAGAGGATTAGTTTCCTCAGACACACATAAGGAAACTGCTTACAGGGCAAAATAAACTTTTGACATTTACATCTTCCTGTCTCCTGTGTGAAGCAGGAGCCATGTTTTGCAAATCTAGAAGTGGCAGAAAGAATCCTTTTAAAAATAATCTTCCTGGCTTATTAAGCACCAGCCCTGAAGGCTTGTTACAGAGAAAACTGGGTGCTCTCTATCAGGAACAACTCTATGCGTGGTTGTTTCACAGATCAGCTCTAGTGACACTTCAGAAAAAAGCCACCTGCTGCTTCCCTCAGCCAGAGGTGCTGCAATTGACATTTGAAAAAAAATATAAAATAAAATAAAGGAAGAGAAAATGAGGAAGACGAGAGACTGGGGATAGAAAACACATAGTGGATAGAAATTTGCACTAACTATCTGAAGCCAAGACTAACAGGTAACAAGACTGCAGAGATTGTTTCATTAATTCATATTTTAAACTGATACCCAGCAAT